>NW_026947485.1:79793336-81288336 GCF_034190915.1 Cavia porcellus
CAGGGACCCTGCTTTCCCAGCTAAGATGCTGCACCCCAAGGTCTCCAGCTCTAAAATTACTCCTCTTCCCATCCGTTATTCTGGAAGAAAGCCACTCTGCATGTCCTGCCCCTAGAGAGGAAGGACCTGTATGCTCTACCCTCTACGGAGTCCCTACATAAATTACCTTGGATTCTTTTAAACAGGAGATTTGTCTCTTTTCTGTTCATTTATTTGTCCAATTATTTATTGCCATCAGGATGATTTCACAGATATTTGCTTTTTATTCACTTAATATTGTGCCTTAGCATCTATGTAATCTTTGTGCTGCTAAAACAAAACATTTTGGTCTGAATAATTTGTAAACGAGAAAAATTTATTTCTCTGTGCTCTTTAGGCCAAGAAGTCCAATACCAGCTAGCAGATTCAATGTCTGTGAAGGTTTACTCTGCTTCCAAGATAACACCTTTTTATTTTTCCCCACTGAGCAGATGTTGAAAGGCTAGGGAGCTCTCTTATGTCTCTTTCTACAAGGATGTTGACCCTGTTTAGGATTTAATCACTCCCCAGAGGCTGACCACTGTGGTTAGCTGAGACTGCTCTCAGGAACAAAAGGATACTATTGCATTAGTTTACAACTTCCTTGTGTATCAGACTAGGTTCACTATGCGTAGGAGCCCTTTGGGCAAAAATCATCATTCAAATTCAGAGGCTTGTTTAAAACAATGTATTCCGACTGAACAAGTGTAATCATCTGTATCTCTATAATTCTGATGATGCTGAGTTCATGCTACAGCATCCCCAACTCAAATCTGGTACCACAAGCATCATCATAGATGTTTTCCCTTTGATACTGATAACCTCCCATCCATACAGTAAGAAACTTGCTTTCCATGACCCTGCATCAATTTACCTAACTATTGAGTTTTATTATCTCTAGATAACAATATTATTAACATATATTACATGGGAAATAACTGTATAAAAGAGTGTATAAAGATCATGTGTACTCTGACTTCATAGATATCGATAATTTGCATGGCTTTTTAAGTCAGCATCTTTCCGCTCACTCTCATCAGAGATTGCTTCAGATGTTCACAGTACAGGTAAGAGATTTAGTCTCATCTTGTGCTCCATCCTTCCATCCCTCACCTTCATAAACTATATTTTTAATGCACACACATGAAGGTTCATTCTTTGAGCCATGAATTATTTTGAGTTTAGACGAATGCAAAGTGCTATGTATCTAGAATTACAGTATCACACAGAATATATTCCACACCTTTAAATATTTCCTGTGCTTCATTCTTCTTTCTCGCAGTCCCCAAACCCTAACCCCCACTGATCTTTTCACCATTGCTATAGTTCTGTCTTCTATGGATGACATATAATTGGATCCAGAGTCACACAGCCTATCAGACAGGTGTGGGTCATTTAACAGCATGCATTTTTAGAACAATCCATGTCTTTTATTTTTTGCTTGATAGTTTTAAAATTGCTCAATATTTTCCACCGTATGAATATTCTATCATTTATTTAGTCGAGTATCTATACATGTTGGTTTCTTCCAGTTTGAGGTGACTATGAATAAAATTACGATAAACGTGTTGGGAGTACTTGTGTGCACATGATTTTAGATAAATCGAGTAAATAACAAGGTGTTTGATTCCTGAATCCTTTGGTAAGGTTATGTGTAGCTATATGTGTGACGTTTCCAACACACCCTTCCCGAGTCGTGGCTCTGCCGGCTTGTGATCCTGTTAGCAATGACTGAGAGTTCCCGCGGCTTCAAATCTTCACAGCCAACACTGCTATTTTTACTTTTGTTTTTTCCCATTCTAATAGGCGTGTAGTGTCTTCACACTTTCAATTGGCAATTCCCTAATGGCAAGCAATGTTGATATTCTTTCATATGCATATTTGCCATCTGTCTATTTTCTTTGTGATATCTTCTTTGGTAAAGTATTCGTTCAGGTCATTTGCCAAGTTTTTACAAGGATTGCTGGCCGTATTATTGAGTTGTAAGAGTTATTTCTATATTTTGTATGCAAATCCCTTAACAGATATGCTAGGTAAATATTTTATTTTCAACGATTTTTTTTTCACAAAGTAGAAATTTAAATTTAAAAAAATCCAGCTGTCATGGTGGTGCATGCGTGTAATCCCAGCACTCAGGAGGCTGAGGTAGGAGGGTTGCCATGAGTTCAAGGCCAGCTTGGACAACACAGCAAGACAGTCTCCCAAAACAACAAAACAAAACAAACAAACAAAATCCTAATAGAGTTCATCGTATATATTTTTCTTTGTTAATTATGTGTTTGAGTTTAAATTTTTAAAATGTATTGTATATTTAGATATGTGATACATTTTCAGTTATATTTTTGAGTGATGTAAATTATGTTATACTTGTGTTCAATGGAAATTAAATTTTTTGCATGCAAATGTTCAATAATTGCACCATCATTTTCTGAAAAGCCTACCATCTCTTCACCGAACTGCTTTTGCTCTTTTGCAATAGATCAGATTATCTTGTTTCTTTGGATCAAATCTATTCTCTCTCCTCTGCCTCAGTGATCTATAAAGCTGACCTTTCCCTAATAGTACATTGATTTGGTCATTTTTTCATAATAAATCTGGTAGTGTAAGTCTTATTACTATCTTCTTGCATATTAGAAGTTTTATCTTCCCATGTAAGTATCAAACTTGGTTTGTTGATAGCTACAGAGCAGTTGGCTTATATTTTGACTGAGGTTATATGTGACCTATAGATCAAGTTGAGAAGAACTGACACACTACAGTTATATAATCTTTCAGTGTATAGTCACAGCATATCTTTCCACTTGTCTAGATCTTTCTCTAGATTCTTTCATCAGAACTTTGCATTTTTCTGCATACATGTACTATACTTCTAAATATTTTGTTTTTATCTAAGTACTTATAACCAAATATTTTGTTTTCATTTTTATTGTACAGTATTGCTTGCTAAATTTTCAAATTATAATTATACACTATTGGTATATACAGAACTTTGGATTTTAACCTCATGCTCTGCAACTTTTTTACTCTAGCTTAGCTGCAGAATGCTTTACTCTTCACTCTTTGGAATATTCTAGACAGATACTATTATCTTTCAACAATGACAGCTTATTTCTACATTTCTAGCTATCTAAATTTTTATTTATTTTTATCACCTTAACATAATTATATAGGAATGTCCAATATAATTATAAATGGGAAGCTTGGCATGGTGATGAATACCTACAAACCCAGAACTCAGGAGACTGAGACAGGATGGTAATCATGAGTTTGAGGCTAGCTTGAACTATATAGGGAGATCCTATTTGAGAGAGAGAGAGAGAGAGAGAGAGAGAGAGAGAGAGAGAGAGAGACAGAGAGAGAGAGAGAGAGAGAGACAGAGAGAGAGACAGAGAGAGAGAGAGAGAGAGAGAGAGAGAGAGAACAGAAAATATGGGTAAGAGTGTCTTGTTACTGGTCTTAGAAAAGCATCTTGCTTCTCACCGTTAAGATGACGTAACTGTAAGTTTCGGGAGATGGTTCCTATAAATTAAAAGTCTCCATCTATTCCTCCTTTTTAGAAAGATATTATCAGGATTAGATGTTGAGTTTTATCAAATATTTTGTTTTGCAGCTGATGTGATTATATGAAATTTGTTCTTTAAAGGCTTTGTGGTTTACATTGATTAATTTTTCAGTGTTGTCAGTCTTGCATGCCTGGACTGAAATTCTACTATTTGCAGGATGTAATTCCTTTGGTATATTATTGGATATCACTTGCTAATACTGTGCTGAGGATATATGCCTCCAAGCTCAGGAGTATTATTTGTGAAACAGCAGAAGATTTCTCATCTTCTAATGTCTTCATCTATTTTTGGCATTCATAAGAGTAACACCACTGTCAAAAGATGTGCTACAAAATATTCCCTCTGCTTCTCTTCTCTAGTGGGGACTATGGACACTTGCTATAAATTCTTCTGACCCAGTTACCAGTTATGCCATATGAGCTTGATACTCTCTTTTTTGAGGTGTGTGTATAGGTTTGGAGGTTCTTAATTATTTTTTGTATTTCTAATACATATGGGCCTATATAGTATATCACCAATTTTTCCCTGTAAAAGTTGTGATAGTTTCTGTCTTTGAAGAAATTTCTCTACTTTAAGACATCTGATTTAAAAGCATAGAGATGATTTGATTTATAGATTCACTCCTTTCCTCTCCAGTGTGGATGATGGAACCCAAGGCCCCCAAGCATGCGAGGCAAGGTCACAGCTAACTGATTGTGACCATTAAGTAAGAGACACCCAACTAAATTGGATTGGCGTAGTTCTGGGTGTGGCTGACAGGATTCACCAAACAGAAGGTGAGTGGCACCAACAGTATGCATCACCTGAGTTGAGTAAAAGGGAAGGGAAGAAGGAAGTCCTGCTCCTGTTTTTTTGGAGGACTCCAGTCTTCACCTTTGACATGGTCCCCAGCTCATGGTGCTGAGCCTTTGGCCTCCTGATGTGGGCTCACAGGAGCAGTAGGGAGCTTCAGGCTCTAACCCTTAACTGGATCCTGGGCTCTCCAGCCCTCTTGCACTCCAACACTGAAAGGGCGGCCGTTGTGGGTCTATCTTGCAAATCCTTACATATTTATACATTTGCATTAACTCTGGGGCTCTTGTGAGCACTGGCTGATAGGGCAGGGGCCCCATGGCTGAGCCACACTGCAGCCTGCGTTTCTTCTCTATAGTGTAGGATAGGTACAGGTGACCCTGCTTTTCACTTTTGTGATCGGTTATTTGTATTATTTTATTCTCTTGCTTTTTTTTGGACTAATTTGCTTGGAGGTATCATAATGTTTCTGATCTCTTCAAAGATGTAAGTTTTGGTTTCATTGACTTTCTTTATTCAGTTCTTGTTTTTAGTTTCACGGACTTATGCTATAATTTCAAATATTTCCTTTCCTCTGCTTTCTTTAGGCTTACAGTCCACAACCTTCTTTGATGTCCCAAGGCAAAAACTGACATTACTTAGTTTTAGATTTTTCTTTTTGTCTAATCTATATAATCAGTGCTACAGTGTGCCCTATAAACATTGTTTTTGTTGCATCTGATGAATTTTAATAAGGTATACATTCATCTTCATTTACTTCAAAATATTTTAAATTTCTGTTGAGAAATAGTTGTGTCTTTTCAAATGTACTGTTTAATCTTAATGTAGTTTTCAGTGTTCTAGTTATCTTTCAGCTATTGATTTTTAGTTTGTGATCTGGGAAGAAATTTTATATTATTTCTATTCCTTTAAATTGGCTAAGCTATGATTTTTTAATTAATTAGCAGTACTGAGGAATGGACTCAGGGCCTTCCCAGTGAACTAAGTCCCTAGCACTTTTTAGATTTTATTTTGAGATTTGATCTCACTAAGTTGCTAAGCTTCAGTTTGTGATGCTCTTGCCTCAGCCTCCAGAGCAGTTGGGCCTCCAGGTGTGCTTCACACCTCTTTCTTTTTCTTTTTTTAGTTTGAATACATGTCAACTGGTTAAATTGGTTGCTAATACTGTTGATGTCAACTGTGTTCTTACCTGGTGGATCCATGAATTCCTGTCAGTGGCTGAAGTTCCCAGCTGTCACCATGGCTTCGCTGCCTCCCTGCTGCCCTGAGTGTCTCTTTTGTCTCATGGGTTCTGCGGTCCACTGTTGCACACATACAGGTAGCGCTGTTATATGTTTTTGCAGAATGGATTTCTTTCTACAGCATCCCTCTTTACCTGTGGGATTTCACTTAACCTCGGGTGTGCTTTGTTTGAAGTTAATAAAGCTTTGTTTTGAGTCATTAACATCAGATACCACTCTCCTTTCAATTAGCATCTCTTTTATCTAACATGAGGTTCTTGTGTACTAGAATCTTGTGTTTTGGGGAGGTTTTCAGTCTTTTGTTTAGCCCCTTAAGCAATTAATACTAAAACTGATTATTACTGTAGCTGGACTGACAGCTATCATTAGCTATCACAGCTCTGTTTCTTATTTTCTGTATTTGTTCTTTTTGTCTCCTTTTCCTTTTCTTTTTGTTTTAAGCTTACTGTATGATTGCAAGTTTTCTTCTCTTTTAGTCTATTATCTTTCCTTTAAAACTGACTTTAATTGCTTTCTTAGAGTTTGTAAATGTACATCTTAAATTATTTTAATCTATTTTCAAGTCACTTTCTACCACTTTACAGATCACTTAGATATATTATATTTCTGCTTATCCCTGTCTTTTCCCTTAGGAAGGGTTAGTCATTCTTTTTACTCATTAATATGCCACAATCACCCAATGCCTTGCTTCTACTATTTAAAAAAAGAGTTACCTTTAGATTACTTAGACATTTAAAAAAGATATATTATTTTCATTTATTTCTTCTTTATTGCTGTTTTCTTCTTTGTGTTTATCCAAGTTTCCAACCTGGATTTTATTATCTTTCTTGTAGGAAAGCTCATAATGAGTTTCTTCTAATTTAATTTTTCAGAGAGTGTTTTATTTCTCTTTAATTTAAAAAGTAATTTTTATTTGATATAGCATGCTGGATTTTGGAGGCTTTTATTTTAATTTTTAAGTATTTCACTGACAATCTGCCTGCTTGTATGGGTTCTCACAAGAAGTGGTTCTAATTCTCTGCCATTGCTATGGCTGTGTAAGGGTGTTATTTCCCTTGGCTTCTTTACAGTTTTTCTCCTGGTCTTCAGTTACTCAGACATTGAATGTGATGTGCATAGGTGAAACTTTTTCATGTTTATCCTGGTTATGTTTTCAAAATTTCCAGATCTATAATCTAGTATCTCATTAATTTAAAAAACCATCTTATCTACCATTACTTCAAACTTTTCTTCTGCTTTGTTCTCCATTCTTTGCTATTCCTGCCACATGTATGTTATGTGTGATGAAGTATACACTCTAGGAATACGCTGCTCTTCTTGTTATGCTTTTTCCTCCTTGCATTTTATTATGGAAAATTTCTATTGTTATCTTTATCTTCACTCATTCTCCTCTTGATATTTAACCTACTGATGAGTATAAGAAAGGAGTCCTTAATTTTCATTACACTGTTTTTTATTTCCAGCAACATCTTTCTATATAGATTACCTATTTCTATGTCTCATCTCTTTAGTTCGATAGAGCCTGCAACGGATTAATCAGATTACTTTTGGATTCATTGTCTGGTCATTCCAAAATCTGTGCCATATCTTAATGTATCTATAAAAGCTAACTTTTAAGACTGTTTTACTCCTGTATGTCTTTTGGTATGACTTACAGATTTTTATTTAAACCTGGCCATGACATTTATGCAACAAAAGCTTTGACTTTCCCTCCCTAAAGCCTTGAGCTTGCAGTTTTATGTTAATCTGGCTTGGAGCTGTGCCATGCTTTACCTTTACTGTAGCTGTGGGTGTTGGAGTCCTCATATTTCTCTAGTATCCCTGTTTTTGACTCTGCTGTTTTCTCTGAACTTACTTTAAAAAATCATCCCTATGTGGAATTTTCAGCCTGCAGCTCTTTTGGCTGCAGCCTTTTACTATTATACAGAAGCTCTGCTGTTATGTTAGTAAAGCAGGAGGAGAAATATTCTGTAATATTATGATTAAACTTCAGTTTTTATTGGGTCTGTGAGCAGGCCTGGGACCCTTACTTTGGTATTTTAGTGTTTTGTTTTGTTTTTTTTTTTTTTTTTTAACTTTCCTCCTAGGTGACACAGGAAGGCTACAGGGTATCAGAGCAAGAGAGAGGCTTTACTAAGAGACCAACCAGCCCCTAGTAAAATTCTTTCACCTGGGCAGGAAGGCCTTTTTCTTCTGGAGAATATGCTGTGTATAGGAGAGGCTCTTTCTCAGCTTTTCACTTTGAAAATCTGGTGGGATTCTTAGAAGTAAAACTCACAAAATATAGAAGCCTAATAAAATTACAGTTCTCCCAGGAGTTTCTCACTTTGAATCTAGTCTGTACTCCACCTCAAGCGATTCATCAAAATTGCAAGACGCTTCTCCCGAGCAGCTGATAGCTTGCAGGTTAGGTAAGCAGAGCTTCCTGTGATACCTGGGATTTGCTTGTTCCTTAAGATTTTGGGATAGGATTCCTCCTGTGAAATCAGTTCTTTGATGTATCCAAGAAACACTGTTAATTTTCATTCGTTCAGATTTTTTGTTTTTGTTTTCCTAGTGATAAGGACAGGAGTGATGACTTCCTGCCTTTTCATAGGAGAGCTGAAACTGGAAGATTTGTTTGCATTTGATAATGCCGAGTTTATAGTGACGTCTGGGTATTTTTTTAATGGATACAATGCAATACCCTCTAGAATATTTAAAAATAAACACAAATTATAAAAAGTATCAAAAAAGTAAAACATTTTGTATGTGTTGAGGGGTTCCTTTCTTTTGTTTTTTGTTTTGTTTGTCTGTTTTTTACTGGTTCTTTTCAAATATTTGGTCATATTTATCATCAGGACTCATCGTGGTTTTTATGTGTATGTTTGTTTGGGTGGCAGAGCCGATTTCTGAAGTCATTGGGAGTTTGGCTGAGAAGTCACAAAAGAGGCTGTGCTAAAGCTTGTGTGTCTGTGGCATAAAATCTCTTGGTTCCTCCAGGAATAGTTTGATCCTCCTTCCCAAGGTCAAATTCCTTGGTCAGCAAAAGTGCAAGAAGATTCCAGTTAGTCTGCTATTCTAAAAGAACTCACTTAATACCTGATGAGTCCCCCAGAGCCCTTTGATTTTCCCTAAAAATGAAACCTAACAACCTCTGGAATTGTACTTCACTTCCCATTTAATTTTTTTCTGTGTGTTTTGGTTTAGGGTCTTCTCTTTTCCTCCAGTTCATCATGTTCCGTAGAAAACCTCCATGTGTTATGGGCATGTTAACTCTCAACTTGTTAGACGTTGAGATATGCAGAGTTCCCAGCCTCACAATACTGAGGAATGAAGTCAAGAACCAAAGCAAGAGGTTAGGAGAGTTTAATTAGAAAAAAGAAGGAGAACAGTTCTTATCTTTACAGGTGGGGATCTTACTAGGGGGGTAGAGGGGATGCAGTTTATTTATTTATTTATTTATTTATTTACTTTTGTACCAGGACTGGAACTCTTGACCTCATCCCTGCCAGGCAGGTGCTGTGCCACTGAGCTGTATTCCCAACCCTCACAGGACTTTGTCTATTGTATTTCATGTAACAAAAGCACCATACGAGTACAATGTGGGTAGAAACACAGCCCACCTATAGAGTTATAAGCACAGTCACTCAGCTAATATTGATCCAGCAGGGAAGTGAATCATGTGGAAGGATATGTGGAACAAAGAAAGACATTTCAGTACAAGGATGGGAACCTAGGTCCAGATGTCCGGTCACCCACTGTGCATCTAGTGCCTACCTGGGCCGGCTGGCTCAAGTGGTCCCAATCACAGAGTGATCTCCAGCTGCCATCTATCTCTAGGGAGCCTCAGGCCCGGCTTTGGGTCTCCACCTTAGGCTTGGTCCTCAGATTCATCTCCACATACATCTTGGTGCATAGTACGCTCTTCTCCTAATTCCCTCAAGGCCCCGACCCTCTTTGGCTGCCCATTAATTTCTATCTAACTTAGTAGTCTATCATACCACTGTTCTAGTACATGGATTATTTTCCAACTTCTATAATTTAATGGTATTTAATGCAATGGTATTTAATGCAACTTGAGATCTGGCTGGGGTCATGTTTCTCAAACGTGTGCCTCACATTACAAACGCTTATTAGAGTGATTTTCTAATTAGAATTCTAACTAACTTCAAGAGATTAAAAATGTCATTACATCTCTCTTCTGATCATGAAGCACAGTTTATGCTTAGTAGACTTATACTGCATCCCCATTAATAAATGTGAATAAGTGAAGTGTACACAGCAGCTCTCCTGCACCCTGTTTGGGGCCACTATTATTCAGGGCTTGTATCTGCATAACTGATAGGCCTTAGTTTGGCTCTGAATGAATTAGGTGAAGCAATTAAAAAAAAAAAGAGTGAAAATCAGAAAGGAAAGAAGTTTATAACCTGGTCATAGTTAGTTAGAAAGGAAGCTCTTTATATGTTCTCTGGCATCTCTGTTCTTCTGCCCCAGGACATTGTGCCTTGGGCCCTCTGCTCAAAGAGGACAGGGCATTTTCTTTGGTCTTTTCATACCTTCCCTTCTAGAGACTTCACTGTTAACTCCAGTCGATCAAGGACAACTAGCTTCTAACAGAATAGCCTAGCTGTCCATCTAGCTCCCTCAGTAATCTCTGGCCAGTGCAGAGAACCCAAAGCATGGCCACCACACCGTAACAAGTGCAGGATACGTCTCCCTGGCTTCTTCCGAAATTGAATTCAGTGGCTTGGTGGAGCAGCTCTCTTTTTCACACGTTGCAGAGTGTGGAAACATAATGATGACCTTGTAAGAGCCTCGCTTAGATGTATGTGTGTGGAACCCAGGGCCCCTTTCATGCCAGACAAACACTTTACCTCTTAGCCACACCCAGCCTCCTACTTTTTCCTCCTTTCTGGGACCCTGCTATAAGGAAATATAAACCTGTTCTTCCTTTTACATGGAAATATTTTGAAATGAACTATGAACATATTTTGAATAATGCAAATTGCTAAATAACTTTCCTTCCTGCTGGTCTTCTTAAATTCAAAGAATCTTCACCTAAACAATAAAACCCCTTGTCATAGTACCAGTGATATTCCAAAGAAATTTTAAGGTAGGTTTGGAAATTTATGTTTGAAACATTTTCCTTAAATATTTTACTGTTTGAAAACACTTAAAAATCAAGTAATTAAAATTTTGGAATTGTAATTCTTATTAATCTTGTAACTTCTCAGGTAAGATGTATTTAACGTTTAAAAACATAAGACTTGGAATCAACAGATTAAATTGTATTCCTGGTTTTGCTGAGTCGTTTCAGAAATGTGGAATAACGTCCTCTACCTTACATCTTAATCTACAAAAGCTTGCATTAACTTATGTTTTCTAAAGTCTGTATTATCTCTAAAATGATTTTAACTCTTACATGAAGTTACTATGCTCTGCATGTCTGAGGGATTGAAGGCTTAGGATAAATTCACATTGCCAAGTGCTGGCCATTATTAAAGTGGCTGTAATGAAATCCCTTGTTATATGTGGAGCAAGAAGAGAGTGAGTGTCATTCTCAGTGCGAGTAGTGACAGTGAACTGTACAGAAAGTTCCCTATTTCATTAGTTGGTCCATTCAGGAAACCTCTTAAAAGCAAATGAAAAGGTCATTGCAAAACTCAACATGTTTGCTCTTCTATTATGAAGAACTCACTGAAAGTATTTTGAAATAACCACTTCACCCACATAAAGTTTATAGAGTAAATTGACAAAATGTCCCCACTGGTAAAAGCTACCCATGAACTTGAAGAAAACAATTTATTATTTTTGTGCATTTTATTTTACTTAGATGTAGCCTAGGGAGAATTTTTAAAAAGGTATGAATAATAACACAGGATCTGTTCCATGCTGAGCACCATTGAAATAATCAGGTCTTTAAAATGCTTCCCTGTAGTAGAAGATTTCCAAGTTTTCACACCTTCTCCTTGGGAGTCACTCAGATGGTCCATTTACAGACTCAGCTGGTCTCAATGGGCAGCACCTCCTGGATTTGCACCTTCCTGCGTCTCAAGGCAAGCCCAGTGGGGTTACCTCTCCAAACTCTTCTTGTGTGGGATTCTGAGACTTCCCTGGCTGTAGTCCCTAGGTTGTTTTGACACAGGAAGGCTATTTCATTATTAAACTACGAATGACTTTCCTGGGAGATATACTTAATGTTTTATATTTCTGCACCTTTTGGGAACCAAGAAATAATGACTTATGTGAGATTCTGAAAAAAGTTGATTGATCTGACTAATCAATCTGCTCACTTAGAAGTAAGCTTCTAGAACTCACTTCCAGTATCCTGAACATCATTTCTCTAGGTAAGTCTCTTCTGTAGCCCCGTGTGTTTGCAGTCTGCAACCTATGCCCCGGGTGTAGGTCATTTTCAAACAGATTAAATAACTTCTGGGACTGCCAGGCTTTTGTAAATGAAACTGCATGTTACCTGCTCCTGTGCTCCACCCCAGGCCCAGTCACTGCACCACACAGCAAGGCAGGGCACTCCAAGTCCAGAGGACCAGTGCTAACACTTCCACAAGGATCAAAACACTGGTTCATTCTACTAATTTCTGAGCTTCCCACGAAACTTGGGAATCTTTCAAGCCTTTGGGAAATGCATCAAGTATATCTTTGCACTTTCCCCCTATCTGTTCCTGAATGAAGTTAAATACAACCTTACCTTTGTTTGTTATATATTCTCTAATCCTAATTCAGAAGTCCAATTTTTGATTTACGATGATTATAAAGGTATAAATGGATAGGTAAAGAGATGGATAGATATTTGATATACCATTGGCTATCGCAAACATTCTTTTTTGTTTGTTTGTTTGTTTGTTTTAGTTAAAGGGAAAAAAACAGTATAAGGGTACAAGTAATACGGAATTACAAAAAAAAGGTAAGAAATCACTAGTTAATAGATTACATATTGTCATCTTAGAAATAGTTGTTCAAGTTACAGGATTAAAGCATATAAAGTGGACATTCAAACAGTGAGACTGCAAACAGTTGTGTTCAATGATCCAACAACAACTCAGTAATATGGTCATCTATCTTGGCACACCTAAACACACTTGTAGTTGTATCCTTTAGAGCACTTTTTTTTTTCCTGTCTTATCCCAAGCATTCTTAAGGATATATCAATAAATCGAATTTTAAGATTTGCCCCATTGGCGTGTTATTGCAGATAGAACTATTGAGCCTACAGCCCCCCCTACTGGGTGGATTAGCCCAGATTTGTTATACATACCTTAATCAAGAGGTCTTTGTGGACTTTTAAATCTCTTGAAAATGCTCAAATTAGCTCCAAATCTTGTTTCTGTTTTGGCCTATTGGACTATGGCTTCTAAAGTGCATGGATTTTTCAATAGATGTCACTTTTACTTACCCAAATATTTGGTAAGGAGTCTAAATTTATGTTGTCTTTAAGTATATATTTACCATTTCCCTCCCTCTTAGACATTTGATATTGATAGCTCAAGAGCTTATTTAGAGTCAGAAGCTCGTTAATGAATTTTGATTATAACGTATTAGGTCACAATCACGTATATTGCACTGGAATTTGCAGGCACAGAGAAAGCAACGAGGTATTTTCTTTGATGTATGACTGGCATATAGTATGTGCTTTTTGCAAAATAAAAACCAGCATTAAACATATAAATATTTTTATAGTTTGTTTTCTGAAACTATTTCACAGTCTCAAATATTTCCAATATTTTAAAATCCCAAGAAATCCAGTTTTCCAAGAGTACTCTCAGACACATAGGTCACCCCAACCTAACCCAAGCTAAGTGTTGAGACCACTTTTCTTCTCTGAGAATCTAGCCTGTTACAGCAATGTGGCTTCTGCCAGCTTTTCTAGGAGAAAGAGGAAAATTCTAATCAGAGTCTTTGTATGTAAATAAGAGATTCCCCAGCAGGGAGCACAGACGTTCAGAGAAGACATGAGTGGTCACAAGCAGGAGGCCTGGGTGAACTATGAGATCTGGGGAATACAACCTATTTACTTCTTTTTTGAGAGTAGAAGTTTCAAAGGATAAATGAAAATTAAAAGAAATGATAATTTTTGGCTTCTTGGGTAAAATTCAATGGAATGTATAAAAAATTTTAGGCCATATGTGTATATTCAAATTCACAATTGTGTAATATAATGATTTTAAAATGAAGTAGGAAAAACACCCACAAAGAAGAGATGGAGGAAGTGGGGGGAGAGAGACAGAGAAGGGTAGGGGAATGGGCATGGTGGTGCATGCCTGTAATCCAAGTACTCAGGGGGCTGAACCAGGAAGATTCATGGCTAGCATGGGTTGTAGCAGAGCCCCATTTGACAATACCAAAAGAGAAGACACACAGAGATTGAAATTAATACCAATCATATGGTACCAATTACGACTTTCAGATATTCATTAGCAAACATTGTTTCAATTACCATTATTATCATTATCACACTTGATATTGATTGATAATTCATTACATTTAACTCTCCTCTCAGCATTCTTACTCTGTAGGTAACAACTATGTGGAAATTAGTTTTGAGTACTGGAGGTCTTACAGAGACAAAACCCAACTACTCTAGGTATTGGTACATATGCTTTAGTGATATCATTATAATGATGGCAATATAAGAAAGACAGATTCTCCCCCAATATATGGAAATTGTGGTAAGTTCTAACCAGACTGCATGATCTGTATAGTCAGTATCGTATGAATGAAGTCTCTGGAAATCAGGAGGTAAAATTCAGTCTGTAGAACAGAAAAGAAAATATTACAGATAAATGTCCTCCTTCCCCTGCTACTTTCCTTTCATTCACTTCTTTTCCTCACTTCCTTTCCCATTTGTTTCTTTTTATTCTAATATACAGCTATACAAGGCTTGGGGGACTTCCTTAGGCCTGTGAGTTGGTACCTGGTTTGATTGTGGAATGGGTGCTCCTGAAAACACCACAGCATGAATTTGTTCACTCTGGAGCTGCTAAAAATCTGAGAGCCATTTCTGAAAGAAAAGAGCTTCCTTGTTAAAAACCCTCAAAAAATACAGTCAATACTAAGGTGCCAAATGTTAGCTATTGTGAAGCTGCCTGTGTAGCCAGCCATAAGCAGGTGTCAGAAATGTCTGCTTAGGAGTTGAGGATTTGTGTGAAAATAGGTACTGCAGTAAGGCAGAAGTGTTTTAATATTCTTCTGTAAGTCTGTTTTGAATTAGGTTCTTAACTATGGCCACATCTTCAGAAGCATCGATAAAAGGTATTTATGATGCAGTAATAGGAACAAAATACCAAAGTAGGGTCCTGCTCTCCTGAGTTTGAGGCTCTTTCTATAAAGTTCAATTTCCTCCTGGCACAGGTGTTTTTCTGGTCTATGGAAGTCAGCTTTCAGAAAGACATTCAGAAGTAACTATCAGGAATGTGACAATGGCAAAGAGTTGATGGTGAATCTTTCCACTTCCTCTTATATTTCCGGTTTAATGCGAGCAATGTTTTAGGTGAAAGGATTGGGAGTTTGTTCTGGAATTTGAAGCCTTCTTGGAGAGTTTGTATTGAAAGCAGTGGAAGGCACTTGAAGGTTTTGGCCCCTTCCTTTGGTCCTCTCCCTTTCCTGTTGAATTCTTACTGTATAGACATCTGTCAATCATGCACGTCTCTAAATCTGAATCCTGGCTCAACTACTAGGTAGAAATACGCTATTGGGAAAATGACTTTACCTATCTCTGAATTTTATTTTGCTCCTCTGTAATATTAGTGAGCATGTATTAAGTCACATGTAAAGTCTTTTATCTGATGTTATTTATTCATCATGTGTGAGAAAGATTTGTTTTTCAGAGATGAGGTGAGACTTTTCTACTTTCTGCAGCCAAAATAAAACCATTACCACCACTCATTCATTCTCCTATCTTTTTTAGTCAACAACTTTCAGTTTGTTAACCATTCCCCTCTCCCTCACCAAAAACAAACAAAAAAAATCAAAGTGAATGTGCAGAATATTAACCCTAACTAAATTATAGACAGTAATGAGACAACTGACTCTGTACAAGCTGTGTAAAACCGAGCATTGGCCCGGAAGTCAAAAAGTGAAGTCACAGGCAAAAAGGAGGAAGTTAAAGGTAAGTGTTTATTAGAAGCACAGAAAAATAGCTCTTAATTAGGGGCCTTTCAAAAGGGCTGCTGTGTGAACTCACTGTCTGGAAACTTTCATGGATAAACAGACCATGAAAATTTGATCAACTGTCCAGTGGCTACCTGTCACAGGTAGCTTTGTGAGTTTAAAATGACCCACTAAGACTCAGCCTCTGTGAATGAGTAACTCAGTATATAAAGCTCAAAGCAAACAGCTTTTAAAAGAAAACTAGATATGCTGAATTTTGCAGTTTCAGGAAACACAGTGCTGGGTATAGGGGGGGTTTGCATTCCCTTTCACCCGAGGACCTCCTTTCCTGGTCAAAATTCTGATTTCTTTGCCTATTCTTATTTTAAGTCCTATCAGTACAGCTGACCGACTGGACTCCACTTTGCACTCTGTCCCTTTCAAATGTTTATTTATAAGCTGAACAGCTAAATAGTCTACTACAGAAATAGAAGAAGCCCTTATTATTCAAATGTTATTGTTAATTTATTACATTTCTAAACTGTAACTTCAATAAACATGTTATTTGGGGGTGCTATTTCTAGAGTGTTATGACAGGAACAAAAAATATAATTGAGAAGTCCACAATAGATAGAGGGATAAGGAACAAAACAAGAAAATTATGAAGACGGCAATAAACAGGACCCTAGAAAGGAGGAAGGGGAAGCACGCCGGCAGTGCAGACTTATATATAGCACGACTGAATCACATGCGGGCTTCTGGGAGGCAGAAAGAAGACCTTGAGAGACTGCATGACCTTGAAACAAAGATAGTCTCAGCTGAGCAGTTTCGGAAGAAAGGGAAAGGAAGAATCTCCCACATACACACTATCTTAACTTGTTCTGAAGATTAAATTTTCCCATTTTTCATGGTGTCCATAAAGGCAAGCACAGTGACAGTGATTGCTGCATGTTTCAGTTGGGGAACATATTTCTGTCACAGAGCAACCAAGTGTATCCAGTATTTGTCTCCTCCTCCTCCTCCTTCTTATGTTTTTTTCCCGTGAAACCTGGCTAGGTCACAGTGAGGAAGCCCAGGGGCAGGAAATCCCACAGGTTTGCTCTTTCATCCCACTTTGGTCAGCAATGGTTTGATATTTTCCATGATTCCAACCTCCAAATTAAGTCTCAGCATCTCATCAATCTATTTTCAAAATAATATTGTTTTACTTTCCTGGCATTAAACACACACATGGCATATCTTGGTAATATGTCAAACATCTCTTGCTTTCTTATTGTCTTTTTACATGAGAGACTTACATATCAGTAAGTCATCAGTGCTGTATACAGAAAATTAAGTCCCTGAAATTTCTGTTTTCTAATCTTTGGCAACCAAAAGGAAAGATAACAAGTTCTCTTTTTCATGGAAATAATTACTTGGTTTGTGATTTACAGAGTGTGATCTGAAAATACAGTTTTAAAATTTTTATTATAGGAAAAGTTTTAATTTTAAAACTTTATTGCAAATGAAACTTAAATATTATTTAAAATTATACAGGAAAAGACACATCATAATTATCTCCCTCAAAATACTCTTATTTTGAAGAAATGTAGCCCATCATTCCTGCCACTTCCTGAAGCAGTTCTGGAAACCCCTTGCATGAATGTCATTAATTGCCCTGCGTTGGACTTGATGTCCTGAATCAATTCAAAACACTCACTGTTCATGGCCATTTTGATTTTGGGGAAAAGCTAGAAGTCACCCAGCGCCAGATCTGGCCAGGAAGGTGGGCAAGGACATACCACACTGTTTATAAGCTCACCTTTTCTTTTGATGTTATCAGTAACAATATTCACTGTATTTTTGGTCATACCTCATAATGATACTCATGCAACAGTACTTCTAGAACTGTGCCAGAAAGTGGCAGTAACAGTGGAGTTATGATGTTTAAGCAAAAGGAACTGTATGGGGCATTAATGGCAATATATCCTTTACTGGAACAAATTTTAAAAAGATTTAAATATTCACTGTATATTTTGATCATCTCTTATACATTTCACCCGTTTGCCCACTCAGTAGGGTGGGGTATGTTACTATTTCATTGTTGGGCCAGGGCATAATCTGTAATTTCACTGTATATTATATTGTAAGTGATATCAGAAAAGGAATGTTTCATTTTCTTTGAGATATATGATTAATTACCATAATCCCCTTTTCCCTTGGCAATAAACTAGAGTATTGGCACCAAATTGCAAATTATTTAATATATGCAAGGAACAGACTGAAAAACATGAGGTTTTTGTGCAGTGCACACCGCTTTCATGGAGCCTTAGGCTGTACACTCCATGTTAAGAGATCTTCAAATAGAGGAAGTCTTCTCCTGTGTCCTGTTCACTGGATGAAAGCAGTTAGCCTTATTCTGGAACAAGTTCCCTAAATAATTATGCAAACATAAGTGTCACAAGTCTATACATAGCTACTGATTAGGACCAGATCATTGGCTGCTACCTTAGCCTCATTGTGGGTTCAACAATTCTCCTTCACACAAAGTCAGTTGGTTGACTTTGGAACTGGAAATAGAGTGAAATCAGTGGTATCCCATTTTATGGTCTATTTTGATTTTTTTTTTTAATTGGTACCAGGGATCGAACTCAGGACTGCCTGCTTGCAAGGCAGGCGCTTATGCCGCTGAGCTAAATCCCCAGCCCCTTTATGGTCTATCTTGAATCCAACTTTCCTTCATGAAACATTTTCTGAAGTCATGGGTTCTCCTAAGAAACTATAAATAAAATTATGTGCGGTTGGTAATGACTTTACTGTCTTACTTTGCATTTTCTTTGAATTATCTGATTGTATTTGGGACATTAATTTGAGTTTATTTGGTCCTGGCTCCTTCTAGCTTTCCTGTAGGATTCTGTGGAGTCTGAGAGCAGATGTTCACATCTTCCCACTTGCTCCTATTGATGGCATAATAAACTCTTATGAAATAAATTCATGGACATTTGAATGAATTCTAGATCATAAAAGTCTATCACTGAATTCCCTTATTGAAAATACAGAAAGCATGTAGCAGGTGACTTTTATAGAGTCAACCTGACACTGGATGGGGGTCCTGGAGGAATTCTTTGCAGGTTCTTAGTATCTCGAACAAAGAACTACCTCAGAGGAGGTAGTAGAGATACACATTTACTGCTGGTGGAAAGTATGCACTACAGAGTGAGAGGGAACTTGTGAGTAGATTCACAGCAGTGACAAGGACAGTCTTTTGCATTTGGAATTCTTGGACTGCCTTCCCTCATACAAATGAGGCACTGGGACTCACTTGCCCAATACCAAATTTTAATTGCCCTCAGGAAACATGAGCTTGGCTTCCTACTGGTTGTAAATGAAGAATTGAAAACAGCAGTTTCCTTACTGGCTCCATGAACCAATGCTCGGGAGCTGCAGTTACCCTGGATCCTGTGTTTTGCCTGAGTGTGCCTGGAATCCATAATCTGACAGATTTTGCCCCATTGTTTAACTGCTTTGCCCAAACCCAGTTTTCCTACCTCGAACCAAGGTCTCTTGTCTTTTTGATTTGTTTCTTCATTTAATAAACATATATTCGATACCAGGAAAAATGAGAAGATAAATTGGCAGGTGGCAATCTCTTCCTACCATGTAAGGTATGATTTTAAAAGATTTGGGATTAAATGGCATGAAAAATGAAGTATGCCATCTGTTCTCAAGCAGCTATAATCCAATGAAATATGCAAGGAAGTAAAAAGTGGTTAGTAAATGCAGTGATTATTCCAACAGAGGTCTGGCTAGGGTGTTTTGTTGCATAGAGATGAGCCAACTGGAAGGTTTGAAAAGGTACTAAGAGGAAGTGAGGGTCTTAGCCTTGATATTTAAAAAGAAAACTACCTTGGCAGAGATAGGGATGAAAGGAATGGAAACTAGGTGGGCAAACAGAGGTACAAAAGACCTGATCCACTTTATTCCTGTACTTTACACCATACCGAATGAATAAATGAATGAATGAATATCTACTTGTATAGCACATTGGCTTCCCAATGATCCTCTGCATACACATAGTCTTAGAGAATTCTTTGCAGGGTATTTCCTTATTATAGACAATTTGGAATGTGAGAAATTACATTCAACAGCCTGGAAAACTATCCCAACAGCTTTCATTAGCATCTGTGTATCATCTTCTTATGCTGGTAAGTATCTTGATTTCTACCTCCAGTCACCCTGCCCTAGTTTTAGTGCTAATAAAACCCAAGCACTCATCAAAAAATAAAATATTTACCTTGCATAGTACAGTAAACAAAGCTATAGAAATGGTGCACCATTTTAATAACCATTGTGCACATGAGTTTAATGAGATAACCAACTTTTTGTTTTTTATCTAGAACATAAAATGTGTTGCATAAAATTGGAGGAAATGTGGGGGACACCTCAGGAGAAAGACTTCCTCATCCCAGTATGATATACTGATGCATATGATTATTTATTTTTCTGTATTCACTGTGTAGCAACTGTGTTTCTTTTCAGATTGTTGGGTATCAGTTATGTCACTATGTGCAGAATCCTGAATTAGGTTTAGGAGGGTGGGTGATCTGTAGGGCAGGGGATCTGTGAGACCTCTGGATTCTTCGAAGGGAATTCAGTGATAGACTTTTATGATCTAGAATTCATTCAAATGTCCACGAATTTATTTCATAAGAATATATTATGCCATCAATAGGAGCAAGTGGGAAGATGTGAACATCTGCTCTCAGACTCCACAGAATCCTACAGGAAAGCTAGAAGGAGCCAGGACCAAATAAACACAAATTAATCTCCCAAATACAATCAGATAATTCAAAGAAAATGCAAAGTAAGACAGTAAAGTCATGACCAATCAACGCTCTGGTCCTTTGAAGCCAGAGTGGAGACTGAAGATGTTTTGCTGTCCTTGTTGGCTCTACACCCAAAAGGAAGAGCTCACCTCTTGTTACACTTCGAAATGCTCGGCTTGGTACAAATTGGAGGCGGTGCTTGGAAAGAGGCCTGGTTCCTACCTGGCTTCTGTTCTCGAATTTGACCTTCAATTTGTATTTCCTATGTGAGCCACAGATTTTCAAAACACGTTTGTCTATGCTGTCCCCTCAGCAAACTCATCTCAAAGAACTATCCCCACACTAGAATCCCAGGGGAGGAAAACAAACTGAACCCCTCCCTCTTTTGTATGGAGGCTTCTTGTTAGTGCTGCAGTCAGCAGGGACAGTATTTGCATTGAAAACTGCACTGTCACCTGCATCTAGACAAATCCTACCTTAGAATACGTGCTCAGTAAGTATTTGTTCAATTAATGGACTGTCTGAGCTAGACTTTATCCAAGTCATGAAGATTTTCAGCTTGCATTGTAAAAGATCTGCCCGATTTTTGTTGTCCAAGCTTAAATCATATACAGAAGCTTGAATACACTCCCTGATTGATTAATTTTGATTTTACTCAGACAGCTACGTTCTCCCCGGCACTCTTGGCATTTTTCTGAGGTCCAGGGGAATGAAGGGACACACCCCCTGCCTCCTGCTCTGCTGTGTTCATTCTTAGTTGTAAGCAGAACAGTGAGAGGGGCCATCATCACCTTTGCCACAGTGACTGAAGGAGCAAATCCTGCATGTGACATTCAGAAGATTTCCCCCACAACATAACACAGGATAAACCATGGAAGGGAGAGCAAGTACTCTGAGTGTATTCTGCAAAGGACACAAGGCAACTGACTTCGGGGGCGTGCTACACACCAGGTTGTCGCACTCACAAATGATAAAATCGAAGGAAGGAGAACAGCAAGGAGTCCTGATGCTGTGGAAAGATTTCTGGAGGAGGAGATGAGGCAGAGCAAGGATTGCAAGGAAAAGAAAGCCTCAAATCAGACAGCACCAGGTTCTCCAGGTGGGACCAAAGTCTGGGAGCAACGGAGGAGGGGCAGACAAGTTGTTTGTCCCCCAGGAGGAGTGGTACACAGCCTCTGCTGCAGAGCCAAGGTACTGCAGTTAACTGAGGGAGGTGGAGATTGGTAGGTAACTGCAAAGAGTCCAGCAGAGATGGAGGCACAGCAGAGATGAGAAAAACCAGGTCTGAGATGTGGGGCTGAGTTGACAGAAAGGAGGCCCCGATGTGCAGACCCCATGGGGGCTGCAGCCTCCCCAGGGATGCCCCGCGCTCTATAGCTGTACTGTGGCTACCGCCATCTGGTCATCAAAACCTGAGCAGTGTAACAAACACACAGGAACAACATGAACACAGATGGAGGAGACAGAAGAAGGGACTCTCTGACCCACATTTCTCGCCCTTACAAAAGTGCCTTTGTTCTGTTCCCCCACTAAGTACCATTGCTATATACCTTGTTTTTCTATTGATCTAAGTATTAGCTAAGTGATTGCACTTGTAATCCTGTAGACTGGTGGTAGCTTGAGCCAAGGTACCCTGTGATGCGATTTTACTCAACAAAACCCCCTCCTAGACAAAGAGTCTTAGTGGCAGGTGCTTTGAGGACCCCTGCTGTCTCTCAGGGGCTTTCTCTTAATAAAACTTCCCTACTCTTCACCTCTCTTGTCCTGGAGTCTATTCTTCGCATCGTGAGACAGGAACTTGGTAAATCAAAGAGGCTGGGAGTTTACTTCCCTTTAACAGCAGGAGGCAAAGCTGGAAGCAGAGACCAACTAGAGGCCTCCAGCGAACAGTTTCTACTTCACCCAACACAGATCAATGCTGGTTTGGATTTGCTCTCTGAAGCCCGGTGTGCCCTATCTGAGAGGGGCTTTCTGGGGTGCAGAGTGTGAAGCCCCTTGGGTTGGACACTCAGAGTCCTTTGGGCAGCTTGTGCTGTAAGACTGCACCCTTTGCAGCCTTCCTGTTCAGTGCTCCCAGGAGAGGCGGAGCGTCACTTATTCAGAGACAAATGGCAGTAGCTGCCGTAACATAAGCCTCCCTTGTTAATCATAAAAAGATCATTCCCAGTGCTGAGCACCTAAAAGACCACTCACAGTTTTCACTCGCTGTGCTTTGTATGAAGCTCAGAAATGACCGTAGCCCCCCTGACCTGGGTCTGGAGACGAACAACTGTATTTTAAGCCCAATTTTGAGGAAAATAGACAGGTTTCACTCATTCTAAAGTTATTGATGGGAAAATATCCCTGGTTCCACACCAAAATTCTGAGCTGACACTAGCACCTGTACAATTCCTGCATACTCATTCACAGGGGAGCTGAAAAGTGCATTACTTCTAAATGCACTTTCATATGGGTGGTGTTGTGTGAAATACTATTAAGCATGTAATATTACATCGCTAGATCTCAGTGACAGTTCAGCTATCAGGGAATTTCACAGCATATATAATATTATCAAAATGAATCAATACCCTAACCTCGAGGCTGATTCCTCAATTACTGTAACTACCAGTTGCTAATTGAAATGCTTTTTACAGTGCTTTGCCTTTACACTGTCCATGCTGCCCATGTGAATGCAACCTAGGAGCACAAATAAATCGAGCATGAACAATTAGACTATTCAGCTTTAGGAGATCTAAAGAGAAATGTGAGATAGCATTACATGGCATCATGGTTTTGAATCTCAGGGCCGAGGTGTGACTCCAATTTACAGAATCTCTTCGTCCTGCCAGCAGTGGAAGATGAGATTTTAAAAGACCTGAAGCAATCCTAAAGCATCTGATGTTTTCAGATGATAATGGAGAGTTTAGCCAAAGATACTTTACATAGCATCTAACCGAGCTATCATCAGCTGTAATGTTGCTCTCTGGGGCTGCCATTTAGGGTTGGTTTTTCTAGGCCTAGGCATCCGGCTTTGAATAGTGATTGAAGAATGCTCAGCTTCCCTCACCCCTGGGAGAGGTCTCACTTTGCACTGTAATGCAGGCAAGGCTCCAGCCAGAGGACCTGTGGGATTAACCAAGGCTGAGGGAGAGAAAAGGCCATTCTCCTTTCTTTCCCTTTGGCTTTAGCCTGAGACTGCTTTGCTGTCCTCGGAGAAAGAGATAATATCAGTGTGGCAAAATAACTGAGCTCCAGAGAACAAAGAAATAAATCTGGCAGCTTTCAGTGATCCTCTGAAGCAAAACAAATCAGAGATTCTTCACTAATAACTAAGTGTGTCTGTGGCTTTTACTCAGGCAACATTATCAAGTCAACATTTTACTTACCCTATAACCCAGCCTAGGGAAAATACCTCAATTATGACTAATGTACTAGGGATGACAATGTTTTTGCTTTTACCCTTCTTATCAGAGTCCTATGATAATAAAAATCTAAAGCAATAGATCTGTTTGCTGAGCCCAGGTTGGTGATATAACCCTAATTGGTAACCAAAGTTGGGCAGGTGAATCAAACGGTGTGATCAGCATTCTGGAAATCCCAATATGAATCTGAATCACCTGGGACCTTATTAAACCTCAGATCACTAGGGCTTTGTCCTGGAGAAACTGATTGGTTAGCTAGGGCCAATGAAGTTGCATCTCTAACATACCTCCAGGGGGCACCAATCAGCTGGTCTGGGGACACCACCTTGGGTATCATAGCAAGGTACCCTGGCCTAGGAAAATATTTCCTGGAAGAATGGCTTCGCTGACGGGCAGTGAGTTCTACTTTCCTGCTTCCAGTTTCTGTGCATGAATAAAGGCCTGCTGCTGCCCAACCCTCTGAATCCTGGTGAAATTATTACAAGTGAGTGACTAAGTGGACATTAAAATATGGATTGGGCCCTCAAAGAAGTCAGCACAAAAAATGAAGATGTCGAGCTCATGCTTTGAGGCATGAGGTGGAGATGCAATGGTAGGCCTGTGTCCTACCCTAAGCGATAAATAGAAACTCGAGATTTTACTGTGATTGGCGCCACCTGGCCCAGTAAATCCAGCAGGGCATCAGATGAATGACTGGGAGACAGGAGTATCAGGAACCATCCCTTCCCCAGATGCCTTTGTTCTTCCCATGTACCCTTGCCACATGGGATGTTTCCCATTGGATCAAGCAGTGTATCAGCTGAGCAGCTATACTCCTCAGTCCACAGGTCAGTGGTAGTGAACCATCCTGCAGTGGGCACGCAGAGCCCTGTCTGTTGGCATGCAAGCCAAGTTGCCCCAGCATTGCCCCAGCAGGTGAGCACTGGATAACTGCAGTGTTGGTACTTCATGATAAGTAAGTGGGTTGGGGGAGGGGTTGCAGTTTGGGCACTCAGTTCCTAAAAGGTTCACCATCCCTGCTGTGGGTTAAGCATAGTTTGACCAGTATTGCACCACCTTGTAACTCTGCTGTATAAAGACCCCTGACCTAGGGCCTCTATGGCTACTCACTCCAGACTCCTCCTGGGAATCCAGGAGTTCTTCTTATTTACAAGAAAACTCTCCTAACTCCCTCCTTGGGTTTGTGCCTTCCTTCATTCCTCCATATCATGGGACTAAAATCTCGGCAGGCCAGGAGTTATATTTTTCTTATATCAAAATCTTCACCTGTGAACAGCTAATGTATAGTTCTCTTTCATATTTTTTCATATAAAGTAAGATTCATCAAACAAGTAGCTGAGGTCAGCAGGCCAGCAATATGAGACACGTGGCCTTGTTATGTATAGCACAAGAGAGAAAGGGACAATTTTTTTAAAGAAAAGTGCTATGAAATATAAATTGTAAAAGAATAAAACTGAGAATAAAGAATAAATTATAAAAGAATAGAGAAAAATTCAAATTTCTCCCATCTGATTCTCACTCTGTAGAGCTCTAAATGATTCTTTCTGCACCTTGAGATAGGACAAAATGTACAAAATTCTTTTTGAAACATGGCCATTCATAGAATTGTAAACAAAGAAATTGGGCTTCAGGCCTTTCCTGTGTGTAGCTCAATTAATTACCCCAAACTGAGACCTGAGCTCATTATGGGCAAGACTGCCTCCACAGAGGATGTTGGCAAATAATGTTTTATTTTGTTTTTTCTGTTGACAGCAAAACCAATTAGTGCATCTGGGCTGGATCAGGAAAATGTGAGCTGACATTCAGAAGAGATTTCTTCTCAGGCTGGGTGTCTGTAGGATGTCTCCATGCAGTGACCTTATGCTTGGAATTCAGCTTTCAGCTGGTGTATCCAGCATTAAAGGTGACAGAGAAAATAAAAGTCTTTCTTCCAAAGATTGTGTGTGCCTCTGGCAAAGGTTATAGATGTGATGTCTTTGAACATCCTTCTTCATGATGGCCTTGTCGCTGGAAATGGACACAGCAGAGAAGGAATCTGCAGCCAGCGAAAGCTGTTTTCAGGATAATGATTGTCAACTCTTGTATCTCCTGAATGCAGAACAAGTGAAGGCTTTATATTTACATCTAAATATCTGCTTTGTGCACCATTTTGTCCCCTCATGCTCTTACTCTGTCATATCCTTATAGATGTGAGATAAAAAAGAGAGTATGCATTAAAATAATACCCTCCTTCTAAAAAGGCCCACACACTGGAAAGCAGTGTTTTGAGATTAGAAGCAACTCATTAACTCTTGCCGATCCTGGACTCCTCTGCTATTTTATGTGTGGTTACAGGAGGAAGAAGTAAATGTGTCCTTTGCAATCACTGTCACTGTCTGAAGGAATCCAGGTCTTCTGATTCTGGCAGGCTGGAGGCCATCATTAGTTGCAGCAACTACTAATTCACTGTCCAATGAAGGGTGAGGACTGGAGACAAGAAATGCACGTGTATTCAGATTATCAGTCCTGGTCATTGATTTCCTCTGTGCCTGCACTGGCTACTATAATCTTCTGGACTGAAGGCCCCCGGTGCTCTCATCCACCCATCACCCCAACGTGCAGATCAACTCAAACAGCCCCACCTCCTGGAAGAGTCCCATGGCTCTATAAAATGACAACCTTGAGTAATGAAATCAGAAGGTCGGACACACAACTCACATTAGAACGAGTCCATTGTGGGTTCCAGCCTTGACAGACCTGCCCTTAGCCGGTTATATGACCTTGATCGTATTTTGTCACATCTGTGACCATAGTTCTGGTGTTCTTTGCCAGTTAGGTGTAATGACCAGCCTCACCTGTGTTGTTCTCTTCAGAGTGGAGTGAGGGCCTGGAACAGCAGTGCGAGTATGGCTGCTAGTTAGTCATTGCTGTGTTTGTAACTTTTGAACCCTACAGAGGCATAAGGGGTTGTTCTCTTCTGGCAGTTGCAGGCAGAAGCTGGGCATACCTGCCTGTTGTAGCAATGCATCCTGGGGCTTGGAAGGGAATGCACAGAAGTGATGCCAACCTTGGGAACTTTGGTTGCCTTTGTCCTATAACTGCTTGTGCTTGCTGTCCCTTCTGTGTGGACACCTTTGCTCCCCTGTTACCCTGCCTCTGTGCCTCCTTGTGATGAGCATGGAAGCACAGGTATTCTAACTCTGGAGAGGCTTCCCTGATTTATCTCTCCAGTTTCTAGAAAAGATCTCAATCCCATGCAAGCCTTGAGTTATTTCCAGTATATGGTTGATTTTGGCCTTGATGCATTTTCCTCAGGTACACATCATCTCTGGCCAGGGGCATGCCATGCATCAGTCCTTCAAGAGAGGGTGGTGGCTGAAATCTAGTCACTGGAGCCAGACTGATTTATTTCAAATTCTGTCCTTCCCAGTTAATAGCTGTGTGATTTGGAGACAATAGTTTAAACTTTCTGCATGTGGCTTGTTAAAAAATCTGTAATAAAGAGAATGTGAAGATAATATGAATCAGAGAATTCTTGAGAAGAAAATGGAAGATGTTTATGTGAATTCTTTAATACTATCCTTCCATAATAAGCTCTATTATGGTGGGAAGTGTGGGTATAAGACTGCTTTCACTTTTGGAAAACACATGCCCTAAGCTAATAAATGTGCTAATCATATAGCAAGGTAAGATGTGACCAGGAGAGGCACTTCTAGTGGGGAGGCTAGAACGCACTTTTAAAAACTCCAACTAGAAGTCAAAAAAGTCAACTGCTTGAGATTTCAGAAGAGAGGGTGACATTTGGGGTGGGGCGGTGCCAAGGAGATGTAAGAATGGTCCATGGAGGAGCTCACGGGAGAGTGACCCTCCGAGCACAGGCACAGCACTGGGTTCCCACAGGACAGCATGGCAGGTGGAGAAGCGGGGCTATGGAAAGGGATAAGGACAGCAGAGCTGAGCTGCAGAAACCACATGCACGGAAGTGCAAGCTTTTATTATGGTCCTTTAGCAAAGGAAACTGAACACCACACTGCTTTGAAGCCAAGTACTTAAGAATAAGAATTACCAAGACATTGCTGCTGTTGCTGTTGACCTTCTACCTGCAGCTTAGCGGTCCAGCCAAACAGCTTAATAGATTTGAGCTGTTGTTCTCTTTTTTCCCCCCTAATGGACAATTATTTCCCTCCTTGTTCTGGCATGAGTCCATATTAGGAATAAGATACTATAGTGCAAGTCCATGAAATAAAGACTGAGCAAGTGAACAGAGGGCTGGTTGAACCCTCAGTGTCCAGAGGTCTAGAAGAAGGTTAACATGGAGAGGAAGGGAAATAGTGTGGTGCATATAAATCAGCCCCAGTGAAACATGGCTATTCCAGATGGTGTGGCTGAAAAGTGTGTACTAGCAAAAAACATGTTAAACGCAAAATAATTGGTGTTGGGACTCTAGAGTTCTGGGCCTGCTAGCACCATCCGTTCTAGAGGCTGGGTGGCTTAGGGTAAGTGTCCCCACACCATCCCCCTGAGCCCAGCTAGTTTGGGATCCTCACTTGGCCCCTGACAGGGAATCTCTCAGCTTCCTTTTGCATTGGACCAGCTCTGTGGGTCTTGAGCTGGCCTGCCCCACCTGCAGTGACCCTCTCTCAATCCAGGGAACTGGAGGCCAGAGTCCCAGAAACTGAGAGCATAGAAGAGGATTTCCAACAGGCCCTGCGGAAGCCTTAGAACAACACTTGAAATACAGAAATATAGGAAAATGACAAAACAAAAGACCAAATTACAATCTCAAACCTCCAGCCCATCCCAAGAAACCTTAGGAGCTATGTACATAGAAGAAAATGTATGCCATACACCTGAAATATCGGACATAATAGCAACAGAAATAAAGAAGCAACTCTGCAAAGCTTTAAAGAAATTCAAACTAGAAATAATCTCCCAGGTAAAAAAAGAAATGATAAAAGAAATGAAAGAGATGCTGAATATATCTAAAGAAGACACAGTTAAAAAATTGGAGGAACTAAACAAAAAGGTAAAATCTCTGGATGAACAATATAAGAAACAAACAGAATACATAAAGCAGATGCCAACAGATATTCAGAAAATCAAAAATTCCATTGAAAGCTATAGAAACCACCTCAATGAAAGTGAAGATAGAATTTCAAACCATGAAGACAAGATTGCAGCTAGTGAACAGGAAAGGAAAGATCTTTTAAAAATACAAGAAATGAGGAAACAACAAATCGACAGCTGCAAGATGATGCAAAGAAAAACAACATAAGATTGATAGCAAGAAATGAAAAACAAGGGGACAACATAAAGGATGTCAAGAAGATATTTGGAGAAGTAATAGCTAAAAATTTCCTAAGCATGAGATTGGAAATTGATATCAGGATCAGTGAAGCATATAGAACTCCAAATAGCCATAAAAAATAAAAACTACACCCAAACATGTAATAATCACCATCCCAAAAATCCAACAAAAGAATAGAATATTAAAAGCTGTCAGAGAAAAGACAGATCACCTATAAAGGAAAACCTATCAGAACAATTGCAGACTTCTCAGCACAAACAATAAAGTCAAGAAGAGCATGGAGTGAAGAATTTCAGATCCTAAAGGAAAATGACTTGCAACCTAGACTGGTGTACCCTGAAAAACTGTCCCTCAAAATCGATGAAGAAAGATACTTCCATGACAAAGAACAGTTGAAGAACTTCATGATCACCAAGCCAACCCTGCAAAGAATACTGAAAGACAGTTTAGATACACTTAGGAAAAAACAACTGAGCAAAGCAAACAATTAAACAGAACAGAAAGATAAAAATGCAACAGCAGAAAGATTACATGTCAACAATACATCAAAATATAAGAGTTATAACCAGTAATGTAAATGGACTCAATGCACAAATTAAAAGAAACAGACTGGCAGAATGGATCAAGAAACAAAATTCAACCATATGCTGTCTACAAGAAACCCATCTAAACCAAAAGGATACTCACAGACTGAAAGACAAAGGATGGAAAAACAATATTTCATGCAACAGGAAACCCAAAAAAATAGGGATAGCTATTCTGTTTGCAAACAATGTGAACTTCAAACCAATAACAATCAGAAGGGATAAAGAAGGTCACTACATACTGGTTAGGGAAAAACTTCAACAGTAAGAGATAACAATCTTTAAATATATATGCATCAAATTCCAGAGCACCCAGTTATATAAAACAAGTATTAACAAAAATGAAAAACCAAATTATCAGTAACACAATTATAACAGGAGCCTTTAACACACCATTGGCACCAAGGAATAGATCAACAAAACAGAAAATCAGCAAAGAAATAACAGAACTGAGTCACACCTGTGAACAAATGGACTTAACAGACATATACAGAACGTTCCATCCAATAACATCAGAACACACATTCTTCTCAGCAGCACATGAGTCATTCTCTAAAATAGACCATATATTAGCTCACAGAACATATTTAAATAAATGCACGTTATCGGATCATAGCACCATGAAACTAGAAATTAATGATAAAAGATACTGCAAAATTCCCACAAACACATGGGAACTAAATAACACTAATCAGTGGGTCATAGGGGAAATTAAAGAAGAAATTAAACAATACCTACAAGCAAATGAAAATACAAATACTACTTACTGGAATCTGTGGGATGCAATGAAATCTGTCCTAGGAGGAAAATTTATTGCACTGAGTTACCACATCAGGAAAACAGAAATGAATACAAATAAATAACCTGATGCTACACCTCAAACATCTAGACAAAAAAGAGCAAGTCAAGCCCAAAGCCAAAAGAAGGGAGGAAATTATAAAAATCAGAGCAGAAATTAATGCAATAGAGACTAAGAAAACAATCCAAAGAATCAATGAATCCCACAGTTGGTTCTTTGAAAGAACAAATACAATTGATAAGCTCCTAGCCAACCTTATTTTAAAAAGGGAAGAAAAAGCTCGAATTCATGCAATAAGAAATGAAAAAGGCAAAATCACTACAGATTCTGTAGAAATACAGAAGATCATCAACACCTATTTTGAAAACCTCTACTCTTCATGGGTTTGATAATACAGTAGAGATTGACAAATTCCTAGAAACATATGAAGGACCAAAGCTAGGTCAAGAAGATATAAAACTGCTGAATGACCCAATCTTTATTAATGAAATTGAAAATGTAATTAAGTCCTTACCTACAAAGAAGAGCCCAGGCCCAGACAGATTCACTGCAGAATTCTACAAGAAATACAAAGAAGACTTAATGCCGACACTCATCAAACTCTTCAATGAAATTGAAAGGGAAGCAATCTTTCGTAAGTCATTCCTGAAGGCACATATTACTCTAGTACCAAAACCTGAGAAAGACCCAACTAAAAAAGAGAACTACAGACTAATCTCCCTAATGAACACAGATGCAAAAATCCTCAATAAAACATTGGCGAATAGAATGCAGCAAATCATCAAGATTATACACTCATGACTAAGTGGGATTCATCCCAGGCATGCAGGGATGGTTCAACATATGTAAATCAATAAATGTAATCCACCATATCAATAAAACCAAAAGTAAGAATCACCTGATCATTTCTATAGGTGCAGAAAAAGCTTTTGATAAGGTCCAACACTCATTTATGATAAGAACCTTACAGAAAATTGGAATAGATGGTCTTTACCTAAATATAATAAAGGCCATCTATGACAAACCAAGAGCCAGAATCATACTAAATGGCCAAAAATTGAAGGCCTTTACTTTAAAATCCCAGGTACAAGAAAAGGATGTCCCTTATCACTGCTCCTATTTAATATAGCACTGGAAATACTAGCCAGAGCAATTAGACAAGAGAGAAATAAAAGGGGTAAAGATAGGAAAAGAAGAAGTTAAATTACCATTATCTGCAGATTACATGATACATAGAAGACCCCCAAAACTATATTGAAATAATATTATCAGATATAAGATATTATATCTAATATTTTAGATATAATAAATAAATTCAGCAATGTAGCTGGATACAAAAGTCAATACTCAAAAATCAATAGCATTCCTATACACTAACAGCAATATCACAGAGAGAAATAAGAGAAGTCACACGCTTCACACTAGCAACCAAAAAAATGAAATATTTAAGAATTTCTTTCACAAAAGAAGTGAAACACCTATACAAGGAAAATTATAATACACTAAGAAAAGATATTGAAGAGGATCTCAGAAAGTGGAAAGATATCCCTTGCTCATGGATAGGAATAATAAATATTGTGAAAATGGCCATTCTCCCAAAACTGTTATACAGATTCAAAGCAATCCGAATCAAATACCATAACATACCTCATAGATCTCGAGAAATCACTCCTAAAATTCACCTGGAGTGAGAAGAGACGTAGAATAGCAAGGACATTTCTAAGCAGCAAAGGCAAGGCAGGAGGCATCACAATCCCTGACTTGAAGTTATACTACAAAGCAACTGTAGCAAAATCAATGCAGTATTGGAATCAAAACATATCTGAAGATCAAGAAGATACAACCACAAATACAAACACACTCAACCACCTTATCTTTGATAAAGGAGCCAAACATTTTCACTTGGAGAATGGCAGACTCTTTAATAAATGGTGTTGGAAAAACTGCCTCTCCATATGCCAAATACTAAAACTAGACCCATGCCTATCACCATGTACTAAATTAAAGTCTAAATGGATCAAAATCTGAATATTAAAACAGAAACACTAAATCTATTGGAAGACAAATTGGTTAAACACCTTGAAGACATAGGGGTAGGTAGAGAATTCATGAACAGGACTCAAACTGCATGGGGAATACTTCCCAGAATCAATAACTGGGATCACCTCTTATTAAAAAGTTTCTGCACATCAAAAGAAATCTCCAGCATAATAAAAAACCCACAAATGGAAAAAAAAACCTTAGTGAAGTATCCCTCAGACAAGAACTTCTGTCTAAAACATATTAATAATTAAAAAAATCAGACCCCAAAATTCAAAGATCCAATCCAAAAATGGGCATCTGAGATGAATACACAATTCTGAGATGAAGAAATACAAGTGACAAAAAATACATGAAAAAATGTCCATTATCATTACTCATTAGAGAAATGCAAATTAAAACCACCCTGAGATTCCATCTCACTCCTGAAAGAATGGCCAGAGTCAAGAAAACCACCAACAACAAATGCTGGAGAGGCTGTGAGGAAAAAGGAACTCTCCTGAACTGCTAGTGGGAGTGTAGTCTGGTGCAACCATTGTAGAAATCAGTCTGGAGATTCCTCAAAAAGCTGGGATTGGCAGTCCCATTTGTTCCAGCTATTACACTTCTAGGCATATTCCCAGAAGAACTGAAAGCATCATAACACAGGGATATATGTACACCCATGTTTATAGCAACACAATTTGTAATGGCCAGACCTTGGAAACAACCTAAGCATCCATCAACTGAGGAATGGATAAAAAAAGTTGTGGTATTTTTATACAATGGAGTACTACTCAGCTATAAAGAATGATCACATTGTGATATTTATAAATAAGTGGGCGCAGCTTGAGACCATACTCATAAGTGAAATAAATCAAACCCACATGTATAAATAATGAATAATTTCCCTAGTTTAAGAAATGGTAAGAATACATAAAAGTATGTGGTGATTGTGATTCCGCATTGTATTGCTTTGAAGCCTTATAATGTTTTCATTCATTAATTGGAATGGTTTTATTCTGGGTTCTTTGGTTTTATTGTCTGTGATGATATGAACAGCTATTTTGAAGAAAACAAGACATTATAATAGCTAGTGCTGATTTAATATCATCTCGTTTTGATGTCCCATAAAGCTTTTGTTCTTCTGTCTCCATCAGTCTTATTGGATTTTATTATATGTGATAGTACAAACAAAAACTTTTATAGACAAGGAGATAATATAGAAATCTTTGTTTATTTTCTGTTAGTTGGTTCTAAATACCCTGTAATACTGTCATTCTCTTGAATGGTTTTACATTGTCTTGATATGTTTGATGCTAAAGTATACCAAGTTATTCTCACATATTTCAAGGAAAGAGACACTATGCTAACTACTGTTATGTCGGTATATCTTGTGGTGAAACATTATGTTGCTTAAATTGTTATGTTCTGACCTTTGCTGTTGTGTTGTTATGTGCTCTTCTATCTCATTCTCCTTTTTAAATTAATTTTTAAATTTTTTTAATTAAGGGAAAATAAATAAAAAATAGAAGGATATATTATAGTAACCATTTTGATTTCCTATTAGCTTGATTTGAACCCTTGCATTTCTCTCACCATCTGATTTTGACTGATTTTACTCTATTCTGTTTTGCTTGATAGTATCTAGTTTGAGGGTATAGGCAACTATTTGAAGACAATAAGATTCACTATGATGCCTATTCTGGTTTGAGTATTATCTTACTTTGAAGTCCTGTAATGTCTCCAAAGTTTCGGTTTTTTTGGTTTTGTTCTGTACTGTTTTGTTCAATTTTATTATAACTTATGATATAGGCAATTATTTTTAAGATAGCAAGAGGCATTATGGTAACTATTGTTGATCACCTTGTATTATGTTTTTACAACAAGTACTATGTCCATGCTTTTGATTTGACTGAATCTGTTTTGTTATGTCACATTTGGTTTTACTCTCTTCAAAAAAAGGTAATAAGAACTCTGAAAGTAATAAAACCCAAAATGTGTAATTGTTATAAAAAATAAAGGAAAAGAAAGTGCTCTAAAGGGTATAACTGCATGTATATTTTTCTATAAGCTAAACAACTATATTGTTGAGTTTGTGTTGGATCACTGAACAGAACTGTTTGCAGTCTCACTGTTTGAATGTCTACTTTGTATGCTTTTATTTTGTAACTAGGACAACTATTTCTAAGATGACAATATGTAATCTATTAACTAATGATTTCTTACTGTTTATTTTTTTTTGAAATTCTGTATTACATGTACCCTTTTTTCTGTTTTTTTTCTTTTTCTCTTTAAATAAAATTTAAAAAAATAACAAAATATTGGTTTTACAGGATTCTTCACTCATTGAAAATCCAGAGAGCACCAATTATGTATTGCAACAGTGCCTAGCAGAGTGAGTACTCAAAGACCTGTCTGTTATCTACCACCTATCTATTTATTTGCAGTACTGCAGATAGAACCTAGAACATTTGCACTGAAGTACATCCTAGCCACATCCCTCTGCTCCCCCTACCCACATTTTTTTTGTCTTTTTGAGACAGGGTCTCACTATGTAGTCAGGCTGGTCTCAAACTCACTTTGTAGCTCAAGCTGGTCTTGAACTCACAGCAATGCCTCTGCTTCAGTCTCCCAAATGCTTTCATTATAGGCATGTGCCCCCCAGCCCAGCAGCCTGGCATTTTAAAAAAATGACTTATTTTGACATCTTTATTTTGAGACAGGTTCTTGCTAAACTGGGAAATTGTCAAGGCTGGGCTTGAACTTGTAATGCTCCTGCCTCATCCTCTCAGAGTGCTGGGGCTGCAAGTGTTTGCCACAATGCCTAGGTTCTTCATTAATCTCACTAACTTACACATCTTATTTCCTATACATTCCCACAGCTACTCTACAAAGTCAACACTGTATTTGTCTGTTATAGTTGATACATTGTATCAACTTGAGAAGTTTAGAAGTTTAACTGAGAGACTCAACAGGGATTCAGGGTTCTTACTTTGTAAACATAGTAACTCTGCACCAACTGATTATGGACTGAAACCTCCAAAAACAGTGAGCTAAATAAACATTTTCTTCCTTAATTTTGGGTGTCAAGTGTTTTATTTCGGCAAGAAAAGTAACCAAGACTTTGTCCCTGTTACGTAGATGACAAAATGAGAAACAGGAAATAGCTTGCTCAGTTGAACATAGCTGATAAACAGCAAGGCCTGTTTGAACTGAACCACAGGAGTATGCTACTAGTGTACAGAAAAACCTAGATTTTACACAAAACATCGAGTGGTTCAAAGTGTCTATTTTAATGCAAAATACTAGTATTTACAAAAATATTAAGAGTCATTACCTCCATGTAAGTAAATGTGGGGTGTTTTTGTTTCCTTTTTTGCATGGTTTGCATTTTGACAATAGATAAGTATTTTCCAAAAAATCAAATAAAAAAGAAAAATGAACAAAGCAATAAGCTTGAGAGACCAGGAAACTTAAATATTAATTGAAAAAGTTACAGAATAGATGTGTCAGCATGAGGCACAAAAGTGAAGGACAGTGCATGGTGCCTGGTCTCCTCATTCCTGCACGGTGACTGATGATGTCAGCGATTAGATGGTGTGAGGGGAAAGATGACACAAAGCTAAGGAAGGCCATTTGTTCAGAGATTGCCAAAAGACAGTGCCAGACTTCAAATTCTTCAAGAGAGTGCTGCCTTCCTTGTGCCATTTCACACTGAATCACAGGGGTTTGTGGGTATCCAGATACAGTGACCTCTTTTACAGTTTAGAATAAAACTGTACCCCGAAGCCTCATGTGTTCTGAGACAGTAGGAGGTAGTTGGATCATAGGGAGTCATATGAATTGATGGATTGATCCACTGTCGAGCCCACACCTAAATTGTGCTGTGTGAAGGTGAGGGTTGGTGGGAAGAGCGGGTTCATAGAGCTGAGGTAGGTGTGGAAAGGCGTAGCTCCCTGCCAGCTCCTCCCTTGTCTCTCTGCACCCCAAAGGTGGGATCCAACCAACCATGGACTAAATCTTCTAAAACCATAAGCCAGAATAAACCCTTGCTCCCTCAAATTGTGTGTGTATCAGGTATTCTGTCCCAACCATAAAAAAGGGAAAAGATACCTTCCTAGACTTTGTTGTGCCCATACAGGACTTGAAGTGTCAGAGCCCTTGGTCTGAGAGCCCTTAGCCATGGTCTGTGGCTTCTATCTATCCCAGTGTGCCATTAAAGTGGTGAGCTGAGGGACGAGTAGGGCCTGGGCACACCGGCTAAAGAGATGCTCTTATACGTCCAAAGAGAAGAGCCAAAGTCAAGAGCTCATCAGAGAACTGAGCCAGTCAATTACTAACAGAAAAATAAGAATATTTACCAAACTTTCAAGCAAAAGCCATTGAACTTCTTTCATAAAGAACATACAGCCAAACAACTGACCCTCAGAGATGACAGATTCCAGCTCACTAATGCTACTTGCTTTCAAGTGTCCTGCCTGTCTGTGCCATTTGGACACTGACTGTAAAGAATAGGATAATTAACATATGGGAAATGACTAGTTGCAAATTCGGAATGTGAGCAGAATTCACCAAACATGGCAGAGTAGTTTGGGCTTGCTTTGGCTATTCAATCTTTTTGCTTTTTTTCTAGCAGTCACGATGTAAAGAAGCTTAATCTCCATACTGTTTTCATCTGGTGGAAACTTCAATTCCAACAAACAGCGCTTTAAGACAGCACAGAGCTGTGACTCTCACAATGGCCTACTCAAAAACACAGATCAGAGCACTGGAAGTTGTAGTGATTTAGGAGATGAACTGCTTGCTCAGAGCAGTTGTGGGACTTTTGCTGAGAGTAATGATCATTTTCCACTGTATGGTAGATCCACCCTCTGCATCTCTTTACCTTTTACACCTAGGCTTCTCCTGATTTTATTTAAGGTTGGTCTTATTTCTCCCTCCCGACCTCCCCGTCTATACATCTTCTTCCTTTATCCTGCTTTGCTAGGGCCCAGTGTGGCCACTGTTTCTTCTACTGCACGATGGAGAAATAGGGACTGTCCCTGTGTCAGGCTGACTAATGGGCTGCTAAGGTGACCACATCCAAATACCCAGAGCCTGTGACTGTGACTTCATAGGACAACCAACTGGGAAGTGCATATGCGATTAAAGCAGGGATCTTGGCACAGGGAGATTTTCTGGGTTATATGAGTGATTCTAAATGTACTCACAAGGGTCCTAAAGGGGAGGTAGAGAGAGACTGGTTTACAGAGGAGAAAGTAGAAGATTGTATTAATTAGCTTTCCAGTGCTGGACACAAGACACCCACAATTTATATCGCTTCACATGTTAGCTGAAATCAATCCACGGTTAGCTAGCTCTAAGGCAAGAACACATGTGCGGTGCTTCTAGGCAGTTAGAGGGAAATGTGGCAGGAATATAAGTCATAATCTGGTGGCTGACAGCTATAGAAATGACCATATGCTTACTTTGCATATATACTTGAGGAAGTCGTTATTTGTGAAATTTTTGCACGCATTTACTGTGTGCTCCTCAACCCCAGTACCCTAATTTCACCCCAGAAACAGAGGCTAAGATCCTGATTGGCCTAGATTATACCAATCAGTGAAGCAGTTAATTTTAGAAACCAATTTATCCTTATGAATATGGTGGTCCTCAGACCCTTCAGAAACTTGCTTGGGTTTTCCTTGGCTTGCACCCAGCTACCTGGCAGCTTTGTCCCCACCTTCACGATATTATAAATAAGTGTTTGCTTTTTATTACATTGGTTTCTGACTTACCCATTCTTCACTGGACTGGACTCCACTGGAGGCTTTCAGCTTTGAGCCAGGCTGCCACTGATAAGCAGCCTTACAGGAGGGAAGCAGTTTAGAGATCAGGCATAGACCCCAGGCCATGTCTTAGGGTGCACTGAAACACACAGAGAAGTGTGCTACACCTGCCCCCTGCCCTTCGGGGGGATCCCAAAGTGTTGACCATCTGCCCTGACTGCCAAAGAGCTATAAAGACAAGCAGGCTGGAGGGATGCAGCCAAGGGCTCTGCAAGGAATGCAGTGGCCTCCAGGAGTGAGAAAATCCCTATAGTTCCAGAAGCGCCAACTCTGTTCATATCTAGACTTGGCCCAGTGAACCTGCTTTCAGATTGCCAGCCTCCAAGATTCTGGAAAGTGAATTTGCATTGTTTTAAAGCACTAGATTCATGGTAATTTCTGTAGCAGGGAAACATGTGGCTCCTTGGTGAAACTCTTCTCCTTCCATCCACACGCAGTTCCAAGCTGCCAGAAGATCCCACTCATGGCTCAATCCCACTCGCGACTGATAACACATCTTTATTTTTCTCTATTTTATTTCTCCTATTTTATAGAAAATATGAACAATGAAAAAGTTTGTTTCCCAAGGATGCATCATTAGAAACCGATAGAGTATCTGGTGGGATTTTTTGGTTTACTTCTGAACTTGATGGTTCTAATACACTGAGCTCTTCCTCTGAACCTGAACTTTCTTTTCTCCTTTGGTGAAGGGCAGGAGGCAAAGCACCCTTCCCCTTCTGAGTGTGTATTTACTGCAGGAATGTCAGTATAACCATGACTCCCATAACGATGCACTTAGAAATGCTTAGAGATGAGACTTCCTGGAGCCTTTATTGCTGCACTCCCTATCCATTGCTGTGCATAGAAATAGAATCAGAAAGACAGAAATATCATCTAAAAAATTTATTTCACCCTGATGTCTAAGATCCTCGGGAACTGCACGAGAATGGAATCTTTCAGAAGGCTTGGGTTGGTGCCACTTTTTGGATCATCTTTATGCAGAGACTTTCGTGCTGTTTAAATGGACTTGCTCTCCTCCTTCAAAGCTTTTTGTCTCTATTATAGAGAGAATTATCCTCCTTACTCTCCCTCCCCCATGTCCACCACCCGTGCAGGATTCCAATGAATCTATTGTTACAAATCATCCGATGATGACGAATTTGGGCACTATTAAATACTTGCTATGGGTCAGAGCCAGATCTTAGGATTCCTTCAAGAACTCTCCATGTGAATCACCACAGTTACACTAGGACCTAGGTACTTTCATTACTGATTGAGATTCTGAAACTCAGGTTAGTTTGTTTGCCCCAGGTCACTGGCTGGCAAGTGTCAAAACGAAAAGCTAACCAATGTCATTTTGGACTCTTGGACACATGTCACAGGGCTGTAATCTGAATACTTTGGAAAGCTGAGGTGGGAAGGTTACAAATATAAGTCCTGCTTGGACCACTTACTGACACTCTGATTTAAAAAAAACAAAACAAAACAAAACAAAACAAAACAAACAAAAAAAAAAAAACCAAAACATTAAGAAGGGGCAACCTCCACCCCACCTGTATGGGAAGAGTCACCATCCATTTGATAGCTGCTGTGAGGCCACGAGAGATCCATGTGAACAGTGGTTAGTAACATGTCTGCCTTTTATTTTTATTTTAAATTTGTAATTTCTAAAAAGCTTCCAGCAAATAGTCCAGTCTTAGACATGGGGCTCCACTCTATTTGCCTCTCTTTAGGAGAGGCTCAGCAGAATACTGTTCAAAATAGTCACTTGATGATTGATGCTTAGAAATTGTCTTTTATTCCTGTATTTTATTCCTGTTAGGAAACTGGACCAGTCTCAGTGGTCCCCAGAAATATGATATGAAAAAAAATGTGTATGAGAGAGAGAGAGAGAGAGAGAGAGAGAGAGAGAGAGAGAGAGAGAAGAAAAAAGACAGCAAGGATTTTTCTGGTGAAGGGCAAGGTCACCACCTGGTTTTGCTTATTCACTAATGAGGCCTTCAAGATGTCATTGTCCTGTCCGACCTGTAACAATGTTCTTTTAATTGAGCTTCATATTCAGTATCAAGGAGGGTAAATGAAAAATGAGAAATAAAATATTCTCATTCTTTTCCACTGGCTATTACCCCAGTAATGGCACTAATAAATGTGGCTTTAGGAAGAACTGGAAGGATCATCATTACTCTTAGAGCCATACAAAATAAAGATTCAAAAGGTTATTACAGGTAATAGATTCACATGCTACCATGTGAAATGATTCTGATCTCAGAGTGGATGTATTTGGTGTGATGGGTTTCCAATAGGATTCCTGTGCGGGTTGAATAGAAGCCAAGCCTCTGCTCTCCACTAGAACTGGCAGTTTTGTTCGCTCAAGGCTTCGGTATCAGTACCTGAAGCTGTGTCTCACTGGAAGCAATCATTCTTTCCAAATCTGCTCTCAAATACCCAACTAAGGTCAATTTCCATGTTTGCCATGATCTCAGAGAACAGGCAGAGAAGAGAGTGCCAGAGGATGAGGTGAACAAATGAAATCTGCCCAGCTTGCATGAGCATGCTCTCCAAAAGCTATTTTGGGAACCTGAAAGCAGCCGCTCCCCAGCTATGGCTGGGGCATTATTTTCTGCTAAAACTCGAGTTTACCAAGCCAGGAGCTTAAGTAAAAAGATTACTATCAACTTAAATTTTTAAAAAATTGTCACTCCTACACCAAAAAGGAAGGGTTTAAAATGTCTTTCATTGCTCTACCAAAAGCATAAATTCCAAGTTCTTTAATGTATGCATCAAATTGTTACTGCTTCTCTAAGACTTGTAAATTATAGGTATCTTTAAAATGAGTTTGAAATGGACTGGGGGGAATTAGGAAAATATAATAGTACTCTAATGCTTTCTTTTTTCTGCTTTTTTAACAATTAAAAACAATGTTCAGGTAAATTATATTCTGTAAATGTTTATGTCATTGTTTTTCACCCTTGGGTTAAGTAATAAGAAGGCTTCTACATCCTCCGTATTTATAGAGTAGTAAACAGAACTGTTATTGAAGAATCCAGAGCCCCAAGTGCGAGTTTCAGTTCTGTCTCTGTGCTCATCCGTCAGTGTCACCCTTCCTGCCCTCCTGTCTCTCTCTCTCTCATCCTTCTCATCTATTCTTTCTGCAAACCTAAGCCTTCCCGCCACCTCAATCATTACTCCACTGAAGATTCTAGCACCCTCCTCCATTCACACAGTTGCCAAAAAGCTTCTTTGGAATCATACACCCAGTGGGATCACCCAGTGGGATCACTCCCAGCCTTGCAGGTCTCCCAGCATTTGCCAGCCCCACAGTCCCCTCTGAACCTCTGTCTGTCATCTGCTCACTGTCATCTCCAGCCCTGTTTCCCACTGAACGGACTCTAGCCATGTTAACTTCCTAGCTGTCCCCAGAGCCTCCCTAGGTGGCTGGCCCTGTGAGTGCCCTTGCCTGCGCTCCTCACCTGCTTGACCTTGGATATCCTCAGCCTGCTTTATTTTCAGTCACTAGCTCTTTGTGTTGCTTTAATTACTATTATTCATCGCAGGCTTCCCCTACCTACAACACCCTGGCAGAGAGTGGGCAATGCATGAAGTATCTGTCACCGCTTCTCTTTGGTACCATGTTTACAATTGTAGTCTCCTGTTTTAGGGTTTCTGAAGTATCTTCTAGGGTTGATGTTCTGGAGTTCTACACACTTTATATTATTCACTACTATATTGTGATTCACAGACAAACATGGAATAGCTGATTAATAGTAAGACTCATGAGGTCCTGTTTCCAAGAGATGGACATGATTCCTGCTGTGCTATAGCCCTTTCTGCTTGTTTCCCTGTGCATGTTTCTGTGTGTTTATGATCTTAGGATCCCGAGTGGCCTGGGGATGATTTCTGGACTGAAGAACCAGAGGTTTGAATATGAGTCTCAATTTAGTACTTCTTTTATGTGACTATGTGGGAACTGTTTGCATTCTCTGGGTCTCTGTTTCCTTATCTGGAAGTAGGAGATATTAACCATCCTGATCTTGTGGATTGGTTTGAGAAATAAAATAACAAATGTAAAGGACTTAGAACACTGAGCACAGAATTTTAAAGAGTAATTGTGTTAGCTGCCCTGTCCACTTACATTTGCTATATTCCCTGCGCACATGAAACGTGGCCTCCTTCTGCTTCTCTGTTTGTCTCCACTTGCAGTCCCTCTCTGTCCAAGCCTTGATGACCTGATCTTTGTGGCGACTTGCTTCATTTGCTAGACATTGAATTTCAAGAAACATTCGCTAGGGTTAACCAATCAATCAGAAATATTGATCAAATTCCTACTGAACAAAACACAATTGGCAGGAGAACATCCAGCTTAAGGGCTGATTACTTTCCACCATATGCTTTTATACCATCTGGGGACATGCAACACATAGATGACAGCACCGGAGAGAGAGTGAAGTGTCAGTGTTACAGCACCACTGACAAACGCTGAAGGAGCTCTGAGGAGGAAAGGGCCTTGTGATTAAGCTCATTTACACGATCCAGGCTTCCATGGTTCTGCATGACCTACTGTGCGTCTCCCAATTACCTCTCTCCATTCTTCATTTACCTATCTGTACCTTTCATGCATGCTTCCAATCAACCCTACCAAACATCTTCTTGTCCCTCAAATCCTTCCTAATTCTGTTTTATCTCAAATCCAGTGCATACACTCTTTTGCCTAAATGGCCATTCACCCTCCTTTCATATATCTAGGTAGCTCCATTTCAGTCTTTAGAAATCAGGTTAGATATCATTTTCTTCAGGATGTTTTCCCTGGTGTCTGCATTTGGGATTCCTTCTATCTACCACCTTTGCACACTTTTTATTATAACTCCCTGCATTCATCCTAAATTCTCTCCTGAGACTTCCCTGAGAGAAGTTCCCTGTAACTGTGATTCCTTTTTTCCTTCTCAGCACATGAAATAATGCCTGTCATGAAATGTGGGTTAAACACAAATCCATTAAATAAATGAGTAGAACAACCACTGTTTTGGAAGAGTTGTTTATCTTCCTTCAGAAAAATCTATTAAGGGATATAAAAAAGGATCTTTCTTCCTTAGCAATGGGAAAGCTATTTCTACCAGCCAGCAAATCATTGATTAAACGATAGCCTCGATGTTTGGGGTTGAACGAGGTTCTTCGTTTTTAAATTTTTTGTCTCTGCAAATCTCTGCCTAAACCTTTGGCAGCTTCATATGAGCCCAGCCATGCCGGAAGATTTGCGTACTCTTCTGTGGAATTGGATATGGACTCGTTAGTAATGCCCAGGACACCATTAACTATCATTCCTTTTGTGCAGAGTCGCTTGGAGAAAAAGAGTTTACTGTTTGCTTTCTCATCTGAAACACATTTTCCACAGAGATGGAGGTATGTCATGTAGAGAGTAATGTTACCTGGCTGCAGCTTCATTTGGCTTAACTTTTTTACCTAATATTCAGGGTCTGGGCCCTATGCATTTTTCTTTAGGGTGTCCTGCAACAGGGATGTTGGAGTGCCTCAGCTCTAACTTTTACCATCTCCTCTGTATGACTTTTCACTCTCCCATGTTTTCTATATAGTGTGCTTTTATCCCTAGATGCCTGAGGGATAGAGGACTAGGTTTGCTGGGTCTTTATCTGATCCTAATGTCTGATTATTTAATCAATCTCAGAGGCTGTCATTTCTATACTTTTCTAATTCACACTGCAATTGTTTTGCTTCCAAATTCTACATGCTAAAGACTCCAGAGTAATTTTTTGTCCTTCTCCTGTGATTTCTAACACTTTTAGGGGGGAATGAATTCCATTATAACTACAGAAAGATGTTCTGTATTCCTCAAATCATAAAGAGTATTTCCAGATAACAATCTCATTTAAACTGTTCTGTCTCTGTCTCTTTCTCTCTGCGCACGTTTGTGTGTGTGTGTGTGTGTGTGTGTGTGTGTGTGTGTGTGTGTGCGTATTTAAGCAACAGTTTAGGAGTACAGAGAGTTCAACTTAGTTTGGGCTTTTGTAACAAGTTTCCTATGTCAAACTAAGCTCAATCATAGACTGTGTTGCTTAAACTAGAAAGATTTATTCTTTTAGTTCTGTGGCTGGAAAATCCAAGATCATGTGACCAGTAGTATCATGTCTTGCGGAGGCCTACCTTCTGTTTTGCAGAGGGCTGTCTTCTCACATAACAGAATTCCTATGCTCCTCTTTTGATAAGGGCAATGAACCTCAATCACAAGGGCCCTCTTCTTATGACTCAACTCTACTCAAAGGCCTCATCTTCAGATGCTATTATACTGGTATTCAAGGTTTGGGTGTATGAATTTTGGAGATACACACATTCAGCCCACGATAGGTGACAACTCTAAATCAAATTCCTGCAGTGTGCTTTGCCCTGTTTAATGTTCGTTGATGTTCTGTAACTCACAGTGCTGGGGTAACCTTGCTATCTCTTATTATCATTTTTCAGAAAATACTGCAAGATGCCAACTTCTTTCTAGTTTCTTTCAGCCATACCCCAGGTTTGTGGCAGGTACATCTTAGACAAGAGGTTATTCCGTCCTTAGGGCCGATGCTTCCCCACATGCAGATTAGTGCCAGCTCTCTGGACGTGTATGAGAGCTGTGATTGGTGCTGAAACACAGGTTCACCTCTCAGAGGCTTCCAATCCAACACCTGGACAATGATTACACGGCTGAGATTGACCTCAGAGACAAAGATCACTCTGTTTGATTTGAAGACTACAAATGTTGCTCAAGAAAAGAGAGACAGGTAGTAGAAAATATGCATTTGTTAGATGTGGCTATTTAAGAGCTCCCTTGTGTCAAGTATGCTAGCAATTTTTGTAGATAACAAAGTATCTTTAGATGTGTGATCTCTATAAGTCAAATATTACTACTGGTCTTGGAACTTACTTATTTTCATTTACTTATTTATTTATTTATTTTTTAGTTCTTGGCCTTGAACTCAGTCTGTAGCCTACGCTGGTCTCAAATTCATGGTACTCATCCTGCCTCAGCTTTCTGAGTAATAGAATTACATAGACACAAGCAACCAAGCACAACTTCATTTACTTACTTTTAAATTCACTTACTTAGTATATCACTTACTTAGTACATATTTTTTACATGTGGTGCATTGTATGAACCCATTGCCTCCAACATCTAATGATGCTGGGCTCTATGATAATAAATCCACTGTATTCAACTATGCCTTCTGCATCTGGGTCTTTGAAATTATCCTAGGTACCTATTGTTGAAGTCTTGGTTTTGCCACGTCCGAGTCTAATCTCTGTAAAAAGTCAGCTTCTTGCACTTCCTGCTTCCCAAAGGGGATATGCAGTGAGTCTCCACTTTGAAGTTAGACATTGTGGTTGATGGAAGGGACCCAAGTGAGTGGGACATAATCCCAAAATAGAGACCAAGTAATGCCTATCGCTGTCATCTTGCTCAATATAAATCTTTTCAGTATTCACTCTCAATGAAGGGAAATAAATGATCATTTTCTTGTGTGTGTGTGTACTAGACATAGGAAAACAGGAGCATAAGTGGGTTACAGACTGTTCTAGGTCCTTGCCATGTAGTAGCAAACTTCACTGATAGTATTTAGAGATCAAGTTCTAATTGTAAAGAGGTAACTGACATTTGAAACAAATACTTGAATACAATGATTTTAGATAATGATAGTATTATGAAGAAAATAAAATATATGGCGAGGAAGGAACTGTGGGATGGGAGTAAGCAGGGGGTCTTTGGGGACAGCAAGGGTACATATGTTATTGCAACCAGAGAAGAGGCGGAGGTTTAGATGCAGATACAGAGAGGCGACAAGTGAACTGGTAGGAACCAAGGGTGTTTGTGTTTCTCTTTTCCATGAAGTTTGAGCCTGTGTTATCTCCTGAAATTCAGGAAAGAAGAAGGGCAAAGAATGTGTAAAGAGATAAAATGTGCCAAACATTCATTTTTTGCAAGTGAAGATATAAACACTACTGAAGAGAAATTGACAATATTCAGAGCCATTATAATATCTGACATCATAAATTACAAGTGGGTTTTAGTAATGTTCAGCAGTCTCATGGATTAACACAATGAAGAATACAAGGCCGGTAGAACTGTGGTGGTTTGAAGGAGTGGTCCTAAGGACTGCTACAGAATTTAAACTGCATGGGAAGAAATGAGAATGGGAGACAGTGCACAGGCATCTGGCTAGATGTGATTGTAGAGCTCGGTGTGTACCAGACAAAGTGTGTACCAGTCAGTGCCAAAGTGTTACACCTGACCCTCACTCATATCCACTTGGGTATTTTTCCATTGGTGAAACCTTTTCTCATTTGAATATTCAGTGTTTCCTCTCGAGTATCCAGTTCACCTTCATGAGCAAACATTACCTAACGGCACAGTGTGAAATCCACCCTTCATCTTGTTCTCCCAACCCTGCTCTTTTTGTACTTTACTAAATTTCCTTGCCCTCAGCACTACTGATATTTGAGACAAGCAATTCTTTATGGTGCTGGTCTTCCTGTCACAGTAATACAAGTCACGGCACCCTTGTCCTCTACTCGGCAGATGTCACCAGTGTATAGCCTGCCCTGCCACAGTGACAAGAAGATGCCTCTGGGTATTGCTGAAGTTTTCCTGGGAACAAAGTCATCGTCTATTTGATAGTAGTTGATATTTTCATATCCACATGCTCTGCATTCCTAAATAATATTTTTCCTAAGTCAGCCACTTACTCCCAAATCCCATTTTTTAGTTATACATCATTAGTTAATAGTAGTTTTCTTTCTGTGAATTTAGTCTCTAACCAGGTGAAATGACTATTTGTTTCATCTACAACATTTTTGTTTTCTATCAAATTTTTGAGAAACTCTCTTGATGTATTATTTCCATGGGCTTCCATGGCAACCTATCTTCTGTGTCTCCTTTTGCTCTCAAATCTCTTCTACTGCATCTCACATGTAAGACTTTCTGACATTCTCTTAAATATGCAGTATGTTATATGCAGTAACGTAACCATTATGACAGGTGTATGTGTTTGGGAATCCAGGCTCCTTGAGAGCCTCAGCCTCTCTTCCATACTCAAGGGCTGGATTTCTTCCTGCCTTACTTGTAGTTACTTTTATGCACTTATCTGGAACTTCAAAGTTCCAAGCTATGGGCTAGGGATTTAGCTCAGCAGCATAAGTGCCTCCCTGGCAGGCATGAGGTCTTGAGTTCAATCCCTGGTACAAAAAAAAAAAAAAAAAAAAAAAAAAAAAAGTTCAAACCTTGGACAGATGGAGCCTCTCATCTGTACTGTGTCCTCTGAGATAATTATTTCTAATAATATTTACAATATTTTGGTATCAGAATAGCAGTACAATTTGTAATTCTATACTTTCTTCTCAAGTGCTGTCTTACACTGGCACATATACACTCGTATAACTTATCTATACAATTATTTCCTTAATTCAATCATTCAGAAGTACTAACTAAATCATTGCTCTGGCTGCTAGTATAGTCTCCTGGTCTATAATCATTTCTGCTTCTAGTAAACATGCAAGCGTGCTTTTCTGCAGGTTTCCCCCATCTATGATTAGGATACACCATGCTAGCCCATGCTCCACTGACAGCCTCCAGTGGCTCTCCATTAAAATAATTTCTAAACTATTTTGGCATCCTGTTATAATGTTTTCTGGTCCTAAACCGTCTTTCCATCTTTCCAAGTTGCTTTCTCTTTGTACCAATAAAATGTGACAGAGACCTTTCTCACACACGCAGTTCATGTTTTATTACGTCTTAGCACTGCTCATGATTTTCCCTCTTCCCAGATTCATCTGCCCCCCTCTTCCTTCCTGGACAACACACCATCTCAGCTCTGACAATTTCCTGGGTTTACAGACACTTTATCTTGGCATTTTTCTATAGCTTCTTTTCTAATACTACAACAGAAAATTAGCAAACAGTGTCTAAGGAGTTCCTGCAGGAAGCCAGAAACTACACAATCATACATGATTTTAGTAATTATCTTCAGTATAAAATAGATTTTATTTTCCTTTCATTATTTAAAATCTATTATACATTTTGGATCTTTTTATTCTTTCAGTTATTATTACTATTATTATTATTATTATTAATACTAGAGAGACAATATAGTGCTCTAAAGGATGTAACTATATATATATATATATATATATTTAAGTGTGAAAGATAGATAACCATACTAAGCTTTTGTTAGTTCATCAAACAGGATGGTTTGTACTGTCATTGTTTCATTGTCCACTTTTTATGCTTTGATTTTGTGACTTGAGCAACTACTGTTAAGATAACAATATGTAATTTAACAACTAGTGATTCCTTACTTTTTTTGAAATTCTGTATGATTTCTACTTTTTCTCTATTTTGCTTTTTTCTCTAAATAAAAAAATTAACCATAAAAAAGAATTTAAAAAATAGATTTTATTTTCATTTTATACAGAAGGAAACATGCTAGAGTGAGATTCAGTAGCCTGTTTTGCTTTATATCACTTCTAGTTTGAAGAGGTGGAATTCATCCCTAGGTCCATGTGTTGCTAAAACCAGTGATCAATGAACACCAGTTATCTGGGGAGATCATGTCCCAAGTGAATGAGGGAAGTCACAAATAGCATTACCTATATATTTGATTCCTATGCATAAATAGCTCTGATAGAGTTTATGACTTAGGCTCAGTCAGAGGTTAATCACAGCTTGTAATAAAGTAGTACAGTTGAGATTTTGTATTCCAATCCAGATCGCATTGCTGTGGCCTCTTGCTTGAAACAGCCAAGACAAACACTAACTCTTGAGGTTGTGGTTAAGTCTAGGTGGGTGAGGTCACAGAAAACAAAACTCTGGTCAAAGGAGAATACAGTGCAGACATCATTTTAAAGGTGGTCTTATCTAATCCTCAGTGTTTACTGCTTTCTGTCTGTATTTCTTCCATAACATTTTGACTTTCAATGTGCTACAGTTATAAAGGTAGACATTTCATCTTTTCCTGTGCTCCTAAGAGATCTTTATTTGAATCCAGTGTGCATCTACCGAAACACCTCACATCATCTGGTAAAGCTTGCAAAAAGCTGGTCTGATAGAAAGTTGCAGTCCTGATGTGCACATCAGCACTGAGCTGGCCTCCTGTTGCCCAGTTTCTTAAGTAATCCTATTCCTACTAGAAATTTACGTTTCAGCCACAAAGACAGTTTTACACATATGTTGTCTTAGCACTTCCTGATCTGATCAAAAACCGTTTTTAATTTCCTACTCAATATTAGCGCCAAATGTAAAGCTCAAGGATACATTCTAATAAATTTTCATGTTTCCAAATATAGTCCTTCCTCTTTTCATGATAAAGCGACAGAGACTGTTACAGAGCAAGTGATGGATGCAGAGGTCCCAACTGACTGGTTTCACCCACCAGCTCCAACGTGGTGATCAAAGTGATGAGCAGCTGTGAATGGCAGGACAGGAGCTTTACTTAGTGCTGGGTGCAGAGAGTCATAGGGTATGAAGGAGATTAAAATAGCTTGCAGAGAAGGTAATCCTGCTGAGGCCATGGTCTGGATGAGGGTGATCTCTGGACTGGTTCTGCAAGCTCCAGAAAAGCCATCATCACTTTAGGGGGCAATTCAGTTCCAGTCCTGAGAGGATGGTTCTTATCTGGAGGAGCAGCCTAGATACACCTCATGGGACATTGGTTCCTGCTTCTGGGATGGGCAGGCAGCAATCTCCTGATGGTGTGATCTCTGCTGAAAAGTTAAATTGCTGTTTTTTGGGGTAGTTTGGTTCTTTGTCCTAAAACTATTTATCAACCAAATCTCATTCCTGGAATCCAAGTGATTGCAGAAGACAAAGGCTCAGAAGAAAAAAGAAAAAAAATTAAAAGCTATAGAGTTACATGGAGAGACACAGGTGAGTGCTGAGGCCAGGGACTGAGCCCCCTTTCTAATGGTAGCTGCCTCAGTTTATCACAATATCTAGCATGGATAGCGCTGTCCCAGCCAGTTTTTTCCTGAAAAGCAAATATCATAGAGTGAGGGCTTAGACAAAACTACTTATTTCTCATCAGTCCAAGAAATCCACGATCAAGGTGCCTGATTTATTTCCCAGTGAGGGTCCATTTTCTGGTTGTCTTACCACTCATTGTCTTCTTGCTATTTCTTATATGACAAAGAGAAATTGACAAAGGTTATCTCTTTGGTGTTTCTTATAAGGACACTAATTTTATGTTGAGGGCCCCTTCTCATGAACTAATTGCCTTTCAAAGGACCCAGCTCTGAAGATCGTCTTGGGGGTTATAGATTTAAACTATGAATTATAGCACAACACAAATCCGAAGCAAACTCCAACTTTACTTCATCCGTTGGTCTGTCTGTCCATGGAGCCCAAAGTAAGCCATCAGAGTTGTAACTTTAGGTTGTCTCTTAGTAGAATACTCCTTCTGGAAAAGAAGAATTTTAACTCAGTAAAGCACAATATTGCAGGGCCAGAAAAGACAAATTTCACAACTGGCTTTGGGGAATAATGAAGTGAAGGGCAAAGCATATTCGCATCTCTTAGTTTTCAGTCTGATGTATTCTAGTTATTGATTCTGTCACTGATGTATGTGCAGCATCCTTGGGAAAAACTTCCCCATTGAGTATCATCTACAAGCTGGTATCTCTGATGAGCTTTTGATAATTTATTTTTAATTTTATCAATGTATCTGCATTGGCCCAATAAAGTATATGATGTGAAGAGTTAATACTTTGGTAATGAGTTCACTGTCAAATCTCACTTGCTTTAAAATGACTCTCTTGATTCAAGTCAATATTATATATGATCATGCTACTATCTCAGGTTAATCCAAGTAATTCTGTGTGCCCTTTCATTTTGTAAGCTGATAGAGTATGGTGGTGAATGTGCCAAAGTAATAGTTGCAGTAATTTTCATATTTAAGAAAAGCCACTGCTCTTCTACTGGGATCTATTTGCCACCAAGTGGTCTTCTCCAGAGAATATGCTGTACTCAGCTTCTTTTGCTGCGATTGGCTGTTCAGGCATAAACAGCCGCACGGGCTGGACCAGCTTTAAGCAACGTGAGCCCACTCAGGACATCTGTCCTTACCACCACGATAGTGCCTATCAGCCCCATTACCCAAACCCGGGAATAGCCAAGGACAGAACTGGCTGACATCCCTCTGGAAGAATAATTCTGTGTATCTGCATCTTTAATGCCTTATCTACAGTTGAAGCTGCTCTTGGGTATTGAAGCAATACACAAAGGTTTGCATATTTTTGCTGCTTTTTAGACTCCTCTAAATGCATATTCTCTGCACACCACTCTACTCATTTTCTAAAGGTGCTTATTCCAGGCTTATTTCAGGCTTGTGACCTATAGAGTCTATGGACTCCCTACTTATGTCTCTGCATTCCAAGTTGATGACCAGTGTGATGAATGAGTCAGGGTTCACCTGATTGGTCACATGCCTTGGGATCTCCTTGAGAAGAACCTAGGACAGGATCACATTTGTCACCTGGCATAATTTTCAATACAGGCTGTCTCTAGCTTCAGGAGATGGTGGTCTCCTGCAGTGTTACCAAGAAACCTCTTTGCCTTCACATCATGCAGAGACTGTAGTTTTGTTGGAAAGACCTGGTACCGTCTTTCTTCAAAGTGTACAAAGCAGTTAATAAAACCCAGCCAGCTCTACAACTCTTACAACTGTTACTCTACTAAGCCATTCAACTACTACAATTTCTGCATAGGCCAGCACCTATCCTTATGTCTGTTATGCCCCAGTTGGATAAAAATTAGAGTTTTAGGAATGGTGCTTTTTAACTTTACTTTTAAACTTTATTTTTTAAGATAGGGTTATTGTGCTTTGTAGCTCAGGCTGACCTCAAACTCCTGGCAACACTCCTGCAAAGTTTTGATTGTAGGTGGACACCACCAGAAGTGAGGGTGCTGTTTGGTTTGGTTTGGTTTGGTTTGGTTTGGTTGCTAGGACCTTCTCCCTTTGTAGTAAAAGATGGCTCTGAACTCACTATGTATCCCAGATTAGACTCAAATTCCTGGTGATCCTCTGCCTCAGCTCCCAAGTGCTAGATTTACAGGATTTCTGGGCTGAGTGCTATTTTAATACACGAGGGATTATCACTCTCCTGACTATCAGCCATCAGATCTGTACTGGTATCCAGATGGCCCAATATGAGAATTCTACACAGAAAATCTCTTTCCTGGTACCTTCTCTATAGTTTCAGTTTGGTTTTCCCTGATGTAAATAGTTGGGTATGAGTATTTCATTGGGAAAGTGATACTTCAAATAAAGAGAGAGAGAGAGAATACAAAAGAGTGCTACAAAATGTAGGAAAGTCAGATAGATTTTCATTAATAAGTCCTTCCGCAAGAAATGGAGGCTCAAGTCTGCAGAAGACATACAGAAACCTCCCTGAATTACTCGAGAGAGTAAGAGACTCACACATTCATGAACTCACTATGTAGCCCAGATTAGGTCAAACTCATGGTGATCCTCCTGACTCAGTTTCCCAAGTGGGGGACATAGAAAGGACTTGTCAGTCCTGGTTCACTATTTTGGGAATTGTCTCCAAGGGTTTTAATGGATCTGCAAATGTAGGTTCTGTCTTTACCTGGGCTGAGCCAGAGTTTGGCGGCAGGAATAAGGAGACACTCAGTGGACCTTTGAGGGGCATCATTATCAGTTTACACAGAATTGTTCCTAAAAGTCAGAGGACGACGGGTCATGCATTTCAGTGATTCCTGATAATCAGCTGCTTCTTGCTGAGGTTTCGAATATCTGAGCTAGGGCAGCATGGCTTTGGGAAGACAACTTCTGTAAGTATTCCACACCCTCGAAGTGAATGGAGTGATATTCTGGGTACCAGGTCCCTATATAAGCATTCAGGGAACTCTTGACACTCAGAGATTGGCATACAAATCTAGAAGCTCCTGTATGTGACTAAAATAAGTAGCATCAGTGTAGGAGACAGGATGGAGAAAATGGTACAAGTTTGGTGAGGACAGAAAGGGCACTTCAGTGGGGGAAAATCCAGATAGAATAAGAATCAGATGCTTTGGACTTGGAAGGATTAAAGCAAAAAACAAACATCTAGGATAAAATTTTTTAAGTAGAGAGAACACTCAAGGAAAGCAGGATGTGCCAAAAAAATAAATACTGTCCGAATGGGAAGCAAAGGTTATTTTGCAGGCTGTTTTTAATTGTTGATTCACACAGCTATCTATGGTGAGATTGTATCACTCACCAAATGGTGAGCAGCTGACTGTGCACGCCTAACCTCCAAGGGCTGTGTGCCCCAATCACTAGGGAACTTTCACACTTAGAACTGCATAATCTGAGGAGAAAAGAATAGACCATGGTTTCCAGTAATGTCAAGGTCTTGCCAAGGAGAACATGGAAATTGAAAAACCAGCAAGGCAGAACCATGATTTTCTCTAATTATTCACTCTTGAGACTTGAGGTGTGTCTCAGAGTAGGACAGAATTGCTCTTTTTAATTTATTTTTCTTCCCAAGGGTTGGGCTGAGGTTTCAATTTTAGTACAAGTGGGCTTTCAAGTTACAGTAAGGCAGGTCTGCCTGTTATCAACTACAAAATTCCTTTCATCCACATTCCACGTTCAAAGGAAAAAAAAAGCTTCAAATGCATATGTTTTCAAAGGGACACAAGGGACTGATCATCTATAAAGCCAGTGGCACCTGTGAGCTCACGTCAGCTACTCAGTCCATAAACGTGTATGGGGAAAAACTTCTTAAGGGGCAATCACCCTGCTTTTTTGGTTTCATCTTGAAGCCTTTCAGGCACTCACTCTAAGGTACTGTTGAAAACCAGGGTCACAAAATCTTTGTTTTCCTTATCTTTTCCTTTTAAGACTCATTACTGATATTATAATTATTTGAGAGGACTGGCAGAGTGAAAGAAACTACTCAGAGAAGGGACAAATGTGGAGAGTTTTCCTCCCTAATTAGAGCTGGTGTTGCTATTGTCAAACTCATTTCTGGATCTGGGCCACTGAACAAGCTTTGCTATCCTTATACTGAGTACACCAAGTGGCGTCCAACCCTGGAATGCATCCCAGAACCAAGGAAGGGTTCCACAGGAAGCCAACTGAGTCCTTGCCCGAAGGATAGCTAAGTATTCTCATTAAGATCTTTCCATGAAGTATGGTTTTGTCTAACCGAGAGAAGAGGGCATATTCCGAAGGGGCAGGCTCTGGTACACTCCATCATCTGGAATGGTGTAAACAATCCTGTTCCACTGGCTGTCAGCTCTTACATTGCCATTCTGAGACAGTGTTGGTCTTTTGGGATAGCACAAATAACCCTTTTTGAGAGCTCTTGTTTAATATGAGGGGCAGATGATGAAAATGCTCTGATACAATAGAATTATGACATTAGTACAGCAATTAACAGGTACTATGTTATCTTCCCTCTCGAAGCCTCTTTAGTTATTGGACTGAAGAGGGGTCATGACATAAGTAGAAATTCCAGCAGTGGCTGACAAGTGTTTCAGCATGAGTTAGCTTAATTTTGAGGGACCATGACATAGAAAATATGCAAACTGATTAATTAGGGCATCTGTTCTTGTTAAATTTAATTTAAAGCTGGATATGTTTTAAATGTCAGTTTTATAATGATCCTGCAGTACTTTACTTGAATAATGACAAAATTATATTTATATTCAACTACCCTTTGAGATGTGAATGTATTATGTCAAGGAGGTGTCCACTGATCTCAAGAAGATGAAAAGAAACTATAGTATAACACACTATATATACAGTATATTGTATAGCTTTTATAGTTACATTTGATTTTATTTTGACTTTGTGTGTAGGAAAGCTTCCTGTAGATTCTGAGCAACTAGAGAATGGAAACCAGAATTTTAATCATGTATCAAATTATTTTTCACTAGCATTTAGATCAATACTTGGCTCTAACAACAATAATCATAAGGGTAATTAAATTTCAACTGCCATTTTATGAGTGTTTTCCATACATTGTTTCATGTGATGAGCACAAGAATTGAGTAGACCAATGTACTATTGGAGCAGGTGACTTCAGAATCCTTGTTTGTATATGTATTAGATCTCTACATATTTGGGTTCCCTAAGAAGTGCCTGAGATAAGGATTTGAATGCAAACTAGCTATCTGTGAAGTGACTCAAGAAGCACCTGTAGAACTGAGGAATATGACAAGAGGCAAGGACCCCGAGGACAGGGTGTGGTAATGAGCAGGCTACTGTACAGTGTGCACTCTTCCTGCTGGAACGCTTGGGTGCTGGTGTAAGATGTGCCCCAAGTCTTACCACTCAATAAACAAGAAGCAGCTCCTACTCTTTGAGGGCTGCTTTGAAGCTGCCATCCCCACAACATGTCCAGCCAGCCCGAGCAGGGGCTAAGCAAACCCCATGGCCTGCTAAAGATTGCAGTAGGGGACCACGATTGTCACCGCCACAAGCTGTTGGTGGAACAGTCAATGCCAAGGTGTGCTGAGTGCATGCAGGTTGGTGTTTGCGACTGCACAATGAACATTCATTGCTGGAGAGAAAGACTGGATGAGGATGAGATGCATTTTCCATTTCTGCTTCTTCTGATAACCAGTTTAAAATGTAGTGCAGGTTCCTGAGGGGGCCCTCCAGGTGCTCTTAGATAGCCATGCCATTCTGTGGCTCCAAGTCCTGTTATTGGGAGATTAGAAGGGTTTTTAAAGTGACATTTCGAAGCTGTTCAGACAATTACTGCATGGACATTTTCCCTTGCCAGAGATAGCAGGCCCAGCCTTTCTGGATACCAATTAAATAAAGAAAAAAATTGAAAGAAGGGAAAATTTAGAGTTTTCTGCACTGCTTCATTGCTTTACTTAATTGACTTGTTTGAGTGTGTGCCAGAATGGAATATATCTTGTTAGAGTGGCAAAGTTTAAAAATCAACTTAAATTTCAATTCCATGCAGCTTCAGCATGGGGAGGTTTATAGCTGTTGTTGATGGGGGCTGGCAACAATGTTCTAAGCAGGAAAATGTGTGTTTAGGAAAAGGAAACAAATTAGTAGCTTCATGCTCTGAAGTCTTTAATAACATGGTAATCTAGAGCTGACATTATGGATTCTGAATAAACATTGTGTGCTGTTTAAAATTTCCCATGGCTTACTGTCAAATATATTAAAATGGATTTGGAAAGTCTGTAAGCCTTCTAATCATGGATAAAATATATTCTTTTATAGGACTGTATATTTATAGTAATTATGTGCCATTTAGTTAATCTCCCTATATTATTTACCAAGCGCATTTTGTAGTCAAATACTTGAAGAGTTGACAGGGCACTGTTCAACAGCAACTAGGAGAAAAATTGGGAAAAAAAAGAGAAGTGAGGGGGAAAAGTCTCTGAATCTAAAAGTGGTTTGGTTTCATGGTAGTTATTTATGAGCCAAGTCACTGAGACGGTTAATGGAATCCCTTACCTTCCACAAGGGCATTCAGGCGGGCTATAGGTGAACACACGAGAACCTTACCTTGTCAGGGAAGCATAGTAAAGGGCATCAGAACACAGGTAAAGTCAGTTCTACTGTTCTCCAGCAGAATGGGGACTGTAGCTCACCATAACCTATTTCATATTTTATGAAAAGTGAGGAGAAAATCTCTAAGTCTCCAAACAAAAAAACAATAAGGAGATGGAAATATTAATGGCCTTGATTCAACAGATAGATGCAATATTTGTACATGTCAAAATAGTGCTGCACTTTCTAAATATGTAGAATTATTCCATGATAATCATGATAAAAAGACAGAATCTTACAAATATATCCAAATAAAAGTGCTGATTAAAATGGCTGGAGTGTGATGGACAGAGGAGCTGCCTAGGTATTCTGGAGCCTCAGAATAATTGGTCCCAATAAATACGTTACTTGAAGCTTCTCAGGGTAGGGAAGATTTATTTTCCTAAATAATAATTAACAGAGACCCAGAAAGATCTGTGCATTTATGTTGTGCACTGGTCACCTTAACATCTGCAGATCCATCTTGCTTATATGTGTGAGCTGGAAAGCATTGATATTTATAAACTGTCCCACAGATGGATACGTGGTGGAAACACTTTGAATGGCTCTCAAAAAGAGTAGAGATTTATATGCTCTGAAGACAAACCAAAGTGAGTAAACCAAGAAGACAGTGTGTTACATGAAATAACCATGCACCAAGAGGCAATTACTACACACTGTCACTCATATAGAATCTGGCAGAGTTAATCCTAAAGGAAGAGAGAGTAGAATGCAGTTTCCAGATAGTGGAGAGGTTGAAAGTACCTAAAGGATACAAAATTTGAGTTAATAGGAGAAATAGGTTTAGATATCTATCGTACACTACAATGACTATTTTTAATGAAATTATACTGTATTCTTGAAGGACGCTAAGAAAAGTGGTTGTTGATGATAGCTATCACAAACATGATAATGATATGAGGTAATGCATGTGATAATTAATGATATTTAGCCCTTCCATGATACATAATATTCTAAAACATCAAGTTATACCTAATAAATACATACAATTTTGTGGTGTTAATTTTTAAATTAATTTGGTGTGGAGCAAAGAAAGAATGGTCTGATATCTTCATGGTGATCCCAAGGAGGAGAATTGCAATTAAAAAGCAAGAACAACATGAAAACGCCCTGCATTTTTATCAACATTGCAGTTTAAACATTTATCACAGGGTAAATCCTCATAACAGAATTTTAAGTGTGCAACATGGAATCCTCCTGTCTCAGCTTCCCCAAGTGATTGAATTATAGGTGTGTGCCACCGTGCCCTGCTGGCATTACTGAAGCTGTATACCTGTTCATTAGTCACTCCCTTCCTATTCACCTGACCTGACTGCTGGTGACCACTCACATTCTACCAGTTTGATTCTTCTAACTACTGCATATGAGCAGAATTCAGTACTGCATCACAGTGTTTGTTGTTCTGGGGCTGAAGGGAGAGGACCCCTCTTAAACAGCTGGTGGGAATTCGCCATGGTACAGCCAATTGTGGAAACCAGCATGGAGGTTTCTCAAAACACTTCAAATAGAACTCTCACATGTTCCCCAAATCCATGTCTAGGTATTTAAGAAGAGGAATTAAAATAAGGATTTCAAAGAGACAGCAGCATTCCAGTACTGGTCACACTTGCTAAGATCTGGAAACAGCCTAAACATTTACTGACAAATGGATAAAGAAATGTGTTATCCATAATACAGATTGTGCTAGTTTTAATTGGAGCTGTGGAACTCATGAAAAGTTTTAATGTAAAAGGGTTAATGGCTGGGTTGTTGGTATATGAAACCCCAGCTTCACTCTCTTGTGACATGATACTTGAGTGTAAATTCTGGCTAAACGACTCTAACCACATATGTGGTAAGAAAATTTCCTATTAAAGTGAATATATTTCAATATTATGAGACATAGGAGATTGCTTTAATCTAGACACTGAACTCTCAAAGATACCTCTTTTTCATGTTGCATTTTATAAAGGCAGTAACAAACCCCAAGCATAAAAAAGAAATAAAAATTTTCTTTCTTCATATTTTAAGCTAAAAAATAAAACAAGATTAGGGAGCATTATTAGCAAGTTTGTCATTCCCAGTGAAATTTTGTTCCATTCCTAGGGCAATCTTTATTTACTGACACCTCATTTCTACAATCTCATTCATTGTCATGGAAAAAGCTTGAGAACTGCGTGGAAGTTGTTACCTTTCCATGTCTTAAGGAAGAGCATTCTGAGTTAGGCTATTTCTATCATATGGGCTTATGATAGCTTGGTAATTTCATACGTATTTTAATATTGGCTACTGATACTGAGAACCATAAAAATCACCCTGGAAATTTTCACTTTCTGCATGGCTTCTGTTTGAAATTTATGCATGATTGTGCTAGTCACAGGGTGTGTGTGTGTGTGTGTGTGTGTGTGTGTGTGTGTGTGTGTTTGTGTGTGTGCATGTAAATGAATAGTGAGATTACATATTCTAGAAGCTATTGGCTGTCCATCATTGTATTCAAATTTGCATTATTTTATTAGCATCTACACAGTATTTTATGAGGGCACGAGACTTGCAAATACTTTTTGAAACAAAGGGAGCTACATGGACTGTTTTACATTAACTCTAAAATGACTACATTGACTCTAAACTGCACTAAACCAACCATGAGAAGTCAGAATCCTAGGATCCATGAGGAGCTGTCTTTGCCATAAGATATCTTTGAAATCCTACAAACATGTACTTAGAATACATCTTTCCTGATTTTGCCTGGCAAGGAAAATGTTAACATTCTTTAAGCAGGTGGGAAAAAAATACAAGTTTATTTCCCTAGAAAATCTAGTACACAATACATTTTCAGATAAGGAAAAGAAGTGGAAAAACTTAACTGTTTTGGAGGGAGAAGTCAGAAGGAAATACAAATACCCACCTACCATTTTGAATTTAGCAGCTTCTCGGCTTCAGAATTGACAAGATGGGGCTGGAGATTTAGCTCAGCGGCATAAGCACCTGCCTTGCAAACAGGCAGTCATGAGTTCGATCCCCGGTATCGATAAAAATGAAAAAGACAAAACAAAAAAAACAAAAAAACAAAAAAACCCAAAAACAGAATTGACAAGATTCAGCTTACTTTTATTTGAATCAATCTAACTATTGTTATTCTTGTATTATTTTGTTGTGAAAAATTTTTTGACCATAAAGAGGTTTGAGGAAAAGCAATTACAGCTATTATACAGACAGCAAAACTAGGAGATACAGACGGAATTGTAGTTTTGGCAGAGACACTCAGACTGTGATGGCAATGAGCAGAAACCTCTTCCTATTACCTGTAGGTTCAGGGCTTTTCCTCTCCAGCCAGATTCATATGGACATTCTTGTTCTCCCTGCTCACTCTGATCAGTAGCTAAATGTTTGCTGCTACTCCAAGAGTATTGGAAATACACAGCTGCATCGTCAGTCATCCACAGATCAAATGAGCACAACTTGAACAGGAAATATAAAGCAAGACTGGGAATGAACACTGCATTTCATTCTGTGTATATGGTAGCAGGATGGAAAGGACCTTTTTAGTGTTTGCTTATGCTGACTTATAACCACGTATAAACCTGCCTTGTAAGTAATGACCATGTTCACTATCTGACACAAGTGCTTTATAAAAATAGGAGCAAGCCCAGAGGATATCATATGCATTTGTGTATAATTGTGTCATTAATTTTTAAAACTAGCTTGCACATTTCTACAACAGTAAATACAAGAGATGATTCAATCCACTGGTCTTTTATATTTTCTTGAAATAGAACATATTGTAAGAGGCAAACAAGCGACAATTTTGTTGACATCATAGATAGGTACCCTAAAAACCACACTGTTTTGTCTTGTCATAATATTTATTATGTTGTTTTAAAAATAATTCTTTTATTTGGCAGTAAATACTTAGAATAGTTAGCACGTTAAATTGCAGTGTCAAATCGTTAACGATGTCCATAAAAGACCATGTAAGCTGATAATGTGAAAGCTGGAATAAGCTAAAAGAAACAAAATACAATGTTTGATACATTTCATAAAAAATATAAGTGTACTGCCTTCTAAGTGCTCTGGGATAAAATAAAATTGATCTCATAATAATTAAGAATGATTCAATGAATTCTAAAAAGTAGAAATTGCACAAATGACATCTTTTAGTACAAAATGGTAAATTAGAGATTTAATGTATGATGTAGCAACTATAGTTAGTAATACTAGATTAGATTATATGTTGCTGAACGAGCAGTAGTTTTTAGCTCTTTTTACTATATACTCATAAACAGAGTGGTTATCAACAGGGGAGTACAAATATGTTAATTTGTTTCCTGGTAAGCAATCACTTTGTTATTTTTATGTATCTTATAACATCCCGCTGTATAGCATAAATATATGTGCAATTAATTTCATCAAAAATTGCTAAAGCTACAACTAGAAAACAAGAGCCAGGAAAAATAACAAGTAACATATAGTATTAAAGAAGTAAAAGAATTCAAATTTTATATTCTAAAGTGAGATATAGCCAAAGCAAAAGCAATAATGCAAACTTTTGAAATAGTAAAATTCAAACTAATCATTAACATCAAGAGTTAGAGTGAAGAGCAAGAAAAACCAGGCAAAATAAAGAAATGAAGATATATCGAAATATGAACTTTGTCATTCTAAAAACTAAAATTACAGGCATATAAATAAACATACAAGTGGGACAGGACAGAAATAAACCCATGCACATAGTGTTCACTGCATTTCAATTAGTGGGTCACAGCTATACGATGGATAAAAGAGAATCTTCAATAAATTGTCTTGGGAAAACTTGATATCCAGGCACAGAAAAACATTAAACTGGATTCATGTCCAACACCATATATAAAACTAAACTCAGATGGATTAGATTCTGAAATATAAGAGCTGAAAGAGTAAAACTATCAGATAAAAAGATAATAAAAGTGCCTCTTGACATTGGCCAGGGTAATAATTTTATTGGTATTAGTCAACATTCTTCACAATAGCCAAGGCGTAGAAACAACCTAAGTGTCCATAAAGAGCTGAATGAATTAAAAAAAAAAAAAGGTATGTGTACATGTCTGTATATTACTCATCCTTAGGAAAAGAGAAGAAAATATTGCTATTTGGAACTATTTTGTTACCACTTATTTCAGTTTGTATAGTGTTCTCTAGATTCTTAGACATTATTCAAGTTGAAATAAGTGGTAACAAAAATTAAATATATGGCATGAATGTAGACGCTAATATATCTGAACTCAGAAGCTGATCATAGAATGGCAATTGACCAAGTATGGTTTGGAAGGCAGGGGATAATGGTTAAAAGATACCAAAAATTTAGTTATGTAAGTTGGAAGTTCTGTATAATTAATGTACAATTGATGACTATAGTTAATAAAGCTAGGTTAGAAATTTGAAAAGAATTGTGTCAGCACAATTATATTAGCAATATTCAATAAAAGTATTTTAAAGCTACAATATGTTCCAATCTCTCTAATTGACCTCAATACAGAACATTCAAATAAATAAAATTCAGCAAGGTGCTAATATAGTAATTGACAGTTATATGTGTTTTAAAACAAGAATGGAATAATCTTTCAAAATCAGGTCTATTAATGTACTTCACTGTAATAGCCCCCAAAATAAGAAAATCATGTCCATAAATGTTTAAATATTACCATTCAACAAAGCATTAAATTTCAAGATCCACTCCTGAATTAATACAAGTTTTTACAGTTTACCTATTTATTTCAAACATATAGACTTTTATGTATTTTAAATATTTTATGTACATAAAATTACACTGTGTATCTTTCTGTAGTATGTTCCAGGTTCTAATACTCATCTTGGTTAATATTTATTTTTGTTTATTTATTTTGAAAATAGCTATGGCACTATTTATTTTTTCTTTCTTTTATTGACAAACTTTTTATTGCTTTACTATATTCCTTTCCAACAATAGTTCAGTAGTGGTTGTACTGGTTTACATTCCCACTAGCAATGTAGAAGAATTACTTTTTCCCCATAGCCTCCCTCACTGAATTTTGATGTTATTTGATTCCAGGATAATGCTCATTCTTTCTGAGGGAAGATAAAATCTCAGCGTTGTTTTAATTTGCATGTGTCAGTAGCCAGCAATATTGAATATTTCTTTATGTATCTGCTGGCGATTTATACTCCTTGGAGATTCGTCGAAAAACTGAATGTAGCTACTCTCCTTATAGAACTTTTTCTGAGGGCATTAAAGACATGACATTACAGTGACACATGCATGCTCCCATTCACAGTAGCACAACTCATGGCCGTGAGTACTCAGAAGCAGCAGCCTGTATATTCATCAACAAATACATGGATAAAGAAAGTGTGGTATTGAGGCACCATGGTGTACTACTCCACCATACAGAAAGAAAAACGAGTCATTTTTACAGAGATGGATGTAGCTTAAGACCATTATGTTAAAAATGAAATAAATCATATTATATATATATATATATATATATATTCCATTGTTTCACTTATACGAGAAATTCAAATTATAAACAGAGATCAAACATTGTTATAAGAAGTAGTGATACAGATCTTTTTCAAGTGGAAAGAGGGAGGAGTGGGGGAGAAAGAGGATGAGAAAATGAGTTGAGACTTGTTATGGGTGGGTACCAACTGCATGTGACAGATGTAATCATTATGTACTATAAACATGTACTGATAAAAAATAAAATCCTAGAAGCTGCTAATAAATACAATAGTTTGGAAAATATGCATTTATAAGATTTCTTATAAAAAATAGAGATTTTCTTAAATTTTATTCATAGACTGTCATTGATTTGCTTAAGACTGTGGCTTAAGATTGACTAGAGTTTACTAAATTCCTCTCCAAAGTGATGTTTCCAAGTTCTGCTCTTACAGCGTGCATGGTTATACATTTCTACCAGCATGTGGATTTACGGATTTTAATTTTTGTTTCTACCTGATATGAGTACAATGATATTTAGTTTTTTTAGTTTCTTATTTGTAATTCTGTTTTATATATAAAAAATGTTATCTTATTTTTCATGAAGATAATATTAGTACTGAAAATCAAGAAAGATACCATCAATGAAATAAGCCATATTTCTATATGAATAAAAGAAAATAAATAAGTATAAAGTTATCAAAATAACTCAGAATCATATTGAAGAAAGATATTTACCAAAACACTCACGTATTCTTTTTACCAGGGATTAATGGTGATTCAATATTATTGAATTGCAGTATTTTATACTATTAAATAATCAAAAAAGAGTAGTTACACATTAATTTCCATACATGGTTATAGTGTTTTACAATACTCAATGACATTCTTAATTGAAAACTAAAGACAATTGTGTGAAAAAGTATAAACAATATTGCCTTCATTTGCCTCATTTTAACACAGAAAAATTGTCATTACCTTCATTTAATCCAAGATGGAAAAATGAATGTCCAATTTTATCTTTATTATTTCCTATAGTTCTAGTATTATAGCCAGATTCAACTAAACAAATGAAATGAGAGGTATTAAAATTTGAAATGAGGAATTAAAAATCAGCTTTCTGTATTTGATCATATGCATAAGAAATCAAATGATAGAATTAAAATTTTATAAGCAGAGAGAAATTAGTTTTGCTGAAAATTAACGTGACATAACTTTTTCTTTAACACAAAAGACATTTTGCTTTATAATATAATGAACATAGAATTTTAACTAATGTAAGCTATCTAAAATAATTTAAGGAAGAAATATAGTAATATATGTAAATTATATGTAAATATATCAGAGGAGAGTAATGATTGCCTAGAACCAGGCATTAAAACACACTAAAAAGCAATAGTAATTGGATGAATATAGTTAACTGACACATGAAAGACAAAGTTTAAAGATCAGACTAGGAATCAACTAATTTAACCTCATAAAATGGAATTCTATATTGAAGATGATAATTTTTTGGCAAACAATATCAAAACGTCTAAGACCCTTGTGAAAAATTGTATTCAGAAACAGTAAAATGTATATGCCTTTACCAGTTCTGGTAAGAAAAGACTTTGGCTTTTGCCAAAAATGACTTTAATTTAGTAATGAATTAAAAAAAAACATAGATGCAAAATTTTGGTCATAGACAACAAGCAAAACAGGACTTTCAAACATGAGAGATGGAAACACATGAATATCTTGCGAAAATTAGGTAAAATATATGATGCACTCAGGCACTTCCAGCTGCTAAAACAAAACAGTGGACACCCACATCTTACAGCAGGAGAGATTTACTGTGGCTCACAGTTTCAGTGCATGTTCCACATGCTCCCAAGCAGAAACATCTGGGGAAGGGTGTGGTGGAGAGAAGTCACTGCAGCCGAGAAACACAAGGACAAGGGAAGAGCCAGAGACAAGGGCATGCTCTGCCAGGGCATGGCCCCAGGTGTCCACCTCCATATTGCTCCACTTCCTTGCACGTTTAGTTACCGAAGTGGTCAATGGATTAATGGTGCGTGTGGTGATTCCATGATTCAATCATCCTTCAAACGCATGAGACTTTTGGAGTCAATTTAGACTTAAACCATGATAAATGAGTATACAGAAAACTCCACCTAAACACTGCGTTAAATGTGTATAAGCAGAATCTTAAAAGCAATGAAAAGAAAAAAGACACCTTACACACAAGGGAATAGAAATATGAATGACAGTTTACTTCTCAGAAATGATGTAGACCAGAGGACTATACCAAGACATAGTTGATCCAGAATTCTAGCTGATAAAAATATCATTCAAGTTAAGGATAAAACAAAAGCCCAGTAACCTGTCCAAAGAATGTAGCATACATTATGCATGACTTCAACAAATTTCCTCTTACAATCAACTGATCAGTTCAGATCAAAGCTACCAGAGGATTTTGCTTGTAGCTGTGTTAAGAAAAACATGTTTATATTTTAAATGAAGTTAATGCATAATGCAATAACATTCACCACTCTCACGTTCAGGATACTGCGTATGCTGTCTTCCTCCACAGGCATTTCCTACCATGGTTCATCTTTCTGCTTGCCCTGCGGAGCTGAGTTTAATGAATGGTGTCAACAGGCTCACGTGCCTTCCAGCTCCCAATGGCCACCGACAATGGGTGGTGTAAGAAAGAGGGAGCAGGATGGAGGAGACTACAGTTCTTTATGGCCTCAGATACCTCCTTTAGGCAAGAAAAAAAAAATGATCCAAGAATCAAACAATGAAACCACAAACTGTTCTTTTTGATGAACTAACAGAGGGTAGTAGGATAATTATCTATCTTGCGTATATATGCATACATATATATTTATATGCATGCCTATACTTGTATAATATGATATTTCCCGCTCTTCCTTCCTTTCCCCTATCCCACTTGTTCTTTCTTTTTGAGCACTTTCTTTCCCTTTCATTATCACAATATCTATTGTACAACTTGAATCTTAAAAGAGAAATAACTCCTTCTAATTGATATACTCTCCTTAAGAAATATATCAATTACAAATTTTCTTGAGGCATGATAGCTTTTGTTGGCCCTGTATACACATGATACCCGCAGTCTCCAAAATTTATTCTACAGGAAGCACTATTTCTTTCTCAGGAGGGCTTCTAAAGTTCCTGAGGACTCTTCCTTGCATTAGCCATGCATAGTGAGAATCATCACCCTGGGTAGCATGGTAACCCCCTAGCATTTTTGCTTATTTTGTGTGGTTGGGACTATCTACCTGGTCAGGTGGCATCCTTAGCTTTATATCAAAGGAGTTATTTCTCTTTTTCTGATGGGAAGTGTTATTTCCTGGATACTGATCCTTTTCCTTTTAATTACCTTTGCTCTATGCTATAACCCTAGCTCTTTTTTATATTTTTAATTTTGACACAGGGTCTTGCTAAATCACTAAATTGCCTGGGCTGGGCTGAAATTTGCAACACTCCTGCCTCAGTCTTCAGCTTGCTGGGAATTCAGACATTTCCCATCATGCTCAACTTCTGTCCTTCTCTTTAAGCCACTTAATGGACAGGATTTAAAAATACTATACTGTAAATGCCTGTTTATCTAGCATAGTTGGAAGTGCATGTTCTCTCCCATCTCTTGTTATGTGCCGGTGAGAGAAATGATGTCCAATTTTTTGCATATTCCTCTGTTCATTACTTGTCCACTAAACTATATGCAGTATCAGATGCTGAGAATGATGGGTGAGGTACCCTATACTTGTATGGAAAGTGATGTCCACAAAAGCATGCCAGGCAGAAAACTGGTAATTCATTTTGAAAAGGATACCATTCTAGGTGAAGAAATCACATGCACCATTCAGGTGGAAGAGGTCTGATGTACCAAGCCCACTTTTCTTTATGGCTCATGGATACAGTGCCATTCAGTAGCTAGATGTGAAGTCAGGTATTCAGTAGAGGCATCTTCTGAGGCTACTGAAAACATTAAGATGTTACATCCAATTCTTCCTGCCAGGTCACCCAGGGACCAGACTCCCAGGGACAACACCAAGCAGAGGCTCTGGTCCTTCAGGTCTCTGGTTGTTGTGAGATGGAGACTGGAATATGAGATCCAAAATAGGGCACCTCATGAGTGCAACAAAGAGGAATAAAGAAAATCGACACAGGGAATAGTGTAGAGCTGGCCTCCCTCACACGTAACTCATGTAAAAGCAGTTTCTTATGCATGTAAGGAAGATTGGAAAGTTGGCAGTAGGACATGAAACTAGCAGTTAGAATTTTTTGTGTTTTTTTTTTTTTTTTTTGGTGGATACTGACTAAAATTCTGGCTCTGTTTCAAATCTCAGTTTGCTTTTTAATAAATGGGAAAACCAGCATTTCCTGCCTTATTGGGTTGTTAGGAGGCACTTGTGACAGTTTTTGTTGTGTACTCAGTGTTTTTACAGTGTGTTTCATTTTAAGGGTAGAATGATGGCAGGTTTTTTTTGTTGTTGTTTTTTTTTTTTTTTTTAGCAAATCATGCATTTTTGAAAAATGAGGTTTTCATAACAAATTGAAAAAATGAAAAAAGGAATGGTTATATCTAACGCTGAAGAAAAGTCCTTTGGAGTGTGTATTTCCCATTTTTCAGATGTGAAAGTTAGTCTGTTTGCTATATGTTTTCTCGTCAGTAGCTATTTAGTGTCCATTATTGGGCAGAGCAGTTCACAAGGAGTCATTGTTTGCATAAAAAAACATTGCCAAAGGGGCTCCTGTGCTGATGGGGTCGTTGGGAAGTGACCTCATTGTGGGAGAGTTATACTCACAATTAGTTAATCAATGAGCTCATAGCTGAGCATGTTGTTAGGAGCTGCAGGCTGGCTGGGGAAGGTGGGTCTGTGGGGTGGGATGGGGCATGACCTGGATGGGTGCATTCTTGTCCCCAGTCACTTTCCCGTTCTCTTTGGTCCTTCTGCTGCTGCCTCTCTGCTTCCAAGAAGCCATGGTTTGTACCCCTTTCCCTGCCATGTCCCTCTGCCATGATGTTTGTGCTTTCAAGCCAGCAGATCACAGCCTGTAACTTCTGAAACCAGGAGCCGAAATAAACACTGCACCCTCTCAGTTGCAGGTATCAGAGACTTTGCCTGGCAATGGAAAATCTGCCTGATATGCCAGCCTTTTTCCAGTTAAAATTAAAATTTTCTAAATTAATAAATCAGCTTTTTTATTGCATCCAAGCAAATCTTGCAGGTCCACAAATTTTAATTTGAAATTCCAGTGTTGCTGAAAAGTCAGTCTTCTCCTTGCTTTTTACAACTTTTATTCTTTTATTATTTTTAAATTCTGTACAGGAGTTTTTAGTAGCAATATTAAACTTTATTGAGCTAAGGTAATCTTTAGCCATTATTTTTTTCTTACCTCTATCCCTGCCAAAGAACTCATGAGTGTGATAGTTAAACTGCTTGAAAATGAAAATCTGCTTCTTGGAAATCCCCAACGTTCTGAAATCTAAAAATATATGATACCAAATATTGAGGCAAGGGAGGGAGTATGGACATAAAATTTCCAAAATGAATGCTCAGATGTTCCTGACATTGGGATAGTACATGCTGGGGGTAAATAAGAGTATTCTGAACGTGAGAAAAACGAAGTCCTACTTTAAACTGTGATTTTTGTCTCCCTGATTAACTGAGAAATTCTGCCAAACTAAGAACTCTCGTATTAGATAAAGCCATATTCAGGTGGGTTATTCCTTTCTTAGCTGCCACAAGCCTTGATCACAAAGTGTCCTGCTGGTTCTTCTCCATCTCCCTCAGCTATGAGTGGCACTGGGGATCCAGGGGGCTTTTGGAGCGGTGACTGAGCCATGCTGCACATAGGATGCTACTTCTGAGAGCCCATCATGCCAGCAGAACAAGGGGAGATTGGCTTCTGGTGTTGGCTCTTTTCTCTTAGAAAGGCAGACTTCTCTCCTGAGAAGGACTTCTGAATTCCCCATGTAACATTTTGAACTTAAACCTTCAGACTGCTTGTCAGATAGAGTTTAGAATACACATACACACCCACATAACGCTTAGCTAAAAATGAAGTCTTTATAGTTCCTTTCAAATATGTGGTTATGGTGGAAAAGGGAAATCAATTAAATTAATAATTATGGTGACAAAAGCACTGTGGTACTAGCTGTGCTGGTAATGGTAGTGAGGGTCGTTTTGGCCTTGACTGCCAGTATGACTGCTTGTTTTCTTGCGCCTACTAATATGGCAGGTTTTGTGCAAGATGCTTTGCAAATATGACATCTCTAACTGTGCTATTTGTTGAATATTATGCCTATTTTACTTATGTGAAAATGATGCTTGGAGAGTATGTGTCAGTACCCCAAGTTCATGTGGCTACTGGCTGTAAAAGCTTATTTTGAACATGTTCATAGTGGAATAAAGTAAATATTCCTTCTTTCATTTGTCTTTGTTTATTTTGCTTTGGCTTGCTTTGTGCAACTTTGCCTCTTGTTATGTGACTCTGAGCATAATTTTACCTGGCTTGCTTCCTGCCCGGAAGGTGAGCCTCTCAGCCCTTCTGCTGCCTTTTACTCCACCTCCTCACCTCTGAGCTTCTCAACACAGGGTTCTAAACACAGCAGTTGTTAAGTAAATATTTGTTAACTAACTTTCCCTTTTTTTATTCATATGAAACCTTTCCCACAGTGTTTGCTACTCTACCAATTACCTTCTTGCAAATCTCAAAGTCACTCTATAAATTAAAGCTTACCATGAGGCTGACTCACCCTACAAAAGCTTTATTCATTTTTTCAACAACAATAAAAATATGGTAAAAAGCACCAGTGAGGTTCTTTAAAAAGAAACAAAGGAAAAGATTGTGAGCTACATAAGTAAATAGAAAACTCAAAGCTTTCACAATTGTCTAGTTAAAGAATAGAGAAAGCAAGTCAATAAAAGACTTGTAAATTTAAATATGCAGTGAGGCATTAGAACAGGTTGACATTTCTCAAAGTGGAAATCCTGTTGGTCTATTATATCAAACAATGAAGATAAATATGAATTTTCCTCATTTGTAATTTTTAGTGAAGGCCAAGGCATGAAATTGTATTTACTAAAGAATTCAGCAATATTTTCACATTGTTCCAAAAACAAAACCAAACAAAAACCCCTTTAAACAGGAAGTATTTCACCTCTGCCAAGGTGGTTTGAAGAAAACCGTAGGCATTAAAGAATAAAGGTCAATGGGTACTTTCAAAGCTTGCAATTGATTTGGGAAGTTATGTAATTTTTGAAAGTCCATTGACTGATATTTCCCACTCAGGGTGAGTGATAAGAAGGCGTCATGGGACAAATAACAAATGACCTTCAGGAACAACCAACTTTGGTCAAAAAACAAGAAGGGAGAAAATTCTGCTTTGGCCTGTTTGGTCTCAGTTACCTGAGACATGAACCACGTGGAGCTGGCAACTGGCCCATTAATGCTGACCACTTCAAAAATTAAGGCCACTTCCCTAATAAATCTTAGTCCTGTCCTGTCACTATTCAACCCTCTTCCCATCTAAACACGTTAACTTAGAGGAAACTTCTCTTTAACAGCCGGAAAATGAAAGAACTGTGAGTGTTTTGCCTTCTTTTAAGAATATAGGCAAGCCATATCCACTGGGAAGAAATAATTCTTCCCTACTTAATTCTGATCTTGAACAATATTACCTATTAACTGTTGCCTATCAGTCTGTCCAATTATAACAATGAAACCAAAAGGTGTTTCCTAGAAGTTAGCAAAAGTTCAACTCCTTCTGTATCAAGCCTTTATAAATTGGCTAAACAATAGAACAAGCCATTTGAAAGCATTTGAAAACTGAGACCTATGATTAGGTGTGAGTGTATACATACGTGAGTGTAGAGTAAAACAAGGCTTGTATGTTTAATAGGATAATGACAAAGCACGAAGCACAGAAATATAGAGAGATTCACTGAAAAACCACAGTTCATTAAGAAATGCACCTATCAGATCCCCTCCTTGTTACATCTTTGGACCTTGAGTGCAGCCTTGAAGGATTCATAAAGAGCACTCAGGCCAGGCGGCATTGAACAATGCCCTGCCCGCAGAAGGCAGTCAAGCTTATTCGTTGAATTTAAAAAGTAATTAATTTTAGTGCTTTTATTCTCTTCCCTTCTACCAACTTTTCTTTCACTTGGGAAAAAGAGGCAGCTCATGTAAGACGTGTTAATTGACAGGATTGAGAGAGGGAGCAGAGGGGAAACAAAGGCTTTCTTCATGTTGGCCAAGGTCTGACTACTTCTGTGAGTAGACACTTACTATTGCTTTCATAGCCCTGGGTATTGTGATTGAAGAGTACAGTTAGACAATAGCAGGGTTCATAGATATGTGCCTTAATCTGAAATAAACTTAAAATTCCTGTCCAGTGAGGAAACTAAGATTCAGAGAAGTTAAGCACGAGAGACTTTAGAGTAGTCTGTCCTGAAACAGTGCAATAATCTCTTAGGAAAGCACTTTACAGTGGACAAAGACTCAAGGGAAAGAGAATATATCCCATCCACCAACCTACATTTTCCTTCCTAACTGCAAAGCTAGAAGGGCTTCGGCCCTGTTAAGTGAAACATTTTTATGCTCTTCAGATTTTAGTTAATATGAAAACCCATGGAAATGGTTCAGTTTTGTTAATCAGGATATTGTATCAAGCAGATTCTCGAAACAGTCCTTAATCCCAGTGTAAAGATTTCATCACAGTGCAGCTTAGAGTCCCACATAGAAGGGACTCAGGGCAAGGTCACAGTCTGAAGGCTTAAGGTCTTGTTTCTGTGCAGTCACAAACTTGAGGTGTGGCTTGTTGGAGACCGCTACTAAGGGGCTCTGAGCAGGATTTAAATTTTAATAATTGGCTTTCTATGTTTACCTGTGAGTCTGTCTTAGGCCTTGGCCCCTTGCCTGACGATGGGAGCTGATTCACAGTAAGTGAACCTCTATGAATCACTGGTCCTGGCTGAGGCCTGTAGTGGCCTGTGAAGCCAGAGATACCTCAAAGGGCAAGACAATGCCACAGCTGAAGGTACCTTGGCTCCAACACTAATTAAGTAAATAGAGACTGCAGCTGCCGAAATTTCACTCCTGCAGTTTCAATCTTACCATAAATGTCATCTTGGAGATAAAATGGTTCTCCTAAATTGGCTTAATCTACTACTTGGAGAAGTTTTTGAAGTGACTCCCAAGGTCCTGCTCATTTCCTGTGCTTTCCTCAGTTTCCCTGCCTTTTGTCTTTGGTCCTAATAAAAGTAGGCTAATCCAGAGAACTCTTGGTCGTAGTGCTCGGTCACGAGCTCAGCTAAAGGATTTTGACTTTCTTGGAGCCCTAAAAAATCATACAATTTGTCTCTTTTTATTTAACCTCCACTGTATACTCATTTGGAAGATCGTGGATCTAAGTCAGAACCCGATAATGGCTCTCAGTGTGATCCTTCATTTCTTTTACTCTCCAGCATTATCTGCATTTCTATAAACTCTGAACATAAATTTTAAGTCTCAAATAAGCAAATTCACATAAAACACTTCTAAAACTAAGATCATCTACTAGGGCCACACCAGCCAATCCATGAGAAGTTTGCCAACAGAAATAGGTGATGGGTTCTAGACCAATGGTCCACAAAGGTACCAATGCCACATTGCCAGGAGATCCTTTAGACCAGGGTGGCAAACCTATGTCATGCCTATCACAGTTAGCTGTCTGTTATCATTGAAAGCTCTAAAAGTTTCACCACCATTGCAGATGTCAAACCTGAGGATGGGTTTGGGGGTCTTGCTTACTCCTGGCATCTAAGTGGTAAACAGCAAGGATATTACTGAATATCCCAACATTCACAAGACATAAATCCCCTCTCCTCCTAAAAGAAAACCCAAAGTATATATTATCTAGTACAAAAGCCAAGGGATTAGAAAAGCCTGCTTTAGAATAAAGTGCCAAGAAGCTTGGAAGAAAACGAAGAGCATTCTTATATCTAGGTTTGCCTCAGCCTTTTTCCTCCTTAGCGCCTTTCTAGAGGTAAGCAGAAAACTGAGTCAGATGACAGGAGGCAGCACAGTGACAGGAATGAAAGTGGGGCATATGTGGTTCACCCCAGGGAACACTTTCCTAACCTCAGGGAAGTCGCAAGTGTCTGCAAACACCCTTCCCAGAAGCTCTGACTTATTGGCTCCTTTGGTTGATTCTCCATGGTTCAAGCTCAGGACGTGACTCCTTCCAGCTGACTGACTGTGAAGAGAATCGCTTAAAGTTTCTTCTTTATTACTCTTTCCATCACAGACCCTCAGAGCGAGGGAGACGGGGATCAATGAGAAACTGAGGGCGGGGAGCAGGAGTGCTGGGGACACTGAAGCACTCTGAGGTGATGCGCCCTCTCCAGCTGAGTCCCAGCACCACCACAGGCCATTATTTTCAGCAGAAAGAATACAGTTGCCAATTACTGGAGCTGAATTTCTGACATGCAGTATCTCTCCCATATAGAGCAATTAGCCTGCACCCTTTGCTGTTGGAGGGTCTGACTCCACTCTGTGGGAGGCATCAAACTCTGTATGTCACACAGCAGGAACCTCACTCTGTGCACCTCTATCTGATCCAACACTGAGCTTGAAAAAAATTAATCTCTGCAACAGAAAGGGTGGCGCAAAAGAAGAGAGAGAAGATGGGGGGCACTTACGGAAAATACTTCTTTCCTTTCCTTGAGAGAAAACCTCATCTTTCTACCCTGCCCATCACACAAAATAACATGTAAACTTTTCTATCCAGTAATGTCTTGCCTGGATTAGAGAAGCAGAGACATTTATTAGAGAGTATTGTGGGGTAACTAAGAAGTTCCAGCGAGGACATTGATAGGGCCTCTTCCTGCGAAGACAAGAAGACTCATTAGAAAAGGCCCAGCAGCCAGGTGTAGAGATACACTTCCACTGATGGATGGAGCTCATCCCCTCTCCTAGATGTTACAGTATTCCAAAAGCTCTGGAAAACAGCAATGCCCAGATCTGCCTGAAAGATTGTGATTTAATTGGCTCGGGATAGGACCCAGCCACCTGTGACTTTTAGTGCTTTCCAGGTAATTCTAATGTGCAAGTGGGATTAGAGGTCACTATAGCACTGCATGAGCCCCATCCAAAAATGTAGGCAGGATTTGGGAACTTGTCAGAAAAGAAAATATTGGGCACTGCTACGGAGGCACTGGGGGTTGGATTCAGAAACAATATGTTTTGCTAAACTCATCATGTTATTTGAGAGCTACTGGAGTAGGAGAGTGGGTTCATTTCCTTTGTCACTGCATAATCATAGAAGGGTTAGTACTAGTGGAGTCCTGGTCCTTGTGCTTGCATGTTTTTCATTCTCTTTAGGGCCTATCCATTGCCCTAAACTTTGTAGCTAGGATCCAGTAAACTCTACCTATATGATAATCTTGGCCTTATGTTTAAGCCAGTACTATCCTTACATCCTGCTATAAATCAATAATGATGATAATGCCAAGATACTCAATATCAGTTGCGAGAACTCTCATCACTTTTACTGTCTACTCTATCACAGCTGTGTATGAAGTGCACAAAGTTGCACCTCCCACCTTTCCCAGTGGTGATTCTTTGATGGAGATTGCTTGAAAGTGGACACAGCGCTTCTGATAGGAAGTTTATTAGGTTGTCATTCACGAAGATGCAGGTTCTCTGTTATTTTGAGGAACCTAAAATTTATAAACATTCTCTTACTTTTAATCCACAGATGACTTCCTCCATTGATACTATGTGCTACGAATCATAGAAGGAAAATAGCATGAAATCTGGAAGTCAAGGGAAATTTCCTGAAAATTACAACAGCCAATAAAAAAAAAAAAGTCTCCCTTTCCCCCCAAAGAGAAAAATTATTAAAGTAATGTCAGCGGTTGTTGGCTCTGCTCATAAACTTCAGGTTACCTTGAGCATCCTGAGGACCAGAGCAGGCCTCGTCCCTGCTGTAGGTTGTGGTCAGTGAAGGGGTGCTGTAAGGATGGTGGCTGTCCTCCTGGGTTCTGAATTTTTGATGACAAGGAGAGGCAAAATCTGTGGTGTCTGGCCTTAGTTGAGTAATGAGAATTGTCCTGCTTAAGCAGAGAATGTTCTACCTCTGGGACCCTGGTGGAGTGGATCTGAAGCTCTAGGGCCAATTCCTGTAACCCAGCAGGGCCCCAGCTCATTTCAGTGTGCAGAACCAGTGTATTTGCCTGCATTCCTTAGGGAAGCATGAGGAGATAACGTTATGCATTTGTTGCTGTGCACCTGCAGCCTGATCTCCAAAGGCAGATCTCTGACAAGAAATTAAATAAAAATTAAGTTAAAAACAAAGCAATATATGTGCTTTATGTCTGGAATTAAACTTTTATGAAAACAGATGGGTGAGCATAAGCTCTCTTAGGAGCACCCTGGGTAGAGGCTCTTCCTCCAGGCTGCAGCTGTAGAAATTCTGAGGACTCCCAGGGTGCCCTGTGGGAGAACAAAGAGATGTAAAAATCTAAGTGAAAATTGTATCATTCCTGTTCCTGCAGTAGGCTTTTGAAAATGTCTCATTGGTGAGTGGAAACACATTTTCGTACTACATACACCGAATAAGCATTTGTTTGATGCATCAGTGCTGCATACCAAGGAGGAGATGTTTTCATGCACACTGAACTTCTCTCTGCAGGGACACCTTAGGAGCCACCTGATTGTGTCCTAAGTTGCACCGACCGTTCTTCAAAGGAGGAAGGCAGTGCCAGTGAAGTGGATGTGGTTTTATGGATAGCAGGCCCTGCAAACAGAAAAGCATCTCACTGAACGCAAGTTCTGCAGCTTCTTACTTCTGCGAACTTGGAGAATATTCAGACTTCTAATTGTGCACAGTCTCTTCATCTGTAAAGCTGAACTGTTTTGATAACTTAATAAGATAATGCTGGTATCATAATCAGCCCTGATTCTATTTCAAAAATATGAAAATAAAATTTGGGGGCTAATTTGATGGGGCAAAATTAAATAAAGGCCTTGGATGCTTAAGTATCTAACAAGATTTAAGGAAATAATCTATTTCTTATCTCATAGCAATACAATAATTTAAATCAACATAACTACATTGAAGTGACTATTGTACTTGCAGGGATTTAGGTGTGTTTCAGATTCAGTCAAATTATCTGAAATTTAAATCCATAAATTCAAATGCTGGTCTAATGTAGCTAATCTACAATGTATATGGGAGTAATTTACAAAAGACAAAAAAAGCAGAAACTAGCTCTTGCAGTGCATGTATCTTAGGTTATGGGAATCTATTTTTAAATTATCACTCAAGCTTTCTTTCTGATACCTGATTCAGTAACATGTTAACTCCCGTATATTCATAAGGAAGCATATATTAACCACTCCACTAAATTGTACACCTCAGATACTCAGAGGTAAAGGTCAAATGATAGTTCCAGTAATTTCAGTCCAAATTTATTGTGCTCTTACAAAAGTGCAATGTACCCTGCTAAAATAAAACCTGCCCCTTGCCCTAAATAAACATATTTCCTAAGATTGCTAATAATATAAGGCAGAATAGGGTTGCTCATAAGTATAAAAGAAATATATACAACTGTGGAAATTATAAGGAAAGAGATAATTTCAACCTGGAGAGATTTAAAAGTTAGAGAATGGAAGACAAGTAGAATTAAGAGGAATTTAAAAAAGAACATGGGTTGTTTCAGGTAGGACAGAGGAGGAATATTACAGTAAATTCTCATGAAGTTGCTGCTAATATCATAAAAATATGAAAGATTATATTTTAATTTAAAATTTCAGCTTTCTAATTACAGAGGTAAGATTTCATTCCATCTAAATTGAGGTTAGATTATGAGGGCTATTATAGTAACAGTGTTAAGCTGAAGACAGTATGTGATAAGAAAATTTAAAAGATGTGAAGTTGGAGAATGGCTTCTTATTAGGAAGAAGAATGTAGAAGCCAGGGATAGGATGTCTTGGTGGTCATGTACATAGTATTTCAGACAGGGAGTAATGGAAGACAAAGATAAGTAATACGAGAAAAAGGAACATCAGGAGGTAAAACAAGCATGACTGTTTTGATAATTGAGAGAAGATAGAAAATGAGAGATAAGGCAAAACAGCTGAGTCTTCTTAATGATTTTTACTTCTCCATTCAGCCTTATGCTCAGGAAGTAGAAGTTTGATAAGGGGAAATAAACGTAATTTTGCATATGTTGCAAAGGTCCTCCTGGGTACAAGTAGAGATTCCGAGCAGAAAGCAGATGAATAGATATAAAATTCAGGGATTAGTTGACAGTGTAGTAGATTTAAATGTTGGGTTTTTCAATAGAAAGAAGATAGATGTAATTCAAAAATCTCAGCACCAGATGATACTTGATAAATTCTCCTCTCTTCTAGGGATTAGAAGCATGGTCTCTCAAAATGAACAGTGAACAAAAATCATGATTGCAGGATGATGAAAGACTTTTAAGGTAATAAAAAGTACATGAGAAAAGGAGCAACAGGGTAAGAGTGTTGATACACTGGACTCTCCTGCGGAGGTAGGTGTTCAGCTTGCAGCCAGCTGGAGAAGCACAGGAGCAGACGGTGCTCGAAGTCTGGTTGGATCTTTCCTCTCCCCACTACCCCTGTGTTTATGCAATAGAGGTATGCCTTCTGAGAAAGGCTGTTTAGAGTTAAGTGACAAAGAAAATGTGTGATCTGCTCTTCTTGCAAGGGTCTCAAAGGGCGCACACCCTTATACATGACTATGAGAAGTAAATAAGGCGGACGTGGAAGGGGTATGGAATGAAGCAAGTGTTCCACCATCCGGCGAACAATGCCTTAGGCTAGAAATTGTGGGCAGCCTTCCTGCCCTTACCTTCCACACGGAGCAGCCTGGCTGTGGTCCTGTCCGTCTACAGAAGTAACTGAAGTGTTGGTGCATTAAAGTCACAAGTAAGGGGAAAGAAGTGAGTAATGAGAGAGGAATGAAGAAGACGGAGAGTGAGAGTAAGACAGGCGGCCGTGGTGCTGTGGAGGGATGCGGAAAGGGGAAGTACAGGATGAAGTGGCCATCACTTATTTGGCTTATTTAAACAACGGTTGCCCGGACCACTTGACTTGGTGGGTTTGAATCACAAACTGAGAATCTGCTTTTCTAGTAAGCCCTCGGGTGAGAATGCTGCTGCTGATTTGAGGACCAACTTTTAGTAACAGGACAAGGGGAAGCCCAGTTGCCTGGGCAGAGACTACTGTGAACCAGAAGTAGAGGGTACAGATTTTATAGGCATACATTAAGCAGTGAGTGAAGGTTCCCAGGGAAACAAATGATCTGGTGAAGATTAGGGATTGGGAAGCCCCTGTAATACACTATGAATTTCCTATTTCTGTTGTAATAAATTATCATAAATTTAACAGACTAAAACAACAAATGTATTTCCTTTCTGTTCTGGAGGTCAGAAATCCAAAAGCAGTTTCAGTGAACTTAAGTTAATGTGTCATCAGAACTAGCTCCTTTCAGTGAGTCAGAGATGAAATCTATTTCCTTCCCTTTTTCATCACCTGGTGGTCAGTCACCTGGAAATACCCCTCAGGGTATGGCCTCTGCCTTCAGTTTCACAATTCTTTACAATAATCTCTGCTCCCATGATCACATCCCCTGTTCTTCTGGCTTCTCTTGTATCCCTCTTATAATGGCTTCTGGGAGGAGATTGGGAGGAGACTTTTGTAAGAATCTCAGGATCCTGAATCGTGACTGTGAAGTGCCTTTTGCAGGTGAAGTAGCATTTCAGGGTCTGGAGATTAGCACCTGGAATGTCCAGAGGACTCCAAACACTTGCAGCAAAATAGCTTTTCTTTTCTGCATTGCCACCCTGTGCGAAAAAGTGGAACAAAGCCCTATCACACTCTGGATGTCCAGAAGTGATCTAGGTTTTTCCCTACCTTGCCTTGAGGCAGGCTGGCTCTTCAACCATGAAAGAAAGCACTTTTGTGTGTCTCAGCATAGCAGTGTCTGTATTCTCTTGGGTGATGCCGAATACATTGCAACTCAAATGATCTCAAGATCACCTAACTGGAGCACATACTCAGGAAGAAACTTTCCTTCTTTGGGTAAAGAATAAATGAGAAGCAAACAAAACAAGTATCCTGTTTTAATGCTTCTTTTAATACCTTTTAATCCAGATTTTAGCTCAAAAGATCTATGTTTGCTAGATGTGTGCTTAGTAAATATGAAAAAGAGATATGATTAAAATGGAGGTTGAAAGTTTCTCAAGTATAAATTTAATTTTCAGGGCAATAATAATGACCTCAGTCTGCAGTCACCAGCTTTTCTTTTCTTTGTTGGTTCATTAGTTTTTGCATAGTTGTTCTCACACAGACCTTCAGCTGAATTCCTTTAATCCAAGTAAGGACTTGGCCCTGAGATATTTATGTGCTGCTCCTCCTCTTCTGCCCACTATTCACTGGCTTATTCTCATTTTTGTGTTGGTCCATTTCACAAACTCATTCCCTGATACACTTTGCTTTTCTGCTTTGGGGAGGTGGCTGGGTATTGGAGGGGGCGTCTTTCTTGCCCCAAAGTGTGAGAGTGCCCTGATAAATGTTTTGCACAGTGAAGCTCCATAAAAACAACACATGATTCCATGTTCTCTGTCAGAGCATGAAAATAATTGACTTGCTAGAGGCTCAGGAGGTACAACAGCTAGGAAGGAGACCTCTGTAGTGTCATTCTGCTGGTAAAGATCCAGATATAAATTCTCCCTCAACTTCTTGATAGCACAGGACTTCAGATAAGCGATGTTCCTTGTCGCGTGCGTGTGTGTGTGTGTGTGTGTGTGTGTGTGTGTGTGTTGCAGATTGAACTCATGACATCACACTTGCCAGGCAGGTGCTTATGCCACTGTGCTAAATCCCCAGCCCTTATCCTTCTTTTTAAATTTTTTTTGCCCTTTTTGAGACAGGGTTTCATTATTCAATAGTTCGGGTTGGCCTTGAGCTCACTGGGCAGCATAGATTGATCTCAAACTTGTAGCAATCCTCCTGTCTCAGCCTCCAGAGTGCTGAAATTACAAGTGTGCAGCACCACATCCAGCTTTTCCTTACTCTCCTGTGCCTCACTTCTTCCTGTGTAGAGTGGAGATGATAACCACATGGATCAGGAATGAAAGAAGATACATCATAAAATCTAGTAGAGAGGCGGTGAACTTGAAAGGTCACTTGGAGATGAGATCGTGTTCTCTGAATGCCCTCCAGCTCCACAGCAGAGGCGCTGCATAAGTAGCTCACCTTGTGATCACAACCTCAGACCTTGTGGTCATCCACTCACCTCACCAAAGGTCACATTTAACACTTTACAGAGCTGCCTGCTCCCCAAATCGGCCACCACCGAAAGCCAACTGCTGTGATTTAAAATGATGCCGTGGACTCACATCACATCTCTCTATGTATTTTTCAGATGATAAAACCAGGGTTTGATAAATAATTTAAAATTCTTAATTGCTTTTTCTCAAACTTACAGAGGATAAATCTACTCTGAGACATCTATTTTATCACAACAATATAAAGACATGGGAAATCTAGAAGGGGAAATTGGTATTTAAACAGCAGATGTCACCTACAGCTATCAGAACACAGTGTAGCACCTCAACAGCTTTTATTATCTTTAGGTTAGGACTGTATATTGCTGATTAAAGTAAAAAAAAAAAATAAGATTAATCCCTCATCAGAATCAAGAAGGAAAGGAAACAATCAGATTTGAACTACTTCACTTTCCAGGAAAGAAAATTGAAGATATGATGAAAATGCACAACTTAACAAAATCAAAACTTTTCATAGCACCTTAATATTCTCAAATTATGAACAGTTTTTACCAAGCCAAATGAAGAAAGAAATGGTTTTAACAAGAAATTCTTTGAATTTCCTTGAAATAAAATCCTATGTAACTAAATACTACCGTGAAAATGAATTCTGTTGAAAATGACAACACTGTAACAGAGTTTAAGTAACATAACTTACACACCCTCCTGGAAGCAGAACTAAGTCTCACGGAAAGATGAGGGTTAAGGAATTTTCCTAGCTCACATTTTCTGGATGAGGTTAACTGAAGTTCAGTGTGAAGTTGCACACATACATGCACACACATACATATATGTGTACACACACAGAGACATACACACAAACGTGTGCACACACATGCATACATGCATACACACATGCATGCACATGCACACATGGGCATAAAGGGTGATTTATTTTCCTGTCCTCCCAGACATGAGGTGAAATAGTCGACTTCATGATCTGGTCAAAGACAATTTATTTAATTATCTGAAAATAGAGAGATTCTACAGATAGTTAACTTGTCTGCCAGAGAGATACCTAGATTATGTGCTACTTCAGCTGAGGAGATTTTTAAATTTTAAAAAATTATGATTTTTTTAGGACATGGTAGCAGTACACAGTGACTATTATAATTCTTGTGGTAAGCAAGTGCATGGGTCTATCTTAATTCTATGCTCATCCTCTTCTTCTCCTCACTGTTCCCCCTCCCTCCATTTCTCAACCCTCTTCTCATTTAAGAAAGACCCATCTTTCTATTTCCTGTTACCTTTGAGACTGTTATTTATTTACATTTTTGGCTTCTCATGTAAGAAACATCATGGGATATGAAAGCTTGTGTGTCTGATTTATTTCACTTAACAATATGATCTCACTTTCCTAATCTGTCTCAAGGGTATCCTGCTTTATAAGAGCGCTCTTCCTTCACAAGAAACCAAACTGGCTGTGCTCACAATTCAGTTCTACTTACTACATACAACTTCCTGATTAAGACTTCTGGCAAGTTTCTCTTACACTTTTCTTCATGTAATTTCAAATGCTAAATGAGGAGATTTAGTTAGACTTGTATTTCTTCCAGTTTAACGGGTAGGAAAGACACATGCACATAGATATACACATACGATTCATTTATTGGCCTCGAGTGGCTTGAGCAGTGGCCTGACATCTCAGATTAGCAAATTCATTCCTAAATTTGTCTTTTAAAATTGAACTAACCTAGGATCTGAAGAAACCTAAAGTGTTTTCCAATTAGATAGCAAGAATCCAGACATCTTTAAAAGAAACACTTCTCATTTGAAACCACTGTGCCTGTCTGCTGAGTCTCTTGATGTGCTTAATCTTGGAAGTTGTAGTTATCGTTGATAAAGCACACGTAGTTGGATTTCAATCAGTTTCTTATTTTTACTCCAAAATCAAGTGAATCACTTTCACACAGACAGAGCTATGAACTTAGTCTGTAAAGTCAAAAAGAGAAAGTATTGTAGTAACCAAGCAAAGCTCACAGGTGCAAACATACATGATATAATGTTTGGGTCCATGACAGCCTCCTCCCAGCAGCTAGGAACAGAAAATGGGCTTTAAAACTGGAACACTATTGTGCTGTGTCCTGCTCCATGAGTTTTACCTCCATTTCTTTCTCTCCCTGTCTCAGTCTCTGAGGAGTATGTGCTCTCAGGGTCTGCACTTTGCCTATCATAGAAGAAAACAGATAAAATGCAGGTTTAATGTAGGCGATGAAATGTACTACCCAGCCAGGCACATGTGCACCTGATAAAGGATCTTTAGAAAAAGTGCTCATCCCTAAAGTGAGTGATTTTAAGTTTCAGGTTCACAGCAGAGGGGTGTAATGGAAAATCACCTGATTTGGACTCAACCCTAGGTTTGCCCTTTCCTAGGCTCCTCTCTTACTAGCTGTGAACCTTGGGGAAAAGCACTTAATTCCTGGAATCATCAGTACTCAGTATTGAAAACAAAGCCTATTGTTCCATCTTCTACGTACAATCATTTCATACAAATTTAATATGTATTGGAAATATTTAAACTGATTTAAAATTATTTAGTACTATAGTGGTAACATCTTTCTGCTAGTGAATACGAGAAAGATAAATTGTAAGAGAGGAATGTTTCCTGTTTGGAAGGAGATTATTAACATGTGTGTTATGGTGAGTTAACCAGGAAAACAATAGCAGAATAAGAGATTGGCAGTAAAAGGGACTTGACAATAAGAAAGAAGAGATGTATATGGTAGAGGAATGCATTTGAGAAAGACAGATCAGTAACTGGTAGCAAAGGAGGCCTTCTAGGTAGACAAAATGCGAATCTGAATAAAAGTCCTAAAGTTGGCATGGGATGAAACAGATTGGAGACAGCATAGACTGGACAATAAGGGTCCAAGTGAGTCACTTGGAAATTAAAGCTGGCTAACAGGAGTCAGGGACAGGCTACAGGACCTGTCCTGTCAACTGGTGGTTGACAGTCCTTTTGGATAAAAACAGCTGCTGAAAAGAAATGATATCCATTCATTTCAAAGTCACATTGGTTTTTTCCTTATCATGGGGCTATTTGGGGGGAGTTTGGGGGCAGATGTCCCTAAAGCAGATTTTGAGACTGATTCATAGTCAAGTGATTTATTGGAGATGTGCTCCCCAGAGAAACCACTAAGAGAGAGGTTAATAAGAGACAAAAATAAATAAGTAAAATCTAGCCAAGCAAGGAAGGGATTTCAGAGAAAGAGACATCAATTGGATCCTTCAGAGGAACTCTAAGGTGTGAACACACATCAAAGTTTGTTCTGAATTGAAGACAAAGGAGATGGGTTTCAATTTTCCTTCAGCAATCAGTCGCTGGCTAAGGAATACCCCAGGGAGGCGGTAAGAATGAAAACTCTCAGGCTCTCCATGGTGGCAGGCAAATCAGCCCCTGGGTACCCCCTGAAGAAGAGCAGGAGATAGGACTCAAACAACACAGAGCCAGCAGATAGATGCACAGAAATGCTAAAAAAAATGGGCAAGCAGGGCACCGGTCTCATCAGAACACTGGTTATTTGGACCTCGTTTCTCTTTCTTTAGACTTTGCCTTTCATTCCTATTGCTTCTCACCTGAGAATATGAAAGAAAATTTAGAGAACCCAGACTTCCTAGATACTCACTACCTCTTTTACCACTCCAGTAAGAGGTGGTCAGATTAAATCCCACATCCAAGAAAATGATTAGGTCCTTAACCCATATAAACTAACTTTGTCAGCAGCAGAGAACACATATGGAGATTCTGGTTCCCCAGAAGAGACAGTGATGAAAGGTAACAGTGAGCTCTTGCTGGAAGCTCATGTGGATCTGGAAGCCTGTTTACTGATACTTAGCAAATGGATGCTTAATCCAGATTATTCTGACATGGCAATGTCCAAGTTCTGCTGGGGCTGAGGATCCTCCTGGCTTGCAAAGTTCTACAAGGCGTATATCTACACAGTGCCAAGCGATGACCCATCATGAATCCAGTTTGGAATAGACTACATGGCCACGGGATGCAGATTCGTTAACTAAGATTTATGAGCTGCTTGAAGATGGTGTCCATACAGGGCATCAACTCTTGGTTATCATAGAAATGCCTGAGTGTAACTTAGCAGCAAAATTTCAAATTTCAAGTTAAAGCATAATTGATCAAAGTGCTTCTATAGGTACAGAGCATGTGCACTGAGAAAAAAAGCTTAATTTTTATCTAAAGACTTCTCACAAAGTATTAAGATCCATCTGTGCCGTTTGCTGTCCTGAGGAAGGCAGGGAGGTGGACAGATGTAGAAGGGAGGGACATGGTTAGAGCAGATTGTTAGGCTGTGTGCTTTGAAGTTGCTTAAAATAGAACTCTTCTCAGTTTGAATCCTGTTCCCATAGCAGTCATTAAATGCATGGCTGAAACAGAAAGATACTGAGGTTGAGATTAAGTAGTGCGTATTCACTTCTCTCCCATCCCATGGAAGGAACTGGGAGCAAATGATTGTATTTAGGAGCACATGTCTGTGAGACTTTTCAATCAAAGCTAATTTTGCATCTCTTAATATTCTTACTAGGAATCATGTTTCCAACATGCTGATAGAACACTACATTAGAAAATAAAATAAAATAAAATAGAATGGAAAACAAAAAGAAGCAAACAAAAAAATTGAAAACAAAAGAAGCAAAGCAAAAACAAAATATTCAACCAGAATCACGGCTTACTTCTTAATAGTTAACAGCAGCAATTGGTGGAATAAACTGAATTCTAATGGACTGTAATCGCCTTGCTTAGAGCTCAAACAGGGAAATACATTCAAAGTTCCTGCTCAATAGGGATCAGGGAAGTCTTCTTGAATTGAAGTCCTACAAAATTCAGTGTCACATCTAGAAACACACAAACTTGTATTCCTGGGTCAGGAATATGGTTAAGAAAACCAGACAGTTTTCTAGGCTCTGTGGAATTTGTGAGGGAAAAATGATTTGCTGCTTTTTGTATCAAGTAACGGACATGATAAAATTATCTAAAATGCACTTTAAGATCTGACCTCATTCTTCCTTACCTATATTCATACTTGAAGAGAGAACTGTTCATGTACCAAGCACTGCTTTTGGCCTTACAATGCGCAGAGCCTAGGGCTACATCCTCTGGAAGTTTCAGACTTATGAAATTCATTCCCCTTTCTCTAGGGGATGCTTGTTGAGGTAAGCAACCTAAACAGGTAGAGAAATACTACTATGACAGGCATTCTGTTAATCTGACATCTGACATCAAAACTGAAAAAGGTTCTAGTTACTTAGGAACTGGGAAAGTGGGAAAGACAGAAGCAGCTAAATGAGAGAAGTCCTGGATATGCTAGAAACATACCATGCAGACAAAGCTGACCAGGATTCATGGAAGTCCAAGGCATGTTAACAATTGAACTGTTTTCCAAAGAAGTATCTTTAATATATGTAAATAATATTGGGGAGGTAACTCTTATTAAGGAAATTATAAGCAAGCATTTATTGTAAATAGAAAGAATTCCTTCTCAGTACTACATAGTCATTTTTTAGCTTTTTTTTTGGGGGGGGTACTGAGGATCAAACTCATGACTTTGTGCTTCTGAGGCAGGCACTTATGGCTCTAAGCTAAATCCCGGGCCCTAGTACTTCATAGTCATTCCATAGTACTTCAGGGCCGTTGGACAAAGAAACTTCTAAAAGCTATTGGTAAATTTCTGGTTTAATGTAGCTTTTATTATAGCTTCAGCTTTCATTTGTCTCTATCAATTAAACTTACTAAATGCATAATAAAACAATGATACTTAGCATTTATTGAGGGGTTACATCCTAGGCTGAGTTAAATTGTCTTTCTAAACTTCAAAACAATAATGCATTGCCAGTTATACCTCAATAAAGCTCAAAAAATGCACCCCAAGAAATAAATTTAAATCTATTAGCTTTTTTATGTTAATGAATCTTTTTTTTTTTTTTTTTGCCTTTTTCATTTTTATCGGTACCGGGGATCGAACTCACGACCGCCTGCTTACAAGGCAGGTACTTATGCCGCTGAGCTAAATCCCCAGCCCCTATGTTAATGAATCTTATAATACAAATATTAGCAAAAATTACTGATTACAGACAAGGAGCACTAAGTCATGCATAAATTGCCCTCAGAACCTCAGCTGATTACAAGAGTAGCTGAAATTTACAAAAAAAAAAAAAAAAAAAAAAAACTATTTAATAGATATTTTTCCAGCAAAACTTAGTTCGGTCTTTACATTTCCTTGAAATGGTAACTGTCCACGGTGCTGAAAGCTTGTTCAACTTAGTCTAGCACTCATTAGATGGAGATAATCTGGTTTGTCATTCTATAAAAATCCCACAATTGTTTTTGTTAGAAGTAATTATTATGACTGGTATTTCAATATTGGTTCTCTTTATCTCATGTGTAACTTCATATGGAAGCTATAATTATTTTGAGTTCTTAAAGATAGAAACACTTTTGTTGTGATTTGAATGTAAGGTTGTTGGAAAAAGACAAATTTTCTTCACACAAACTGAGTCATCAACTAACAATCTAATATATTAATAACTCCTGACTGGCATATTTCTTATAAAAATCTCATTGTCTCCTACACAGTCTGTAACAGGAAACACACTTTGAAGAACACACACTATGCTCTGTGATTTAGAGTATTTTCCTCTCTCACTCACCCCTTGTACTCCGTGTTAAGAAGGAGTAAAAAACAAAATTAAAGTCTTTCAACCACCTCAATATTTTGTGGTGTATATGGTGCCATTATTTCTATTAACACAGAGAGAAACTGAGGCTTAGAGAGCTGCAAGTTGTATGGGCAGTCAGGGGAGAAGCTATTATTCAAATTGGACTTCATCTAACTCCCATCACTTTTCCTTTATAAATTTCAATCTTGAGTTTTCAACATTAATGCTTGATTTACTCCAACTTACAACCACAAGGTTGTGGACCTCAGTTTGCACAAATGTCTTAGCCATGTGCAAGTGTCAAAAATAAATGCTTAGAAAAGGAAGCATGGCAGAGAGGGATCCAAGACAGGACAGATGACTGTCCTTGATTTGGTGTCTTCTGACCATATTATCTCACACTAATCAAGACATTTTGTGGACTTGGTATAAAACACGAATCTTAGGGACTCACCTGAGTGATTCTCAGGGTTGACGTACACCTGCTGAGTTTCACCTTGTGTTATTTGTTCTGATATTATTTTGTGCTCTGATCCTGTATTGATTCCCATTTCTCTGGCCACTTTCATCCAGAATTAAGGCTCCCTGGAAGTATTTCCCTTGTTTAATGCATTTGTCACCAGTAAACCTCAGCACTGAGAACAGTCTCTGAATAAAAGACAATTCATGATATTAGTTGAGTAAAATTTGAGAGAGAAAATGATCCTAAGGCTCCTGTACAAATCAGTACGAAGGACTCTTCTATCTTCAGGGATGCTATGATTACTGCGCTCATCACACTTCAAGGTAGGTAACAATTGTCTCTCTTCTGCATGACAGATTTGGGCTCTGGCTTGACCTGATATCTTACCTTTCATTTTAGTTTGCAAGTTCTAACACTTTTACATTTTAGAGATTTTTATTTTATTTTATTTTATTTTATTTTTTGTCTTTTTCCTTTTTATCGGTACCAGGGATCGAACTCACGACTGCCTGTTTACAAGGCAGGCACTTATGCCGCTGAGCTAAATCCCCAGCCCCCTTAGAGGTTTTTAAAGAAGGTAACATTGATTCTTTCAGACACACAAATATTTGAGACTAACAACTACATATTGCGATTAATCACCAATTATGTGAACATATTATTTGAGGCATAATTGTTTTCTTCCAGATGATAAAGAGGGACACAAGTGCAGAGAAGTTTGGGAAGGATTGGTTCTTTATTTTGTTGAAGATAATTGGCTAGTTTTCCACTTAAAGTAGAAGTGTAATTTCACTGCTGACATTCAGCCTTCAGGCCACCTATGAGCAGAGACCTCCGCCAGTAAGGGAGGGCAATGAGAGTCTTATTTTTCCCTTTGATGGCTCATCTGTACCGCTGCCTCCTGAAACTCTGTTATAGCTCTGGTAAAGCAATTAGTTTGCTGGGCAGCTAGAGCTGTCCTAACCCATCCATTTCATTAGGCAGTTTTTGCCAGGAACAAAATAATCCAAAACTGGCTGAATAAAATGGTAAAGATGATTTGAGCTCCTTGCTTACTGAAAATGCCAAAGCATAATTGGATGGATTTTATTCAGCTGAAAAAAATCTTACCAATTTTAGGAATTTATTATTGCATAGTTACAATAATGTGCACCTCTACAATGTACATATCAAATTCAGCTCAAATTCATACTAAAATGTAAAATAAATTTAAATTTATATATCACAAATATTTCTGTTTACCAGTAAACATCTTTCCGTATTCTACTGTACCAAAATTTTTTTATATAAGTCGTTCTGGTATTAGTTTTCAAATAGTTTATGTTCAAAACAAGACGAGCGATTTACAGCATTTAGGCCTGGAATATTTATTTCTCTTTGACTTCAGTGATACTAGCTCATGTACAGAGAAGGCTAAAATGAATTATATCATATGGTTTTACCAAAATTTAAACTTTTTTAACATATAAGAGAGTGTTTAACTTAATAATAGTTCTCTTTGTGACAACTGGTTAGGTGCATACTAAGTACTTTTAAGGGACTGAAATGGCTTTCACATTGAAGTTTACATGACGTCACACACATTAGTTCCTGCGATGTTTCTCATAACCTCTTCAGAAAGATGGAGAATAAATCTAGAAGGTCCTGGAAGTGTCAGTGGTTGAAGTTATTTACTCCAAGTCTCCCAGCTGGGAGATGGCTGTGCTGGACAATCCCAAAGATCTTACTTGCTTTTCATAACAATTTAATAAAATGTTCTTTTCACTGACTGATGTCCTCAGTGATTTCAAGTAGAATTTGATATGCAGATATTTTATTTATATAACATCTCCTCCCGGCCCTTTTTTGTCCAATTCTGAACAGATACCTGGTCAGGAACTTGTGAACATCCAATTTATAGCCAGTTTCAGAAGCATCAGCATAGTGCTCCGAGTCTAGAAAAGAAGTCAGGTATTTTTGGAGACAACTTTAAAGCTCATGGCACACCCAGTTGTTTTGCCTTGCTGAGCCACTCCAGGTCCTCAGGGCTCCAGGGTTCAACTTGTGATTGCCTGATCCAATAGCCCCCTTAAAGCTCTGAGCCTTCAATTAGCTCAGGCCCTCCCCCAGCTGTTCTTCACGGCTCCATTTCTGGATTATTTACTATTAATTTTTCTGGCACCTGCTTTGCATGTCATCCAGTTTAATGCCTTTGCATGTTGCTGGAGCCTCTAAGGATGAAGGCTAATTGTCTTGTGGTTTATCTCCTTGAAAAACTGAAAATAAGATGAGGACATAGACAGCTGACTGTATCATTTTATGCTCATCACTCTAATTTAAATAATACTGTTAAATAAAAATTATAGATAAATATCTACAAAATGCTGCATATCCTCCCATGCTGAGTTAATCATCTTTTGTACAGATGTGATCAGGTTTCCTATTGTAGACATATTGTTAATCAAAGCCAACTATAGAAACTTCACAATTGTCTTTACATGACTTTACATATTAGCAAAAGTGGCCAAACGTATAATTCTAAAGAATATTTATTGTCAAAGAAAGACATTTGGAAACCTACATATGGTTATTGTGTTTTTAATAATAATAATTAGTATATAACATTTTTTAAGGGCTTAAAATGTGCTGGGGGCTTTTGTATCCATGGTACATATTTTTTTTTCTTATAGCTGAGATAAAATATCTGGCACTCAAAACTGAGGAAGAAAGGGTTCATTTCACTCACATTTTGTGGAGTTTTCAGACTATAATTGACTGGCGCCAAGGCAGGGTAGCACAGCTGTTCAATGCACCTGAAGATCACAAAAGTAACAAGAGAAAAAGGAGATTGATTTCCTCCTTTATACGGTATGCAGGATACTCACACTTGGATTGGTGTAGCTTCCCTGTGCCCTCCTCTTGCACAGGCTCAGGATGTTTACGAAGTGAGAATCCTGGTCCTCTGCTGAGTCTCTTAATTAAACTTCAAGACTTCTCAAGTTGACACAATGAACAACATCCTAGGGCATGTTCTCTGCACCCTAAGATGCAGAACTGCTGAGTCACTTAGTTAAGCTTCTGAATTCTCCAGTTGACACAGTGTATAAACATTTACAGCCAGGGATTCTTGTAACTATGGTACACGAACTAAGTCATGTATTCCTCATAGTAAACAATCTCCCGAGAAGCAGAACAGTCAGGGGTTGACAGGGAGGGCTCCATAAAAGACCTCTGGCTTGGTTTTCTATTTGTCTCTAGACCATGGAATTTTTAAATATAGAACTTTTTTTTGCCTGATTAGTTCCTGGTGAGTATTATATCCTTTATAAATATTTAATTAACAAGGGATTAATAAAGGATACAGTATTACGCAAAATCTGTGTTTGGATTCCAGGTTGGAAATTGATAGGCAAGCAAATCCATCTCATTACTCTATCGTCATCCTGTGTCTCAGTATAGAAATGGTATTATCTAGCTTCAGGGACTGCCTCAACTTCAACCGACCTTTGGATAATCCTACAAAGACATCAGAATAAATCAAATTCATGCTACTGGGACTACTGGCACTTTGAATAAGACAATTTATTGTTATTTATTTTTCTGAGCATTTTAAGATGTTTAGTATTATCCCTAACCTCTGTCCACAGGACGTCAACCATGGCATTCCCTTGCCCCAACCCACAAATATCTCACAACAAATATCCAGGATAGCGGGAGCTAGAACAAAATTAACCCTGGCTCAGAAACACTATTGTCCTGTGTACTGGTAGTGATGCATAGCTATAATTCCAGCACTCTGGGAAGCTGAGGCAGGAGGACTGTAAATTCAATTCCACCCAAGGAAACTAAGTGGCTTAGTCACTAAGTTGCTTAGTGACTTAATGAGACTTGTTTTCTTTTCTTTTCTTTTCTTTTCTTTTCTTTTCTCTTCTTTTTTGTTTGGTGTTCCTTTTTGTCAAGGCCTTGAGCTCAATCCCTAGTACCAGGACAAAAAAAATAAATAAATAAATAAATAACTATTTTTTCCTCTTTCTTCTTTCTTTTGTTTTCTTTCTTTCTTTCTTTCTTTCTTTCTTTCGTTCTTTCTCTTTCTTTCGTTTTGTTTGTTTCTTTCTTTCTCTCTTTCTTTCCTTCTTTTCTCCTTGACAATTCTCCAAAAATAATATCCATACTTAAAGACAACAGTTTATGTGGAATAAGTGACCTCTTCATCAGAGGACAAGTTTAAAGAAAGCTACACCAGTTTGGATGCATAAGTTCTTGTGAGTCATTCAAGTTAAAGGAAAACATAGATTGGCTTCTTCCTCTCATTCTCAGATTAGTGAGGAACACAGGGCAAACACAGGGACTTGGCCTCATTGACTGAATGCCACCAGGACCTCCTGCCACCTGAGCGACTATGCTCTTCCCCTGCCGGTGCCTCACCCTCCACCTCCCCTGTGGCTCCTGCTTTCGCTCCACTCTCGTGTCCACCCACAGCAGCACACACTGCTTCTCCAGAACCACGGGAGCTTTGCAGCTTGCTTGTTGACTGTAATGGAGGATGGCTACTTCTCAGCTTTGCAGAGACACAACTGCCCTACCATCTTCACAATTATCGCTAAATGCACGGATGTCCACAGCCTTGGAATTGATGGCCTGGGCAGGGCAGATCGATGGCAGTGCCACAGTAAACAGTCCTCCCTCTTTCTCAGCCTTGAAGCCCCACATAAGAAGAGCCGACAGCTGCACAGCTCATGGCCCTGAGCTATCAATTTGATTTAGCAACTGCACCACCACTCCGACAGCTCAGCAGCCAATTAGTGGTCCCAAGTTATCAGTATTAATTGTCCACATTTTCCCCTGCAAGTTGCTAATTGGTGGAAGTGAGCAATGATTGGCTGGGCTGCTGAGATAGAAGTAAAGCGTGGCTCTGCACCCCTTACCTGCTGAGCATATTCAGATTAGAGGGGATGCTACAGGGCAAACTGCTCTGAACTAGGGCTAAATCTCAGAATCATGGCTAACAAGATGTGATTAGGTTTGTAAATTATGGATGGTTTTCTGTTTCCTTATGATCAACCAACATCCCAGGTATTGGAGTTGCTCAGAAGATACATAGACTGAAGAAATATTGTTCTCCCAACTGCCTTAAAACATCAAATCTGCTATGAATTTACATTTTGTTCTCATAAATGTGGGTATAAAACAATATCAGTGTATTTGTTATTCATCTAAACCAGCCACCCCTTCCTTGCTTTCCAAATCTCTGCTCTTCCCTGCCTGGCTGGAAGACCAACTCCGATGAGCAGTATCTCCCTTTCTTGTCTTTTGGGTGACCCCTGGATCTATTAAGGAGAGTAATAGGAGATTAGCATGCCAGACACAGGCAGACTTTCCACATGCTCTTTCTCCTGGCTTTAGTGGTTTTTGATACAATCCTTCATATCTATAATCCCCTGTAGATGGAAGCTCATCTTTGGCTCCATTTTTCATCAGGCTCAAGTTGTGTCATTTCCTTTTTTACTTTTCCATGTTCATCTAGAGTAACAGCCACCTACTACTGCTGGTTTCCAGGAGCCTCAGTAAAGGGAGACGGTCTCCTGACACCTACACACACCTCTGTTGGTTGTGCTTCCATTAAGTCCTTTTAAAAAATACTATTTACTTGACTGTGATACTATATCTTTTATGTGCCTGCTAGTTTTTGTTGTCCTTTATTCAACAAAAAAGGAGCTGGGTGTTCAGTTATTATTTATAGGTACACCAGTGAAGAAGACTGGGAAGCCTTGTCTTGTATTGGTACTCAATGCTTCTGAGATTTACATTTCATTGCTAAGCAGATACCAGGACCACGCATGACTTGAAAGAGACATGGGAGTTTAACATGCTTGTATGCAATAGGGGAGAAAAAGTAGGAATATTTAGTGAACAGAACTAATGGCCACAGAAATATTACTATGCTATTTCGCAGATGATAAAATATGACTCAGAAATAAGCCATATTTCCCAGCATCACTGGAGAAAATAATGGTATAGAGCTCATCCCTAAGACTGAGTATCCCAATACCAGTGATATTAGCCACTCAGTGGTGGATTAAGTCATAGTCAACTTTTAACATCCAGCTGAAGCAAATCAGCCTGGTACTGGGTGTGGAGGGCCCACCAGGAAATTATTGCCAATAGTATAAAAGGAGAACCAGAAGGAAAGGTGCTGTTGATTCTCCTGCAGGAGTTTGTCAGGATGGTTTTTCTGATATGAACTTAACTGTTACCATCATCAGAGGACTTTTGATCCTCACTGTCATTGAGGATGGCTGTGGTTGTTTTCCAGGGCACTTTGGTCTTTATCTTTTCTGGGGTGCTTTGGTCCTGACTCCAGTGCAGACCCCATGGCCTGCTGACACTGATCCTTTGCCCTGCTGGCTCAGAATTTCTGGTTACCACACTGACCTTTGGGCTTTCCCAGTACAGACCCTTGATACAGACTTGAATGAGACATTGTCATGGGCTTTGCACCTAAGGCAGGACGTTGCCATGAGATCCAAGCCCTCAGATGGATTCTTTGGGTCTTCAGTGTGTGGACAGATCTCCAACAGTCGCTTGCATTTGACTCTTTGGGTGAATATTATAAACTAATTCTATAAATTATGTATCTTATATTAAATCTATTCCTTTTTAAACCCTGACTACAACACAGGCATATGAAAATCATTTTATATGGCTCCTAGTTTAGTCCAATAACTAAATTTAATAGGTTCTTCATAGGCACTAATAGGTTCTTTATTGATAACTTTTGAAAAAGCTGAATCAAGTTGAATGGAAGGATGTGTTCTGACTTTCTTTTGGATACAAGTAAGGATATGTCTGTTTTTTTTTTTATTCAATCCCATGAGCAAATTATTTACTCACAGTAAAGAAAAAACCACTGTCTTCTTCCTTTTTTCTTTTTCCTCATCTTCCTTTTATAGGGTTTGTTTTACTGATGTTAATGTTACCAGAGTGGGAGTCTAATGCATCTGTGATCTGGGGACTCTCAGAGACTATTCCCTTGGTGCAGCCGCTTCAGAATTCACATGTGGGTCGGTGTGCCAGGGTGAGATGCCCCTGTCAAAGCAGAAACCCTCTATGCTAACCATGGTGGGAACGAAGCAGCCTGCCTGTGTCCTCAGGCAGAGGGAGAGGACTTTGGCTTCTCCTACATCTCCACAGTGCTGCAGAAAGAGAATGGAACAGGCAATCAGGACGTCTAGATTCAGGGCACTTTTCTTGTCTGCAACCTTTGAGTCTGTTTGTTGCATGAAGTCAAAAGGTTCTTTCCTATCACAATGTCTTATGATTTTAGCCTAATGTATACTAAAATAATATGCTATAGCTATTCTTATCTACAACAAAGGTGACTCCTCCTTTCCTCTGAGTACAAAAATCTCAGAGTTTGTGGGGAGGTCATCATTTCTGGTGTCTTTTATTTCTATTAATTGTCCTTCTCCTAGATTAATTTTTTCCTAATTAGGGAGTCATCACATTATAACATCTCTCACAGGATTAGCATTTGATAAGATTTTCCGTATGTCACAGTTCTTAAGATCAGAAGCTAAACTCTTGGCAATGACCTAAATGATGGAATTAATTGTTTTCATCCCTTTTGTTCTCTGTGGGCCAGCCAAAGCCTCTAGGATCACAGGAAATATGCAAGTGTCCCAGGAGAGTGAGTGTTTAAATTTGCTTAGAGAAACAAAACCAGCGTGCGTGCCTCAGAGCAAAGCAGAAAGGCACACAGGTGTGAGCCGTGAAATAGTCTGGGGCTCCACGGATTCTGCTTCCGGGTCGTGCCGGTACAGCATGGGAAGAATCAAGATAGATTCCCATGGAGTCAGGCAGCAACCTGAAGACTCAGACTTCAGACTCACAATGTCGCCTCCTGGGCTTTTTAGTGCTGCCTAGAGATCCCGATGCATTCCCGTTTCATTGTCCAGTTCTCCTGGAACACTCAGACTTCCTTTCATGCCTCCCATAATTCCTTCTTTGTCCTCTCTCTGCCAATGAACCCAATTTCTACTTTGTGTAGAAAATATTGGCAATTGGAGGAAATTTCTGCAGGCTCCTCTTACCTTTGTGCAGTGTTAAGATGTGCATAATCCTCCTTGGGTCTACATCTGATTTCTCACCCTCTAAGGGTCAGCTCGCCCCATGCTTCAGGCCTTGTTTTCAGCCCTATGTTAGAATATATCCCTTCAGCGATGTTCTCTTCTGCTCTTTCACTTTTCCTTGGACTGGATTATAATCTGAGCCCAGAAACATACTAGATTTTAAGATGAGGTATATCATATTTTGCAAAAAGTAAGACCTAACTGGAAAATATACCCTAGAGTGATTTTTCAGAATATTCAGAATATAAGCCATATCCCAAACAAAAGCCTCCGTTAAGATCATCAGCAAGATAGATGCACTTTTTTTCTTTTTTACCAGCACTGGAGATTTAACTCACGTTCTTATACTTGCCAGCTAGGCACTGTGCCACTGAGCTATGTCCCCATCCCTAGGTAGAAGCATGTAACATGCCTGTTGCAACAGATAGTGTATGTATTGAATTATAAAATAATAATATTAATATAGTTAAATAAAAAAGTAATAGTATTAACTTTAATGCTGACAATAAATTATAAATTATAATTAAGTATTTATAAATACGCAAGTGGGTGCCTTTGGATGAGAACTAAATGTCTGTGTAAACAGATGAGCTTAACACATTGCCAAGGGACCAGGTGAATACAGACACAGTGCACAAATCACATGTTCATTTGACAGATGTTTGTGGTTGTGTCTAATACGAATCTTCAACATTCAATATGTCGTGTGTTTTAATGATGTGTTACAAGCAGGCTATATGGACAAGATGTGCGCATTTAAGAAGAACGCTATTGCTGGCCTTAGCAACTGGGGCCAGTATTTCTATAGGAAATTTAGTCCAGAATTTGGTTTGGGGAGTTACAGTTATGTTATAGAAGATAACATGATAGTATTTGAATAAATGGAGATTTTCATACATGAATAAAGGTAAATTCTTGTGCATGAATAAGTATAAATACTTGTACATGAAAAATAAAATATTTCTGAAAATAATCCCTATTATATCTTTGGGAGCAAAAATTAATATAAGACCTGGTCTTATAGTCATGGAAATATAGTATGTATGTATGTTTTATTCCCACTTACCTGTTTAGTTACTTCCATTTTTTACTGTCTACCTCCTGCCTTTGTATCTTCTTGAGAGTTATATTTTGTTTCAAATTTATCTCCTTCAATTTAGTATTCAACATATTTTATGCGACTTCTTTCCTTGCAATTCCACTGAACATACTCTTGTCAAAAATCTGCAAGGCATTCTGTGTTCCTTAACTCAGTAATTAATTCTTAGACTTAATTTTGATACTTTTGGTTGCATCTACCTTGTTAAAATACTCTTTACCCTTGGCTTCGAGGACAACAATTTTCCTTGGCACTGCTCTTGTATAATTGGACCTTTCTTTTCTATCTTCTTTGTTTCTTTGAATGCATTGACAGTTGTATAATTAGAAAACCTCAGATCTGGGGCCTCTGTACAGCCACCTAACTCATGACTACACAGGCCACCTAAAATTTATAAATCTAAGATTTATTCCCACACCCTAAGCATGGCACAGGAACCTCACACTGAGCATCACCTCCTGGTGTCTTGGAGGGATTTCAGAATTAATCTATTCAGATATAAAATAAAATACCTTCCTCACACCTGCCCCACCTGCAGCATTCATGAACAGAAATTTCATCTCTCATGCTTCTCAGACCAAACTCTTTGCAAAGACATTTGAATATCTGCACTGTCCAGTGTCTAGCAGAGTTTAAGCCCATAGTTTATCAAATCTTGTGGTTGACACCTCATAAAATATTCCCAATCTTACTGCTTGGTCGCTCTTTTCACATTCTGTGCAAGTTAGCATTGTTTCCTGTATTATTACTGCAGCCTTCCCTGATTCCACCTTCTATTCTTTCCTTTTACACCATGAAAAAATTAGCAAAACCATGAAAACATAAAATACATCACGTATGCCTCAGGTCGCAACCTTCTATTTGTCATTAACAGATTCAAAGTGAAAAAATCTAAGTTCTGTGAAACTTAATAAACTAGCCTTTGAAATGGAGCAGGGAGTTTGTTAGAGGAAAGTACCCATACCTGTTAAAGGTCAAACCATATAATGTTCCAACAGACTTGGATAAACAGCAGAAGTCAATACTCACCTGAAAGGCAGCGTCTCTCAGAAAGGAAAAGTCTAATTAATTAGCCAGTCAAAATGGGTTTGTGATTTAGGATTTCTGCACAGCCAATGGTCAGCCTCTGAAATTAATTTTTGTAGGAAACCTTTATTTACAGAAAACATTTTCTGCTGTGTTTCATTTGGTGATACTATTTAGAGCTGCTCTAATTCAATGTAACTGAATCATAATTTTTGTTTCCTAAATAAAATGCTATTCTTTGAGTTTCATGTCAATTTTTTAAGGCTAAAAGTTCACTCTAAGTGACCCATAAATACTAATACTTAGTAATTTTGTGTTCTAATATGTCAGTACTTTTCTGCAATCTTCCTTACTCTTTCTGAAACATATGAAGAAGACTTCTTTCTCATGGCCATTATAATTACCATTTCTTCTGATTGCAGTTCTTTCCTCTCAACAATTGGACAGCTTATTCTGTCCTTAGACCTATTAAAATGTGCCTTCACCGAGAGCTGTCATTACCTCTATTTGTAAATAGTGCATATTATTTGAACTCCACTTCATAGCCTGTTGTCATATTTAATTTTTTTTTTGCTTACCATCTGCATACTACTATCAAAATATAAATTCACTGAGGGTAAGCCTTTATTTGTAGTTATTGTTATGATCTCAGAGTCTACCAAAATTCCTGGGATATAAGAAAAACTTAAAAGTATGTGTTTGATGATTAGAAAAATGAACTTATGACAGTACATATTTGAGAATGCTTTTGACACCTAATATCCACACATAATTGTTCAGGGCTTTATATGGGCCAAGATAAAGATAAATAAATATAGTAACTGTGCTTCCTATATTAGTTCCTATAAGAACTATAGCTTCTCTAGCTTTCTCTTTAGTCCAGCTCTTTCTTGCCTTTTAGTGATATATTTCTACAGCTCTGTTTCAGCCGAAATTCAAGGAACTCCTCTTCTCCCATTTGTGTAATTAGACACGAGGAGGAGTAAGATTAATCTTTCTCCAAATATCACACATGCTATGAATAGTCTAAAAAGGTGCTAGAGCTAAAAGATGCTCTCATTAGAAGAGAAGTAGTATGGAGCACAATTTCATGAGGAAGAATTAGCAACTCTACTCAATCAGTCCACTTGAGGGGAACCCAGGATGCCTGACAGGTTTGCTTGTTGTTCACAGATCCACCCACATCAATGCAGATTCTGGAGAACATAAATCCAAAGCTATTATTCAACTGTATAAGCTCTGATAGATTCTTGAATGTGGTAGAAACTGAGCATCTGATTCTGCAGTGGAGGGTGAAAGGGCAGTGGAGTCACTAGAGAAACTGATTGTCATCGTTGTTGTTGTTGGAAAGCAGGCATTTCTGGTGGAGGGCCTCCTATGCTAGACAAAGGGACTTTGGCTTGATTCAAAACAAGAAGTCCTTGCATTGCCAAATGGAATGAAGGTGGTGAAAGAGTAGTTGGGAGTGACTGAGAAACCCAGCAGTAAAACACATCACAGTACACTCCTTAGACAACCTGCATCAGAATAGAAATCACAGTCAGGCATATACATCAGCTGGTATGGAATTATGGAATAGGTCTAGCAACCTACCCTTCACTCAGGATCTCTATGGGTGAGGTCTGAGAATTTACAGTTTAAAACCCACCAAGTTAATTTGATGTACACTTGTTCATGGCATGCATCAAAGCAAATATTTTTGTTTCAAATTGTGGGTCACATCTCATTAATGAGCTAGAAAATGAGTCTAGTGGGATGCATTTTGTTAAAAAGATGAGGGCTTTCTCTATGATTCTATCCATGTGAAGTTTTAGCATAGTAATTTCATGGATGGAGGACTGAGTAGGAGAAAAGTTTTGAAATGTTGGAAAAACTCTGTCTGATTTTAATGATGTTTCCTATGTGTATTCACTTTCCTAGGCTGCCCCAACTCTGCCATGCACTTTGCTGGGTGTAAATAATTCTCCAGTAATAATAAAACTGGGAAAGTAGTGTGAAAAGCATCAGGACATTACCTGATTTGAGTAGAAATATGAGTGTGCTGGATTATGATTACACAGCAGCAGAGTAAAACCACTTACTGGTGTGAGTGTGTGTGTGTGTGTGTGTGTGTGTGTGTGTGTGTGTGTGTGTGTAAAACACTTGGTAGAAGAAGATCAGAACTTTTGGGATTGTTTGTGGTTTATTCTGCCTCTGTTCCATTTTCTCTGGATTAATGCTTCAATTTGCTGTAACTACTTCTTGTCAATATTCCTAGTAATTTTTTCTACTCATGAGAACACTTGAGTTTGTTAGTGATTTTCCCCCCACATGGTTCTGGCTTATTCTAACTTCTACAGCAGTTCCTTGTAGCACAGCATTTTATGTTTTGAATGTGCATGCCTTGAGACCCAGCTACACAATGGTTGGCCATATTTGTTCAACAGGACAGTTGACAGCTTGCTTCTGAATGCTTAGTTTAAGTTACAGGCTTTACAAAAGATCTCTCTTGTTGGTTATCTCCAATATTCATTTCATTTTGAAAGCAATTGATATGCCATCCATCTATTCAAAAGAAGATGGCAGCTGTTCATTTCCTCTTCCTAGAGCTGGGAAAAGGAATGCATAGAAACAGTGGTAATCTGAAGAATTGGGCAAATAACTTGTGCCCACACTTGTTTCCAGGTTGACAAAAACATCTGACACTTGTCCTTTCTGTGAAACATTAGAAAATTCAGAATGTTTAAGTTCTTTTACATGGGGTTACAAAATAGACTATTGTGCAAAAAACACAGATTTTATCGTGATTATCCTGGACATTGTTGATACTCAAAGTGAGTTTTGTAGGTAAGCCACTGTTCTCCAAGATGTCCACATGAACCTGAAAAGTTTAAATGTTTTAGTGGATACAAGAAAGTCACAGGAATATTGCAAACAGAGATATTTGCCTTTTCTGTCTTTCCTGTTAATGCACGTATCTGTGAGGTATGAGATGATCTGATGAAAAGGTGTATTGGTCAGGGTTTTACTAGAGAGAACAGAGATAACCCGGAATATATAGAAACAACAAGATTGGCTTACGAATAGTCAGTCTCAGAGTCCGATGAGGAAGCGTGCAGAGGGTGTCTATGCACTGGAGGCCGAAGGGTTCAATCCAAGATCTCTGGAGTTCACCCTAGTATCTTGTGCAAGTCCACACCAGCAGGCTGATGGGTCCTCGACAGAAGGCCAAAGGCTCTGTGATGAAAAGCTGAAGAGTCTACGCTGGGAAGCTGAAGAGTCTGTACTGGAAGCCAGGAGGCGAGGTCCAAACTAAAGGAGAAGACTGGAGCTTCTCCCAAGAATGGCATTCATTTGTCCTTCCTCCTCTCCTTTTATACCTCGAGGTGATAACTCACCCTAGGGTGGGTCTTCTTCTACATCCTTGGGTGTAGAATTGCTAAACCCATTTAGTTAGCTTCTAACTGTCTCAAGTTGACACAATCAATCAACCACTAGAATAGGTGTGTGGGAGGTGGGAGAAGGTGGCCAACTGATGAACTAGAAAGGTTATAAAAGATCTTTCCAAGGAAAGACTCATGAGATGCTTTATTCCTTTGAACTGGACCAAGGTATCACACTGCCTCATTCCATGGTGCTGTATTAGGACAGCTAAATGAGATAGAAATATTATAGGCGGTCAGAGAGGGCTAGGCCCTCAGAGAATCAGTACAAAAGATGAAAATACATTACAACTGTGTTTGGAGAAACATCCTTTAGAGGCCAAGTCTCCAGATAAAGATGGAATGACAAAGCCTATGCACCTCCCAAGGGGAGAAGATAATTGGCAACCCTTGGTCCAATAAACTTTAGATAGACACTAGTCACGCTCATGGGTGACCAAGAGCCTGGATCTGTCCCTCCTAAGAAAGGTCTTTGTTCTTTCCATGTGTACTTGCTACATGACCTACTTTTCCATTGGATAAATATTGCCTGTGAGTATATTCTTGTAAGCTTATTGGTTAATCATAGTTTTAACCTGTGTTGTACCTACTTCATGATTTTCCTCTACAAAACTTCCTCCGTGAAGTAAGGTCTTGGTAACTCACTTTTGGGTCCCCTTCTGTCTCTCAGGAGCTGTCACTCATTAAAATTTTCCTGCTCAACCTCTGTTTTTTCTTAGACTTTATTCTTTGATTTTGAGGAACTTGAACTGGGTATATCTGACACCTAGCAGGTTCAGAGTTCTATTTATTTTCCTTGAATCACTGGGAGGAATCATAAGGTCAAAGACACATTTTTCTAATGTGAGAAAGACTTTCCACTCCCAATCCAAAAAGGTGAACATATCCAGACATTTTTCTTCTACTTATACAACTCTTTGCAGAGTTTTTCCTTTCAACATATTTAGATAGCAGCTTGGGGAGCTAGGTAAGAGGATTGTAAAGTTCCAAACCAATCTGGGAAACCAAGCAAGATCTTGTCTCCAAACTTTAAAAGGGGGTGGCAGCTGAGGATGTAGCTCAATGCACCTTAGTAACACACAAACATGCACATACACACACACTAATATAGAGACTTTAAGAATTTGATAACAAGTAGAACATGTAGGAAATCTTTCAGATTCTGCTGCAGAAATAGCAAGCTGCAGAAGATAGTAGAAAGTCAGAGCAAATCTATAATAGGGAGATGCTTGCCATAGATGAAGTACAGTGGGTGCCCATTGATAGAATTTTAGGTGTGGCTACAAAGATAGAAATATGAAATAAAAGTGGCCTTTATTCCAAGAACGCAGAGAGAGAACCCCCAACCACTGAATTCTGGCTTTCTCTCTGCCAGACACGTGGTGTGGGGGCATAAATATAGCTTAGGTTTGGGGTGGTGCCTAAGGGGTATTACTGATGCACAGGTAGCCCATTGGAATTCATTTTGTGCTACAGGTAAATTGCCAAGGGGCGGGGAAGGTGACCTCAAGATAGAGCCCCTTGCTTCCACCTCCCAGCTTCCCACCACTGCAGCGTCCCCTTTAGGGCAAAATTCTTTCACCCATTAGGATGCAAGAGAGAACACCTGTGCTTATGTAACCAATAAGATTATCGAGGTGTTATAAAATGTGGCACCCAGGTATGCAAAGCTTTACAGAGGGATGTAATGAAGAGAGAGATATAGTATTTGATGAAATGAGACATCCAAAACACAACACAAAATACACTAGATGCATTGACTGCAACGACTTTCTGTAGATGTCACTTCTGCTCATAAATGCCACCTTATTGCTACTATAATTCACTGCCTTACCCTATTTACACTCCTATTTCTGGTTAGGAAGATGTACCCACTCACTTTTGGTTCATTTGCCTATACATTCCCAACGCCAGCCTCTTTTTCTGTAAAGCAGGTACCAAGAAAATCTCCTCCCAAAGGAAGAATATTATTATGCAGGAAGAGTGAAAAGCAAATGCTTATTATAATGTGTCCAATAACTTGAAATTTTTAAGTGGAAGTTAGTTGGACAACTGAAACTAATACTATGTATGATGTAGCTGTATTGCGAGAAAAGTTACAAGATAATTTTCTATAAGCTCCTGGTTTAATTCCAGGAGTGATGTTAGTATAATTGCTAAGTTTTAAGATGTAAGTCTATGCAGCTGTGTGATTTCTACCGGGAAGTTTCATGTTGCTTTAGGCTTTTCTGAATAAGCTTCCACTCCATCCATTAAAGCCAATTCTTAGTTAAATACTATGGATTTGATTTATCACCACTAGGAGTTATTCATTTACATGTGTCATTCACACCCCTGGAAGAGATATCTGACTCTGAGGCAACCTTAGAGAAGTGTTTTCTTTTCCTTGTTTGAAATACTGCTACAGATTGCATTTGGTATATCTGTGCTTGTAGTCACTAGATACAAAATTATTTGCAGTGGAACTTGTGGTGCCATTAAGAAAAACTAATAAAGGCTGCTAAATGAAATAATTCATGCTCTATTTGGTTTAATAAGAGGTAGGGAGGAGCTGATAGAGGTATTAATTTAGGGTACCCTGGGTATGTTTTCTTCCAGGAAGGAAGAGCCCTTATCTCCATTCCCATTCTAACCCTTTTATCCCTTGTTCTTGTGTTTCTTTTCATTTCAAAACTTAACCAGCTGCTTGCTTAACCAGCTGGTTGAATTAGTCTTTTTTTCTGGCCCTGTCCTTAGGCTGCTCTTAACTGCCAGTAATAATGACTAAAGCTAACACAGGAGGAATTCACCTTGGATGACCAAACACCCTTAGTTCCTATGAAGATTCAAGAGTCCTGATATTGTCACTCGGGCCATTGATACTTGGAATGCAGCGTGTGAAGAATAAAAAGCCTACTGTGACCAAGTGTGCTTCAGAACTCTTGTTATTATTTTTTTCATCTCTTCCCTTCACTCAACATTTACTCTCCCTCTGCTTTTTCTGTTCGTACCCCCTCAACACTCTCGCTGTCCCCCATCCCCTATCCCCATCTATGGGGATGTTAGTGGTAGTAATGTCTGCAACCCTTGACTGGGGAACAAGAGAGACAGAGCCTTCTGAGTGCCTCAGTGGTCTCTGTTTTCCTGGAACTGCAGAGGAAACAAAGATGGTATGCAGAGTTCCTACTTTTTTTCTTATTGTTGCCATGGGGCTAAAGATCAAAGACTTTATCTCTGATTATTCATCAGACAAATGCAATAAAATGCTCAATTTGTAGTCAAGGCTAATTGTATACTGTTTTTCAAAACACATTCATCTCCTAATCTTCCCAGAAATCTTCCTTCCCTCAGGCCCCAGCCCTGGGAAGAAGCATCCCTGCACACTGTATATATCAGTATAAGATATTAGACTCCTCAAGACAGCACCTGCCCCTGCCGTGGGCTGTGTAGACACCTAGTGAGTGCTTGGGGGAGAAGGATCTGTGGGGAGACCAGGCTGTGTCTGCTGTGGACTCTTATGACCAGGAAGATGCAGCCTCTGCTGAATCTTTTTTCCCTCTTAGTTCTGGCTTTACTGTTGCAGCTCAGAGGTGCATAGCTCATGGGCATTTAAATTAGTATGTCAGCACTGCAGGATAAGATAACAGAAAGATGTTTTTAGGATTTAGGCTATGTCTGAACCGCTCAACTTGGATCCTAGAGCCATAACCTCTTCTCATTCATAGTGTGCACTCTAACTGGCCTCTCTCATGTGCTTCAGAGGAAAACTGGGAAGTGGCCTGATGCACAGAGAAGATGGTGTGAACAAAGTAAGGAAGAAAGCACAGTGGTTCTCAGCAGCATTCGTTAATGAGGACACACTTCGCTGCGCCTCCGACAGGCCATGGGAAATGCAAAGGTTAGAAGTTGTTCTTCTTGGAGGGGGATAATTATTTCTAACTTTCCCTTCAAGCCCTCCATATTTTCCTTCTCATTTGGTTGGGTCATGGCGGTTTTTTATGTGATTATTGAATTGAGGAGCATTTGGTATCTTAGAGGCATTAACTAAAAGAAGGGAAAGTCATTCTCTGAAACAAGAAAAGGAAAGTCATTATCCCTTGGGTCTTTTTTTTGTTTTGGCTTCTGATCATTGCCTTCATCAATATGTATATTAGGCTTCCTGACACATTCACAGTGGAAAGGAGGAGAGGCTTAATTTCGTTTATGGTTTCAGGAGATTCAGTCCATAGTCAACTGGCTTCAAGGAAGAAGCATCATGGTAGAAGAGTGTGGAAGAGCAAAGATGCTCAGTTCAATACAGCCAAAAAGTAGAGTGGGAGGACTGTACCACAGAGGAGGGAGTAAGAAACCAGATGCGGCCACCCATCCAGACATACTCAGAAATGTTGCATATCAGCTCCTTAGTCAGTTTTCAAGCCAATCAAGCTGAGGCAATCAAGCTTAACCATCACAATATGAAAAGAAACTCAAGAAGTGTTTGTTTCTGGGGATCCAATAGGTACCTGGTCTTTTAGTTCCAAATTCTCTGTCTGGCCCTCTTCAATTAGGCTGTATGCAGCCTCCCAGTTAAGGCGGGAGGTGGAAAGGCTGGTTGATTGGCTTTACCAACAGAGACTCCTCATTTGACTCTTTTTGTTCCCAAAAGGTTATGACCCAGAGGGAAACAGCAGGTAATTTCATCCATGTTGGAGCCTACATTACAAATTTCTTCCAAAGGATGAATAATATTGATGACAAAGAAAATGACCTCAATCGTTAAAACTCACATTTCTTTTTGGTCCAGGATGCCCTTTTTGCCTATTTCCATAATATTGTTACAGGCAGCTGAGTTAATTAGAAATATTATAGGTTGCAGAGGAGGAGCTGGGCAGATCTGGGGTGCCCTCACTGGCCTCTCTGCATGTCTGGAGGACTCTGGATATCTCCGCCCAGACTGCTGGAGTTCCCTCAGGCTTCCAGGTGCAGTGAAGGGGAGAGGTGGGTTTGAGGCTTCCATATCAGCCTCCCCATTCCGGCTTCACTTGGAGACCTGCTGAGCTGCCGATGGATGGGCGGGCCCACACTATCAGCCTAGCCCAGCCTGTTTAGCTGCCGCGCCTGGCCATAGGTCTGCAGAGGAGGAGCTGGGGAGATCTGGGGTGCCCTCACCGGCCTCTCTGCGTGTCTGGAGGACTCTGGATATCTCTGCAACCAGGGAGGGTCCACAGGTTCCTGAAGCACTGCGGCCTGTGGTGAGTACCCTAACCCTGCTGCGATTGAAGAACTGTGAAGCTTCCAAGGGGCAGGTGGGCGCACAGGGTCCCTGAGGCCCAGCTTGTCTGGAACTGCGGAGTTCTGAGCAGGCAGAGGAGGGCCACTGGTTCTGTAGGCCCAATGGCCTGGGGTAGCGCGGTGCCAGAGTCTCAGTAGCTCCAAACATAGAAGGGGATTTTCAACAGATCCTGAGGAAGCTTTCAAATAACACTTGAAACACAGAAATATAGGAAAATGACAAAACGAAAGACCAAATTACAACCTCAAACCTCCAGCCCATCTCAAGAAACCCTAGGAGCGATGTATATAGAAGAAAATATATCCCATCCACCTCATATATCGGACACAATAGCCACTGAAATTGACAAGCAACTCCAAGAAGCTTTAAAGAAATTCAAACTCGAAATAATCTCCCAGATAAAAGAAGAAATGATAAAAGAAATGAAAGAGATTCTAAATATATCTAAGGAAAACACAGATAAAAAATTGGAGGAACTAAACAAAAAGATAGAATCCCTAGACGAGCAATATAAGAAACAAACAGAATACATAATGCAGATGCACAGAGATATACAGGAAATAAAAAACTCCACTGAAAGTTGTAAAAACCGCCTTAATGAAAGTGAAGATAGAATTTCAGACCTTGAAGACAGGATTGCAGCTAGTGAACAGGAAAGGAAAGATCTTTTGAAAATAACAAGGAATCAGGAAACAACAATTCAACAACTGCAAGACGATGCAAAGAAGAATAACATAAGAATGATAGGGATTAATGAAAGAGAGGGAGACAACATGAAGGATGTCAGGAGGATATTTAGAGAAGTAATAGCTGAAAATTTCCCAAGCATGAGATCAGAAACTGACATCAGGATCAGTGAAGCATATAGAACTCCAAACAGTCATAACCAAAATAAAACTACACCCAGACATATAATAATCACCATCCCAGAAATCCAACACAAGAATAGATTATTAAAAGCTGTCAGAGAGAAAAGACAGATCACTTATAAAGGAAAACCTATCAGAATCACAGCAGACTTCTCAGCACAAACGATAAAGTCAAGAAGAGCATGGAGTGAAGTATTCCAGATCCTAAAGCAAAATGACTTCCAACCAAGACTGATATATCCTGCAAAACTATCATTCAAAATAGATGGTGCAATACGATACTTCCATGACAAAGAACAGCTGAAGAACTTCATGAACACCAAACCAACCCTGCAAAAAATATTGAAAGATAGTTTAGATACACAAAGGAAAAAACCACTAAGCAAAGCAAATAATTAAACAGAACAGAAAGATAAAGATGCAACAGCAGAGAGATGACATTCCTACAATTAACCAGCATTTAACAGTAATAACCATTAATGTAAATGGTCTCAATGCACCAATCAAAAGAAACAGACTAGCAGAATGGATCAAGAAACAAAATCCAACCATATGCTGTTTACAGGAAACCCATCTAACCCAGAAGGATACTCACAGACTGAAAGTCAAAGGATGGAAAACAAGTCTTCATGCAGCAGGAATCCAAAAAAAGGCAGGAGTAGCCATTCTGTTTGCAGACAACGTGAACTTTAAACCAACAATGACCATAAAGGACAAAGAAGGTCACTACATACTCTTAAGGGGAAAACTCCAAGAGGAAGAGATAACTATCTTAAATATATACGCACCAAACTCCAGAGCACCCAGTTATATAAAACAATTATTAACAGAAATGAAAACTCAAATTATCAGTAACACAATTGTAACAGGAGACCTTAATACACCACTGACACCAAGGGACAGATCAACCAGACAGAAGATGAGCAAAGAAATAACAGAACTGAATCACACCTGTGAACAAATGGGTTTGATAGACATATACAGAATGTTCCACCCAACAACATCAGAATACACATTCTTCATAGCAGTACATGGATCATTTTCTAAAATAGACCATATATTAGCTCACAGAACATATTTAAGCAAATGCAACAGAGTTGAAATCATCCCTTGCATGTTATCGGATCATAGTGCTCTGAAATTAGAAATTAATGATAAAAGATACTACAAAAATCCCGCAAACACATGGAAACTGAATAACACACTCTTGAGTAATCAGTGGGTCACAGAAGAAATTAAAGAAGAAATTAAACAATACCTAAAAGAAAATGAAAATGCAGATACAACTTACCGGAATCTGTGGGATGCAATGAAAGCTGTCCTGAGAGGAAAATTTATTGCACTGAGTTCCCACATCAGGAAAACAGAACAAATACAAATAAATAACTTGATGCTACACCTCAAACAGCTAGAAAAAGAAGAGCAAGTCAAGCCCAAAGCCAAAAGAAGGGAGGAAATTATAAAAATCAGAGCAGAAATCAATGCAATAGAGACTAAGAAAACAATCCAAAGAATCAACGAATCAAAGAGTTGGTTCTTTGAAAGAATAAATAAAATCGATAAGCCCCTAGCCAACCTTATTTAAAAAAGGGAAGAAAAAGCTCAAATTCATGCAATAAGAAATGAAAAAGGAGAAATCACTACAGACCCAATAGAAATAGAGGATCATCAACACCTATTTCGAAAACCTCTACTCTCAAAAGTTTGATAACACAGAAGAAATAGACAGATTCTTAGAAGCATATGAAGTACCAAAGCTAGATCAAGAGGATATAAAACTGTTGAATAACCCAATCTCTGCTAAAGAACTTGAAAATGTAATTAAGGCCTTACCCACCAAGAAGAGCCCAGGCCCAGATGGATTCACTGCAGAATTCTACAAGAAATATAAAGAAGACCTAATGCCAACACTCCTCAAACTATTCAATGAAATTGAAAGGGAAGCAATCCTCCCTAAGTCATTCCTGGAAGCAAATATTACTCTAGTACCAAAACCTGAGAAAGACCCAACTATAAAAGAGAACTATAGACTGATCTCCCTAATGAACACAGATGCAAAAATCCTCAATAAAATATTGGCAAATAGGATCCAGCAAATCATCAAGAAGATTATACACCATGACCAAGTGGGATTCATCCCAGGAATGCAAGGATGGTTCAACATATGCAAATCAATAAATGTAATCCACCATATCAATAAAGCCAAAAATAAGAATCACATGATCATTTCTATAGATGCAGAAAAAGCCTTCGATAAGGTCCAACACTTATTCATGATAAGAACTTTACAGAAAATTGGAATAAATGGTCTTTACCTCAATATAATAAAGGCCATTTATGACAAACCAACAGCCAGCATCATACTAAATGGCCAAAAATTGAAAGCCTTTACTTTAAAATCGGGCACAAGACAAGGATGTCCTTTATCACCACTCCTATTTAATATAGTACTGGAAGTACTAGCCAGAGCAATTAGGCAAGAAAGAGAAATTAAAGGGGTAAAGATAGGAAAAGAAGAAGTTAAATTATCATTGTTTGCAGATGACATGATACTCTACATAGAAGACCCCCTAAACTCCATTGAAATACTCTTAGATACAATAAATAAATTCAGTATTGTGGCTGGATACAAAATCAATACTCAGAAATAAATAGCATTCCTATACACGAACAACAAAATTACAGAGAGGGAAATAAGAGAAACTGGACTATTCACATTAGCAAGCAAAAAAATGAAATATTTAGGAATTACTCTTATGAAAGAAGTGAAAGACTTATACAGTGAAAATTACAATACACTGAAAAAGGAAATTGAAGATGATCTCAGAAAATGGAAAGACATCCCTTGCTCATGGATAGGAAGAACAAATATTGTGAAAATGGCCATTCTCCCAAAACTGTTATACAGATTCAATGCAATCCCAATAGAAATACCATCAACATACCTTATAGATCTAGAGAAATCACTCCTAAATTTCATCTGGAACCAGAAGAGACCTAGAATCGCAAAGGCAATTCTAAGCAGCAAAGACAAAGCAGGAGGCATCACAATCCCTGACTTGAAGTTATACTACAAAGCAACAGTAGTAAAATCAACATGGTATTGGAATCAAAACAGAGCTGAAGATCAGTGGAATAGATTAGAAGATACAACCACAACTACGAACACACTCAACCACCTTATTTTTGATAAAGGAGCCAAGCAGGTTCACTGGAAGAACGACAGTCTCTTTAATAAATGGTGCTGGAAAAACTGGCTCTCCATTTGCCGAAAACTAAAGCTAGACCCATGTCTATCACCATGTACTAAATTAAAATCTAAATGGGTCAAAGATCTGAATATTAAAACAGAAACACTAAATCTATTGGAAGACAAATTAGGTAGAAACCTTGGAGACATAGGAGTAGGTAAAGAATTCATGAACAGGACTCAAACCGCACGGGAAATACTTCCCAGAATCAATAACTGGGACCACTTCTTATTAAAAAGTTTCTGCATGTCAAAAGAAATCTCCAGCATAGTGAAAAGAAAACCCACAAACTGCGAAAAGATTTTAGTGAACTCTCTCTCAGACAAGGGCCTCTTGTCTAAAACATATAAAGAATTAAAGAAACTGAGACCTCCAAAATTCAAAGATCCAATCCAAAAATGGGCATCTGAGATGAATATGCAATTCTCAGATGAAGAAATGCAAATGGCAAATAAATACATGAAAAAATGCTCATCATCATTGGTCCTTAGAGAAATGCAAATTAAAACCACACTGAGATACCATCTCACTCCTGAAAGAATGGCCAGGATCAAGAAAACCGACAACAAATGCTGGATAGGCTGTGGGGAAAAAGGAACTCTCCTGCACTGCTGGTGGGAGTGTAGACTGGTACAGCCTTTGTGGAGATCTGTCTGGAGATTTCTTAAAAAGTTGGGACTGGAAATCCCATTTATTCCAGCTATTCCACTTCTAGGCATATTCCCAGAAGAACTGAAAGCATCATACCACAGTGATATATGTGCACCTATGTTTATAGCAGCACAATTTGTAATCGCCAGATCTTGGAAACAACCCAAGTGTCCATCAACTGAGGAATGTATAAAAAAGTTGTGGTATTTCTATACAATGGAGTATTATTCAGCTATAAAGAAGGATCACATTGAGATATTTATCAATAAATGGGCGCAGATCGAGACCATACTCATAAGTGAAATAAATCAATCTCGCATGTGTGAATACCAAATAGTTTCCCTAATGTAAGTAATGATTCAAATATATAAAAATATGTGGTAATCATGATTCCCCATTAGGTGGCCTTGGAGCCTTATAAAGTTTTCACTCATTAATTAGAAAGGCTTTATTCTGGGCTTCTTGATATGAAAATATTTGAAGCTAGAGTATATGAAGTTTTATCCAAATATTTCAAGGAAAAAGACACTATGGTAACTACTATTAAGTCAGGTTATATGGTGGTGAAGTACTAGGTTGTTGAAACAGTCATGCTGTGACCTCTATTGTTATATTGTTATGTCCTGTTTTATCTCAATCTCCCCCTTATTGTTTTAAAAAAATTATTTAGTCATTTCTTATGTTTGTCTTAATTAAAGAAAAAATTCAAAAAATTAGGATATATAAATAGTAACTCTTTTTGATTTCCTATTAACTTGTTTTGAAGTCCTGTAGTACTCCCACGATCTTGTTTTGACTGATTAGACTCTGTTCCATTCTATATGGTAGTATCAAGTTTGAAGACATAGGCAACCACTTTGAAGACAATAAGATTCACTAAGATACCCATTCTGGTTTGACTATTGTCTTCTTTGGAAGTCCTGTAATGTTTACAATGCCTAAGTTTTATTGGTCTTGTTCTCTACTGTTTTGTCCAACTTTATAATATCTAATGAGATAGACAATTCTTTTTAAGGAAACAAGGGACAACATTGATAACCATTGTTGATAAACTTGTACTCTGTTCTACACCATGTGCTATGTCTATCCTTGGTATTGACTGACAGCTTTGTTTTGCCATATTTGACTGTATTCTCCCCCCCCAAAAAAGTAATAAGCACTAAGGAGTAATAAAATCCAAAATGTGTAAATTTTGTTGTAAAAAAGAGAGGGGGAAAAAAAAAAGAAAAAGAGCTCTAACGGATATAACAGCAAGTGTGTTTAGGGGTGTTAAATAGCTGACTATATCAATGTTTTTGGATCTTTGAACACAGCTGTTTGCAGTCTCCCTGTTTGAATGTCCACCTTGTATTCTTTGATACTGTGATTTGAGGAACTATTTTCAAGATGATAATATTTAATCTACTATCAGGTGATTTCTTACTGTTATGTTTTTTTTGTTTGTTTGTTTTGTTTTTTTTTGTTTTGTTTTGTTTTGTTTTTTTGTAGTTCTGTATTACGTGTACCCTTACACCGCTTTGGTTTGTTTTGTGTTTTTCTCTTTTTCCTCTTAAATAAAAAAAAAAAAAAAAAGAAATATTATAGGCAGTGATATAGGGCTAAGTCCTCAAAGGAGCCAGTGCAGAAGCCCAGATACCTTGCAATAGTGGGGAGACAGACACCTCCTGTTGTGGGCCAGGCCTCAAGACAAAGGATCAAACAAATGCATATATATCCTAAGGACTGATACTCTAATTACTTCCCTTTCATCTTGAGGAAGCCATGAGTCACCATCCCAACCCGCTGTGGGAAGAGTCACTGATCCTTAAGAATGCCTGCTTTCCCATTTGTTCCTGATTTAATCAATTTTGCCTGAGCAATTAATCTTATTGGATAACCACAATTCTGCAAGTTGTGGAACCTTGCGAATTCCCACGTTTTCCTTACCTTGAACCCGTCTCACCCAAAAATTTTACTCTATAAAAGTCGCTAGAAAAGACAGCCTTTGACAACCCACTCGGGATCCCTTCTGCCTCTCAGACAGAAGCTTTCTTTCAATAAATATATTCTACTCTTAACTTTTGTTGTTTCTAAAATTCATTCTTTGATTTTAGAGAACACAAACTTGTACCGGTCATACAGTAGGTCGGAATTTCATTCCCCTGTGTAAGTATCGTTATCAATTGCATCATCTGTCTCTCTAAGAGGATCCCAGTTTGTTTTTGTCTTTATTTTGCTGTAGTATATGATGATCACATTCATGGTATGAAGCTAGTACATGCCAAACAATGAGTTGTATGTTATCTATTGAAGATCACTATTCTAGTATCCCTCTGTTCCCAGGATTCACTCATATCCTGGTCACTTATTAAACCAAGCTCCAGCCAAGCATACACTATTTAGGTATAAGCAAAGTATATCAATGTTTGGTATTTTCCTCAATGAAGGAAACAGAGATGACTGCTGATTTTCAAGTAGCTGGATGAATAACTTGCAGACTTAGAATTTAAGAGGAAAAACTGCCCCAAGACTGTTTGAATAGAAGGGCATTCCTAAAAAGCCTCACAGGCAGTTAGAAAATGTGGCTGTCAAAAGCACCCCTCTTGGCTGGGAGAAAAAATGGAGAGTCACAGAGAGAATGTACAGGTCTTCACATCCAGCCTGGTCTCCAGCAGACTTCAGAAGCTATTAGTGGGAAAGGGGTGTGATTTGTGATTCACAGAGATTTTCCCCAAGAGAATCTGCATCCTTTGTTGACTCAATGCAGAGGAGAAGCCATCTAATAACCAAACTGCAGGGAATTTACTTCAGTGCAATAGCTGAGATGCTGTATGTGAACAGTATAGCAGCGGGAGCAGGGCCACATAAACTGTTGGGAGTTTCTCAGGCTAGAGCCACAGTTTAATTTACACCAGTATGGGGAAGTCTCCTTAGCACCAGAACTCTGCAAGGATGATAAGAAAGGTGCCCGGGCTTGCTATTGTATGACATAAGCAGTGAGGGTCCTGTAGTAGATATTCCAGTAAACTTTATTAAAGTGAGTGAGGGAACAACCAACATCGTGTGTCACGTAATTCTCAAATTCAGCTGCTTCATCTTGTGATTAGTGGTAACGTCACTGTCTTCACCATTAGTTTTGAATTATATCATTCAATTTCCAACTCGTTTTCAGAGGAAGAGACACCTGATCTTTCCTTATACAAGGCCTGATGCATCGTTGCACAAGTATGGCAGGAAGACAACTTCTCACCACAACCCACGCTCTGTTTCTTCACCCATGACCAGGCTTTCCAAGCCCTGTGCATCAGTCAGTACTGTTGGAGCAGAAATGTTGTGACTGTCAGTCTAGCCCTTGAGAACGTCCCATGTACATTCTTCCATGCTCTCTGCTCACAGTGCCAGACTTGGATGGTGATAAACATAGTCATCTAGATGTCACGTTGAGGCATGAAGAGTTTCTTTATGCTTCTAAATCCCATGCAAAGAAACCACATCCACTGTATAGAAACACGGTCCTTTAGCTTCTAAATAAGTGAGAATTAACTTGCATTGTGTTTGAGATAATTATAGTAGTTAGTGTTCCCCTAATAATTATATAGTTTTGCAAATGTAATAATGTCTTTCCACCTCTATTATCTACTTCTTAGAGGCAAACATTTTCCTCTGTAAATTGGATACTTTGGTATTTACATTAAAATTTCTAAATAACACACTTCTATTGCTAGTTTTTTCTTTTAGTTTTAATAGCTATTTCTTGACTTATTATAAAAAATAAAAATGCAGTTAGCATTCACTCCATACTGCCTTGCACTGTCTGACAGTTTGTATCTTCCACTCCCTCAATATACCTACGCCATAAAGTTTATTTTATGTCAGTATTTATTACTTAAATGTTTTTTTGCTGTTTATACTATCTTCAGCCGAGACATGTAGGATCTAGCATGGTTAATTTTCTCTTCCTTTACAAGAGTTTATTCTGTATTTAATCGGTTAAAGATAGAACCTCTTCCTCTTCCTCCTCTTCATTTTTCTTCTTGATTTTTGTTCTTTTTTTTTTTTTTAAATCTGTTTAGTGTTCTAAACATTTGTCTTGGATCCATCCCCAAGGTCCTCAGTGACTGGGTGACTCATCTCAATTTTTTCTAACAAAACAAATGTCAGTTTCATCTTCTAACAAGAATTCCCCTCCAACCACATTTACTCTAGAAAGTTGTTCTCTAGACCTCATTGAAGCAAGGTGAAGGTGCAAATTCCCCCTAAAATTGTAAAAGGACACACTGCCTATCTTTTTTTGCCCTCTCATTTCCACATCTTGCATCTTTGTGGTCTCCTCCTTCATTTTGATATAAAATATTTTCTCAGACACAGTCCATTGCATGTATTTTTATTGGAATCAAAAATATCTCCCCAATGTGGCATATTATAAGATATAATTCTGTGTTAAAATACTTTCTTAGAATTATGAAAATATTTCTCTAGTGGGGTTTCATTTTTTATTTGCTATATGTAGAAAAATTGTAACCCATTTTTTACTCCCAATTCTTTATAGCAATGTTTTCCAATTATCTGAAATCTTCTAAAATTGCTTTTTATTTTCCATGTCTTCAACTTTGGAGCAATATCCTTCAGTAAGGGTTTATTTTTATCCAAAAAGTTGGACTCATAACAGGCCCAGTCTGGATATCACATCCTTCAGTTCGGATAAAACCTTGTGAACTGTATCCTTGTTGATGTCCTTTCCCAGTTTTCTCTCATTCTCTTTTGCGTGGACCACTTACTATTCAAACGATGCAGCTCTTGAACTTGTCCTGTACTTTTCCTGTTTCTGTTTCTGGCTTTTATCACTTTTCCTGTTTTAATCTGCCAGAGATTTTCTTAACCTTATATACTGAATGTCCTAGCATTTTTTAACTTTCCACCACCAGACACACTTACATTTTTTCAAGTTCCTTTGTGTAGTCTCCTGTTTTTGTCTCATGGATGCTACTTACTTATCTTTCTGAAGATACTAATGGAAGAGAGAATGTTTCTGAGAATATAAATGGTAGAAACAATGGATCATATAAAATAAAGAAAATAGAAAACTGAGAAAAGGTATTCGGTTTAGCATTTTTTCCATATTCAATATCTGCTTCCAATGACCAGTCGTCCTGCTACTTTCTTATCCTGACAATGAGGAATAAGCAGGTGTTAGAGACGCTGTGTGCTGATTGGACTGTTTCCTATGGATCCCAACCACAGTGGTACCTGGATGGGCTGCTGCATTATGCAATCTTTAGTGTCAGTACTTTCAAATGAATTAATTTTAGGAGTCTGTTATCTTAAAGGATAACAGCTCTTGACTCCTGTTTGAAGGGAACAAGCTAGCTACCAGCTTTCTGGGAGACATAGACAAAGTCCAGAATGAGGGTGCACAATACTCCTTATGGAATTTTCACTCAGTTCTCTGTCTCTGTCTCTGTCTCTCTCTCTCTCTCTCTCTCTCTCTCTCTCTCTCTCTCTCTCTCTCTCTGTGTCTCTCTCTCTCTCCTTCCTCTTATCAGTTGTGTCTAGAATCCAATCTATTCCACTTTATAGATAAACTCCTAGTCAGTCAAGTCCAACACAGTCAGCCATGTGACTACAGAGTCAGAATAGGTTTCTGGGAGCTTAACACCTCCCTAAAGATAGTCCCATGTTCAACTCCATTTTTATGACTCTCATTGTGCCTAAATCCCAGGTGTTTCCAGGACCATCTTTAAATGTGTGATTTCTCCTTGAAGGGCTTACCTCAAGCACAGAGTTCCTTTCTTTTGGTTCTGCTCTCAGTTTACACTGGTCCACTTGTTTTAGCTTCCAAAATGTTGTATTTGCCTCATCTCCTTAATTCTTATTCCTTAGTATTTGATGCCTAGGGACATTTCTGTCACCTTGGAGGGGCCTTAGGAATGGATCAAATAGAAATATAAGTATTCAGTCTGCCATTGGTAACCCTAAGATAGATGCAATTCTATTTTTATCAATAATGCATTGAATCATACACATCTAGTGCAAGAGCATTTCCTGAATGACATGACCCACCCCATTTCCAGGAAGCTCTCTTTCCAGATAGACAAAATACTTGTAAAGGAAGTATATAAGTATTTAGGAGACTGTTAAAATTCAATCAGGATTCATTCAACAAGTAACTAGTGACAGTGATACACCAGCTACTGGGAACACATCAGCCATCAATATGAAGTCCTACCTTTAGTGACTGTATGACCAGGTAAAGAACTAAAAAATGTATGAGAAGCTTTTATAGGGCTTCATGAGGAATGACAGTAGTAAAGCTTAGGATTGTCATGTCTATTCTGATCCAAATGGATGGCACTGAAAGTATATTAGGATCTAACAATTCTAAGAAATTGAGTGCGAACATTCCAATCCTATAAAACAGAAATAATTAAAGCCTGGAAATTTAAATTCTCTTAAATGAAATAAATTTGTGTAACTAAATATAATGTGAGAAGGAAGAGATATGAACAGAAAGTTTGGTGGGAGCCAGAATAAAAACTGCCGAATAGAGCAGCCTACTTAGCTTAGGTGATAACTAATGGACAATGCTCAGGCATAGATCATGGGATGATGGGATGTGACAGATAAATGGAGCCATGCTAAGGAAAATCACAAGGGATCCACTGGTATTCACTAATGACACGTGTGTTACCCAACTTGTTTACTTGCCTTTACATAAGTTTAATAAAATTGCAATTAGGTTTCTCTGAAAACACGGGAACTGTTTCAAGCACTGATACTTAGTGTACAAACAACTCCTAGAAATTAGGATTCAGAGCTGTATCTTTCACCTTTGTTCAGAAAAGGTGCAGTATCATCACAGAGAGAAGGATTTGCTCTGGTCCTATTCCAGGCAGTGGGATGTGCTGGTTCTGATCAGCGGCTAAGTCATTAGAATCTGGAGCTAATGAGTTCTCTCTCTGCATAAGTCACTCTCACTGCCAGCTCTGGGCTGCCGATGATCCTTGAAGTAACTGGCAAACACCTAACAAAGGGACAGCTTTGTCCTGTCAATGTGCCAGTCCCCTTCCTTCTGTCACTAGCCCCAGGCTCTCACAAAGTCTCGCTGTCCCTGAGTTATCTAAAACTTTCCTTTACAAAATGGTTTCACAGTGCCTGAGGTGCTCAGTGTCAATGAAGCATAATCTTGTCTTCTCCCAAGAAAATAGTGCAGCTTGAGGAACAGGGCTGCGTTGATGAAAGTCAGACAGACTAGGATGGAAGCCTAACTTCACAGCGGGCTTATTAGATGACGATGAGGCATGGAGCCTCCAGCGCCTTGACGTGGAATGATGAAACAGTACCTGTTCACACGGTTACTCTAAAAGGTACATGAGACCATGTCTTTAGAAGGAGCTACTAGAACTTTAAATACAATAGACTTAAATATTACAAATATGTGGATGGTAAAATGCGTGTACTGTTAATTTTGTATTTCCATGATTTTGGTACATGGTGGGGAGTTTGAGTTTTTAAAAAAGATTTCAGTCTGGAGTTAGCTAGCTTTAAAGCAGCTCACGGGGAAACTGAATTCAGTGAGGCTGCCTTTGAACTCCACTGGTTCCTGCTTTCTGTGATCCTCTTGCCTTACTGTTCCTGTTCTCTCTTCTGTCATCCTGGGTCCCTGTTTTTATTTTTTCCTTTCTCTTTCTTATGTTAAAATTTAATTGCAGGAAATAAGGGATGACTTATTACTATTCAAATACACTTTCTGTCCCAATTTAGGGGGATTTTGGCTATGAGTATAAGGGAGGTCTTCTTTATCTGTCTTGTGAAATGAATCTTTAAATAGAAATCCTGTATTAGAACAGGATTCAAGCGTGTCACTTTCGCAGTTCTGTAGTATCATCAAGGATCAGTCTTTGTTCTGCCAAATATACCTCTGATTTAACGCTGAGACTGGTTGCATTTACAGAAAGCTAATTCTCTCTAACAACTTGACCTACCTATTTTTACATTCTTATGAAGTAGCAAAATATTAGAAATAAAAAAAATTCCCTCAAGTAGTAGTTTATCTTCCTTTCAGACTTATAGGACCAACTGAAAAGCCCAGTTGTAGATCAAACACCATTTCAGAAACATCTTCTGGCCTGTCAGCCCTACCCTTTGAAATCTGAATGAGGTCTTCTCCCTCCTGGTTCAAAGGCTGCAGAAGGGCTTTGTTAAGGAGAAAGAATGGGAAAACGATGTTATTTAGACAACTAGTCAAGTCAGATGTGTTTCTCCTTCTTTCTCTAAAAAAATAACTCATCCCCATAAAGGGCCTTTGCAACCAGTAAGCAGGTAAGAAGGGAGGCTGACAGAGTCACCTTTACCACAAGATGTAGGAGTGGATATACTGCCTGGGGTCTCTCGGCAGAGAACTTCCCACTTCCTGTGGGGTTAAATGGCTGCATGCATAGAAAATACATCTGCTGTTGGTCCTTTATTCAAAATCTTCTTGAATTGTGTCTCTTTATCAGCCAATCCAGACACTCTCCTTGTTAAACCCCTCAGAGGTGTTTGCCAAAGACAACAGCAAAAGCAAACAAGCTGATGTATTTCTAGGAAAATGATTTTCAACAACCTTCCTGACACAGATTACATCTGAATCCTCTGGAAATACAGGATAAAAGGTTTTTTTTCCTTACCCCATTTTGCAAACAAGGCTGGGGTTTGGAGACAGCATCTGGATTTGCTAATAATATATGTACTTTACTCCGTTTCCTTGCCAACATTTGATTCCTTTAGCTCACCATTGTCTCTGCAATTGACTTGCTTTTGCATTAATCTCTCTCTTTGTCTCTCTTTCTACCTCTCCCTCTCTCGCTTTCATTTTTTCAGTTATAGTTTGACTGTATGAGATGAATTTTTCACTGATATACTTGCTGACATGAAGATAAAATGAAATGAATATTTAAATAGAAGGTAAAACTGTGTTTACATAAGTTTTGGATGTAATGACTTTGTTTTTGTATTTGGCTTTATTATAAAGTTACAGACCATTTTTTCCAGATAATGATAAATTAAAGACCTTAAGAAAAAAGCAGAACAATGAGGGTGAAATGTCATGGAAATCTGTGTGACTTCTGTGGAGGATTGTCCACAAGAATCAAAATCTCAGGTTGATAAGGATCTTAAATCAAACCTTACATTACCATGAAGATGTTTGAAGCAAGTGGCAGTACCACAAGTCTAAATAGATTGCAAGAAAATTAGGGGATTGATTAGAAGGACGGCATGGCCATTTGATGTTAGTAATAAACAGAGTGATAAAATTCTTGGAGACCAGAACCAAGGAAGCAATGATAGTGAGTTTATCAAACATTACTAGTACTATCATTCTAGTAGTTTTATCGATTTTAACTTATTAAATCTCATAGCAACTCTGTTTTGGACATCTTGGTGGCTTAAATAAGCAGGTATTTATTACCTCTTAAGAGAGACACAGGTCAGGAAGTAGGCAGAGATCAGCTTTCTACTTTACTCATACAGCATTGCAGAAGCCTGGTTTCGGCCTTTTACTGAGACTGAGTAGGTGTTGAGCAACTGCAATGGTACACTCCTACTTAAGGCGCTTGAGGGAATGACTCTAAGGCTGGATTAGCTGGGTCCTCTGCATCTGCTGCAGTCTCATCAGGTTTCCATGGCCTCTCCTGGTGTAAGGCAGTTAGGGTATTGGTGGGGTCTTCTAAGAGAGAAAAAAGTAGAAGCTGCCAGATTCCCAAGTTCCTGGCCCGGCAGCATAGCCTTTTCTGTATTCTCAAGCAGTCACAGCCCTGTCCAGATTTAGGAGGGGGAAACACAGATTCAGATAGGAGCATGACCAGAGACTGACCCTGGGGCCATCTTTAGTCTGCCACCACCTCTAAGGGACAGCTATTCCTTGTTACGTCCTCAGTACTAAAAGCAATACTCAGGTACAGAGGCTGACCCTAACTCAAACTCTTCTAGTGAGTAAATACTTTGGATTCAAGCCCGGGAAGTATGGCTCTAAAGCCTGTATTTTTAACCATTTGAGGACTTTAATTATTTCTGGATACAGACGTTTTTAGCATATTAAGGTTCTTTTTTACTTGAAGCACCTGCCTTGCCATTTTGCTTCCCTTTTTTGGTAAAATGGACAGGTTCCTGGAAGCTCTCAATTCAAACCAAGTCTCAGATTTCACTTTACCCCATGGTTCAGTGAATGTGTCAAGAGGTAAAGACTTTCCATTTGACTTTGACTAGATTCTGACTGACTAAGCTCTCAGTCTATTACTAGGAAAAATGAGGAATGGGTGTGAGCCCAAAACACTTGCAAAACACACACACAAAAACAAAACAACCACCAAGCCCCAGGACAATAGAAACTGATCCAAAACTGTAGCTTAACCTCAGAATTAGTGCTCACTCTGTAGTCCACAGAAACTTTCTTAAATAACTTAGTTTTCCAAGGAACTCATTGCCATCTAAAACTGCCCATTGCTGTTAATGAATTTCAAGCTTCAGGGAGCAAAGCAGGAAGAGCTCTGGTGTGCTAAGGCTATTCCCAATCTTCGAATCAGAATGATGCCATAAAGACCCATCAAGAGAGTATTTGGTCCACTTCTACCTCTGTGTGTTTCACCATGGGATCCTCAGACGGTAGAACAGTAGGATGGATGGTTGAATAAATCCAGTTCAGTGCAATTAAACAAGCATTTATGGAACCATCCAGCTGATTGATTGTCTTCTCAGAAAGGCCGATAATTTGGGAATGAGGGCAATAACAGACTCAGGAGTTGTGAGACAGTCCTTAGAGAGCTGTGGTTCCCAGAGTCAATGATGTCTATGTACATTCTCCAGAGCAAGAGATGCTATGGAGAAAAGCCTCATCATTAAACTAGGCAAAGTCTTTCTAGGTCTGTGACAATTCCTTTATAAAACAGAAGATTTCTTTATAAAACAAAGTTTTATAAAGAACTTTATAAAACAAAGTTTCCAAGAGGACCACAGTGTCAGGGATTTTGGTAAGAATAATTTCTTCAGGTATTTTTCAGAGTTAAGTGTCAGAATTTAAGCCACATGATCAATAAGGTCTGTCCTAGCACTTTCTAAAATTTGTAATTTTAATGTTGGAATGAAGCATTTCCTGGGATGTTCTGTACAATATACAATGTTTGTAAAATAAGTTGTATGGTAAATATACTTGATGGACAATTTAAAGAAATTACCACAAAATGCACGAAATGAAGAATTATATTCTATAATCCATCCATTATTTGCGCAAACACAAATTATCACAGATCAAATTTCTCTAGGTAGCAATCATAGTGCTTCACTTTCACCAAGTCAAGTTTTTGTTCTGGATTCTAGCAGCTCCTCAAAGAGCAATGAGAAAACTTCTAGTAGCATTCAGACATTCCAAGGAAATCCATTGCAATAGAGCACCAAATGGATTCAAGGCCAACACAAAAAGAGGTCAGCTGACTCTAAAACTGTGCTTGCATGTAGAATTCTCTGAGACTTGTAGCTGAAGTACAGCGAGAGTGATCATTGTCTCAGACAAGAAATGGGGTAGTGGAACTCACCAACGCCCCCCCCCCCCCGCTATTGGGGCAGCTGTGCATTTCCAATTACCAAGGCTTACACAGAGTCTGATTCAATTCTGGAGTCACGGGAAGGTATTTTAAACTCAATTCTTCTTTCTCTTAGCACAAAGAGAAGAACGATCCACATGCCTTGAGAATATTAGTATTAACTGCCATAATTATAGAAATTCACATACATACATGTATGAGTGGATATAGTCTTATAAATACATTTATATTCACATAGATATATTACCTTGTAATGAAATTTCATGTGTAGCAAAATATTCCAATTTCATTGCTCCAGAAAAATAAAAATACAGTAAAGTGAAATAAAGTGATTCAACATGGCTGAATAGGGGAGGAGTCTCTTTCAGAGCTATTCAGAGAAATTCAACTAAAACACAGGTAATTGGAAAAAAGGGGGAGGGACATAACACCCTAAAATCAATCTGAAACTAAAATCAATCTGACATAAGAGACTAATAGATAAAGCCAAGTAGAGACAAAGGACTTAACAAAATGGCCAGCCAGCTCACCCAGCTGCTGGTGGGGCACCAGATAGGGACAACTGCCAGCCATCCTTGGAATCTTTAAAAAAGAGAGAGAAAGAGAAAAAGATACATTGGAATAATGTGGCTAAATCAAGCCATACAGGATGAACTTGGGTATAGAGTCACCTGTGTCTTCTGCCTTCCTTCAAACAGAAGATGCTACAGACCAGCATTAAATTCTGCATACACATTCATGGGACCCAGGAACTCTAGCCAGCAGCATGCCTAGGGCCAGGCTAGATCCAGGTCACTCCTGTGACTCATGCTGTCTCCACAGATAACCTTTGTGGGACCTGGCAACTCCAGCCAGGACCTAGGAACCTAGGAACACCAACCCATGACATGTGCCTTCACTGTCCCACTGCTGCCATCAGGGATTCCCCCCACCTCCTGGACCTAGTATTGCTGTTGACCTTAGGATCCCACACCTCCCCACAGAACCTTGGACTGCGGTGGATTAACCATGCAGTATCAAGGAGAGACTCAGTAGGAAGAAGAACTCTGCAGGCTTCCATCAGTGAGGTGAATTTGCCCCTAAAATAGGAATAGAGTTTGCCACCTTCGGTGGGTAAACAGGAGCAATAGAGAAGCCCTCTCCAGAAGCAGGCCATGGGTGAGCTTGGCAAGTGGCTGGGTGGGTCCTTCCTGCACATAGAGAATATCAGGTAGCTTGAGGAGGGTGCCAACAAGATCTTCCTGAACCTGGAGAAAATTAATGAGGCCTGTGGAACACCCAGAGACACAGTAGGGTCCCACGTGAGACAAACACTATCAACAAGCAGATCTGGTAATTCTGAACAACCTGAAAACATAATAGCAGCAGGGACTAACAGTTGATTTCCATCAGTACTCCTAGGCCTGTAAGCCTAGGAAGAACATAGGTCTCACCCAACAGGCCCTGCATGGGGAATTCAGGTGACTGTCATTGTGGAAGCCAGCAACTGGACAAAAATCAACCTTACAATAGGACCTCAAGATACACACTACCAACAGTTGGCCCTAGTGGGACTGAAATGGGAAAATGTCAAAACTAAAAGCAAAATGCAATTTCAAACATCTAGTCAACCAGGAGCAAGTATAGGAGACACTGAAATAGAGGACTTCAAAAGTAACACACCAGAAACCTCTGAAAAGTTAGCAAGTGAAATTAAAAGACAACTCAATGAGGCTATAGGGAAATTAGAAATAATCTCTCATGTAAAAACAGAAATAACAACCTTAGTAAAGGAGCTGTTCAGTGCAGCTAGAGAAAAAAATAGATAAAAAAAAAAGTAGAGGAGTATGAGAAACTTTTTGAAACTTTGAATGAACAATATAAAAAACAAGCAAAATTCATGAAACAATCTCAAAGAGGCATCCAAGCATCAAAAAATTCTGTTGAAAACTTGCAGAACCATTTAAATGAAGCTGAGGATAGAATTTCAGACCTTGAGGACAGGATCACAATTAGAGATCATGAAAGGATAGAACTTTTAAATAACAAAGCAGCATAAAATGACAATCCAGCAGCTTCAAGATGATGCCAAGAGAAAAAAATATAAGGTTAATAGGCACCAGTGAAGATGCAGAAGTCAATGCAAATGACATAACTAAACTATTAACAGAAGTAATAGCAGAAAATTTCCCAAACATGGGAAAAAATCTGATATGCAGATAAGTTAGGCATATAGAACATCAAACAATAACAACCAAGATATGTTTACACCCAGACATATAATAACTAAGATCCAAGACATGCAACATAAAAACAGAATACTAAAAGCTGTTAGAGAAAAGACACAACTCACCTATCAAGGAAAGCCTGTTAGAATCACAGCAGACTTTTCAGCACAAACCATCAACTCAAGACAGGCTTGGAGGGAGGCATTTCAAGCCCTCAAAGAAAACAACTTTCAACCTACATTGATGTAGGTTGAAACAAGATACTTCCATGGCAAAGAATAAATGAAGAAATTCACGTCCACCAAACCAACCCTAGAAAGAATGTTCAAAGACATATTAGATAGAGATAAAAATAACCACAATCCCCAGAAACAACAACAGAAAGAAATCACCAGGTAGGACAAGCAATTAAACAAAGGGGAAAAACAGAAAGCAAACAACTGGACATAACATGGCAAACTTGAGCCAGTACATACTAGTTATATCCATAAATAGAAATGGCCTCAATTCACCTATCAAAAGAAATAGGTTGACAGAATGGTCAAGAAACCGGATCCCATAATATGCTGTATACAAGAAACACATCTGACTCAAAAGGAAACTCACAGATTAAAAGTCAAAGGATGGAAAATAGTATTCCATGCAACAGGAACCCAGAAAAAAGAGGGTATAACTATTTCATTTGCAGACAATGTGAATTCAAACCTAAAATGATTAAAAGAGATAAAGAAGATCACTACATGCTCATTAGTGAAAAATTCAACAGAAAGGACTAATGATTATAAGTTTATATGCACCAAATACAGGAGCACCCAACTATATAAAATAAATACGAATGGACATGAAAAACCAAATACACAAAAACACAATTATAACAGGGGACCTTAATACCCCACTGTCACAAAGAGATGGATCAATTAGACAAAAAGTCAGCAAAGAAATAATAGAACTGAATGATACCTGGAGCAATTGGACTTAGTATATGTTTACAGAATACCCCACCCAACCACATCAGAGTACACATGCTTGTCAGCTGCACATATTCTCCAAAATATACCATATATTATCCCATAAAACATTAAGTATATACAAAGGTATTAAAATTATCCCATAAAATTATCACTGAACATATCTGAACATAGTGCACTGAAATTGGAAATTAATGGCAAAAGAAATTGCAAAACCTGCATAAATACATGGAAATTAACTAACAACCTTCTGAACAACCAGTAGGCTACAGAGGAAATTAAAGAAGAAATAAAACAATACCTACAACTCAATGAAAATGCAGAAACAACATAGTATATTCTCTGGAATGCAGTGAAAGCAGTCTTAAAAGGGAAAATACAGTAATAAATTGTCATAGCAAGAAAAAAGAATGAGCACAAATATACAACTTAATGCTTCATCTGAAGCTTCTAGAAAAAGAAGTTAAACTCAAAGCTCATAGAAGAGAGGAAATTGTAAAGATTAGAGGAGAAATCAATGTTATTGAAACTAAAATATACAAAGAATTAATGAATCAAAAACTGGTTTTCTGAGAAAAAAAAATTGGCAAACCTTTAGCTAACCTATCAAGAAAAAGAAAGAAAAAACCCAAATTCACACAATAAGGATTGAAAAGGGGTAAATTACTACAGATCCCATGGAAATTCAAAAGATCATGAGTACCTACTGTGAAAATCTCTACCCATATAGGGTGGAAAACACAGAGGAAATGGACAGATTTCTAGAAACATATGAACTACCAAAGCTTGACCAAGAAGATACAGCAATTTTAGTTCAGCGGCATAAGCGCCTGCCTTGCAAGCAGGCAGTCATGAGTTCGATCCCTGGTACCGATAAAAAGGGAAAAGGCAAAAAACAAACAAACAAAAAAAAGGAAGATACAGCAATTTTGAATAACCAAATATCAGCTAATAAAAAAACTTACCAGTAAAGAAAAGCCCAGGTCCTAATGGATTGATGGCTGAATTCTACAAGAAATTTAGAGAAGATTTGATGCCAATGCTCCCTAAACTCTTCAATGAAACTGAAAGGGAAGTAGTTTTCCCTAAATCGTTCCTGGAGGCAAGTATTACTCTGATACGAAAATCAGAGAAAGACCCAACCTAAAAGGAGAATTATAGGCTAATCTCACTAATGAACACTGATGCAAAGATTCTCAATAAAATACTGGCAAATATAATGCAACAAATCATCAAGGTTATGCATCATAACTGTCATGGTTTATGTTTGTGTCCCCCAGGCCTCATGAGTTTGCATCGTGCATTTGTGATTGGTTCATTGTCTAGTGCTTGTGATTGGTTCATTGTCTAGTGCTTGGATTGATGGCGTCAGTGCTACACCCACTTAGGGGTGGAGCCAGGATGTGATGCAATTGGCAGGAAGAGGGTGTCTCTTTCTGTTTGCTGGTTCTGGCTTGCTGTTTGCAGCCGCCATGAAAGGCAGTCCAGCCATGCCCGCCTGCCTGGGAGCCAACTGAGTGTGGACTGAAGTGGAGCCAGGATGTGATGTAATGGCAGGAAGAAGGTCTGTCTTTCTCTTTGCTGGTTCTGGCTTGCTGTTTGCAGCAACCATGAAAGGCAGTCCAGCCATGCCCGCCTGCCTCGGCCAACTGAGTGTGGACTGAAACCTCCAAAAATTGTAAGAAATAAACCTTTCCTTTCCCAACTTCAGCATCAGATATTTTGTCTCAGCGACGAGCATAAAGTAACTAAGACAATAACCAAGTGGGATTCATTCCAGCAATGCAGGGTTGGTTTAACATATGCAAATCAATAAATGTAACACACCACATCAACAGAGCCAAAACCAAAACCACATGATCATCTCAAAAAGCAGAAAAAGCTTTTGATAAAGTCCAACACATGTTCATGATAAAAGCCCTTCAGAAACTTAATACATGGGGTCTACCTCAATCTCATAAAGGCCATCTATGACAAGCCTACAGCCATCATTATACTAAATGGACAAAAACTGAAAGCTTTCACACTAAATTCTGGAACAAGACAAGGATGTCCACTATCACCACTCCTATACAATATAGTTTTGGAAATAATAGCCAGGGCAAGAGACAAGAGAGAAATAAATGAATAAAGATAGGAAAGAAAAAAGTTAAAATATCAGTATTTGCAGATGACATGATAATCTATATTGAAGACCCACAAAATTCCATTAGAAGACTACTAGAGGTAATAAACAAATTCAGCAGTGTAGCTGGATACAAGTCAACATTCAAAAATCAATAGCATTCCTGTACACAAACAAAAAATTCACTGAGAGAGGAAATTATGGAAATATCACCTTTTATAATAGCATCTAAATAATGAAATACTTAGGAATCAACCTAATTAAGAAAGTAAAATTTTCACATGCTGAAAATTATGCTACACCAAAAAAGGAGATTGAAGAGGATATTAGAAAATGGAAGAATATTTTTTGCTCTTGGCTAGGGAAGAACCAACATTGTGAAAATGGCCATACTCCCAAAACTGTTATACAGGTTTAATGCAATCCCAATCAAAGTACCATTAACATACCTCACAGAACTACAGAAAACAATTCTAAAATTCATTTGGAAACAGAAGAAACCTAGAATCGCAACGGCAATTCTGGATAACAAAGGCAAGCCATCTCAAATCCTGACTTGAAAATATACTACAAAAACCACAGTGATAAAATCAGCATGGTATTGGCAAAGAAATAGACCTGAGGATCAATGGAACAGATTAGAAAATGCAAAAACAACTACAAAGACACTCATCCACCTTATATTTGACAAAGGGACTAAACATGTTCACTGGAAGAAGGATAGCTTCTCTAATAAATGGTGTTGGAAAATTGGCTTTCCACATGTCGAAGACTGAAACTATACCCATGCATATCACCACGCACAAAACTAAAGTCTAAGTAGATCGAAGATCTAAATATTAAAACAAAACACTAAATCTACAAGGTAGGTAGAAATCTTGGAGACATATTGGTAGGCAGAGAATTTGTGAACAAAACGCAAACTGCACAGAAAACCCTTCAAAGAATCAACAACTGAGATGTCACTATTGAAAAGTTTCTTCACTTCAGAGAAATCATCAACAGAGTGAAAAGAAAACCTACAGAATGGGAAAGAATTTTAGCCAGCAACTCCTCAAAGTACTTATATCCAGAACATTTAAAGAATTGAAAAACATCAAGCTCCCCAAATTCAAAGACCCTCTCCAAAAATGGGCCTCTGAGATGAACACACATTTCTCAGATGAAGATATAAAAATGGCAAATAAATACATGGAGAAATGTTCTCCATCACCAGACATTTGACAAATGCAAATTAAAATAGCATTAAGATTTCATCTTACTCCAGAAAGAAGAGCTGCCATCAAGAAATCACCTGATAACAAATGTTGGTGAGGCTGCAGGCAAAAAGAACACTGCTACATCGTTGGTGGGACTGTAGACTGCTGCAAGCCACTCTGGAAATCACTATGGAGATTTCTCAGAAAACTAGGATTGGAAGTTCCATTTAACCCAGCTATTTCCCTCCTGTGTATTTCCCCAGAAAACCTGAAAAGGTCATGTCACAGTGATATATGTGCATACATGTTCATAGTAGCACAGTTTGTAATAGCTAAATCTTGTAAACAACAAAAATGCCCACCAACTGCAGAGTGGATAAAAAAGATGTGGTATTTTATATAATAGAACATTACTCAGGTATAAAACGGATGGTCTTGAAACCTTCATAGGTAAATGGAGGCAACTTGAGACTATTCTCAGAAGTGAAATAAGAAAGAATCATATTTATAAATATCACACTGTGTCTCTAGTATAAAAAATAATACAAACTGTAGGAGTAATAAAGCCCAAAATGTGCAATTACTATTGTAAAAAAAGAAAGGAAAAGAAAATGCTCTAAAGGATACAACTGCATGTATGTTTAATTGTGTAGGATAGATGATCATATTACTAACTTTTTGTTAGATCATTTAGCAGAACTGTTTGTAGTCTCACTGTTTGAATAGCCACTTTGTATGCTTTAATTTTGTAACTTGAACAACTATTTCTAAAATGACAGTATGTAATTTATCAACTAGTGATTTCTTACTGTTTATTTTTTTGAAATTCTGTATTATTACTACCTTTTTTCTGTTTTGCTTTTTTCTCTTTAAATAAAATTTTTAAAAAATTGTGCAGGCACAAACTGCTGCCTTCCTGAGGATTGGCCAGTTTTCCTTTGTTGTTGTTGTTTAGTTTTTTCTTTTTCTTTCCTTTTCTTTTTTTTTTTCTTTTATTCCTGTTGATTTTGTGCACAGAGTACTAACTTGAAATGCCAGTAACAAGATTAAAAGCTACAGGGTTGCACAGTAAATGAAACATCCAACCCTTCCCCCATGACCTGTAGTTAAGGAGGCACTGGATATTAAACAGCCTTGCATCCTGGACTGTGCAGCCCCAGGTTGTCTCCATAGTGCTGGGAGTGGGAGCAAAAAGGCACCCTAGCAAACACCCACAATGCCTCAGGAAGTTATAGAGTACAGCGAAGGGGATAATGTTGGCAGTGGAACTGCAACAAATGGGGGATTAGCACCCCACCTTGAGGAAGGAGTAAGAATTGTGACTGAGAAGACTTGGATTGCAACAGCAGGAGCAGAGGACTGGACCATATCACATTATTTCATCCTAGCTGGCAGCAAACAACATGAGAGGACAGACACTTGTCAGAGGAAGAGGGACACAGAAGGGAGTGGGAGTGGGAAGAGACTCTAGTCTCTGACTGAAAACATCACAGCATCCAGGACAGAGACATTGCAAAGAGAAACAAGGTAAGGAGTGGGAGGCCGCTAAGGTACATACAGAAAGTTCTGGCTGAAGACTCTGAGACCCCCACATCTGGAGGTCAAGAGTAGTCTCAAAAATGTATACACAAAATATGAGAGCACCCTGCTATATAAGACAAAAATTGATAGACATAAAAATCAAATAAGTAATAACACAATCATAATGGAGGATCTTAATACAGCATTGTTACAGAGATAGAATATACTAGACTAAAAGTCAGCAATGAAATAACAGAACTGAACCAAACTTGTGAATAAATGGACTTATTTGATGCTCATAGAGTGTTCCACCCAATATCATCAGAATACGCATTCTTCTCGGCTGCAAACAGCACATTCTCTAAAATAGAGGCCATATACTAGACCATAGAGCATGCTTAAGTAAATGCAAAAAAAAAAAAAAAATGATCCCATGTATATTATCTGACTGTAGCACAATAAAATTGGAAATTAACTGCAAAAATACCCCAAAGGCTCCATAAACACATGGAAATTAAATAACACCATCCTGACTGATCACTGGTCACAGATGAAATTAAAGACGAAATTAAGCAATATCTACAAGCAAATGAAAATGCAAACACAATTTACTGTTACCTGTGGACTTCTATGAAAGCATCCTAGGAGGAACACTTAAGAGTAGTGAGAACTCACACCAGGGAAACAGAATGAGCACAAATACACTAATTGTACATCTCAAGTTTCTAGAAAAAGAGGAGTATGACAAGCCCAAATCCCATACAATGGAGGAAACTATAAACACCAGAGCAAAACTTAGCAGGACTAAGAAAACAGGAAAAGAATTAATGAATCAAAGAGTTGGTTCTTTGAAAGAATAAATAAATTTGATCAACTCCTAGCCAAACTTATCAGAAAAAGGAAAGAAAAAACTCAAATTCATGCAATGAGAAATGAAAAGGGTGAAATAAAAAAGATGTAAAACTTTTGAATAAGCCAATAGCAGTTATTGAAATTACAAATATAATTAAACTTACCAAAAAGAAAAATTCAGATCCTAAGGGATCACAGCTGAATCTACAAGAAATTTAGAGAAGATTTAATTTCAATACTCCTCAAACTCTTCAATGAAATTCAAAGGGAATTAATTCTCCCTATCTCATTCCTTGAGGCAAGTATTGCCTTGATATCAAAACCAGAGATAGACCAACCAAAAAAGCAAACTACAAGCTAATCTCCCTAATGAACACAGATGCAAAAGTCCTAAGCAAGATACTGACATACAAGAGTACATCAAGTCATTATGAAGGCAATACATTATGATGAAGTGCAATTCACCCCAGGAATACAGGGATGGTTCCAAACATGCAAATCAATAAACATAATACACCATTCCACAGAGCCAAAGACATAATCATCTCAATTGATGTGGAAAAAGCTTTTGTTAAAGTTCAACACTAATTAATGATAAAAACCCTACAGATAATCAGAATAGTTGGTCTTTACCTTAATCTCATAAAAACTACCTATGAAAAACCAACAGCCAACATCATACTAAATGTACAATTAATTGAGGTTCTTACTCTAAAAACCGGGACAACACAAGGATGTCTACTATTAGCACTCTTATTCAGTATAGTTCTAGAAACATTAGCCAGAGTAATTAGAAAAGAATTAGAAATAAAAGGAATAAGGGCAGGAAATTATCATTATTTATAGATGACATGATACTCTACATAGAAAACTCCAAAAACTTCACCAAAAAATTTCTAGATTTAATAAGCAAATTCAGTAGTGTAGCTGGATACAAAGTTAACACTCAAAACTCAATAGTGTTCTGATACATAACAACAAACTCACTGAAAGAAGAATTTGGAAAATCACACCCCCACAATAAGATCAAAAGGAATGAAATACTTAGGGATCAATCTAACAAAAGAGGTAATGATTTATACATTTAAAATGATAGTATTCTGAAAAAGGAGATCAAAGATGATATCATAAAATGAAAAGATATCCCTTGCTCATAAATAGGAAGAACCAACATTGTGAAACTGGCCATATTTTAAAAATTACCATACAGATTTAATGCAATCTTGATCAAAATATCATTTACGTGACAAATCTAGAGAAAATATTCCTGAAATTTATTTGGAAACAGAAGAGACCTCAAATAGCAAAAACAATCCTGAGCAACAAAGACAAAGCAAGAGACATCACAGTCCCTGACTTGAAATTATACAACAAAGCTACTGCAATAAAATCAGCATGATATTGACAATAAAATAGACCTGGGGTCAGTGGGGAAGATTAGAAGATGCGGACCCACCTACAAATACACTCAGCAGTCTTATTTCTGACAGAGGCACTAAATATGTTCACTGGAAGAAAGATAACCTCTAATAAATGGTGCTGGAAAAACTGGCTTTCCATATGCTGAAGAGTAAAACTAAACCCGTGTCTCTCAGTATGTGTTAAATTAAAGTCAAAATGATCAAAGGTCTGAATATTAAAAGAGAAACACTAAATCTACTGGAAGAAATATTAAGTAAAAATCTTGAAAACAGGCAGAATGTTCATGAACAAAATGTGCACAGCACAGGAAACACTTCAATGAATCAATGACAATACCTTATCTTATTAAAACGTTTTTGAATGTCAATAGGAATCACTAACAGAGTGAAAGGAAAACACCGAATGGGGCAATATGTTAGCTAAGTGTCCCGCAGGACTTTTATCTTGAACATATAAAGAATTGAAAAAAATCGGGCCCCAAAATCAAAGACCCATTCCAAAAATGAGCATCTGAGATGAATATGCACTTTTCAGATGAAGAAATACAAATGGAAAATAAATACATGAAAAATGTTTGATGTCATTAGTCATTTGTGACATGCAAACTAAAACAACAGTGAGATCCATCTCACTGCAGAAAGAATGGTTGCCATCAAGAAATCAACCAATAAATAATACTGGCAGGACTGTAGGGGAAAAGGAACACGTCTCCACTTTTGGTGGGAGTGTAGACTGGTACAACCACTGTGGAAATAAGTGTGGAGATTCCTCAAAGAACTAGGATTAGAGGTCCCATTTGACTTAGCTATTTCCCTTCTGGGTATTTTCCCAAAAGAATTAAAGACATCATAACACAGTGATATATGTGCACCCATGTTTATAGCAGTGCAATTTGTATTAGCTAAATCTTGGAAATAATACAAATGCCCATCGACAAAAGAAATGTATAAAAAAAGATATACTATTTTTATACAATGGAGTACTACTGAGCTATAAAGAAAGTTAAATTTGAGGCTTTTACAGGAAATGTACATAAATTGAGATTGTGCTCACAAGTGAGATAAATCAGATTGGCATGTGTAAACATTGCATTGTCTCCCTAGTGTAAGAAACCGAAGGAGTAAATAAAAGTCAAAGTATACAATAGATACTGTGAAGAAGTTGCTTAAAAAGAAATAACAACTAAGATGTAGAAAAGAAGAAAGGGAATATATATATATATATATATATATATGCACAAAAGACAATTATACTATCCATTTGTTCATTGAAAAGAATGGCTTATGTTTATATTGTTTGATCAATCCTTCATGCCTATATCTTACAATCTGAGTAATTATTTTGAAAATAACAGTATGTACTATATTCATGATTGTTTAGTCCCCTATAAGCTCTTTTTTGAAATTCTGTATTATTGCCTTTCACTGTTTCTTCTTTAGAATAAAACATAAAGCAAAACAGAATTCACTCCAAGTAATGTACATGATACAATTCAAGCAGGATATGAGTTAGTCCTTTTCTGACACAGAAATATTGCTGGACACTGGAAGAGCAGAGTGAGAAGAAAAGAATTGTTACCTCACTGAAGCAAACTAAGTATTTTTTTTAATTCAACTTGGTCAATTTAATGTGAATAAAAGTTCATATAAGAACACTGACCCAGAGAATAAAAATTTTGCTGGCCCCATAGTGCTGCTTCATGGCAATAGCATTATTGACATCTTATATCCTTTAATTCTTTGTCGCAGGATAATGTTCAGCGCCCTGAAGAATACTGTACTAAACAGGTTTCCCATATCTGGGTCTGAATACCCAACAGCTTAGAGAAGGAGGGATTTATTTGACTCATGGTGTTAGAGAATTCATTCCATGATTGGCTGGGTTTAAGGCAGAACCATCATAGCAGGAAAGTGACAAAGCCAAGCTGCTTAGTTCAAAGTGATTGGGAAGCAAAGCAGAGGACCTGTACCGAGAAGCAGGGGATAGGGACAGATATAGACCCCGTGGTCTCACCGACATGATCTTTCCAGACACACTCAGAAATTAGTATTAGCTGCCTCTGCCCCCACCCTTACCCCAAACAAAAATGTCTCTATTTGGACAAAATTTCTTCTGGTTGAAAAATCGCTCTCCTAAAATGAAGATCTCTGTTGCCATTCCACTATGAGTATTCCAAATTTTCTTATTCACTATGAGTATTATTTCCAAATGTTTATCATTAACGCACACAGTTCTTACAACAAGAGCCAAAGATAATGGCTTGTGTGCACCTGATTTTCTAAAGTGGCACTACACAGCGGAAAACTGTAAGGAGGGAAACAGAGGAAGGAAGAGGAAAGAGCAGCAAAACTACGGATTCAGATGAGATCTAACCTCAGGCTGAACCCTCAGAAATCAGTAAAATGTGTGACAGAATTTATTAAGCTTTCAGAAAAGAGAGCTGGGCTTTTGGATCACACACTGGTCAATTATTATCTAATAGTCACTGGGGAAAGAATTGAAAATTGCCCACACTGAACTGCACTGATATCTGTGCCCTATTCCTTAACTAATAATGGATAGATTTGATTGACCTAATATATTTTACACAGAGACAAATGTTGTTATGAAAATGAATAATGACCGTGTGTGGGCATTACTCGGCTTAGTGTAAAACCTTCCTACTTAAAGTATAGTCTCTTAAAAGAGATTTGTTTTAATAGGAGCTACATTAGTGACATTTGTAAGTATTCTTTGTCTACAACTATGCCCCTAAGCAGAAATTCACAGAATTTCTCCTCTTAGATTTGTAATTTTATACACAGTGAAATATATATTAATACACATTTAAAGTGGCAGCAACCCAGTTCTTCGATATATGTTTGAAGATTGTCTCTTGCTTTCTTTTCCCATTAGGTTGTGCTCCAGGGAAGTGAAAATTAAAATAATAGGAGTGTTCAGAAGATACTGTCTTAAACAAAAATGAGCAGCTTAGGTTGAGCACAGAAAAACACAATAGAAGTACAAGAAATTCTAAACATCAACGCACATAACTTTCTGATCATTGTGTGGAGTTGTTGTGCTATTATTTCCCTTCAGGTTAGGAGCATGCACAATTACAAACACAACACAAAGCACACACACAGTATTTTTTTGTTAGAAATATTATTTTAAAGCTACGATTGATGCCCTTATCTAGTTGCAGGTATACCATCGACATAGCTTCATTGTTTTTCACTGACAGTAAATCTGCCACAGTGCTTTCTAAATGCCAGCCTACATCAGACAAAGCAAATTCACCTGTCAGTTCTTATATAAATGTTTCTGAAAAAAATGTATCATTTTTCTTAAGAGACACATATGGGCATTAGAAACTTAACAACACGTTTTACATAAAACTTGGGAAGCGATAGAAATAACAATTGCCCAGTTGGTTTAAACATGGATTATCAAACATGTTTGCTAAGAAAAAAGCATTTTATTATTTCTGTGTAAGACATAATGCATATACTTTAATGTGCATATCATGTAGATAGTGTTTACAATTTAACACCATTTGTAATATTATAAATAGGAGTAAGATTGATCCTGACAGAGACATGATTATCCTTGTTGGAGAAGCCAAGATGCCCACATTAGAGGTCTTTAAGTTATGTACCAGTGAGTCCATTAAGTGCTCTGCTCATTGCTGTCACAGGACATTTTACTTTTCCGAAAATGCAGTCTCAATGGATAGGAAAAATAAACCTCAAGGAGTGGGTGATGGTTAATTCCAGGTCATAAGCAGCTCACAGATGCCAGCCGTAAGATGAGATCTAAGGACTTCACTGGTGTGAGATGCAGTTCTTGAAACAACCAGGAACACTTGATGGAGAAAATGGTCTATAAATTCAGATGAGGCTACTAAAGTGCCTCCTCTATTCTTAGGCCATTTTTAGTTACTGCAAAAGTGAAAATTTTAAATTTGAGGTAAACCAAAAGAAACAGTTTGGTGATTCTTTTGTTTAAGAAATTACATGTGCAAACCAGTATTCAATTTTGAGAACTATGAGTAGTTTCACTTCAGAGTTTGAGTTATAAAATTACCCTACATACCTATGCTTGGCCTGGCCGTGACAGGAAGTTCCCGTTTTCCTCTGTTAGGTACTCACCACCTACCAACAGCCATCCAATGAAATGAATTCCATGGTGTCAGGGAATTTACTCACTACTGCAGAAACTCAAGCTGCTTTTAGAATCTTGATGTTTCAATGCAGCAAGTCTAAATCTTTTACCTCTCAATTCTGACTATGAATACCTCTGGAGTAAACTAAATATTGCTCTCAAATGTGGAGTTTTTGTGGTTTCTCAGTCTCCTTCGATATCACCTGGCCCACTTTTGGTTCACTGTCTAGTTTAGATCTCTGAGTGGTCCAGCAGACTCAGGAAAACAAGTTTGCCACAGTGTGCAATGGAAGCAGTTCCAGATCCCTTAACAATTGTGCCCTGATAGATAAGGCTGGAATGAAATTCATAACTACAGATTGTCATACAATTTGAGTAAGAATATTGCTGTTTTCCAGGAAAGCATTCATTATTCAGACATCTCCAGTCTGCCTGATCCCCCTCCTCACAAACAGCCTCACAGTATCATCTAGGCTGTTTTATTCAGCATTTATCGGGAAATAATTATTTGTGCCAGCTTTCATCTGTCAAATGAAAGAGAGAAGATGATTTATAACATTAAACAGTTAGTGCTTTTATGAATTTCTGCATAATTTTAAAAGTGCATATATCATTAAGCAATAGCTTGAAGCTTTTTAAAGTACTTCTCTGACTGTATGTACTTCCTACCTGTTATCTCACTGGCCACTAAGAATGTGTAAATGTCCCTAAAAGAAAGACAGAGACAAGGAATTCTTTGGGTACTGATGACCCTTGAATAATGTTTAATTTAAAAAAACAGGTGTAATATAAACCTGTGGTGGAGAATCATCCCAGCCCTGTCTTTCATTCAGTGGTTAACTGTTTCACATCCTGTCTGTAGTGCCCCTGGCAGTCTAGGCAGGGTGCAGTACTTAAGCAGCAAGGGCCCCATGAAGATTATGGCAGCTGGAAAGAGCCACTTAAACTCAGCATCAGGGATTGCTGCTTTCTGGGAGTGTTTTGATTTCACTTCTGTTGCTCCATCTACTGTTTTGCAAGGGATGGTCCTACAGTTTTCTTTTTTTGGACTGTCTTGTTTTCCTCATATCCACAACTAAGTCACTTTTTAAAAAGGGCAAGAGTAGTGAGTCTGGAAATAACACTGGGAGGATTTGGAGGACATGATACGGTATTTAGACTTTTTTTTAAATCCACAAAAATATTCTTAAGGTCCAAATTTTATTTAAAAATAATTTGGCAACAGTATATCTGGTGCTAATAAAGTATATTGAAATTCTTTATCCAAAGAATTGACCCTATTAAGCAACTCAAGAACCCTCCCTGGTTTGAGTCCAGAGAGAGTCCTGAGATTACAGACTCATATACACAGTGCCAGAGACTGAAAGAGGAGCCTCACTCTCTGAGTGTCACAGCCCTGAACTGTCCAAGGTTGAAAGTTACAGCAACAATTATCTATGTTGCTTCCACATTGTATCAATAAGGAAACTGAGACCCGGGAAGATAAAGTATTGACTTAGGAGAACAAAGCAAGGTAGCAATTGGAGCCTAAGAAGACTGTTTCTTTGCTTAATATAAGTTCTAAACAATCTGTTCAGTAAGATCCAAAAAAACTCAATGGACGCTGAAAATTTTGTTGTGGGATTTCATATCCATGAAGACAGAGTCGTGTTGAGTCTGCAAAGCAGAACTCAGATTCACACAGAGAAGCAAATATTTTAGTAGAGCAAACGTTAGTTATTTTTATCACTTTAAACTTATGGGGCTTTTGACTTGCCTTTTTGGGGGCCTAAATTAGACAGAAATAATGGTATGATGCTTTGTTATCTATAATGTTTTGTTTCTTCTTCAGTAAAATCAAGATGAGCAATCTTGAGAAAAAAATAATATTTTACATCTCAAATAAACTGCTATTGGAAGATATCGAAGTGGTTCCTGGGTTTCAGCTATCCTGAAGTTTCTGTTCCTTGTAGATGGAATGAAGGGGTGAAGTTGAGGGTCTCAGGGGACCCCGTACTTCAAAGATTCATTGAACATAGATAACATAAAAGCAGATCTTTTCACCCCTTTTCATAGCATTAATTTTTCAAGCAAACAAGTTATTTGCAAAAGATAAATGTTTTATATTATCAGTGAGTGAGAGTGGATATTAATCACTTTGGTAAATAGATCTCCGTTTACTCCTAAAACACAGAACTAAAGCAGCATGCAAATCATTTATACTTGAACCGAGGAAGACCAGGAGGAAGCTTATGGAGCTATTGCTTTTGAAATTTCCTGAATTATATTTACATAGGGCCCCTCCTTCACTACACCAGCTTAAGTTTCTATATATAAGCTTTGCAATGGATTCTTTCTCAGCAGCACAATGAGCACTGTGTTTTCAGATAAAAGTGTGCTAGCCTTCCATTGATTTGGTTGTTGGTGTGTTAAAATCATTCACAAATGTTAGTGCAGTAAACCATGATCTGCTCAAAATATCAGGAGTGGTGTTTGTCTCCCATAGTGATACATTGTTTTCATGGGGAAAAGCAATGCTTAACCAAGTGGCACATTTTAGGTTGCTATACGAAGCAAAATTTGAGAACTACAGTCAATTCTGTACTGTTTGCAGAAGTTTCTAATTAGTAATTAGAAAACAGATCTATGGCAACTAAACCATGGAAATATTTTAGCTCTCAATCATTTACAGGTATGTAGGGAGATATCCCAGAGGAAGTATATGAGAAGAACTTTGTAGAGCCTTGGAAAAGCTACACAGATGTTTAGGATGGGAAGCTAGTTCTTTCCAGTTTATCCTCTCCCTACTAATAATCTACTACTCTTCCAAAGCGAAATTCTTATTTCTTGTCATTTTTGCAGAATAATTTGGATTCATCATCCTTGGTACATTAAGGAGGCAAACCTATGTCTTCTCTGTACACTGAGTAGTGGGAATAAACACTTTATGCAATTATTTTTAGTGTCTCCTGTGTAGTTGTCCTCCCCACGGGACCCTCAGTGGATATTAAAACAGGAGAGTGCTCAAGTTCCTTATATAAAGTATTACTACATTATCTGTATCCATCTTCTCATGTACTTTAGATGGTCTAAACTACTCATAACAAAATAAATTCCACATAAATAGCCATTATGCTGTATTACTTAGGAAATAGTGACACGAAAGTCAGTCTGTTTGTGTTTACTGCAGACACAACTTGTCACAGATATATTAGATATAATATTAGCTGAATCTGTGGATGTGGAACCCAGCATTTGACTGCCACTCTACATATTCCTGAAGTGAGTTTTCCAGTGCAACCTGAACATCAGAAATAATTTAGAGTTGCACTTTGGACACACAAAACTGATATCCCGAATTTTAAAGGTTGATGTACAAGTCTGAATTATGCTAAGACGAAAAGGCAATTACACATATAAGACTGAAATGTAATTATTACAGAGTCATGAATGCAGATTTTGAAATGTGTTACATCACATTAAATCTGGCAAACAGCCAGCAAAACTGACAGTCTTACAATTTTAATATTTAAGACTATACCCGGAACAACTCTGCTGACAGTCCACAAGCAAGGCATGAGAATATGGAACGACAGAAAGTTTCTATTTTTTGTCATCTTACTACCACCCAGGAGGAGCCAAAGTAGGCTGTTATTGCATTTAAGGTCTACAGAATAATCGTTCCTGGCAAGTGGTGATACAGACAAGTTTAGAGCATCCTATGGTCAGTGTCATGTGTTTTAATCATGATTCCTTCTAATATAGTCTGTGCTGTAGTATGTAGTAACAGTCAGCAGGGTATAGTAAATCTCCTCACTCTTTGCCTGCCTAAAGGATAATAAAACACTTAAACAGAACTAGTCCCAAGTTTGGACCTTAGGTTGTGTTTCAAAGATGTGGGACTTGGACTTTAACCCAGAGCAATAGAAGCCCACCAGATTTCATATTTTCTGGAAGAATCCCAACTGAGGGGCTTCAGCTTGTCCTGAAACCAGTGACCAGGAGCGGGAGGAGCATCTGCAGAGAATCTTCTCAACAGGCACAATACGGGGTGCCCCGAACTGAGAGTCAGCCCGCTCAACCATTGTTTGACTTTCTGGTTTTCCCACTGGATCTGAGAGTTTTTGGGTGCAAACCAGATGAGAAAGCTCCCCTTGACAGACCTGAGAGTTTATTCCCAAATCACTGCACAGTGGTGTTTTCTGTAACCATGTACAAGACCCTGGCTTCAAAAGATCCCAGAGGATGAACCAAAATGGTGTCTGCTATGAATTTTGCAGAGGCTCAAGGTTATCATTGTTCTACAACAGCCACCTGAAATAGTAGGGTTGCATGCTGGTACTTCAGGTCTCTAAAACTGGCAGATCAAGTCTTAATGTCTCTATTTTTAATTCACTAATCCAATTCATTTAAGAACTACCCTAAATTTAAAAGTGTACAGAATCACTATGTGGGAGTTGAACTTGATATTTTTATTTCATTTTTCTAACAACTCTGTTTGGTAGATGTTATCAACACTCCATTTTCCAGTATGGGCTCAGGAGCATAAAAAGACCCTTATAGATATTATATAGATTACATGTGATGAGGGCAGAATCCTGTCCAACAAGTGAGACAGCATCTCTGAGTTCCAGCACCACCTTAAGCTAACACATGCTGGTCTGATGTTGCTGGGAAATGCCTTCTGTTGTTAAATGATTTTGCAAATGGAGTCTAGAAAGGAAAAGGAAACAACTCTTTATCTTGTTCTGAGTCGCCAGTGTTTTGAGGGATATATGCCTTTTGAATTTTTGACCTGAGTCAGAGCCAACAGCAAACAGACATTTGGGCAGGAACTCATTAGTGACACCCAGAGAAGCCCACGGAGAGCATGTGTTGTTGATGAGACATCTGTGGCTGTTCATAGCAGGTTACATCATTGGAAGACAAGCTCCCTATCTCTTGAGGTGACGCGAGTCAGAATGCTAATTTATCAGTTTACAATAAGAAACGCAGTCTCCACATGGACTGGAATACTTACATCAGCGTGGCCAGTACATTTCCACCCTACAGGCAGACCAATGTGGGAAACCAAATTATAATCAGCACATTGTTTGATTAGTAGCAAATTAGAGCAGGGAAAGAGAATTAGATGATTTTAGGCTTAGTGGTGTGAGACAAACCCAGCCTGATATGTCCGTCTCCACAGCAGGGGTAGTCTTTTCAGTGATAATGTAGTAGTTGAACTTAATATTTAAATCACTCAAATTTCACTGACCTAATTCTGCCTTAATGGAGCTTGGGTAGGCACAGCAGTTTTTTATTTTCTTGTCATTGTGAATTTATGTGATTATTTTCTGACAAATCTTTCATCTGCTGGAGAGATGATTTTCTTTTCTTTCTTTTATAATGAGATGAGGGTTTTTAGTTTAATTGTCAAAAAACTATTATAGTCAATAGAATAGTTAAAAAACTATTATATTTCTTCAGGATGATTTCTTTTCTAACTCTCCTAATTTAACTTCAGATTCCTGCTCAAAAAACAATCCATGTTCCAAGTATTTACATATATCACAAACTCAGCAAAACAAAAATCTCAGAGAATGAGCACACGAAAAGCACGGTTTTCTGTGTAACTTCAGGCATGTCTATACATCTTGCCTAATAAGGGCTGAGAAAATCTCACAGTAAAGTTAAAAAGGAAATTACATACAAGTGACACATTTCAAGATTCTACTTAAATGAAATATCAAAGTAGACTGTTTCATAGTGACCTAATGTAGGTTAGTAGTAGAGGAGCAACGATTGACACATTTCAGGATTCTGTTCATATAAAATATATAAAATATATTGATACAGAGATCTGATACAGATCAATGGTGGAAGGAGGATTGAATGAGAAGGAGCTGCTGATGAGTTTTATTTTAGGAGTGGTGGGAATACCCTAAAATTAGATAATGACAATACTTGTTCACTTCAGAAGATATACCAGAAAGAGATAAATGTGTGGTTTAAAAGAGTAAATTCTATGATGTGTAAATTATGTAGAAATAAATCTTTGATATAAGAAAAGTTAACAAAATCAAAGTGAAAAATTGTTATGGAAAATTTAAAACCTCAAGGCATAGACATAATTCGTATACAACAATTCACATGCAACACAGACCTGCATATATTTTTCTATCCTTTGTGGACCAAGACAATTGCCACTCAGAAAGATGTTTTATGCTCTATATTCTTAAACGTGAAATATATGGGAATATATATCATATTTAATTATCCCTAATGATTTATTATTAAAATAAATAAATTGTGAAAAACTGTTTTTATGTTAAATACAAATGTCAAATATTAAATACAGACATTTTAATTCTGTTTTTAAGTTGACTTTTCAGCTAATTTGAAAGTTCAATCAGAATCTCCTTTTCTAAAATGTTTGGCTCAATTGATATATTGACTATTACAATAAATCGATAACATAATAGCTTGCGCATTTTTGACTACTGTACAATAATCGGTGCTTGTTTGAGGCTTAGTAAACTCCTACAGTTTGGTGCTAGGTTGTTAGTTTCATTCCTCCTTATAAACACTATGAGAACAGGCTCTTATTCTGGGTTGTAGAGATGTTACACCCCCAGTTATCTGCCTCAGAGTTTATGGAGAGCTTCAATGGCTAACCCCTGACCACCCAGACCACCTTTCACCCAGAATGAATTATTTGTTTCTCTGTCTAAAAAATTTCTCCAGTGCCAGGAGAGTAGGGAAGCCTAAAGATACTGAAATTTGATCCTGGAATTTGATATAATCAAATATCATGATTTTAGTTGTTAGAAATATATCCAGTTGGCAAAACTTCTGGGAGAATTAATTCTGTAGTGCATTTTACATGGCAACTAAAGATCTCCATGATGAACTGGACCAAGAGTCCCAAGGCACCATTCACTCAGGCACCTGTTATCAGCCTCCTCCACTTCCCACATCACTTGAACCACTTCTTTATCTACCTTTCCGGGATGATCTCTTAAACACATTGTAGCCACATCTTTATTTCAGAGACTTCAAGAAGATATCTTGTAAATGATGTCATTGCTTCTGATTTCCCCCTGTGATGAGGACACATTGCTAAATAACCACTATCCATTTGTTGAACATAGTCACTAATTTTCTTTCAACTAGGAAATGCTAAACATAGTAAGCTTCCTTTTTCAAATTCCGTAGGTTTCAGCAAGAAAAATTTGACTTTCCATTTCTGAAGGCTTCCATGAACTACTGCATAGGTGATTCTGCTGATGGCCAACCATGTTTCCTCAGTGATAATCCAACCTTTTGAATTATTATTGTGCTTTTGTTAAAGTACATATTAATATATGTCAGTAATAATGGTCATAGCTTCTGATTCATTAATTCTACTTTGGGGAATTAATTTAAAAGATAATCCATGCTGGATAGGAAGAACAAACATTGTGAAAATGGCCATTCTCCCAAAACTGTTATACAGATTCAATGCAATCCCAATAGAAATACCATCAACATACCTTATAGATCTAGAGAAATCACTCCTAAATTTCATCTGGAACCAGAAGAGACCTAGAATCGCAAAGGCAATTCTAAGCAGCAAAGACAAAGCAGGAGGCATCACAATCCCTGACTTGAAGTTATACTACAAAGCAACAGTAGTAAAATCAACATGGTATTGGAATCAAAACAGAGCTGAAGATCAGTGGAATAGATTAGAAGATACAACCACAACTACGAACACACTCAACCACCTTATTTTTGATAAAGGAGCCAAGCAGGTTCACTGGAAGAACGACAGTCTCTTTAATAAATGGTGCTGGAAAAACTGGCTCTCCATTTGCCGAAAACTAAAGCTAGACCCATGTCTATCACCATGTACTAAATTAAAATCTAAATGGGTCAAAGATCTGAATATTAAAACAGAAACACTAAATCTATTGGAAGACAAAATAGGTAGAAACCTTGGAGACATAGGAGTAGGTAAAGAATTCATGAACAGGACTCAAACCGCACGGGAAATACTTCCCAGAATCAATAACTGGGACCACTTCTTATTAAAAAGTTTCTGCATGTCAAAAGAAATCTCCAGCATAGTGAAAAGAAAACCCACAAACTGGGAAAAGATTTTAGTGAACTCTCTCTCAGACAAGGGCCTCTTGTCTAAAACATATAAAGAATTAAAGAAACTCAGACCTCCGAAATTCAAAGATCCAATCCAAAAATGGGCATCTGAGATGAATATGCAATTCTCAGATGAAGAAATGCAAATGGCAAATAAATACATGAAAAAATGCTCATCATCATTGGTCATTAGAGAAATGCAAATTAAAACCACACTGAGATACCATCTCACTCCTGAAAGAATGGCCAGGATCAAGAAAACCGACAACAAATGCTGGAGAGGATGTGGGGAAAAAGGAACTCTCCTGCACTGCTGGTGGGAGTGTAGACTGGTACAGCCTTTGTGGAGATCTGTCTGGAGATTTCTTAAAAAGTTGGGACTGGAAATCCCATTTATTCCAGCTATTCCACTTCTAGGCATATTCCCAGAAGAACTGAAAGCATCATACCACAGTGATATATGTGCACCTATGTTTATAGCAGCACAATTTGTAATCGCCAGATCTTGGAAACAACCCAAGTGCCCATCAACTGAGGAATGGATAAAAAAGTTGTGGTATTTCTATACAATGGAGTATTATTCAGCTATAAAGAAGGATCACATTGAGATATTTATCAATAAATGGGCGCAGCTTGAGACCATACTCATTAGTGAAATAAATTAATCTCGCATGTGTGAATACCGAATAGTTTCCCTAATGTAAATAATGATTCAAATATATAAAAATATGTGGTAATCATGATTCCCCATTAGGTGGCCTTGAAGCCTTATAAAGTTTTCACTCATTAATTAGAAAGGCTTTATTCTGGGCTTCTTGATATGAAAATATTTGAAGCTAGAGTATATGAAGTTTTATGCAAATATTTCAAGGAAAAAGACACTATGGTAACTACTATTAAGTCAGGTTATAAGGTGGTGAAGTACTAGGTTGTTGAAACAGTCATGCTGTGACCTCTATTGTTATATTGTTATGTCCTGTTTTATCTCAATCTCCCCCTTATTGTTTCAAAAAAAATTATTTAGTCATTTCTTATGTTTGTCTTAATTAAAGAAAAAATTCAAAAAAATTAGGATATATAAATAGTAACTCTTTTCGATTTCCTATTAACTTGTTTTGAAGTCCTGTAGTACTCCCACGATCTTGTTTTGACTGATTAGACTCTGTTCCATTCTATATGATAGTATCAAGTTTGAAGACATAGGCAACTACTTTGAAGACAATAAGATTCACTAAGATACCCATTCTGGTTTGACTATTGTCTTCTTTGGAAGTCCTGTAATGTTTACAATGCCTAAGTTTTATTGGTCTTGTTCTCTACTGTTTTGTCCAACTTTATAATATCTAATAAGATAGACAATTCTTTTTAAGGAAACAAGGGACAACGTTGATAACCATTGTTGATAAACTTGTACTCTGTTCTACACCATGTGCTATGTCTATCCTTGGTATTGACTGACAGCTTTGTTTTGCCATATTTGACTGTATTCTTCCCCCCCCCCCCAAAGAAAGTAATAAGCACTAAGGAGTAATAAAATCCAAGATGTGTAAATTTTGTTGTAAAAAAGAGAGGGGAAAAAAAAAAAGAAAAAGAGCTCTAACGGATATAACAGCAAGTGTGTTTGGGGGTGTTAAATAGCTGACTTTATCAATGTTTTTGGAACATTGAACACAGCTGTCTGCAGTCTCCCTGTTTGAATGTCCACCTTGTGTTCTTTGATACTGTGATTTGAGGAACTATTTTCAAGAAGATAGTGTGTAATCTACTAGCAGGTAATTTCTTACTGTTATGTTTTTTTGTTTTGTTTTGTTTTGTTTTGTTTTGTTTTGTAGTTCTGTATTGCGTGTACCCTTACGCCGCTTTGGTTTGTTTTGTGTTTTTCTCTTTTTCCTCTTAAAAAAAAAAAAAAAGATAATCCATGCTACCAAAAGTATACATGCTACAGGCATGAAATGATATATTTCAAGATTGCATATAGTAGCATATAAAAAACTTTAAAATAATATAAATGCCCAACAATATGGACACTAGGTTATAGTGCAGTAATTCTTTGTAAAATTATCTACTTAGAAAACATGGCAATGACAATCATTTGTTAAGATGGTAAATAAAAAGAAACCAAAGAAAATTACCTTTATGCTATGATTATCATGTTTGCATAATGAACAAAAACTAGAGAGAGGTCACCTATCAAAATAGTTATTTTCTCTTTGTCTAGCTCTAGAGTCAGATGTGATAAGCAAAAAATTTTGTCATAGCTATAAATGCAATTCTTCAATGCCTAAAGACTGGCTCACAGATCCGCTGTTATTATTTTGTACAGCTGAGAAAAAAATGCTGACTGTCTCAATTTGATTTTTTTTGGATGAAGGATGGAATAAAATTCTTAGCTTTGTTGAATATATTCTCTTTGCACAATAACTCAAAGTTTAGGAAGAAGTAAAATAATAAACATTAATAGACATTTTCTTTTATTTCTCTCCCTCAATAAGAACAGAGCTATCTGTTGAGAATATCACTCTGATGCCATCAACTTGAAAATTCTGGACTTGGAATGTTACATTAAAAATGTACACAGAAATAGAGAAACTATTCTGAAGATAAAAGGTGATAAGTTGAAGGTAATTATTCGTGGAGCCAGAACCAACTCTGGTTATCTGGCTAGCTTCCTGATGTGTAGATGGAGTGCCAACCTTTGCCCAGCAGAAGGGCTCTGGCTCTTGTAGAGGTCAGCTGCAAAGAGATTTCCGAAGGAGCTTCACACTGTCTGCAATCCATGATGAAACAACATAGAATAGAAAAGTCGAGTGACCTATACATAAAACTGGTTTCTAGAGTCAGGGACTTATGGACCTGATTTACTATCTGCAGAGGTCCTGAGTGCCCATCCTCAGTGAGAGTGTTATGAATTTGTTAGCAGTGCTGATCATTCTGATGATAGATTCTGGACTGGGCCATGTGATGGCTGCTGACGTAAGGCGTTTTGTGCCCTGATGTGACAGATCTGCTCATGTATTACCTGGGGGTGATCTGGGCAGAGGAGAGGTGGAGCGCCCCACTTGAGTGCTGGTTCCTCTCACCTCATTTTTCCATCACACAGCACCTAAGATCTCTTCATACCTTTTCTCTCTCCAACCTGGTCTGCCTCCAAGAACTTGTAGAAGAATTTGTGCTGTGTTTCTTTATTTCTCTACAAGTTGATCAGGGATAATCAACCTGGTAAAGTTGTTTAAAATGGTGGGGAAAAATGGTCTCTCTACATAGACAGTGGTTGAAAAGAGGTTTAACTAGCCTGTTAGATAACATACCAAAGCGATGCTTTGACAATATAAACTAATACACATATTGTTACAGGTTTCAATAACCGTAGTTTGAATGTGGCTATAGAAAAGCTGAGTGGAATGGATAATACATTTTGTCAAAATTTTACTTATTATGTATGCAATTTCCCCCACTCCCACCTTCTTCCTCCTTTGAGGTCATGGGGTGGAATTTAAGAGCAGCAGCCAAAATGAATTCAAAGTCAGTGTTTTCCACTCTCTGTATGGCCTTAGAAACTTTATTTAACTTTTCTGAGTTTTACTAAAAACAACTAGAGTGGTGGTAGCTACCTTAAGAGGTATTTGCAAGGAATAAATAGATGAGTCTATGTGCAGGGCTATGAGAACACAGTAATAATGTAGGACGTGTTAATTTTTAAAAGTTTAATTATTATGATGGATGTCAATATGCATTTATTCTTTTGCAAGCAGGAGACCTGGTGTGGGGGGAAAGACAGAACGGTACAGAGTATAACGGGCACAGTTTCTCCAGGTAGCAATATTGGGCAGGTAGAATTCCAGCTTTAATTCAGGGAGAGATCTAGGTAGAAGTTTGCATTTCTCAGGCTGCCCATAGAGATTTCACATCTAGTCTAGCAAATTAACCACAAATGTGTTGTATAGGAAGAAGGAAGAGATCAAATACCGGGACTTTCTTTTGACATTTTAATGTCTATTAAAGGTATACAATGTAGTGTGCTAATGTAAACACATCTCACGTAAGGACTCCTATCATTCATTTATAGCCTGCCCATCACTTCCTGTAGCTACTACCCTTTGTGGCTCTGTGGTGGGACTCCTAAGATCTGCACTGTTACCAAGTTTCTGGTACACGTTAGTATATTATGTCCTTAAGACTTAGTCATCTAAATTATTGAAAGTCTGTCTTCCTTAACAAGTATCTCTCTATTTAGCCAACCAAGTCTCTTACAACCACAGCTTTACTCTCTGTTTCTCTGAATTTGATTTTTAAAAATTGCACGTATAAGTGATACCATGCAATATTTATCTTTCGTTTGATATTTACTCTTTAGGAACAGTTTAAAATAAAGCAATGATGAGAGATATGAGAAAGACAGGCAACAGTACCAGTTAAAGAGCTGGAAGAGAACACTTCCTTGGAAGCTACAGTTCAAATTTTCCCAAAAAGCAGGAGGCTTTCTAAGAAGTCAGCTAATGAGGACTGGAAAGCAAACAAAGACTGCGAAAAAAAAAAAATCATTGCATCTGACAATTCACAGATCACTGCGAACCTCTGAGAGAGAAATCAGAAAGGAGCAGAACATAGATTTCCATTGGCACAAGAACAAAAGGGAGGTAGAAATTTGAGGCTGGGAGTGTGGGTAACTATTTAACATATTATCAGATAAATGGGCCTCACAGCCTGACAGCCTGGGAGGTAACTGGAACACAACAATCCTGTTTGGTGCATATTAAATGAATTCATCAATTTTGAGGTTATAACTGAACATTTTGCAAATTTCATTACAGGGAAATCTTTAAAACAATGATGTAGAATAAAGGTTTTATTGGAAAGTAGTTTCAAACACTTGTGATAATGAGAAGAATTTCAGAGGATTAACTCAAATAGCTACTTAATAAATACCAGCAAGACTATACTTTTAGCTTGTTGCTAGGGGACCAACTCTGCACAATACCCAAATAACTACACGTTAAGTGGGAAAACTTAATCGTCCCATCATTCTGTCTGCATGATGCTAACTATCCACTTGGATTGATTTCTACACCAAATTGACTCAATCAAACATTTGTGGTGGTGTCATTAAAGTAAACCCAGTTGTTTAAGGATGACATTGTTTATCTAAATTGTGACCAAACTTCCTTCACCCAGAAGGCAATGGTATGTGTGTGTGCACATTTTATAATGCATATATACATATATATAAATAGATAGATAGATACAGATATGCTCACATAGACAAATACATAATATAATTTTTCTATAATGTTTATTATTTTGTTGTCTGGTTTATTTTTTAAATTTTTAATTGTTTGTTTTCCTGATAAGTAGCATTCTTAGGATGACAGATTTCTGTTTTCTACGACACCACCTAGCTTCATTCAAATCAGATGAAACAAGATGAATTTATCTATACATTTCATTCTATTAAAGTGATAGTGAAGGGAAGTAAGAAAGAAGGAAAGGAGTCAAAGACTCAGGTTGTCAGTCGGGGAAACAAAAGTTAGAGAGGTAAGCTGAAACAGTGGCCTTGCTCCTAAAACCCAGAGAAAGCTACATAGCACTAAATGACTTCCAATGGATTCAGTTCTCCTGAACATTTTTTCAAATAATGAGATGAGGTGAGGCATTTTCAGGAAGATTTCTGGGGTCATGGCTGAAGTTTTCAACCAGGATTAGTTTAAATCTCTAGATCTCTCATGATTTCCAAAACAGAGTATAAAACTTTCTCTCAAAAGATGGAAGGCAAGTTAATCCAGTGGAATGTCTTAAGTAACTCCCAAGGAGAAACATTTTCTCCTTTCTGTTTAAATAGGAGAGGAAACTAAATTTAGCTCTCAGGGCTCTGGATTGCCCAATAAATAGCATTGCAACTGCTTTCAGATAAAATAGCTATGCTGAATAGGAAAGGCCAAAGAACACAGTATGCATGCCATTATTTTAAATGACTAATTCAATTTATGTCACCATTTTGGATGATTTCAGCACAAAAGAGACATAATGCTTACTGAGCACTTGTTATTGCAAATATTTTTCTGTGGGAATGACTCTTTCTCAAAATAGATTTTGAAAGAGATATGTAATATTAATGCTTGACATTGTGCTGTCACAGGGAAATCAAATTTGTGACGAAAGTCTACGAACGGGAGCCTGTGCCTAGGTGCAGCCTGTGAGAGGGAGTGACACACAGTGCAAACCTGCTTCTTTCCAGAAACTCTGACACTGAGCCTTCTAACTTTAACAGAGAGTTTGCCCAGTCCATACTTGCTCAGAAGAGCATGAAACGAAGACAGAAACTCCATGAGCAAAATAATAAAGGAGACAAAATCTGACTTCCATATTCTCTCCTTTATACTCACATATTCTTTACTTCTCTGTGTATACGCTTGGTTTCAGATTTTCAAAGATTTTATTCTCAATTAGGAGACAATATATATAAACTAACAATTAAGATTAGTCTAGTTATTAAGATTTGGTCCCACAAGGACATGGATTCTAAATAATCAACCTACATCTTATACATTCAAAACTGTAATTTATACAGGCAGTGCTCTGGAGTTACAGAAGACTGAGGGATTTCTTAAAACAATTTGTTAGACAGGTAGATAAAACATAAAGATTAATAAAGTTAATGCCTAAGGATTTTTCTTGCGGGCAGTAATAGAACTTCAAGGCTCATGTATGTTAGGTAAGTTCTCTACCTCTGAGCTACTCTGCAAGCTCTTGATTAAGTACCATTGATAGTAGCATTGTTGTGGACCAAAGATATAGCTCAGATGCATGGCACCCACCTGGCAAGCGTAAGGTCCCAGGTTCGATTCCTCATACAAAAAGATAGAGAGAGAGAGAGAAAAAAAAAGAATCTTCCATCCTAAACAATTTAGTAATAGCAGAGAAAGTACATAGCCTGCTATTTAAAGTTACACAGTGTAGTACTGGTCCTCTTCAGGTACAAACCTTGGTATTGTTGCTCATTTCATGCAGAAATTTGGGCAAATCCTTTATCGTACACCTGCTTCAGGTTCTGTACATGCAACATGATGACAATTGTTTAATATCCTTTAAGCTGTGAGCATTAAAATGACATTACATATTAAGGAATATTTAATATGTAATTTATGATATGCAGCACCTACTGTGCGTCAAGTATTATTTTATTTATTTGTCTTATGTAAGTAGATGGTGCTAAAACTAGGTAACATTTGTACTGGATGGGCAACATCTGACTTGGTCTTTATGTGTTAAACAAATTATTGACTTTGAAATAAATGGGATACACTGTGGGCTATACATCCAATTGAAAGTACATAGTACTGTGTCTAGTCATATTTTAAGTACTATTCTACAGTAGTGATCATAGCAAGTTTTAGCTTTCATAACCTTATATTCTGGTGGGGAGGTAAATAAATAAATAGTGAGAGCAAAAAATGAGAACTTATGTGATAGGAAAAGTATCATGGGGAGAGAGAAACGCCATTTTATACAGCACAGTCAATAATAAACTCCGAGCAGTTAGTGCATGGAGAGAGACGAGGCTTTAAAGAGGAATCAAGGCTGTGTTAACCAGGCAGAAAATGCTCTTGACTGAGACCTGGGGAAGGCAAATTCCCTGAGACTTGAAGATGTTGGGTGGGTTCACAGAGTCCTGAGGGACTCAGGTGTTGTCATAGATGATGAATAAAAGGCACTTTAGTGGGAAGAGTAGTACAGAGAGGGAGTCAGGAACCAGCTCCAGGAGGAGTTCACAGACAAAGACTCTATTCTTGGGGTGATGCAGGTCTTTGGAAAATGACAAAGTACAGTGTGATACTGTCTCTGATATCTTCTGAAGCTTTAGAGAGGTGAGTATGGGAGCACTGTCCAGAGCGGGCAGGTCAGACAAGAGAGGGAGTTAAGGGATAGGTGTTTCTCAAAGTTCTTTTGAAAGTTGGAGTGAGTGTTGGGAGTCCATGGCTTGGGGACAAGTATGAGGTAGAAAATGGAGTACTTTTGAATTATATTGATGTGCAACTTCTGACCACATTAACTATAGTCCTTTCTCTAGTTTTTCCTGGAAAGAAATCACATAAGAAAAGAAAAAGTGAGAATAACATTTTTCTAGTGTTAAACTTGAATTCAGTGTAGGTTTCAAAAGTATAAACTGTTCTCAGATGACTCTGTTACTAGCAATGAGTTATCAGTGTCCCTATCAAAACCACTTCCATGGCTGACTCCCTAGCAAGGGCGAATCACACGGGCCTTCTGGTGGAGTAGCATGAGGCATTCTGGGAAGCCTACAGGGAGCAGGTAGAACTTGAAATGGGTCGTTAATGAATGGATTGGTAAAGGGCGCTCTATTAATGGCCAGACATTAAGTTTGGAAACCTTTCCTGACCCCAGCACTGACTATGTGGAGTGGAATGAGAGGCAGTGGCTTGACATTTGGGAGAAGGAAATCCAAGTTACTTTTCTCTCTAATTAAAAGTTATACACGTTCTTTTTCCTACTCACTAAACTCTAAAGCAAATGTGCAAGAGGAAATGTCTTGCTAAGAAAAGGGATGAGTTCTAGTGGATTTTCCAGCAGTGTATGTTGGTCTTCTCTTCTACAGACAGATGCTTGGTGGGTTGTGAACATGCCAAGTAAGTTTCATCAGTGTTCTTTTCAGGCGTGCCAGGTAGCTGTGATTAAAAAGGATTGATCACATCTAATTAACTTTATTGAGTGGCTTGATAAGGCTGCATCTGCCTCTTTATAAAGGGAGAGTAAATATATTTCCTTCTTTATTGGGTCCAAATTGGGCTCAGAAGAAAGAACAGAAATGACATGAAAAAGTCTGATGCTGGCATCTTGCTGAAGGTCTAAATGAATATCCATGCACCTAAACTATAAGGCACTGGAAGTCACTGCATGATTCCAGTGGGTAGGAAGTATCAGTGTGTATAAATAGGACATCAAGATATGACCCGGCTTTGAGTTCCATGCCCCTGAGCACTTTCTCCAACCTATAACCTTCTCTGTGTTGTTTCTCCTGTTTTTATGTGCCTCTCTATCTTCTCCATCTGCCAAAATTTTAGCTGCTCTTCAAAACTACATTAATTAAGCTGTATGTTGAGTTTTCATCCATATGCAAAGAAAAATTAATGAAAAGTGGGAGGAAAAATACACAGACTTAAATAGAATAAACACACAGACCAGTGCATGCATGGAGACTTAGCTTCAAGCACAGCTGAATCCAGCATTCAAACAATGCCATCTCAAGTAGTGATGCTGCTGTAATATTTGATTATCCTTTTGGCTGTTACAGAAAAATGCTTAACTGCAATTGATGGGCACTGCCATCATAGTAAATTGCCTGTATTTCTACTTCTAGTAACAGGCTTTATGTGATAGATTTTAATATTGTCTTGAGCCTGGGCAAGTAGACAAGTCTTTTAAAAAGACATATGGTTTACTTGCACAAAACTGATCAGTTTTGAGAAATTGTTGATGCCCTGGAAGAGGTTTGTGGGTATGAAACAAATGTTGAGAATTTTAATTGGCCCTTCTTATTATAGTATTGAAATTGTCTACTTGATTTATCAGGTCATGCTTGTGCCCCATTTTATATTCTTATATCTATCAATAAACACTGTGAAACTCGAAAGAAGTAAATATAAAACAGTGACAAACCCAGCCATGCAATACAAAGACCTATAGGTCAGGAAAACAGCTTCCTGGATGGGTCAGTGGTGGAACAGGGCTTGTAGGCTTGTATGGCTTGCTGTGGATAGGGTCCTGGTCTCTATGGCCAGCCCCGATCTTTCCAAGTACTCATATATCACCAGATGGAATAAGCAGCACTAGACCACAAGGCTGAGACGAAGGAGAAGGAATCCCCCAAATTAGAATTAAAGCCATAAGGATCTGCTGTAGCAGGTGGGACAAGTGGTCCGAGAAAAGGTTTCACCAGTCACCACCAGCAAGAATAAAACTGAGTCTATGAACACCTGTTCAGTAACCTTGTTCATAATTTAATTCTTTCCCTGAAGTCCCCCCAGGAGTGAAAACTTCCTCTACAATAACTCTGCTGAGTTTTGTCCTTTGCTTGCAAAGTTGCTTGAACATGTGACCTCCCTTCCCTTCACAATCATTTGTGGATTATAAAGACCACTTTGTTCTCTTTGCACCTGAATTGAACAGAATATTCAACGTGTTACATATAGAACATGCATCACTAAGGAGAAGTGTTAGTTATAGGTAGATGATGTTTTGGATTTGAAGAACAGGTTAGTATGACTGTTTTGAAAAATGAAATAAGCATGACCAAGGAACCATGAAAATCAATAATGAACAATTTTGCAACAATTTATAATTTACTCAATTTCATAGATTATTTGCCTTCATCTGTTTCATTTTCTAAAGAAAATATTTATCAACATTTGTTAAGTGCTATTAATGTATTAGAAAAAAATATGGCAATTTTACTATTCGTATCAATTTCTCCTGACATTATTGCAACCATTTTACAGATTATGAATCATAGTCTTTGAGAGACTGGGAGAAAGCACAAACTTGCAGAGTTAGGGATAGGTAGTCTTGGGATTTGAATTTGGAGCCTCCTGGTTTGAAAGCATGAATGCATTCACCATATGAAAGTAACTCAGGTTTTCACACTTACAGTTCCGGGGTTTATCACATAGAAGGGAACTGAGGCTTTTACTCTGCCACCTATTGGAAGATGAGAACAGAGCTTTGTAATCATTCTCTTTCTTTTTAGGATATAATGCCACGTGGTATTTTTCCTTTTGTTTTTCCAGTTTCTCCCATACTTCTCTCTTTCTTTACTCTCCCCTTTGCTTTTCTGCTATTGTTTTAGAAAGATCAGTTGCAGATCCTTTAACATTTAACAAAAGAAAGGTATTAAGATTCCTAGCTTGGCATCTAGGAGTGAGTAGACTTAGGTTCCTTCTTTTTTCTTCTCTCTTTGTCTCTGTCTCTGTCTCTCTCTCTCTGTTTCTCTCTCTCTGTCTGTCTGTCTCTCTCATAGATTTAGGTTCAGTCAATGCTTCCATGTCTAAGACAATGATGATCTTGAAGAAGACAGTAAACTAGTTTTCTTTTACTAAAAGTGGCTAGTAATAATTCAATACCAATAGAATTTCAATGAGAATTCAATGGAATACTTTATGAAAGCAATTATCTCTGAGCATGGTACATAGAAAATATGTGAATAGATATTTGCTTTTATTGTCCACTTCTCTTAGGAAGTAAACTTGATGATCCAGACATCATTATCCTGGAATTATTTTGAAACATTGAATTATCTACTTCCAGTAGGAGCAAGTGGAAATTTTTAAGTCATGAAAAGATACCAGATGCATTATATATATATATATATATATATATATATATATATATATATATAACATTAAATGTATAAAGTAATGATAACAGAATAACCCTATGGTAGCAAGCTCTTAATAGAATCAGGAGCTCATCAAAGTGGACTAAAAACTCACAGAACCAGCTTCTACTAAGGTTAAACCAATCTTATGAGCACCAGAATGAATCAAAAAATCTCTTTGCAAAATCAAACATGCAAAAAAAAAAAAAAAGCCAATGTAATTGTTGGAACACTTTGTTTTTTATTCAGTCATTTTTTCTCACCTGAAGAATGGAAGAAGATCAGAAGCATGAATTGAAACAGGCCTTTGCTATTTTTAACTGTAGTATTCTGTCTACTCTGTGAAAGATCCATTTTCTTTAGGTGGGTCAGATCATTGGCTGGGATAGTGAAGGATGGAATGGTAAATCCCGAATTCTGGGTGGCGGTAAATCCCCCCATCTGAAATGATTAATAGGTAAAACAAAACAAAAGAAGACAGAGGATGGGTCATATTTAACATCTGCAGAATTAATAACGGTTCTTTCTTTCCACAACATGCTTTAACACTGCCCTCTCTCCAAAGCCCTATGGTTGCTAAGCAACGCGTCATAGATGTAGTGGAGTGAGGAAGATCTCTCAAATTTATTAGTTTTGCCTTAAAGGGGCAGTGGGTATGATGTAAGTAAAAGGGCCACAGTGTATCTCTGTTTATATCAGTGTAGACTGTGAATAGGAAGCTGCCTCTTTCTACACAACCTCTTTCTCACTTTTTGCTTTTAGTTATGAAACTCTTGGAGACCTAGTAAGGAGTAGAGTAGAAACTACAGCTGACACAGAGAAGGAAGCAAAGCAAAGGAAAAGAAAGAGAACAAGTTGACAGCTAAATTCTTTTCTCCATTTCCATTTGTGCTTACTCTGGAAGCAATTTACAAAATCTCACCTAATCTTGGCATTCAGCAAAAGGAAACGAGGATAAAAATTAATGGCAACTGTTTTCGAAGAGGGATCCACTTCAAGGAAAGAATAAACCATGGCTCTTCTACTCCATTCCTTACCCACTGCTAGGAATATCTGCTATGTTGTAATCTATGTGCAACATGGATCTATCACAACAGTAGATCCAGGCATGGTGACTGGTTAGTGAACACAAGTTTGTAGGTGCATCCGAAATCTGTTTCTGCATATAACTCTTCCAGATATTACACTGGGGGTTGAATTCTAGCTATGATTTCTTTCATGAGAATTGATTTTCATGAACACTACATTGGTTGGTATTTCTTTCTTCCATGGAAATCTGATGAGTCTGTTTAAAACAAAGGCTTGGTTTCATGTCACAGAAAAATGGACACACAAGATAAAATAGTGGCAGAATTCATTTTGGAAGCACACAGACATGGAGATATGGTTTAATTGCAATTATCTAGTTGAATGTTTTAAATGAGTCATCTAAACTTTGCTACAACTTGGTCTTCTGATCTACAAAACTAGGACCCTAAAAGTACCATGCCTGGGAACTGTTGTGGGTATTAAATGAGGTAATCCATGTAATGTGGTTTGAAGAGTGAATTACATAGAACACATGTCAAATAAACATTTCAGTATTATTGGGGTTTTCCTCTTTCCATTGAATTTACATTGTTAAATGTTTTATTGTGAGTGTGCCTTTCTCTGTTAATGAGGCTAACCACAATAGTAAAGTCTTAAAATCAAGACCTGGCAGCAGAGAGGAGAGGAGAGGGGAAGAGAGCATAAAAAGAATTAAACTGTGTTATGCACATGTACCAGCTCCCCGTGATGCACTGTATTCATGTACTAATAAAAATTTAAAACATAAAAATAAGATTAGAGTCATTCAGACTATAGTGCTACACCAACTCCAAACACAGGATAGAATTTTTCATGTTTTTGTGTCGCTCTCAAAGTTAATATTTTAAAATGCCATTTTTAGCTGCAATGAATGTCAGCTCTTCTTGCTGAGAGGAGCCCAGGATTTTGCTCTGCTGGATGCCCATCCAGAAATTATTAATCAGGGACAGGGTCTCTGCTCCCTCCCTGGTGCCCAACCCTGCAATAGAGCCAGGATGCACCCCCAGGTAGCTCAGTGAATCACCTCATGTCTCAATATTAGTGCCAAGGAACTAATCTGACAATGTCCATCAAGGAAGATTCTGAATTTAATGAAGAGTTCCAAGTCCCTAGAAATTTATCAGACTTCCCATATAACTGAATCAAGCTGATAAATCCACAGTATTGGAATACTTTCACTAGTATAAAAAATTTTAAATAGTTTCTTTCTCTCTTCATGGCTTCAAATATTCAAATACTCAAATATTGTCTGAGTGACCTTTCGACTTTTATTTTCTCTGTAGCCACAAATTACTTATCAGTCTATTGAAGAAAGATTAATGGATAACTTTGAGGATGGAAAAGAATCTCAAATAAACACACTATAAATTTTTATTTTGCTCTTAAAATTTAAAAAATGTTTCTCATATTTTTTATACTGGTTACATGGGATAAATGGACTTCAGTTTTGCAAGTTTTGCATCCATATAACACAGTTTAAGCCTTCCTCCCATCTCTCCCTTCTTCCTACCCTCCCCCAACTCCACAGATATTTTTAGGGGATAGAGTTCAATGTATATATTTTGATCCAATAGGAAAGAATGTTCTTATATGAAAGTGACTAATTTTAAATGGGATGTACGCATCTTTGTAATTAATGCTTAAATTAAGAGGCTGAATGGGGATTAGCCATGCTTTTCTCTTCTAATTTTCTCACCTATTAAGACCAACAATGTACCACCTGTGTGGTTGTCAAGAAACTATAAACAAGAACATTCTTATTTAGTTAGTTTTGAGGAAGAGCATCAGGGAGACCATTGCTGAGGAAATTTCTATTGACGCAGCTGGATTGGGAATGAGGGTAATTTCTCAAATCGCTCCTTGGTGTGGTGGTGTTCTATAATAAGCTTTCAATCAGTCTGGCCTGGAGTTAGCCCTGGATTCTGTCATGTGTTACATTTCTTTACATCCTGCAGTCCCTCTTATTAGACAGTGGTGAGGGCTGTGACGATTCTGTGTCTGGTACAGTGACAGGAACACACTTCTGCTGCTATGGCTGTCACCGTGGTCTTCATCAGCAGTGTCCTTTCCTCATTTACATCCTTAGTAGACATGAGGGTGAAGTCCTTATAAATAAGCAGGTATTCAAGGGACAGTCTGAAGTCCCTATGTTTATAACTTGCTGGAGTCCCACAGACTCTACGGTCTAAGCTAGGGATACAAGCGCATAAAGCTGATCCAGGATGAGCATAGAGGGACAAATTCGCCTCATGAGTAGGAGTCAGGAGAACCTGCCCCTCAGGCACCAAGAATGCATGATGCTCCCACCTCAGGGATCTTCCTCACCAGCAGCTGACAAAGCACAGACTCTGGAAGCTGAGTCAAGAGAGACAGATTTTAATTTTGTGAATATCAATTTCCTTACCAAATTAGGCATTCTTTGAGAACTTATTTAATGTTAGGTATGACATAGATTTTTCTTTCTTTCTCTTTTGTTTTTGTTGTTGTACTGAGAATTAAACTGACAGGTAAGTGCATGTGCTGCTGAGCTATATCCCCAGCCCAACAAAATTGTTTCATATTAAATAAATAATAAAAACTCTGGCAATCTTAGTATTATGCCTTGAAGCTGTAGGTTCTTTTCCTTGCTTTCCTTTCAAATTGGATTAGTTATAAAGAATCAAAAAATATGTCAGAGGATTTTTTAAATAATCATTTCATTTCTATCAAGAAAAATGTATCTGCTCAGTCATGAAATTTCATGTGGGAATCATGGTTGCAGAAATTATCTGGAGCCATACCATTAAGGGATCCTTACATTAAACAGCTAGTAGAATGTAACACACAATGTATATCTGCCAAAGATCATCGTTTTCAGCTCCAATGCATAGGTTACACTTAAGAAACTGATTTCCTGTTCATTTGTGAGACAGGTGGTCTCAGCCATGAAAATCTCTGCTCTGTGAGTATTGTTCATTCATTTAGCAATCTGTGCTCTTCTATCACTATGTCGTCTAAATTCCCAATTCATTGAGAGTCAACTCTTTGCTAAAGATTTCCTCAGTTTCCAAGAGCTCTCCCCAAATACACTTTCTAGCTCCAATCCATGCGACCAAACACTTCTAAAATAATTATTACTCAGAAAAAAAAATTAATTTCATCCTGGTTGCATGGCTTCACACCTAGTATATACTTAAATAAATATATTTCTTAGGAAATTTTACAGCACATCCTTTGGATCAGCCTTTGTTTCCTGAGACATTTGTTTATGAGGGACAGGTTTGCTTTTAACCTAGCTGATAATGCATGACCATGGTCAGAGGCAGCGCCACAGTCTTCAATGTTTTGATAACATAAATTCTATATAGTAACGGAGAAAAATATCTTTTTATATATTGTCCTTTATTCTCTCCGATGTTATATATTGAACATACCAGGCTCTTTGACTTTATGTGTTCCCATCAGAATTATGCAGCTTTAACCTTAGACATGAGGAAATCACTATGTGGGTGGCGGAGGAGTTGTGAAAGTGCTGTGGTTCCAGAACAGGAAGGTGGGAAACAGAACAGCACAGTGCCTGACAGCTTTACACGCTTTCAGATGACTTTTTGTTATGGTGATGATACAGCAAGCTCACATAAAAGATTTCCCATAATGTTTGCTTACCCAGAAATGCATTTCTTCCATCCTTAAAAATCATCGATTTCCTAAATGCATCTATGGTGTTTATGTCATGAAACATCAATGCTCTTATTCTGAAATCGATTGTTTGCAAAATAAATAAAGCTAACTTTCATCTTTCTGTTCAATGAGCTCTTTTATCCTTTTCCAATTAAAAGAAATAAACTATTACTTAATATTTGCTAAATAGATGTACTAAAAACCATACTTGGTAATAATCTCCTAGATAATGTCTCGAATCCATATGAAATATTAGTAACAATAGTGCTAGTAATAATAACAAAGGACCTCAATTATCTATCCTTCTAAGATGTTTATGTATGTATCAGGTTTTGGGACGCATGTGTATGTACTGAGAGAGAATCTGATGGCATTAGAAGGGCACTAGTCTATCAGGAAACTAAAGCAACACATTCTGTTATATGGCTTTTCTATTAAATGTCACCTACATTCTGCATCATTGCTTCTAAGATACAGACTAAAGGCTTTCCTCTAAATACCACACTCCTACCTCTTTCTCCTGGCACCAAGCTAATATCAAAACTGCATCCATACCATTGCCATGGGCCTAATCATATGCACGGGATCTGAATAGAACTGAGAATGGGTATACCCATTTCTTTTCAGGAATTTTATTAAAGGCCACAGTGTTCCACTAAAGGTAGCAGGCAGCTCAAGGTGAAGGGAAAGGGTCAAAGGCTGATAGGATTTGGATCTCAACGTCCCCTTAAAACCCCATGTGGTCCTAGGCAGGGCTTTCTGGAGGCAACTGGACCTAGGGTGCTCCTGGGATCAAGGCCGTGATGCTGGAAGTGATTCACTGTGCCATGCTGGAACTAAGGTGTTGTTAATGAGTCCCCTGATTGGATTGGCACCCTCATTGTAAGCAGATAACCTAGACAGACTATGAAAGGGGCAGAAAGAGGCGTTACTATCACTTGTGGCTTGTTACTTTGCTTATTTGATTTTGATATCTTCTCCCTGCCATGAACTGTTTCTCTTCTGTGATGTCCTTCTGATATTTCACTCTGCTTTGTAGCCAGCCAACCATGAAACCTCTACAAACTGTAAGCTAAATAAACCTATCCCTTCTTAGATTTTAGGCATTGAGTATTTCTTCTCAGCAATGAGAGAAAAGTAACTAAACAAAGGCATAAATTATGGAAGAGATAGGAAAAGCACTGGAATAAGAACTAACAAATCTGCTAATTAACTGTTCTTTAACTGAAATTAGTGCTTTATCAGAGACAATAATAAAGTGAGTTGCTGATCAAGTTGCATTCATTCCTACTTATGAATTTCAAATGCCTATTCATTTATTAATGATCACTAATGGCCATAAATAGTTAAAATCAGGACAAAAGCTTCCACAATAAAGCTCACACATTGCCTTTCTCAGTTGGCATGAAAATGGAAACACTATTTATTCTTCATCATGTACTTCAACCAAGAGTCAACTTCCCTTCTTGTGAGTTATGGGTTAAAAATCTAAGTTAATTTTGGGCTCCTGATTTTAATGTACATTATACAAATGCATGATGCATAGTCACATTCTCACAGCAATCTACTCTCCCATTTGGCTCAACGACGATCTATGAGACATGAATCACTCTTTAAGAACAAATCCTAAATCAGGAATATGTGAGAAAAGAGAGAAAACAGCCTTAAATAGAAATCATCTCTACTTCTATTTGTGTATCGATTACCAGAGTAGATGTTCTACAGTGTTTATTCTCCCTTATTTCAACAACTAGCAATATCTGGGTGATTTTTATGATAACCCCTACTATTTATTCATAGCAACCTGAGGTCTGTGTTTTGGTGGGAACCTATATATGAGATGAAGCTATCACTTACAGATCCTAAAATACTGGGCTTAATTGTAGCTACATTTGGCTACATTTGCAGTCACATTAAGTCATTCTCATGTTTCCACCATCAGAATTAAGTCTTTTGCAGCAGGCTTATTAAATTCAACCAGCACCCAAAGCCACTGTTTAAGAAGCAAACGAAAGCAAGTTTGTCACTGATACCCCTGGAAGCACATAGGATAAGAAAAATAAGTCATCCTGCCTAGAATTGGCAGACTCTGAGAGTGCACAGTTGATCTTTCTCAGACTAGAAATCTGAATTTTAAAACATCTTTCAAATCAAGAAAGAAGCTGCTGCTGTCCTAATCAATAAATATCATGGGATTTCCACTTCTCCAGGAAGGAAATTTCCATGTGATCAAGAGCAACCTGCTAACTCTGTGCTAGGAAGAGACAATGCTGTGAGAAACTGGATTAATTGATGAAACCGTGGGGAAATAAAGGAGAAATGACACCTAGGAGACATGGTGGGAAGTTCTGGTACTCTGTCTCTGAGAATTCACAAAACCTCTTAGCTACTTGTGAAACAAAAGTGTTGTAAGTGGTGAGGTCTCTTTAAGGTCACATAATCTCTGCTTGCTCAGTGTAGATTGGATTTTACGAATTCTGCTAAGTACTGTGGGACCACAGGCTGTTGATGCACCATGCACCTGCGGACGGCTGGGGAAGGAAGGCGGGAACAGGACCAGATGGCATAGTACTGTCACATTTTCCAGGGACACGTCCCTGCCCCTGAGCAGAGTTAACCGCAGCTCCTTAAGAGCCTGCCTCCTTGCTGCTCCTGCTCTCTGCGCCTGACGGCACTTTCCCATCTTTCTCCTTTTAGGATTCTGTGAAAGAGAATTTGTTTTGTTTTGTGAAACTGCTTACTTGGCAAGCCAGTTCCCCGCCTCCCCTTCCCACAAGCACCATAATAATAAGCGCCGCCCAAAGAGGCTAATTTAGCCAGACTTGCATCCTCCCCGTCAGCCAGCGCCTCCCCAAGATTGCCATGTTATTGCAAAATTAGACTTTTTATTACTGGAATAAATACTGTGCAGCCTTTGTAGCCAGTGTTTAATGGATTCCTTTACTAATTCCACCGAATAACAAGGATTCCTTGTGAAAATAAAAGGCAGACAAGGTAGAGTAAACCGGCAATTACATATAATGTGCTGCTGTTAGCTTGCCAAGGCAGTCCATAAACCCAGCAGGGAAAGACTAGGGTATTTTTCAGGGCTTTCACCCCACTTGCCTCACTGAACGCCTCCCCTTGGTGAGCTGTTCACGTGGAGGTGAATGGACTCTGCAGCTGCCTCTTTCTGTGGCCCAGGGGAAGGCTTTATTACCTTCTCTCCTCTTCCCTTCCCTGAGAGTTTCGTTTCCAGCCTAATACCTTATTCACTCACCAGCCAACAGCCAACCTCTGGGAAAGCCAGAAGTACAAAAGAATACTGTATCAAAGAAAAGTAATACATTTTATTGGCTTGGAGCACGGGTATTCCTGTGAGTGGATCTTGAATCCAAATACCCTCTCCGCTGTGTCCTAGCCCGGTGACTGTAATGAAATCAGCGAAGTTTCTTTATTGTAATATTTACATCTTTAAAAGAGACACAAGGCAAGGATACAGAAACACTGAACGTATCAGAGTTACCTGGAGATTTGGGCCTTTGTTGACTTTTGCTCCCAGGGCCGGTTCAAACTTCTGAGGAAGTGACGGAATTTGCACTTTTAGACCACTAACCTTTGATTCTGATGGTTGGGGGGGGGGGTGTCACACTGTGATTTGCAGCATGTTGCTACTGGGAGGATTGTATGTTAAAATGTTGATTTCATACCGCGCTATTTTTCAGTCATTAATTAATACATTGCATGTCTGTGTGCACCATTTTTTGTTCTAATTTTCATTGAGAAATTTTCTTGTTGCTTTCTTCCTTCCTCCCCCAAATTCATAATTCATCCAATTTGTCTTCCTCAAGTTCTTTTAAATGCTGTTTTTAAATTTTTTTATTTTTAAAAAGAATCACGACTTGGGCAGATCGTGTGTCCTTTTTCTTTGCATTTGTCACAGAACATTCGCAAGGTTATTGGGCCTCCAAATTTACTTGCAAGATACCTGTCAGGTCATAACTTTCTCATTCCTTATTTCTACTCTGCACCTGGTAAAGCCATATTTTTTTAAAAAGTGAAAGCTGATTTTGCTTGTGAACTTTATTGTCTTCAAATATAAAACTTTTTTTTTTCATTTGTAAGTTACATTTTAATCTGTTAAGCCTTATGGAGCTTGTTACAAACTGTTTATGTAAGGTTAGGCTTTATTTTTTAACCTTTTAGAGTGTCGTGGCCTCTATCTGTCATTTTATTTATTTATTCATTTTTAGGTATCTGTTTTAAATGCAGGACTGTTGTGCTGCCAGTGGTCAAGGATAGGCTGTATCTAGAGATGATTTCTTTACAGTAGAACTCTATACACTTTTGTTGTCTTCTCAGTGCGAGTAGGAAATGTCTTGGGCCAGCCTGAGTAGATGCAGACCAGCACTAACAGATATTTGTAACCCCATAAGATTGTATTTCATCTTTAAACAGGGAGAGTCCACTACATTGAATTAGGTTAAGGCCAGCCAGTGACAGAGATACTGAAGCCTGAGCTCGTCCTGGAGGTCCAGGGAAGGAGATGTGCTTTTTCATTGTCTCTCACTGTTCTGAGTTTTTGAAAGTGAGAGATTTTTTACTAAGTTGAGAGTATACTGTGATTGTTTTCAGCTGATTTACTAAAGTCCAGGTACATATCAGTGGAACACGTGTGACCAGAGTATCCAGGTTTATCTCTTCCCCAAAATGCCTCTGTTCTTTCCGTGTACCTTGCTACATGACTTACTTCTCTATTGCATCAGTATTAGCTAAGCAGCTTTACTTGCAATCCCATAGGTTGATTATAGGATGATCCATGTTTTACCATAGCATGGCTTTGCTGTTTAAATTACGCCTGGCACGAGGCCTCTGTTGTAATCCAGTTCTGGGACTCCTCCTCTTGGGAGCTCTTCCCATTTCCCACATAAACCTTTCCTACACTTAACTTCCTTTGTCTTTTGGAATTCATTCTTTGACTTCAGGGTTCACAGACTCAGCCAGTATACTTCAGCTGACCAGATGACAGTTCCTGTTGCAGTTCTGGTTGCTTCTGTCTCTTAGGAACTGCTGGTCACTGTGTTGCATATCTGATCACTGTCATGCATATTACAAGAGCCAATTGACAGGGCTGGGGATTTAGCTCAGCAGCATAAGCACCTGCCTTCAAGCAGGCGGTCGTGAGTTCAATCCCTGGTACCAATAAAAATGAAAAAGACAAAAAAAAAAAAAAAAAAAAAGAACCAATTGACAACAGCCAAGTACTTTCCCTCTCTAACCCCTCTTTGCAGCCCCATGAAAACCTCCCTCTCTGGGCTATTGGATCCTGACACTGAGGAACAATTGATCCTTAGTCTTTTCCTGTCCAAATCTGCCTCCAAATCGTGGTTGTCATTTTGATGTTTCCGTTTGCCAGTGTACAGCAGGAGCAAGGAATGAAGGTACAAAGACTTTATCGTGTGTCAAGTTGCATGTAAGAGCTCAGTTATAACAGGATAAATACTGTAGTAATTTAAGGATGGAAGTAGAACACAGCTTTCAACTCCTATCAGGCTGATTCTGGAGAGACAGAAATTGATAAGCTATCCATCAAGGAAATTACCTTGTGTAAAAATAATTTTAAACAGAACACAAAGTAAAAAAGAGCAACAAAAAATATCTATTTTCTTTTCCCCTCCCAATATATCTAAATATAATCCATCTCTCATAGTTGACCTCAAAGTGCTCTAAAGCATGGTCTTCTCTAATCTATCAAGATGACAGCATTCAGGCTAGCTGTAGGAAGAATCTTACTAAACAGTGGTTTGGGATAGATAGATAGATATATGGTTGGGATAGATCAATGTGGTGTTATAATTATAAAGAACATCAGGCATCAAGAATTGCTGACTGTCCAGGGAGGAGTGCCAGAGAGACAGCCATATACACCTCTTGAAGACCTAGAGATGCATGATTGTAAGGTAAAGACAACATCAGTACCTGTTTGATGTGTGTGATGAGTTCCAAATAAGACTGGAGGCAGCTGAAGGAGAAAAATTCTTCTCAAGACCAAAATGTGTGGTGATAATGAGGAGAAACAATAGCACAGCACCACTATCACACTTTTGTCAATATAATCATGAACTTCCCTGAATTACTATATCCAGTTTCTATGTTAGGTGCTTTACAAGAAGTATATCTAAATTTCTTAAGGTGCATAAGATGTGTGTTATCATTAGCTCCATTGTCTGGAAGAGGAAACAGACACACAGGACTATTCATAGAATGTTCAATTTCATGTGTTTATTAATGATGGCACTATGATTGGAATCCAAGCCACGTAATTCCTTTTTCTTTCTTTCCCTTTAAAATTGATACATGTTTCTAATACATAGTGTTTACATTTCTTGGGGAAAATTGGTCCCTGTACATTGTACATCTTAATTCTTTTTTTTCCTATCCCCTTTCTCTTTCCTCCCCTTTCCTTCTATTCTTCACGTAATTTCTTTCCCTTTCTTTGTACATGAATGTGATACAAAAATGTTTACATTCCTTGTTTGAAGTTGGTATATGTGATTCTAATAACTCAATGTTATTGCTACATTTACATTTCCATGCTGGATAATTAGAACAGATTGTCAATAGATAAATGAGTTTATCAGGGTTTCACTATATTCTGTTTATGTTTCTCTTTTAAAATCTGGGTGATAATATATAATTTCTTATACTAAAACATAAATCATTTCCATATCTTGAAAAACCATCAATTTGCTAGACATAAGTGTAACAAAAGATGTGCAATAACTTTGCAACATACTTTATCAATATTATTGAGAAAAATTTAAAAAGATCTAATAAATGAAGGACAATGTCACATTTTTGGTTGCAAACTTAGTGTTATGAAAACATCAACTGTTACTAAATGCATTGAAAAATTCTGAAAACACTGATAAAATATTTTGATTAGAAACTGTTAGGAATTGTATGAAAACACAAAACCCTCCAAACAACAAGTACAGTATTAGACAAAAATAACAAAAATGGAATGTTAACTTTCCAGGAATCAAAGCTTATTATAAAGCTGTAATAAATAATATATTGAATTCCTCTTGTAACAACCATTAGAAGAACCAGTGGGCAGACTAGAGACTCACAGGCAGACCTTAGTAGTTTATGATCAAGTCAGATTGTTCTGTTGTGAGGAAAGGTATATATTTTTAATAAGTATTTTAGATAAAACAGATATCCGTAGACAGTAAAAATTATTATCTTTTTGCTTACACTTCCTGAAAAAAATAAATTCTAAATATATTCTGGATGTAAAAGGATGAAAGAGTAAAAATATTTAGAGAATAACACTTTTATTATATTGGAGATAGCCGATAGTTCATAAACAGAACACAAAATGTGCTACATGATAATAAATATAAAGGTATATTACTTTAAATAATAACTTCTGTTAATCAAAGTATATGTTAGATAAAGCATGGAGTTGCATTGATACAACAAAAGATTCATCAATAATTTAAAAACCCTTCCACAAATCAATAAGATGGGGTGAAAGAGACCAATTATAAGTAAGCAAACAACTTGAGTAGATATTTCATTATGAAAGATACTCAAATGATCAAAACACATCAAATAGTTTCTTGACTTCACAGTCATTGGGGACTGACATATTAAAACCAGAGTACACTATAAATGAAAGCCTGCCAGGATGGGGGAAATGTAAAGCAAGATCTTACCAAAACATTCCTGAAGACAAGAAGCCAAACATTGGTGAGAGTTCCAAACACTTCTGAGAGAAAATAAATCTGCAAAACCACTTTTTCACAGTATGTTTTATTTGATATATACACTAACGAAAAATATTTGGTAAGATCTACCAAAGTGGATCATATTTTTTGACCCAGAAATTACACCTCTGGATTTTCAGATTTATATTCCCAAAACTAGAATACTTACACTCACCAATATATAGAAGTCTGAAACAGATCAATTTTTTCTCAATTTCCAACCCAAATGTAGACAAGTCAGTACCTAAGGAAAATGGAGAAACTATAGTATATTCATTAATAAAGGTAGACAGAAGTGAGAATTAAAAAGTGCATTCAATCTTAAGCAATAAATGTGGGAACATAAACAAGAACAATGCTGCACCAGCAAAAAACATACATGTATCTCAAAGTGTTGAGTAAAATTAATACAACATAAAAGAGGATGTATTATATGATCCCATGTATAAAACAGCTCAAAAAGTCAGAACTAATACATAGTGTTAAAAGCTAATGATTCACTTGTCCAAGGAAAGTATTCTTAAATGAAAGAAAAAAATCAAAGGTGGTATTCTAGTGCCGGTACCCTTTTGTTTCTTGATCCGTGTGTATGTGGGAAAGATATAATTTCCTTATGAAAATATATCTAGCTATATAATTGATTTATGAACATGTGTGATCATATGGGTTTTGTTTCAGGCAAATGGGTACCTTACAAAGCACCACAGAAGAAAAACTAAAACCATTTTTATTTCAGTAATTCTTGTCAAAAGATTGCACAGAAATAACCCTATACTATGGCTACAGCCCATGTCTGGTTCATATGGCACTGCTTCTGTTTACAGTCTCTAAGATTTGTAAGCTCTGGGCACATGGATTGATTTTGAGAGGACAGATGCTTAATTTGCAAATGCTTACCCTCTCGTGTAGCATTAACAAGCCTGCTCAACAACCTGCATACAAAATGATGAGAGATTTATGGCTGAACTGTACACACTCAAGAAAATGATGGAAAATGTGGTCTGATCAACAACTAGGTTTTACTGTAGCCCCTTAAAGACCTTAAATGTCCAGAGGAAACAGAGGACGATAATCCAGTTCCTGAGACTGAGCCTGCAGGAGAAGTAGTCTCAGAGGTCTCTCTTCTATGACTTCTTTACTCCTATCAGCAGGATTGAAGGTTGAAGCATATTTCCAAATCCGTCACTTAAAAGTAAATATTAAATTTCTTTTAAGGGATCACTCCTGAAGGCAATATGGAATATAAGAGTGAAGGTGCAACAGACAAGGTAGAAATACCCTCTGACCTCAGGAAAGTCTCAAGATAATCTTCCTAGTTCTGAAAGACCGAGAAACTTCTTGCCTCTACCAAATTGAACTTTAAGTTTTGAACATAAGGAAAACATCCTGCAGAAGTTGGACTCAGAGTAGAGCTAGGAAAGAGGTCCAAGATACTGCAGCCAGTATTTTTCAGCACCTCGGAAGAGCACATGCTCTCCATTTTATGTAAAAAGTTCTTACCAGCACATCTGCACATCGATCTATACAGCCTTCTTCCTTAGTTTATGGGAACTGTTACATTGGTGAATGAAGCTTGGTTCTCAGAACCAGCAATCAAAAACACAGGCGGCACTAAGTCTAACATAAAGCAGAAGATGTTTGTCTCTAGTGCCCATATTTACGATAGTGTGCAGAATGGATTATAGCTACCACTGGGGGTGCAGACACCACAGCCAACTTTGACACCCAGCCTGAAGAACTCACCGTAGCTCAATAGATCACTTCTATTTTTTTTTTTTATTAAATCTTGAAAAAAGGTTTAGCATCTGATGAAACTAAGCAAGTCTCCTGTGATAGGGTTCTGGGGAGAAGAGACTGGGGCATGAGAGAACCATTTTAATTTTTGCTGAAATGTGAAAGCACATGAAGAAATTGAGTTACTAAGTCAGGGGGCTTTAGCTATAGGTTATGTGACTGATAGAAAATCCACATTTTGTTATTTCTTCATACCATCTGCATGCTTGAAATCTAATATGGGAACAATGACAATAATGCAAAGTGACTAACAATAAAAGAAGATGTGGTAAAGTTCTTACTTTTCAAAGAGTAGCAGGTACTGACTACATAAGCTGCATGAAACAATATGGTCTTTTTCTCCCACATGAAAATGCATTCTAAAAATTAAGTCATTTTCATTTATCTAATAATCAGAAAGTTAGCCATACACCACCACCTCTGGGAGTCCATATCACACTGGGGAGACGATATACTCAGTCAAATAACTAAGCTATCCAAATGTCCTAAAAGGTAGACAGAGCAAACAGAAGTCAAAGAATGTAACTTATTTAACTTTTGGCAGAGTAACGTCACACAGGAAAAAAAAAAAAAAAGACTCCAGGACTTTCATCATATATTCTCTATGTGTGTACAGCCATGCACACATAAGGTAATAAGTTGGAATTTAGCTAATGCCCATACAGGAGCAGGGTGTGCATGGGCTTAGCTGTAACTCTCTATGCATGGAACATCTGCACAGAGGAATGAATCATGAACTAATAATGTAGACTTAGCCAAGTATGCTGTATGGAATCACATGAAACCACCACCACAACAAAATGTCAGAGAATAGCAAGTTGGGGTGTGAGCATGTTTCCGTCAGTATCCTGGTGGAGGTGCCTGGTGCTAGGCCTGGGCAGTGCGTGAGACCCTGCAGACTGACCATGTGTGATTAAAGGTGTGTCTGCCAAGTCCATGTGAGGACTCAGGCCTGACACTCAGGGCGGTGTTCCCTGGAAGAAACTGGATCAAAATCTCAAGACTCCATTCAGAGAGATTGTTTTTATAGTTTTCATTGCAGAGTTAGTACCTTTCCATCTTAAGATTTTCCAATCTATCTGCTCCCTCTCAGTGATCCATAAAGAGATAAGAGTTTTTGAGGGGTCTGGGGTACTGGGAATCCAACTCAGGGTTTTTCTGCTTCTGAGCTATTTCTACAGCTCTTTTTTTGTTGTTTTTCTGAGACAGGCTCTCTCCAAGTTGCCCATGCTGAACTCCAGTTCATGATCTTCCTGCCTCAGCCTTCTAAGCAGCTGGGATTACAGACATAACAAAGTCATAGACATGATATTTTAAGGTACAAATTTCAAAATAAGTGGTCTAACTTCTTAGGAAACCTAAGTATAAATAAGATATAAAATAAAAGATAGATAATAGGAATTTGGGAGTCTCTCAAATGAAAGGGGGACAAAGTATAGATGGTGAAGGAAAGAAGGGAAAAGTGATTTGATTTGTTAAATGGAGTTAAAATTGTGAAATACTTGCATTTTCCAGGGGATTCTAAAATTCACATTAAAATCAAAATGTTCATTTTGATTTTTATCAGGCACATTATAATGTCTAAGAGTAATTTAACAACAAAAAATTTTATCACTCTACTTAATAGAGAAAAATACAATCATAATAAGGATGACAATTAATAAAAATAGAGAGAAGAGAATATAATAGAAAAATAAGGAAATAGAACAAACATACACATAGGAAAGTATGCATGAATAGTTTTATGATAAATTTAACTTCATATAAACTAGCTATTACACACTAAATATAGGAAAACTATAAAGAATGATAAAAGTACATCAGTGTTCATGCATGCAGAATAATAAAGATAATCTCTACAAGAAACACATCAGAACCAAAGACGCAGGTACCAAGACTGAAAAAGTTATAACTATGCAAATACTGACCAAAAGAAAATTTGAGTAATTTTACTAACATAAGATACTATAAACATTGGTACACCAAGTGCCACTAGAAATATGGAAAGATTTTTCATAACAATTTAAAAGGCAAACTGACAGTGAAATATAATCCTAAATTCATTTGATGTAACAACAGAGTTAGATTGTACAAACACTGAGCAGATTTGACTAAAGGGAAAATAAGGAGAGACATTAGAGAGAAGGGTTGTACTTTGTATTATACATGCATGTGTATATTTTAGTAAAGCCTATGAAATGTAGATGTTAGTAGAGTCCAGTGTGATATTTCCACATATGGATACAGTGTTAAGTTCATAAAATCAGACTCCCCTTATGAACCCCTGTCAAAGTCACCTATCCAAATCAGGGGTAATCGCTATTGTATTCAGTCTGATATTTTTTGTTCTTGTTTTTCCAACATATGAGAAAAGAGGTCAGTCTTTCTGTGTCTGGCTTATTTTAGATAACTGTACCCTCAAATTCCATTTATTTGCTGCATATGTCAAAATTTCAATCTTTTTAATAGCTAAATGAATACTACTTTGTTGTAGTTAAATACATTTTCCTTGCCCATTGGTCTATTGTTGGACATGTATCCCATATCTTAACTCTAGTGAATCGTGCAGTAAATATGGGAACAGAAGTATCTCTGGCAGGTGAATTTCATTTCCTGTGGAGACATGCTTACAAGAGGGGTAGCTAGATAAAACAGTAGATTTACATTTGACTTTTTGAAGAATTTTCCACACTATTTCCCATAATGGCTATACGAATACACTTTCTCACTGTGTATAGAAGCTATTTTTTCTCTATATCTTCCTCTGAAATTTTTGGATTCTTTTAATAATTTCACTGAAATGACATGTTATTTCATTGTAGCTTTTCTTTTCATTTACCTGACGGCTGATAATTTTGAGCATTTTCCCACATATTTATTAGTTAAGATTTGGTTACTTATGCATTCTGGATATTAACCCTTTGACAGATGTGCAGTTAACAAGTATTTTTCTCTTGTTCTGCAGGCTGCCTTCTTGCTCCATTATTGGCTTTGCTGTGTAGAACCCCCTCAGTTTGATACAATCCTATACATTTTTGCTTTTGTTTCCTTTGCTTTTGTGGTCATATCTGAAGAATATGTACCTAAAATAAACAACTCTGAAGTACTTTCCCTATGTTTTATTTTAGTAGTTTCACATTTTTAGGCCTTATTTATGGGACTTTGATCCATTTGGAGGTGACTTTTAAACAGGGAAAGAGACTAGAAATCAATTTAAAAATTTGGTAAATTGATGTACAGATTTCCTAGCACCATTCATTTGAGAGTTGTTTCTCCGTTGTGTGCTCTTGAACCTTTGTTAAACAGAAGTTGTCTGAAATGTGTGATTTCTGAGATATCCTTTCTACCCCACTGGGTTATGTTTGTGTGTTTTCAAATGCCAGGACCATGTTTTTGTTTAGTGTATCGCTGTAGTATGCCTTGGAATCTGGTGTCATGTCACCAGCATTGTCATTTTTGAATAAAATTTCTCTGGCTCTTTAGAATTTTTTCTGCCTTTCTGAGTAGCCATTTTGAAGATAACAATATACAGTAGGCATTGTTGATTTCCTATTATCTTGTTTTGAAGTCCTTTATTATTTGCATTGTTTTGCTTGGTTTGGTTTTATTCTCTTTAAATGCCACTCCAGAAACCTCAGATCAGAAGAACTCAGGTACATAGTTCAGTCCCCTAAACCACAGGATGGGCAACCAGTGCAGGAAGCACCTGGAAGGCAACAGTGGGCTGATTTGGAGGAACACAGAAAAACATCAAGACAAAGGAGTGAAATACAATCTCACACTTCCAACACACCCAGAACAAATTCAGAGACACAGATATAGAAGAAATTAGAAAATACAGACTTAAAATTTTGGGAAAATAACAATTTAAGTAAAGAAGCAATTTAGTGCTTGTATCATTAGGTTAATTATTGCATAGTTATGTTTGATAATCTGGGCACCTATTTTGAAGATAACAAGATCATTATGGTAGTATTTTAGTTTGTTTAAATGTTCCCCCAAAACCTCATCAGTCTTGGAGGTGACCAAGTCTACCATTTGCGACTGGCTCCTTTTCCAGCTCTGGAATGGGTGGTGTGAGTGCTGCACCTATCCAAGGGCAGGGAACTAGCATACAATACAGGGGAGGGAAGGAGGTGTACTTTTTCTCCTTTTTGTCTTTTCATTCTTGTTGCTTGTAACCGTAATGAACAGCTGCCCCTCAGCCATGCTATCCTGTCCTAGAGCCAGTTGGGTATGTACTAAGACCTCCAAAAACTTTAAAGTAAATAAAACTCCCTTTCCCTAATTTTGGGCATCTGGCATTTTGTCTCAACAATGAGAGAAAAGTAACCAAGACAGAATTTGCTAAAAGTGGAGTGGGGTCATTGCTGTGACTGTACCCGAACATGTGGTTCAAGAGCCTTTGGGAATGGCTTATAGGAAGAGTTTGGAAAGGTTTAGTGATGTCACCTGAAAGAGTGGTGCTGGGACAGCTTAGGATGTTCTATATGGGAGATTCTGATCAGAGTTCAGATCAGAAAACCTGTAAAGACAGGCTCAGGAATTTTTTGCTGGGAAAAAGGACTGCATTGGCTGTTGGATTCCAGACCATGGGTGTTCTGGCTTGGAAGAAAGTCTGTCTGCATTTTGTTCATGTCCAAAGACTTTTTCCTGAGACTGAGATTAAGAAGAGTGGAATAATTAATCTGGCCAAAGAACTTTTGAAGCAGTCAAATGTTAAGGTGGTGGCATGGCTATTGTTAAAACGTTAACCGCATTTATGTTGTGAATCAAGAGCAAAGGGCCCAGCAGGGCAATTTAAAACACCATGAGTTTGGCCAGAAAGAAAGAGATAATAAAGCCTTATACTGCAAAGATAGAGCTGAGATCTCCATTGTTGAGAAGGAACAGGAAAATAAAAAAAGATAGCCTGCAGCCATCATAGGAAGAGGCAGCACATCTCTACTCTTTGCAGCCTCAAAATTGCAAAAGTGAAAGACTTTACTTGTAGGAGAAAGCTGCAGAGTGCCATGCTCTTTAATGGTAGCAGAGGCCACGGGAGGTTCCAAAATGGTGGTGGCTAAGCAGGTTCCAAAACGGTCATGACATAGAGAATCTGTTCCTCACAGTCAGAGTGCTCAGCGATCCAGGCACTCGACCTCTATAGCCAAGAGGGAGGAAAGCCTGGCTACTGCTCCAGCTAGCAGTGGATCATGGCAACATTCATGTGGTGGTGGTTTAAGCACATGAAGAATGCATGGGTTCTGAGGTTGAAAAAACATTTTCCCTGATTTCAGAGAGCCTGGGAGGCCAGGCAGTGTGTCCCTGAGAGGGCAATGTATGAAGCTGTGAGTGTGAAGCCAAAAGTGCAGTGGAGAACCCAAAAACTTGGGAATGCCAGGAGCATGGATCATCTAAGGGAACCTGCAAAAAGAGAGCAAATGCAGCCCAAGATAGAAGCTATGGGAGCTAAAACCACCTGAAGTGCTGTGGGGGTGCAATCACTCAAACACTTTCACACTCAACCAGATTTTTTCAGATGCTAAGTGTGGAATTCCAGGACTGAATGTTTGCCCTGCTGGATATTGGACCTCCTTTGGTCTCAGTTCTTTGTATTCTCCTGTTTGTGCCCTTTTGAATGGCAATGTTTATCTTGCACCATTATATGCTCAAAGTATTTAACTTCATTTTATTGGTACAGAGAATTACAGCTAAGAGTTTGCCTTAGATCTTACAAGAGATTAGGCCTTGGACTTTTTAGCAATGCTGAAATTGTTAGAACTTTGGCAATTCTTGGAGATGGACTAAATGTCATTTACATTAAGGATATACATGAGTCTTTGGTGGGGCAGGGGTGGAATGTTGTAGTTAATTTAAATGTCCCCCAAAGCCTCATTCAATCTTGGAGGCAACAAAGTCTAGCATTTGTGATTGGTTTTTAGTCTAGTTTTGGAATGGGCGGTGTGAATGCTGCAGCTGTCTATGGGCAGGGATCTGTCATATCACATAGGGGAGGGAGGGAGTTCTGCTTTTCCCATTTTTGCCCTTTTCACTCTTGTTGCTTGTGGCCACCAGGAACAGCTGCCCCCCCGCCATGCCAGTCTGCTTTGGAGCCAGCTGGGTATGGGCTGAGACCTCTAAAAACTGTAAGCCAAATAATAATTCCCTTCCCTAATTTTGTGCATCAGGTATTTTGTCTCAACAATGAAGGAAAAGTAACCAAGAGAGGTAGCCATTGTTGATTTCCTATTATGTTGTTTTGAAGTACTGTATCATTTTCAATGTTTTGTTTTGTTAGTTTTATTTGCTTTAAAATGAAAAAGGAAAGAAAAGAAGTTTTTCTGTCTTTAGATGAGTTTTAGCGCCTTTTTTTTCTTTTTGTAAAGACTGTCAATGATATTTTGATGGGTATTTGCATTGAGTCTGTAAATTACTTTGAGTTATATGGGTATTACAACAGCAATAGTTCTTCCAATACATGAGCCTAAATTCTTTCCACTTTTTTGTTTCTTCAATTTTATTCAATGTTTTGTAATTTTCATTGTATAGGTCTTTCATTTACTCAGTTATGTTGGTTCTAGGAATTTAGGAATAGATACCTTGAAAATTATAGCTTTCATGATTTCTTTACTAGCAAATTTATCATTGGCATATAAAAATACTACTAATTTTTACACATTGATTTTGTATCCTGTAACTTTGTTCTATATTAATCAGTTTCAATAGTCTATTAGTGTAATCTTTAGGTTTTTCTAGATGTAGCATTAAAATATCTACAAACAAGAATAATTTGACTTCTCCCTTCCCTATTTAGATGACTTTTATTTCTTATTTATTTTTGGCTTAAAACTTCAAGTACTATCTAGAATGAAAGCAGTGAGATGAGATGTCCTTATCTGATCCCAAATATTTGTGAAAATGCTTTCAGTTTTTTTCTTATTAGATGTGATGTAACAGAATTTAAATCTACTTTAAAAATTTATCAGTCAATCCGGAATTTTGGCAAGTAAAGTATGTCCACATTCGTCTGCCTACCCCTTTTCAGCCATAATACGGTATAAGATGGCAGGGCAGAGACAAAATCATTACACTGGTTAGTTCAATTTTAAAAAGACATAATACCTCTGCAATTTAGGCTTGGTTAGAGCCTTGTCCAGCTCTCTGAAAATGATTCTCTGTGACTTTTATGATTCTTGGTTATTTTATAGGCATCTTTCCATTTTGTTATAAATTGCCATTATTTGCGACTATGGAGCTTTCTAAACTATTCTCATATTTATTGGAGTTTGGGGGTTCAAAGATCTTTTTTTATTTTGTACAATTTCTGTCTAGTTCAGTCCAACTTAATATAGTTGCTGTAGAAATCATTTTGAATTCTTGATTATCAGTGAATAATAATTCACCACATTAATCAAAAACCAGCTCCATGAATCTCTTGAAAATTAGGCCTCCTTCATTTTAAGCTTCCTGTAAAATATCTGAGGGAAGGCAACTTTTAAAAATTTCAAAAACATTGTTTTTTACTGAAGAAAATTGATTACTATTACTTTCTGCAGCCTATGTCTTTTTTACTTCTTAGAACCCAAACCATCACATTTTCAGTAATTCCAAAGAATTTTTAGTGATTCCATGACCTCTATAACCAATAGTCAAAGAGTCTTTCTAAAGAACAGAGATATTTTTGTCATTTCCAAAGATCTACTGTCACTGGCTAAATCCTTTTAATGCTGTATCAATTTTATATTTTACAGCCACTTCTATTGCCTCTTTCTTCAAGGACTTCTTAGCAAGTGCTTAGCAAATCTAGTTGCTTTAATTAGCTCTTACATAATTTGAAATTTGTCTCCTAATTTCTCTGGAAAATGAGTTCATGGTTTTTATTATTGTTCTTTCCAAGGTTGCATAGTTTCCAAGAAAGGAAGAAAAAAGTCTGATTTAATTTGTCATGATGTTTCTATCAAAATTAGGATTGAATTGTTTTGAACATTAACATATACTTTTTACAAATGATCACCCTTCTGAAGGATACATCAGTGTCATATGGGGTAAAATAGAACATTTTAAAATACCCAATTTGATACTACCTTAATTTGTCGGACACAATTTATGGAGGCCATCTGGGGTCTCATAATTTTCATTAACAAGTAATACATCACATGAGATACCCCACTATTCATTTCAGTAATTAGTTTAGATGACAGTGAGAGTTAGAGACAAGACAATAAAATATGTTGCATATTAATGAGTAATGGAGAAAAGAAGTAGAGATTAGTTAAGAGAAATGGAGGGACAATATCTAAGAGTAACTTTATAAGAAGTCAAAATGAAGGGAAAGGAAAATAACTAAATGAAGACAGGTAAGTCCCAATGATCATCTCAGTAAACATGACATTAACGTCAAAAGGAGACACATAATAATATGATACTAAAAGAAGTATGCTGTTGGGGGTGAGGATGCATGCCTGTAACCCTAGCGTTCTGGAGGACTCAACCAGGATGGTTGCAAGTTTGACACTAGCCTGAACAAATAGCAACTCAGCAAGACGCTGACTTAAAAAATAGCAAAAGGATGGAATGTGGCTTAGTTCAGAGGCTCCGGGTTCAATCCACAGTACTGAAAATTAAATAAAATCATGAATTAGAAAACCTAACACAAACATTGATTCAGTGTTATTTTAAAAATAAAATTTTAAGTTGAAATAAGAGATTCTATTTGATTTTCTCTTCAAACTTGACTTCAAAAATCTGGCATCCATCTTTTTGGTTTCAAGCTAAACAGTACTTGCTGGGAAAGGTTTCTCCAAAACCCCTTCCCAAATAGCTCTTGAGGTCCAGTTCATCTGTTTGCCATATTCACTGTAACACCTTGAAGTCACAGACATTTGCCATACATTTGACATTCATTTGATCCACCCTCACTCCACACACTATAGGAAAACCATATTGTCTACGGGAGTGGGATCCTGTCAGTTGTTTATCCACGCTCTTTTTCTTTGCATTTGGATGGATCCTGGTACCCAGTAGAAATACCTGGTTTGTTTAGGATGATAGAGCAGACATGGAAACTTTGACCTTTCCAATTCCAGGGATCTAGTCATTATTTTTTAATCTTAGGCATCATTAGATGAAAATAGATTCAGTAAGTTTTTTTAATTTCTAATATTGCAAATGTAAACTTGATTTTCTGTTGGATTTGATCATTTACCAGCATTCATTAATTCAAAAAGTTTACATGTTGTGTGTATGATTTCCGGTGTGGTTTTGATGAAGAGATAACTTTGTCTCCTTCTTCCCAAATGTTTTCTGTTTGTTTCTTGTGAACGACTTTACTGGTTATTTAATTAACCAAGCCCTTCCTAACATTTTTATATAACAACAATGACAGTGGAATTCTTCCTTTTTTCCTAAATACAAAAGGAATATCTCTCATATGATAATAATAAGGTGAAGCCAATAAGTGATTTGGCTGTTGTTCTATGTCACAGTTAATGAATAATATGATTTCATTTTGCATAATCAGTATCTTCATAATGTTGAATTCCCTTGCTAAAATTTATATTTAGTATCTCTACATCTATACAATTGAAGTAGATGTATAATGTCCTTATTTTTTGCTAGCCTTACCAGGCTTTGATAGCAGGTTTTTTATTTTTAGAATTAAAATAATATTTTATATGCCTTTTTTGGTTCTAAAATGCATAATTAAAGCCAGAAATTTCATTCTTTGGAAATTGAAGAATAAAATTTTCTATTCAAAGTATCATGACCTAGAAATATGTCTGCAACCCCTCTCCAAAAAATAAAACTATCTGGTAGAACAAGAGGACATATGAGAGAAAAAACATATTGAAGAGTTAGAGAACTTCATTATCTGAATTGGCCTAACTTACACAAACATGCTTTGTATATATTCAAGAAACATGACAAAGTCAACATTCTCAGGAAATTCTGCAGGATAAAGTAAGGGTATGATTTTTAACTACAAAAGAAACAGAAGAATACAAGTCAGCAGCACTATTTGAGAACAGCTAAGAATTAATCTAGGTGCCCATTTCCAGATATAGATATATATATCAGCTATATAGAAGAATTATTTGAAACAGGATGACATTGTGAGAAATGAAACAAGATAAGCAGAAAGACATGTATTACATCATTTCCCCATGTGTTGAAACTGAGACAACATTGACACAAATGTAGGGCACTGACCACTGGAGGTTGGTGCTTGATTGGGGTGGGGCTGGAGTGGGAAAGAAAGGAAAGCTGAACTTTATTAGCGCCTACTGCATGCATGTGTGGAAAGCTGACACTGAAACCTATGTAGAAGTAAAATTAACTCACATCAATGCAAGCAAGTAACTTTAAAGTGTTACAGTGAAATACAAGTAAATAAGTAGAAAATCTTCAATTCATAGGAAATGAAACAGGAGAATTCTTAAAAATTCATGTGCCAAACAGAGAATAAAAATAGAACTTGGATAATTTTTGAGCTTAAAAAGAGTAAAGATCTTTCTGTTTTCCTGATGTGGGAACTCCAGCTATTCTACTTCTAGGCATATTCCCAGAAGAACTGAAAGCATCATACCACAGTGAAATATGTGCACCTATGTTTATAGCAGCACAATTTGTAATCGCCAGATCTTGGAAACAACCTAAGTGTCCATCAACTGAGGAATGGATGAAACAGTTGTGGTATTTCTATACAATGGAGTATTATTCAGCTATAAAGAAGGATCACATTGAGATATTTATCAATAAATGGGCGCAGCTTGAGACCATACTCATAAGTGAAATAAATCAATCTCTCATGTGTGAATACCGAATAGTTTCCCTAATGTAAGTAATGATTCAAATATATAAAAATATGTGGTAATCATGATTCCCCATTATGTGGCCTTGAAGCCTTATAAAGTTTTCACTCATTAATTAGAAAGGCTTTATTCTGGGCTTCTTGATATGGAAATATTTGAAGCTATAGTATATGAAGTTTTATCCAAATATTTCAAGGAAAAAGACAGACACTATGGTAACTACTATTAAGTCGGGTTATTTGGTGGTGAAGTACTAGGTTGCTGAAACAGTCATGCTTTGACCTTTATTGTTATATTGTTATGTCCTGTTTTATCTCAATCTCCCCCTTATTCTTTAAAAAAATTATTTAGTTATTTCTTATGTTTGTTTTAATTAAGGGGAAAAATTTAAAAAATTAGGATATATAATAGTAACCCTTTTTGATTTCCTATTAACTCGTTTTGAAGTCCTGTAATACTCCCACTATCTTGTTTTGACTGATTAGACTCTGTTCCATTCTGTATGATAGTATCAAGTTTGAGGGTATAGGCAACTACTTTAAAGGCAATAAGATTCACTAAGATGCCCATGCTGGTTTGACTATTGTCTCCTTTGGAAGTCCTGTAATGTTTACAATGCCTAAGTTTTATTGGTCTTGTTCTCTACTGTTTTGTTCAACTTTATAATATCTAATGAGATAGACAATTCTTTTTAAGGAAACAAGAGACATTGTTGATAACCATTGTTGATAGCCTTGTACTCTGTTTTACATCATGTGCTATATCTATCCTTGGTTTTGACTGACAGCTTTGTTTTGCCATATTTGACTTTATTCTCTCCCCCCCAAAAAGTAATAAGAACTAAGGAGTAATGAAACCCAAAATGTGTAAATTTTGTTGTAAAAAAGAGAGGGAAAAAAAGAGCTCTAAAGGATACAACAGCAAGTGTGTTTAGGGGTGTTAAATAGCTGACCATATTAATGTTTTTGGTTGGATCGTTGAACACAACTGTTTGCAGTCTCACTGTTTGAATGTTCACTTTGTACTCTTTGATACTGTGATTTGAGCAACTATTTCTGAGATGATAATATGTAATCTATTACCTGGTGATTTCTTACTTTTTTTTTTTTTTTTGTAGTTCTGTATTATGTGTACCCTTACACCGCTTTGTTTTGTTTTGTGTTTTTCTCTTTTTCCTTTTAAATGAAATTTAAAAAAAAGAGTAAAGATCAAGAACAAAACTTGTATGATGCAACAAAATGCAAAAAGAAAGCAAGTATCTGTAATTATTGGCTACAAAGTTAAATTTTTTAGAAAGAAATTCAATTACAAATGTATATAACAGAACTGTAAACAAATTAAACTGAAAATGTCCTTTAGAGTGAATATCCACATATAAGTATTGTTTGAAAATTGCTCAAGATATTTTTGTTGAAAACTAAAATATCATTGAGAAAAGTTGGCAGTGGCTAAGAAAATGGAGCTACATGACAAGCTCATGGATAGGAAATTTAAGGTCCTTAATAAGCCAGTCCCCCACCACATTGTTGATCAATAGAACCAGTGCAATACAAAATCCTAGCCTGTATATACAAAGGTCTCCCAATACCTTAAAAATGCATAAAAGGAAATGTTATTTAAGGTAATGTGGTATCAGCATAAGGTTAAGCAAATGTGTCCAAGAAATATAGTTGAGGATCCAAAACAAATAAGCACGTGTACAGATACCTGATTTGTGATAAATCAATGGGACTCATGTGAGTATATAAAAATGTGAAATATGTGATATACCCAATGCCATATTCCCAAATTCGTTTAAAGCAACTTGTAGCCCTACATGTAAAAATAATTGCTAAAATATTACTAGGTAAAGAACATGTGGTAATAGCTTCATAATATTAGGATAGGCCAAAGAACTAAAATTAGACAAAAGCATTTATGTTAAAAGCAAAATCCACATTTCCTTAGGAATTTCATTCATTATAGAAAAACTACTAAGAAGGAGCAAATGAAAACATTACTCTCCTAGAATATATTTTTAATACATAGGGTTAGCAAAGATCTAATATCCAGAATATATAAGTAAAATTTTGAATCAATATGAAAAGGGCAACATAAATAAAAATGCAAATGAGTTAATAGGACATCACAAAAGAGATATCTGCATGTCTAAAGCCGATACTAACTAGACTCAAGGAACATGAAAATTAAAACTATGAAAGGCTAATACATGTCCATCTGAAGAATTAAAATTCATAACTCTGACAATATTAAATGTTCATGAGTGTGTGAAAAAAGGAATTCTCATAAAGTGATGCTAGATTATCATCATTTTGGTAAACTGTTTAACAATTTAAATTACAGTGAAAAACAGGTTACATTATGACTCAGCATTTAGATCCATACCAAGATCACATGAAATCATATTTCCATTGAGTGAGGATCAAAGGAATGTCCTCAATCAATCCAAATTTCACCACACAAATAAAACAAACCCTGAACCAAATGTTCAGCAGCCAAAGCAGATTTATACAATGTTGATGGGCACTGATAGAGATTCAGTCACCAAAATATCAGACCCTCAATGGGATGGACAGTAAGATCTGTAAGCAGAAATTATAGAAGCAGGATATTTCACTGTCTTTGATTGGTTCATACACTATGCATCATAGTGACACAGTAATAACAGGAACTGAAGTAAATTAGAGGCTACCTGGGCAACTAAGAGAAGCTGGGGGAGGCATTTTCTGCTACATTTTCCCCCTCTTTTAGTTTCCCAGAAAATCTTTGCTGGGAACATTATATGAGATGTTCTGAGATGAACTGGGCAAGCCCATCAATTATGTAAGGCCCGACTAGACGCAGTAGCATTAGGGCTGTCAGTGGACCTAGAATGAACACTAGTCAAAATCTCCAAGTCTGAAAATCTTCCCATCAGGAGTTTGTGGTTTGTTTCCATTGTTAGAGAATCTCCCCCTAAATCACTTTTGGGAAGAGACATAATTTAGTCCTGTCTATTCTGTAGCACTACTCTGGCAGGGAAGTCAGTTTGACCCTGGAGCATATCCCACATACCTTGGATGCTTGTCAAATCTTGGCCATTTGTAGAATGTAAGGGTAAGGGCCTTACTGGTTGTTTTTTATTCTCTTGGAACACTGTCTATAGAGCTATTAAAAACCATGGCTAGGAGGAGAGCAGATAGCAGAAACCAAGTTGGACAATACAATATCAAGTCTCGAATAGACACAAAAATCAAGGGAAGTAGCGCATTGAGGTGCAGAGCAATCCTGCCAATGGTGTCATCAAGCTTCAGCTGTGCATGGAATGGTCAGGATCTGTAGTCATCAGAGCAGGGCTTTGAGTCCACTGTCTTTTCAGATTGAGCTTCAGAGGAGGTGTCTGGACAAGGTGAACTCTCCAGAAATCATCTGGAAGGGATCTTTTAACTCTGGAATAGTGGATCTGAGGTTGAATTTCTGAAACTTTGAGAGGTGTTGAGGAAGTTGATATGCAAATGGCTTATATGTATATGCAGGGACATACAGGTATAGGTATAGCTGAACTTTTAGCTAAATTTTTATGGGGTTTATTACAAAGTGTTCCTGCAGTGTTATATTTTTATTCCTTACCTTTTTTTAGAGTTTGTGACCTGTATACTGTTTTTAGTTTCTATTTAATCTTTAATAGTTCTGCTAGTTTTGAATTATCTGTGTTACAAATACAAGCCTTTTGTGATTGCCAGTAGTCAAGGGTAGGCCACATACAGAGATAATTTCTTGCAGCAAGACCCTGCAAAATTTTGTTTTCCTCTCACTTTGGGTAGCGAATGCCTTGGGTGAGCCTAAGTAGGTGCATATAAGCACTAAGAGATATTCCCAGAAGGGTATTGGATTGTTTTGAGTGCAAGTTTGGAATCATTGGCAGAGAGTGGAGTAGATGCTGGCTAGGCATGGGGTGACATGGTTTTCTCCCTTTGTGACTCACAATGTTTTATTGTGTTGGTGGGTTTCCAGACAACAGCAGTAGGCAATAGCTCTTTTCATTTGCAGACCAATCAAGGACCTGCATGAGTGCCCATAGTTCAGTTCACTGTGCAGATCATCCCTGTGGGAGACAATCAGCCAAAATAACTTTGTCCAGTGTGGCCACAACATATTTCGTCTGTCAAACTCCATCCCTAACAGAGCTACTTCCACTTATAAACTGGGTATACTCAGCATCCATCAGGGATTTCAGTTTTTAAGTCTTGTCTGCTCAAGAATGGTTCATCAGTCAGTTCCAGGCAGTCATAGTCTGGGGGGCCCAGCTTGGTGGGCAGGTATGTGGCAGTATTGAGTAATTTATTGCCACAGAGTCAAGCAAGGAATTTTGCATAAGACTGGGTGACCTAGCTGTTGGATAGTCAGTGATGTCCACTGTTAATCAGGAGGTCCATTATAGCACGTGGCACCTAGAGAATTAGGTCTCAGCCTAAGGTGAGCTTGTCAGTGTCTTGATCAGAAGGACAGTGGCTGTTAGAGCATGGGAGCAAAGAGGAAGGAATCCTTTAGTGACTAAATACAAGAATTTGCTTAGGAAGGCCACTGGGCATCCCAGGACCTAACAGTCTAAGTAAGCATCTTTGATAAACAAATTCACTCCAGTTATACCTGAAATTCCCCAAGTTTGGAATGCAAAGAAGGAATCTTCCAGACAAGACATCATGTAGGGAGTTCGTGTTTTTTATGAGCTCAGGGAGCAGAAGACCTCTCTTCTTTTTAGTCTAAGGGCACACTATCCTGCATTTAAGTCAAATCCAAGATATCTGACCTTTTGTTTGCAGATTTGTGCCTTTTTCCAAGATATCTTGTAGCCAGTTTCTGCCAGATATTGCAACAGAGCTTTTGTGCTTTCCCAACAGGCCATCTTGGGTGTCATTAATCAGAAGAGCAGTGATAAATTTGTGCTGGGAAACTAGCAAATTCAGTTGTGAGGGCTTCTCCAAAGAGTGTCAGCAAGTTTTGAAACTCTGGGATGTTGAATCGAGGTCAGGTGACTTTTGTGTAACTAGGATATTTTCATTTAAAAGAGAAGAGGGGCTAGCTGATAAAAGCTAATAAAAACCAGAAGAAGACCCAGCAGGCTATGAGTGGCAGAAGACTGAAGAGGGTACACCGATTTGAGACTTCAAGATGGAAGACTACCTTGGCAGCATTGACAACTCAGAGGCCCTGAACCGACAATATTCCCCACTTGTTTTTTCTTTCAGTTAGAAGTGTATGTCAGCAGTCTGACAGTTTCTGATTATTTTACATTTATGAAACTTTTGGATATGTTGTTGAATACTTAGCTGATGCATCTGTGGCATAGGTTGCTGTCTCATGCAAGTGTGTATTGCTCCAAGATGGAGTTTTACAATCAGCAAAAAGGAATTGGCTTATGGTAGCAACCTGCATGCAGAAGGCATAACTGCAAAGTGCAAAGTGATGGCTGAGTTGTCGACTGCATGGTCAATGTGATTGTGGTGGATTAACAACTGGTAATCAACTTATAATACCAATTGAACTGAGTCAGTGTGGTGCTGACTGTGGATGGCCCATCTGAGTATTGCTACCAAGATAAAAGGGAGAACTGCAGAAGAAGAAGTAGTGCTGGTTCTCCTGAGTGTTGTTGGTCATTGTTGACTCTCCTGTTGCCATTGATACTCGTTGAGGAGTTTGTTGAGTTTCTTTCTTGATATGGACTTGGCTGTTCTCCTCATCAGAGGAATTTTGGACTTCAGTGTCACTGAGGATGGCTGTGGAATTTGGGGGAAGAGCTCTGGTCCTTACTTTGAATGTTGCTTCCTGGCTCTATGAATTTTGGAACTTCCCAGTACAGATCCATGAAACGGACTTGCATGATACACTTTTCATGGGCTCGAGGTCTTCAGCTGGACTCATGCAGGGTCTTGCCATGTGGTCCAGGTCCTCAGTTGGATTCTTTGGGGTCTTTAGTGTATGGCCAGATTTCCTGCACTTATTGAGTTTGACTATATGGGTGAGTACTATAAAATAATTCTACAAATTTTATGTCTCATATCAAATTGTTGTCCTTGCAAATCTTGAGTACAGTAGTAATTAGCAGTTTATTCAGGAACCCCAGCTGCTTAAAGTGGTTGAAATGTGGCTGGATGTCTGTTTGTGCTTCCCCTGGCCCAGGATATGGAAGCACAGTTGATGGCCAGGCATGGAGGTGAGTCTTTGGCCCATATGTCTGAAAGGAGAGTTTTCATAATTTCAGGATCATGATTATCTGTCTTGGGATGATGTAGGTATCATTCTTCTTCTCAGGAATAGTTGGAGTTAAGAAAGTGCAGGATTAAAGGAGATGTCACTTCTGATTTCAAAAGGAGGTCTTTTCCTACTAGTGGTATGGGGACTGGCTTATATAGTAACTTATTTTTGTTGAGATATCCTCCCAGGCTGCAAGTTCTTCCCTGGCAGAAGGAGCAAGAGGCAAGTGTCCCGTTTTTCCAAGTAATGGTAAAATTTTGACAGAAGGGTAGTAGATTGACTGTCTGCTAGGAATGTCATAAGTTGCAGCTTTTGCCCTACTCTTTGATACCTTTGAGTAGCATTTTACTGGATTTTTTGTTTCTTTTTGCTGGCTAGACAGCTGGAATGGTGGTATCTGCCAAGGCAGAGTTCTCAGTCTTTTGTTCAACCCCAGGAAGCATGTAGTCTTGCTGAAATGCAGAAGTTTGATTTCATTTTAACTTTGGAATCATCAGAAAAGCCCTTCCTAAAATCGTTGGGACTTTAGATAAGAACTTTGGTTTGGACTACTTAACTCTCAGTTCTGTCTCTTTATATGTATGTGGTGTAACCTTGAACAATGGTGCAACAAAGAGTGGGTTCCTGAGAGAGAGAGAGAGAGAGAGAGAGAGAGAGCATTCAGATCCCCCCTGGCTACTTGTTGCTCAGCAATGTTAGGACCTTTTCGACTATGGAGATGCATTGGTAGGTTGTCTGTTTTGCCCTTTCTACATGTGTCAACAGAATTGCAGATTGGGGCTCAATCACACTCTGCAGTTTGGAGAGGAATTCCTTCTTCTTACTCTGGAGCACAGATGGAATGGATTATTGATTGCAACATCCACTATAAAACTCACATAATCATTCACCAGGCACTCAGAGATTCCCTCCCTCAAATCACAGGGAGGCCTAACCAATGAGAGGTGATCAAGCTCTCCTTCTATTTGACTGAGCAGGTGCAGACTAAAACTGGATGCCTCTGGAGGTCTTACCAGAATCTGACAGGCAGGCAGCCAGATAGACAGACTGCGTCCTCTTCCCTTTTGGATCCAATGTTAGCCATTCAGCAGGGAATCTGGAATCCTTCAAATCCTTGAGGAGACTTGAGAAATCTTAAGAGCTTACCTTTCCAGTGGGACCTGGAGAAGTCCTTGCTCCATGCATGAGGTCCACAACTGGTGACCAAAGAAGTCATCATGGTTGGTCTTCTTAGATGACATGCCAGATGTATTTACAAACAGAAACACTGAAACATCACCCAGAATTTGGAGGCAGACTTATTTAATGTTGACGGACAGTTATAGAGATTCAATCAGCAAAATATCATGCCTTGAACATGGGTAGGCTGGCATTCTTATAGGTCTGTAAGCAGGATATACATAAGCAGAGTACTTGAATGTCTTGACTAGTTCTTACAATATGCAGCATAGTGACCAGCCATTTCTAGGAGACAGTAGTAACAAATTGGATTTGTTGAACTGTAACAAGAACTGAAGTAAACTGGAGGTTACTGGGCAACTAATAGAAACTGAAGTATACTGGCTAGGTGGGAATTTTCTGCTACACTAGGAATTGGAATAGAATGTTCTTGGTTAATTTGGGTGATAATCCAAATTTGGGAAACATTCTTCAAATTAACAGTGTCTACAGAATTTGCCTTAATTGAATACTAACTAAAATATTCATCAGGAGTTCACTGGAAGAAAATTAACTTGAATTCTGTCCTACCAACAGTTCTAAGTATTTTTTTGGAAAGAAATTAGCTGATAGTTTCATTTATTTTCCCCCATTGGCTGTATAGTCCAAAACTCTAACATCAACCAAAACCTCTTGCAGAAATTTATATCTGTGTGTTTCACTTTTAATTGTCCAAGAGGCTTTATAAATGGTGTTAATTTGCTACTCACAGGCTGAAAATTAATATCCAAATTTATTGAGCTTTTATGCATAACCATGTGTTGGCACTTTGGATACATCATCATATTTCATTCTTACAACAGTCTAGTGAAAAGGTACAATCAATTTTCCTGTTTCAGTAGATTTATCCACTAAGAGTTAGAGAGAAGTATATATTGTGCAAGTTGACACAATTAATAAGTGGTGAAACCAAGCTTCATGCTCACCGAATCAAACCATGAGTCTACTATTTGATTATTATTCCGGTCATCTGTCCCTCGCTCTTTAGCCAGAGATCAAGCTCCAACACATTGCTTATGTTGAAACTTCAGTATCATGGGAATAATCAATAATATCATGCCATTAGATCTATTAGCTGTCATGTCCAACCTCATGAATCTCATCAATACATATGTAGATAAACCAATATACACACTTTTCTCACTTCCATGTTTTCAACCATATAGTGTTCTTTCCCCCAAATATCTTTTCTTGCAATATGAATGTGAATTTGATGAAAACAAATCATATTTCAGATATCCATCAAAGTAGAGAGTCTATGCATTCCCAGAGTTGATGAAGATATTCTTAGCTTCCTCCAAGAAGTTGAAATGACTAACTTTGCCCTACAGTGGCATAGTTTCTAATGAGGAAGGATGAGGTTGTCAGTGGACAGAATTAAGGTCCTGTCTTTCAAGCATCCCTGATAGTAGTGGAAGCCATGATAGCAACATCATTACCTGTGCACCTGAGGTCTCCATAGTCTATGCCTCATTGATCTTTCTAGAACTACTCAGTCTTCCTGTTTCCAATGTATCCCCTAAAACTTTGAACTTGGCTTGGCCAAGTCTATTCTCCCATTGATAAAGAAAATAGATATTTTCATTGTTTTCAGACACAAATAACACAAGTAGTTGGAGCTGGGCCTTATACTTAGTCTCAGGATTTACCTGCACTGCCAGTTCTTATGATTTTTCTGTTTTTCACATAACTCTTTCTGAGAAAGAGTTCTTCCTTTACTCAAATGCCTATTAAAAAGCAGGAAACAGGGTGTCATCTAAGCACCAAGGAAATATTTTAATGAGGTCCCTGAATTGTAATAATAAACAATATTTATAGAGTACTTTCTCTTTCCAGGCATGAATGCTTATAAGTATGTTACTCGAACATTATTATTTTAGTCTCATTGCAAACCTATCAGGTCTGTATTGTTTGTATCCCTACTTCACAAACAGGGAAACAGATCCAGAGTAAATAGAAAGCAAAGCTAGGATTAAATCCAGAAGATACATTACTAGAATGAATCTCCTTCACCATAGTTCTATACTTTCACACGCTCCAAATTTTGCACTGTGTTTCAGCTCAGTTCACCAGGCAGTTAGGTTCAAATCTGTAAATATACTGAGCCATTTACAAGAGGGTTGTCGTTTGCTAAGTGCTTTCTATAAGCAGTTTTCAGGCTCCTGTAAAGTGAAGTAAATTAATACAGGTACCGACAGGAAGGACACATCATCTGTCTCTATCAAATTCACATATGAATCCCAAATAGATATTGGAAAAGAACGTCTTGATGTTGCTCTAAAAAACATCCTACTTCTTTGTACACCTTGAAAATACTCATTCATTATGAATGCTTTGATCCACCTGGACTTGTTTTTCCCAAAGAATCAAGTCTCTAATCACCACTGTTGCTTTAACTCATTTCAATTTAAGTCATTTAAAAGCAATGGCATTCTTGAAAAAGCCCACATAAGCAAGTCAATAAAAGCTTCAGAACTAAACTTGCATTCCCCAACAATACTAAAAAGGAAATTTCTGTTTCTGTTTTATTGTAAGCAATTATCAACACAAATCCTACCTAATACACTTAAAATCTGCTTACACCAAATTTCTGATTCTCTCTGACTGTACTTAAAACATGGGTGATTGGGAAGAGAAAGTCTTCAGAGATGTAGAGGAGCAAAGCTAAAAATTGCTCTGTGTGTCATTTCCGCTTGATGAGTATAGCGAGTATCAGATACACCAGGGTACAAACAATGGGGTATTTTTCTTTCTTACATAAAGTATGGCTATACTTATTCCTGACATGTTTAGTAATTAAATTATTTAATGTCACAAACATAAACAACCCTTACTGAGAACTCTTCAGAGGTTAAACCTTAAATTTATTGTTTGTAGAGTATCAATGCCAAGGCTCTTAGCAAGTAGTCAATACTTTTTCTTTACTCTCTTTTTCTCAAGTGACTGAAAATGCTTGCCCTCCATGTCACTTAGTGTCACCTGGTAAAGATAGTGTATCAGACATTGATATCAATCACACTTACTACTAAAGTTTCCCATATGAATGCTCCTAACTGAGATGATGACTTGAAGTTTAAATGCTCAGTGAGCTAGGGGTGTATAAAACTGGAGATTATAGGATGGCTTTGGTTGTGCAAAGAGCCAAGCAAATAATATAACATATCCTGGACATAAAGAAATGAATACAGACTAGGGTTGAGGATCCAAGGTAGCCACAGATTGATACTATTCAATCTCTATGGTAACATGTAGTTAATAGTAATGTGATGAGTAAACATGTGGACTACAAGATTTAGAGATGGAAGAGCCTGGATTGAGCCTGTTTCATTGTCCTTTCCATGAGGCATTGGGTAAAGCACTCGGTCTTCATCAGCCACAGTTTCTTATCTGAAAGTAGAACTAATAACACCTCTTGGAGTTTCTGGAAGGATTAACAGAACCAATATATGGTGTAAATGTCATTGAACTAAGAAATGTGTAGTGTTAATAGAGGATACTCCTTCCTTAGTGGGTCCCATGGGCATGGCCTTGGGTATTATACGTGGCCCCATCACCTGATCCTCTCTGATACTGTTCTTCTGCTTTACTTCTTGGCCACTATGGACTAAGTAGCTTTGTTTCACCTTGAAGCCAGTCAATAATGGATTGAATCTCCTGAAATTGTAAGCTAGGTTAAACCTTTCCTCCTTTAAGTTGCATCAGGTATTGTGTCCTAGGAAGAGGAAAGCTCGTAAGTATGGAAATTACAATGCATTTTTTAGCTATATTAGCAACTTTTCCATTGCTAGACACAATAGCAAATACCCGTAATTTAAAAGAGCAGTGCTTCCAAGTGACTCACAGTTTCTGTCCTTGATTGGTCAGCTCCAAAGCAGAAACTTGATAGAAGCAGACTGGGGCCCTGAAGTCACACTTCCATGACCCACCTGAAAACACCTAGAAGTATGATCCTCCAGTCTCTGGCACAGATCACAGAGTTAATCAAGGTTAAGCTCTATGGTTGTTTGACTATAATTTCTAAACTTTGCATAGCAGCTGTGTTTGCCCAGAATCTGACATCTTTTAAGTGTGACACTGATGGTTATGATGGTAATGAATTTGATGCAGTTATAATCCAAAGGCATTTCTTCTTCATGTTACATTTCATTAATATTTTGGATCTAAAGCTATAACAGCACATTCAGGATGTGTTGTCACCTAAACAAGCAAAATATCAAGACAGAACTGCTTTAATTATAGATAGATACCAAAAGAAATGTAACAAGAACCAAAATCAGACCTTCATGCTGTTACCTACTAGCTCGAGGACTAAGTTAGTCCTCCAACTGCCCTAAGCTTTTCCTCCTATCAGTTGAGGGAAGGCACTCTCCATTAAGCATGCTGGGATGGTGAGGTACTGTATGAGGTCACAGGTCATAATTTCCATCATATTGACCTTTTGTGTACAGTGTGGCTATTCTTTTGGGCTATCACATACTCTGGTTCTCTCTCTCTGTCTCTATTCATAGAACACATAGTCAATTCCCTACAGAGGTGACTTGTTTCAGTAAACAAAGTGTGCATGAAATTGCCCATCACTTCTAGGTGGACAATTTAAGGGCAGCGTGTGCTTTAGCACTGTTCTCTTCCTTTCCCTGGCAAGCAGAGAAGAAGCTGCCCCTTCAGCAGAAAGCAGAAGAGCATGACGTGGAGCCATAATCTCAGCCATTCCTAAGAAATGGACTTCATTGTTTTCAAGTACTGAAGTCTGAGCCCTGTTTGTTATGGTAGCCCAAATTAGTTCACCCTTTGTGATACATATTACAATTACTTATCATTGTTGATGGAAACCTCAACTTTATTTCTGAGTGCTTCCCAAGAAAAAGAGTTGATACTTGCATGATAAAGGAACGTGTTTCTTGGACTGCTGGTTCATAATAATAATAATAATAATGGAAGATACTAGATTAGACGATTTATTATATAGTATGCATATATTATGCAATTTACTTACATAATCATATTTAATTCTTCCAATGATTCTTTGACAAAAATCAAATTAACATAAGGAATTAGGGCTAACATTTGGATTCACCTACCTACTCACTGACTTGCTGGATCTGATCCCAGTTTCTTAAATTTTGGTTCTGTTACAAGGCATTTCCTCTTTAGGGATGACAAATGATGGAGAGTATTACAGTGTGGTGTGGTAGGAGATGGTCAAGGAAAATAAGGAAACTTAGAATTGAGAGAAATTTGTATTTAGTTTCTTCCTTATTGATCATGAAATCGGAACATTCATTTACTTTTGTTTCAGTCAGTTACTGGTTTATTTTCTTCCTCCATTTCTTTTGCCCTATCTTTGTCAGGCATAATGAGTAGATGTTTGCTTTGGACATGTAGTGGTTAAAGTGGAGTGAGATGCTCACAAGTGGATGATAACTCGTATTGATTTTCTATTATCTGTCTCTTCCCGCTGCGCTCTTCTTTAGTTCAGGGCTCTATGTTTCCTACCTAAAAAGTGGTAACTGGACTGAAATAATGGTAAATCTGCTTTCTGTCTTACTTACTTTCTTAGAGATGTCAGCAGTTAGAAATAAAAATAAAAGTTAGTTTTCATTTTCTGGACTGTCTCTGTACTCCTCTGGACTTCCTCTTCTAAAGATGCATGCCTCATCTGAGCATGACTAATGCTACCACCAATCTGGGCTGAGTAGGGCTAAGAGGACTCTGCATTCCAAGAGGAAGGAGCCAGCAGCTGCATCCCCCGGAGTTGGCGTGGTTTTAGGAAAGAGAAGCTCTTGAGGTAAGCTGTAGATTTTTGTAATTCAGGAATTAACATCAGGCTCTGGGAAGTCAGCCACATTTCTGTAACATCTCAATTTGCTCTAGTTTCACATGTAGAGTCCTTTGTCCTGGTCACAAGAGTCTCTTTGGAAAGAACATCATATTTAGCAGAAGTGGATTAAGTGAAGTACTTAAGAAGGTCTTTTTATTGTCTTTGGTAAAAAAGAAAACTGATCATGCATGAAAGATCTAGTTTATCATTCTACTGCACATACAACAATATTTCTATTTTAATCTTTTTCAAGTTACCTGTGCAACAGCCAAGACAGTTGTGTTAGAAACTGCTCCAGCAGCTGGAGGGAGATGGTGAGTAAACTCATGCTGGACACTTTTGTCCAAGAGTGTCAACCACGCACAGGTGCCACAGACACCTTTTTATGGGACATATGAAATCTCCCAGGGAGAAGCAAGGTGACTTTGGACCTGATACATCCTTCTCCTTTTCTCTCTTGAGGAGAGTTGTCTTTCATCTAAAGGAAAACAGGTTTGCTTCCTGAATGACTGTGCTCCAGAAGCAGAGTTCAGCAGGCAAGCTTCAGCGAAGCCACTCCAATTACTCACTGGCTGCTTTTTCATGGTTTGTAACCCTGATCTTCCACCTACATAGACCTCCATCTTTACAGACAAGCAGAGGAGTATAAAGCCATGGGACCTCAAGGAGGCAGCACCATGAACCAGTCAGATGTAGGGCTCACAAGGACATTTGATGCTCACTCTGTTTACTTTGTTTTTCCCTTACAGCAGAACTGCCAGCTCACTGAGGTGGTGCATGCCTGTAAGCCTAGCACATGGGAGGCTGAGGTACAAGGATTGCTGCTGGTTCAAGACCAGCCTGAACTGCGTAATGAAACCCTGTTTCAAAAAAAAAAAGTGAGCAGGGGGAGAACAGAGAAAACAAAAGAGGAGAAAAGAAAAAAAAAAAAAAAAGAAAAGAAAGGAAGAAAAAGAGAAGGACCTCCCCAGAGTGTTTGCCTGGGGAAAAAGTTCCTCTGGATAAGAACTATTTGTACACTTATATTCTACTAATTTTAGTGAAGCTACATAAAAAATAAATATCCTTCTTTCTCCACATTTCTGTGTAAGCAAAAATGAAGATATATTGAAAATTGAGCTTTAAAATATCTCCAATGAGTTCTAGCATATGACTATATTTAGAAATGAATGATGTAATCCAACTGTCTCAAATAACCTTGAATTTCTAAGACTTTATCCTTATAAGTGTTCCTAGTTCACTATTTGAATATCAATGATAGAAAATACAATGCATTTTGAAGTGGAATCTTTTATTTTTTGATAAATACTCATGATAAAAGCTTCATTTCATAACCTGAGAATCCCTTGGTACTATCACTAATGACTTGGCTATATTTTGGGAAAGATGGACCCGCCAATGCATTTAAGGAAGATATTTTTGAGTTTCTCTGGAAGGGAGCAGAAAAGTATAATGTCAAAAGTTGGAAAACACAGTCCTGGAATAGTTTGAGAGAGATCCAGGTTTTCCTGTGCCCCTAGGAAGATCTGAGAGAAAAGCAATAAATCCCTACCTACAAAGCTACTGGAATCATAAAGCTTAGAGCCCAGGGGAGATGCAGACATTCTTGGGACAGCCTCATGCAATGAACAAAGCTCAGTGAAGATGTCTGAGATTTAACAGCAGATGAAGTAGAAGCCTTTGCCCATGGCAGGGATTCCACAAAACTCCCACGAACTTTGGATGTGAACCTAAAAAAAAAAAGGAGGTGGGAAACACCTGAAATTCATTAAACATTGACTTGAAATAACTGAAATAGCACTGAAGCACCTGACTCCTCCAAGGAATGACTAAGATTATACATTCTGACATCAACTGCACACATTCTGACCTTGAGTGTAACTGGGGTTCGATACAGTTTAAATGGAATCTAAAAGATAAAGGAGATACTACTATTTTTTGGCACATCAAAATGTGTCTTGGAAAACGTTCTGCCTGATATGTGTTGAATTAAATTGACCTCCCTTAAATTTACCTTTATTGATCTTTATTGTGCCTTCTGGAGTCATTAAAAATATCCTCTTCCACATGACAGCCCCCAAAAGATTGAAAGGCAGTCTTAAACTTTCTCTGAGTCAGTTGTTTTCTACAATGCACATGATCACAATAATCCAGACCATAATCTTATTGCCTTGCTCCCAAAGCTTTTAGAATGTTGGTTTCTCTTCTACTTTATTCTATTTCCACAGAATCCTCAGAGAAGAGTACATTGTGAACATCCCCTGGGGTTTTAAATGCAATAAGGCTTTGCTTGACTCCCGCTCTTAAGATTTTTGATTTGGCTGAGCTGGGGCAGAACTCAGATGGGTATACTTAAATTTTTGATGTAATAATAATGTGCAAATTCTCTTGGAGATTGAAAATACAGAATTGAATAAAATAGACAGTTTTTGGTTAACACATGCATACAAGACCATTTTCCTTTGTCTGGATATTTCTTTTTCATCCAGGCTGCACCATCTACCATTTTTTCCCTTCGTAGCAGCCCAGCGGATTGGAGCATGTATGCACCGTGCCTATTTCTTCCTCCTTGCTGAATGAGTTACTGGTTCACAGCAAGGGGTATTTATTAAGAGCCCTCTTTGTTTCCACAATGTACAGGACTTTGTGTCATGCTTAGTGCTCACACAAAGTTGATATACATGTAAACCATTTTGTGGAGAAATGTATGGTCTTGTTAGCTAGACATACATGATAACTATAGTGCAGTAAGACAAGTTCTTTGACATATAAAGCTGCTTTAATGGTGCTGGAAGAACATACTCAAGGTGGAATTTACCACAACTGAGCAAGGAGTTAATGTAGATATTGAAGAAATAGCATGAATCAAGGCAGAGAGAAAATTAGACATGCATCTGAATCCAGATAATTCAGCCTGCAATCAGGAAAGCGTAAGACAGGTATTAACCATTCCTAGAATAACTGACCACCAAAATATCTTTCAACACAAGAAATAAGTATTGGTCCCTGAATAATTAACCTAAATGTAGCAGTCTAATATTCCTGTCTCCAAACTGCAGTGATAAGTGGATTCTAACTTCACAGGTTGACAGCGGGATTTGAAAGTCTACGCTTATGACAACCCCCTCATGCTACCTAAATTGCCATTCCAGAGCACATAGTCAATAGAAAATCACTGCAGACACTCCATGACAGAAAGAAAGACCCCATGTTCTGAAACCCAGTAAGAAAAGCTAACTCTCTGAAAACCAACTAACAGAGCATAGGATGGAAAGCTCTTGAATCAGCCCCACCCCCACCCCACTCAACCACACAGTTAAAATGGAAATGCATGCTAATTGATTCTAATTTACTATCAAATTATCATCAGTACGAACTATTAGAGAAAGGCAGTGCGGAAAGGAACGCGTGCTGGCTTGGTGATGGAGGCTGCCCAGGCTTCTCCTGTGCGGCATCATTCTCTTCTCTTTCTCTCATCCTAAGTCATGTTTAGTGACAGCCCCCCCCCACACACACACACACTCCCTTTTCAGGCATGGGTCCATCTTCATGCGAGAAGCTACAGGAAGGAAGTGTAAATATGGATCTGATACAAGATTCAGAAAGACCAGCTGCCAGTCTCACTCATTCAGCTCCTAGTCTCTCTGGTTAATGCATCGTATGCAGGGATTCATGTTCCTGACAGGGAATTTTGAAAGAGATCGAAACAAAGCCTTCCATCCAATTTCACTGCAGATTTCAGTGTGAGATGCAGTGTGAGATGCCTTAGACAAGATGCTCCTAGAAGTCTGCCTCAGTTCACAGTGGGAAACCTACTCAATTTTACATATACTGAATGTTTAACAACATATCACTGTTTAAAAGTCAGAAAGTCTGCTCTCAGAGCTTCATAGGCTCCTTCTTTTCTACTCCTTTTGCTACAAATGACACCATTATTACTATTACCACGGTTGTCATCCAGTTTTTTCTTGGGCCATGAAATAGAATTCTAAAATTTCTCAATGTGATCTACTTTCCAAGAATAACATGATTGGTTTTATTAGCAGTTTATACTGTGTGCTGAGCACCACAGCACTAAGGGAATGTGTGAGAAGCATAAGAGTTGTCTACCGCACACCCTGCAGACAGTAGACCTAAATTCTCTTGGCAATAAAAATAAAAAATAAAAAATAAAAAAACCCTCACGGATGATTCCAATATGGGCTCATGTTTGAGACTCCTTGGAGTACACATAATAGAAATTTCTAGGGGATATTCATCATTGGATATTGAAATAGAATGCTGAGAATCATCTGTATTGAAAATATATAAGATCAGTTGTTGAAATTCATTTTTTTATGTAGGCTCGGAATGGGAGCTTGTGGTTTGGATTTGGCTGCGGGAATCTACTGACACTTTACTGTGTTAGAGTGCATTGAAACTAAAAGTGATGAAATTTGCAGCACATTAATTCAGAGATGTTATCCATTCTCCTACCTGAAGAAAACATAAAAGGATAATGTACAAAGAAAGCGTATTCTTGAGTGATCCAACCTCGGTTTCAATAGCTTGTCAGGTGTTTTGTGCTGACTTACCAAACAATAAGGATGAAAATTCTTGCACAAGTCATAGCTTGTCATGTGGTAAATGTTATTTCTCCTCCATATACTGAGTGGCAAGAAAATAAAATGTAAATGAAGCTTACGCAAAGTTGAGAGTTCTCAGATGCATCAATCTGATCAGCCAGAAGTGAAATAATATTTAAGACCAAAGTGAACACAGAGGCTAACTGGTCCCTGAGCCTAATTCGGCTTTTGCTTCACCTCTGTTTTTTTTTTTTTTTTTTTGGTGTGTGTGTGTGTGTGTGTGTGTGTGTGTGTGTGTGTGTTGTGGAAATGTCTGATCGCAATTAATGAGTAATGTTCTGACAGAGAAATCATTATGTGTGCACAGAGACTTCAAAGTTGTGGGTGGAAATTAGTGTGCCACAGCAGAAGTCTGGTGGAGATGGGAGGTCATGTGTCATGTGCCTGCCTGCTGTCCCTGGACATGACAAGACCACGAAAGCAAAGGTAGATGGATAGAATCGGGTAAAACAGAGTTTATCCTTTTCTCATCACCTTTCCTCCCCCTCCCACTTCTCTCCACTCCTTTCTAATTTGAAAAAATATTTCCCTACTTTCTATTATCTATCTTTTATTTTGCTTCTTATTTTGTGGGTTTCTCACATAAGAGAAATCATACGATATTTAAGCTTGAATGTCTGATTTATGTGCCTGCTTTTCATAGTAACTGTAATCATTATGTACTGCAAAGCTGTGCTAACAAAAACAGAGGGAACAGAAAAAAAAATAGAGGTTACCTGAAGAGACACTAGTAAAGATTTCCTCTTCACTGCTTCCCAACTTTCTCTGTTTTTTCGTTTTACTTGTGCACAATATTAGAATATTTTGTTCCTCATTAACTCCTAAAAATTTCTTAGGAAGCTTTGTGTATCTTGAGATTTTTATTACTGTAGATAGCACATTTGGAAACACAGATTCCTGCTGCATTGTGCTCACTACTTAGGGAGGTGTTCCCTAAAGCACCTGTGTTAGGCAGAAAGGTACTCGCATTCCTCAAGACATGAAAAACAAGTTCATGAAAACAAGTTCATGAAAAACAAAGATGTGGTTTTAAAAATGTTTTACCTAATTTTCTTAGTCATTCACTATATATAAAAATCCAAGCAAGCTTATGGCTTCAAGCATACCTAGTACAACGTCTGAGCCTGCTGGTAAGATCAAGGCCTATACAAAGTGTGGAATGTGAAAAACTCAATCTCTCCAGACAAACTAAATGGAAACTTACTACCTAAGGAGTAAAAAAGAAATTTCACCTTCCAGAAGTTGCTCAGAGTAGTCCTGTTTTCCCTGTGTAAAGCAATGACCTCAGAGGAGGGGAATAATATTCCCTGAAGATCTAATTAATCACATAATTGTAACCTGAACCTTAAGTCAGTTCAACTGACATCCTGGCACTGCCTGCCTTCATCTTTGAAGGTGATTTCTATCGTTCTGAAAATCTATCGCTATGCAGTAAACTCTGCAGGCACTCAGTATGATGAGCTACATATATGTCCTGAATTCTCTTGTAAAGGCACAAACAGCTGAGGAGATGTCACAGTTCATCCTCACAGGATTAGAACTTGGCTTCCAGATGACTCTCAGATAGGCCCTCAAGTGCTTTGATTCCTCAGTGAATTCACCTGGGAAACACTGCACTGACTTTTCATTTTTTAGATTTACAGAACAGGGAGGCATAGTGAATGTTTACCTCTATTTCACCCCTCATTTTACAAATTAATTTGGCAGAAGAGCACTTTCTTTCTAAGACTTCTCCTGCTGGGTGAGGTGTGTTGCAGTTCATGCTTCTGGAAACACTTGTTTAGGGATCAGATAAAGATGAATTACATTCTCAATTCTCCTATAAATTACGGGATCTGCACAATCAGGACACTATTTCTTCTTCTGTTAAATGTATCAGAATAGTGCTTTTATAAATGATATGCTTTTTAAAAGCAAAACTCTAATTGCTAATATTCAGAAGAGCAATTGCTTTTAGGAGCTTAGATTATATCCTGTGATTCTATATTAGTTCCAGATTATTTTTTGTCAAGATTTGGAATATATTGTTTTACATCTAAAAGAAAGATACTTTTAGCTTTCCTTCTCAGTATTTGAATGCTTTATTGCATTTCCTTGTCTTATTTTACTACCTAAGAATTCCACTGAGTAGAATAGAGGAGACAGGACAGCCTTACCTACATTAGGACATTGTGCCCAGTCTTATCAGCAAGTGTGATGTCATACACAGATTTAGCGCAGATGCTCTTTACTAAGTACAGGTAGAGGAAGCTCTTTCTTCTAAATTTGCTGAAGGTTTTTATTAAGAATGAATGCTTTTAGAGTTTTGTTAAGTGCTTTTTCCTATAATATTTGCTATGCTCATCCGATTCTAGACATTCTGTACTGCAGGTTTAATATCTGAATGCCTTGGTTACTTTTCTCTCACTGCTGAGACAAATACTTGATGCCCAAAATAAAGGAAGGAAATGTTTATTTAGCTTACAGTTTTTGGAGGTTTTAGTCCATACTCAGTTGGCTCCAAGGCAAAGTGGCGTGGCTAAGGGGCAGGTGTTCATGGTGGCTGCAAGTGACAAGAGTGAAGAGAGGGAAAAAGGGAAAAGTACGCCTCCTTCCCTCCTTTCTTTGATGCCAGTTACACACTCCTGGGTGAGTGCATTACTCACACTACTAATTCCAGAGCTTAACAATGAAGCAATCACAACCACTAGACTCAGCCACCTCCATGACTACACATGGCTTGAGGGACACCCAGACACAAACCATAACACTATTTAGTTTTATTTTCCCAGATGGGAGTTCAAGACAATACTACAATATTTCTTAAAGTTTTTTATCTGTGAAAGGCTGAAAAAGTCATTGTTTCTCCCAAGAAAAATTCATTTCAACTTAAAATTTAGGAGTCACAGAAACTCCAAACTTTTAGCCTTGGTTCTTCCTTCTCTAGTCTTTCCTAAAGAAATTGTGCTTTGTAGCAGAGTCATTCTCCACTGATAGAATAACTTGAGAATGAAACACAAGTTTCTGTGCTTTGCTTTTGCACAGTAAGTTTTTTAGCTAGACTGTGGCCACTCCAACATGACTGCCAAATTTCCCCTGAATATTTCTGGTGTAGTAAAAGGTACCAAAATCTCTGATTTATCTTGCATACAACAAGGCATCTCTATTTCTAAAGGGTTTGTAACACAGGTTCTGACTCACACAATAGGAATTCAAGCACGCTATGAACAAATACACCGAGTTGGCCTTGCCCTTAAACCAATTTTATGAATAACGATGTGACAATGCAATATAAAGTAGTGATAAATGATGCCATCCATACCTTGACACCTGGATCTAAAGTCAAAAGAAAGAACAAAATTCACAAATGATTTTGGCAGTGCTGTAGACCAAGATTATAGCCAGGTTCAAGGCCTCATTTAAACTTCTGTGAAACACAATGGCTTGGGGCGCATTTTGTGAATTTCTTCTTGATGCCTCTTTCTCATGTACCCACATCTAACCCACCAGTACACCCAGTGGGTTCACATCATATCATGTCACTTCTCCACTCAGAGCCCTTCAAGGGCTTTGCCTTTCACTAGCCTAGAAGCCTAGAAGCCTAGAATTGAGATTCCTCCTAAAGCACGCAAAATCCTATGGGGTTCATTCTGTGAAAGTCCAGATCACATGTCTTACTCTCTCCTTACCTTTCTGCTCTCCAGCCACCTTGCTCAAGATTTTGCTTATCCCAAATGCTTCAAAAGTGGTCCTGCCTTAGGGGCTTTGCTCTTATGTTTCCCCTACTGACTCATTTCCCTGGCATTCTTGCTGAAATAGTATGAGAAATACCATGAGAAAGATGGCCAAAACACCACCAAACTCCACAAAGGAGCCTCAGCTTGCCACTCTCCTTTCAGTCTGAAGTTTGACATTTCTTTACATGGATCCTCTTTACTTGACATCTACTTGTTTCTTTACAAACAGTGCTTCGACCATTGGATCATAAACACAAGAACTGGGTTTCCGTTTAGTCTTCTTCCTTACTCTCACTTTTTGTAATTTGTCACAAAACACTCACTAAGAAATGAGTGATAAGAACAAAAAGGAAGGAAAAAAGAAAATGAATTTGTGAAAATTCCATCCTTTCAACAGAATAAAGGGCACTTATCAATATTCAGTAAACCTATAAATACCTTTTCCAGTCTTGACAGTAGTATTGTGTTGTGATAGGAATACTTAGTTTCACATTTTGCTTGCTAGGGATTAGATATGCTGTGTTGAACAAATTATCTTCACAGTGACTACTTTACTCTTTTGTAAATTGAGACTAATGATATTTTATGAGATCCTCTCAAGATGCAAGGGTTTAGCATATGTAATGGTATCTAACAGAGTGCCCAGGACAGAGAAAGCATCCCAAAGATTATTATCTATAAAATTTGTCACTTATTTTTCTGTATTAAGTGTTAAGGGAAGGACCTACATTTCTTCAAATGTCCAGGTTTATTTGACAAGGTTTATACATGCTTTATAAAGATAAGTACTAGATGAAAAGAAAAGAATCAAAGAAAAAAATGGAGAAACAATCTCTCTCTTCTTACCCCACCTATGAATAAGGCCAATCCCCATCAATATATTGAACAGAAAAACTTTCTCACATTCTTCTATAGACTATTTGTGTTGCTGCAGCTTGTATTTTAAAACATAACCTCCAATGTGATGCTATTCAGCGGTGCAGCATTCAAGGTTTAAGACTCTGAATGGGGTTAGTACTCTTATGAATGAAGTTCACTTCAACTATTAACTAGGGATAAAACAAAAAGATGCCAGACTGTGAACGCAGAAGCGGGGCCTCACCAGACATGTAGTCTTCCATTTGGAAGAACCCTCAGACATTGGTAAGCAACTCTGTATTGTCCATAAGCCATCTAGTTTGTGTTATCTTTTATAGCAATCTGAATGGATTAAAACAAGTTGCTATGTGACTTCCTCATTTACATAATTGAACTCCCACCATCATTACAGGGCCCCTACCTTGTGAGTTGCCTGACATCCTCTGAGATATTATTGCTCCGAGAGACAGCTACCTTTCAGTTCCTACTTGGACATGGGTACTAATGTGTCTCTGAATTCAAAAGAAGGACTGTCCCAGGTCAGTGTGTCACTTTACTGCATTTTGGCTTTCCCATCAGGCACCGTGGAGGAGACCACTTTCTACTCCACACCCTTTAATTTTTTCAGTAGAAAAGCCTGCTTGGAAAAAGAAAAATCTTCCTCAATATGACGAATATTGCATCTTTTATACCCTCAAAATGCCAGTACCATTTTATCCTCTATAATAAGTAGTTTGCCTGGAATGACAGCAGTCGGGCTGATCTGCAGCTTTGCTATCGTGCCATGCTTCTCATCAGGAAGAGATGTCACAGGCATCATCCTGCTTTCCATCTCACCCACCACTAGAGGTGACTCTATTTGCTTTTCTTAACAATATTTTCTTTGTGGCACTTGATTCCATTCCAACAGCTCACATGAACCCTAACTGCAGATTTCACTCCTATTGAATGAAATTTGCCAGGATTTCTCTCCCTCTTCCTTTCTTTCTGTTTGTCAGTTTCTTGAAGAATGAAGCTTAGATCCTTTCTGGAGATATGATATAAATAATTAAGTCTGATAAACCCCTTTTCCTTTCTTTGTCGTAGGATATATGTGTTCGTCTAAAATCTAGAGATGTAACAGTGCCGTTGAATGTCTTCCATCTTAATGTACTTTTTTCTTCCATTAGGTGGAATTTTTCCCCATACGATTATTATCTTGGAAAGTAGGTAATAGTCCTTTAGAAGAAAAGAAAGAAAGAAAGCCAAATCAAATCAGACACAGACTTCTGGGTACTATTATAGCATTAGGCTTTATGTCCCAGAGCAGGTCAGAGCATATCTTTGATATATGAAAATTTGTCATTCTTGGGTACATTTCATTTATCGAAGTGCTGTTTGAGAGTAACTTTATTAAAGATGCATGACACTGGTACAATGCTGCTTTATTTTGTGTCACTACTCTCATATAAAATCCTCTCCCCAAACACTTTGAAGAATTAAATAATACAAGATGGGAGAGAGTGTTCTATATAAATTATCCAGCACTATAGCATAAAGAATAATTTAAAGAATCACTTAGAAAGCCAAGAGTTAAGATTCAGAAACTGAAAGAAATGAGAGGTTTTTCATAATTATTATTTTTTTCTCCAAGATTTATTTAAACTGGTGAGGCAGTGAGGGGAAGGAAATGTAGTTCCTTATAGAACGTGGTATCAACATTTTATCATTCAAAATGCAAACTTCACACTTTGACGAAAGCACAGTTATTCCTTGTAGTTTTACTTTGTGAAGAATCTGTGAGATATTAAGATATTTTTCTTATTAAAATTTAAATTACTTGCAGTCCTGAAATACAGAGTTACTATCCACATGTAAGTGAAAACTGCAGAGATGAAATTACATGTCCCCATAGTCAGACAGCTGGTAAACCTTTGCGAAAGGGTAAATCCTTGAGGCAAACCCCAGTTTAACTGAATTCAGTGCTTGATGCTTTTGGTAGGGAGCAGCTAAAGCTGGAAATTGGTCACCTATGTGCTGACCAGGCAAGGCAGGGCTGGGAACAAAGAGCATCAGAGACAAGCTGCTTCAGTCCAGGGAACACTCAGCCCTGGAGACAATCCAAGCAATCAATTGCTAGGCAAAAGATGTGTTCCTGAACATGACTTTGCCAAATGTTTAAATAACTACATGCTACAGTGGTTGAGCAGTTCCTCTCTTCTCATCTGGAGAGAGGGCTCTACCTGACCTCAGCTTTTGTCTCTTTTCTGTATTTTTCCACCCTCTAGACATCCCCCGCCCCAAAGAGCTAGAGCAGCAGCCAGACACTACAGCTTGCTACGAGCCAAGTAAATTTATCAGGAAGTAGAATTAATGGGCCACATCTCTCATTGAGTATACTCCCATAGTTTGCTGATCATGCCAATGAGTTCTCTCAGTCTTCATCCTAACACAACTCTAAAGACACAGCCATGAAAACCAGAAATAGCTGGAATGGCATCCCTTCTAGAAGAGGGTCAAAGCAATGTTCATTGTCCCAAAGGGCATTCTCTGTTTATCTTTTTACACCAATCATCATGGAGTGTTGCTCAATGTTTCACTCATCAGGTGTGCTGAGGTGATATCCTCCCATTTCTCAGGGCTTAGCTTACACAGAAGCAAATGATGTGGCAAATACCACTGTGTCTTCTTCCTTGCTGGCAAGAACCATAATTTTATTCTGGGAGATAATATGTCAGCTTTCAAGTGATGGACTGGGTTCAGCCATAATGAAAATTCTTGTGTTCAGTTTCCCATCTGTTGAGGAGTGTGAATAAGTCAATATTTTAACCTGTGAGAAAAAAAAAATAATCTGCCGACAGTGTCATTGTTTCTTTCCTTTTTGTACCTGCTCTAAATGTAACTGTGATGACCAGATCTCAAACATTCTTTTGGCAACCACAATGTGACAGCAGAACAATGTAAGAATCATGCTCAGACCTAAAAAGAAAATATAAAGGATCTAGACTTCAAAGGAATTATCTTAGGTACTTTCCTCATTGCTGAGAAATAATACCCAACACCCAAATACAAAAGAGGAAAGGTTTATTTTGCTTACAGTTTGTAAATGTTTCCATATGTAATCAGCTGGCTCCAGGGTGGCATGTGGTGAAGGAACAAACATTCATGACAGTGGAAGATAGCAAAATGAGGGAAGTAGTTCATGGTGGCCAAAACACAGCAAAGCGACAAGAGAGTAGAAAGAGAGGGAGAGAGAGAGAGAGAGAGAGAGGGGGGGGGGAGGGGAGGGGAGGGGGAGGGGGAAGGGGGGAGAGAGAGAGAGAGCGAGAAACATTTTCTGCCCTTTACATTATATATAGTCTACCTGAATTAGGGTGGTTTCAATGCCATCAGTGGACAGATCCAGCAATCACCTACCCTTAATTCCAGCACCCTTAATCCTAGCATTACACTATGAATCAATCATACCCTCTAGATTCAGTCACCTTCAAAAAAATCCCCATGTAAAACTGTATGATCTTAAAAAAATAAAAATCAAACTGCTTGAGAATTTGAGGAGACTTTTAGGCACTAACCATAACATTCTGTCCTGGCTCCCCAAACCCACACGCACATTGCTTTGTAAAAAGGCATTTGATCCATTTCTAAGAGTTGCCAAATTCATACAAGTTTCAGCATTGCTGAGAAGTCCAACTCCCAAGTCTCCCTCTGAGATTCTAAGGCAACTCTTAGTTGGAAACCCCTGAACAAATGGAAATAAAGTTAAGCACTTCCAGCATACAATGGTACAAGATAAATGTTACCATTCTAAAAGATACTAATAGGGTGATACAAAGGAAAGCAAGTCCAAAATCCAGCAGAGCAAACATTAAGTCCTATGATTTCCTGTGCAGCATTCACAATGATCTGTGGCAAGATGTGAACTCTGAAGGACTTGGGTAGATCTGCCCTATGTCACTGCTTGTGGTTGTAGCTGCCACGGATCCTCTAATGTACCTGCTCTACTTTCTTCTTGCAATTTTACTCAGACAATCCGTATCCCTGGCTTCTCCAAACTTCTCGGCTCTGCACTGCACCTTTCGCTTCACACACTGCTCTGTCAGGGCACACTGCCTGGCCTCCCATCCTCCTTCTGAAATCTGAGTGGAAGTTTTCCTTACCCCACAATTCTTTCATTCTGCATGCACCTAAAACCAGTGTCATGTGAATGGTGGCAACTGAAGTGAAGTAGGAGCAGGATGGAATACATGGAAGAACCACCTGGACACAGAGGAGAAATGAGTGGCTTTATTACCAGTAGCTCAACAAGGGAATGTCACCCTGTGTTGTCTGAACAAGACTTTGCTTTTACTTTTATACTTTTCTCTGCAGGGAAGCTTTTCACCGTTGAGCAGCATCAGGCAAGGCTACAGAAGCAGAACAGCAGTTAATGTATGTGAAACCTTCCGGTGGGACTTTCCAGGGCTGCTGTGGCCCTTGCAAACAACCATGGGTTGCTAGGCAATAGAAACCATAAAGGAAAGGGGGATTTGCCCTCTAATGCCACCCTTTGGGGCTCTGTGTGTAGAGCCTCATATTGACTTTTACCATCGATATGACCCCATGCAATTTTCCAATGATCTGTACCTTTTAGCCCACAGAATCTGCAAAGTCTTTCATCCATAACAGTCAATGAGCATTTACATTATCAAGGCTAGTAGGCAAGGAATAGCCAGCCAAGCCCCAGTTTTGGCAATAAATTCTCCCATTAAGGTATTGAATCCCCCTAAGATTGAGACCCAACCTCCCCACAGTTCCCCTGCATGCCAACTCTTGCAGGTCTGCACAGGCACATGAGCTATTTCTTGCATCCTTCTTGTGATTTCCTTTATTACTTATCCCTGACCATCTATCTGAAGGCAATGGTCAGACTGAATTTTCCACAGATTCTTCCATGCTTAGCTAGCAGGCAGATTAAGGCTACTCTATTCTGATAGACTGTATCCTGGGTTTTAGTCTGTTAATTAGCCAAGAGGTTTAAAGCTCATACAATCTCATTGTTATAAGTTCCAGAATTGTCTGTAGCTGAATTATTCTATTTAACATGTAGATGGGAGATTGATATCCCCATGACCCATCCTCAGCCCAAGTAGCTGGTCTGTAGCATTGAACTATCCTCTCTGCGGGCCACTCATCATCTTTCCAAATGCCTTTAGCTGTGCTTTTCTTCATGCTGGAAGAAGTGTATACTGGATAACCCAACAGTCCTCCCTTGCACAAAGGTAGGAGGAAGAAGGAGTATTTGACAATTACCAGAAGCTTCCTGTCTATCCTAATGGGTGTTGGGTATAAGCCTTACTAATGCATATCCAATACAACCCTTTGGGAGCCAACCAATGGATAGATAGAATTATGTTCTCCCAGCTACGAGTCAAGTCTGGGAATTGGTCTAAGGAATTCATTCTGGTTGTGTTCTTCACCACTCCGTGTTCTTGTTACTCTCATTGTGAATCCTTTGTCCTGGGCAGATTATCTTTCCCAGGGGACTAGTGAAGCCTCTTCCACAACAAGTAAGGTTATGCCTTCTGATAATGGTGGTTTTCCAAAACCAGCAGTTACTGCCTCTTTGAGAGGATTTCTTTATGTCATCATTCTCATTTTTTCTGTCTGCTAATATAATGGTTTTGTTTTCCCTAGGGCTCCATTCGTTGGCCTCTCAGAATCATTGATTTCCCATAAGGGCTTCTCCACATACAAAGCATGAGGTGAAAATTAGTGAACAGTTATGCAAATATTACATGCCACTGGTGAGACCTGGGCAGTGGCTAAGTATACCTTTTGTAGAAGGAATGGAAAACCTGGAAACTGGATGTATCCTGGATGAAGATCCATTTCTGCGGGAAGGCAATAACCTAACGTCTGTTTCTTGGCCATTAACGTGGAGTCCAAACCACCTTAATGCCTCCCATTTAGGGTCTTTGGGATTGCTAGTGGTGAAAATGAGTAGGTTACATTCCCCTTTAGTCAGTTGAGGAGAAGAATGCCCTTCTCCAGGGTCCCTGAACCCTCCAAGAGGCCTAGGTGACAAAAGACCACTAGGGACAATAGAAACTCTCTGTGACCCTACACCTCTGCAACATTGGCATTTCCTCATACATACACCTAGTCTCACATGTACTGCCTTGCCCATCCATAAGCCTATGCATGATCAATCATCTGTGGAATTCCAAGGAGCAAAGCAATGGACCTTGTATGCATCAAAGCATAGGATTGCTGGAGAAATTTGCTTTAGTTATTTGCTTTGGCTTATGAGTGAGTCCATTTGTTGGAGCTGGCTGCAGTGGCAACTGAAGTTGGGAAAGGGGTTCCCTCAAATAGAAGGGTGGGGTTCAAGTAACTAGCTGCAACTATGAATCCACATAAGGAAAGTGGCTTGAGTTTCTGTGATTCCTTCCCATAACATCTTTCTGATCCATAGACTTTTCCAATGAGCTGCTCATAGAGCATTTGTCATGGTTTATGTTTGTGTCCCCCAGGCCTCATGAGTTGGCATTGTGCATTTGTGCATTTGCATTGTCTAGTGCTTGGATTGATGGTGTCAGTGCTACACCCATAAAGGGGTGGAGCCAGGATGTGATGTAATGGCAGGAAGAAGGTGTGTCTTGCTCTTTGTTGGTTCCTCCTTGCTGCTGTTTGCAGCCTCCATGAACTGCAGCCCAGCCATACTTGCCTGCCTCGGAGCCAACTGAGTGTGGACTGAAACCTCTAAAAACTGTAAGAAATAAACTTTTCCTTTCCTAACTTTGGACTTCAGGTATTTTGTCTCAGCGACGAATAAAAAGTAACTAAGACACCATTCAACTTGGAAGAATGGCCATTCTCCTTTACAAAAGGTCTAGAGTTTCTGGAAAGTGAATTTCTGTCCATAATCTCCAATAAGTTCCTTTTAGAAAATTTTAATCATGACTTCTGATGAGATGGACTTGCTTTGAGGCTTTCATATGGTTCCTGCCACCCACAAAGGCAAACAATGGGGAGAGATGCCAATCGCTTTGACTATTACCTGTTAGTCTTCTTGTGAAGATATGTCAGGACCCTCAACATCAGGCCAGTGATCCTGGCCATCACTGGAGTGCTGCCCCAAGCTGCATGAGCATGGTCCTGGAATCTGGTTTGGTACTCCACACTTGCTTCAGCCCTGTTCATGCAAACTGGAGCTTAGAGTGAATCTCCATCTCATTCACACACATTGGTTCACTGACACATTCCATCAAGACTCCCATCCACCAACGGTGGTCTAAAGTTTTCTGGTTTCACTCCACCCAGAGAGTTACTCAGGGAGCACTCAGGGTGGCCAGCCTTCTCTGAAATTCTTTTCCTCAGATCTCCCTCTCAATTAGGTCCACAAACTTTACCATGATTCTGATGCCTGCAAAACACTGCCTGGTCCTCTCTGTGTATGCCTTTTCCTGGATAGTCAGCCAGGATGCATAGCTGACCAACCAAGGGACTTCCCACATGACAGGAACTCATCTTCTGGCACTCACTTAGCAGGACTTGACTGTCTGGATGGATTTGCTCCCCTGCTTCATCCTTGGGGGAGGCAAGCTGCCATGTTAGTGTTTGAAGATTCCAGTTTCCAGTCAAGGAGCCAAATGAAGTAGGAGCTGGCTGTGATACCTGGAAGGACCACTGAGACCCAGAGTAGAAGCAGAGAGTACATTTTTTGCCAGTGGCTCAATACAGTCACCTAGCAAGCTCTGCACAAGGCTTTGCTTGTACTTTTACACTGCTTCTTCTCTGCAGACAATGTTTCATTGGTAGACAGTGTCAGGTACAGTTACAGAAGCAGACAGCATTTAGAGGACACAGGAAACTCTCAGGACTTTCCAGAGTCATTATTCTGGTATATAAAAGAAGCAAAACCAAAAACACCCTTCCTATACGTCCAAGGCAGATTATTTGATTGATTTTGATTTTACAACTGATTTAATATTTTTTTCATTTTCATTTCATTGGTATGTGTTTGCAGTACATAATGACTATTTTCTCATGGTGAGTAGGTACTTGCACAAAACACATCTTGGCTCTTCTTATACTGCCTGCCTCCTATCCCTAACCTTTCCCTGCACATTTATAGAACACAGCTCATAATGGTTAAGTATTGGAAGTGACTTATATGTCCAATGGGTAAAGTAAATATATCTATACACAGTGGAGTTCTACTCTACCATAAAGAAGGATGGCCTTGGGTCCTCTGCAGGAAAATAGATATGCTTAGTGTTAAGAAAAATAGATTAGACACACAAGCTTAAATATCACAGCATTTCTCTTACATGACAATCTCCAAATATAAGACCATAAAGGATAGATAACAAGAAAGAGATTTGATTCAGTCTTAACAGATAATTATAGTTAATCCCAGCTACAGACTAACTGACATGGTTAAATTACAGAGAGATAAACACAAAATTAAAAGCAATAGGAAAATTCCATCTGTGATCATAGTGTTTGGCGATGTTATACTTCTTTGTGACATCTAAACTGTAGGTATCACTAGAAGTCATGGGTAATTTTTAAAGTCTGGCAGAGTAAGCAGCCATGAGTATCAATTATCAAGTACAGGTGATCACAGTCTTATTCTTCTGACCAGAGATGGCTGGGAATATGTGTGGGCCTGCATTTAAGTATAAATCCTTACATAGTAAGCCAAGAACTGGCTCAATTCTGTCCCAAGGAATTTTTCATACTGAATACATATATCAATCAAAATAGGCTAGACTGTGCTGTAACAAAAACAATAAATAGTAACAAAATGAAATACTCAACCTCTAAGTTTTCTGTTGGTTCATACCAGCTGTCCATTATGAGTTCACAAGACACTGTGTTTTTACAGTGTCATCACTCAGAGATTTGGGCAACAAAAATCTCCATTTTCCTATTTTCATATTTTCTTTGGTGGGAAAATGAATAAGATAACTTACACATTACTTTTATGCATCCAACATAAAATATCTCCTATTGCATTTGATAAATTTTTACAGGGTTAAATCAGCCATGTGACTATAGTAAGCATCCTGAGAGCTGGGACACAGTCTTAACATGCTTTAAAGGTGATGAGCAAATACATGCTAAGAGACATGAACCATGCCTTATATGTGGACCCTCTATGTGTCATTTCTCCTGTCTGCAGACTCATTCCCTTCATTCTGGCAAAGAATTATTTCATGCCTTCTTTGACCACTCCAAACGAATGTGATTCCATAAATGGATTTGTTTGACTCCATCTTTTTCTCTTAGTTTGCTTTGAAGATAAATGAAATAGGTGTGTGCTGTTGAGGACTCAAAGCCTGGGTCACCTTCATCCCTTTCAGCTCTCAGCAGTTTGGAAGTTTGACGGCTACCAAAAGAGTGTGAGGTGTGAATATTTCATTTCTCTATGCCAGTAAAAGAGTGAATATAATATTTTTGCCTGAATCCAACAGCTCTGACTTCCTATTATATAAAAACAACAGAAAATATATTTTGGACTTCTTGTAGGTCCTTTGTAGAATAGTTGGCAAAATATGTTCTTTAAACTTTCAGAGTAAATCAAACTGGCTGTGATGAATTGAAGCAAAGAAAAGTAGGTTTTTTTCTAATTTAACTAAAGATCTGACTTTTGTTTTTCCTGGGGCAACATTCATGAACACTTTTCTTACAATACTCAACAGCAATTTCATTTCCTGAAAAATATCATATGTAGCCACCATAATTTTTGCCTAAACTTTTACAACTTGGTAGGGAAAAATGCCCCTGTCTCATTGTGAAATTTTAGTATACTATTAATCATGCAATCCAGAAATAACTTTCAGCTTTTCCATACATGGTGCATTCTTTGAAATCTTCCATAAATAACACCTTTTTTTCTGGCATAGAAATGACCTTCCTGAGCTGAGCTCTTGAGGCCCTTTGTTGCTAGAATTTGATTTTTGAGGGACATCTCTTCAGACCAACTTCTCAACTGTCAAGAGCAGCGCTGAGTTCTGAAGCAACAACTTTGACTGGACCAAACTTTATTGCTAGAATAACCTGACATTTTCTATATTTTGCCCCAGGAAAAATAAAATCATCACCCACATGTTTACAGGGAATGCGATAACAAGTTGGCCTTGACATTGACATTTTCAGGTCAGGATTATTTTCTGCTTTTTATTTCCCACAGTTCTTAATCTGCACGGTTAAGCAAAGCCAAGAATGATTCCAAGTCTATACATTTTCAAGAACTCATTCAGCTAAATTCTTTCCAATGTGAATGATAAATCTGCCAAAATTGTGATGAATGTTTCCTTCAATGCAGATAAAACAATACCTAGTATCATCACTAATGAATCACTGAACACCTTTAATGAGGTTTATATTATATATGCTTGTTTCAATTTTCAAAGAATTGAATTTTTCAGATGGAAAATTAAAGCCATAATCGGTTTGTTATAAGTGCACCATCCTGGGGTAGGAAGGGAAGAGAATATCTGTTATCTTTGGCCTATGCTGTGTGCTCACCAGAGTTGACAGCTGTTTTTTTCCACTCTCCTGAGCAGATCTGTGTTGCAGTTTAAGGCAAAGGTGTATCAGCCTTTGATGGATGACATGCCCTGCTTAAGAATAACATTAGCTTCCACAGTAGCTGCTGGTCTAACCTTAGATCTTGTAGTCAAGGTTTGCAAGGAAAAGGATTTAATACAGGACACATCATTGTAGAATTATTTTATAATAATCATCCAAAGAATCAAACATAAAAACAAGTTCAGGAGATTTGTCCACACACTAAAGATCCAGAGAATCCAGCTGAGGGCTGGATCCCATGGCAATGTCCTGAATGAATCCAGCTGAAGGTCGAGAGCCCATGACAGTGCCTCCTACAAGGCGAACTATAGGTCTAGAGCCCTTGACAATGTCTCGTTTAACTCTGTTTTATAGATTTGCACTGGAAAGGCCCAAAGATCAGTGGTGAAAAGTAAAAAGTGTGCTAGTGGATGAATACTCTGTGCCAGTAGGCTTATAGCTCTACCCTGGAGCCTGAAAGTGATGATCAAAGCAAGGAGCAGAGCTCCCCAAAGAATTACCACAGCCATCATCAGTGACAGTGAGGTCCCCAGTTCCTCCAATGATAAGGACAGTATCAGGAAGCCAGTGTGACAAGCTTCTTCTGGAGATTGAACAGCACACATCTTCCTCTCTGGAGCAAGGAAGTGATGCTCAAAGTAAGGACCAGAGCTCCCCCAAAATGAACCACAGCCATTCTCAGCAAGAGCAAGGTCCTGAGCTCCTCTGACAATAAGAACAGCCAAATAGGTATCAGTAAAGAAACTCAACAACCTTGTCCAGGAGAACCCACAGCAATAGGAAAACCAACAGCACCACTTTTTCCGCTCCAGTTTTCCTTTTAATGTTGTTGGCAGCTGTCCTCAGGTGGGCATTCCGCATCCAGCACCATGCTGATTCAGTTCAGCTGCGTGTTGCAAACTGACCATCAGTTGTTAGTACACCACAGTTTATAGCTGGTTTTACACTATGCTGTGTTGCTTCCAGCCGAAAACCCTCCCTTGCTTTCCCTCATCCTTGTCACTTAGCTCTCTGTTCCTCTTCATTTTCATTTCAAGCACCTCTATTTTCCAAGGTTGTGCAGAATCTTTCTAGATTAGGTGATGCTTCCTTTATTTTCAGACTCCTGAGGGGCACAGAGTTTAAATTTAGTGTTTTCAAAACTGAATACATTATATTTTGTATGTTACTACTGTTTATTTTTCGGAAAATGTTACCTTCATCTTTTCAAAACCAAATCAACATCTTTGATTAAATACAAATAGTGAAAAAAGAAGAGATTCAATGTCTAGATATCTAAATCCTTTGGCATTAAAATGTTCATAGCTTTGTTTTTTCAAATCCTTAATATGATCCCATACTTTAGTTCTGATTCCATTCTTTAGTTCTAACTCCATTCCCATAATAATCCCATACTTTAGTTCTAACTCCATTCTTCATTTCTGGAACATTAAAATAATTATCCTTTGCTTTTATCACCATCCATTATTGTTTTATAAAGATCATTGTCTACTCTATAGCATATGTGGACATTTGAAAATGCAATTCTTTTCCTAATACTTATCTGCATGAAAATATTTTGTGTCTTTCCAATGCCTTCAAAATGAAGTTTAAATTCATTAGTTCATTATGTAAGAGGAATTTACAGTAAATAAAATCATGGTCACTGTTTAAATAGCTAGTGGAATTCATTGGTGTGTGTGTGTGTGTGTGTGAATGGTTGTATTCCAACATGACATATGTGCTGATAAAAACTTGTATTTGTGCTCACTACCAGAGGAACTGAAAATCACTCTGGAAGTTGAGGCGGGGGGACTGGAGAAGATGATGCTTCAGCTGAGTTTGTAAAATAGAGACTAGCTACATGGTGGATAGGCATAAGGCACATAGTTCATGGAACATGATTTGCAAATATAAATGTCTATAGGCTAAAATGTGTAAAGTGTGTATGGATACATGAATAATTTCACACTATATAGTGAACATTCATCTAGACTGACTAAGTATCTAACAAACTTTTAATGAGATGTGACTGCTGTATATCTCAGTTCTGGATAATGAGAATTAGATAGAATGATCTTTATGTTACTGAAACATTAGAATCTACAAAGAGTAAATACTAACATAAGGAGTGGATATTTATTTTCAGACACAGATGGACAAATGAAGCATAGAATATTGAAATAATTTATATGGATTCTAATTATGTAATTAGGATTTTTCTCATGCAGTAGAAATCTGGAATCATAATTGTAATAAACTATATTTTAACTTCCGTGTAATATTTGAGGGAATAATTTCAGAGATCTTCAGCCTGTGTCTCATTATCCAGCAAGCACATCCACAGTCTGACAACTTCCTATTAAATTGTCTTCAAAAAATCTCATTTTCCTGGTAAATAGGTATTTTCTTTGGTATTTTGAATATTTGATTTGTCAACTAGAATCTTAAATGTTTACAGGCAGATGTTGAAGAATAAAACAGGTAAAAAAAAAAAGTACATGAATTTCCCAGAGTTAAATGTTGATTTGGGTATAAAATATGAATTATACTGCCATGAAAATATTTCATTAATTTATCCACATTTGCCGCCTATAGCCTTTATATGGGATGGTTTTTGTAACTGTTATTTTTGGTAGAGGACTGAAATCAGAGGAAATTGTGAAATGCTGGACAGAGAGAAACAATTTCTTATGAGCTCCATAAATCTTAGACAAAAGTGAATCCCTGTGAGACCATTTTATGTTCTTTATCTAGCTCATTGGCTGTACAGGTGAAAATAAAATTCCCAGGTGGTGAATTAAACTTTATAAATCATCCTGGGACTCTAATGCAGCAGATTATCCAGAAAGGAGCCAGTGATCTAAGATCTGGTCTGTTATGAGAAGATTGCTTTGATTCCTTTTGGTTCCTCTCCAGCAATAACTGACAAGTGAAAGTGTCCTCATCTCTGGTATTCCGTTATCTACACGACTCCAGGTCAGAAACTGTTGGTCAAATTCATCCTCCACAAGTGAAGTTGTGTCTTCACTTGTAAAGCATGTCCTGCTTTACAACATCTTGGGCATACACATTAGCAATCTTTTACCCCTCTCCTGACTGGGGACTGGAAACAATGGCTCGGTTTCTCAATTTACTTGTCAATAAATGAGATTTATACCCAGAACAAGCCACCCTCTCCAGACAAATAGAGAGTTTGAGTGGTATTTGTACAAGGTATCTGAGATCCACAAATATAAATACAAAAATTTGTTATTAGAAATTTCAATTAAGAACAGACACAAAAAGAAAATTCATTCCATGTCTGTGCAATATTGACAACAATGACAGCCATAAATGTATGTTGAGTAATATTTCCTATTCATTTACCTCTTTCTTCCCAAAGCAAACCAAAGGGCTTGACAAGTATATCAAAATGAAATACCAGGTAGATGAGAGCGCATGAGGAAAATTTAGTGATGTTGACTGGATTTATCCTTCTTGTTGTCCTTTCATAACCCGGGGAAATGTCACTTTTCATTAAAATGTTATATTTCATTTTGTTGAAACATAATGTGAAGTCCTTCCAATGTTTTGTATAAAAAGGCATGAGAATTTAAGACTTCATGCCAACTTGCTTTGATTTTTCAATCATTCAAGATATAGCCTTAATGTTATTTATTCTGCTACTTTTAGAAATGTAGCTCTGTGCTTCCCCTGAAAGCGGAACTAAAGAAGGCCTGTCGTCCCGTCTATTGAAGTCATGAAGTGGATTCAAAATCAATTCCACACGCTTCTTTTCTTTCCTATTAAACATTTTTGTCATTCAATGACTACCAGCTTCATAAAATGAAAGGCCGTGTACTTCATTATTTTCTGTCACTGGACTGATGTCATATTGCTGACAAAAAAGACAAGGCCGTCCCCAGGAATCTGCCGGCATGTCACTCACACAGGAGCCTGGTTCTGGGCTGCCTTCCCAGGCAGCGCACGCTTGGGCCCTCCTACATGTCTGGGTTTGCTCCCACTACCTTCACCTTTGTTCACCCTATTACTGACATACTGGGTCTAGACCAGTGCCTGAATGTACCATCACATAGCTGTCTCCCGTTCTGCCTCATAGTGTTCCTAATCCTCTCCTGTCTGCTTCCAAGACTCCTTTTGTTTCAGCTTTTAATTTTATGTTAGTACATGTTTGATTTACACAAAGACCACAGTTCCCATAAGAAGTTTGTACAAGCTCTTAAAATTCTTTTTTCTTTTCTTTTTTTTTTAAACTAGGAATCCAACTCAGAATCTTGTGCTTTTTTTATTTAAAGAGAAAAAGAAAAAAAAAAAAAAAAAACAGAAAAACGGTACAAGTAATACAGAATTTCAAAAAATAAATAGTAAGAAATCACAAGTTAATAGATTACATATTGTCATCTTAGAAATACTTGTTCAAGTTACAAAATTAAAGCTTACAAAGTGGACATTCAATCAGTGAGACTGCAAAAAGTTCTGTTCAGTGATCCAACAAAAACTTAGTAATATGGTTATCTGTCTTACATACTTAAATATACATGCAGTTACATACTTTAGAGCACTTTTTTTCCTCTCTTTTTTACATAACAATTACATATTTTGGGTTTTATTACTCCCACAGTTCTTATTACTTTTTTTTGAAGAGAATAAAACCAAATGTGACAAAGGAAAATGAGAGTCACTCAAATCAAAAGGGTGGATATAGTACATGATGTAAAAACAGAATACAAGGTGATCAACAGTGGTTACCATAATGCCTCTTGCTAATCTTAAAAAGAATTGCCTATATCATCAGTTATGATAAAATTGAACAAAACAGTACAGAAAAAAATCATTAAACTGAAACATTGGAGACATTACAGGACTTCAAAAGAAGATAATAGTCAAACCAGAATGGGCATCATAGTGAATCTTATTGTCTTCAAAGTACTTGCCTATACCCTCAAACTTGATATTATCAAGCAAAATAAAATAGAGTAAAATCAGTCAAAACAAGATGGTGAGAACAATACAGGGTTTCAAATCAAGTTAATAGGAAATCAAATTGGTTACTACAATATATTCTATTATTTTTTATTTATTTTTCCCTTAATTAAAAAATATAAATAAATAAGGAGATTGAGATAAAAGATGACATAACAACACAACAGCACAGGTCAGAACAGAACAACTTAAGCAACATAGTGTTTCACCACAAGACAAGTAGACATAACAGTAGTTACCATAGTGTCTCTTTCCTTGAAATATTTGATTATAACTTCATATACTATAGCATCAAACATATCAAGACAGTGTAAAACCATTCAAGAGAATGAAATTATTACAGAATATTTAGAACCAACTAACAGAAAATGAACAATGGTTTCTATATTATCTCCTTGTCTATAAAAATTGTTTGTACTATCACATATAATAAAATCCAATAAGATACAACATGATAAAACCAATGGAGACAGAAGAACAAAAGCTTGATGGGACTTCAAAACAGGATGATATTAAATCAGAACTGGCTATTATGATGTCTTGTTTTCTTCAAAATAGCTGTTTATACCATCACATACAATAAAATCAAACAACCCAGAATAAAACCATTCCAATTAATGAATGAAAACATTACAAGGCTTCAAAGCAATATAACGGGGAATCATGATTACCACATACTTTTATGTATGCTTATCATTTCTTACCCTAGGGAAACTATTCGGTATTTATACATGTGAGTTTGATTTATTTTGCTTATGAGTATGGTCTGAAGCTGCACGCATTTATTTGTAAATATCTCAATGTGATCCTTCTTTACAGCTGAGTAGTACTCCATTGTATAGAAATACCACAACTTTTTTATCCATTCCTCAGTTGATGGACACTTAGGTTGTTTCAAGATCTGGCTATTACAAATTGTGCTGCTATAAACATGGGTGCACATATATCACTGTGGCATGATGTTTTCGGTTCTTCTGGGAATATGCCTAGAAGTGGAATAGCTGAAACAAATGGGACTTCCAATCCCAGCTTTTTGAGAAATCTCCACAATGGTTGCACCAGTCTACACTCCCACCAACACTGCAGGATTCCTTTTCCCCCACAGCCTCTCCAGCATTTCTTATTGATAGTTTTCTTGATCCTGGCCATTCTTTCACGAGTCAGATGGAATCTCAGTGTGGTTTTAAATTGCATTTCTTTAATGACTAATGATGATGAACATTTTTCCATATACTTATTTGCCATTTGTATTTTTTCATCTGAAAATTGTGTATTCATCTCAGATACCCATTTTTGGATTGGATATTTGAATTTGGGGTTATGATTTTTTATAATTATGTGTTTTAGACAGAAGTAATTTGTCTGAGGGACAGTTCACTAAGATTTTTTCCCAGTTTGTGGATTTTCTTTTCACTATGCTGGAGATTTATTTTGACATGACAGAAAGTTATTTCCCGTGTGGTTTGATTTCTGTTCATGAATTCTCTACCTAGCCCTATGTATTCAAGGTTTTTACCCAATTTGTCTTCCAATAGATTTAATGTTTCTGTTTTAATATTCAGATCATTGATCCATTTAGATTTTAATTTAGTACATGATGATAGGCATGGCTCTAGTTTTAGTTTTCAGCAAATGGAGAGCCAGTTTTTCCAACACCTTTATTAAAGAGACTGTCGTTCTTCCAGTGAACATGTTTGGCCCCTTTATCAAAGATAAGGTGATTGTGTTTGTAGTTGTGGTTGTATCTTCTAATCTATTCCATTGATCTTCGGCTCTGTTTTGATTCCAGTACCATGCTGATTTTACTACAGTTGCTTTGTAGTATAACTTCAAGTCAGGCATTGTGATGCCTCCTGCCTTGCCTTTGCTGCTTAGGTCTTAGGTCTTAGGTCTTTGCTATTCTAGGTCTCTTCTCACTCCAGATGAATTTTAGGAGTGATTTCTTGAGATCTATGAGGTATGTTGATTATATTTTGATTGGCATTGCATTGAATCTGTATACCAATGTTAGGAGAATGGCCATTTTCACAATATTTATTCTTCCTATCCATGAGTAAGGGATGTCTTTCCACTTTCTGAGATTCTCTTCCATTTCTTTTTTCAGTGTATTATAATTTTCCCTGTATAGATCTTTCACTTCTTTCCTGAGAGTAATTCCTAAATATTTCATTTTTTAATTGCTAGCGTGAAGGGTGTGGTTTTTCTTATTTCTCTGTCAGTGATTTTGTTGTTATTTTTCAGGAATGCTATTGATTTTTAGTATTGATTTTGTATCCAGCTACATTGCTGAATTTATTTATTATATCTAAGAGTCTTTCAATGGAGTTTTGGGGGTCTTCTAATGTACAATATCATGTCATCTGCAAATAATGATAATTTAACTTTTTCTTTTCCTATTTTTACCCCTTTTATTTCTCTTGTCTAATTGCTCTGGCTAGAGCAATTCAGTACTTTTTCAGTGTTGTATTCAATAGGAGTGGTGATGAGGGACATCCTTGTCTTGTGTCTGATTTTAAGGTAAAGGCCTTCAGTATTTGGCCATTTAATATGATACTGGCTATTGGTTTGTCAGAGATGGCCTTTATTATATTAAGTTAAAGACCATCTATTCCAATTTTCTGTAAGGTTCTTATCATTTATGAATGTTGGACCTTATCAAAAGCTTTTTCTGCATCTATAGAAATGATCACGTGGTTCTTATTTTTGGTTTTATTGATAAGGTGAGTTACATTTATTGATTTACATATGTTGAAACATACCTTCATGCCTGGGATGAATCCCACTTGGTCATTGTGTACAATCTTCTTGATGATTTGCTGCATCCTATTTGCCAATAGTTTATTAAGGATTTTTGCATCTGTGTTCATTAGGGAGATTGGTCTGTAGTTCTCTTTTTTTGTTGGGTCTTTCTCAGGTTTTGGTACTAGAGTAACATTTACTTCCAGGAATGACTTAGGAAGGATTGCTTCCCTTTCAATTTCATTGAAGAGTTTGAGGAGTGTCAGCATTAAGTCTTCTTTGTACTTCTTGTAGAATTCTGCTGTGAATCCATCTGGGCCTGGGCTCTTCTTTGTCAGTAAAGACTTAACTATATTTTCAATTTCATTAATAGAAATTGGGCTATTCAGCAGTTTTACATCTTCTTGACCTAGCTTTGGTATTTCACATGTTTCCAGGAATCTGTCTATTTCTTCTGTGTTATCAAACCTATGAGATTAGAGGTTTTAGAAATAGATATTGATGATCTTCTGTATTTCTACAGAGGCTGTAGTGACTTCTCTTTTTCATTCCTTATTGCATGAATTTGAGCTTTTTCTTACCTTTTATAATAAGGTTGGCTAGGGGCTTATCAATTTTGTTTATTCTTTCAAAGAACCAACTCTTTGATTCATTGATTCTTTAGATTGTTTTCTTAATCTCTATTGCATTAATTTCTGCTCTGATTTATATAGTTTCCTCTCTTCTTTTGGCTTTGGGCTTGACATGCTCTTCTATTTCTAGAAGTTTGAGGTGTAACATCAGGTTATTTATTTTTATTCGTTCTGTTTTCCTGATATGGGAACTCAGTGCAATAAATTTTCCTCTGAGGACAGATTTCATTGCATCCCACAGATTCCAGTAAGTTGTATTTGTATTTTCATTTGCTTGTGGGTATTGTTTAATTTCTTCTTTAATTTTCCCTGTGACCCACTGATTACTCAAGAGTGTATTATTCAGTTTCCATGTGTTTGTGGGATTTTTGTAGTGTCTTTATCATTAATTTCTAATTTCATTGAGCTAAGAACCGACAACATGCAAGGAACATTTTTAACTCTTTCGCATTTATTTAAATATATTCTGTGAGCTAATATATAGTCTATTTTAGAGAATGACCAATGTACTTCTGAGAAGAATGTGTATTCTGATGTTTTTGGATGGAATACTCTGTATATGTCTATCAAGTCCATTTGTTCACAGGTGTGATTCAGTTCTGTTATTTCTTTGCTGATTTTCTGTCTGGTTGATCTGTCCTTGGTGTCAATGGTGTGTTAAGGTCTGCTGTTATAATTGTGATACTGCTAGTTTGGTTTTTCATTTCTGTTAATACTTGTTTTATATAACTAGGTCCTCTGGGATTTGCTGTATATATATTTAAGATTCTTATCTCTTCCTCTGGAAGTTTTACCCTAACCAGTACGTAATGACCTTCTTTATCTCTTATGATCATTGTTGGTTTGAAGTTTACATTTTCTGCAAACAGAATAGCCATATCTGCTTTTGTTTTTTTGGGTTCCTGTGGCATGAAATATTGTTTTCCATCCTTTGACTTTGAGTCTGTGAGTATCCTTTTGGGTTAGATGGGTTTCTTGTAGACAGCATAAGGTTGGATTTTGTTTCTTGATCCATTCTACCAGTCTGCTTCTTTTAATTGGTGCATTGAGACTACTTACTTTAATGGTTATAGCTGTTATATGTTGGTTTCTGGTTGACATATGATCTTTCCGCTGTTGTATCTTTATCTTTTGGTTCTGTTTAATTGTCTGCTTTGCTTAGCAGTATTTTCTTAAGTGTAGCTAAACTGTCTTTCGATATTTTTTCTAGGGTTGGCTTGGTGATCATGAAGTTCTTCAGCTGTTCTTTTTCATGGAAGTATCTTATTTTTCCATCGATTTTGAAGGACAGTTTTTCAGGGTCCATCAGGCTAGGTTGGAAATCATTTTCCTTTAGGATCTGAAATACTTCACTCCATGCTCTTCTTGACTTTATTGTTTGTGCTGAGAAGTCTGCTGTATTTCTGACATGTTTTCCTTTGTAGGTGATCTGTCTTTTCTCTCTGACAGCTTTTAATATTCTATTCTTTTGCTGGATTTCTGGATGGCGATTATTATATGTCTGGGTGTAGTTTTATTATGGTTATGGCTATTTGAAATTCTATATGCTGATCCTGATGTTAGTTTCCAATCTCATGTTTGGGAAATTTTCAGCTATTATTTCTCTAACTATCATCTTGACATCCTTTATGTTGTCCTCTTATTTTTCATTTATCCCTATCACTCTTATGTTGTTTGTCTCTACATCATCTTGCAATTGTTGAATTGCTATTTCCTGATTTCTTAGTATTTTTAAAAGATCTTTCCTTTCCTGTTAACTAGCTACAATCTTGTCTTTGAGGTCTGAAATTCTATCTTTACTTTCATTGAGGTGGTTTTTACAACTTTCAATGGAATTTTTATTTCCTATATTTCTATTTGCACCTGCTTTATGTATTCGGTTTGTTTCTTATATTGCTCATCCAGGGATTCTACCTTTTTGTTTAGTTCCTCCAATTTTTTAACTGTGTCTTCTTTGGATATGTTCAGCATCTCTTTCATTTCTTTTATCATTTCTTCTTTTACCTGGGGTATTATTTTTAATTTGAATTCCTTTAAAGCTTCCCGGAGTTGCTTCTTTATTTCAGTTGCTATTATGTCCGATATTCCAGGTGTATGGCATATATTTTCTTCTATGTACATAGCTCCTAAGGTTTCTTGGGATAGGCTGGAGGTTTAAGATTGTAATTTGGTCTTTCGTTTTGTCATTTTCCTATATTTCTGCGTTTCAAGTGTTATTCCTAGGCTTCAGCAGGGACTGTTGGAAATCCTCTTCTATGCCCTCAGCTCCTGTGGCTCTGGCCACCCAGTTCCTGGCTTGATAGAGGGTCACTGGGGGTGGGGCAGGCTGGCTCAAGACCCGCAGAGCTCAGAGTAACAGGAAGTTGCAAAATTCCCTGTCCAGGGCCAAGCTAGGATCCCAAACTAGCTAGGATTGGGAGATGGTGTCGGGACAGGGACACTCACCCTAGGCTGCCCAGCCTCTGAAATGGATGGTCCTGACAGGCCCAGAACTCCAGAGTCTGCCAAGCCCAGCGGGTGGCAGTGAGATCTGTGCAGGCCAGTTCAAGACCCACTGAGCTGGTCAGGACCTTGTGCTTTCCAGTAAGGCACTTACACCACTGAGCTCTATTGCCAGCCCTGACACAGCTTAATTATTTTTATTACTTTTCTCTAGTCTGCCTTGGCTTTTCCCACCATATCTTCATCCACTTTTTTGCAAAGCATCTCTCTCCCTATTTCCTGTTATCTGCCTTTTGACTTTATTCTTTATAGCTGGAGTATCTCACAAAAGAAAAATATTGTACTTAAGCTTTTGTGACTATTGTCTTATCCTTAACTCTGTGGTCTCAAGGTTTATCCATTTTCCAACATATAATTTAAGTTGTTTTTTCTTCATGATAGCGTAAGACTCCTTTGTGTGTAAATACTACATTTTCTTTATCCATTCGTCTCTTGATGGACCTATAGACCTTCTCCAAGATTCAAGATTTCAAATAGTGGCAGTAATCTTGGGTAAAATAAACAAAATTAAAGATTAAATTCAAGGTATATTAATAAGTTATATTGATCAAGACAACATAGCACTGGTGTTAGAGAAACCCATGTGCTAAAGTAACAAAAATGGCTCCCATATAAACTCACATATATGGGGTCAATTAATGTTTAAAGGATCAACTAATGTTTGATTGCCAAGAATATACAATGCAGAAATATAAGTTTTGTGAATGGTATTCATAAAAGTAGATATCAAATTACAAAATAATGAAAATAAGACTATTTTTAACATATTCAAAAATTAGATGAAATTATTAAAGGCTAAAGTGTAAAATCTAAAGTCACAAAACTTCTACAAAAATATAGAGCAAAGTTCTTGACACCGGTGTAGAAATGCTTTTTATTGTTTGAGTCCCCAAAAGTAGAGAAGAAAAAAACCGAAACTGCAACAAATTTAAAGTCCTCTGTATAACAGAGGATATGAAAAAATCAAAGGCAACCAGACAAAAGGAAAAGATAATTTGTAAGTAGAATCTCTGATAATTGGTTAACATTTAAAATATTTGAAGAATTTATACAGTTGAATAGCAAGAGAAATAATGCAGCTGAAAATAAATCAAGGACCTCACTAGATATTTTTCAAAGAGATACAAATGGCTAACTGCCATATAGAAGGTTCTCAATATCACTAACCATCTTGGAAATGCAACCACATATAAAGCAAAATAAAATATCAGCTCACATCTATTAGGACAGCTATTACCAAAAAGACGAGATATGAAATGCTGAGGAGGCAAGGATGAAAGAAATCCCTTACACACAGAAATTAAAATGGTGCTACCAGTTTAGAAAACAATACAGGCTTCCATCAAAAAATGAAAATAACTTATTATACCATCTCTTATAAAGTACAAATATTATATTTCAGTTAAACAAATTAAATATTATTGCTCATGGTTAGATGTCCTCCCCACTCCCTAAAGTTTCATGTCATCATAGGTGGAGAGTTTTCAGAGGGGGCTGGATCTAGAGTGTGTGATGCAATGTTGATCCATGTTACAATAGCAGGAGGAAAGAAGCTGGGATTAAGGGTGTATGATTAATAGATTAGTTCCCTGATTGGTTTGGCACCTACCCTAAGCTGAGTATCCTATATTATAAATGGGGTGGAAAGAAGCTGCTATTGTTGCTTGTGACTTGTTTTTGCTTGCCATGAACTGTTTCTCTTCTGCAATGCTCCCCTGCCATGCCATCTTGTTTGGAGCCCACCCACTGTGGACTGAGTCAAAAACTAAAAATATAATTCATGTGTTATCTAGAAATTCTGCTTCTGGGTATGTATTCAAAAGAACTGAATTTGGATCTGCAAGGAATATAAGAAATAGCTACTCTTCCATATTTATTCCAATAACCAATATATAGAATTAATCTAAGTATTCATCCAAAAGTAAGAAGATAAACAAAGATGAGCACACCAAACTATTTTAAACCAAAATAGCAAAAACCAAAAACAATCCTGCCATTTCCTACAACAGGGACAAAACTGCAGAACATTGTGGTAAACGAGATGAGCAAGACACAGAAATGACAAATACCATGCACCATTGATACAGAATGTTGAATCTAAAAACAATTGAACTTGGATGAACAATTTAGAATGGTGGTTCCAAGGAGCTAACATTGGGGGGAAGGGGAGATGGTCAAACAGTACAGCTTTCAGTTATAAAGGTGTGTAAGTTCTGTGGGTATATGTGGAACGTGACTGCAATCAAATATACTGTTTACTTCCAGCTTGGTAAAGTGTCTTTATCACACACACACACACACACACACACACACACACACACACACACACAATGATAACTTTGTGTGGTGAAGGATATATGTAACTTGGTCATAGTGATCCTTTTACAATGAGTACATACAACATATCAATGTTTTGTAGCCCCAGACTGTACTCCAACTTTCATGGGTCACTTCTACCTCATGGAAACTGCCCCATTTGTAAAACTCGTCTTTTACTCAAGGAATGTTTTTAAAATACAGGTCCAAATTCATTCAGTCACTTTTTTAAAATTCTGTTTTAGTTTTTACATTTGCATAAGAAAAAAATGATAGTTTTTATTTTATAGTCATAAACCAGTTTCAAGATTACCATATTGTTCTTGGCATCATCCAAACATACATGATAATAGCAACAATATTAATTATATCATCCCTTTTATTTGCACAGGGTGCTGTCACTCTCAAATTTAGTCACATTCATTGGCTAACAACCTCATAGTTTGCTAGGGAAATTTAGTGAAATACTTTAAAAATCTTACTCAGAGAACCTGACATGTTTATCAATAAGTGTATATTCCTATTCGCTCATCTGAACCTCATCAAATAATAGAAAGCCCAAAGACAAAAGGTAGGTGTTGATATTTTTTCCATTGAGGCCACTGTTACCACCAGAATTCAAGTCAGCATCACAGTCTGCGTGGCTCTCTCTTTTGAAGTTATTTTCGTGCTTCTTTTCTTGATTTTCTACAATCCCTCCTTCAAGTTCAAGACATCTACTGAAAATGTAAACACAAGACTTTCATTTTTAGGGCTATTTAATGCCTCTCCATTGAACATGGATGGAATTCATGCCTATAACAATGTCCTCCAGGACATCACAGGACCAAGACCCATGCCATTCCTCAGATTTCCTTGCATAGCTGCTCTCCCCACTATGTGATCTACTCTGCCCACCAAGCTTCTCTCTGCCTTTCAGCAGTCAGCCCAGAGCAGCCTGGTGGTCTGCACAGTTGCTCTTCCCTCTACAGGGAAGAGTTTCTTCCAAAATTTCTATTTGTCTCTTTCTCTTGCACCATGTGTATTCAGGCTACAACGCAGATCCTTGGAGACACCTTGCCATTCACACATCCTGAAGAGGTCACTGCCCCTCATCACTAAGCATCACTGAGCCTTGCTTACATCATGGATTCTCTGCAGATGTTTGACATTTCTCTTGTACTTTTAATAAAAAAGTCCAGAAAGACTAAAAGGCTTAAATAAGCTTCTAGGTAACATGCTTGTATAGATGCTACACAAACTGCAACTTTAAAAAATAGTCATGATTAAATAATGCTCAGAGACTCTGTAAATATAGTTTTAAAAATCCACTAACTTGAGTACTTTAAATAAATGAGTAGATTTTATAGTATGTGTATCTCAATAAAACTATTATTAAAGATAATCAGGAAAAGCATCATTCTATCCTATCTTTTAAATTACATTACATAAATTATTTAATTTAATTTAGTGGAGCCGTGAAAAGATATTAAGCTGGTTCTCATCTATAAAATCAACTCCATTAATTAGACCTGTGGCTTCTCCTTTATGATAGTGCTTGTTTGTTGGAAGATTCTTCCTAGATTTCTTCATTATAAGAGCACATATTATATCCTTTGGAATGAATTTCACATATTTTGTATATAATGTCTATTGTTATTCTGCTGGGCAGTTAAGGAAATGAAATTGCATTTTGTAAATTCCTGTAGTAGGAGTATACTTATTTATCAGACAATAGTGATGCACCAGGGATCACGTGAAGTTGGAACTCATTAAAAATCTTAAACAAGCAGCTTTATTCTTAGCTGGGCTGCACCCTACCTGGAGGGCCCTGGATTCTGGGCAGTGGTGGGATCATTGCCACAAAACCCAAACCTTTGTCGTTCCAGTTTCCAGGGCCTATAAGTGTCCCTCGCTTGCTGCATTTGTAATTGGAGAGGCAAGAAGATCCTCTCTAGTACTGAAATTCTCCTGACGAATCCCTGAGGCCATGGAGCTCTTCATGAATAAGCCCTTCATGAATGAGCAGAAACTGTGTGGAGCCATTAGATTCTCTTGCTCCGGTTCCACTTCATTTGGCCTGTTATTGGTGTCTCATTCACTTTCCTGCCTCACAGAGAGGAAACAGTGCCACCATCTATGTGTCAAGAGGCTGAAACTCTTTATTTTCTGGGAAGAGCAGATTAATTTACTAATCTCTTCTTAAAAACATCTATCAACTAGAAAGCAAGTGATGCATTCAAACGAGATTTTGTCTGCCATGGACAAAGCTCCAGAGCAGTTAAGTCATCTTCTTTTAGCTGGTGATGTTTGCTAACACTAAACAGCATTTTCCTTGCCCACAGCATTTTCCTTGCCTTCAGCAACCACACTGCATGTACGTGTAGACAGATACACTCCTCGGCACACACTCACTCACAAACCACATAGGGCAGAGCTTACTGTGTACGGTAGCCTCCAAACTGTCTACATCTTCACTTCTTATTTTGGAAACTGAGAATGCTCCTCTGCTTCCAAACGCCAGATGGAAAACAGGCCACACAAAACCTTACCCTTTGGTGCACAAGCGTGAAGTTGAAACTGCAGGAGCTGCTTTCAAACTTTCACGGTGGCTAACATGGTTCTGATGTCCACCCACCTAACGTCGTCTTCAGCTTCACGTACATTATTCTGCTAGACGAGGAATCCTCCAATCCAAAACTGGATGGCTCTAACGTATTAGTACCATGTAGGCCTACAGGGTGACCCTGTTCAGTGCTCCAGGACTGAATTTCATCCAAATCGAAGTCCACAGTATTAATTCCCAAAACTGATTTCTAGGTGGCAAGCCTCAGAATTAGTGGGTTATTGACATAGTCCAGTAGTACCGAATAGAAAAAATTATAATGTAAGTGCCATAGTATCACTTTTTACTCAAAGATATTATCTAATGAAGCATATGCAAATTAGTCTAGAATAAAGTTCTGTCAGGAACAAGATAAAGTGACCTCAGGCTTCCCTTAAACATCACCTGGGCTGCAGAAAACCTTTGCAGGGGGTTTCTGCCTGGAACAACAGTGATTTACACCAAGTTTTACTGTGTAATCCTTTGAAGTTTCTCCATTCACATACCAGCAGATTCCTCTAATTTCAATCGCTGATTTCCATTCTTGTAAAATTAACATTTTGTGTTTAAGCATCTCCTTAGAGTTCTTGCCTCCTGTTTTTATCTGTAACACACCTGTGGAGTCTAAAATAACACACACCACATTAACACTCCTTGGGGAAGACTCCAACAACAGTCACCTGTGCTGCCTGAGAAGCTCGTGATTTATTTCATCCAGAATGTGTTAATAACTCTCACCATATTTATTTCCTTCCAGATGTGAACTAAAAATACTGCAAGGACCAATTTTGGCGAATCTTTGGAAGTGGATTAAGCTCCTTACTCCCCCTTTTACTCTCTCCACACACTATTTCACCATCTCAGGAGCACAGCAGAGAGTTGGCATCAATCAGAGAGCTGCTGGGCATCCGGGAGCACTCTTCAGGTGGCAGGTTTCCCAGGATGTGCATTCAAATGCACCCGTGCCTACCTGCTCCTATAATAAACACACTGTCACTGAAACCCCAACTGCCACTTATGCAAATATAGCAGCTCCAGTTTTAGATTGGTTCCCAAAGTGGGTGTCACAAGATACAAGGCAAGACAATATCCATTCTGCCATTTTTATCTTCAAGACATGGATTTTTAAACATTTTCACACTAATGACCATTTTTTTCTCTAGATTAATAGCTAGAGAAAATAAGATTTTAAAACAGCCACACTTTTCGAATGCGTAAATTGTCATTAAAATAAGTTACTTTGTGGGCTTGCAAAAATTTCTCTGAAGGGCCTGCCTTAACCACTAGAGCTGGGTGTATATTAAGTATTTAAGGGTATTTTTTGTTTCTCTCAAGCAATTTTGAACATTCTTATCCACAGGAAACTAAATTTCCTTTTGCCTTAGCTCAGAGACAAGGGTGCTATCGATTTTGAAAGTTCATAAGGGAAGAAATCCAGAGAAACAGTTGGTAGTGAAATCAGAGGGTTGCTTTTGGGGCATGTTGTTCAACCAGCTTCAAGAATTGCCTCCACTTTTAGTCACATATTTACTCACATAAATATGTGATGACCTGTCTCTCTCCCACTTCTACCATACGCACAAGGTTCCTGGAATACTAAGGGCTGCCTAGAGCCCAAGAACTGAGAATATCATTGAACCACAGGACATCATTAATCTTTGGAAGGCCAGCAACAGCAGCAATAGTAAGGGATTAAGGAGAGAATTAATTGCTCCCTTTTTGAAAAGTCTCTGCCCTTTTAGAGCAGGTGAGTTCCATTTACAAATGACCTCCTGAAATGAAGGAAAAATGATAACCAAGACCCAGAAGGAGAGATTATGTCTTTCACTCAAGAAATGCTGCCCGCTCTGCTTGTACAGGACAGGGCACAGGACAGACACGGGTTGCAGCACTGTATTTCTATAGCTCTCCCTTTGGTTATGATAGGGTAGTGATTTCTATACTTTGCCATCCCATTTTACCTTTCAGAAGAGAGTTCTGAGATCTAGAAGGGAAGTCTCTGCTTTTGTTCATGTTTCTAACTTCTGAAAAAGAATTTTGTTAATACAGCAACCAGATATTATATCTTCCAGGTTTTCTTAAGGGTTGGTCATTAAAATAAATATATACTTTCCTTATGAAAATGGACAATATTTGGTGAAGACCACTACCTGCATGTAAGTAAAATGGTTAAAAACTGAACCTTCAGTGAGTAGGTCAAATCCACCATGTGACAAGTTATTCCCTGTGGAATATGCATACAATGAGAGTTGGTTAACTTTTCAAGGTACAGAACTTTTATCCTATTACAGATCATGTGCTTTGCGTTCACCATTCTGGAAATGTGGGCTGCTCTCTTAGACAACAAGCCCTTCAGGAGTTCTCTGCAGGTTCCTCCCTGGGACCATTCAGTTTACCCTGCCCTCTTCTCTCTTGCCCACACCCTGCACACAGGAATCCTTGCAGGACACCCTAATCACCACATCAACTTTTGGTTATAATCTCAGAATGGATTTTGTATGAAGCAGAGCTTGAGTTCCCAGTTCTTCAGCACACCATACTAATCTCTTCCTACCCTAATCTTATAGCTTTGTCATTCATCATGTACCACCTACTCCCATCACCCCAGCCAGGCTGAATATTCTTCAAAGAAGAAAAAAAAGGTGAAAATTTTCAAGAGACCAACACAATCTGCCCTGTACATATGGCCTGATTATTGCTCACATATCCTTCAGATCTCATTTAAAAATCACACATTACAGGAATATTATTTTAATCTTCTGAGACTAGGTCAGGTCTGTGCAAAATACTCTTTCAGAACAACATGCACATTTATTCTTGCTCCGTTAGCAGCAGAGTCTCATTGATTTTTGTTTACTTGTTGTCTTCTCTATTGACTGCAAATTCCTCTGGCACAAGAACTCCGTCTAATTTGCTCATTATTATATCCAAGGTTGAATGGAAAGACAAATGAGTGATTGAATCGTCATGACATAAAAGTTGAGATGAATAGCTGGAGGTAACAGTATATTTTGCAACATGGTAGGGTTGATTTTCCAGTAGAAAAACATCTCACTAAGTGGGATAAAGCAACAATCCACCCAACAGTCTTCAAATATAATCCTCACAAGATTCCTGACATCTAACATCTAATAATCAGAGGTAAATTGCTGGGTTTAAGGTTCTTTCTTCTGTGGAATGCCTATCGAAAGGAACCCTCTATGTGCCTTTTTTTTTTTTTTTTTTTTTTGTCTTTTTCTCTTTTTATTGGTACCGGGGATCGAACTCACAACTGCCTGCTTTCAAGGCAAGCGCTTATGCCGCTGAGCTAAACCTCCAGCTCCCTTCAACCTCCAGCCCCCTTCCATGTGCTTTGAAAACACCTGCACTCCCTCTGAAGCAGTTCTGAGTAATCTAGGGGAATGGAATGCAGTAGGGGGGAGGGGTGTGATATGAAACTTACAAACCATAAATGAAAGTGGGAGACAAGAGCAAATTAGGTCAAAGTCTGAAAAATATCTTCTTTTCTATACACCTAGGAAGGGATCATTGAGTATTAAGAAAGGAAGAAATTTCAGAGTTATTTCCTGACCTCTTTCTCCGCACCATCTTCCACTATGGATTTCTATTTCTATACAGTGACCTCAAGAAAACACTACCAATTGTTCAGTTATACAGGTAGCCTATAATCAAAAAAGCCTGCCATCTCTCCTCTGAATTTCAACTCATCCCTTCAACAAATAGTTCTTGAGGACTTGCAACGGTCCAGACACTCTTCTAGGCTAAGAATACAACAGTGAGTATTATGTGCCTCTCCAGCCTCATAGAGCTTGGTGTTAATAGTATTTTTCCTCGATATAATGTAGGAGCTGCTTGAAAGCTCATCAAAGAAATGGATTAATGTGCATTTGAACAAATAAGCTACTATATTTTTTAAAAATTGGAACATATTTTTCCCCTTGACTTTCCGTGGAGGTCACATAGCATCACATCTAAGAATCTGTTCTGGAAGCAAACAAATTTGGGGTTCAGTTCTAGTTCTCCTGGGATTAGTTCCAGCAGGATCAATTTAGCAGGTCACTTTATTTCTCTAGACATCAGTTTTTTAAGTATAACATAGTGAAAATTTTAGCATTGTAAAATTGCACAATTATGGCGTAGAAAAAAGAGAACCTACAAGAAAAATACCTGACAAATGAGAGGAGAATTCAGCCATGTTAAATATCAGTTCTTTTTTCCCTGTTCTCTTGACCTGTTTCAGTGAGAAGAATGCTGACCTTTATAAATATCTTTCATTCTTTATACAACGAAACTTACATAGTGTTAGGATGTAAAATTTTTATATTTCTAATTCTTAGGAATTTCAAAGCAATATACTAAGTCCTCATGCCTTCTTGTTTACAACACCCTATTAAATAGAGAAAACTGGCAAGTTTATCAGTGCTGGGGGAACAAACATGCACAAGGCCAAGGCCCTGGGTTCAGTCTCTAGGGCAAAAGAAACAAAACCATCAGGACACATAGGCCAAAGAAGTGCAATGCATGAAGGATGTCACTCCTGCACAACGTCTGGAAAGGAAAAACAACCAACATGTCAAATGTCCGAAGAAAACAGTAACTGGAAAGGGACAAAGACATGTTGAAAGTATCTAAGGTATTCTGTTAAATGATTATTTAATTAAAGTAAATTTATCCCTCCCTCTAAAAGTGTTTATTACTGATTTTAAAACTAGGAAATATGTACATAGAGACACACACACACACATATAAACATTTTTCTCCTTAGGGTATAGTCTCCTATTTAAAAGAAGCTTTATTCCTAGCAATAAAAGGACTTTAGAGAACTTATTCTATTTATGATGTGTGAAATTTGAGTTTAGAATAGCTATATGAGCCTGGGCAAAGCTTTTTAGAAACTTTTATCTTCCTAAAATTACTTGTTTTGCTCCAAAATAAGGTAGACTAGTGGAGGAAATCTTCAACTTTAAATATTATTTACTTATGGCTCATATGATCGTTTCTTATTGCCAAATCTTTTTTACAGGTATTATGATGCATATATAATGCATACATATATATATGGCATAAAAAAGTATATTATTCGCCCTACAAACCTAATATCTAAAGTTATTTCCTCTTTTCATCTAGGATGAAAGGGTGTTGTATCAGTTAGGGTTCATCAGAGAAAGAGAATTCATATATACATATGATTTACAAGGCAGGCTTGCCATGGTTTTCTGTAGAGACAGGTGTGGAAGAATGCAAAAGGGTCATCTGTGCACTGGAGACCCAAAGGACCCAGTCAAAATCAGATACCTGGAGACCACAGGAGTTCCTGGTGGAAGTCTATATCAGGAAGCCAATTGCCAATTGAGAAGTTTAGACATGTTTCTAGTAGAGACAAAACATACAATGATTAATAATTAAATATTACATTTAGCTATATTTTGCACATAAAATTAAGATGCTTCATTGGACATCCAGGAGAGCATGCCAGCTGGAGGAAAGGGAGTCCATGCTCTGCACCCCTCCACTGCATCCTGGAAGATGGACAAGCTGGAAGAGCGTAAGACCTGTGGGAATCCTGAGACCCAGGAGAACAGCCCAGCACACAGATACATGCATGTGTACACACACACACACACACACACACACACACACACACACACACACCTCTATAGGGCAAAATAATCAACAGGCCAGCAAATAAGAAGCACCTAAAGCAGCAAGGAGATAGCAGTTGGACTCCGGAGAACTCTACTGATAGGTCAATCCCAATGCCCACATTCAGAGGCCAAGATTGACTCCATACTCAGCATGTCTCTGGGGTGAAATGCAGACATTATTACGGAACTGTAAACACTGAAGAAAAAACTGAACATAGATGCTCCCATGAGCCTGTTAGCTGCCAGTGGGATGTTTAACCAGCATTGGTCAGAAAAGCCAGCCAGCCAAGCTCCTGCATGAGGGGAGCCTCAGTGTAGGCACAATCTGGAGAAATCTGCCCTGTATCCCACCACTTCCCCGGCCAACAGGTTAGAAGAAACCTGGGTGCCTGAGGCATTCACCTACACTGAAGATGGGCAGCCAACAAGGGAAGCATCTGGGACCCCACAACTGGTTTCTGCTGAGGAACCCAGGGCAACCTCAAACCTCCAACCTACACAGAACAAGTCGTGGAGATATAGAAATTGAAGAAATTAGGAATTATATGCCTGAAATTTCTGAAAAAATAGCAACTGAAGAAAAGAAACAACTATGATACTGTAAAAAATTAATTGATCTGAAATAGTATCTCAGGTAAAAGAATAAATTTCAAGCATAATGAAAGAAATTCTGAATATATCTAAAGAAGACATAAAAGAGCATAGGAAAATGATGGAAACATTGAATGAACAATATAGGAAGGAATTACAATTCATGAAACAGGCTCAAAAATATTTCCAAGAAATTAAAATCTCCATTGAAAGCTGGCAAAACTACCTGAAAGAAACTGAAAATAAACTTTCAGACCTTGAAGACAGGCTTGCAGCTAGTGATTGCAAAAAGAAAGATCTCTTAAAATAACAAGGAACCAGGGAATAACAATTGAATGACCACAAGACCATACAAAGAAAACTAATTTAAGATTAATAGGTATCAGTGAGAAAGCAAAGGTGAACACAAATGACATAAAAAGATCATTTACACAAAGAACAGCAGAAAAACTTCCCACGCATGGAAAAAGGACATGCCATACAGAGAAGTGAGGCATATAGAATTCTAACCAGCCATAACCACAATAAAACTACACCCAGACATATAATAATCAATATCCCAGAAATACAGCCCAAGAACAGAATATTAAAAGCTGTTAGAGAAAAGAAGGAGAACATCTATAAAGTAAAACCCATCAGAATCATGACAGACTTCTCAACACAAGCCATCAAGTAAAACAGACTTCAAGTGAAGTGTTTCAAGACCTGAAAGAGAACAACTTCCAACCCATATTGATGTACTGCAAAACTATCTTTCAAAATTAATGGAGACATAAAATATTTCCATGATAAAGAACACTGAAAGAGTTCATGACCACCAAACCAACCTGACAAAGTGCACTGAAGGACATTCTAGACAGAGAGAAAGATGACCACAGTTCCCGGAAAAGCAGCAGAGGGGGATCACTGAGTAGGGCAGGCAATTGAATGGAGGGGAAAAACAGGGGACCAACAGCAGGAGAATAGCATGGTGAGATGAGCCAGTGCATGTTGGTGATAACCATTAATGTAGATGGCCTCAAGTCACCAATGAAAAGAAACATGGGTAGAGTGGATTGGGAAACAGGATCCATCAGTATGCTTTACATAAGAAACACATTTAATTCAAAAAGAAATTCATAGACTGAAAGTCAAAGGAAAGAAAACAATGCTTCATATGACGGGTAACCAGAAAAAGCAGAGATAGCTTGCCCAGCAACTGCAGAATGGATAAGAAAGAGATGATATTTTTATACAATAGAAAGCTACTCAATGATAAAGAAGGATAACCTCAAGGCTCTTATAGGCAAATGGATGCAACTTGTGATCATGCTCTTGGGTGAAATGGTTCAGACTCACACAGGTGAACACCATATTGTCTTTCTAGTATAAAAAAACTAAAGCAGTTAGTGGGATCCAAAATGCACAATAGATATTGTGAAAGTGAAAGGGGAAGAGTGTCTAAAAAGAGAAAGTGGTAGCCATTGCTGATTTCCTATTATATTGTTTTGAAGTTCTGTATTGCTTTCATTGTTTTGTTTTGATTGGCTTCATTCTGTTTAATTTTGTTAGTTGTATTCTCTTTAAATTAAAATTAAAAAAAAACATTTCATTTGTACTTAACCCCTAAATAAGATGGCCAGCTTTCTGGCCTACAGCAATGATAAGGTGGAATTCATTAAAATTAGTAAGAATGATCACACCACTGGGATTATTATGCTAAAATCTCAAACAGATAAATATTTTTATCTTTTTCAGTAAGATCGTTCTCAACTTAGATTGTTTCAACTTACTATAGTGATAATATTTTGTCTTTTACTGTGGCACAAAAGCAATTTACTTTCAGTACAAACAATACCTTAAACTTTGAGTTCTGATTATTTTTCAGAGCTAGTGATAACCTCATCTTTTCTACCAAACTGAAGGCTAATGTAAGCCCTGTGAACATGCAGATTTTTCACCATAACCGATTTGTGAAGTCAATTTAAGTTTCCATTTGTGAATAAATGAGTAGAAAAAATACATTCTCAGCATACAATTGAATATTATTCAGAATTTAAAAATAAGGAAATCTAGTCACCAGGGACAAATGATTGAAGCTGGAGAGTATTACTTTAAGTGAATTGAGGCAGTTTTAGCAAGACAAGTTTTTGAATGATCTCCCTTATGTTTGGGTTCTAAGAAAGTTCATGTTATAAGGAATAGATTGGTGGTTACTAAGGCCTGGGAGGAGAGAACTAGTTCAGAAAATGTTCACAGACTACTGAGATTTACCTAGAAGGGGAATCCCCCAATAGCACAGCAGTAAATTCCAGCAATCAGCTTTTCCAGGACATAGAATCTAGAGTCCGGGACACAATATCTTGGAGCTAAAGTGAAATGAGAGGAGGGTACCTGGGGACCATGAAGGAAATGGCAGAGGAGAAGAAAATAGCAGTAAGGGATCCAGAAGGAGTAAGATCCACTGTGGAGGACACACAGTGCAGCGCCACCCACGGTGCCTGGCTCACCAGGAAATGGGAAGCAAAGGAAGACTAACAAGTTCCCTGCTCACGGAGAATCAGAGAACCACAGGGGGACTCAGAGAGTACTGCAGTCTGAGCCAGCAGGGAGGAGAACCTGTGAGTTACTGCTTCTTCCAGAGAGGGCTTCCGCATCAGAAGTTGGTGAGAGACCTGGTAAAACTGCCTGAGGCCACGGCCAGGGAGCGGGAGCTGCAGGGAAAGGGCTGGGTGTTTGAACTTGGGTTCAGAATAAGCCTTTGGCTGCTTCACCCTGCCGAGTTCCCAGAGTGGCTGAGGGCAAGACAGTCACTGATAGAGAGCAGACAGCAAATCTCACTGAGAAGTACGGGCTGACAAGCACCAATATTTGCAGCCAGAAGGCCGATTTGCCGAGGAGAAGAGACACACCCATCATATTTAATGCATATTAACTGTGGACTAAGTCACAGGAACTTTTCCTGTCACCCTCTCCCCCTATTAATTTTATACTGTTTTCCTTGTGATTCCCTTTTAAACATTTAACATATCTTTGTGATCAGTAGGATTCTTTTTCACCTCTTATTTCCTTTTCACCCATAACACAGAGTAGAAGAGGTGTTAAAAAAAAAAAAAAAAAAAAAAAAAAAAAAAAAAACTTTTGTATCTTTTTGGTCTTCTCCTCCCAGCATTACCTGGTTGCCAACTTCCTGAGATTTAGATGACTTATTCAACAAAATTACTGTTGAATACCATTTTCACTAGTAGAAAAGACACACCCAGCATATTTAATGCACATTAACTGTGGATCTAGATTTGGGTTGTTACGGTTTTTGTACTGGAACTGCGGAATCCTTCTCTAGGCTAAAGGCAGATGCTGAGGACTCAGAAAATTCCTCTGATACATTCAGCTATTTGATCTTTCACAAAGGCCCAAAAGTCTATGTTGGAGAAAAGGCAGTCATCTGCCTGCATCTGCATGCAGAAGATTGAAAGTGGAACCTTATTTCTTACCATATGCTAAATTAAATTCAAAATGGATCAATGCTCTGAACATTTAAAAAGGAAATAACAACTGGGATAGGGGAAAGAGAAAAAAAGTAAGGGAGAAGAAAATATATATATTTAAATTTTATATATTTATTTGCATATATATGTAAAATATATGCATGATAACTAAGATAATACTATTTATTTCTTTTAGTTCATTGAAAAAGACAATTTTTGCTTATGTTGTGAGATCAGTTTTGTATGCCCGTATCTTATAATCTGAACAACTACTTTGAAGATAACAATTCCCAATATATTAACCATTGTTAATTTCCTATTATCTTCACATGAAATTCTATATCATTGTCTCATTAAAATAAAAAAAATTAAACAGAAACATTAGACCTACTTGAAAATAAAATGGGTTATACACTTGAAGACGTAAGTGTCGGAAAGGATTTTCTAACAGAATCTCAATTACACAAGAAATAACAGCAAGAATTAACAAATAACATTTTAAAAAAACTTCTGAACAGCAAAAGAATCAATCAGTAAAATGGAGAGGCAGCCTATTAAATGGGAATAATTTTTGAGAGGTGCTCCTCTCAGATGACTAATATCTTCTTCCCAAAATCAAAGATCCAGTCAAGAAATGGGCAAGAGGACTGAGTAGAAGCAGCCTATAAATATATGAAACAGTGCTCAACATCTCTGGCCATAAGAAAAATACACATTAAAACAATGCCAGGCTTTCATTTTAGTTTGGAATTAATAGAGATCATTAAGAAATTCATTAAGAAATCAACAGTTAACAAATGCTAGAGAGGCTGTGATGAAAAGGTACCCTCCTTCATTGTTGGTGGAAATGTAAGCTGGAAAACAGTATGAACATTTCTCAAGGAAATGAAATTAGAAATTTCATGCAATCCATCAGCTCCCCTGCCAGCTGTCTTCTACAAAGAGCTTAAATTATCCTACTACAGTGATACACACATTCTGATATTTATACCAGCACAAATCATAATAGCTACATCCTGGAAACATCCTGTATACCTATCAACAGCTGATTGGATAAAGAAAATGTGGTATCTGTTCTGCTATAAAGAATGACAGATTTTTCCCTTAATTAAAATAAACATAAGAAATAGCTAAATAATTTTTTTAAAGAATAGTAGTTACCATAGTGTCTGTCTTTTTCCTTAAAATATTTGGATAAAACTTCATATACTATAGCTTCAAATATTTCCATATCAAAAAGCCCAGAATAAAGCCTTTCTAATTAATAAGTGAAAATTTTATAAGGCTTCAAGGCCACATAATGGGGAATCATGATTATCACATATTTTTATATATTTGAATCATTACTTACATTAGGGAAACTATTTGGTATTCATACATGCGAGATTGATTTATTTCACTTATGAATATGGTCTCAAGCTGCGCCCATTTATTGATAAATATCTCAATGCGATCCTTTTTTATAGCTGAATAATACTCCATTGTATAGAAATACCACAACTTTTTTATCCATTCCTCAGTTGATGGTTGTAAAAAAGAGAGGGAGGGAAAAAAAAAAGAGCTCTAACGGATATAACAGCAAGTGTGTTTAGGGATGTTAAATAGCTGACTATATTAATGTTTTTGGATCATTGAACACAGCTGTTTGCAGTCTCTCTGTTTGAATGTCTACTTTGCGTTCTTTGATACTGTGATTTGAGCAACTATTTCCAAGATGATAATATGTAATCTATTAACAGGTGATTTCTTACTGTTATGTTTTTTTTTGTAGTTCTGTATTATGTGTAACCTTACACTGCTTTGTTTTGTTTTGTGTTTTTCTCTTTTTCCTCTTAAATAAAAAAAAATGACAGATTTGAGACATTTGTAGGGAAATGGATACACTTAGAAAATATAATATTGAGTGAAATAAACCAAATAAACTTAAGTATCATAGTGTATGTCTCATTTGAGTGAGGCAAAGTAAAAACAAAGAAAATAATAAAAGATGGATAGAAGAAGGATCTCTTGAAGTAGGGAAGTGGTCCAAGAGAAAAAGCACAAAGGAATGAGGAGGAGGGGCATGTAGGAAGTAGATTGGAGTTATACCTTGTATAAAAACCCAATAACTTCAATTAATGTAAGCATTTTATGTCATAATGCGAGCTAAGTTAATAATATCAACAAGAATGAAAAATAGGACAGGAAAACTAAAGAAGGAGTGAGATGGGAATGACGGGGAAAGATTTAGAACAAAAGGAAGCAAGCTGGGATGTGTACATAACCACTCCTCAAGATGACAGTGAAGCGCATGGATTACAAATGTAATAATTTTAAAAAGTTTCAATGAGATAGGAAAAATAAATTTTACAACATGGTGAACAAAGATAATAGTAATACATTATACTCTTTGAAGCTGCTAAAGTAATAGTTTTTATGTGCCAACCCTGCAAAAAATAAGCATGTGATGCAACATATATTTTAATTTTGCAATCTAACCATTCAATAGTGCATTAATATTCCAAAACAACATGTTGTACTTGATGAATACATACAAATCAGTCAGCAGTTAAATAATAAAAGCCAATGAAGTTGTTAAAACAGAGAAATATCTGAAAGGAAATTTTAAAAATGCAATAATGAGTGAAGAAAGAAAAAGGTTTTAGTCTTCCAAACAAAGCTCCTTAACTTCTAATATTTCCAAGACTGATACACTTTAGAATGAAGACTAGTAGAGTTGAGGATGATTTGAAGTTGGCATATTTATTCACTTTCAGTGACAATGTAAATTGCAACTTCGTTGGATAATAGTATGTTATTTATGTTAAAATATGCATTCATATTAATCCTGTATTTTATTCTAAACACAGTACAAAAATTGTGCAAAATTATGCACAAATCATAGCACTAATGCCTATCATAATAAAAAGCTGGAAACAACTATCGTGTCCAATAGAAAAATTGGAAAAATTAATTATAATGCATAAATAATAAAACGTTATGCAGCTGCTTAACACTACATTTATTCAAATGGAAGCCTAGACATATTTTTGAGCTTATCAGTGGAAACATACTACAGAAACAGCCAGGTGAATTATTGATGGTGCCAAGATCATTTTATGTGGAAGTGACATAATACTGCAGAGCTGGTAAATTATAAACAGAAATCTATTCAGCTGATAGCTGTGAAGCCAACAGATTTAGACGGCCTCCTCACCATGCCATAGGGTGACCAGGGGCATCACATGGCACGTTACAGAGCCCTTGTAACCTCTGCTCACTCTTCCTCTACTTATAAATCCATTGACCACATTTTAAGAGTTCCACCCTCATGAGCTCATGTAATCTTAATGACCTCCCAAGCCTCACCCCACATGCCATCAGCATTTAAATTTATGGGTTAAATTTACAATACTGGAAGTGTCAGAGGACACATTGGAAGAATAGCACTGATACAGGAATGGAAAGGAATGATCCCCAGAGTGTCGGCACTGGTTTCCTACATAAGAGGAGAAAAGAAATCTCCTTGGTAGATGTTTTCAGTGCTTTTCCCACATGCTCCTTTCATTTTTCCCATACAAGCGTCATCTTTTCTTTGGTTAGTTCTTCAAATTTTGCTTCCCTTTTCCCCAGCCAACATATGGAAAATATGAATATGGAACGATGGAGGTCAGGAGTGGAGTCCTCCATGAACAATGAATGATATTGAAGGAATAAGCACTATAGCCTCCTTCCTCTGGAGCAGAGAGATCCAGAGTCTTCATTGTCTCTCTGATTGGACTCTCGTTTTTGGCAGTACACTTCTTCTTATGTCACACCTTGTTCAGATCTCCATGGCCCCAAGAGTGCTTCCTGGCACCCCCTTGTAAAGAAGCCACTTGCATGGTCGTCCAGAGCCTAGTTGCACTTTAGGGAGTTGTGTGAACCATTCCTCTTTGTACCCTTTCTTCTGTTCAACTCTTTGCCTAAGGTATGTTTAGAGAAACCTACATAAACATGTATAGATCAACAGTAGACATGGTGACTATTGATAATGATCATCAGTTTGGCTGGAGTAAGAGTACTCAGGGTGTGGCTATGGGACATTTCCAGAGTGGACGCTGAGAGGCCAGCACACTGGGGGGAAGCCCCGCCTTGCCTGTGTTAGCACCATGTAGTAGCCTGGATGGGATGAAAAAGGAAGGAGGAGGCTGTCCGCCTGCTTTTTAAAAGTCCCATTCTGCTTGAGCAGGCACAGCTTTTATCCCTGTCACCAACAGCAAGCATGAGATGACAGTGTCTTCAGCCTTTCACTGTAGATGCATGCCAGTGGCTCTCAGTGGGGCTTCCAGGCTTTTAGTCTTAACCTGGTGCTACTCTTGTCCTGTGACTTCCAGCTTTGACCCTCTAGCATACACAAGGCCATTATGGGCTATCCCATCTTGAACCTATAAGCCTATCTAATAAACTGTCTTGAGTCTGTACCTCTGGAAGAACTCTAACCCAAACAGACATTTTCGACGCAAAAGTGCCTTGTCCGTGGAGGAAACTGCTCATTTCATGCTGCTCAGAGAATCTCCTTGCAGGCCCTCATCTGCAGTGTCCTAGGAGCTGTCACTTCTTTCTGTGGATCTGAATGAAAGACATAGCTGTGGCTTGGGGCACATCCCCTTTGCCAAGACTGTAACCACATTAGCATAACGCTTAGCACCAATACTTGATAACTATAGAAATGAATGAATGAATGAATGAAGCCAAAGCTAGCTATTAGGACCTCTGAACAACTCCTCCCCTCTCTCTGAAATTCTCTGTATCTTAAAATGAACTCAGTTGTGCTATAGTTACAGTACGGATCATGAAATATCACAGCAGATGGTTGATAAGCGCCTCAGTTGGTGTGGGACCTGGGCAAACCACTAAACCTCCCGGTGATACAGGTATTTCTGCCTTTACACTGTTTGGTGCTGAGGGAGAGAAACTTATTATGAGACTGATTCTTCAGCTACGCAGTAGGACATGTCCAGCCTTCAAAGTCTAGTCAGTTTTATATTCTACTATATAACAGGGTCATTTGTTAAGAAAATCTGCTCACAAGGCAGTAGCTTGGGATTCAGAATGACCAATAATTTTCAAATTGCCTTTGTATTCTTGCTGGTAAGCTAGAAATTTAAAAACTTTCTGCTTTAATATTGTAAAGGTAAATTTGCTTTGAGTACTGTAAAGATAAATTTCCCTAATCACAGGTTTCAAATGCTGTTCCATTTCTGAGGGCATATGATTGTCCTACCCCTGGTCTGTTAGAAACATAATTTCCTCTTTAATAATAATTATTTCCTCAGTTTATAATAAATGAAAATTTTAATTACAGTGTCATAAAATCCATTTACAGAGTTACAAAATTATGTACATAGTTTCAACAAGTTTCTAAAATCATCTTTATTCATTATTTAAAAGAGATAAGAGTATCTACTATCTAAAGTTTCTATAACGTGGCAGCGGTAGCTCTTCCCTGCTGTTTGTAGCATACATAAGTTGCTAGATGTGTCCTGGGTTAAGTTGTGGCATCTTTAATAATATGTTCTTTGCCTTACTTAAATCTGATTGGTGGAAAGAACTCTCATTGTGTAGTAGAGCTAAGATGAAGTTTCAAAATAAGCTTCCTCAGTGACAATAGACTTTGTGCTTTTTGCCTGTGTTGAGTCCCCACTTTGTCTTATTTCCCTCTCTTTTATTCATTTGGCCTTTATTCCTGTCTTTCCATTGCCTCCAATGTTTTGATAGATAAAACATTGCTTTTGTAACTGTAGATATATGATTTTTAGGAGAATAGGTGTGTGCTTTTTTATTTGTTTGGTTTTGCTCTTGATGCTAGCTGTATTTCCAATGTTCTTCTTCATCATCTTAATTTTGAATGAATATACACATATGTTTGCACACAGGAAAACAGCATACATAGCTCAGGAAACAGTGACTTAAACATGGACTAATCAACTTTTTATGAAAGAGCAAAATGAACTTCTGTGTAAGAGGAGAAGCTAGTATAAGTCTTATAAGGTAAAATTGATTCGGTTTTATACCCTGCAAAAGGTATTTTTGTTTTAGCTTTGAAAAATATTCCTGTACTTCATTTTGTTTTAGCTTTGAAAAGTATTCCTGTACTTCATGATTAATTTCATGTCAGCAACCCAGAATTATGCAGGGGCATAAAACATTTGGAAAAGATGAGCAGAAGATTGTCAGGATGAGCTGAATTTGTAGACACAGAAGCAGATGTCCAATCAAATATGGGTAGGAGGTATAGCATGCATCATGAATGATGGTGTACAGGGCCGCCTCAGGTGAGGCTTCAGGGAGAGGCACTCTAAAAAAAAAGAATGAAGAAGACAATGTTTTGTAATGCTAACTCTAATTCCTTATATTTATTACCTTTGCAGAATTTTATTTCAGGATTTTAGTTGATTTTAGGGGTGAAACTTATGTTTTCAAACTTGCTAAAAGAAAGAGAAGCAGCTGTTTAATGCCTTAGGAAATTTCTCAGGTTTTCATTCTGTAGCTGATTTGTTACAACCCTGAGAAAGTATGAACATAACTATAAATTAACTGTAAATATATAGCCAAAGCCATGGGGCTTGAGATATGTTAACATTTGCCTTTTTGGTTGATAAGTAAATGCCTTCTCTCTTTTTTTTTTTTTAATCACCTCCTGGAGCTCTTTAGGCCTAATTTAAAAAGGAAGAACTATCATTTGAGTATATAATGGTATTCATGTTCCTTAAATGCAAAGGTGATGTCCATCTTCATGGCTCCAAACTAAAGGCAAAACCATTTGGTCTGAAAGTTACATTCAAAACCTGACTGTGATGATTTTGTCTTTGTCTATGATTGAATTAAATTATACAGCAATTGTATGAGCCAGTGTTTTGTTTTCATGGAGAAATAAGATGTGTTTTATGCATGAATTGATGTTTTTTTTATCTTGTGCCCTTGCTCTTTAAATTAATGGTCTCGTTAATTGCTGTTGAATTCAAAATTCTATCCAGGGGCGAAGAACTGGCATCCATTTAATACCAGGGTGTTATTTGTGATAGTGGAGTAAATATTTAAAACTTAACTATGATAAGGCCATTATTTTCCCAGTTTCAACATTTTTCTCTTTTGGACTAGAGTGTCTCAGGAGAATTGGATAATGTGAATATTTAACTATAATCTTGTTCTGTTATAAATTAATGAAATCTCTAGAAAGGGCATGGGTATTTACAAATTAGTAGATCATCCAAATGAAAGATTTTAAGAATAACTGAGGGGATGGAAAGAACATTTCATCACTGTGTTAGTCAGGGTTTGTCAGAGAGATGAAATCAGTACGGTAGATGTAGGTATGGGTGTGGGTATAGGTGTGGGTGTAGGTATAGGTGAAGGTGTAAACATAGATGCGCACACAGATTGATGAGTTGGCTCACTTGGTCATCAAGACTCACAATATGCTGTCTACAACCTGGAGATTCAGCAGTGTGACTCTCCAAGTCTGAAGTCCTTAGAACGAGGGAAGTTGATGACTTTATTCTCAGTTCAAGGCCAGAGGTCTGAGAATCCAGAGGACTCCTGCTGTGAGATTCAGAGTACAAAGACTAGCAAAGTTTGAGTTTTGATGTCTAAGAGCAATAGAAGAAGGCTGTCTCCGCTCAAGGAGCAGGGGTGAGGGAAAACACTCATCTCAGTATTTTCATTCTGTCAGGCCCTGAAGCTGACTGTGTGTTGCTTTTTCACTTAGGAACAGATCTCTCCATTTTGTGCAGAGACTCAGAACACTCCCAGACTCGCTCAGAAACAGTGCTTCCTTCACTATTCAGGCATCTTAACCCAGCAAAACTAACACCTAAAATTAATCATCAGAGTCACTTAGATTGAACTATTAGTGGATTAAAAACATTACATGAAACCTGTTTCATCTCAGTCAGCATCAAGTGAGCTTGGCTGGGGCAGAGATAAGGAACCTGAGCAAGGAGACTTAGGATCCAGCACAATTTCTATAGTAGTTAATGCTGGGTGTTCCTCCAGGCTCACCTAGAATTAGACTGCTGAACTTAGCTTCTCTTATCTATAATATCTAGAGCCACCACCTCTTTTCCAAAATTAAAAGGAAACTATAGACATTAGAGTTATCCCATAAGGAGAGTGCTTGCCTAGCACATGCAAGGCTCTGGCTTTGATCCTAGCACTGAAGAAAAAGAAAAAGTAAATGGCGAAGTAACACCAGTTCTTCTCTAGTATTGTGAAGATCCTTGAGAGCATGAATCACTCAGCTTCTTGTGTGGTGCTGATGTTGCATGAATAAGTGACTCTGAAACAGTATAAATTCAGCGATGTCATGCGGGACAGTTCTCATGGCTTTTCCTGTTCCCTGTCTCTGCCTTCTCACTATCAAAGACAGCTGCTATGAAAATATCCACACTGGGTGAGGAAGGATTGGATACAGTGGAAGAAAGGCTATCTTTCTGCACTCTCGTGGTTTGACAATTGAATTATAAAATAAACTGACAGTAGGCAAATTACCAGGAGAAAAGGTAGACAGATTTATTACTATCAAAGAAAAATCCTATGATATCCTAAATTTAATTCTAAAGGCCAGAGCTTGGAAGGGGAAGAGATAGGGAAATTAATCAGTTAATATCTATGGGCTACAACCAATACAATGTTGATTGCCATCCTTGACTGCATGTTTAAAATCAGCTAACCCTCCATGTGCGAATCCCCAGTTATATCTGAATGTTCTGGGCTAGTAATTCCCACCAGTCCAAAAAACATAAGCACTTGTGCTTAGGAATTCTCTTCCATCCCAAAATGGTCCCCACATCACAGTGATCCAACCCTTTTTTCCACAGTTGGCATTAGCTCACTGTAAATATTCATGCCTTCCTTCACCAAAATGTGCCATGAAATGATTCACTTAATTCTGACAAACAGAACCCTAGCGCTCTCTGGCCTCCCCGCTGGCAGCTGTAGACTAGCCCAGGGCCTGACCTCTAGGGTTTCACATCAGTAGCTGCTCAGCAAATAAAACTCTGTATGTCAGAGAACCCTTAACCTCAGAAGTTTTGGTGCAATGATTATGTACACTAGAGCATTTTGGGAAAGAAAAGCAAATACCTGCAAACTCAGTGAGGGCTAGTAAATTAAATGCCCGCTTTCAGGAGCAGAGAGGAGAGATGTAAAGAACTTAGACAAGAGTGGGTGACTTGGGGGTCTTAAACAGGTCCTCAGCAAAAGAGGTGCGATCTGGTGACAAAGTCTGTCCGGGAATATCTTCAACCTCCAGCCCTTCTTGCGGTGAGAAGAGTTTCATACTCTCTGGCTCATGCGATGCCAAGAGAAAGGCCTTATGATGATTGAAGTCCTTTCGGAAGATTTCTCTTTCCACAAATCAGACAAATTCTGAGAAGACTTTTCCTTTGTTTGGTCCTTCCCTAATACCCTTAGTGGGAAGGGTCAGCAGAGCAAAACAGAGCATTTCAGGGTGGCGTCTCTTGAACTCCTTTAGAGGAAAGAGGAGTTTCCTTCTTCATTGTTTTGTTCTTCAATATTCTATTTAAAAAAGTTCCCCTGGCTAAAAATAATGATCTTTGTGTATACTTCACACAATCATTACTTAATTTATAACATATTGTTAGATAGTTGTGTAACAAATCATGTTTGCAAGCATGTCCTCTGTATGCTTGAGTTCCTTCATATATGTATTCAATCATTTGTGAATTGAAAATATTTCAAAGGAAAAGTTGTGCCTGTGGGGAACATGTACAGAATTATGTCTTGCCATTATTCCTAAATGACAAGAGTTAAGATTTATGGAAGGATCATATGTATAAATTAATACACTATTTCCTGTAAGTGATCCAAGCTCCCACAGATATTTCTATCAGTAGGGGTCCTGAAACCACACCCTATGGGTATCCAGAACCAATATTTTAAAACTTATTTTTAACCCACACTTGTGTAAACTTTCGGATGCAGAATCTTTGGATTCAGAATGTAAAAATACATAAAACGAACATTTATTAAGGCAGATGCATATTTTGTACACGTCCTTTCAGATCCTTAGCCCAAGCCACTGAACACAATACACAAAAGGATATTTGGAAGCCATTTAGCCAGAAACAGTGAGTAAAGGAATTTAGCATACTATCAGTAAAGCAGGAATCACAGAAAACACCTGTAAGACAAAAGACAAAATGATAGATTTTTTTCTCACCACAAGTCTTACTTGAATTTTTCAAGTTTAACATATTTTTCTCTTTTACTCTCTTGGCACACCCGCCAGAATGTGACATTGTCTTTAACTGTGTGTATTTATTTGACTACTGGTTAATATGAACGGTTTTCTATTCATTTGTTTTCCCTTGTGTTGGCTATTGAGTCTTTTCTCCTTTTAAAAATTGGAGTATTTGGGTTTTTTCTCATTAATATGTTATAAAAGAGTACGAATACTTTGTCCTCCTATTATCTTCAACCATATAAATATGAACCATATAAATACATACTCTAACCATATAAATAAAATTTTATTTTTAATTTAAAATATATATAATAAAATTAGATAGTTCAACCATATAAATAGTTATGTGAATAGCATTGGAAAACAATCAGCGATTTCTCAATTTTGTTTATTTTAAAATTTTATTCATATAATTCTTATTTTCACTTTGTAAAATGGAAGGAAGAGTTTTTGATTCTTGCTTCACCTATATCTGTGGTTTTCAAAACACTTAAAAATTTTTAAAAATAGTGAGAAATTTTCATAACTTCATGGAGACAAGGTCCATTCTGAATTCATGATATACACTGTTATTATATCAATAACCAGTGACTTCTAGTAATACTATTAGGTTTGATTCTTAAATTATAAAGGAAAATTAAATTGATCATCCTCTTTTTCAATCTTTTTAATTACATGCTGCTATTCAAAATTTGAATATCTCATATATCAAAAAGGGAATAAATTTAACAGTAGTTTTTTGGACCATCAATTTGACAGTATCTTTCATTTTTTAAATGAACACAATTATCTTTGGCTATGAAGTATGATAATTCACTTAAACTGTTCTTTGAAATTAAAGGCATTTTAAAACAGATGTGGACAGTTCATTGGTTATAAGTGGGCTGTTGATACAAAGAGTAACTTAATTTAATCATTATTGTTTGAATTATTATGCATAGATTTTATTATTCTTCTTTGAAAAGAGCTATAAAATGCTTCCAGCTTTTAAGAAAGTTCTGAAGGAAATGTGAAAAGTGCATTTTCATACCAAGAGAAAAATTTCACATGTTAAAAATGTACTTATTGAGCTTTGCAGTTACAACCAACGATGACTGACAGTTTGGGAAAGACAAATACTAAAATTCATACCCCTTGCCCAAATATTTCCCCCCTAGGCTTTAGAAAACTAACTGCCAAAAAAGTGAACTATATTCTTGGGCATATTAGTTGTTATGAATTTTTAGGTAAATTGATTAAATAAATACTTTGTGTTGAATGTTCATTTATAAATAAGATGGTGAAATGTCAGTTTGTTATACCAGGCTTCTAATCATTTGGAAAATCATTTTTTCTGTATTTATATATTTTTATATGTGCATATTAAATTAGATTCCTGCTATCTGTAGATAGAATAACCCAAGTTTCTTAAACTAAAGATCGAATTCACTGTCTCACAAATTTTATTCAGATTCTCATTCAATGTCACCAGAAATTCAGGAATTAGTCTGCTTTTTAAGCCTCTTAATTCTCTTTTACATGTGTTGGATCGTTCTCAAACAAATCAAGGAGCTGGGTGACTCCATGGGTGGATTTAATCCGCTGGGCAATGCTGTGGAAATAGTGCAACTCACCCTGAGACTTCTGGGGAACACTGGGAGACACCACAGGACAGACTTTGAACCCAATGCCAGTGCATAGAGCCGCTGCTTTGACCAAAGCGACGCTGTGCTTTGATTGGCCAACGATCTTCGTCTCTTCCTAAAGCAAATCAGTAGTGTCCTGTGGGTTTCCCTAAAGGCAATGACTAGAAAACACTACAGTGTAAAAGCTAGAAAATACATTAGCTAACATATGAATCATTATTTATTTATTGTGCTACCGGGAATTGAACTCAGGGTCTCTACATCCCCAGCCTGAATTGTCTGATGAAACATTTGTATTGGTCTTCAAATTATAGAAATTGGAATTTCAATATTAAATGACCTTGGAACTTTAAATTTCTGTAATGTATGTGACTTTTTAGTCTTCCTTTTCTCGCTGTGGCAATCTAACCCCTTTAAGGTTATTTCACTAAGGTAGTGAATTCCTTTCTTCTAAGTTGTTGATTCCAAGCTTTCTTTTCTGCTAATAATATCATCTGTTTTTATTAGCATCTGTTTTTAGCCTAACATGTTACACAGTCTAGAGAATATCCCAAGTCCTATGGTGACTGGAGAACCTAGGCAGACACTGCTCTATCTAACTCTCATGTAAACTGTGTCCACGTGGCAGTGTTCACTGACCCTCAAAACACTTTGTGGCTCTCAGAGTAAAGCCTTTTCGGGTGGAGAGGAACCCACTGAACTCTAATGACAATGTAAATCAGAGCAGACCCCAAAATGTACCAGTGCCTGAGCTTTTAAATGAAATGTGTTCCCAGAGCAGCCAGGACACATTAAGCCTTCTTTATGAACCACATTATTACTTTAAATTGCCACAGGAATATTTGTGTTTTTGTTTTTGTTTTTGTTGTTTGGGTTTTCAGTTTTGTCTGGTGGTATCTGGATTTTATCTGGGTTTCTTTTTTCCCCATGCCATAAAAGTTTAAGGGAAGAGTAAATATTTCTCTTTCCATAATGAGGCCCACAGATTTCTGGGATCTAAATGGTTTGGAGGAAAATCAATCACTCCAATTTATTTTTAACAAGAACCGCCTTTATTGCCTATTGATTTTCATCTTCATAATCAACTGCATGTAGAGAAGGGAGACTGAGCTCCAACATGAACCCTAGCACTGTTGAATTCATGAGCTTCTGGAAAAATCTGTAATGCATACCTAAGAAACAAGCAAAACTGAATAGAGTGAGCCTGTACTCAAGTTCTTCTCTACTTGACTCTGGTTCCTTTTCAGTGACACGGAATACATCTGCCTTGTGGGGAACCTCTCTTTTAACCGTTCTCATCGTGCACTGCAGCATCAAAATAGTGTGATGATGCCTCAGAGCAAGCACTTCTAGAAGGTAGAAAATGTCTTTTCAATTTAGACTTGAATGATGAGCTGATTTTCCCTCGCCAAAAAGGTCGCAAGGCTTTTTGTTTGTTTGTTCTACAATCCCAAGTAGAATCAGTCTTGAGTTTGATCCTCTAAAATATAGAAACTAGATGTACAACAATGAGGTAAAATTCCCAAATCCAGGCATTAAAGTGTTCTTTCTTAAGTTCAAATGTATTTTAATTTTTACATTATGCTTACTTATCTGCATATTGACCATCTTCCCCTAGAAGAATAAAAACAGATCTTTGCTTTGTCTATTTCATGTATCACAGTGTATTACCCACAGTAGGCACACAAAATGAGCATGATTTAGAATTTGTTTCAGGCTAGAACTACTGTCCGACACTTAGTCATTTGGTATTAGGATTCAGTGTGACATCTAGATTCTACCTACATTACCCATTTAATGTACACTAGTGATGTTCACTATTTCCTGAATATCTTATCTTGCCAATCACCAGACACCAACTAAAACTCCACAATAAGTCACTAGTTAAACTGTTAACTAATATTAAGTTTTTGGCAGGTTGTGTGTGTGGATCATGCTTTATGTACATATACTAAGGCCAGTCAGTTTATGGATCCCACAGTGAAGGTGTTATAAGGGGTCATCTTAGCAAAGCTATGTTCTTTTCCTGTATTCCTTTTTCTGTAGATTTCTTGTGTGAGGCTGGTTTGTGAGTACTCAGTGGTTCCCAAGCATTGCTGTTATTCACTTCCTCCCTCACTGGCGTGACACAGATACTTGAAACTGCAATGGTTCCAACTTTGCCTTGTCCTCCTTTGGCTTAATGGATGCCTGGGCTACTTGTGCGTGTGTGCCTCAGAGAAAGTGCCCTCGCTTCTGCAATAAGCCACAGCAGCAAGGCGACAACCAGTACTAACTAACACAGGCTTTGGTTTGTCCAACTAAATTGCAGCTCTTGCTTGAGGTTCTAGTTTGTTCTTATTCCCCATTATGCATCAGTTCTCCATTTTTCTTGCCAGTCCTATGGACTGCAAGCATCAGCATTTCTTAAAGGCAATAGAAAGAGGCTTACAGAAGTCACTTAACCAGTTCTCCCCACCCCTCATCCCCCACTGGTCATCTTCATTATCACCACCACATCAACATCATAACCAGCATCTCATCACAGTCTGTTTGCTCTGCTTGGGCTCTAATTGCTGCATCTACTCAACATCAGAAACTGAGTTAGTCATTTTATCTCCACTTCTTTTCAACATCAATTTTATCCCTGCGTTTCAGAAGATTCAAAGCCACATCTGCTTGATTGCCAGATCTGTTATCTCTCCATACCTTATAGAGTGTTCTCAATTGCATGATCATTTCTCAAAATATTTATAAAATACAACATTTCTGCATCAAAATTATATTAACATGATTCTCCTAGCTCCTGCCAAAGCATTTGACATATTTATGTGCACATATACACGCACACACACACAAGTTGCTGGAAAACAAAACACAAACAGCAGAATGTTTCTCCTCATGGAAGGCCATCTAGGAACTCTTCCAGTGTGAGCTTTGAGAACAGGATGAATTTAGATTGAAGCACCAATTTTAACAACAGTTTGGGCTGTTAAACTAGGAGTCTAGTCTATAAGATTTCTCTTGACTGCATAAAGCAAATACAAAGTCAATTAAATATTTCTACTGTTTATTCTTGTTCCATCTCTTTTAACTTGAGAGACTTGAATTTGATTTTTAAGATGTATTTATATCTTAATCTTCACTTCAAAAAACATTTTTAAAGGATGGCCTAAAATTGATAAATTAATGTCAAATAGAGCATGTGAGGTTTTCATTTTGCTTTGTGATTGAACTATGTCTCCTTTCCTTCCATACTCCAATCCCACATTACAATGATCTGCCTGTCACCAGTCAAAAGAAACTGGGCATCGGGGAAATGCTGTAGCATTTTTACAAATTTTGCTTGGGGTACATCAATTTTAATAAGAATTAGTCATTCTAATTTTCATGTTAATTATTGTTTCCCCCATTACTTTGCTGAGGCTGGTAAGAAAGTCTTTGCTTAATCTCCACCAAGTAAATTCTTACTCCCTAAATCCTGAATCCTTTGAAATGGAGAATGACAGGATTCCACTGCATGTGAGATACTGCCCATGGCCAGCAGAGGGAGGAAGGAGCTTTTCAAAAGTGTCATCATTTTCTACCTCACCTTGACAGAAAGGAGAAAAAGCTGATTGTTGGAAGACATCAGCATCACCCAGACCAACTTCACCTAGAATCAAAGATGTCCCTTTGCAACTATGCAATGAAATATACTGTTTCTCCTTTTTTCTCAGCTTTCTGGGCCAATGTCTCCCCTGTATAGAAATTATTGTAAAAATTAATTCAGTATTCATTGCTTCCTTAGCAAACTCATCAGTTTACAATTTACAGGGAATTGGCTCACACAGTTGTGTTTCCTTTTATTCATTCAGATATTTAACAAAGATTTATTAGATGCTAACCGTGCCGGTGAAAATGACTCGTGTTTGGAGGAATGAAAAGAAAGTTTAAGAAAAGTGATAAAATTGCATAAATTAGAGGTATTTTGATATGTCTTTTAGATGCCAGTTTGAAGCCAAGTCCAAATGATGCTAACAAGCCATTTAATTATCTGACTTCTCATTAGTGATCATTCATTAGCAAGCTGGAGTTAGGAACGTCTGTTAATCACTTCCTGAAAACAACTTTCTCCAGAGGGCCAGGAAATGAGATTTTCAGTTTCAAAACACCTTTTATTCTTTCCTCTTTGCACTCACTGCTTGATGTGGTTGACACAGAACCACACTGGCCTGTTCCCTTGGCCTACAGAGGCAGTTTATTTACACAAACATTCCATTTTTCCATGGGGAGCCCTGGAAGTATCGGTACCAGAAGCCTTGAGCAGGATGAAACCAGAACGTAACTTCAGGTTTTCAGTGCAGTGGTTTGGGTGTGCCCTGTCTCCTCCCCCCGCCCCCAAGAAACTCATGGGTTGAAATGCTTCCTAAATTCTTCTGTTTATGACACTTGGATTTGGAGCTGGACCCCAGAGGGGATCAGTGGCCTTGTAGGAGGGAAAGAGAGCTGAGCTGGCTTGTGCCTGCTGTCTCGCTGTGTGGTCCTTCTGCCAGGCTACGGTACAGAAAAAAGGCTGTCACCTGACACCAGCAGCATGAGCTTGCACATTCCAGCCTTCGAAACTGTGAGAAATATATTTCATTTCTTTAAAATTGCCAGCCTGCTGTATCCTATTATAGCAGCAGAAAGTAGACTCCCTTTGAGAGCTCTCCATACCGAATGCTTGTCGCAGGAGTGTGGTGTCCAATACTACTCTGTGTCACCTTGGTTCAGTGATAGTTTCTGGTGCCTGCTGACTGTCAATTAAACATTCAGAGAGAGAAAGTGATATAAAATTTCTGACTTTTCCAAGAAATGGGGTGATGAAAGAGTTCTAAATTAATGATGAGGGTTATACAATACTTAAAATGTATTTCATAGTATTGGCAGTAACACTTCAAAGACATAATGGTAAAATTTGTTGTGCGTATTTTTTTATAGGTTTTTTTTTTTTTTTTTTTTGTCTTTTTCATTTTTATTGGTACCAGGGTTGGAACTCGCGACTGCCTGCTTGCAAGGCAGACACTTATGCCGCTGAGCTAAATCCCCAGCCCCTGTTGTGTGTATTTTAACACAATTTTTTATCAAAAGGTAGGGGTGAGAAGGTTCTTTGCATTAGGGTCAGGAAGAGAGCAAAGAAAGACAAGGCTACAGATACGCTAGACGTTTCTGTAAGTAAGATCCCATGTATCTTGAGGAAGAGGTGACATATAGGACTTTTCACATTTCCTCCCAAAGCTTAGATTCTATATTTCTGATATTCCCATTCACTGGTGTGTGACAGTGTAATTGCATCACCTCTGAAAAGAAATTTCTTTTAATTTCACCTAACCAATTTTTATTAGAAATGTTTTAAATGATGAAATTATATTCAAATAAGTCATAATCTTTTAGGGGCTATAAATGTATTCCTACATAATATGTGTTTAAGTAAAAACAAAAAACACACATGAGAAGGGAAATCTTCGACTCCCCTTACCCTGACTCCTAACTTGGTGAGGGAAGATTGCTGGGCCTCAAACATTTCTGACAACCAGATCTGCGATCCTCATGTTTGTGTTCACAGAACCCTCATTCAGGCATTTGCAACATTCATTCAATTCTTTTTCTCATTACAGTTTAATTATAAACTATTTTTGCCTTCGGGTAGACAGGAGACCTAGTTTTCAACCTGAAATTGTTGCTCTTCAAAATGGGGAGAGTAGGGAGAGAGAACAGGGTGGACAGATAGCAGCAGCTATGCAGGCTGTCTCCAAGACCCAGCTTAGTATCCAGGAATGGTGCGGAGGGAGGAATCCTAACCTAGAGGAGATATACCCTGCTGACCCAAGAACGAACTGGGCTGAGAGATACCAACTGGGAATGCAATCTTGGTGCTATAACAGAAACAGAAAAAGCCTGAGTGTGGAAGCTGGAGCCCGCGCCATTGAAAGCCACGATTTAGGTTTCCTGCCACCGCGGTTGCATCTGAATTGGCTCAGCAGGGAGAGAGACGCACAAAAGCACTGAGAACAGGAATCAATGAATGGAGTTAAGAGCTGGGCGGGCGGAGAGTCATGCATCAACCTCCAGTGAGGGAGGGAAACTGGGACTCTCCGACGGTCTAGGAGGTGCCAACAGAGGACATTCTGGGACCAGGCAGACTTGCTGGAACAGGGAGCTGTAGTGACTTCAGTCACATATCCCCCTCTCAAGCGGGATTGGTGAGCAGTGCCTAGACTACATGACGCTGCTGGCTGAGACCCAGTAGGCTAGCACAACCCAGGTCCCAGCACCTGAAGGTGCACCCTAGCAGTGAGGCCTTTTGGTAGGTTGACCTGGAGGGGTGGGCCCCGCATAGACTGCCTGGTCCGTAACTCCCTGGTGCACTGCTGTGGGCAGGAACACCTAGCTGGCGCAATTCAGTCAGACTGTGGCTTACAGGGAAGGAAGCTGGGCCTCCTAAATACGCTTGCATATATAAGGAACAAAGAATATGGGAAGAGGGAGCAACAAGAAAGGCTCCTCGGTCCCCAATCCTGAGAAACAGGCAATAGCAGACACGCCACCAACAGACATAAAAGGCTATCTCCAGAGCCTCATAGACAAGTACAGGAATGAAATTATTAATGACCTGAAGCAAGACATAAGCAGAATAGTCAGAGAAATGCTAAGCACCACACAAGAAAAAGCAGATGGTGGAATGGAAGAACAGAAAAAGAGGGGAGAATTATTTGATGGAGAAAATAGAGAACACATAGAATATGTGAAGCAGGTTCAAAGAGATTACCAGTAAACTAAAAACTCTATTGAAAACTGGCATAACAGCTTGAAAGGAACTAAGGACAGATTATCTGAACTGGAGGGCAGATTTGTAATATGGGAGCATAAAATGAAAAACTTCTTAAAATAACAAAAAACAAACAGCAACAATGCAAAAACTAGAAGATGATAAGAGGATCTATAACTTAAGAATTAAGAACATAAGAGAAGAAATGATGACACAAACAAATGGACTACAAAAGCTATTCACAGAAATAATCCAAGAGAATTTCCCTAATTTAGCAAATGGTAAAGATACTCAGATATATGAGGCACACAGGACTCCAGCTACCTACAACCCAAATAGAGCTACACCCAGGTATATAATAATCAAAATTCCAGAAATCCAATATAAGAACAGAATATTAAAAGCTGTCAGAGACAAGAAACAAATCACTTACAAGGGAACACCCATCAGAATTACAGCAGACTTCTTGGCACAAACCATCAAATCACGAAGAGCATGGGGGGAAATAATTCAAGCTTTGAAAGATAATAACCTCCAGCCAAGATTGAGATATCCTGCACAACTATGTCTGGAAATTGATGGAAAAACAAGGTGCTTTCAGGATAAAGAGGAACTAGGGGAATATGCAACTACCAATTCAACTCTACAGAGAATACTGCAGGATATTCTAAAAAAGAAAAATACGAAGAATCCAGAAATAGTGGCAGAGAGGCCACAATGAATGGAGCAGAAAACAAAATGAAGAAGATAAGCTGACAACTAATGACAGAAAAAGAGCTCAAGAGAAATGAGGCAGAGAAAATTGGATGATAGGAACAGCTATCTTGGAGAAAACGACGTCATAATAGGTAGTGCTGATTTGGTATCATATTATTTTGAAGTCCCATCAAGCTTTTGTTCTTCTGTCTCCATAGGTTTTAACATGTTGTATCTTAATTGGATTTTATCATATGTGATAGTATAAACAAAAAACTTTTATAGACAAGGAGATTATACAGAAACCATAGTTCATTATCTGTTAGTTGATTCTAAATACCCTGTAATACTATCATTCTCTTGAATGGTTATACATTGTGTTGATATATTTGATGCTACAGTATACAAAGTTATACTGAAAGATCTCAAGGAAAGAGACAATATGGTAACTACTTTTATGTCGGGATTACCTTGTGGTGAAACACTAATTTGCTTAAATGGTTATGTATTGATCTACATTGTTTAGTTGTTATGCCCTCTTTTATCTCAATCTCCATTTTATTATTTACTTTTTTATTTTTATCCTTTTAATTAAAGGAAAAATAAATTTTAAAAAAGCAGGATATATTATAGTAACCCACTTTGATATCCTATTAACTTGATTTGAACCCCTGTATTGCTCTCACCATCTTGTTTTGACTGATGTTCCTCTATTCTGCTTTGCTTGATAGTACCAGGTTCGAAAGTTTAGGCAACAGCTGTGAAGATAGTGGGATTCATTATGACGCCCATACTGGGTGACTATTATCTACTTTTGAAGACCTGTAATGTTTTCAATGTTTTGGTTTTGTTGGTTTCGTTCTTTACTGTTTTGTTCAATTTTATTATAACTGATGATATAGGCAATTCTATTTGAGATAGCGGGAAGCATTATGGTAACCATTGTTGATCACCTTGTATTATGTTTTTACATTATCTATTATGTCCACCCTTTTGATTTAACCAATTCTGTTCTGTTAAGTCACATTTGGTTTGACTCTCTTCCAAAAAAAGCAATAAGAACTGTGGGAACAATAAAACCCAAAATGTGTAATAATCATTGTACAAAAGAGAGGAAAAGAAAGTGCTCTAAATGGTATAACTGCATGTAAATTTAAGTGTATAAGATAGACAATGATATTACTGAGTTTTGCTGGATCATTGAACAGAACTGTTTGCACTCTCGCTGTTTGTCCATTTTATATGCTTTAATCTTGTGACTTGAACAAATATTTCTAAGATGACAATATGTAATCTATTAAAAAAAATGAGGAGAGTATTCGTACCCCAAAGTGAGAAATTAGATGTTCCCTATTACACTGAAATTTTTTCTTATTGAAATGTTTAATTTCCAGGATGTCACCATCTATGTCCTGCTCCTGTGGCATGGTCTGCTTGTGTTCACAAGAGACTCACTTCTGAAGTCCACCTTTCATCAGGCCCAGTAGAAGGGCGTCTGCCTCTGGAATAACCTGTGAGGAATCCCACTGTGAGAAATGAGGCACACTGGATCAGACAGAAACTGACTGACTTAATTTTACTTCTTGTATAGTGTATAACTCAAACCAAGTGTATAACTTGGTTTGCTCTACTACTTCTTGTGAAAAATTACTGATGGTTGCTGTAGTGCTTGTTTGCAGACCAGTATTCTTAGATGTCACATAGTTTTACAAATCCTTGTGCTTCCCAGTGAGGACCCCTGCTTGACAAGAAAAGAGCCAAATATTTACCTAGAAGGCAGGGTGTCCAAATCCATTATTTGTTTTTCACTATACTGCACCAATAAGTTTCCTTTTCCCTGGACATTTGGGTGTTGAGGTATTCAGCAAGAGACAGACTGCTGGTAGATCCCAAGTTGCTGGCTAGGTTTCTATGGCATCTCCTGCAGCTTGCCTATCATTCACTTCTTGGTTAAAGGTAAATGTGGGCACCACCTTATGCTATCAGTTTCTCAAGTTTTAACCCTAGGTCAAGCATTTCATTAACCACATGAATCTTTGTTCTTTCCATGCATGACCTGCTTATAGCCTTTATACTTGATTGCATCCGAGAATGGTAGGGAAGTGTGTGCAGGATAATAAATCCTGGCAAACAGAAAGGAAGTCACTACCCCAAGCAGAAGAAGGGGAGGATGTGAACTGAGCAGATGGAAGACACGTTTCTCATGCCTGAGGCGGTGCAATTTTTCTAATTAGTACTGTATAGTGCTTGGCATTTATACTGAAAGTCTGGTGTCTTTGCCACAAGGTTGGTTACATATTTTGAGCAGCACTTCAGCTACCTACTTTTCATCACTTCAGTGCCACAGCAAAGTTCTTCTAAAAAATATTGAAGAAATCAAGTAAAACTCTATTCCCATCATTAATTATGTGTGCAGTTTCAGACCTATCCTGTCTCTATCTGTGGTCTTCCTTCGTAACCTGAAATATGAGGGATGGGATTAGATCACCTCCAAAGTTTAACCCACGTCCAAGGCCATGTTTCCCTCCTACTTATTATGGGTTTGCTGACTAAAACCCATAAGTGTTACTGAGGGTTTTGGTGTATCATTCACTATGGGAAGCACTGTGTCCCTCTTGAAGATGACACCCATATTCAGACATTCACTCATTGAACATGTCTCCAGAGTTTCAGTCACTGGGTTAAGTTCTAGGGACATAACAGAGAGCCAAAGCCCCTATGGACACTACTTCAAGGTATTTTAACATCTAATGAGAAGACTGATGTTCTAAAAGAGACCATCGGCTTTCAAGTCAAACATATCTGGCACTGATACAGGCCTGCCTTGACCTGTCATTTATAGCCCAGTGTCATACCAGTATATTCAGCACAGTTTTGTAAATACAGCTCTCTAAAAGAGGTGTAAGATGGTAATCACTCATATCCATCTGGCTGAGGAACTCGGAGAGGAAACATTTCATTACATCTCCCTTGTAGAAAGAACCGCTCATCCACTCTAGTAAGTTTGTGATGGTTTTAAGACTCTGAGCAGGGGAAAGTAAGATAAATGCATTCCTGACTTATGAAGTTATTAACATGTGAACACATGTTTTACTAGTCTTTAGCATTAGAGAAAGAAGAGGAGAAAGAGGTCCTTTGTATTGGATTAGGTTGTGGGAGTAGGTAGGAAGGAAGATGAGACTAGATCTATGGTGAACACATTTTCTTCTTCAATATATATTTAAAAGGCATCCTTATTATTTGGTGAAAAATGTTGTCCATTTCTACCTGACTCTGTGGTATTTGACAACCAAGCTGTTCACCATGTGAGTTTTGGAACTTGTCAAAAGTGTGAGAATTCAGAGAGCCTGTGATCAATGTCATTGGTGAAAAATGAAGAATATTGTTCTCTTGTCCACCTCTGAGCAGCAGTCTCAGGAAACCGATGGGCAACAGCAGAAAAATGCTGAGAAGAAAATGATAACGAGGAAAGAAGCACACGTTTTATGCTCTATTGACATATGTAGAGTTATGAGGGAGATAGGGAGGGGAAGAAAGAAGAAGAAGGAAGGAAAGGAGGGTGGGAGGGGGACAGAGGGAAAGAGAGAGAGGGAGGAATCTAAAAGTCAAAGGTAAAATACCAATAGTACAGAGCCTAGATCCTAAGGAAAAAAATTATTCCTTGAAAAAGACTCAGAGAAACAGAATTTGAGAACATATAATTGTGTATCAGGATGAAATCCTCATGAAAACATTAAATAAACATTTTTCCTTAAAAATTGGTGAATGTTGAGCATAGATTTTGGTCTTACTGCTACCACCCCTCTCCATATACAAACCTGCACCCCTTTCTAACAAAGTAAGAGGAATCGCCTGCTGAAGCTTTAGGGTTGTTTTCTTCTGCCAACCTTACAAAATGGTCAGTGCCTGCTACAATGGCCCTGACCACTCTTGATTCTGAAGCAGGTCCTGACTGGATGATTCAGTAAGACACAAACTCCTAGGGACGGTCTCAGGTCTGGGAAGGTTTACAAATCTGTACCTGTCTTGCTTACTTTTCATTGCTGAGACAAAATATCTGACATCAAAAATTAAGAAAGGAAAGGTCTGTTTAGTTCATAGTTTGGGGAAGTTTCAGTCCATAACCAGCTGGCTCCAAGCAGGTTGGCGTGGCGCAGGGGCAATGCTTTAAGGCAGCAGAAGACAGCAAAGCAAAAAGAGAAAAAGGAAGGGAAGAGCAGGCCTCTTCTCCTCCCTTATATTGTACACATGGCCCCCCACCCTCTCCAGGAAGGGTGCAGCACTCACAAAATCTTGCCCTCCTTTTTCACAAGATGAGAATGCATCCAAAGTAAGAACCCTAGCTTCCTGCTGAGTTGTTTAGTTAAACTTCCAAACTTCTCAAATTGACACGGTGTATCAACCATAGCAGTACCTTCAGAGTAAGTCTTTATGCTTACTTCTTTTAGAGCAAGGATTGGATATTTCCTTCTCCCTTTGGAAATGTCTTCACCTTCTTCTTTAAATCTGAGGACATGGCCAGAGGGCCTGAAAATCCAGGAGGTGCTCCGTGCTCCACAGCATCAGTGTAGAAGTAAAAGTGAAGCATAGGAATTTGAAGTGACTTACTTGGGGTTACACAGGTAAAGGTTAGATCTGGAATCAGTCCTTCCAACTTGATATCCTGCTCTAGTTTTTTCAGTAGGTCATTTTTAAGGATCCCAAAGGAATAGATACAAGCCAAACTATGTGTGAAGAAGAGCTTTTCCAATTTTCAAATGTGTATGCATTCCCAGTGTCAGTATTGAGCATATGCCACCATCACCAGCACACAGAGGACCTTCTGAAACTATCTGAAGATGACATCACATCTCCACCAAACTGCCCATAATTATTGTTCTGTCTCTGGAGTAGTCAAAAGTCCTGGTGGTAGACCAGAAAGCCAGAAGGAAGAGTGCAGTCTACTCCTATCACATTCAGAAGGTCTCCCCAGTGACACTAAGGGGATTTTTTGGATGGGAATAACATTCTCTGCTTGCCCTTTGCTGATTTGGTTCAGTGCACACTATGGAAGTCAACACAACTTATGACCACTGCAAGAAGGAAATAAATCATATCCAAGATTCCACTAAAATTCAAAAGACACGAAATAGGCTCACAGGTCACAAATGAGTGGAAATCAGAAGAAAAGAAGAGATTTAACGTGGATACTCAGAAGGCTGTGGATTTAGATTGGAGAGGCTATAATGGTGAGTCTGATGCTATTTAAGATATATTTTCTGGGCACAAGGATATGATTGAGTGGAGTTCTTGAAAGTATTCTTGAATCAAAATCTGTAGGAAAGTAAGGGAGCTGAATGAAGCAGAAGAGCTAAACTGATGTGATGCAGGCACAGCTCTGATTTGTGGTCATCTTTTGGAGAAAGCCTGTGAAATAAGCGTACCAGATCTTTATTTCCCTATCCTGACCAGAAATTTAATACAGGCTGTTCTTGTGGAAAGGCATAATTGTGGGCTGAGAAATCTCTAATGCTGAGGCCATTTTTCAAAAACATTTCAGCTATTATCAGTTCTAGTAGCTGGAGAGTGAGTACTTCTGTCCCAGTGAGGAGTCATGTTGGTACACACAGTGTCCTTTGTATGTACCTTGTGCCACTAAGAGACAGTCAATGGCAGTAACAGTGGCTCAGATAGCCACTGAAATGAGAACCATGCTATTGTATGCACTGCTAGTCTCTACTCTTATCACAGTGGCTGTTTGGTTTGTAAACCTACTGTGTCAGTGCTCAAGTGGCTAGTTTAGAGACTGGTGGGTGTCAATGGCTGAAATCATCCAGTCTGCTTAGCTATTTATTTTCTCTTCTGTGACATGTGTCTTCAAGTTGGTGTGGGAATTAATACTGTATCAAGATCACTGCACTTTATCCAATGCCATAGGCCCACCATAAACTTTAAAGCTGGATCCTCTGGTCCCAATCTGAAGTTCTTCATCTTCTGGGTGACTCGTCACCCTGTGTGTTATTGTCCACGAGTCTGTATATGTCATTCTGATTATGAAAAGAAAATAGTCAGGTACACTGACCAAAGCTTTGCCCACCAGGTATATTTCTACTCATTTTGTCTTTTAGAATCACCTCCAGTGGTATGAGTGGTCCATTTTTGGTCCATTTAGGCATGTTGTAGTCAAGGGTTATACACAGAGAACAACTAGGATTAAGACATGGAGTTTATAATATTTTTATAATGGTCACCAGGAGTTAACACAGGAAAATGCAAGAAATCTGTCGGCAACACCAAAGACATAGATTATTTAGTCAAGAGCCTAACCCCCTTGGCAGCATCCCACATGAGTCCAGATAAAAACCCAGAGCTCAGAACAATGCCTCCCACAAGTCCAACTGGAGGTCCAGAGCCCACAAGAAGTACTCACGCCAGTCTGTTTTACGGATCCACGCTGGGAAGACCCAACGGTCAGCGGTGGAAGCCAGAAAGTCTATGCCAGCAGGATGAAGGAGCTGTGCTAGTAGGATGAGGGTTCTACGCTGGAGCCGAGAAGTCACACTCACAACAAAGACCAGGGCTATCCTGAAAGCACCACAGCCGTCCTCAGCAACACAGAGGCCCCAAGCTCCTCCAACAACAATCACAGTCAGGTACGTGCCAGGAAGCAGAGTGACGAGTTCATCCTGGAGACCAAGCAGCACATGTCTTCCCCTCTGGAGCCAGGAAGCAATGCTCGATGTGAAGACCAAAGCTTCTCCAGAGAACCAACAGCTCAGACAGCAACTCGTAGGAGAACCCACAATGCCTCCTTAATGCCTCAACCCTCAATACCTCCCTTCTTCTCCACCTATATATCCTGGCAACTTTCCTCAGGTGGAGCATCTTCACTCAGTGTCATGCTGGTATAATCCAGCTGGAGTTAAGTTGACCACCAGTTCTTAAACCATAACAAGGCACATATTAAAAAAAAACTCACAATGGTGAAAGGTGACTTAATGTCATCTCTATGAGCTGGTCTCAAGTAACTCTTCACCATGTGGCCCTGGAGGTGAGATGGACAGGAACCCATACAACAATGGTGGTTAATATGGACTGTGGGCCATTTGCTTGTGCTGCCTACTTGTGAGCTCTCTCAAATGTGTTACTTCTAGATTAAGACTAGGTGTATTTGGAATAACTCAACCCATGGTGACTAATTTGCTTAACATTTGGTTACATCAAGAATGTACTTGCAAGGAGCTCTATAGTTTTAGGGCCCAAAAACAGAGTTGTGTATAAACCTTATGAATATCTTTGATAAAAGAACATTCACATGTATTCAGCACACACCTTTCTAAATTATTTAACTCATCTCTAGATTATCTGTAATACCACAAGCAACATAAATACTGTTAAATTGTTGCCCTTTTGACTTTAATTTTTATTAGTACATATTTGTGGTACCTGATGCTTACATTCATTGAAGGTAGTCAGTATAGGAATGTAACAGTGGCTATTGTAGTCTTTAGGGAGTAATGGCAAGGAAAAATATCCGCATATATTCAGTATAGAAGCAAGTTTTCCCTTGAATATTTTTAAATATGATTAGTTTAACACGTGAGCATGAAATTTGTGAGTCTGAAGGACTGAATGTATTTTGTTATGGAAAATTAAACAGACTAATATATCCATTATGCTCATTAGGACTACCTTGCATTGGATGGGTGTTCTACTGACTAGCATCTGTCTAGCCAGGATTTTATTACCTCTATTGCTATCTCTGAATCCAGCTGTGTAACCACATCTTCTACTATCAGCCCTGACTACAGAAGAGAGCTACCACTGGGTTTCTCATTGATGCTGGTGTTCCTCTCCCTAGGGACACATTTTATCACTTGGGCTGAAAGGAGTATACTTGGGGTTTTCCTGCTAACTTACTCAGGTGGAGTATTTTGCAACCTCACATATGTATTCATCATATAATTCTATTTCTCTAACTTGTGGGACTCTTTATTCCACCACCTATTCTTCTTGGTGTGGAATGCTGTATTACTTCTCAAAAGCTTCTAGGAGTGATCCTAGCATATATTGGCATCATCTTCTGTTATCAGCTATTAAATCATATATCATATTCAAGTGCTCAGACATCAGCAAAAGGTCCATTATCTTCTGCAATCATTTATCTGGTACCTTCAGGATCTCATCCCACCTGTATTCTCCTGGCTCTTATGGGTACAGGTTGGCAACATCCTGCAGCCTCTTTCAGGATTGATTTTTTCTCCCTCAGAAGATCCAACAACTCCCTGGTCAGGATACATAGTAATATAAACTTTGTCTTTTTTTAAATTTTATTTAAAAGGAAAAAGAGAAAAAACAAAACAAAACAAAGCGGTGTAAGAGTACAAGTAATACAGAACTACAAAAAAAAAAAAAAAACAGTAAGAAATCACCAGTTAATAGATTACACATTATCGTCTTAGAGATAGTTGCTCAAGTCACAGTATCAAAGCATACAAAGTGAACATTCAAACAGAGAGACTGCAAACAGTTGTGTTCAATGATCCAACCAAAAACATTAATATGGTCAGCTATTTAACACCCTTAAACACACTTGCAGTTGTATCCTTTAGAGCACTTTCTTTCCCTCTCTTTTTTACAACAAAATTTACACATTTTGGTTTTTATTACTCCTTAGTTCTTATTCCCTTTTTTTTGGAAGAGAATAAAGTCAAATATGGCAAAACAAAGCTGTCAGTCAAAACCAAGGATAGACATAGTACATGATGTAAGAACAGAGTACAAAGTTATCAACAATGGTTACCATAATGTCTCTTGTTTCCTTAAAAAGAATTATCTATCTCATTAGGTATTATAAAGTTGAATAAAACAGTAGAGAACAAGACCAATGTAATATAAACTTTGGACAGAAGTAAATCTAGGTCCCATAAGGCAGTGGCCACAAATTTTTAAGCAAAAAGAGAACTCCAGCCATTAACAGGGAGCAATAGTCCACTTCTAGCCAATTAGGACTGAGGTTGAGACCTTAAAGTGTTTTAGTTCATAGACCTTATACTTCCATGCCAACTCTTAGGGCCCCACATCTGCCTAAGCAGGCCTCTTGTCTTTGAAAAGAGATTAGCTAAGGCTGAAAACTCCAACTCTCTCTGAGTTTAGCTTCTCTTCAAATTAAATTCTAAACATGAGCTTCAACTTTTCCTGCCTTCAGCCTCGGACGTTGGGTCTCTATATATTGACAGTGCCATGCTTAGACCTTTGCAGTTTACTTTTAATTGCCAGTTATGCATTCTTAGCTTCATCCAGCCTTTCCCAAATGCATCATGGGCACCAATAAAACACTGTCAAGTTATCTTCTCTTTACATTAATTTTTATCAGATGTTTTTGTATTAACCCTATCAGTGCTCACTTCCACCAAGTTTGTTGCTCTGTTTTGTTTTGTTTTTTATCAGCCACCTGGGTTCAAGAGTCAGATTCACTTACTAACCACTGATCAAATCAAAGGAGACCATATATTTTGGTAAAAATGATTTATTCAAATCTATCTTTAAGGGGATGGAGAGGCCCATTCACCTCAGGTCAGCATTTCACCTTGTGCAGGTGGGTATGAGTCTTTATTAGAAAAGAAGAGAGGGGAGGGAGCAGAGTGATAATGCAGATTTATATGCCTGCTCTATCACTTCAGGTATCTTCGGCTCATTGTCCCTCCCCACTTGTTTTCTTTTGGAAAGGAAACTGGGTCCTGCATCCTGGGCCTCGCACCTGGATATTCTGCTACTTCTTTAGTGCTGAGGGTAAGAGGTTGTGATGTTTACATGCTCAGCATAAAGAAGCTTGGAGGGGTTGCTGATGTCTAAAACAAATAAACAAAAATATAACTTTTAAACCTCCATTTTTCACTGCTAATCACAGGTTCAGGCCAAAATTCATTGAAAATTTTAACAGTTGCATCGCTGCATCTTGCTAGGGTTGATTATTGCTCCATCTCATAAAAGGGGCTTTTTATTGCCACCGAGACAAAAAAAAAAAAAAAAAAAAAAAAAAAAAAAAAAAAAAAAACAATTCTAAAATTCACTTGGACTCTAAGACTTTCTTTTCTCAGAAACCAACTTTAGGAAGGAGATTGGAAGCAGAGCTTTGCTAGGGCTCCCCCTGGGAACAATACGCAGAGCACAAAAGGTGGCAGAGTTGGGCAAAAAGAAGAAGTACACCGTGGTGGAATTGCAATGAGAGCCTCAGCTAACCCTGCTGGGAGCATTGCAGCTGGGATGGATTTTTCTTTGCATCTCTTAAAGTAAAATGGCCAGGCTGGCATAATTTATCAACAAGATATTGGCTACAGGTTACTACTCGGAAGGGGACACAGTTTTAAAGTGGGTGACTTTTATGATGCGGAAATACAACTAAAGGACTCAGCTGTGACTAGTGAGTCACTAACACCCCTGACAGCTGGGGAAATGGCATCTCAGTCCTGTACATCTCTCTGTACCTCATCATTTAGCTCCACATTAAATAAGATGATTGGACCAAACTTACATGATTCCTAGGAGGGTCAGATAGTTTAAAGTAGATAGGGTGCTCACTAGCATGTAGAAAGCATTTTGTGGGAATGTTATATTCCAATAAGACATACTAGTATTGTAATAATAATAATAATATTAACTATAATGTACCAAGGTAAAATTTGTATAGACTTACAGAGGGAGTCAGCATTCTGTTTTGAATGAAGTAATATTTATTAAGTTCCCTTAAACAATACAATCACTTGCTTTCTAAATAACTCCTAAAGAAATAGAAATCTCATCAAGGGGTCAATACCAAAGTTCCTTCTGTTAAACTTTTTGGTGTGAACTCACCCTGTCAGCAAGCAGGCATTTACAGAACAGGAAAGATGCACTTTTTCTGATAGTCTGGGGGTTAATTTTTATAGGTGCTTTCCAGACTGTAAATAAGGATACTCATTCAGGGTTGGAGAAAGGAAGAGAAAGTTTAGTGAACATGGCAAAGCTGCCTCTCTGAAGAGATCAGTGTGGATTTTATGGGAAACTGGAATAGACAAAAGAGAACAAGGGAAAAATAATCACTGTATTGTCGTAGTAACCTGGAAGCAAAACAGGTATCAGTGGGAACAAATGAACCTGTCTGTGAATCCCAAGTCAGCCTGAGGTATCAGAGTTCTCTCCATCTGCATAACTTCATATAGTAATGTCTTGTAGATTGTTCAGGAGAATGATAATCCTCGGTTTATCATCATGTTATGAGAACTAAGTAAGAAAAAATATTTGAAATGCTTAACACAATGTATGGCACATGGCAAATACAAACTTTTATTAATTATTAAAATTATTCCTAACCATCTCTGAAGTCCAAGGCACAGATTTGATGTATTGTGGTGGTTAGAATGGTAAGTCATGGGGCAGAGAGCTGAGAAATCCATACCTAACATTTGTTCCCAAGGAAGTTTCCCCAGATACACATGATATGAAATCTCTCTGGATTCAGCTCTGTGCTTGCCACCTGGAGAAGCAAACTGGTACATTTGGGAACTGGGAGATGCTTTCATGGTTTGCTTTTTAACCAGTAATCTCTAGCTCCTATGGTCCCTCCCTTGCTTGTTTCTTTAGGAAAGTGTTGAAGCCTTCTTAATTTCATGACAGACAGTTAAGGGGTATTGTATTTCTTTTTTGGGGGGGGGGCTGTGGGGATGGAGGTACCAGGAATCAAACCCAGGCCCTCAGGCTGCTCCGCTGAACTATATTCCTAGCCCCAGGGAATTGCATTTCTGTAGGATCTAAGACCTGCTGCCATCGAGCTGAAATTGGATAATCCATCCATTATTTATAGACCTGTTCACATAATGGAAGATGTTTCTTTTTCTTTTTCCCATTTTAAAATCAACCACACAATAAAAATGTTTAATTAATGGCATGTTCCAGACTTAAGCAAAGATTTACTTGTTTTATGGGTTTAGCAAATTCTATCAGCTGCTTCCTCCCAGATGGTGACAAACTTGTTTGTTTATACTCATTGGCTTTCCAAAAACCAACCATCTATGAGGTTCCTTTCTGAAATACTTTAGTAATCTTTAAGATAGGGGATGGATATCACCTGCATATAACCCATCACAGATAAACATTAATAGTACAGATGTTAGGGAAAACCAGCTCCCGCAGGCTGAAATATATAAAGCAACATTCTGTTACATAGAAACCATTACTACTTACTCTTTATCAAAACCTGCTTCTAAAAATCTTTCACTGATCTTTATTCTTACTTTTAAAAAATTCTCCATTACTCTTCAATTAAAGCAATATCTTCCATTAATTAAATGCACCTGCCCAGGAAGTTCATTTTTATGTTGACTAAATGACTTTCATTATTGGAAAGTATAGGAACTGTCTACCTAGCAGATGGGTGTCACAACAAAATTCTGAAGGTTTTGCCTTATAGAAGGAAACGGTCAGCACCATCAAGGAGAAATGGTCCTGAAAAGAATCTTCGGTTTGTAGGTGGCTCCTTCTTTGCGGCTTTGGTCAGTATGTTCTGATAGCTCTTACTGCCTACTCACATTTCCTGATCCCAGTACTTTTGCACCTTATCATTATTAGTAACTCAGGTAAAATTACTGATGGGAGTACTAGCACAGCTGCCAGCCAGGACAGTTTCTTTTTGTAACAACTTTCCTCCTTCATACAATATATGTATTTTCAATAACAATCATTACATAAAACAGATTAGTTATAAATAATAACCCCGAGGGTGGGAGGGAAAAATAAAAATGATTTTTTTATTTTAATTCATTTACACATAATTTATACATTTGATGACAGATACAGTAAAACTTTGGCTTGTGAGGATAATTTATTCCAGAAAAAATGCTTCCTGTCCAAAGCACTTGTATATCAAAATGAATTTTCTCATGAGAAATGGTAGAAACTCAGAAGATATACTCCCAAACTAGTCATATAAAATTATTCCAATACAAGATTTAAGTAAAAATAAGCAAATTAACCTGCAGTTACCTTTAAAAACCTTCATGGCTGGAGGGACTCAGGCAGTTTATTCACCCGCCCTCTTGTTAAGTGTCTGCAACAGGGGCCAGGAGGGGAACAGAGCTCCAGAGATCCGGCCATGGAGGGACTCAGGCAGCATATTCGCCTGCCCTCTTGGTAAGTGTCTGCAACATGGGCCAGGAGAAGAACAGCGCTCCAGAGATCCGGCCATGGAGGGACTCAGGCAGCTTATTCACCTGCTCTCTTGGTAAGCACCTGCAGCTTGGGCTTAGAGAAGAACCATTAGCTGTGAGCCTACTGCCACATGAGCTGAAAATCAAGCACCCTTCTCCCGCCTTCCTCCTCCCCCCATAGCTACTGGGGATAGATGTTTCAACATCTCTTGGGAGGATGACCATATGCAGTATAGCAAATATGGGGGATTTCCTTCTATCTTCTGTTTGAAGGTATAGGTTGTTTTCACTGTTTTGTTATGTTTCTTTTGCTCTATTCAGTATTCTCAATTGGTTTTACAATGTTCTATTTTTGGTTTGATTTTACAATACGTAATTGACTAGACAGCTATTGTTAAGTTAAAGAGATATACCATAGTACTTAGTATTACTATCCCAGTATCCTACTGTGAAATCCTGTACCAATTTCACTGCATTGTCTCCATTGGCTTTGTTTTGTCTTGTGCTGTTGCATTTTTACTACTTTCAAAATTTAAAAAAAAAAATACATGTTAAGACTCATGCATGTGTAGAATCTGTAAACAATTTATGAGAACTGATCTTATGAGAATTGATGAAATGAACAGATACTTTGAAGAAAAGGAGACACTAAAATAGCCAGTGGAGTGTCATAATGTGAAACCCAGCAATAGTGTTATTCTTTGTTCAGAGTGATATTAGCCTGCTTGGGTTTATTCAAAGTCAACATAATTGAAGATATGGGTAACTGCATATATGTTTAAGTGTATAGGATTGATTACCATATTTCCAAATTATTTTGGATAGTTGAACAGAATTGGTTGCAATCTCACTGTTTGAATCCCCACTTTATATGCTCCACTTTAGTATCTTGAATAACTATTTGTAAGAAGACAATCTGTAATCATAAACTAGTGATTTCTTATCATTTATTTTGTCTTTGAAATTATGTATTGTTTCTACCCATTTTCTGGTTTTTTTTTTTTTTTCAGTCTTTCTTTAAATTCAGTTTTAAAAAGAAGACACCACAGTACCCAGTGCAGATCACGGAGTGTCATGATGTAAAATCCAGCAATACTATTATTCTTTGTTCAGCATGATTTTAAACTGCTTTAGTTTGTTTAATCTAAACGTAAATGAAGATATGGATAACTGCATGTATGTTTAAATGTATTGGATTGACAACTATGTTACTAAGTTATTGTTGGACAGTTGATTAAAACTTTTTGCAGGCTCTCTGTTTGAATTCCCACTTTACATGTTCCATTTTTGTACCTTGAACAACTATTTGTAAAATGACAACATCAACTAGTGGTTTCTTATTGGTTTTTTTTTTTTTTTTCTCTTTACGTATATACTATTTCTACCTATTTTCTGTTTTGTTTAATCTTTCTTTTAAATAAAAATTTTTAAAAAAATAAAAAATAAAGAAATAAAAACCTTCATGGCTGGTGTGAGAAAGACCGGAAGGGTCAGGTGTAGGCTGACTTTCAGGATCACTAACGGAATTACAGCTATCTAGAGGCTCCTCGGAATCCTTTTCCTTTGTGTGCAGCAGTAACAAGAAATCTATTCAATTATATGTGCTTTTACCTCCTTTTGAGGATGGAGTGGAAACATGATATTGCACTGTATTTAAACAAATTCATCATAGCACTGCTAAAGCTTTATTCAGGTGGTGCCTTTCTACCAAATTTTGCACTGATTCCCACATTTTATACATCTCACAAATGTCTTTTAAAGTGAGAGAGTCCTCTGTCTTTCTTTCCTTCACTTCTGCAGAACAGGACTCCCCCATAACCTCTTGCCCTGGGTATATGATCACCCACAATTCCACAGCAAGAGACAGAAGAACACTAGTTCAGCTGTGATCATGTCACGTTCATTGTCACATATGGCTGTGTTCAGATTTCAAGACATGGTTCAATCATCCAGTTAAAATTTATTAGAAATACTTGTTCTTCTTGCAGAACATATGCAGGACAAGGTACTCATACTCAAGGATTTTACTTTATGTATAAGCATGCTAATTAAAAATTAAAAGTAACACAATATTGAAGAAAGAACGGTCAGCAATTTTAATCATATAATATATGCATTTTAGGAAAAAGAGAAAGCACATTTGCACATATTGGTCACTATCAGTAATTAATAATAATATGACTTTTTGTTTTTAGTATATTTTATCTTCTGCAAATTAGTAAATGATCTCATCATTTATTTTTGTTGTATAGATAGTATAGCCAGATTTATGACACTTTCTCAGTCTTTCTTCACTCATAGTCAAATATGCTTTATAAATTTTAATTTTCATGTGTCCTAAACACAAAATAACAGACATGCGAAAAACTCAAAAAGGTCTTAAGCTGCACGATAAGAATGACAGAGTTGAAAAGTGTTTACGATAAATTCCAGAAATGGACATAATTTTCATGTCTTTTTATTTTGACTCAATTCTGTAAGACTTTAACAGTTATTTCTATGGAAAACATGTACACCCCAGAACACAAGGTGGCCCAATAGAATTATGTAACTCGAGCTCCGTATCCTGATCTTCACCATCATTTTCTTTTTATTATTTTGAGTCTATTTTTAAGGACAGGAATACAGTGCCATACAAGAAAAAAAAATGAAATGAGCCTAAGCAAGAATAGACAATTCTAATGAATTATGAATACAGAATTACTTTTCACATGAGGGTTGGTATGGTTACTTTCATGTCAAACACAATGTTTATTAAAGAAGTATTGAGAGCATGCTAATTTAGAAAATTGTTACATTTAAATATATACACTTAAATATTTTATATATATATATATTTAAATGTAACAGTTACTGGAGCAGTTGTTCAAAATTAGGAACAATAAAAAATTATTTTAACCTGGCAGGAGTACTTTATCATTCAAATTGTTTAAAATGACTGGTTTGAAGTGATAATAAAAGGCTAATCAATACTTTTTTGTCTCATTATTAACTCTCCAAAGACCATGACTGTCACCCTGTTATAAACCACACCATCACCTTTTCCCCTGGTCCTGGCACACAGCCAGTGCTCCTTTCCTCCTGGGCTGCCCAGGAGCCCTGCAGGAGCTTTCATCCCCTGAGAACAATTCCACATGAACTCAAAAACCTTGTTCACAGATTTGCCAAGACTAATAAGATTGACTCTAAGCCATCGTTTATGTTTTCTGATTAATTTGTCAAGTTGAGTAACCATGAAGAATAATTATGGGCAATTGTAATGCTTTTAAGTAAATCAAAGAAAAGAACATATTCCTGAAAGCAATGAAAAGTGTGGAAACTAAAAAAAATAAGTACGAGAGACTGAGCTGCCCCAGCTAATTGTGTCAGAAAGGAGTCAACAACTGGCTGATTCTGACTGTTTCCGTTACAGCATGAGGGGAAAGAGGCAGAAGAAGGAAAATAAGAACACACGTAAATCTCACACTTTTCACTGTGGCATTTGTCTCTGTCACCTTATGCTGGCACAACATCTGAAAAATGGAGAGATACAGTTGTGATGAACCCCTTTTTGGAGAAATTAATCAAGTGAGGTGTAAATGAGTACATTTTTCCACAAAAGGAACTTCTAAAACTAATGTATGAAAAGGATTCTGCAGGTTGGTAGCACAAAAGCGAACACTAGGAAGGAGAAAAGAAAGCTTGAGTCTTTTTTTTTTTTTTTTAATTGGTACTGGGGATTGAACTCATGACAGCCTGCTTACAAAGCAGGTGCTTATGCCGCTGAGCTAAATCCCCAGCCCCCAAAACTTGAGACTTAATGCCATAAATCTAATGTTTGGATTCACTCACTCCTTCCAAAGGAAAACATTCATCATTCCCTAATAGTCAATGGTAGAACCACGGGTGAATCCAAGAGTTACATTTATATATTATACCAAAATTCAGTGTAGGATCAGGAGTCTATAGACAGAGAAAAAATAAAATAACGGTCATGCAAGGTCTTCTAGCTAGCCCTAAATGGAATGAGTTAGAAACAAGTTTTGCTAGAGAAATTCCCATGGAAAATAGGTCAAGAGAAAGACAGAAAAACCAGATAAAGAAAGCCACCAAATGGCTTAGGGACTTGCACCAAGAGACCAGATAAAGAGATAACAGGCAGGACACAGACAGTAAACAAAGTGTATAAAAGATGAGTCACCACCATCTCCAATAAAGCATACAAAATACTGAGTGGGGAGGGTGACTAAGGCTGTGTGGATTCACAACTATGCACTTACACATGCACTTAGGTGCATGGATATTCACACTAGACTCACTGTGTTATTCATGCTAGGGTCATTATGGAGTAATAGATATCCACATGTACCCTTACCAGACCTCAGCTAACCAAGAATAACGCATCCCCTTGCCAACCAGCCATCCACCCCAAAGATAAGCCCTAAAATGTACATCAAGGACAACTAAACAAGCAGTAGAAAGAAACTGCCTGTTGACCACCAAAAGAAATGACACTAGATAGAGGTGTCTGGAAGTCAATCCAGCTACAGCAAGTTCTGGATTGGGAGTGCTGGGAGAATTGAGCACCCTACAAAAACAGCTGAGAATGAAGGTCCCAGGGTCCTCCATCTTTCTGGAGCCCCATCTTGATTTTTTTTTTTTTTTTTTTTTTATCAGTATAGCCAGCTATTTCCTACTTTCCTATCCCTTCATTTTGTCTTCATAAATAAAGTGCCTTCCTTCTTTTAAAAATTTCCCCTGTAATTTTTTTATTATTATCCAATGGGCTGCTTGAACAGGAGAGAAGTGGGCCTCACCCTCTAGACGCAACATCTTTGGTTCTCTGGTGAGAAGTCAGAGGTGGCATCAGGATGTGTTTGAACAGCAGACAGTCAAGTTTTCCCAAGGACATTTCTTTCTCTGCTTTTCTTGATGGGCATCAAAAGATGGAGTGGACACAGTTGATTTTTTGCCACTACTAATCTTGCTGGTAAAAAGTAGTTTTCTTTCCATGCCAGGTGTCTGAACTACCACTGAGGGATCTTAACTACAACAATGAGTAGGACAAATTTATGTTGTTTTGACAATTTAACACAGTTATATGAATTTAATGGCAGGCCCCAAAAGATGTGTCTAGGTCCAATCTATGGGATCTGTGACTCTGGTTAATTTAGAAAGAATATTTGTGGATGGTGGTAAGTTAAATATGTTAAATTTAGTTTATCTTAGATTATTGGCCTGAGTCCTCAGTCCAGTGGAAGTTGTTCTTCTAAGAGACAGACAAGACTCAAAACTTTCACTTATAAATTAAATAAATTCTGAGGATCGAATATATAGCACAATGAAAATAATAATATTGCATTCTATTGTATTAAAATTTGCTGAGATACTATATCTTAAGTATCTTTGCTACTAATAAAATAATGGCACCTCTGTGAAGGTGTGGCTGTGTTAATTAACTTGATTGTGGTAACCACTGCATAATGAATAAAGATATCAAATTATGAGGTTGTACACCTTAAGTATACAATTGTAAGGATGTACAATTGTATCAGACAATCTATACCTCAATAAAGCTGGAAAAACAAGAGTAGAGGAGAACAGATATGACAGTGTTTGTAATGTCAAAAAAATAACACAGTGGTCACAGCAACAACCTCAAACTTCAACCCATGCCTCGAACTGCAAGGTAGCGGGCAACAAGAGGAAGCTCAAATTCAGAGAAAGAGTCTCCCATATAGTCTCAGAGGTAATGCAGCATTCCAATATCATCATTTCAAATTCCTGCCTTCTAGATTATAAGAAAATAAATAGCATTTGCTCTAAGCCAACAAGTTGTATTACTTGCTATTGTAACAGTATGAATCAAACACAACTGTAAGGACATTCTGCTTGTATTTCATACAACTGGAGGAAAAGCAACATGAAAGAAACTATTCTACAGATTATGTCCAGAAGAATGTAAGCCACATGTTAACTGTGAATAATTTGTATGGTTTTTATTTTTTCTTTATTGTTTTCTGTACTTATCCGTTTGTGTACAACAATATACCCAGCACTATTGTAAATGCTAAATAGTTGTGAGAATTGAGTGTAGGATGTGTTCCTTCCTTTTTTTAATCTAACATCTTTCAAATGTTTACTCTGTTCCAGATGCCAATCTAAGTTTTGTACAACCAGTAGTGAATAAAACAAAGAACAAACTTACACCTCATGAACCTCACTTTCAAGTAGAGAAAAACCACAGAAGTTTCTAAGCAAAGGCATAAGTGATATTGTTTTTAAAAAGGTCACACTAGCTGCTGAGTATAAGGTGAAAGAAGGAAAAGAAGTTAAAATACAGTTGTAGTCATTTTTCTCATTGCTGAGACAAAATAGCCAATGCCCACAAGTTAAGGGAGGAAAGGTTTACTTGGCTCACAGTTTGTAGAGGTTTCAGTGTGTAGATCAGTTGGCTTCAAGCCAGGATGGCTTCAGAGGAGATAAACTCATGGTGAGCAAAAAGTAGCAAAGAAAACAAGATTCAGCCACTGCTCTTTCTATCCTTTATATTTTATCTTGGCTACTTAGGGCAAGTAGCACTCATACCCTTAATTCTAATTCCCTCAAGCCTGCATTACACCAGGAATCGATCCCAGTGTCACACACTCTAGATTCAGTCACCTCTGAAAAAAAAAGCCCTACCTCTGACTGCCTGAGGTTTTGGGGGGACATCTAGACATAAGCCGTAACAAATGTTGTTACTATCTACAAGTGAAGTGACAATGGCTTGTGTTACGGAGTGACTCAGGAGGCCAGGGCTTCCTGAAAGTGATTAGAATAAAAAGAGCGAGACTAGTTTGATGCTTTGAGGACACGCAGCCACTGTAAAGAGGTAAAATTCATGGGAGGGGTAGGTGCAGTCTGCGCGGCTGGGGTCTAGATTTGAAGCTCAGTTCTCCATTGGCATGTATAGAAGCTTGGAAGTGGGCTGTGGTAGAGGCAATTTTATTGAGCAGTGAGGGTCTTTCTTGAATCCTATCGATAAAGTATCATGGAACTTGAAATCGGGACAGGAGAGAACATCACTAATGCATTATTCCTCTGGACCTAGCTCTAGTCCTAAACATTATTTTTGAAAGTAATCCCTAAGCTCTATAACTTGAAAGAACTATTCTCTATGTATGATATCCATTTTTTGAATACCAGAATATATGAAAACAAATTAAGTAGATCAGAGGACTAACCATGCTTAGTTCTCAGGTCAGGGACTGTCTCCAATTGTTACCTTACAAAATGACCAGTAGAAAAACACTGGTGATATTTTGTGACTAATTATCAGAATGTATTTGGGAAATAACCTTAATTACTGGAAATTGTCCAGCCAACTAACAGAGGCACCAAGTTAAGTAATGAAAATCAATTGCCCTATTTTCTCAAAGATAGCAATGTAATTGAGAAGTGGAACTGGTTCTTTATAATCTTTTTCCTAAAGAAGACTTTTCAATTATCCCAACTCCATTCTAAAAGAAGACATGTCATCGAGTCTAATTTAGTCCAATTCCTATAATAGTGCAAGAAAATGAAAACCGAATGTAGAATACTAGAAAGTGAGACTGATATTTTCTCTTTAATTGAGAATTGGAAACAGAATGAACTGATTAAACAGTTAATGCCTCAAACACCAAGACTGATGCTGGACTTAGATTGAGGTACAGATCATTTTTTTAGCCCATAAAACAAGGAGAGACCAGTTAATATTATGATCCTCTTAATTTCTAGAGAACATCACTCTACTTTACAAATAATCTATTTGCATATGCTAATATCTCTATCTCAATTTGTTTTAAACTATTTCAAATATCACCAATCACTTGAAGTCTTTTCAAAATCCAGCTCCCTTGAGAACATAATTAGAAGGTTCACTGGCATGATAACTTGCATTCTTTATTTCTCCTCCCTTGAGGGACTCCAGATTACCCCAAATTGAAAGGGGTTTCCAATTGTCTGCTAGCATCTTCATTTAGGAGTGTGCATTTTAATTCTCATGAACAAGCAATTAGAATAAAGTTATATTTATAAAAGAAGAAAATGGATGTAGTTTTCTGGTTTTGCAAAGAAAGAAGCAGAGAACATGTCCTGGAAAGGAAAAAAAAAGCAAAAGACAATCTGTAGGTACAGAAAGAAGCAGTTTAAGTAGATGTATTCCAGACCACACAAGGAATAAGACAATTTGAATATACATATGTAGAGTAGCTACCAGGCTAAACGATTAGAGTTTCACAGACTGTGTTCTGAAGGTTTTTTAGGGAAGGAGGATGCCTCTGTGAATCCAAGTTTCAAGGCACTGGGGTTTACATTAGCAGGAGAGTGTGCGGACCAAAACCTGTCCTCCATTTCAGAGGGTTGGACCTTGCTGCCCCTTCCACTAATTACAGCATCAACATGGAAAGTTGATTACGGATTTAATTGACACCAGCACATACAGTTCTAGTTTCATGAAGGTTTTGGAGAGTCAGGGCCGTCTTCTCCATGGAGCAGTTTTGTGAAGGAAAAGCTGAACAATGAGGCCTTCTCTGCATTCTTGCCTCATGTATTCTCCATTTGCTTAGGAGACTCCATGAAGCATGTGATTTGGTAGGCACTCTAGCCTCCTGTTTGGGAGCAGAGAAGAATACATGACACTTATTTTCATATCAAATAAAAGGCTTCATAATGCCTCACATATAATAGGGATTCACATTGTAGCTGCAACATCAAAAGAACAACAAAAGAGAAGAAAGTGCTCCCACAAAGACTACAAAGTCTGAGGACTCTGCCTCTTTTTCAAACAATGTGAATGCCACAGATAAATACAATGCAACCACTATTTGAGAATGCCTGTGTTCTGTCTGCCCTTCCACCCTCAGCCTGCAAGTCTCCCTTAAACACATACTGGCTCCATTTCTATTCCTATTCACAACAGTTTGATAATCAAGCTATGGTTACATGTCTAACATCAGTTCCTTTATGACAGTTGTGTGATCAATTTCAATCACCCCAGTTCCTATATAGATGCTCAATTCTTTCATATTTCTTCATTATCTAGTCTCACAGTGCTACATCTGTGAGGGGAAGCAATTCGCAAATTGGTAGTGTTTGAAAAGAACTACCTTTCCCCCAGGATTTTCTCCCCAGATGTTAAGAAATGTAACTGATTATTTAGCAAGCTGAATTTCTTCCCTTGCAAGTCATGAACTGGTTATTTCAGATAAGTTCAGAGCTTCTGGGCAAGAACCTTAAGCCCATACTTTTTTTCCCTTTTGCAAGTTTCTGGCTGTGTGCCTTCAAATTCCAAACTCCTGAATTCATCCTTTCAAGGCTTACTCACCTGGAAACCCACCAGGTACCTAGAATATCTCCAGTTTTCAGCCTCAGGGCTTGAGGATGGACTGTTTAGAAATCTAATGCCCTTGACCTTGCCACTTTCTGCTCATAGCCCATGCTTCCTATTGCACCCAAACCAATCCTCATTGAGACCAGAAAGTACAGGGACTTTTGCTGACAAACACAGATAGAATAACTACTATATATATCTCATAAACAACTGGCTCACTAGGTCCAAGATTCTGCCAGTTTCTCCCTACCCTAGACTAGCAGAGACAGATTTACCATCACCTAGGCATTTATTAGAAATTTTATTATTGACAATAGCTCAGACCTGCTTCACTAGAAACCCTGGGACAAGACCAGCAAACTGTGTCCAATCAAAACCTCCAGGTGATTTGGAGCCTCCCTGAAGTTTGAGAACTGCTGCTCTTGTTAATTGAACTAGGGGTATTTGCTTGTAAACCAGTGAGTGGTTGCTACCACTGAGGAGCAAATCCCTGACTCCAATCTGGCTGCAGAAATCAAGGGCTTTGGTTCCTTATTCCCCACAGCAGCAGTAGTCAGCTCTGAATGGCCCTGGACAGCAGGCTGTGTGGGCTGAAAAATGCACATTGCTCTCTAATCCATGTGGGCCCAGGAAGACGGAGAAAATCAGAGGCTTCTGAATAAAAACTGGCCATATCTGGTGCTAAGAAAGGTCCGAGTGGGCATCACAGAAGTCATCTTCCTTTCAGATGTGACCATCCATCCTCAGCTGGTGTTTTTTGCAAGTGTGGTTACGTCACAAAGGTTTTGCTTTTCAGTGCCCCACTGGGCAAGGGTGTTGATTCTAAACAATGGCTCAGGAATCTCTGTTGTGTGTAAGGTACATAGAGAAAATAGTCATCTCTTGAGGACGGTGTTAACCCAATTTTACAATACACCACCACGAACCTTCCCATGATATGTGAATATATTTCAGGAAACAATTCAGCTTCCTGAATAAGAATAAGCATGTGCATTTGGCACACATCCCACTACAGCAATGATGCAGGGCGGCCCAGCTCCCTCCCCGTAGGCACCATTCAGTATGGACGTGCAGAGCTGGGCATGTGTTTCAGCTTTCACTTAATCCAAGCATTTTAGGTCCTCAGAAGAGTTCATGCTTTAAAGAAAATGTTCAGAGAGTCAGAGATGTACCCTTTGGCATACCTTTTAACAACTCTATTGATATGACCAAGTTAATATACAAAGTTTAATTGCATTAACTGAAAGAGTGCAGATAGACAGGTAGTTTGGGGGTTAGAAATATTTTCTGGGAAATACAGTTTGAAAACATGGCACACACAGACCGACTTGCAAATGTATGGGAAATTAAAGAATAAATTAAAGTAGCCTTGTATGAGGATGCACAGGACTTGGATTCTAGTCACAAGACAATTTCTACATAGTCTCATATACAAATACAGCAATCCTTTTACACAAATATAGTGATATATAATTTCTTATCTGAAATTTACTTCTGTACTCACTGGTTAATTAAATATAGATTTCCACACTAAGTTCAAAGGATAATTGATATGATGTAACAACATACTATTTTACCATTATAAAAAATACTGTTTTATGGGTCATGTAAAAATTACAAGAGCTGAAAGAAGTCACCTTTAATTTAACATTAATGACACTTAACATATTCCTTTGTGACATATTATAAGCCATCTCCTTTACTCCTATATCCCGTCCCTCATGTGGAATGGGTCTTAAGTAGGAAGATGTTACTGCCCACAATTGAAAAAGTGGGTATGGATCTCAGGACTAACTTTGCTATTGTATTAGCTCATACCTAGCAAAATTTCTGTTAGCATCTCACTTTACACATGCACTTTGTTATATGTCTGCCATTGAAAAGGAGGTTGTAGGGCTGGGGATTTAGCTCAACAGCATAAGCACCTGCCTTTCTAGCAAGTGGTCATGAGTTCAATCCCAGGTACTGATAAAAAAAAAAAAGGAAAGTTGTAGAATTGAGTTAATCTGAGGTGCAAACGAATCTGCTGAAATATTCTATGCTACTTGAGTCAACAGCCAGTGTGATCTATTGACTAGCCTGTGGAGTGCTAAGTTTCCTTCCCAGCATTTAGGCTGGGCTTTCTATACTTTTCCCAAAAGCAGGCTTTCCCCCAGAAGGCTGACTTAAATTGACTTTATCCTCTGTAACTCAACTCTAAGAACAATGAGTTGCAATCTCTCTCCTGAGTTCTCTCTCTAACCTCAGGGCTGAAGTTCAGAATCACTTTTTTCTGAAAAGAATGTTCCCCGAGTACATTCTGCAGCCTTTTCTGCCAAAGAAAAGTACATGGGATGTTATTCCTGAGTGCATCAGGGACAGGCTCATGGTCCAAAAAAGCACCATCATGGATGCTGGCTTCGGAGCATCAAGGGCTCCCACAGGAGGAGAAACAGAGAAGACAAACACCATAAATTCATACAGAGAAGGTGGCAGAAGGAGGCCCTGCCTGTTGCCACAGAATGGTTTCCCAGCTGTTTTCCATTCACAATCTGCTTTCAAGCAGACCTAGGATGAGGCTTTGCTCAGACTTCATTTTACATTCAAATTGCTGGCATTTAAAAGCTCCTAAAATCCATAATGGCTTCACTAAGCCTGTAATTTGACGACAGGCTTCTCCTCACAGCCTAACTCCAAGTTCTCTGTCCTCTCTGCTGTGAAGTCAGTGTGACCAGGCTGTCTTGCTGGGGAGGAGCAGCTCTAGGAAAGGAAATGAAGAAACAGGATCCTGATGGGAGCATCAGGTCCTCTTCAAATCTCAGTCCTTTTTGGAGTCCATCAAACAAGGCTCTGAGGAAGGACCAACACCAGTTTAGGTTCTAAAAATCAAGGTGAGTTTTCACCCAGTGAAACCTGCCTCTGGAGTCCACCAACCAAGAAGCTGTTCCCAAGGAGAAAAAGTCAGGTTAAGGACCTGCATGTTACCAACAAAGAAAAAGAAAGGAAGAAAGACCTTCCCTCAAGCAAGCAGTGGTGCTCACCCCCTTCCCTGGCATGGCAATGTTCTCCCTTTTTAGCCTAGGGGACACAGCCCAGGAGGAGCATGAACATTTTAAGAAGTAGATGTTCCAGGGGGGACTTGGCTTTGCTAAGAGGGTTCTGTTCTCACGCTTGAACTTTGCAAAAAGGCCTTGTTAGGGCTTCAGCTGTTCTTTTTCAGAACATTCAGGTTGCTTGGTAGTTTCTAAAAATGACTTTTTTTTTTTTCCTGATGAAACATTAAGGCATTTGGCTCCACCGGAAATGAACCATTTTGAAAGTTAGTTACCAATCACCTTTATTTCTTAAAGTGTGAAGATGTAAGCTTAACAATCAGATTTTTTTTTTTTTTGTATATCACATATCTCAGCCCAGTGAGGTGGCACACACCCATAAATTCCAGCACTGGGGGAGATTGAGGCAGGACTATGAGTCCCAGCCTCGCCTGTAAAACTTAGTGAGACCATGTCTAAAAATGAAAAATAAAATTTAAAAAAAGGCTGGGGATATAGCTGAGTGCAAGGCCTAAGGTTCAATTCCCATCACTAAAAAAAAAAAAAAAACAAAAACAAAAAACAACAACAACTAACACCTCGCATCTCACTTATTAGTAAGAGAAACTTAATTAGTACCTTAATTTTCTGTATCCTTAAAGTGGGGTAACAATACCAATTTGTCAAGATTTAATGAATCAGTATTTGTAAGAAAGCACAATGCCTGGGTCTTATTACCCAAAAGTGTTAGCTGATGATAAGTATTACTATTATTTCATCAAGCTCAAATATAGAATGTAAGCTGACAGTTATGGCAACACCCAAAAATTATATATCAGATGCTGAATCAAACAAAACACACCCTGTTCTTCCGGGTTCCAGAGAGCGAGGTGGTAACTGCATTCCACGAAGTTTGCTTATTTGGAATCCTTGTGGCTGTGCTTTAATTTCAGTTTCTCCTTTAACAGGTGCTTACATTATTAGCCTTTTGGGGATCCAGAAAATGAGGTTTTCATTTTTGGGAAGCCACATGTTCTCTGTCTTTAAATCAAAAGTGAATTGCAGCATTCTGTAGCAATAATCCAAAATGTGAAGGCTACACGGACTTCCTGGTTTAAATTCATTTTCTACGAAGTCAAAACACATCTTTTGCTTTTGCAAGCACCAAAACTGATCAGTGGAGACAGCAGGAAACAGAAATGAGGGGGAGGCCCCTGGTGGCCAGAATGAGGCTTCTTCCTCTCTGTCTGCTAATGGCAAGTGAAAGGCATTAATCCATACTTTCATTTCCTATTAGCCAAATAGACACGTCTTGGAGCAATGTGAATTCCTTATGACATAAGTGACTTCTTAAATCACCTTATTAGAACACCCTATCTGTGTAAATTAGCAGCACTGGGGCTCGCCAGCCAGGAGCATGCTTCTGAGAAGCTGGCGATTGTCTGCACACAAAAAGCCGGCCAAACAGCCCCAGGGAAACTGTGGAAGTCCAGGGCAGCTGGAACTTTCTGGAGGCCAGTCCCTTCCTGCCATGCTCCATAGAGGTGACCTCTGTGGTGGCAGCTTTATATAGCAATAAAGTCAGATTGCTCCAAAGCCTCTGGACCATTAGGACAAAATCTCTCTCTTTTTTTAATCTTTTAATTTTATTTTGAAAGTGGTAAAATACACAGACAAGACAGAATAAAGCCAACTAAGATCATACAGTGAAATTGGTACAGAACTTCACAGCAGGTTACCGGGATAACAGTATCACAGTATATTTCGTTATCCTTATAATAGTTGTTCTTTCAATCACGTATATCAAAATAAGATGAAACACAGAACATTATACAACTTATCAAAACAGAATATTGAATAGTGCAATACCATTAATCAGAATAGAGCAAAACAGTAATAAAAATATTTGCCTTCAAAGAGATGGTAGAAGGAAATCCCCTTATTTGCTATGGTCAACCTCCCCAGTAGACACTCAGATTTCTGGTTCCCATTTCCTAACTGGGGGCCAGGAGAAGCGGGCTAGAGGAAGCAGGATGTTTGACTCTAGGCTGTGTATCAGTAGGTTCACTATTGCTTAGCAAGGAGGCAGGCTGGTTGTTTGGTTTCACAGCGTCCCAAGTTCCAACATGGCACAGCTGCTGGTTCTCCTTCTGGAGGGGCCGAGGTCTGCCAGACCGCCACCGCTTACCAGGGAGGGGAGGTGCTTGCTTGGCTTCCCAGTGTCCTAAGTTCCAACATGGTGCCAATCTCAGGCAAAATCTCTTTTTCAAGTGGATGTGGAGACATCACTGTAGGAAACAAAGAGGAAAATTACCTCCTCATAGCGGATTCAGTATGATTTTGAGAAGGAGATCTCTCTGTCAAAATCTCCCTTTGGCATCTGTTTTGCTGATTCTAATGCAAAAAAAATGTCAAAGCAGATCAGTGGCAGGGAAAGTTTAAAATAAAATCAGCACATAGAACATACCTTTCTGCAGTGTTTCTGCCCCTTCCAAATGGAGGGTGATGACACCAACTTAGCTAAAGGCAGGAGAGGAGGAGCTGGGACTTGGGACCACCCCAGCCCATGCGCTGCCTCTTCCACTCAGCCTGTGCTGCCCTGCAAGGGGCTCCCTCATCTTAATCTCAGGCTAAGCTTCCCTGTTACTTTCTGCGAGAAAATCCTGCGAGAAGCCCCTCCTACACCCATCACCTACATTGTTTTCCTTTCTGTATTCTAAAATCTCCGTCTGTCTGTCTGTCTCTCTATTTATATATATATATATATATATATATATATATATATCTGTCTCTTTATATCCTATTTCTCTGTCTCTCTATCTGTCTCTCTATATCTCTCTTTCTATCTCTATCTCTATCTCTCTTTCTCTATCTCTCTAACTCTCTCTATCTTTCTATCTCTCTAACTCTCTTTATCTGTCTTTCTCTCTCTCTATCTCTCTCTATCTCTCTGCACTACAGAATTGAACTCACAACCTTGTGCTTGTAAGACAGGTGCCTATGCCACTGAGCTAAATCCCCTGCCCCTAAAGTTTCTTCTTTCAAAGCACTGTTTCCCAGAAAACTTGTACTTGGCTATGCTAACACATACCATTTTATTGGGAAATGGATTCACCCATTCCACAGTCACTGACCTCTCATAAAGATCAGTATCTTTTCATCAAAAAGGCAAACTTTCTAACAGTCAGACTTTTCTTTCAGCTGTTTTCTTTTTTGTATTTATTTGTTTTTGGCATCTGAAAACTTTTCTGATTCAAGCTGTTTTCTTATGGTGAAACTTAATGTACTGTTTGATTTTTCAAATGCTGGCCATGTATCATGCTACATAAATCAATTATCTTCTGCTGGTCAATACTGTGTCTTTCCAGTGTCTCTAATGTATTTCAAGTAGGCAGTTAAAGCAGTGTGCCCACAGTTAAAGACACAATGAGGTCTACCTTGTGTGCCCACAGTTAAAGACACTTGAGGTCTACCTCAAGTTAGAGGAGAAAATTAGGGTAGCTGCAAATCACTTTAAATATCACCTCCTTTGTTTCTGCCAAAATTGCACCAATATGTTCAGCTTCATTTAAAAAATATGATGGGAATGTAAAACAATTCTTAAAAATGATTAGTAAGACATTTCTAGGTGAAGCAGTGAGGAGGAGCAAGTCAGCCTCTCTGAGATTGATGATGGCATATAGCAACTTGTTGAAGTGAAGGAGGTGGATCCCTGAGACCGAGAAAAGTTCTGAAGGGTGAATTGGAGTACATGGGGAGAGCAAAGTGGTAGACCTCAAGTTAGAGGAGGAAGATGGAAAATTGAGAATTCTCCCTGACTTGTAGCATGAAGGAAGGCTTGAGCCTACAGAGATCTGTTGAAAGCAGGGTACTCAGAGGCCTCCAGAGAGAAATGCACTAGTGCAGCAGATGCTATGGGTTGCAGTGATTGGTGACTCCATTCCAAATTACCCCAGGGATGATGACTGATAGGATGCCATTTTGGTAAGGGGCCAGCTGAACCTAGACTTGGAGCAGCTATGGGTCTGTTCCATCATGAAGCCACTAGCGTCTGGGTGAAGCACAGCTCTGGCAGACACCCAGGGCCAAGGAGCCAAGATGAGTCTGCAAGAAACACTCAAAGTGTCATAGGCTGAACAACTTGAGTCTCTGGCCTGAAACCAGAGACCAGTATCAGTCTGAAATTCCATGGAATTGAAGTTACACACCGCCTTATTCTTACTGCAGTCTTGTTGGCATTATCCAGTGCCCACCTGAATCCTACTGCAGGCTTGCGGGAGTCAAACAATATGAATCTCTGCTTCTATGTGGCTCACTCATCTCCAGTGATGACAGGGACACAGGCTGAAGAAGACAACACCACAACACTAGACAGCAGAAGGAAATTATGGGCTGGAAATCAGAGAAATCTCTCTCTCTCTCTCTCTCTCTCTCTCTCTCTCTCTCTCTCTCTCTTTTGGTCTCTCTATTTATTTGTTGTTGTTGGTTTTTTATTATATATCCTTGGGGTTTTTTTGAGTGTGAACAATGTTTTTGGTTTTGTTTTTGCTCTTGTTTTTAATTCTTCTTGCTTTCTTTCTCTCTCTCCTGTCTTCTTCACCAGTGTCCAAAAACTTAGGTAATCATTTTGTCCTTCTAACTTCCTTTTAATCACTTTCTGTCTTTCTATTTATCTGTCCTTTTCTTCTGATCCCTTTTAAATTTTCTCAGCTGAGGATAAAATTGCTCAATTGAGGGGACCTTTAATGTATTTAAATTTCTGGTTTGTTTTCTTTTTTAAATATATAACTGTAAATCTTGTTCATGTAGTCTAAAGTGGTAAAGTAATATTACAGTTCATTATTTTTTAGGCTTTTCTAGATCTTGTTATTACTTAATTTACTTCTTTAGCCAAAGGAACATAGTTGTTCTAATCAGCTTTTCTTCCTTGTATGCCAAGAGTGAGATTATTTGAGCATCATAGACAATACTATAAGTTCAGTATCAAAGAATCAGGGACTAATCTAAGTAGATAGTGACTTCTCCTTCTCAGTAAATTAAAGAGATTGGATCTTGCGGCAGACTCAAAATAGCTATACATAGAAGAAGACATCTCTGGGAAGCAGTCACTTTCTCAGCAGTCCTCGATACTAGTAGTAAAGCTACCTACCATAAGCAATTCACAAGCATCAATGGAGAATATAAATTTTAAGACATAAAAAAACAAGAGCACAAGTGTTATGGATTAAAAACTGGTGGTCAACTTAACACCAGCTAACTTAAATAGGCATGAATGTAGATGGTCCTGAGGAAAGTTGCCAGCATAAAGGCAGACATGGAGAGGAAGCGTGAGACATTGTAGGTTCTTCAAAGTGTCATCATCTTGGAGCATTTTTTTCTCCTGGAGAAACTTGTTGTAACTAGCTTCCCCAATATGAATTTGACCATTATCATTAGAGGAGCTCGAAACCTTGTTGCTGAGAGTGCCTGTGCACTTTCGGGGATCTCTGCTCCATGATAAATAACATCTGAAGTGCCAGGGATTTAGCTCAGAGACACAAGCACATGCCTGGCAAGCATGAGGTCATGAGTTCAAAAACCAAAAAAAAAAAAAAAAAAAAAAAAAAGTAAACAAAAGAAATTTATGACTACCAAGCTAGCATTTCAAAATATTCCAAAGGATGATTTAGAAAAAGCTAAGAAAGACAACAATTCCATGAACCCCAATAGCAGTCTAATAGGCAAGACCAGCAATTTTTTTAAATTTTATTTAAAGAAAAAAAAAGAAACACAGAAAAATAAAGAAGCAAACAGAGGAGTTGGGAAGGTGGCAGAACAGTAAGTAGCAGAGTAAGCAGCCTCTCTGGGAAAAACAGTCCAAATGTTGGAATATAGCATTCTAACAAAGACAAGAAGGACGGAAGTGCCCTTCTTGACCCAGGAAAAAACTAAAGTGATAATTGAAGCCCACAGAGATAATTAAAAAAAAAAAAAAAAAAAAAAACTTAAACAGAAGAAGACAGGAATTGGTGCTGCTTTCAACTGGAACCAGAACCACAGTGTGAGAGATGCCATTGGAACCTGGAGACACACGGTCACAGAGAAGCTGGTGGCTAGCAAGCCTGAAGGCCTCTCTGGGGAGATGCGGTGGCAGAGGGGAGCAGTGGACCGGAGAAATGCACTGGCTGGCGGTGAGTGTGGGGGACTCAGTCCTCCTGCGGGAGTGGGCAATGAGCCAGGGACCATTTTGTAGCCGGGTAGGATAAACCTAGAGCCAGAACTGCACCTGGCTTCATTTAGCCATTCCTAGCTCGGAGCAGATTGGTGGAAATTGCTTGGACTGAGTCCCGCCCCTGTGCATGTTCCAAAAACCACTACTGCCTAAAGCTATCCCTCTCCAACCCGCTCACCCACTGTATACTAATGTGAAGACTCTCTGTAGTTAACCAGCTCTGAAGAGAGAGGCCAGACTGCCCCACTCCTGCTTACACTCTAGTAGCCACAGACAGCCTGAGAAAAGCAGCAAACGGCAGAAATCCCTAGCCAACCTGCTTCAGAGTAATTATAACCAATACAGGAAGTGCCAGGGACCCCACTACCCACTTGTGCAGAAGAAACCAGGGACATGACAAGAGGAAGGAAGCAAAAGCCAGTCTCTGACCTCCAACCCAAGCAGTACTGGTCCAGGAGATACAAACACAGAGGAGATCAGGAGTTGCACATCTGAAGCCTCTGAAGTAACAGCAATTGAAATAAAGAAACTACTTCATGAAGCTATAGAAGAACTTAAAACAAATACTATTACAAGTAAAAGAAATGAGAAATATAATAAAAGAATTGCTATGCACCTCTAAAGAAGACATGGATGGAAGAATAGAGGAGCATAGACAAAGGAGGGAAACCTTCAATGAACAATATAAAAAAATTAGAATACATAAAACAGATTCAGAGATACCAGGAAATTAAAAACTCCATTGAAATCTGGTAAAACTGCTTGAAAGAAACTAAAGACAAACTATCAAACCTTGAAGACAGTTTTGCAGTATGTGATCACAACAAGAAAGATCTCTTAAAAATAAACCAGAAACCAGGAAGTAATAATACAAAGGCTAGAAGATGACAAGCGGAAATATAACTTAATAAAAAATGTGAGTGAAGAAGCAGGGATAAACACAAATGAAATGCAAAGGCTATTTAAAGAAATAGTTAAAGAAAACTTCCTAAGCATAGGAAAAGGAAATTATTCAGATAAGTGAGGCAAAACAGAATCCAGCCAGGTATAACCAAAATAAATCTACACCCAGACATATAATAATTAAGATCCCAGAAATTCAACACAAGAACAAATACTAAAAGCTGTCAGAGAAAAGAAACAGATCACCTATAAAGCAAAACTCATTAGAATCAGGACAGGCTTCTCGACACTAACCATCAAATCAAGAAGAGCTTGGAGTGAAGTATTCCAAGTCCTAAAAGAAAATAAACTCCAACCCAGATTGATATACCCTGCAAAACTATCTCTCAAAATTAATGTAGAAACAAGATGCCTCCTTGATAAAGGGGAACTGGGGGAGTTCATGACCACCAAACCAGCCCTACAAAAAATACTGAAGGACATTCTAGAGAGAGGAAAAAGACCATGGTTTCAGGAACAGCACCAGAGGGGGCTCACTGAATGGGGCAGAAAGTGTAATGAAGGGAAAAAAAATAGGCAACCAATGGCAGAAAAGCAGCATGGCAGACGTGAGGCAGAGAAGGTTGGCCACAATCTCTAATACAGATGGCCTCGATTCACCAATAAAACGAAACACAGACAGAGTGGGTCAGGAGACAGGTTCCATCAATATGCCTTATATAAGAAACACATTTAACCCTAAACGGGGTTTATAGACTGAAAGTCAAAGACAAGAAAACAATGCTGTATGTGACAGGGAACCAGAACAAAATGGAGGTAGCTTGCCCATCAGCTGCAGATTGGTTAAAAAGCCATGACACATAACTACTTAGTTATAAAGAAAGAAAACCTTGAGGCTCTTGTAGACAAATAGATACAGTCTGAAATCATGCTCAGGGGTAAAATGGTTCAAAATCACTTAGGTGAATAGTGGGTTGCCTCCCTAATATAAAAACTAAAAGAGTTAGAAAATGTACAATACATCCCATGAAAGTAAAAGGGGAGGAATTAGGTTATTGTTAACCTATTATCATGATTTGAAACCCATATTGTTTTCATTGCTCTCTTTAGTTTGGTTTTATTCTGTTTTAGTTTGTCTACTTGTATTAGATTTGATGGCATGGACAGCTACTCCAAAGATAGCAGGATATATTATGTTAACCATTTTTTATTTTCTCCTGGTTGATATGAAGCCTTGTGTTGCTTTCACTATTTTGTTTTGACTGATTTTATTCTATTCTGTTTTGTTTGATAATATCAAGTCTGATGGTAGAGGCCTCTACTTTGAACACAATAAGATTCACTATGATACCCATTCTGGTTTGACTATTATCTTCTTTTGAAGTCCTATAATATCTCCAATGTTTTGTTTTTATTGGTTTTTTTCTGTAGTCTTTTGTTCAATTTTATTATGCCTGATGATATGGGCAATTCTTTTAAAGATAACAAGAGGCATTATGGTAGCCATTACTGATCCCCTTATATTTTGTTTTTAAGTCATGTACTGTGTTGATCCTTTTGTTTTCATTGACTCTATTTTGTTTTGTCTGATCTTATGTTATTCTCTTCAAAGTTTAAAAAAGAACAAAACCGATTCTGTTAAATTCTACAAGCTATTGACTGAAAATATTCTGTAGCGAACATCTAAGACATGCTACCTCAATTTTTCCTTGTTTTAAAACTGGAACACATTTTTAATATATGACATGTTATGTATTGTTACTAATACTTGCCATAAAGCTCCTTAGCATTTTCTGTCAATTGCTGATCAATGTCTTACAACACTTTATTTACCTTTGATGATGAAAATTATTTGGATACCAATAAATAAATAATTATATTAAGAGTCCAACTTATTACCTTTTAAGAATTATTCAGAGTAGAAAACACACCGCTATGCATGTTGACCCTCACTGCTCTGACTTAGGTATTCATTGCTTCATATTTAAAATGTTAATTTTAATATATCTCTTGAATGAGTAAGATGTTGCTTATACATGTATCTGTGAATTTTTGTTTCTTAATATAAATCAGTACCCAGTATCGTTCTTTGTACACATTATATTTTCTTTCAAGGAAGTGTCAACTTTCTGCTTTTACAATATCTAATGCAATAAATGATATATGTTTCAATGTTCTTTATATTTGGAATGGATTATTAAAGTGACTTAAAAACTTGCAAAAAAAAAGAGGCAAACAAACTGAAAACCAACAAAAGCAAAATGACGACAACGACAACAACAAAAATTCAACAATAACTATATAGGTTTTCAAAACAAGATGACTGGAATTTAACAATGGTAGTTATATTGCATATTGTTATCTTCAAAATAGTTGCTCAGGGTACCAAATATAGGAATAAAACAAAACAGTTAAATGGAACAAAACATTGGATTTCAAACACAAGACAGAAGGAAATCCCCTACAGTTGCCACAGTCTACACTACCAATCCCCAAAGAGACACTCAAACTACCAGACCCAGGCTTACAAAGCCATTCAAACAATACAAGCATCACGATATTCCTTTCACTTTAGTTGCCATCATCTCACTTTGAGTCCTCTGAATCAGCCAGTTGTTTAATGAAGATGGGAGTAGGGGAATACTCTTCTTGTTTCCTGGGCCCGTGTACTGGCTGGCTTACAGGAAGAGGTGGTTCATCTTCTTACTGAGTCTCTTCCTGATCCCCATGGTGTGGCCTGGCTCATTGTTTTCTTGCCGAACCCCCATGGCAGATCCTGATCCAGGGAAAGGCATAGTTTGACTTCTTGTTGGGTCTTAGCAAGCAAGTAAACAGAAGGGAAAGAGAGAGAACAAACAACAAGAAAATAATAGAAAAAATAATCATTGCATACCAGTTATAACCATCAATGTAAATGGTGTCAATTCATTAGTCAAGAGAGATAAACTGACAGAATGGATCAAGAAACAAGATCCAAAAATATGCTGCATGTAAGAAACAAATTGAAGTTAAAAATTCATAGACTGAATCTCTATGGATGGAAAACAATACTTCATGTGACAGGAACCTGTAAAGAATCATGGATAGCTATTCTATTTGCAGACAAAGTGGATTTCAAGCCAATACTGATAAAGAGAAACAAAGAAGGTCACTACATACCTGTTAAGGATAAACACCAAGAGGAAGATAACAAGCATAAACATATAAGCAACAAATACCAGTGTACCCAACTATATGAAACAAATAATAATGGATGTAAATTAGCCAAGCATCAATAGAATGAAAATGGGGGACCTCAATACCCTACTGTCAAAAATAGATCAACTAGACAAAAAATTAACAAAGAAATATTAGAATAAAAGGAAACCTTGAACAAATGGACATCTGCAGAGTGTTCCATTCCACAACATCAGAATACACATATTTCTCAGTTGCACATAGGACTTTCTCCAAAATAGATTACACCTGAGCTCATACAAAATGTTTAAGTAAATGCAAAGTAGTTGAAATTATCCCAAGCAAATATCAAACCATAGTGCAAAGTAATTGGAAATCAACAACAAAAGAAGCCACATAAATTGCATAAACACTTGGAAATGAACACTCTCCTAAATAACCAGTGGGTCACAGATGAAATTAAAGAACAAACTAGACAGTTTCTACAATTAAATTATAATGCTAGTACAGCGTACTGGAATTTATGGGATGGAATAAAAGCTTTCCTATAAGAGAAATTTATAGTGGTGAGCTCCCACATCAGAAAAAGAGCTGGGTTAAATAAAAAACATAATTTTGAATGTCAGCCTTCTAGAAAAGGAAGCACAAAGCTCACAGAAGGGGAAATATTAAAGATCTAACCAGAAATTCATGCAATTAAAATTAAGAAAAACATTACAAAAATACAAAAAGAAAAAAGAAAATAGTACAAAGAATGAATGAACAGTTGGTTCTATGAAAGATTAAACAAAACTGACAAACCCTTAGCCAAACTTAACAGAAAAGAAAATACTCAAATTCATGCAATTAGAAATGAAAAAGGTTAAATCACAACAGAATCTTCAGAAATTCAGATGATCATAAATACCTATTTCAGGCATCTGTAGTCTAATAAGAAGGCAAACATGGAAGACATAGACAGATTCCTTTATACATATGTTTTACTAAAGCTGAGTCAAGCACATATAAAAAAATCTAAATATCCATTATCATTGAATGAAATAAAAGTTGAAACCTATCAACAGATAAAAGTCCAATTCCTAATGGAATCACTACTAAACTCTACAAGAAATTTGGAAAAGATCTAATGCCACTACTCCTCAAACTGCTTAATGAAATTTAAAGGGAAGCAAACTCCAAAATCCATTCCTTGAAGCAAGCATCACCCTGTTACCAAAACTAGAGAAGGAAAAGAGAACTATAGGCCAATCTCACTAATGAACAGAGATGCAAAACTCCTCAGTAATATACTTTCCAACAGAATGCAACAAATTGAGATGATACACCATGACTACCTAGGATTCATCCCTGCAGGGATGGTTCCACACAGGCAATTTAATAAATGTAATACAACATATTAACAGAACTAAGGGACTAAAACCACATGATCATCTCCAGAGACACAGAAAAAGCATTTGACAAAGTCCAGCATTCATTCAGGGAAAAAAAAAAAAAAAAAAAAAACCTACAAAAACTTTGGAATTGATGGTCCTTATCCCAATGTGATACAGTCATCCATGACAAACTAGTAGCCGACATCATACTAAATGATCAAAAACTGAAAGCTTTCACTCTAGAAAGCTTTCAAGAAAGCTTCCATGTTTGCCTTCTTATTAGACTACAGATGCCTGAAATAGGTATTTATGATCATCTGAATTTCTGAAGATTCTGTTGTGATTTAACCTTTTTCATTTCTAATTGCATGAATTTGAGTATTTTCTTTTCTGATAAGTTGGGCTAAGAAAGCTTTCACTCTAGAAAGCTTTCATGAACAACATAAGGACATCTACTATTGTCACTGCTACTCAATATAGTTCTGGAAACATTAGCCGGAACAGTTAGACAAGAGAAAGAGACAAAAGGAATAAGGAAGGGAAAGGAAAGGAAAATTGTTATTTGCAGACAACATGAAACTCTACATAGAAGACCCCAAAGACTGAACTAAAACTTATAGATTTAATAAGCAAACTCAGTAGCATGGCTAGATATGAAATAGATTTTCAAAAATCAATAGCATTCCTACACACAAGCATAATGACTAAGCAACAAATTTGATAAACTACAACTTTCACAATAGTATTTTTAAAAAGAAATATTTAGGAATCAATCTAAACAAGAAAGTAAAAGACATTGAGAACTACAGTACTCTGATAAAGGAGATGAAAGTGAATATCAGAAAATGAAATGATATTTGTTCCTGGGTAGAAAGAACCAATACAGTGAAAATGGCTATACTTCCCAAATTGTAATACAAATTTAATACAAACCCAATGAGAATACTAACAGCATACCTGAAAGAGTTAGAGGAAAAAATCTTATTATTCATTTGGAACCAGAAGAGACCTAGAGTAACACACACGATTCTGAATAACAAGGGCAAGACAGGAGGCCTCATAATCCCTGCCTGAAATTACACCACAGAGCTACTATGATTTAAAAAGAAGAAAAGAAAAAAAGAAAGAAGGAACAGCAGGTCAATGGAAAAGATTAGAAAATGCAGAACAAAATGCTAACACGATCATTTTATCTTTTACAAAATAACAAACATGTTTACTGGAGGAAAGCCTCTTTAATTTTAATAAATAATGCTGGAAATTTGACTTTCCCAATTGCTGAAAATTAAACCTAGGCCCATATCTTTCACCCTACACTAAACTATAGTTGAAATGGATGAAAGATCTAAATATCAAAACAGAAGTACTAAAATCGCTGAAAGATGAAATAGGACTCTTGAATACATAGGTCTAGACAAAGATTTTATGGACGAAAACACAATCACCCAGAAAATGCTATAAAGGATCAACAAATGGGATGCCATTTTGCTAGAAAGTTGTTTATCCATAGCAAAAGAAGCTACCAAAGAGTGAAGTGATGGTCCACAGAGTGGAAAAATGTTTTGCCAGCTGTTCCTCAGACAAAGGACTAATATCTAGAATATTTAAGAACTAAAAATCTGACCACCCAGATTTAAACACTTAATGCAAAAATGGGCTTATGAATGAATAGACATTCCTCAGATGAAGAAGTACAGAAAGCAAGTAAATGTGTGAAAAAAAGTTCAATATCACTGATCATTTGAAAGATGCAAATTAGAACAATATTCAGATTGTATCTCACTCCAGAGAGAATGGCTATGATGGAGAAATCAGTCAATAACAAATGCTGATGGGACTGTGGGGAGAAAAGGAATCTTTCTTCACTGTTAGTGAGACTATAGTTTGGAAATAAGCATGGAGATTCCTCAAAAAATTAACACTAGAGGTTCCTTCTGACCAAGCTATTCTCCTTCTTGTCCTCCCAAAATTGAAAGCATCATACCATACCAAAATATGCACACCTATGTTTATACGACCACAAGTTGTAATAGCTAAATCTTGGAAACAACCCAAATGCCCATCAACTGACGGATGGATAAAGATTTATATGTATAATGGAGTATTACTCTGCCATAAAGGAGAAGCTTGAGACATTTCTAGGGAAATGAATGTACCTTGATACCAAGTCTTAAATAATAGTTTATCTGGGGTGAGTAACCAAAAAAGTAAATAAGGATCAAAAGTACAATAGATACTGTAAAATAGAGAGAAAAATGTGAAAATGATTAGGGCAGCAGTGACATGGGAGTGGGAAAGGAAGGGAAAAGAAAAAAGGGAATAGGAGAGGGAAAATGGAATTGAAACTTACAGATAAGGAGATGAATGGAGAGAAAGGGATTGGGAAAAAAAAAGAATCAAGATACATTAGGTACAATTATAAATTTTCTATAGTGAATATGATCATTATGCATATTTAAAATGCACCAATAAAATTATATTTAAATATAGCTATTAACTACCTAGGCCTAAATTTAAAGAGATCTCCTAATTGAAATTGCAAGGTATCCCAAATACAATGTAGAAATAAAATGATGAAGTCATACAGGAGTTCTTTAAAACAACCCACAAGACACCAAACTTATTGTGAAATTTCCGCCTATACAAAGAAGGAAGTCTCTTTCTGAAGCTATCTCAGATCCCTGTCTACCTTTTAAATGCAATAAAGCCAAATATGGACCTGCTATTGAAGATGAAAGAAGCTAATAAAGGCCAATGTGCTATAATTGAAACAACAACAAAGCTAGACGCTAGAAATGGAGGAAGGTCCTTGAGGTGTAACATTAGCCAACGAGGTAGCAGAGAACCTAAGCTGTGCTGCTTTATTTATTCAGTAATGCCTACTGACTGATCATCACCTGTTAGGGATGCTTCTCAGAACTTTGCATCCAATAACACACCCAGTAGAAGAGGATCCCTGCCTGGCCTTGCGGGGTCAAATGCAAGAGGTAGAGACAGACAATGTATAACACGTTAAATAATAATGCTGCATGGCTTTGTATGTAAGAAGATGAAACATGTGAAAAGGAGAGTGGAAGAGGGTTATGAGATTCGATGGAGTTAGAGTGCACTGCACTATTAAGTAAGGGATCACTGTAACTTTTGAGAAGAAATAGTTGAACAGACTTTGAAACTATGAAGGAATGAGCGGTATGGCTGTCTTGGGGCGATTTTTTTCCTCTGCAGTACAAAGCTCTAATGTGGAGTGTGCTTGTTACATTAACAGGACTGCAAAGAAACAGTACCTGTAGTAAGGAGGGGATGGATGGTTAAGTTAAAGGAAGTATGATTTTAAAAATAGGAAAAATGCATTTCATTTAAACCATAGAAAGGTAGTCAGCTACTTCATACAAGGCCAATTTTAACAGCAGTTTTAGTATACATTTTCTCCCCATTTCCCTTTATCAGGACTTAAATCTTCCAACCTTCCTCTGTCAGTAACCTGCTCCCACCTATATTTCTGCAGCAAGCCTCCTAATTTATGACCCAGCTTATTCCAATTCAGGCTAACTCTGTGGGCAAGTTTATTTGTCTAGTAGGTTTTTTTTTTTCTTGTTAAAAAGGCATCTTTGTTTGTCACTGCTTCTTAAATTAAGGGAAACAACTCTTTATCTTGCAGACCTCATTTCCATGTACTCTTCAAATTAATAATTTTCTGTGTGCCTTTCAATGGTTCTTTCCAGTTTCTGTGTCTCTGCTCACACCATTCTCTACACATGGATTGCTTTCCACTTTTCCTGTTGCTGCCTTATCCATTCTGCTCGTCTCCCCAAACACCACAGTCCTCTTTTTCATCACTCTTATTGTGGCCAAACTCCTATCACCTTATTTTTGCTTTTTTGTAAGATAGATCCTATATTATCAAATATTAATTCTAAGTGTAATCAACAGAGATGGGGTAAAGGTGTCTTGTTAATAGCTTTAATTGTACCAAAGAATTTTCAAATATGAGTGCATTGAAAAACATCAGTAGATTCAGTTCCCATACACAATCTAAAACATAGTAGAGGCATTTGCATTATCGACACAAGCCCATCAGGACATAATGGTCAGTCTTCTCTTCATTGTGACCCACGGGTATTTAATTTTGTGATTACAGATACTTTCGTACGCCTTTGTGACTGCTCATGCTTCAAGACTAAGACAAGGAAGACAGGATTAATTTAGGAATCCATCATATTTTTAAAGCCATGACAAGTAACTGTGTCATAAATAAAGCCGATCACCCAGAAGCATAAATAATGGAACCCTTCTTTGGGGGCCATAAAAGTGATTGATGCTGTGAATTGCTGTTAGCCCTGGTTATCCTTGTTCTGTGTGGATCATTGCAGGTCGCCTTTGTGCCCTGGATTGGCAATGGAAGCAGCCACTGTGCTTTCCCATCTGAATTTGCAAATAAGGGGAAGGAATCTGAGCAAAGGTAAACCAGGTTCACCCATAGTGATGCACCGTGTTTCTATCCCTAGAACAACACTGGATACTGGAAGTATGGGAGAAGAATCAGAACACTTGGTTTTACCAAAATTGTAAATAACACAAGCTTTCACTGACATGTCTTTTACCTGGAAGTCACAGGTAATGAGGCTGTTTTTCCTTGTGTTTTGTAAGACATGGATGATGAATTTCGTTCACACCAAAAATGGACATGATAATGAGAGGCTGGTCCTGAGGAACATCACGGGACATCACTTCTCTGCTGCTTAGAGTTTTGTGATGCATTCATTTTTTTCCATTTTACAGATGAAAAGACTGGGGTGCAGAGGACCCCAGGTTATATAAAATAAGTGGCAAACTCAATCCCGGTGATTCTCAAGCAGAAGGTTAAGCTATGAAAATTTTATTCATCTAAGATTGGAAAGCAGATAGTCCCCAAGGACTCCTACAGCTCTAAAATAGTGACTTTCTCATCCTAAGTCCTGTGAAGTACCTATGCACTGGCAATTGTTAGGACTGATGAAGTCATTCTGATAAGAATGACTGTTGTTCATTCTTAGTCCTGTTCAGTCACCAAGTCCTTTACAAAGAAAAAAAAAAGAACAACTCTATCCTGAAATTTTAAACCAACTCAGTCCATGGCAAAAGGGACAATTGTTGGTGGACTGAGAAAGAGAATATTTCCATTTGGGGTTAAAAACAATAAGAAATATTTCAAAGTAACATTCAGTTTTCTCAAAAGAGATTCATTTACTGGGATCTGCTGCAAACTAGAATTCTGATTTTGAGAAACATCTGTGCCTGGACATATTGATGTTGATTTCCTTGAGAGTCTTTGCAAAATGAATAATTTTTTATTGTTCTAAGTTACAAAAGCAGAGCTAAGTAACAGCAGACCTGTCTTTTAGGTCTGTGTTCATTTTATTTTTGTCCTAAACTTCATGGCATACTGCCCTACTTTCAAATGCTGATTCACTTCATGATAAACTGTATTACATGCTGTAGTCTCTAATATTCTTGATTTGCTTTAAAGTTAATTACACATCCTTTGTCTAAAAAATAAATCTCTGCAGTTTTCCCAAAATGACTGAATATTCTTTATTGCATAAACTGTGTAGACAATAGAAAAATTTCCATATTCTTGAAAAGGCAGATTTCCAAGGTTACTGGTAGTATAACACAAGTCTAAGGAAGGAGGAAAGTGAGAACTGCAGTGTCCTGTGTGTTTAGTGCATTCTGGGCACCATCTTGACAATCGTCATGACATGGGTGTCACTCATTAAGGCCAAATTGGGACTTCTTAATACTTTTCCAGATTTAGATGACTGATAGATTTTCAAATTTAAATCTGGAGTCAGGATTTTTTTTTTTCTGAAATGATTGAGATAACAAATAATTCAGGGAGTCCAGAAAGAGAGAAGCTAGTTTGTCCCTCCCGTGAATCAGTAAAAACCATGTTGGGTCTTGGAGGAGTACATCAAGAAGCTAGTTCACCCTTCCCATTAGCTGCACAAACCATGCACCCTGGGATGTCAAAGGCTGAAAGTTGAAGCCCAGTGTGGGCAACTTAGTGACCTCACAAGACTCGATCTCACAATAAAACACAAGAAAGGTTGGGGATGCAGCTCAATGTGAAGGCTCTCAATTCAAACCCAGTTACAGAAAAAGAAAGAAAGAGAAAGAAAGGGAGAGAGAGAGAGAGAGAGAGAGAGAGAGAGAGAGAGAGAGAGAGAGACAGACAGACAGAAAGAAAGAAAGAAAGAAAGAAAGAAAGAAAGAAAGAAAGAAAGAATGAAAGAAAATATAAAACCAACTGGACCCAGTTAACTTTCAAACAAAAATTACAATATAATCAGGGAATATGTTAGATACGGCCTTAGATCACGGCTTTCAGAGCATAACTCAGCAGGGATACAAATATTCTTAAGTAATACCTGCTGTCCTTGAACACTTAGGAATTATTTTTCATTCTTAGAATATCCTAAATGTGGTAAGCCACTTCAAATCATTTCTTTCCTAAATAAAACAGATGGTTTTCCTTTTTAAAATGAGGATGACCTGAATGGGGAATCAGCAGTGACAGGAATAAATGACAGAGGGAAAAGAAGCTTCCATACACCAAAGAAGCCCAACAGAAATGGAATCCAGTTTTCCCTCAAGTTTGACCTTCTAAACTCTGTCCACATTGATTTCTTGAGCCTCCTCCTATACCACCCTTTCTCAATCATACTGAATGTAACTCAGAACTGTATCTCTGCAGGATAATTAGAAAATTTGACAAAATATGCCTTAGATTAAGAGGCATGCAGGCACACAGAAATATCTGAAACTGTTCCCTAGCAGATAATCCTTTTGGTAGTCACAGACCTGATTATGATAATTACATCACCCATCTTAACTGGGGAGGACAGATCACAGACCCAAAGCAAAGGAGGATTGTTTTGCTAATAGTGTGCACCTTCTAGAGGAGGAGAAGCCAACTCCCTGTTTCTGTGAGACCAGAGGTTTGGTTTCACGGCATTTGAAGTTGATTCAGATAGGTTTGGACAGAGAAACATCCTTCTAGCGCATTGTACTCTGTAGTATATTAGACACACGGTGCAGCTTTTGATCTTTGTAAAGAAGCGTACTGATTCACAGGAACACACAGAGACCAGATCGAGTATTTGAGATGAAAGTGGGAACAAGAGAAGAGGTGGCTTGAACAATGTCAGATGTTTGCTCCTCACATACTCAGCTTTCATGTGCTTCTAAAGGAGTCTAGGAGATTTCTCCTCACTATCACCTGGAGACTGGAAGAAAGGTTATTTACACAAATGACTGTCATCCTTTGCTATTCTCAATTAAGCCGAATGGAGGGAAAGTCAGTAGTTGGTCCAAATGAGAACTTTTTTAAAAACCTGCTGATTTATTTAGTAATTTCTGGTATTTCTCTCTTTGCCCTCAGAGGAGTCAGAAGAGCAGTCTGCACAGGAGGAAACTGAGACACACAAAAGTGTCCAGTGCGTCAGGCATGCCGGCACACATCTCTAACCCCAGTACTTGAGAGCCTGAGGTAGGTTTGCTGCAAGTGACAGTCCATTTGGGCAACTTACTTAGACTCTGTTTCAAAATAAAAATTCAGAAAGTTTTAAAAAGTTTAAAATGCCTTGGGATGCTGCTCTTAAAAAAAAATTTTTAAAAACCCTCTGGGTTCAACCTCTAGCATTGCAAAAAACAAAACAAAACAAAAAGTGAAAAAAGGCTGTGTGACACTGATGTGTGTGACCTTAAGGTGACCAAGGCCTCTGTGGTGACTGAGTAACGAAGAATTTCATTTTAGGTGACTGCCGGTCCTGTCGGTCTCAGAGGAGTCCTCAATGTTCTTTATGGAGGCAACGACAGAAGGGAAAGGAATATTTCTTTTGCACCTGTAATAAAGATGTATTTTATTACAGGCAAAGACTGTCATTCATGGATGGCTCAGAAAGGTCTCTGCCTGCAGTAGACGGGTCTGGCAGCCGAACAGTAAGAAATATGAGGTTTACTGTATTGCCATTCTGTTGTCTTACTTTGGAAATTATTATGCCTGATTCCATTATGCAGTCACTACTTCATGCTCAATACAGAAATGGGCCGCAATTACCAATATTAAACCTCTCTGCTAGTCCAGAATGTCTGGCTCTCCCAATTTGTAAGGTCTAATTAGAAGCAATAACCTTTGTCTCCAAAGGAATTTTCTCTGCGCACCAGAGACTGAGACAGAGCAACCTGCTTGACTAGCTTTGTAACTTTACAAGAGTCTAGGGAGTTAATTCTCCCAAACATGCTGCATTATTGTGATTAAAGTGTTTCTTTCCAGACTAGTTCATACACAGAGGAGTAACAGAAATACATTCCCACCACCCTTACAGTCTGGCCTCATGTTTCCTTCCATGTTCATTCTTAGAATGCAGAGGAAAGTACAGCATTCTTTGATAGGAAAGGTTTCAAGGTTTCCCTTGCAATATAAATACATTGAATTTCATGAAGTGTTGTTTTATTTAAGATTACACATGAGTGACTGAAATTCAACGTCCACAACACATATTCTACAAGAGAAAAAAGAACATACTAATTCATGAGAAACACGTAGACTCCTAAGACAAAATGAATCATGAATTAGGAAACAGGATTTATTTCTGGCTGATCAGAATTGGAGAAATACAAATTTTAGACACACTGAAATGTGTTTCAGGGTCCTACAGATTTCAAACAAATTTCAAAGGCAAAAGCCACTAGTAGGGGAAGGGGTTACACTGATTTGTTAATAATTTAGACTAGTATAGGTAGAATAGTGAGCTGTCTTGTGGGAAGAAATGGGGTAACTTAAGTAGCATACGTGAACTAGGTCTCAGAAAGAGAGGGAGTAAAGCACGAGAATAAAGAAATTCTTGGGAAAGGCAGAGTTCCATGCAAGATGACCTGGTGTCCACACAGAGGATTGGAATGTGCCTCTTTAATGGGAACTGTAGCTCTCAGCACAGTAACTGCAGGTAAGCAGCAAGTTGCACAGGTTCAAAGTCTCATTTATCAGTTGACTTCACAGCAGTCCAGGCCTCTATATCTTCTTGATTACAATCTTGGGCTGCCTGAGTTTGCCTACATCTGTTAGGGTTTTCTTTTTCCCCAAACAAATCTGTAAATCCAAGGATTCACCTACAGTTGTTGGATTTCTTTTCCATATTTATTTAACCTGGATTTCTTTTTAAGCCGGAGGCCTCTTGGAGATGAAATCCAATGCTATCTTTAAGAAAGAAGTAAGCAGTCCTGGTCTTCCGTTGCCTCCATTTGCTCTTGGGAGTGTACAGCCCTTCAAGTATTATGGATATGCCAGCTGCTTGGCCTAATCTGCAACTTGCTCTGTCACCTTAATCTTTGAGCATCTACTTCTCATTATAAAATAATAAGTTAGGCCAAGGAAATCATTAAAGTTCCTTATACCACTATCAGATAAAATGGCATCATTGTTAAGCTATCTTCATTATTTTTTTCCAGCTGTCTATGCTTGGATGCTATGTGCTACATTTGCTTAATATTCTTCTCTAAACCAGCTCACAGGAAAAGATTTAAAATGGTTAACTTCATTTTCAATAATAGAGCTCAAAATGGGTTTGATGAGCTGGTTTAGCTTTAAGAAAGACACAATGAGATAAATATTCTTAAAAATTATATGTGTCCCCTTTAATTATCTTATGTGTCACATGAATCTGCCTTGCAGCAATTAAAAATAAAAACAAGTAGAGGCTGTAGTCAGAATGCTAATTTGGTATAAGACTTCATGATGTTTTCTATAATGTTTTTAAAGTAAACATGCAGATGTTCTTATAACACAGAGCAGAATGAATACCTGCTTGGCTAGGAAATTGTTCTCTTTTAGTGGACCTGTAAAGTCATGCAGCGATGGAAACTGACTCTTTCATTGAACATTACAGTGTGAACATTAGAACTCATTAGGATAGTAGATCACAGAACCAGGAGGTAACTTTTCACTTCACCCTTCTGGACTTGGCAGTCTTAAAAAAAGAGTTGCTAACTTTCCTCTCAATTCCACAACAGCAAGAATAAAACACAAGATGCTTCAGATTTTAGCTTTACCAATAAAAGGAAAAAACAGGAACTATGTATACTAATATACTAATAAAATGAAATTGTTTCTTTAGCCACAGCTTAAGCAGAACTTGTGAGATACAAGTGCAAATCCTTCTCATTCAGAGCTGTACACCGACTGCCTTATGCAAAAACAAGGCAGCGGTTCACTGTGGCTGCGCAGGTGAACATCTTGAGGTTTGGGAGACTAACAGATCTCAGTAATTCACAGTTGTGCAGAAAGCAAATAAATAGAACTCTCAGTGAGGAGCAAAAGATGTGCTAGTGATGATTTTTTAAAACTAAAAATATATGTCTTGGTTTCAACTAGATAATCAACCAAAACAATTTCCATTCATTTGTCTGACAACACATGATCTTCAGAAATTCTGAACTGACTTTAGCAAAGATTGTAAAAGCCTAAACTGCAATCCCTAAAGAAAATTGCTGTTGGATTGTGGCTACGTTTGCTACATCAAAGCAGGGTATGAGCTTATGAAATCCTTGAAGTGAGTTTCTCTTAGGCAATTGGATAAACAGAACCAGAATTATATGACTACTAAATATCCAGGAAGACAAAAGACAATAGGATGACAGAGAATTGCAGGTTTCATCAAACTCCTGCTTCAGGGTTAGCTTGGTGATAGTCATATTTTTCAGAATAGAGGCTCTCACTCTTTCAAAACGCAGGCAACACTTTACAGGTAAGGATTTTTAAACAGTGACATCGTGGGTAGTTACGGAAACCTGCCACACTGGAGAGGCTTTCACTGGCCAGCACCAGCCCCTTGTTTAAGAGCACAGGGGTGCTCACCACCATGTTTAGCTCTGGAAGGAATTACCGAGAACAGTATGTGTTGCTTTCTTTAAATATGAGAAAGTAGAAGCCACAATGTTTAGTGAGTTGCTTGAGTTCTTCTGACTGAAATATGAGCCATCAGTTGAAATCTGACCCCTGAAAAATTATTTGCATTTTAGAGCTCACTGTTCCTGCTGTACTTTGACTTCATTTTGGTTTATGTAAACATAAGCTGTATTATAGAAAAAAATGCAACCTGACCACAATTTAAGATTGGATTTTTTTGCTATTCAGTTGAACACAGGGGGAAAAATTGATTGACTTCCCCAGAACATGCTAAGGAAAAGATAACTACTTCACTCATTGGTGAAAACCAGAGGCCAGTACTTTGGCTGTGATTGACCTTTGCATCCCTAACAATAAATAACATTTAAATAAAGCAGGTTGGTGTGATTATCCATCATGCAGAGAGAAAAATGAATGTATTTCCAGCAGGCAAGCTCCACTCTCTCAGGTACAGAAATAAACTTTATTCCACTGCTAATCATTTCAACAGAATCTTAAAACACAAAGATCCAGTTGTCTTTTGATGGAAAAAGATGACCTAGAGCACAAAATTAGCAATTTGCAATTTGGTTATCAATTTAAAATAATACACATGAATGTGCACCAATGTGCTGTGGAGTTTTATACATTCAAGAGTTTCTAACCACATCAATAGAATAAAGGATCATAAGAATATAAAGTTTGAGTCTAGCTAAAGCAAGATGCATTCCTGTCTTGTTATTCTCTTTTCATTGAAAAGGAAGTGCCACTGAAATAAACTCTAGAAGCACCAGTATGTTCCTTTTGGTCTTTCTTTGCTTTGAATGTAATTCATCTACAATCAAGTCCAAGTACAGAGAGATGGCAGATTTCTGTTCTTTTCAGCAATGCAAACCACAAGATTCATTGTTTTCTTACCACATAAAAGTTTCCTTATGGTGATTACTCAATAAAAATCAGAAGTGTTCTCCAGGTAAATTTCCCATTATAAGTGGCTTGAAATCTACACTTCAGCATCTACTTGATGTGACAAATATACTTTGGAAGAATGAAGCTATCAGCACAATGCCCTCAAGGATAATAAAACTCTGGAGATAGGAGAGTGTATGTGTGGGATGATGGATCTGTGACCTGCAAAGCAGACTCTATAAATTCTGGCCATCAACACCACTGCAGAGACAGTTCTCCTTCTCTAACGAGCTCCGTGCCCTCCAAGGAGATGGCTGCTGCACCACCCATCAAGAAGCAGAGGTTCCCTGCAGAAGGAGTTCACACTGCCCATGTAACTCACTCATGGGGCTGAAGAACTCTCTGAGAAAGCATGGAAGGATGTGCTGGAGCTAAACAAATTTCAGAAGGCCCTTAGAGAAAGGGAAGAGGAAGCTGTAATTGGAGCTCCAAAAACAAGGCATAGGAGAGTCACGAGAACTCCATAAGCTAAAGAACTACATGGGGGTGTGATAATTAACTTGATTGTGGTCATCATTACCACATCTATATGACATATGCGTATGTATATACATATATGCATATAAAATTTTAATATAGTATACTATGAATATAATCCTTGACAACTAAATATTTTTTAAATGTTTAAATGTTGTACATATCATAAAACACAAGTGCATGAATAAAGAATTGATTATTTTAATAGTAATAAGATTCTAACTCCCTGATTATAGCTATTAAGTGAGTATTTACATTTTGGTCCACTTTTGTTTGGTCTTACCTAGAATAATTAGTAAAAATTTAAAAAAAATTAAATGAATATTTAAAATAAACTTTTGGATTTTTTGAAAGGATAATTGAATTAGACATCATCAGTTAGTGCCTCATGCCCATATTTTAATTTATGAAATACTAATAAATGAAAGTCTTTGATATGTGTATGAAATATAATCATATTAATGATAATAAAAATTAAACTATACCCCTACCATCCAATTAATGAAAGTAAATATCATCAAACATTGAAGTGCTTCATGATCCTCTCTCAGATGTCCCAATTCCTAGCTGTTTTGTGTTTTATTATTTCCTAATTTAGGAGTTGGTGTATACAAGCTGAATTCTATTCAATATATATGTGTCATCCCAGCCACACCAGAGACTGAAGGATTAAAGACAGTCGGACAGCAGGTTTGAAGCCAGCCTAGGTAACACAGCCAGACCCCATTTTGAAGGGGAAAAAAATTGCTCTATGGAATTAATAGTATATATACATATTACTATATTTCTCTCTCCTTCTCAAGAAAAATTGTGAAATATTTTACTTTTCCAGTATAACCAATTGTTATAATCATGCTATATCTTCATTTTCACTTCCTGTGTATATCCTATATGAATTGTCATAATGTATTTACCTGTTTATCTATCTTCCCAAGATGCTCCTAGGTTGTACTCAGGTTTCTTGTTTTGCTGTTGTTTTAGCTTTGTTTGTTATGGAATGTAGGTGTTTTATGAACGCACTATTGTAAAATGTTTCCAGAGATAAATGCCAAGATTTTCCCTAGTTAAAATTCCCAGTGCTATATTACTGAAATGCAATATATGTGCACATTCAACTATGTTGGTTTAGGTGAGATGTGAAAGTGACTGTTTTGGAATCCGCCATGGAGATTGGGGGATTGCATTAGCCAATGCTCCTGAGGGTCTATATCTGGTCCTTCATCCTTTCCTCTATGGTGTTATTCGCCTGCTGTGTCTCCTGGCCCTTTGAATTAAGCATCTTTGATTCACCACACACTTCTACTATGATGGTTCTGTATTAGAGACAGGCAGCCATGGACTGACTCTCCTAAAACCTTCAGCCAAATTAAAACTGTCTTCTTTTAAAATGAAGATGTTGGATGTTGTGTCTTAGTGCAGAAAATTTATAAATATAGTACATCAATTTTTCCCACGATGTTAAAAAAACTTAATACACAAGGAATACATAAAATTTTTGTTGTCCTTATTTGAATTAAGGCCAACTTTTTTTTGCTTTTTCCTGAATTGATGTGCATAAATTACTGTTATTTTTACTTTTATTTTTCCAATTGCTAATAGTTTGAGGTGTTTGATTCATATGTACTCAATTTACTGATCTTTTATATTTGACTGCAAGTTCCATTCATGTGTGTCATGGAGTGCTTTCTGTTCACATGTTTGGTGGGCAGCAGCTTCTTGGTAAGACATTTTCTGTCCTTCTACTTTGTGCTTGATGGCATCACTTGCTTTGGCTAATGTGATGGGTGACAGTCACACTTCCAGTGACTTCAGATGTGGGTGATATGGCTGATCCTGTCTTCACAATTAGAAATCTGTTACCTAGGAAGATAAATCTTCCTGCATTCTTTTTCTTTCCTAGGATTATTTTGGCTATTTTGGATCACTTACAAAATAATACATATTTTAATAGCTTTTCTTTCCTATACCTACCAAGCTACTTGGACAAACATCCCATTTTAATTTACAATCACTTAGAGTACAAATCTTCTATAATAAACAAATCAGAACCTTTTTATGTCAGATTCCAAAGAGGACCTGCAGATTCTCTCTGGAGAAGGTAAGTCCTATTGATATAGGAGAATGAAACACCCAACCTACCATATGTCCGGAATGAGTTCGTGTTCTCTAAAATTGAAGAATGAATTTTGGGAACAATGGAGGTTAAGAGCAGAATATATTATTGAGAGAAACAGACTTCTATCTGAGAGAGAGATAGCAGGGGTCCCGAATAAGTTACCAAAGATTCTGTATTTTCTCAGGATTTTTATAGAGTAAAACCATAATGTGAGAAGGGTCCAAAGTGGGGAAAACTGGGAACTTCCAAGGTAGAAGGCATGAGGTGGGACAGAGCTATGGTCAACCAATAAGTTTAATTGTTCAGGTAAAACTGACCAAATCAGGGACAAAACAGAGAGTCACTTAGCAAGGGAGCATTCTTATGGATAAGTGACTCCTCCTCAAGTGATTGGGATCCTGACTTTAGGCTTCTCAAAGTGAGCCAGATTTAATCTCTAAAGATTATACTTAAAGGTGTGGCTGTGTTTGTTTTGCCTTCTGTCTTGAGATCTAGCCCACAGCAAGAGGTGTGTGTCCCCTCCAAGGTCACTAGACATCTGGTCCTCTGTGCCAGCTTCTTTGAGGGCCTAGCCCTATCTGACTGCCTCTAATATTTATGACTAGCTCAGCTGCTTGTAACTCTATGACCTTAATGGGTTCACAGTACTCTAGTTGTTTATGAAAAATATCTGATAATATCACAAGTGGGTCCTGTAGGATACCAAGCTCTTCTTGTTGCTGTTTTTATTTTTTGCTATAGCAATACCATTACCACAGATTTGTTTTGGTTATCTGAAAAATAACTTCCATTCCAGTCATAAGTGCTGGCCATGATTACCTATGGTTTTTGAAAAGGAAGGAGAACATCTTTTTGGACGAATATAGGGAGACAGCATTATTGTCCACCAAATGGAATTGAACCATTCTGTTTTCATCATTCTTTTGCTACAGGAACCACATATCCACAATGCTGATTTTAAAGGGTTTATTTTTGGACACAGTTTCAATCCATGTTTGGCAGTTTCAGAGCAGAAAGGGCGAGTTGGAAGGGCATGCCAGCAAAAAGCTTTTCAACCCATGAGAGTCATAAAGCAAAATGAGAAAAGAGAAGCTGAGATACTCCTTTCTGACTGTCCCCCCATAGTGCCCCACCTCCAAATAGCTCCTATCTCTAAACACAAGTTTTTTTGAGGGCGTTGTAGATCTAAACCATAACATTCTGTCTCTGGCTCCTGAAAAACTCACATCCATCTCAGTATGCAAAATACAACTATTCCATCTCAGAGAGATTCCCAAAGTCTTAACATTTCCAACATCAATAAAAAATCCCATCCTGAAATCTCCTCTAGGCTCCTGTAAAACATCAAAAAGAAAGTTATACATTTCTAACATATAAGAGCATAGTGCAAACATTCTTGATCCAAAGTAGAAATGAGGATAAGAAGCAATGGGATTAAAGCAAGACCAAAGCCCAGAAGGGCAAACATTAAATCCTTTAGTCCCATGTCCAGCACCCTGAACAAGCAGTAGCAAGACAGGAATTGCAAAAGACTTTAGTGGCCTTGTCAAAGGCCAGTTGCAACAGTTAAGGCTCTGTTTTTGGGGTGGCTCTGTTCACTTCCTGAAACTTCTCTCAGCAGATATTCCATATTGTTGACATATATAAATTCTTGGTGTCCCCATTGCCCTGTCAGGTTATACCCACAGGTTGACACACTGCATTCTCAGGGGCCACTGCCCAGCCTGCCATGCCTTTTTTTGTAATCTAGATGGGACCCCCTTTTATCCCCAAACTCTTGCATTTCACATGCCCCAAAAACTAGCACCACATAAATGCAACATAGGGGAATGAAACTCCCAACTTACCATGTCTGGTATGAGTTCATATTCTCTAAAATCAAAGAATGAATTTTAGGAACAATGTAAGTTAAGAGCAGAATATATTTATTGAGAGAGAGAAACCTGTCTGAGAGACAGAATGGGTCCCAAGTGGGTTAATAAGGACTCTGTGTTTTGTAGGGATTTTTATAGAGTAAAATCATGAGGTAAGGCAGGTATAAAGTTGTGGAAAACTTGGAACTCATGAGGTAGACAGGCATGAGGTGGGACAGAACTGTGGGCAACCAGTAAGATTAATTGTTTAGGTAAAATTGACCAAATCAGGGACAAATGGGGAAGCCAGTCATGTAACAAGTGAGCATTCTTATGAATCAGTGACTCTTTTTATCGGTTGCTGGGATGGTGACTCCTGGCTTCTCAAAGTGAACCAGACTTAATCCCTAATGATTATATTTAAGGGTGTGGGTTGCCCTTGTTTTGCCTTCTGTCCCGAGATCTGGCTCACAGAAACAGGTGTGTGTTTCCTCCAAGATCATCAGACATCTGGTCCTCTGTTCCAGCTTCTTTGAGGGCCTAACCCTGTCTGACTGCCTATAATATTTCTAACTAGCTCAGCTGCCTATAACAGATGATGCCAAGGTTTGCTGCCGGCTCAAACAGTACCTAGCCCCCAAGGATTATTTGTACAGAGATCTCTGAGTGCCTGGGTGACTGAACGTCATGAAAAAATTGAAGGATACTAATTTCCAAGGTGACCCTTCTGAAACAAGAGTCCCTAGGACTTTCTTCTCAAATGAAAGCTTTACAATTTGGCACCCTTGAGCCTAAAAAGGTTGTGATCTTGTTGATTCTTGGGATGCTTTAACCCATCTTTTTTATTGTCTTGATGAAAAGTACTTGGCTTCTTTGTAATGCTAAACTTTTTAGCACTCTCCTCAACCCCTTTCCTTGGTCTAAACATTGCAAGTGCTTCGTTTTTGATTGTATAGCAAATTTTTCAAATCTACTTTCCTACATAATTGTTACTATAGATATGGTTAAAGACAACTTGCAATAGCCATGGCACACCTTGAACACTGGGTTACTTTGAAATTTCCTCCCCAGATTAATTAATTCACTATCTTTAACTTCTAGGCTCAGGACATAGGCAAAATGAAGACAAATTTTCTGCCAGATATAACACACATGGCCTCAACTGCCAGTGGAGTCCTTTTTCCCAGCTGAATTCTTCTAAGCTTGGCCTTTACCATCTGCATTTCTATCAGCACTTTGGTCTTCTGAACTCAGGCCAGAATCTCTTATCAACCTTAGCTTAGTGTTCTAGGGCTTCTCTTGTCCATGTGTCCAAAACTTTCCAAACTTTCACAAGCCATTTCCAAAGGCTTTTAATTCACATAGGCAGATAAAGTCACAGCAAGGACTCCCCCTTTCTGGAACCAAAATCTCTGTTAATCACTTTCTTGTCCCTACGATAAAATACCAAACACCCAAAATTTTTAAGGAGAGCTCTATTTTTGCTCACAGCTTCCGTCGATGCTGGGTGGCTCCAACGCATAAATGGCATGGTGGAATGGCACAACAGAGGAAAGACGTTCAAACAATGGAAGCCAAGAATTAAAAAAAGAAAGGAGGAGTTGAAATGAAAACGTAACCTTCAAAGACATGTCACCCAGTGACTTGTACCTTTCAGGCAGAACTGACCTCCAAATGTGAGGTTTTGGTGGGGTGGGGGGTGAAAATTAAACCTTAATAATTCCCTTTATGTCGAGTTCTAAGAAAGGAAAACAAAGAGAATAAAGATAGAAATCACCTTTCATGTTTAAAGATACAAACAAAATCATCTAGACCTCTAGGAAAGGGGACTAAGGGAATAGGTACTTAAATTTCGAAGCCACACACTGATCTACCCAGTTGTTACTCATCCCCATTGCTGCAATAAATTGACTTCTCATGCACATTAGGCTTCTCGGGATAGACAGGGAGCTAATAGTATCCAGGATGATTTAATTAGGCCCCAGTCAGCTACAGTATTTGTCAATAAAAGCTCCTCTCATAGTCACAGCTAGTCACACTGTTTGAGGATGCTAATTTCTTACAGATTTTTCGTATATATCTTACACGAGTAAGCCATGATTCATCAGCAGCTGCTAGGCCCATTCAATCAGGAAAGCTACTTATCAGCGTGCATAGGCATTATGGTACTGAGGACTCAGATGAGCAATGGATAAAAGGAAAGGGAGCCTCCTTGAGAGAATCAGAGGAACTGCAGAAGAACTGAAGAAAGAGGAGGATCTTTGAGTTAGCCAGGAGAGGAAGAAATCCTTGGCAAAAGAAGGAGCCTACAAAAAGTTCAGTGGGAAAACAGAATTAACTGGAAGAAACTTAGCCATGGTGCTGGAATACAGATCTGAGAGTCACATTAGGAAGAGCCTTCTCTGCTATGCTTGTAAGGAGAAGCAAACCAGGAATTTTGCATGCGCACATACATGTTCACGTTTGCATTTGAGAAGCTCTGCTTTGATCTGGAGGGTAAGGAGTGGTGCGCCAGGCAGAAAAATGGCTCAGCAGAACAAGAGCATTCCAATCCCGTGAACCTGTGAGAGCACTGATACAGGAGGATCACAGCCAGGGCCTGTGTATGGCCTGCAGAAACTGGGAAAGTAGAGGAAGCAGCCTCATCACGTAAAATTCCCAGAGAGAAATGAGCCCTGGGAACCCCAATTTTAGTCCTAAAGCCTGTGAAACATTTCATCTACAGGTTATAAGAAACAAATTTGGGTTGTGTTAAGTCACTTGATATGTGATAATCTATTGTGATAACTGCAGAAAACTAATACTGATGGTTAAACTGCTGGCAGTGAGATAAATTGAGGAACCACTAAAATCCATATCAAAGAAAATATTTCATGAAAAGTGGTCATTTATTCTGACAAACGTGTGGTTTTTCTAGAAAGAGCAAATGTAGGTAAGATTTGTCCTAATGATTAAATTTTCCACAAGAACATGAAACATAATTTGTTTTGAACAAAGATGAATTACCCATTTGCAGTCAATATCTTTCCATTAAGAGCACTGTCTCTTTACACCCACAATGAAGAAGCAGAAAAACAAAAACAAAAACATCAGAGAAACCAGACAAGCTCTCTAGATCTTTGAGACCAAAAAAAAAAAAAAAAAAAAAAAAATTCCTTCTGGATAGTGAGAGCTAATTTGCATCACATTTTAAGAATATAATTCTTTTAATTGGCCACTAAGCAATGTCATGTATGTCATGTTGTTATTATTTACCAATCAATCTCTGAAGGACAGTTGCTTTTTTCTCATGCTTACATTTAACGGGAGCTTTCATACACTTTCTTAGGCTGTAGGTCATGGGTCATTGGCTGCCAATTTAGTTCTTCCAAAGCCTATATTATTGATTGAATTTATACATTATGAAGACAGCGATGTAACACAGTTTAGAAATTCTGAAAACCTGACTTACTATGTAGCTGTGTGGTCTTGAAAGTAATCGAACCCTCACTGCGTATTTTCTGCATCTGTAACAAGGAGGGGGAAAAACCTGCTCTCTTCTGTTGCTATTATGGAGATTAAGTGAGATTGTTGCTCAAAGCTTTTGGCATGATATATAGCACAGGTAGTAAAATTTTAATAAAAGTAATTATTTTCACTGTAATGTTTGGTCCATACAGAAGCAAATGAAGCAATATAAGGAGATATGACACACATAGATCAATCTGAGTTTTCTATCACATTTTTTGTGCAGTATGACTATTCTCCCTACCCAATTTTATGTTCTTTTGCAGTTGACTGAGACTATGTGGAAACAAACTGTGCTGGAGTAGCCAAGACAAGCGGACTAAGTCCCCTGCATATTGGTACAAAATGGGAGAGAATCACTTCCAAAAGAGTCTAAATTTCAACTGTAAATTAAATGAATGTAAAGAATTGAGGGTGTTTGAAATAAAGAAGATTTTATGTGGAAAATTACAGGATCGTGTGATGTAGAAGTACAATCTACTTTGATCAAACTATAGAAAATCTTTTCAGTAGGCATGGAGTATCAAATGTATAGATTTCAGAAGAAATAAGAGCTTGCACTAGGTATACATTTTGCTTATTAGTGACTGAGGACTCTTTGGTTATTCTGTACTCTAATGTGATGATCTTGGTATCCAAGAGCAAGTGGAATGAAAAGCAAGATATTAGAGATCACTAATTTTTATAAAAAGAAAGAAAAAGGAAAATATTTTGACCATAAACATCTGAGAGAATCTAGTCTTGAAACAATGCTGCTCCGAACTAGAGAATAAAATAGGAAACTAAATCTAGAAGCATTAAAGTATAAAGAAATGTTAACTCATGAGAGTCTTGAAATGTTACCACTATAACAGTAAAAGCATAGTTACAATCACAGGATGGAACACTCACTGAACACTAAAAATTGCAAAGAAATTCTTTCTAACATTTCCTGGCATGTAAAAAAAAATGAAATATATTTTTCTGAGAGAATAAAAGCAAGATACAAAAGAGTGTGCATCACGATTTCTGCATTATAAAGACAATTACACAAACATTGTAATAATCACTACTTATTGGAGTAGTCATGAGAGAAATACTGCTATTTTTAATTTAATAATAATGCATCACTTGATTTTGTAACAAAACATATTATTTTAGCCATAGCATTTAAATGTGAAATAATAATAAAGTTATAAATTAAACAATCAGTAAGATTATGAATATGTATCTCTCCTACAAATTATTTAGATGTAACAGACCTCCATAATTACATGTTTAAATGAATGGATGTTTAACAGAATGCTGAAATAATGAAGATGAATTTTAAATTATTCAGGATTGCAGGAACTCAGAATTGATTTTCTAAGTGTAATTTCTTTTAAATTATCAAAGTGGGTTGCTGCCAACCCTCTGTTTTCTCACCTGTAAAATGGGAATTTCTCTTGCTAGACTGAAGGCATGTGAAGGAAATGTGCCATGTATCTGAGTACTACCTGATATTTACAGCTTACCTACTCTGAAACTGTCATTGGTAAATGTTTACAATAGGAAATCTGAGACCTGGCCTTCTGCTGTTCAGTTTTCCGTTTCAGGACGTGACTTAAGTCATACAAGCCAGCAGCTGTGACAGTAAAACCCTGCTCTGCAGCACAGTGTCAAGACTTGTCCGGAGTAAACTAAGCCCCCCAGTTACCACTCAGAAACTCAGAAACTCGGCAGCCCACCTGCCTTTCTGCTTGTCATGTCTATGTTACAACAGTGTTAGCTCCAGAAATATAATTCTTCCAGGCAATTTTACATTATTGAATACCAATCTTTCTGGACTTATGGCCATAATAGTAAATTATAAAATAATTATGGATTTAATGTTTGTTTTCTATTTCTTTACAGATCTGTGAATGAGAGGCAGAATCCCCTATTTATACATAAATGAACGCCTATTAACACCCTAGCATCAACAAGGCTGTAGTCACATATATCATGTGTGTGGCCACAAGCACCTCCACTGTGTTCTTCAGCATTAATCCCCCATGCACTGCCTACCGTATTTACTAAGCATCAGTCAGCCTTTGCCAAGACAGAGAATGATAGCTGTCCCCAAACCCTATCGCTCAACTGCCTTAAAACGTCTGGAGGGCAATTCTCCCATAGGCAAAACCAAGTTTGAAAACCTTACAGAGAACACCAGAATGAATCCATCAAAGAAATGTAAAAGAAAACCATTTTTCCCTCAAGAAAAAAAATCCATGAAAAAGAAATCAGAAACAGCCAGCTAAATTAAATGCAGTGTTTTCCCCATCTGTCCCCTACAGGAAAAAATGAAATGGCCCCTTGTGGAAAGCTGGTCCTGTTTTTCATCTGATATAATACACAAAAGCAGTTATGAGTTATTACAGTCCATTCATTTGTCAGTAAGCAGAGAGTGAGTCCAAAGAAGAAGGAACTCTGTGCTCAGGAAGGGTACAGTTAATTATGACAGGAAAGCCACATACACGCATCACTAATGCAGGGTTATCCCTGAGAAATGCTTAAAAATTCCAAGAGAAGTGATTGCTTTCTGCTGCTGTGACCTGAAAGGAAAAGGCTCCCAGCCTCCTCCTGCCACCGCCCCACTGTCATCAGTTCTGCCGTAAAACCTGGGGCTCACATAATATGTCCTCTCTCATAGTTTTCAAGGATTCATTTGTACTGGATATATATGAAACCACTGAAGAGCAAAGATAACTCAGATTGCCTTTTCATAGCGGAGATTCTGCCCGTTACCCAATGCAAGTGAGGTTATGTTAAATACAACTTCACTTCACAAATGGATTGATTCTTTAAAGAAACATTTACCATAGTAAAAATATTACTATGATATTATAGTAGCACTAAAATTGAAGATGATACTCATAGGACATCTACAGTATTATCTTCCTTAATTCCCAAATTGACAAGTGTTAATTTGGTTTTAGAAATATATCTCTTTCTTCTTTCTGTGTGGATTTTTCATAGTAATAAATGTATTGCCTTTGCCATTTTGGTACCTTCCTTCGACTGATGTAATAGTATTCTCTAGTGCCACAGGTTTTTGGCAGCCTAAAAACACATTTTATATAAAAGATCTGGCTGCATTTATTCAGGTAATTTCCCATTTGTCATTGAAATGCTGCAGTGACCCTAATGTACAGGTGCTACTGGGTATATATCATAATCAAAATTCTAGAAATGCTAGGAATACATTTGCATATTTCACTGCATATTTTAATTAACTTTACTGGTCAGAAGAGCAGATATTATTGACTCTTTCTCTACATAGTAAGAGACCAGGATCACAGAGCCAATTAATGGCAGAAACTAGCGCTCACACCGGGGGACTTTCTGACTGCAGTCGAAACGGCTATGCTCTCTCTTGCTTCTCTGTGTGGAACCAATATTCTTTTTTTCTCTGGGCCCCTATAAACCAAGAACACTAACATCTGTGACTGCAGCTCCTGGCTCTCTCCAGGGCCCCACATCTATATTTCTATCTGTCTAAAACATATTTTCCTCTAAAATTTCTATATAGTTTTAAATGAAATCATTCCACTACTGAACTGTGATTTACCCAATTCTCCTTCGGTTTTCCTGGTGTTCTTACTCCCAGCTCTGTACCTCTTTCCACCATTTCTCTAAGAAGCCAGAAGGTAAGCATAGCAGATTCATTTCCTGAGTATATGCTTAGAAATGTTCTTCTCTGTTGTCATCGTCAGGTGTTCAGCCCATCACGATATCTTGGTTCAAATGACCAGAACAGCCTCCAATGTGTTAACCTGGAATTTTTGTTTATGTTTCTTTCTAATCCTTTCTTCATACTAAAGCCAGTAACATACATATGTACATATGTATGTGTATATGTATATATGTATACAAATTATATATGTATAGATACATATATATATATATATATATATATATATATATAAAAGAATAAAACCAAGCAATTAAAAAAACAATGAATGTAATAAAGGACTTCACACCAAGATAATCGTAAATCAAAAATGGCTACCTTAATGTATCTTGTTATCTTTGAAATAGCTGCCCATGCCATCAAATATAATAAAACCAAGCAAGACAAAACAGAATAAAACTCAACCCATCTAAACAATGAAAATGACACAGGACTTCAAAACAAGGTAGTAAGGAATTAACAATGGCTGCCTCCTGGTTCAGAAGGAGATGCCCCATAGATGCTCCATTGTGTATTGTTACCCCCTGAATAGATGATCAGACCACCAGCTTTAGACATGCAAAGTCAGGGAAACACTAAACACTACAAGCATCAAATTGTATTTCACCTCAATATCAGCTGTCACCGCAGCCTGATCCCTGATTGGCCAGCTGCTTCCAGGGGTAGGGCGAGGGGTGGGCTCTTCTTGTTCACCAGTCCACAGGCCGGAAGGCGCTGGCACATGGCTTCCTCCACAGTGGCCTGCCCATGATGTCCACTCACAAAGAGGGCTTGCTCTTGATGACTTCTTGTCTTTCTCCCTCATAGTCTGTGAATCAATAATATACTTTAAAACATCTTTAAAAATCTTTCTAGATTAATATATTAAATAACTCTCTACCACACTCCTAATGGTCCCAATCTTAGGACCTGGCTTCATTTTCCTTACTCCTTGGATATATCAATCATATCAGTGACCCGCTGAGGCCACAAACTTGATGAGCGTTCAAGCCTGAAGTCTTGTTCTCCCCACAGACACTTTACTGCCTCCTTTGTCTTTTTCTCTTTTCTTCTAACCTCCACTCCTCTTTCAGTTTCACCTGTCACTTCATCAGGAAATCCTCAATTTCTCATGCAGAGTTGTTAAAATGTATATATGCATGTATCATATTATATGCGTAAACCACAAATTGGAATCTCTTTCACGGGTCACTGTCCTCTGTGTTCTTCAGTAGCTGGCAGGGAGCGTTTTGCTCATCCATATGACCATAGCAGGAGGCAAGCTGCCTAGCACGTGGAATTTAATGACCAGCTCATGCTCTTTCTCTGCTACTACTTTGTGTATAAAAGCACTGGTTCAACCACCCAAGAAGCTCCATCTACCATAAAATGCGTCCCTCAGCTGTAGCAGAAGTTTTGTAAGCAACCATAGAATGCTGGCAGACATATCACCAGAGAGACCTAAGAACACACAGAGTAAGGGTGACATGGTATAAATGAGTGACCCCAACATTGTTCTTAGCCCCTTCACCTCTGAAGGACATGAGTCTTCCAAAACCCTGATAATTAAAGTATTTCAAGTGGGAGCAGATTTTAATGCCTGTTAAATCAACAGGTTTATGGATGATTTAATAAATTTTGTTTAATCATTCCTCTGTGAAGACTGTGTCAAATACACTGCCTGAGGCTCATTTTACTTGAAGTTTGTCTCATTTTCTTTCATATATACGTTGAAGTTTTGTGTAATTTAAAATGAAGATCTTCCAGAGCATTTGTAGATAGTTTAATTACTTTTCTAAAAAAATTTATGGGAGCCCTAATTTCCAGGGTTTGATATCTCTCTTGATTTAATTACTTGAAGAAGAAAATTAGAGCATTTGGATTCATTTTACATTTACATAGTTTCATAATTGGATTTAAGATAAAATCCTGCATATAGCTACTCACTAAATCTATCTGCGGTAGTAGTGACAGGGCCCCCAGAGAGCAATATATGGGATATTTTTGTGTTTTTATTTCCATTCCACAATTTAAGAGACTCTTGGAAGTTATTTATCTAGTATTCTCTGTTATACCAACTTTTAATGAGAAAACACCTGGAATATCAATGAGGGTCATATATGGTTGCATATTTTCTGAGAAGTTGGGGAAACTCATTGAAATGTAGTTTGACTATTCAAACATAAATCAGCAAAATCAATACCTAGATAAAACATGGTAAATAAATGATAAGATTCGATGGCTTTTATAATAAAACTTTATAACAGCCAGAAGAACATTTTCTAGGTTTTATTTTTATTAGTTCATGTTTCCAACACATAATGATAACATTTCTTATGGGGAGTTGACGCATGCACACAATGTAGCTTAGTTCGTTTTTAGCCCCTTCCCCTCCAATCTTCCCCCTCCATTCATCTCTTAATCCCCTTCCCATGTGAGAAAGATTTATATCCTTACTTCTTAATATAGACAGACAGACAGATAGATAGATAGATAGATAGATAGATAGATAGATAGATAGATAGATGTAGAGAAAATATAGATATAAATATATTTGTGTGTTCTTTATTTAGTGTTGAGGGTTTCTCATTCAACTGTTATCACACCATATTTAAGTTCATGTGTCTGACTTATTTCATTTAACACTGCGGTTTCAAGGTGCATCCACTTTCCCACAGATGACCCCAGTTTACCCTTCTTTCCAGCACAGTAGTATCCCATTGTGTATAAATACCGTATTTTTTATCTGTTCATCTTTTGATGGGCATTTGTATGCCTCCAAGATTTAGCTGTTAGGAATTATGCTGCCATAACCGTGGATATGCATGTGTCACTGTTATGTGGTATCTTTAACTCCTTCAAAAAATATGTAGAAGGGGAATATATGGGTCAAACGGAATTTCTAGTTTTAGTTTTTTGAGGAATCTCTATAGTAATTTCACAGCGGTTGCAGTAGTTTGTATTGCTACCAGCAACATAGAAATGTTTCCTTTCCCTTGTGGCTTCACCAACATTTGTTACTATTTTATTTCTTAGTGACAGACATTTTTAATGGAGTAGGATGATTTTAACTTGCATTTCTCGAATGGCTAGAGATGATGAATACCTTTTCACTTGGTTATTTTTATTTTTCCTCCTGATAAGTAAGTGTCTGCTTACTTCGATTGTCCATTTTTTGAACTGGCCTTTTGTTTGAGGAGGTCTAACTTGTTTGAGTTCTTTATCTATTTTAGCTACGAACCCACTGTCTAAGGAATAGCTGGAGAAACCTTTTCTGCAGGTTGCTTCTTCACTCTTTCAGGTGTCTTCTTGGCTGTGTAGAGGCTTTTTAACACAATGCAATCCCATTTGCTGATCCATGGTACTATTTCATGTGCATCTGGCTTCTGTTTAGAAAGTCCTTGCCTAGCCCATCTTACTTGCTTGCAATGTATGTATTTAATTTCTAAAAATTGAATGATAAAACTTATGGAATGCAGGATGGGATATTTACCAAAAGTGAAGAAAAATTAAAAAAAAACATTTTCAATAAAAGAGATATTTCAAATAGTTACAGATTTCCATATAATAAAAAAACCCTCTAAATGGAAACCAATAGACTAAAGAAAAATAGTATTATAATAATTTAGGAATAATATTTCCATTAAGTATGAGAAATACTTAATGCTGATGGTCTATAAATGCATATATAAATTCAGTAGACTACATCAGTATAAAAACAAATTAATAAGTAATATAGTCAAGTTGTATGAAGGGAAAATAATAAACACAAATAAAACAATGTATCTATTGTCATTCTATATCATGTTTGCTGATGACCTAATGATGTAGTAAAGATAGCAGACCATGATCTAGAAAGATTTATACCAAATTTACGACAGTGGCTGCACATCTGACGGAGGGATCATACCAAAAGAACACGGGATTTCAAGTTTATCTTAACCTAAATCTGTATGGTTATAATAGCCACTAATTAATGTATTCCAGGCCTTGTTTTATGAACTATTCCATACTCTCTTATGAAGTGACCCTGTTCAAAACTTATTAAGACTATTCTCCTGTGCTCACAGAGAAATAGGGCAGTGAAGCCACTGGTTCCAGGCTACAGGTGTTAAATATTTACGCAGACACTAAATCTTTATATTTGATAATATTTCTTTATAAGATGAAGCACAGATTGGCACTTTTAATGAAATTTATACACATTTGGGGGATTTATGTTCTTGAAAATGAATATAATTATTAAGGAAAATATCAATAGATAACAAATGTCATTCGGTTGCATGTCAAGTCATCATTTTTACTGCTATGAAAAAAATTTAACAGAATAAAAATCCATATTAACCATAACTTTTATTGAGATAATGTCTATACAGAAAACACTTTGGAATCATTTTACATTTCAATGCATCTTTGTTCATCGACGTTTATACTGTGATGTGAATTATGCTTGCCATAGTATAAGTTGCTAAAATGAAGATACATTTACACCAAAATAGGAAAATAGTTTTTGAATGTGATGATTTTAAGAGGCATTGAAAACCTTCCAGAATTTTATACATATATATATATGTGTGTGTGTGTGTGTGTGTGTGTGTGTGTGTGTGTGTGTGTATTTATCTCAGTATACCTTAAGATAAAGTATCATGTGATTTATTTACTTATTTGATTCAAATGCAAGATATATCCATAGAAACTCCTGTACTGGTTAACTCCTCAGTAAAGGTTACATTGTATGAAAAGCCAACTAATTTACTGTCATATGGTATTAAAACTAGTAGAAGTCTTAAAATATTGTTTTAGATTATAGCCTAATATACAGAAAATTTGAAAGAAAATACAAATAATTTCTAAATTTTTGGATCTAGTTCCTTTTATTTTTCATTATTTTGCTACATTTGTCACAACTAAGCAAAACTGATGCATTGTTACTAACTAAATCTACTCAGATTTCATTTGTTTTCCCCTGAAAACCTTATTCTGTTTCAGAATCTCATCCAGGACAGCATATTGCATCTCCTCAGCTATGATGCTTTCACAGACATCGCACAGTCAGCATTGGCAGTTTGAGGAGAGTGGCCAGGTATTTGTAGGGTACCCCTAGTTTAAGTTTATCTCGACCTGGCTTTCTTGTGAGAGGACAGCTGGTATTGGGACAAAGGCTGTGGATGCAAAGGGCTGTTCAAACCACATTACATCCAAGGTGCAAGCTGTCGCCATGTGTCACCTAGAACGTCTGCCCCAGACTTCTTCACTGTAAACTCACATCACCTCTATGTCTCCTGTGCTTTTTGAAAGCAAGTGGGTACCCTTGGTCCACACCCAAGCAGTTAGAAGAAGCTGCCTTCCACCTCCGCAAGGGGAAAGTATTTATTTACAGTAATTGAAACCCTTCTGTATGAAATTTTGATCTCCATTAATGACATGATTATTCCTTCATATCAACATGGATTATGTCAATATTTATTTTTAGTATAGGTCTTAATAACTTCTATGTCTCTTAGATTTACCTCCATCTTATTTATTTATTTACTTATTTTATTTTTATACTGTACATTCAACCCAAGGTCTTTATGCTGAACTATATTCACAAACTTTCTTATTTATTTATTTACTAATAAATCAAGTTCTTGCTTAGTCACTAACTTACCTAGGGTAGGTTTGAACTTGAGATCTTCTTGCCTCAGCCTTCCAGAGTGCTGGGATGACAAGCCACTTTGGTTTTTTCTTTAAAACTGTTAAAGCTGAGCATGGTAATGCACATCTCTAATCCCAGCATTTGGGAGGCTGAGGCAGGAGGATCACTGCAAGTCCAAGGCCAGCCTGAGATACAAAGTAAATTCAAGGCCAGACTGAATAGCATAAAGAAACCTTGTCTCAAAAAGACAAAACACAAAACAAAACGAAAAGAAAAACACACAATGATTCGAGCTCATCTTGTATATTCCCTGCTACCCTCTGAAAATTGGTCTTTTCTTCAAAAAGGGCCTTGTTCGTTCAACGAAAAATGGTAACAGAAACCAATATCTAGGTACTAGACACAGCAATTTTTTAAACACATGATTTGTTCCAGGGTTTATGCTCCATCAATAACAGGATAAGGCTTACAACCCAGGTTCCCTGATCCTCCCCTTTCTATTCCAATATTGTGTCAGTGTGGATGGACCACCTCTGTTTAGTCATGTGGGCAAAAAGAAATTGGTTGGTAGGCCACCCCCTAGAGAACTTTCACATCAATCTACTCTTCTGCTCATAAATAACACCTTTAATCACATGCTTTCCTGTTTTAAAGCCTTTTAAATGCCTTTTGGCCATCACATATGTCTGTCTCAGCTCTTTAGTTGCACAATTACCTCATCACTGACTCTTAAAGGTCATAAACCCTTTCTTCCTGATGGGTCCTTGGGCTATCAAACTGTAACGTTCTTTTTCTTGTGCTTTAATAATGCCTGAGGAAACTTCACATGACTGCTGACCCACCAGCACTCCATACTCATTCATGAAGAAATACGTGGTCACCATTTCCCACCATTAATTTTATAGTCCTACTTGTTAGTATGGGAAATATTATAACCCACTACCTCAGCTTCTTTTTTCATTGCCAAGACAAAATATCTGACACCTAAAATTAAAGGGGGAAAGGTTTGTTTATCTCACAGTTTATAGAGTCCATGATCAGATGGCTCCAAGGCAGGGAGGCATGGGGAGGGAGAGACAGAGGGGACCTGTTCATGACAGGTATAAGACAGCAAAAGCAGCAAGGGACAAGATCAGCCTTTTTATGTCCCTTGGGTGGTATCCAGGTTACTGGGATTTGGGCAGTGCTAAAGCCATCAGTGGACTGATTTAGTAATCCCCCACCTTTAATCCCAGCATTGTACCAGGAATCAGTCACACACTGTAGATCCAGCCATCTCGGAAAAATACTCACCTGTAACTGCATGAGGCTTTGGGAGAACATTTAACACAAATCAAAATACCCATATTAATATTTCAGGCATTAGAAGCTGGCTTTGATTTTATACATGGTAAAAGATAGGGGAGAGTGATTTGACAATACTACATTCAGATTTAAAATATCCCTTCTATTTTTGTTTAGGTAGAAAATATTTCTGTATGATCTAAGAAAATTTTAAATCTCACTTTCTAAAAGAAAGAAGAAACTTCAGTTTTTACTTCAGTTTTCAGTAAATGGAATAGAATCAAGGGTTCTCCATGGTGTATTGTCATATTGCACTGCCTTTCTTCCTTGGTGTTCTTGGATCAGTTCATCACATCCTATCAAAGGTTCAAAAATAATTGTTTAGGTACTGAAAAAATGGATAAGAAACACAAGTAAAGGAGAAAGGAACAAGATTGAAATGTCTAAATCCTACGTTATTTCTAAAGGTTAAAAAAGAATGCATATTTTCTTTCTAAATGTCAATTTAATCTGAAGGGCAGCAAACCTCGAATAACATTTGAATGTAATGTAAAACTTTTGAGAATGAAGCACTTTCCTAGCTAACTTCTTGTTTTGCTTGTGGGTGAACTTCATATTTGACTTTCAGCTGATGGAGAGCTGAAGCATTATTCCTATTTGGAAGTATAAACACAATAGCTGGCTATTATCAGACAGGAAAAAAGAAGATTCATTTGCTGGCCAGTAATCCCAGACTGATTACTGAACTCACAGGCAGGATAATGAATGAGTTCTGTGATCATCTGACTGGGTGTCTACCCAGGACTAGAAAGGACCAGGTATTGAGCATTAGTCTGACTAACCAGGACTTTCAAATGTCTATTAAGTCTGCTCTCTCCAGAAGTGTTTTTCGTAAGGTGAGTGTGGTAGAGGAGCTAAGTGTATTACACTATATAGATAAATGAGAAGGGTTTGCTTAGCTCAGGAAAAAGACCACTGGCTACTGGGTCGCAACTTCGCATGAACAAGAGGTGAATAGACCTGCTTGAACTTTTTGGTCTTGACTATATTGTCAGCTACAGGGAATCACAATTTGGAATTTTATAAACTAGACTCTTTGAAAGGCAACACTCTGAAACACTGGCAGTCAAAGGGAGAAGTTTTAAGTCATGGCTAAAAGAAGATGAAACCCAGCAAGCCACATCTAAGTCCATCCTGAAGGGTAGGAGGCTGGACACTTTCTGCATCCTGATGGATCAATTCTTCTCTTTCTTATTAACCACTACATCACTATTAAACAGGGACTCTCATAATCTGTCACATTTTCCTCATACGCTAGTGGAAGTATTATTCATTCCTTCATAATAATCTCATGGGATTATTGTCATTATCAAGGGAACATATAGTTCAAATCTTATGAACATATGGAAATCCCTTTGACTCTTAAATGTGGCATTGCTTTTAGAAAATTAGGTGTTTTCTTCTCCTTATCAGAAAGTGAAGGAATTGAACTGACCTCTCAAGGTATTTTAGACCCAGTTCTCACATTCTAGAAAGAATATTCATATTTTAGAAAATCCAAGATTTTTTAAACACATTTCAAAAGTCTATTCATTTTTAGGCAATCCATCTTTAAATAAATACTTATAGGCCTGGGAATTTAGCTCAGCGGCATAAGTGCCTGCCTTGTAAATAAATACTTAAAACAAAATTATTGAATGGAATTAAATTATTTTTAACATTCTTCCCTTAAAGTATGTGGTTTTCTACCATATATTAGCTGTATCTAAATACTTTCAACTCCTTTACTTCTAGGTTTCTAAATAGAATGTCTGTAACTTAAGTACCTGGCATCAAATAAAAAAGTGGAAAAACAGAGAATTATAAAGTGAAAATGTTTATAAAGTGTATTAATATTAACCTTTGCACTCAATATCTGGTTCTATTTTAATCTAATTTCCCTTCCAGTAGGGGCAAAAAGTGTTGCTGGTTTGAGGCCCTAAAGGAAACTTAACACTAGGGAAAACACAATCTGTGGCCATGGCTAAGTGGACAGCTCACTGCCTATTCCCATGTCTACTGCACAGAAAAAAAAAATCTCCAAATTACCTTATGATAACTCTTCCTAACTGCATACCTAGAGAAAAAGAGTTAGTCATCTAATAAGACATTATGCTATGATGTCAAAACAGTACTGACAGTGATTTATCAATGATGACTTTCACATGTTACTTATTAGATGTTTATCAATGACAGTATTATTGCCAATAGACTTTCAAATGGAGCTAGCATACTGCTCATTCTTATCTCTTCTGATATCATTATATGTCATCAATGATCTGTCTTCCTCTGTACTAAAGGATTAATACCTCACTGAGATGATTAAATTGTTTAATTTTACTCTCTTCCTCTGTATACTTCAAATTATTTATCTTTTTCCACTGTCACCACCAAGAGCAGAAAACCTGCCTTAGAGCTTTGTCAGGTTTGTCCTGTGAGACAGATGAGCTTTTCTTGTAGGCTCATAGAAGGAAGAGGGTCTCTAGAGTCAGATTGGAATAGAAGCCAAGCAAGCACTCGCTCCTTCTTGAGTACTCATGTTCTGTGGTTTGGTTTACACAGCTCTTCTTGTCATGGTTCCATTTTTAGTAAACCTTCTGTAAAGAAGGTGTTACTGGTTGTCTCCCTTGAGTTTAGACAAAAATAAAAGCCTTACTACAGAATAAAGATGCAGATCAGGATGGGTTTCCAACCTGCAAATCTCCATGTCTCCCAGGATTCCAGTTTCCTCAGTGTTGGGAAGCTTTCAGCAGAGACAGTACCGGCAGAAAGTCATCAGGCATTTATTTCCCCTTGACTTCTATAAACAATGCAATCCACTTGGATTCTGGTCAGCATGAGTGGCACTGCCACCACCGCCAGCACTATTCCAAGAGAAGTTTGTAATGGGTCCCCCAAATCTTGCTCACGAGGGACTATAGCTCTATATTCTTTGGTTGCTTCCCCAGCTACAAACCACACAAACCAAAGTTTGTGTGATCTTAGCACTCTAATGACTAGGGCATCCCCATTCTGTCCCTATGGCTCATTCTTCAGTGAAAGTGATCCCAATGGCTCAGGCATCCACTTTAGGATCACAGCTGTAATGGAGCTGATCTACCAGTCTGTTAAGATAAATAATTTATTGTAAACCCTTCAGCTCTCAAGAAAGATCAGGTATGTTCAGAAGGGCATGGCCGTAGACAAAGACTTCAACTTTCAGTCTGAGCGTGAAGTTTTATTCACACTTAGAAACCAATTTGCCATCTATACACAAGATACTACTAAACCACGAAACAGCAAAATAGGAAGATAATGGTTTCCATGAAAGCACAATATCTTGGTCCATTTAAGATGACAGTGGTTAGTAGAGGGAGCCTGAAACCCTGACAAGTTTCATGAGATCCAAGTTCCAGGACCATCGTGTCACCATTACCTCCAGAAAAGTTCTTGAAGACAAGGAAATTAAGGCTCAAAGCATTAAGAATTTTGGCTCAATTCATATCATCAATAGTTTTTAATACAAGAAATTAGCATAATGATCTAGACAAAATTCAAGTTGAAAACTAATCACAGTACTCCGATCAGTCCATAATCTGTTAGGAGCCTTTGCCCTGTGACTGGAGGGAAATGCTCCCCGGACTTGACAGCAGCCACACCCACCTAACTCCAGTCTCTGACCCTGGGCCCAGTTAGGGTTCTCAGGTCTCACTTAGTGACTGCCTATAAAAATGTCTCCTTTTGTTTTTCCATCCTACGGTGTCTTCCTGGTGCTGCTAACCTGTGGGTTCCTAATTCTCCCTTCATGGTCCTTTCGATACCTGTGCGATCCATTCCTTATATTAAATTACTCATATTTTGTTTTTCTAGAAGAACCATGCTTATGAGTTATGGATTCAAGGAGATTATGGCTCCTTTTTTTTCTCCCCTGGATTTTATAAATGCTGCTAAATAGCTACTGCAATGAACCGAAAGATTGTGTTCACTAAAATTCCTATGTTAAAATTCTCACCACCATGGTCATGGTATTAAGAGATGGGGGGTAATTATCTCACACTGGTGGAGTCTGCATGAATGAGATTAAGGCCTTTATAAAAGGAAACCCAGAAAGTTTTCTCAATCTCTTTTTCCCATGTGAACACACAACAAATGTTGGTAGTTTGAATTCTGAAGATAAACTCTCACTAGAATGCAACGATGCTGGCACCTTAATCTCAGACTTCCAGCCTGCAGACTACAAAAAAGTGCATTATTCTCTGTAGACTCTTGGATCATGGGATGATGGTATAGTAGCCTACACTGACTGAGACAGGGGACTGCTGTAAAAATGGAAGACTGTTATGCCTGCAATATAATTGAAGCTTCGTGACTTCTATGTTTTCATTTAGCTTTGCATATTGATTTTGTTTTCGCATCTTGTTAGTGTAAGGCCATTGTTGGGTGGGCATAAAGAAGTAAAATTATATTTCCAACCATTTGTTGTTTTGAAAATTCAATGAAAACTAATCCAAGCAGGAAAACCTTTCTACATTTTTGACCAATTAAGTCACCTGTGAACTTACGCATTTGAGAATATTTATACTTATTATTCTCTTCTTATTATAAGGTCAAAAGATAATTTGACCTTGCAGGAAACATAATGTAATGCAAGTATAGGTTATACACAGAAAAGACCAATAGAAATCAGTAGCTTGCACAGAGGAAGTTAGAATTTGTGTGGGAAGACTATTGATCTAAACAGATAGCCAACTTTCCTCTGCAGGATTTCATGTGCTTCCATATAAGAATCCAATTGGGGTAAGAAATTCTGACCTCACAAAATCACAGTAGTTATTGCTCTGTATCGGTATCTGTATCTGTATCTGTATCTGTATCTGTATCTGTATCTGTATCTGTATCTGTGCCTCCACCTCTGGAAAACAACTTTCCAAGAGAGGACAAGAATGGCTTCCCTTTGGCTGCTTCGTGTGAGGAGCCAGGAAACTTTCCACAAGTATGATGGAAGACAATGAAGATACTGAGTGAGGTCAGGCAAGGCTGCATTCTGAAGTCAAATAAGCTGCCCCCCACTTGAAGGATTTAGGCACTTTGGCTATGCTCCGTAAATATCACCATCCTTCTTTGTAAGAAAAGTCTAAGGGCAACTGTTACTGTAAGAGGCATACGTTGACAAAAGTGACCTGTCCTCAAAAACAGGGAAATGGAAATCAACTTACCTTGGAAGAGTTAATGAAATCAAATTGTAATTCCTGTATAAATGTTAACATTTTAGTTCTGGAGGGCAGAGAGTTGGGTTATTTCCCTGAGTCCTCCACATAATACTCCGTGTTCTTCAGGAGATTATGTAAATTCTACAAGACTTCATTTCCTACTTACAAAACAAGAAAGAAAACATACCCATCACAAGGGCTGCGGTAAAAATTAAATTGGAAGACAGAAAACACATGGAGCACTGCCAGTTTTATACTTACTACAAAAACCAACTGATGATGCTGGAGTGGCCAGAAAATGTGAAGACACACTGCCAGAGGACATCATCATACTGACAGCAAGAACGCATCAAACCCAGAGAGAGGACGTCATCAGTGAGGAGTTAAATATAGAAGCCAGTGACAAAGCAAAGCCTTCCCCGTGCACATTCATCCTGGTTGGTGTTGAGTACAGATGTCTCTCAGAGTGAGTCAGTGTCTGGGCTGTCTGATAGGCCACCAGAACTTGATGCTGCCAATGACAGAGCCCATACCAAAATTCCAGGGTCTCCTTTGCTGATTCCAATTAGCAGGCACACGTCTCATATTTTGGCTATAGATGCCTACCTAGAAAACTGAACCCGGTGAGACTGTTCTCTTCATTTACCTAGAATGTTGACCATCTCAGGGAAAATTAGTCAGTTGTCTCTCTAGTTTTGCATATTGATTTTGTTTTTGCATTGTTATGTAAGCCATCATTTTTTGCATGCAGAAACTCTGGGAGTCTGAGGAGGCATCAGTGGATATCAAGATAAGAACCAGTAACCTGAGTTATGTAGCCTCTACTAGCAATTAGCTAGTATTTGTTTAGTTAGTACCATTCTGATCATTGATTGTCAATCACTGTAAAAATAAAATGCTTTGAAATATATAATGTATAGTTGATGTTATTAGTACTTTTGATATTAATAGTAACATAATTATGATAAAATATCTGAATTTATAAATCAAAGAGCTTTTATTTGGGATTGGGTTAGGGTGATAAAGGAAGACAATGTCATTTGCATTAAGTTTTTTGGTTTTATTAAAATATTTAAAAGAATCCTCCACAGATGAGAAATAGGGTTACTGCCAAAAAAGAGTATTGCTAAATATTTTCTCCTCAAATAGAAAAAGAACTAGGGTGTTTTCACCATACTTTCCTCTGAATCAACCAATTACTAAAGCAAATTCATTCTTTTGTTTAATAATCCAGTCAATCACCATCAAATATGAAACTCAGTCTGCTATCATGCAATGAATGGGATAAATGAGAAGTAGTATCTTAGGATGCTGAGAATATAAAATTAATAATACATTTCTACTTCTTTACTAGTCAATCTAGAAAAGCATATAATTTTTATATGATAAGAATATGAGGTAATAAAAATCAGTAGTATATATTTGTAATAAAAGGTACTTACTATCAAAAATATAGAAATTACAAGACACTTAGTGACATTTGACTGGACATTAAGGTTTTATATAGGCAGTATTAGAAAGGATATTTCAGGATATAAAAATAGCTGAAGAAAGTGGCATCTATGTAGACACAGATTTCCAACGATCATCACATGTTTGAAATAAGGTATCATTTCAGTCTTCAAAACACTGTATATTCAGGGGAAAAAAAATCAGGAGAGTGTAGCAAGAGAGATGGGATAAGATTCAAATGGGCTGCTCCTATCTCACAAATGCTAGTAAGTTCACCTTTCATTCCACAGACCTTGATGTACTGGAAATACTTTTAAAAATACTACTTGTATCACTGTCTGCTTTTAGATGCATGTGTTGTAGCTGGCTGTACAAAAGTACACACAAGAGAAGAAACTGCTTCTACTATCTTTTCCTTTGCATTGTCCAAATGATCATTGTATTCATAAGCTTAACTTCCCCATTAGCCTGGCCAAAGTCATAAGAACATAAACTATACAATCTGTTCACTGTTTTTAACTCAATATCTTAAAATTTAATGTAAACTATATTTTTTTTTGTTTCAAACAGATGGAGCAGTTTTGCACTGACTGATTATAAAAATGACCAAGAAAAAGCCAGCTTAATTTATTTTAGTGGATATAGAGGTGTTTCACACATCAAAACAAACAGATCAAATTCACAAACCATTTAATGAAAGGGAAAATAACACGATACAGCCTGAAAAATTTATATAATTTTAAAAATCATACCTGAATCAGAAAGTTTACTAACCAAAGTATCCCTAATTTATAAAGATCTATTATACAATGTTGGGAAATACTGAGATTGTTCAAGGATATCTTGTCAGTGCCTTTTCAAAACCAACAGTCTCTGTTGGCATTATTAATCTTGGCTTTCAATATTTCAGTACAAGAGATAAATAGGCTATGAGAAATCAGAAAGAGTGATTGATTGGACTAAACCTTTGACAGGAAGACCTTGAATTGTGGTTGCACATAGAGCCCTTTTTCTCATAGGTAACTTTTAAATTATCCAGATACATTGTTCTGCCTGATTGATCTCTTTTACAACACAAATAACAAGTCATTCACATAAGTAATTTGGGAAATATCAAAAATACCCCAGGGAATTGGCTTTCACAGTGGTTGTTCTGCTAATTAACCACTGTCAAGAGGAGTGGAATTCAATAAAGTAGTTTTCCACTCAAAATTTAAGAATAATGTCCAGAATCCAGAAAAGTTGTTTCAGAGAAACCATGAGGCTAGAAATAAGAGGAAATAAAAAAGCAAACATGCACTATCTATCAACTATGATACAGAAAGAAAAAGTGCTGGTTTCTGATGGCCTGGATCTATTACAGTAGGGTCTCACTTCGGGTGATTTCCGAAGAAATCAAACTAGACGAAAGAGGATGAAACTTACCTGAAACATGTATAATAGAAGATAGACGTGATGTGCTCATGGCAAACTCTTACTCCTTTATTAAAATCATAGTACAATCCTCCTGTAAGAAAAATAAGTTGAATTATCTGTAGGAAAATGGAAGCACTTCAAGACCATAATGTTAGATGAAATAAATCAGACGTACAACCTTAAATAGTGCGTGGCTTCTCTTACATAATAAAGCCAAATTATAGATAATGAGCCAAATAAAAGATAGATAATAACAAGTAGAGAGAACTTTCTCAAGTGGGAAGGGGATGAAGAGATGGAGGGAGGGAGGAGAATCAGCTGAACAAAGGAACAAAGATGTGCTATCCACATACAGCAGCTCGGCCTAAGGGAGCAAACATTATGTATTGGAAGCCTGTACTAATAAAAAAAAAAAAACATATAGAATAATTTTTAAAGTTGAAAAGCATACCAAGCTGGGGATGTGGTAACAATGCCATTTTAGGTTTCTTTTTTTTTTTTGTCTTTTTCCTTTTTATCAGTTCTGGGGATCTAACTCATGACTGCCTGCTTGCAAGGCAGGCGCTTATGCCGCTGAGCTAAATCCCCAGCCCCCCATTTTAGGTTTGTTAAAACTAAATGGGGAAATGGATGATAAATTCTCCTGCACAAGATTTGACTCAGATGCAAGGCAGAAGTCAGATTTGGTCATAGAGATGAAGACAAAAATGCTGCGAAGGTCTGGCTTCCAACGCCCGGGAGCAGTGACAGGAGACAACTGCCCCTGTGGTTCACCAGCAGGCTGACAGGCCTGAGTGGCACACAGCAAGAGCAAGGCAACAGTGCTGGAAGGCACGTCTTCCGTAGCAGGGATGCCCAGTGACAGCTGCAAGGGACGGTGGTGCACAATCTCTGGGAATAACACTCTTCAGCGGTGAGGGCTCCCTGAATACCTACCAGGCTCCGAAGGAAGGTGAAGTTGACAATGAACTGAAGGGAGATGGAGCAGCAATAAAGCCTGTTTAATTCCTGATGAGACTGACTCAGTCCTCTGTACTCATTTACTGAGAAGAGGGAAGCATGTTTTCTCCAAATATACTATGTATCTCCATTGCTGATAAACTACCCAAGATGCCACGATGCCAAAAGAAACAGAGAAACCAAGAAAATCAAAACCAATTGCCAAAAGAAATGTAATAAATAGGCCTAGGGCCTGGGATTACATCTTAGTGGCAGAGTGTGTACTTATCATACAAAATCCCTGTGTTCAAGTCTCAGCACTAAGCAAACTTATTAATTTACTATAACTAACTTACTAATTAACTAACTAAGCAAACTAATTAACTAACTACAAAGACACCGAATCAAAATGACCCAGTACTTGGAACTGTCACACACTTTAAAGTATGTAATTAATGTTTGAAGGGAAGGAGGGACAGTGAATGGTCTTGCATGAAGACATAGGAAATGTAGCCAGAGAAAGAAACTAATAGAGTGACACAGAAACCCTATCATATGTATGTATGTATGTATGTATATATGTATGTTTATATAATATATAATAAATTAATCAGCAAATAAGTTAATCAGCAAATCACATCAGTAGATTTAACATAAGCCAAGAAGATATGTCAATAAAGGTACCTAATTTGAAAGAAAAAGAGAGCAGCAGTAGAGGAGAAAGAGGAGGAGGAGAAGAAGGAAGAATGTGAGGGGAGGAGAGATGAAGGGAGAGGAGGAGGGGAGGAGGGGGAGGGAAGCAAAAGAGAGAAAGGAAAGAAAAAAGGAGAGAGCAGAGAGATAACATTGGGAGAGAGAGAGAGAGAGAGAGAGAGAGAGAGAGAGAGAGAGAGAGAAAAGGTACAAATTATCAATATAAAAAATAAGGAAGATGAAGGTGATATTTTAATGAAATTACAGTTCAAGTTGTTAATACCTGAAACTGAAGATGTGGAATACTCCTGTCTGTGAACATGACGTATATATTAACTGGATCCTAACCTCACCAGAGTTTCAGAATTTCTCTCATACGAGTCATGGGCAAATTTTCTTCACTTTATCCCTAAATGTCTTTTGGGTAGGATAATGTTGATGGTGTGGCACTGTAAAAGTAAAATTCCTAGTGCCCATTGTTTGTATATAGGGAACTTATTAACTTTATACATTAAGTTTATATCCTCCAGTCTAGCCATGATCACTTATTAGTTCTAGGAGACTTTTATGGGTCTCTGTGATGTTGTATTTATCTAATCATGGCAACTGTGAAGAAAGATGACTTTGTTTCCTGCTTCCTCCTTCCTTTCCTCCTTCCTTCTGTATCTCTTATTTTTGTTCTTAACTAATTTTGTTAATTAAGAAAAGATTCCTGTTAATGGTGAAAATGAATCTCTTCACTCAGTTGGTAATTTTATCAGGTAAATAACTAATCCTCAATATTTAGTAAGATTTTAGCTATTGTGGTTTAACAATTGTTCTCAATAAAGTAGAAAAATTTTCTCATTATTCCCAGATAGAAAATTTTCTAGTTTTCTGAGTCTTTTATTTTATCATGAATGATCACTGGATATTATCAAATGCTTTTTATTCATTTATTCATGTGATTATAGTTCATACCATTGATAGATTATATTAACTACTTTGGAATATTAAACCTGTGTTATAAAAATAAGATAAATCACACTTGGTCATGGTTTATGATTCTAGTGTTAATATTTTTTGAAGATATTTGCACCTATGTCTATATGATATATTAGTCTGTAGTTTTCTTTTGTATAATACCTTCATCTGGTCTTAGTATTAGGATAACGCTGTCCTCATAGGTAGATTTAGGGGGTGAATCTCTGTTTTAATGGAACATAAGTTGTGTCTGTTTCTAGATGTCCCCCCAAGCTTCATGGGATCATAGGTGGGGCTTTGCAGAAGTAGCTGAATCTAGAATGTGTGATGCTGGAATCAAGGGTGTGTGATTACTAAATTACCCCACTGATTGTTTACACATAGTTCTGTGTAAGATTAAGAGTGTCACATCCCAGATATCAGTGCTATTCACACAAGCATTTGTATTTTGGATAAAACATAAAGGAAAGAAAAGAAGGCTGCTGTGGGCATTGCTGGCTGCTGCTTCACCACTTTGCTTCTTCACTAGTTTCTGCCTGCCATGAAGTGTTTCTCCTCTGTGATGCTCCTCTGCTCTGCCAGCTGACTATAGACTGGAACCTCTACAGACTGTGAGCCAAACAGGATTTTTTTCCTTTAACTTTGGGTGTCAGCTATTTTGTCTCAGCAATGAGAAAAGTAACTACAAAAAAGTGTAAAAGTATAAAATTGTGAGAAAAATTTTGTTTTTAGGAAAAAAAGTCCTTAAGGCACCCTGCTCACTTGAAAATCTATGAAAGCATTCCCCTGTACCCAATGTTTAGCCATCCAGACATTCAAAGACCTCTGCAGCCATTTAGGGCCCTGGCTACCGCTAAGCTTGTAGGGGACTCTTTACTGGCATGCAAAATGCAAGAGTTATGAGGTCTTGGAAAATTCACCCAGGTTTCAGAGAAAAGCCTGGGAGGCCAGGTCATGTAATATGACAGGATTACAGTCCCTGCCAGGAGCCACAGAGAAAACAATGCATGAAGCTATGTGAATGAAGACAGTTTTAGTGGAGACACCAGAAAGTTAAAGACATCAGCAATGTGGACCATCTCAGGAAAGCTGCAGGCAGTCAGCACAGGCAGCCCAAAAGGAAAGCCAGTATGCTACAACCAGCAAGATCATGGGGGTGAGGTTGCACAATCTCTGATGCTCACATTTCAACACACTGTGCTCTGGATGCCAGACATGGAGCTACAGGATTTAATGTTTCCCCTTTTGAGTTTGAGTCTTGCTTTGGTTCTATTATTTTCTATTTTCTTGTACAATGGGAACATTTGTTCTGTGTCATTGCATTTTGGAAGCATGTAACTTTTTTTTTTTTTTTTAATTTTTGCAGGGACGAACAGCTAAGAGTTCGTTTTGAGTCTCTAAGGATATTTTGAATTTGGACTTTTGAGCAGTGATGGAACTGGTAAGACTTTGAGAGAAGGAATTAACATGTTTTCAGTTGTATATTGGGTATTTACATTATGTCAAGGTGTATTATGACATTGTCATCTCTATTTGGAGACTAAGTTTGGTTTAGGAGATGTGTTTGGGCATCAAATCAACAAGGGCTGGACTTGTGATGGTTAATCATTTTATTAACTTGATTGTCTTGAAAGATGCCCATGCAATTAGCAAAGTCTAATTCTGGTCATGTCTATGTGGGGAATGACCTCGGGACAGTATCTGTTCCCTGCCCCTTCCCCTTGGGCTCTTCCTCTGCTCTCTGTTTCATGGCTGCCTTTGAGGTGACCAGCTTCCCTCCACCATGCTCTTTCTGACTTGGAAACAAGTGATCATGAGCTGAAAGTTCAGAAGCAAGAAACCAAAATAAGTCTCTCCTCAGCAATAAGATATGTAACAAAGACAGTGTATTATAGAAAACTAGTGTCATTGCTCACTCAAATGTTTAGTAGAATACACCATTGAACTCACAAGGGGTTAGCACATAATATTTTAGCAGAGTATTGTTTAGATATCTAGATGTTTATTTAGATATCAATGCAGATTTATTCAGATGACCTACTTCACCTGGTATGAGCTTAGGTAGATTATATCTCTCAAGAAATTGATCCTTACAAAATTTTTCATAGCCATGTCTTGACTTTGAATAACTACAATATGCAATGTATTAACTATTGTTACTCTCCTATTATCTTGCTTTGAAATTTTGTTTTTTTCCCTTTAAAATAAATTTTTTTGAATTGATCCTTTTCATTGTCAAAATTTGAGGCACAGAATTCTTCAAAATATTCCCTTGTTATTGTTTTACCTTTGCTAGTCTTTTATTTTCCATTTTGTTATTAATTTTATGCTCTTCCTCCCCTCATCATTTTTTTTTATCTTTTCAAGGCACAGATTTTAGTTTCATTAATTTTCCCTATTAGTTATTGACCTTTTCAATCAGCTAAACTGTAGCTTTTTTTCTGTTGATTTCCTGTCATATGTTTTATTGACTTCTGATGTAATTTTTATTTTTTCTTGTTCTGACATGAATTTAACTTTCCCATTACATCTAGTTTACCAAGGAGAAAGTTTATATCAAACATTTTAGAACTTTCTTCTTTTCTCATTTATGAATTCTATAGTATAAATTTTCCTATAATCACTTTTTATAGTATATTACATAAAATTTGATTATATTTTCATTTAATACAAAATATTTTGACTTATTTTCTTTTCAGGCTTCTTTAACTGAGATCCTTTATCCAAGTTTGTTGCTTATTATCTAAATATTTTGGAATTTTCCAAACACTTTGTAATTTTTTTCTAATTCTACTATAGTCTGAGATTATACATTGCATGATTTATTTCAAATTTGTTAGTATGCATTTTTTTGAGTTAAAAAGTAGTCTATATTGGTATATTCTATATAAGTTTTAAAACAATATATATTCTGCAGTTGTTGAATGAAATATCCTATAGCATCAGTTAGCTCCAGTTACCTGATGATTCTTTTCAGCTCAGTATATCTGTCATATTTAAAGCAGGTTTTTTAGAATTATGTGTAGGCGACTCATTTTTTAATCCACTGATAGTTTTTGTCTTTTAATTTATATATTTGAACCATTAATATGTACAGTAATTACTGATAAAGTGATTTAAAAGTGCCACCTGGATGACTATTTTGGTTTATTGTCTTTGGTTATTGTTCTCTCTCTCTCTCTCTCTCTCTCTCTCTCTCTCTCTCTCTCTCTCTCTCATCTTCTAACCTTTTTCTGACTTCTTCAGCTTTAGTTAAGTATTTTATATGTTTCCATCTTTTTTGCTATTTTTCCTAGAGATTATGCAGGTATTTTGGGTATTACAGTTGCTTCAACACAGAATATCTCTAAATTTTAACCCCAATCTCTTATAAAACTTGTGTCCTAATTTCATCCATTCATAAGGTATCAATGACTACTTTCCCAATATTATTGTTTTTAAGTGCTATTAGTTAAATCACCTAATAAAGAAAACAAATTATTTCACTTTATTTTCATTTGTTCCTTCCCTAATTGTCTTTCATTCTTTATATGAATTAAAGTTTATTTCTTATATAGTATTTCTTCTCTGAAAAACTTCTAGAATTTTTTTTGAAAAGCAAAGCCAATTATGGGAAATTATTCCATTTTTTATCTGAGAAGTTGCTTAGTTCTTTCACTTTGGAAAGATAACTTCTAGATAACTAATTCTAGTTTAGTGAATTTTGTCTTTCAACAGTTGAAATACTTTACTCAGCTTTATTTCGTTTGCATGGCTTTCCAAACAAGTTCATCGTAATTCGTATTCTTATTACTCTTTATATGCTGTGTTTTTTTTCCTTTGATTCATTTCAACATTTTTTCTTTGATTTTTATTAGTTTCAATATTATTACCTAGGTCTATATTTCTTGAAAATTTTTGTTTAATATTTTCAAGTACTAAAACTCTTAGTATTTTCAAATGTTAGATTTGCGTTATGTCTGTCTCAATTTTGAAAAATTCTTATTGCTATTTATTCAGAGTTCTTTCTTTCTTTTCTTTGTGATGCTCCAATTTTGTATGCATTGCTCTTTTTAGATGTAGCCCATAGTTCTTGAATATTCTGTTACATTCTTTCAACTTCTCTTTTTCCTCAAATTCATTGATCCTTTCCTCAGTTTAAGCCTTAAATATGCATTGCATTACCAGAGTTACAGTTAAAATATGTACTCTGATTCTGTCTTAGAAGAAAGACCAATATTCTTTTTCCAGCAAGTTCTACCTTTGTTGGTCCACGGGCCATGCATTATAGATAAGCCCTCATTCACTTTGTACTCTTAGTCCAAATCCCTACAATACTGAAAGTAAGATTCACAGAGTTTAAAGTTGCAGTCTCTGATTGAGGCAGAAGGAATTGAGTCTGGGACTCATTGTAAGAAGTGTTTGACTGACATAAGAATAAGTAAATATTAAAACTGAGAGACTTAATTCTCCCAGCGGAAAATCAGGGAAGGCACTTTACCACACTTGTGTTTACTTAGAGCATTTACTTTAGAAAACCCATCATTGTAAGTTTTTTGAGTCTTTGAAATGCCTATACCTTTCTTTAAGTTAAACAAGGCTGTCACCAGCTTTAAGATTCTGGAAATATGCCTTTTACCACCAAAGATATCTTTGTGTCGCAGACTCCTGGTTCTGCACCCTAGGAGTCTCACACTGAAACCACTTCCTGTCATAAAGATATGAGAAGATATCTGAAGTCTCTTCAGATAGAGTCAATTAGCTAAAATAGTTGGATGTCCAATTACCAGGTGGATTTAGAATAAACCATGTTGTGACAAACAGTGCTGTCAAGTCCTTCTACTTAAGGACTAGTTATTGTTTCCCTTGAGATATGTGTGCATTGGGTTGAATTTGCTTGACTATACAAAAGGGTAAAATGTATTTTTGTCTTCTTGGTCTCTTAGATGAATTGCCTGTGACATTCAAGGTATTTTGGCTGCACATTTATTCAATAACAAAACTTTCCATTTGGAAAGGAAACCTATTCGTGGAAAGATTTGTTTGTTAAGGAAGGGGTGTTGTTTTTTAAATATATTTTTCCAACATTGACTTCATTGAGCTAGCTGGCCAATGAGATGATGTATAGTTATTTAACAATCCTATTCATGGACTCCAAAAGAAAGAATCAGATTCCTGAGTAAAGGGAGATAAATAGGAAAAAGAAAGAAAGCAGTAAATGCCTTTCAGCCAACTCTGCTAAGTAAAAACATAATACATGATGAAATGAGTAAGTAGGCAAATCCACACATACACACTGCATATCTCAGAGAAGATCAATGTGAACACTGGAAACACAGCCCCTGTAATTTGAAAGACTGCTCAGGTAACACACCAGATACCTGGAGTCCGTGTGCTTACCTGAAAGCATTCTTGTTCATAATTACCTGCAGAGGGCAGAGGGCTGATGTGGAGAGGGCCAGCAGCATGGAATTCTCCTCATTCTTCCTGAAGAAATGAGGTGCTGTACACTGTAACAAGGGCATACCAATTTCCAAGGCACTGTTTGGTAAAGCAAGTATTTCTTCTATTAAAAATATCTCTGAGTGTTTGACTTCTTTTTCATTATTCTACCTCAAAGAATGTCCTGAGGATCTCAGTAGTGGACTTTATCATCCAAGAGTGCAAGCTTGGGGGATTCAACATTATTTTAGAACACCCTAAATGCCCCAGCTGGGTTCAAATGGGTGTTCTTTTTCAAAGTCTAGTCTGGACTGTGTGCTACATGAAAACTGCAATATAAAGAGAACAAATTTCATGTGGACATTTTCTAAACAATGTCCTCTGACACATCCCTGTTAATAGTTCATTTCTGAAGAAATGAAGAGCCAAATGTGGTTAATCTACTTACACCTCAAAAGAATGCAGTCCATAGAGAAATGTAGGATGATAACTCAATGAGAATACTTTCTTTTTTCTTTCAAAGACCGAAATATTGAATTGTTTCTCTCAAATGTTAACTCTCTAAAGGTAAATATTATCTTAACATCTTGAAATTTTCCCAACTGCAGAGAGACAAAGGTTTATATAAAGGTTCAGTTTTTTAGAAACACAGTAAAGTGAACACACATAGAATAGTTTATTATAGAGAGGACTCCAAACTATCAAAAACCTCTCACATATCAGTAGACTAATTAGGAGGCTCCCCTAAGACTTCAGTCACCCACAGCAGTGACTCCCCTGGGTCAGATAACTGCATTCAGGCCAATCTTTCTTGGCCCAACCACAAGTCCCTCCCAAGCCTGGCTTGACCTTTCTTTACAGCCCTCTGCTCCTACCTTATTTACAGCAGTGGTTCTTAAAGTTTAGCATGCTTTGGAATCACCTGGAGGACATGTTAAAAAAGATTTTAGGGATCCACTTGTAGAACTGCCGATTCAGTAAGGCTTTGGTAGAACCTAATAATTTGCACTTTTGACACATTCTTAGGTAATGAGGAAGTAGCATAGACGCAGTAAACCTGAGAAAATTAGAGACAAGAAAATTTGTAATTTTAAAAATTGTACTTTTAGGAAAATCATAAAACTAATGATGCCCTTTTCCTTTGCAGGAAAATCAGTACCAAAAACTTCCAAGTCTCTTAACGACACAATAAGCCTGTAAATTGAACTCTGGCCAAATGCCCTGAAAATCCCCTAACCACCAATTTCCAAGGCACTGTTTGGTAAAGACTATCATCATTAAGGCAGACTATCATCATTAAGGAAGCAGCAATATGAGAGGGTAGTAGATCTCGACTTCAAACAAGGGTAAACGGTGTACATTCTAGCACGGCGTGTCCAGTAGGCAACATGGCAGGCAGTAGGAATACGCATGCTAGACCAGCCATCCTGAAGACCTCTCCAGCACTTCACAGAGGTGGCCAGCTACATACCCTAATGCACACTCTTATTGTGTGATTTGAAAATTCTATCTAAGAAGCCACCTTATGCCTCTCAGTGGTATGTCTTGAAAATCTTTTCCTGTGACAGAAAGCACCAAACTTCTAACTCGCCCTGTGGATGAGCTGGGTGGAAGTCTCCATGTCCCCCTTGGAGAACCCCTTTGAATCCTAGCGAGTAACATCTTTGGTGAGCCAGTCAAAAGGTAAACAAAGTCAGTCAAATAGTTTCCATATTTTAACTCTTTGCTCTCTGACTTGGTTTTCTGTTCTGGCCTCCCTGCAAATGTCTGCATGTTTGGTGTCCCTTTGCAACAGTCGAAATCTCATTTTCTCCCTAGAAAATGATTCTTTAGTGTAAAAGTATTGAATATATGAAGCACAGGTTTCCTCTAGCTAGAAATAGAGTTGTCACCAGGTACCTTCTAAGGCATATGTCCAGCTTCATTAGGGACCCCTGCAGGTCACCCTGCTCTGGGGCATTAACAAGATTTCTTTTTCCTCTTACTAGTTTTATTTTCTACATTTCTTGTAAAAGTTTCAAACAGTTGCCTATGAACATTCTACAGAAGTCTGACATTAACAGGCAACCTAAAAACTATGTTAAAATAATAGATCTCACCTATAGAACAAATAGATATAATGTTATGTTAATATTAATGATATTAATACTAATAATATTAAAACCTGATAAAGTGGTTATATTTTCATTTACATATAAAACTAATATAAAAGATACAAAGAAAGAGACTCATTTTATATTTCAAAGAACTTCAGTATCCAAAACGATTGCAATAATTAAGATTAACTGACCTTTTGAGTGTTCAACAACTGAAACTTAGAAGATCGAAGCTAAGAAATACCCAGAGATCTAGAGGGACAGCTAATGTTTGGGCCTTTGTCCTTCACAGTGAGCAGGGACTGAGGGAATGACCAACCCTTCTAAAAGAGCTTTAAGCCTCGGGCAACTCATCTCATCCAGCTTCCTACAAGGGGAATAGGTGGGTCAGAGGAGAGAAGCCAGTGTACATTCTACAAAACATGGGGGTCACTAAAGAGAAAAATGGGAAGCCACAGGGTCAGGCAAGATCAGGACCCATCCTGACAGATGGCTCCACGGGGAGGAGTCAGGATCCTCACTCAGGCCCAAAGGTAACACTGAGAAAACTGGACTGACCTTGAAAAAAGTAGATTAATTCTGGTCAGCATGTTATAAGCATCTGAGTTAGTTAGAAATATTACAGGCAGTCAGACAGAGCTGAGCCCTCAAAGGAGCCAGGGCAGAAGTTCAGATACCTTGGGACCTTAGAGGAGACAGGCACTCCTGCTGTGGGCCAGATCTCAGGGACAAACTATCAAGCAAATACATCCACATCCCAAGAATTGATAGTCTAAATAGATCTCTATCACCCTGAGGAAGCCAAGAGTCACCATTCCAAACTCTACAGGAACCCCACTGCTGTTAAGCTTTCTTTCTCTCAGTAGATATATTCTGATATTTCCTCCATTGTTCCTAAAAGTCATTCTTTGACATTGGAGAGCACAAACTCATACTGATCGTATAGTAGATTGGGAGTTTCATTCCCCTGTATCAAATCCAGCTCTTATTTTGACATGCTTTAGACAGCCAACAAAAAATAATAGCTCAAAAGTAGAATAACTAAATAATATAAAAACAGATAGACAGGACATAAAAAGGCTCCCAACATGGTACCAGTGCATTCAACTACATCTATAATATACTAACCTACAAACCTGAGAGGTTCAAATTCCCAGTCCTGCCAGCTTCTCCAAAAATGTGTCTCCTTATAGTATTTTGATACATATCCAAATATCCTTGTAGTAAAGATTTGGTTTCTTATATAGATCTACCTAAGAATAAAAATGCCACTATGAATATCATAGCTACCAACATTGTTACTATGTGGTGTAAATTAACTTTCTGTCATTGTACTTTGGGCTTTGTGTGTTTATGAGATCTTAAGCCCATCATAAAAAAAGATCTTCAGTTCTACAGTGTAGAGGCCAGGTTTCATGTTCTGAACCCAGGAATGAGAAATTTAATAGCTCAAATTTCCACATAAAAACATTGGTTAGTTCACCAAACAGAATGGTTTGTACTGTCATTGTTTGATTGTCTACTTTTCATATTTGATTTTGTGACTAGGCAACTATTTCTAAGATAGCAATATTTAATTTATCATCTAGTGATTTCTTACTGTTTTGTTTGAAATTCTGTATTATTTCTACCCGTTTTTCTGTTTGGCTTTTTTTCTCTAAATAAATTTTTTATACACCCATTGGTATCTTATTTTCTTTATTCTTTGGTCATTACGATAATTAAAGTAAAAAAAATAATAATTTCCTACTAACAAAGTAGGAAAGTCTATATGCTTAAATTTCAGTTACTATACTTGGGTAAACACTTCAAGACAAGAAAACTTAATATCGAGATTTACACCAAATACTCCCTAATTTTAACTGAATTCTCCCATTTCTGCTATTCACCATAATTCTACTTTTAGGTTTGGTCCTTGCCTATTTAGCATGCTTGTAAAATTGAAATCTTCCAGGTTAATCAAGTTCCAAGTTCCACATTTTAAAAGTTACATTCACAAGTTAGTTCAATACTATATTCAATGATCTCTAGAGCAACTTGGTTTAAAAAGTTCTCATTTTAAAAAGCACACTACTGTGTATAGGAATTCTGTGTTGTTCTATCATTGGTGTAGACTTATCTTCTAATGTCCTTGGCCTCTTTTCCAAACTATCAAAGAATGATTGTTTTTCAAACAACAAAATCTTATTTTCCTATGTGGCATTCTGATCAAGATTTTTGATCCTTGGCTAGATAGTGTCAATAGCCTCTCAATCTAAAACAGCCATAAAAATAGACTTTTTGTCTGACCCACCTTGAAAAATAAGGCATCAAAAGTCTTGGGTTCAAGGGATGAGGCAGAGAATTAAAGATAGGAAGAAAAGAGAAAATAAACATTGCTATTGTAAAGCCATATTTTAAAGATCAGTTAGTTTCAGGTCAGAAACCTTTGTCATCCCTATACTCTTCCAAGAAATTAAAAAAAAAAAATTCGACTCAAGTTTAAGACACTATACACTGGTAAATTGGGTAATGGTCTATGCTTTTCACCTGTAAATTGTTCTTGCTCCCACTGAAGCACCTCCTTAAGGAAGCAGCAAATTTAACGGCAGGAAGATCTCAACATCAAACACAGGAAAATGGTTTTCACTCTAACCCAGCAAGTAGGAATTGTCTCCTAGATCATCTGACACCCCCAAACTACATAAGTAGCTAACTCCACATCACAATGCATTTCTCTTGAGGATCCACAGTCCACTCTGAGTTTGTACTTTAAAACGCTATGTAATAAACCTCTTTTATTCTCTCACTGACACATATTGAAAGAATATCTTTCTATGACTGAATTCAGCAAACCTATAGCCTAGTCCATTGGTGGGGTGAGTTGAGGTCCCATCTCCTCTTCCAGGGAGCTCTTCACACCCAGCCTAGGAATAGACCTGGTGTTTCTGCTCTGGTCTGAAGTCCTTTTTCATTTTCTTTTCTGCCCCTTTACATCTCCTCAATCTCTTGATCCCCTTCCTATTTGAAAAAGTCACACCTCCTTACCTGCTGTTGTCTAACTTTTATTTTGCTCTTTATTGCTATTTTCAGCTTCTTTTATAAAAGAAAAAAAAAGACAGTATTTCATGTTGTATGTTAGACTTATTTCATTTAATATTATGGTCTCATAGTGCATCCATTTTTCTGCATATGACTCAGACTTATCCTTTATGACATAGTATGTACTCCATTGTACATAAATACCACATTTTCTTTCTATATTCATGCATCGATGACCATATTGACCACTTCTAACATTTAGTTATGAAATACACGGGTGGTCATGTGCCACTGTAAGATGAGATCTGTAACCCTTTCTGGAAGATTCTACTGGTTTACATTCTCATAGCAGTGAAGAAGGCTCCCTTTTCCCCTCAGCCTTGACTGCACTCGATGTAACCTCAGTATGTTATTAACTTACATTTCTCTAATAGAGCTGATGAATATTTTTTCATGCATTTATGGTTATTTGTATGTTTTACAGTGAGAAGTTTCTCCTTATTATACTTCCTCATTTTTTGATTGGGTCTTTTATTTTGGGGATACTAGGTTTTTAATTTTTTGTATATTCTAGACAGTAGTCTACTGTCTGAGAAATAGAGGGCATTGGTTTTCTAGTCTGTAGGTTAAATCTTTATTCTGTTTGTTGTTTTATGTTGTTTCTGTAGGTTTTTTGTGCTGAATATTTGTAATTTGGTACAATGTTAATTGTTGATTCTTGTTCCTATTTATTATGCCACTGGGCCTCTATTTAGACTGTCTCTGCGTATGCTTATATCCTCAAGAGTTTTATATATTTTTGTCTTACAGTACAATTAATACTTCCATTCTAACATTTAGATAATTGATGCATTTTGAATTTAGTTGAGTAAAAGATGAGACATATGGGACCAGACTCAATGTCTTTTGCATTTTGCATGTGGATAGACAGCTACCCGGCTATCTTTCAGCATATGGTTTGGCCCCTTTGCCAAAGCTAAATATGCCTTGAGTTGTTTCTGTATCCTCCGCACCATTGGTCCACATGTCTGTTTTTTGTGCCAATACCATGCTATTTTTATTACTGTAGCTTTATAATGTAACTTGCAACCCAGGATTTAAATCCTTTCTTCTGTGCTCAGGATAACTTTTGCTATTCTTGGTCTCTTCTCCTTCCATATGAATTTTAGTATTATTTTCTCCAGTTCTGTGAGACTTTCTGTCACTATTTTGACTGGAATTGTGTTAAATCTATGTATCTGTTCTGAAAGTATAGCCATTCTGATTGTATTCATTCTTCTTATTCAGGAATGGCAATATCTTTTCCCTTACTGGTGTCCAGTTCAATCCTATTTTTCAGAATACTACAGAGTTTTGTTTGTTGGTTGGGTGGGTGGTTAGGTTAATACCTAGGTATTTAAATTTTTTATGCTATTGTGAATGTTATTATTTTCCTAATTATTCTCAGTGAGTTCAATCTATAGGAACACTTGATTTTTGTATGTTTATTATTTATCATTCTACATTGCTAAATTTGGTTAATAACTCTCAGAGACTTTTGGTGAAATTGTTTTGGGTCTTATATGTAGAGATCATATCTTCAATTAATGATAATTTCACACTTCCTTTCCTATACATATATCTTTTATTTCTTTATCTTGCATGTTTGCACTGACTAATGTTTCCAATATTACACAATACATGAATAGGAACAGTAGGCATCCTGTCTTGTTCCTGATTTTAGAAGAAAATCTTTTAGCTATTCTCCATTTAATGATATGGACAGTAGATTTGAAATAAATATTCTTTATCAAATTAAATAGATTGAGAAAAGGTCCTTTTATACGTATTTTCCTTGTTTTTTTTTTTTGTTTTTTTTTTTTTTGTTTCAGGGGCAGATTTTAGAATTTCCCAAATAATTTTTCTGCATCTATTGAGATGATCCTGTGATTTTTGTCCTTAATTTTTTCTGTAGGATATATTACAATTATTAATATTTGTACATTGAACTATTTTTGTATACTCTGCAATAAAGCCTAGTTAAACACTATGTAAGAACATTTGAGGATTAGTTGCACTCTGTTTACCAGTATCTTGTTGAAGTTTTGTTTTGTATCTATTTGCATTAAAGAGACTTGTTTTGTTTGTTTGTTTTTGATGGAATTCTTGAATGGTTTTGGTATAAGGATGACTCTACCTTTTACAAATGACTTTGAGAGTACCCTTTTTATTTCAATAAAGACTTTGAGGTATATGGGCATTAGGTCTTCCTTAAAGTTCATGTAGAATTTTGCAGGATTTTTTTTTAGATTTTAGGAATCTTATTACTGCTTCTATTTCACTTCCTGTTATTGGATTATCCAAGGGTTTAGTGTCTTCTTGGTTCAATTTTGGAAACTCCTATATATCTTGATCTATTCATTTTTTTCCTGAATACTCCAATTTATTGCCATACAGGTTCTCAAAGCTGTCACTAATAATCTGTATTTCAAGAGTCACTGTGTTTTTCACCATTTTAATTGCTATGAGATAATTGCATTGATTTGGATTACTTCTTCCCTTTTTTGATAGATTAGCTAAAGGTTTGTCTCTTTTCTTAATTCTTTCAAATCAACTAGCTCTTTGATTCACTGATTATTTTTATATTTTATTCTCAACTTCATTGATTACTTTTTAACTTTTACAATTTTCTTTCTTGTGCTGGTTTTGTTTGTATAGTTCTTGCTTTTCTAGGACCTTAAGGTACATTATTAGGTTATTTATGTAGGCTAGCTCCATTTTTCTGATGTGGGGATTCACAGCTATAATTTCCTTCTTAGGACTACTTTCATTGTGTCCCATAAGTTTTGGTATGTTGTACTGGTAGTATTGTTTAATTCTAGGGACTATGTCCTTTGTTCCTTAATTTCTTATGTGACCCACTAATTATTCAGTGGCATATTATTTAATTTCCATCAATTTGCATAATTTTTGTTTTGCTTGCCATTGATTACTCAAATAATTTCCATTCTTTTGCACTTATTTAAACATGCTTTATTGGCTAGGATTTGGGTGTAGTTTTGTGTGCTGTTGAGAAGAATGTGCATTCTGTTGTTGGGTGGAACTCTGCGTGTAACTATTAAGTCCATGTTTTGAAATGTCTGGGTCAACTGTTATATTTATTTGTCGACTTTTTTTAGTTGATCTATATGTGCCTGTAACATACTAAGGCCTTATACCATAATTGTATGGATATTTATCTGATTTTTTTTGTTGAACAGTGTTTGTTTTATGAAGATTGTATTCCTTGGTCATGTATGTTTATAATTGCTATCTACTCCTGGTGAATTGTTCCCTAATCCATCATGCATAGCTTTTTTATTTTTTTCTTTTCATTCTTCTCGTCAGCTTTGGCTAAAATTCTTATTGTAGTCAGGGATTGCAAAGAAAACAATTACATAATGGACACATAATTTATAGTAGTACTTTATGCTAGTTACCCCAAGTCAAATACAAGAACTGCAGGAAAACTGTCTACACACTAAAGACCTAGAGAATTCAGCTGAGGACATGGATCCTATGGCAGTACTCTGCATGAGCCTAGCTGACCACAGAGATCACATGACAATACCTCCTCTGAGCCCAACTGGGGACCTAAAGCCCTTGACAATGACTCATGCAAGTGTACTTCATGGACCTGTGCTGGGAAGGCTCAAAGGTCAGTGGTGGAAACTAGAAAGTCTATGCCAGCAGAGTGACAGATTTGTGCCAGTGGGTTGAGGGTTCTGCACTGGAGTCAAGAAGAAACACTCAAAATAAGGATAGGGCTCCCCCAAAATTATCACAGCCATCCTCAGTGACAATGAGGTCTCGAGCTCCTCTGATGATGATGATACCTGAGTACATATCAGGAAGCCAGTGTGAAAAACTTTTCTTGGATATTCAATAGCACACATCTTACCCTGTGGAGCAAGAAAGCAATGCTTAAAGGACCAAAACTCTCCCAAAGTGAACCATAGCCATTCTCAGCAAAAATGAGATCCCAAGCTCCTCCAATGACAACAGCTGAGTTCATATAAGGGAAGCCAGCATGACAAGCTCCTCCAGGAGAACCAGAAGCTCCAACTGTTCCAAACAACAGCAACACTTAGCAGAAACCAACAATGTTACTCTCCCTCTTCAGGTCTCCTTTTTATGCTGGCAGTTTTCCCCAGGTGGGCCATCTGCACTCAACACCATGCTGATTCAGTTCAGCTGGTGTTTAGATTGACCACCAGTTTTTAACATACCTCAGGTCCACTTGTTTAAAAACAAGATAGTTATTTCTGCTTAGCATTCTTGTATCATGGAATATTGTTTTCCAGCTTCTTATTTTTAGTCTATGAATTTATTTTTGGGTTAAATGTGTTTCTTTATAATACCATACCATTGGATTTTTAAAAATCCATTCTGCCAATCTGTGTCTTTTGACTGCGGAATTGAGACAATTCTGATTGAGAATTATTACTGAAAGGTAATGACTTTTTCCTGTCACTGTATTGTTCTCCTTTAGCTGGCTGCTTTCTTTCCCTTCTGTTTAAACTTCTGCCCCACTTAGTGTGTCTGTTCTATTGGATCTTTATCATTGGTAGCTTCATTGGCATTTTCTAGAATAACCTCAGAATATTTTTGGAATGCTGGATTGGGGATAATTAATTTCTTTAGGTGTCCTTTATCATAGAAATGTCTTATTTCTCCATCAATTTTGAGATAATTTTGCATAATATATCATCCTGTGTTTGAAGTTTAAGGCTTAAAACTCCTTACCTTAAGCTCTTCAGACCTTTAAGGTCATGCTGATATATCTACTGTAATTCTGATGAATTCTCCTTTTTAAGTGATTTATTGTTTTCTGCAGACTTTACAATTCTGTTGAGATGGAATTTGGGGATACTGACTCTGATATTTTGAAGAGGTTTTTTTTTTTCTGATCGTAACTTTTTTGGCTCTGTATGCCTCATTTATTGTGTGTTATATAATTCTTCCATATATGGAAAGTTTTGTGCAATTATTTCTGTAAATAGGTTATTTATTCCACTTGTGAGCTCTTGTAAATTTTCACTAATTCCAATTAATCTTTGTTTAATCTCCTTTGTGATAGGTAGCAGCTGTTGGGTCCTTTTTTCATACTCAAATGTTTTTAAATATCTCCAAAAACTGATCACTAAAAAGAGCCTTGTTTCATGTTCTGACACTCCATTCTCACACTAGTTACTTCTGCTCATACTTTCAATAGAATGGTTCATCTCCAGAATTTCTGTTTGGTACCTTTTCATGGGCTCTGATATTTATCTGTACTGGCCCTTCTTGTATTTCTTTGGCTCCACCGGCATTTTATTGGTATTCTGTAGACTCAATGATCCTTTTACTAGGTCCATTTTCTCTTCAGTTGTATCTTATTTGAGCTTAGCAAGCACTTTATTAATTGGACTTTTTAAAATCTCTGCTGTTACCTTTTTCAGTAATTCAGCTGTGTCTTTTCTCCCTCTCAGAGCCCCATAGATTTACTTTGGTGAAGTTGGGAGTTTGGAGAGGCACTGTTCCTTTTCTGCTATTGATTTTATTGTAGTCATCTTGTTTCTTGAGCTGAGACTTCACTATTACCACTCGATAATAGTGAAAGACTGCTTCTAGTGCAGGAAACTTCAGTTAGTGTCTGCTTTCCAGTGGTGCACACTTGGCATGGCTAACTGTAGCTGTCTGCCTATGGCCAGAATTCCACCACTTCCATTTATTTGGGAGAGAAGGCTGCATTGTATTTGGCTCTGTTCTCAATTCTCTGGGAATGGGCTGCAGTGTTGTTCATGACATCAAGACAATTCAGATGCCAGCATACAGAGAAAATCAATTTATATCCACATCTGTGTCACTTAGGATATAGGAATAAACTCATCAACAGTAGTAATGTCGAAGACAAATTGGATATTGACATACCCTAAAAATCTATAATGTGACATCGTTAACCACAGAAAACAAGCCTATAATTATGATATAAATACTGAGTCAAACCAAACACTCACCTACAGCAAATATCAACTAACAATAGGACTGTATGCAAGAATAACAGCACAGAGTTAACCATTTAAGATTCATGTAGTTTAATGATTATACTTGGAAATATAAACATATGTGGAGCCAATGTTTGTAAAAAAAATTTGAAATACTAATCAGTGGAGGATGAGTAAGAGAGAAAATTGAGATGAGGGATACCATTGGGGAGTAAAATAAAATTAATAGTATTAGATAACAGAGAAGAATAAAGAAAAAAAACAGATCAAGTTAAAAGAAAAGGAAAAATAGAAGAAAAGGAGAAAAACATTCAAACCATCAAAAACAATGAAGGACAATGAAAGAGAAAAAAAAGTCCACGATAATATTTGTTGGTTGCTCAGCACCTCTTAAGCGCAGTATTGAGATGATAAAAAATGTAGAGCCAGCTCGGAGCTGGCAGGTAGCCACAGCCAGGGTAAGGAATGCACAGGCATGATATGGTTACTACACGGCTGGGCGGTGGTGGGTATAGGTGCTCTTCCTGTTGATACCTTCTCAGGAAAAAAATGAAGGCCAGGGTATTCTGGCAGCTTTGGGGCAAAGCCTACTGGCCAGAAAAGTGAGTGCCTCGGATCACAGTTCTTCCACGCCACACACCTGTTCCCACTGACCCAACCAAGCCAGACAGTCTCTTTAAGATACTGATACTTTTTTGAGGGAGACACTAGTGATATCTTTGAGCCCAAGATACTGATGAAGGCTTGAACAGAGAGTTTTAATAGGCAAGTGCTGATGACCAAAATATTCTAACAGTTTCCAAGCAAATCAAAGGTGGATTGAATAAAGTGCTAAAATATCAGAAGCCAATTATCTGCAAATGTGATGAGTTCTTTGTATTCTGGTGATGGTGAAATTAAAATGTGCTCTGAATCTGTATGACTTTGGGGAAATATTCCAAATAATACAACAAATCCAGAAAAGATTGTTCCAGCCTTTGTTTGGGGACGTGAGGGTATAGCGGTGTACAAAAATTAAAAACCCTGCTGTCATGGAGGTCTTAGTTTATAATCATTTGTCACTATTCATCCTTTTGGACTAGATTGAAACCTCTAAACCTGGCATTTTCATAGTTCTGCAGACATCATGGTACCAATAAAACTTGACATTTCTGTAATCCAGTTAGTTTTTCAATTTCTTCTTTTGCCCTTTCCTCCAGTGACCATAATTTCTGAAAGCAAGTTCAGAAAACATTAATAATTTAGCATAGATGTTACAGTTATATGTATACCAGACTGGTACTGCTGAGGTTTTTTTTTTAACCTACCTTAATTCCATTATAGAAATCCCTTTCCTCCTCAGTGGATGCAAGATGCAGGACCATCTGGCTGGGAAACAACAGGATGCCCACAACCTCTTTGTTTCTTGGGGTTCTCTCCCTTGACTTGGAAGCAATGAATGGGACAAAGTGAGGCAAAATGCATTCATTCATTTCTGATGTGGCTATACTGACTTTATTCAGATGGTTCTAGTACCTCAAATGTGTGCTTCCCGATTTCATAAACTCACTTAAATTCATTGTGCAGAACACACAGCTTGCAATCTCATTCCATTGTTTATTTACTGTACCTCCATTTTCCCTGAATGTCAAAGAGGAAAATAAGGACATGGAAGCTTCTCACACTTTAATAAAAATGAATCTTCTGGGGATTTTGTTAAGCAAGAGATTCAGATTCACTTCTTCCTGGGTTGATACCCAATTTGATTTCCGAATTTTGAACTTCTAGGTGAGAACAATGCTGCTGGTTTGCAGACAATGTTGTAAGTAGTAAGTTTCATAACACAGGTTATTTCTTGCTAATCTCAGATAGTTCCATAACTCCTCATAATTTTAATAATAGGAGATGTTGCATAGTGTCAGAAACCCAATTGAACTCTCTACTTTTATGAGTAGCATTTATACTATTGCTTCATCTTTTTTTTTTTTTTTGGTCGTGGGAATTTAAACGCTTTATTTTCTGCTTCTCCTTCTCTAGCCCATTGCTCTACTTACCTACCCTGAAATCAGACCTGAATGATGGAATGTTGGAATGTTGGACTATGTCTGAAATGCTACCCTTATCAGTATGTAAGATTTATTGTCTAGCGAAGAATTTCTACCCAGTACTTGTACCAAAAAAGTATTGAAGTGACTTCTTATTTTTTTTACTCTGAGAAGCTCTGCTACTAATTCTGCAGGATACCTTCCATTTGCCCTGAAGAAATTACTCTCCAGTCCTCTTCTCTCTTTATACTAGGGCCTTTGTCCTGTGTGTTGCATCAGTGTTTCTGCTTGCTCTCAAAACTTCAACCAAGGAGAAACACTTGGGCATAGGGTGCTAATGCCTTCCAAGCTGGTGCTGGTCCCTAGATACTGAGCTGCCCTTTATTGGCATCTTCAAATCCTTCTATGCCTTTGCAAATAATCACTTTATTAAACTCTTCTCAAGTTATCCCATTTGAAATTTAAAGCAGCGTTTTGCTCTAATCATTATCATCATGATAAATAATGAATTTGGGAGCAATTTTAGATTATATACTATAAGCAGAACTCACCCAACGCTAATGAGTAGTGAAACAGCTGTCAGCATACAACATATACCACTGGGAAATCTCTAAACACTTCTAGGGTCCACCAAGAACCTTGCAGATTATATGGCTTACAGGATAAGCTTCCAAGGCACACATGATCATTGACATAATTCTTAGGGATCCAGTGGGAACCCTGCAGCCTCTGCACTTGAAAGAAGAGAGTTGACTGGACTTACTGTCCTTTCAAATTTGTATATCTTATAAACACAGTAAGCCCTGAAACATGACAAAGCCTGGAAATAAAATATTAAGAATTGAGTTTCCAGGGATAATGCATTTAGACTTACTAATTCTAGATTCAGTCATACCTGATACTTCACCCTAACTTGGTGACTATTATATTACGTGATATTATATTATATAGGTACTAATATACATAGGTCACTTCATGGAAGAGAAATAAGACAATTTACCAAAGATACAGCTAGTAAGTTTTAGGGCTAAAATCCAATCTGAGGTCGCCTAGCTCTTCAACTGTGCTTACTTAGTCACATCACTAGATAAAAAATGCACATAGCCGACCCACTGGTTTTATTTTTTTAATAGTCTTGCTTCATTTTTATTGACTATATTTGCTTCATTTTTGTTTGTTTAGAACACATACTAATTACATTGGGAGGGATTTACATGAATATATATTCATCATTTTAAATCCTCTTTCTTTCTACCCTCATCCACTCCCCATCCCCATCTACTTGATCATCTCCAAAAAGTATATACCTTACTTCCCTTTTTCCTACCAATTCTTTGTTGCTTTGCTCTTTACTTGATTTATATTGCTAGTTTTCATGTAAGAGAAACCATGCAAAATCTAGCTGTTCACCTGGGAATAAGAAAAAAATTTGACACTCCACGCCTTCTTCTTTTTACTTAATATTATGGGCTCAAGATCCTGCAATTTCCTACAAATTATTTAGATATAACCTTCTTAATTCAGGGTAAGCTTCATTATGCATGTACACTACAATTTCTTTATCATTTCATCTATTGATGGGCATCTAGACTGTTTCCATAATTTGCATGTTGTGAAATTGTGGTATTACAGGCTTAGGTATGCTTGTATTATAGGTGTTCTCTTCACTCTTGGTTGTTCCCTTTTCTAGGCAGATGTTTAGAGCACTACAAATCATAATAACAAAATCCTAAAGACAGCCTGTATACCTATTAGTAAACATTTAGATAAAACATGTTAACTATAAGTAATAGAATATTATTTGACTGTAAAGAAGGACACATTCGAAACATGTAAGAAAATCAGTGTACTTGGAAAATATAATGTTAAGTGCAATAAATCAAACACACAAACTTGAATACTGTTTTAAGGTATCTCTCACCTGAGTAAAGCAAAGTCAAACTAAGAGAAAAATAAAGGAATGATAGAATGAGCCAAGTGGATGGATCTTTCATAGATGGGAAAAGGTCCAGGGGATCAAGGGGAAGGGGATAGGGAAAAAGGTAAAGTGAAGAGATACCAGTTATAGGCCCTAAGAATCCCAATGAATGTGGATGTTATATGCCATAAATATGAATAAGAGAAAATAGAGAAAGAGGAGGAGGGGAGGAATCGGATTTACCTACTGTCTAAGATGATTGCAAAGTGCAGGTACAAATAAACAACATGTACAAATAAAATAAAATAAAGAATAGAAGATGCCAAAACAACCCATAAGCTTCCAGTCATCTGATTTTTGACAAAGGGTCCAATGACATAAAATGGAAGAGCATTTCTTTAACGAACAGTCCTGGGGAAACAGTTATCCATAAATAGAAGAGTGAGTCTCAAACCATATCTCTCACCCTATACTATAAAACAAATCAAAATGAATCTAATACTTAGATACAAAAACACTGAATCTGCTTTAAGAAAAAACATTGATAAAACTTCTAATATGAACACAACTTGACTGTTCCTATAAAATGTGATGTGCAATAATTTCACTAGCTAGAATGATTTCTACAAATACCATTCTGTTAAATGCACATTTGTATGGTCTTGTGATCTACGGGGCTTGGGGAAGTAGAATCTATGTAACAATCTGAGGCTCTCATTCTGTAAATAATTCCTGTGGATCATTTTAATGCTTATGGAAGAGGAAGTCCAGAATCTTGCTTGGTGAAAATTATCTAGATCTCTAGGCAGCTAATAACAACAGTGCAGCTCCCTGATGGTATTAAAAGTATAAATGCCTTCTAGCTCCTCTTGAAAGTCAACTCCCTTGACACTTTGGTAAAAAGCATGGGTGTTCAAGACTGTCAGCCACCTAGAGAAGGACAGCTAAGAAATGGAAATACAAAAGAGAAGACTAGTATCTTAGAATACATAATACTAAATATTTTAAAACAAAGATGCTGTGCTCTGTGAATGCTGAGAATAAGGAACTGGTGAGTTTAAGCCACTTATCCAAGTAACCCACTTATTGATAGCATTACCATGACCCAGTTAGTTAGCCGGTCCACTGTGCTGTGCTTCTGTGGCCTTCATGCATTTAGCAACTTTCTGTTTAGTTTTATACACATGCACACAATTCAAGGTGTGAAAGAGGAAATACAACTGCTTCTGAGTTGGAATATTTGTGAGGCTTCTGAAAGATTTCTGCCCTAGCACAAATTATTGGATATTATGGCATGGCAGTGGTCTAACATGGCGGAAGAACAAAGCAAAAACACTTATCCTGATGACTACTGTCTCCTCCTTCCCCTTCAGCCCTGATTACAGCTTTCTCTTTCCTTTCCCATGAGCATGAAGAGAATTCCGATTAGTTCCTTGTGTCATCCATGCACTCTCCAAATGCTGCTTTCTGTCAGAGGTCATAAAACCTCCCACCATGTTTGTCTCTGGCAGAGGAGAAAGCCTGACCCCACGAGTGGTGCCCATCTCTGTACATCCTCAGTAAAGGCCACTTTTTCTTTCCTGTTGCTTCTCTATTGAACCCTAATAGCTCCTATACTTTATTTTTACTTATCATTCAGTTAAAAATTTTAAGTATTCATAGTATATAAGATGCTTGATATACACACACATTGTGTGTGTATCACACACATTGTGTACCAAGGTAGTCAAGCTATTCTTTGCTTTAAATCACATATGTTTTGGGGTGATAATACTTAAAACTTTCTCTTAGCAAAACCCATATAAAATTAGGTTGTTATTAACCACAATCACCATGATGAATAACACATTTTAAAAGTGTATCCTATCTAATGTAATTTTATGTCTTTTGACAAACATCTCCCAACCCAACCTCTGACACCCACAATTAATATTTCAGTGTGCCAGTTTCTCTACCAAATACCACAAATGAGCTTGTGTGGTATTTGTACTTCTGTGCCTGGCTTATTCCACTTAAGATAATGTCCTCCAGGCTTATTCACATTGTTGGAATTGACAGGATTTCCTTCTTAGTTAAAGGCTGAATAATATTCCTTTGTGTGTATGTATCACTCTTTGCACACCCATTTATCCGTCACTGGATACAGGTTAATTCCCATCATGGCTATTGTAAACAATGCAGCAATAGCCAAGAGAGTGTACACATCACTGCATAGAAACTCAGTGGTAAGACTGCTGACTCATATGGTAGTTCTATTATAAATGACATAGTTTATTAATTCTATTATTAATGACAGAGGTAATTATACTAGTTTACATTCTCACTAACAGTACAAGTGTTCTCTTTTCTTCACATCCTCACTAATACTGGTTACCTTTTGTCTGTTTCATAGAAGTGATTCTAACAGGTATGGTGTAATACCTTTTTATGGTTTCAAGTTATTCTTTATGAGTACTGACAACAATTTTTGTGTACACCTGGTGATCATTTGTATGTATTTTTTTGAGAATAATGTAAGTCTTTAACCTACTTTTAAAATTGATTTATGCTTCCTTCCTATTGAGTTCCTCAAAGGCATTCTACCTTTGGGATATTAACTCTTATCAAATGTATGGTTTGCAAATATATTTTCCCATCTTGTAGGTTGTGTACTGATGCATTGTTTATTTTTATATGTAGTAGGCTTTGATGTGATATTATTTCTCTATTACTTGGTTGCACGTGCTTCTGGATACTCTTCCAAAAATTATTTGCCCAAACCAATGTAACAGGGTTTTGCCCATATGTTTTTTCCTAGCAGCTTTACAGTTTTATACCTATGATGAACCCTTCATTCTGTTTTAAGTTCATATATTATATGCATATGATATCAGAGTCTAATTTCATTGTTCTGCATAGATTTCTCAGCAGCATTTACTAAGAGTCTGTCTTTCCTCCATAGAATGTTTATGCTATTTTCATTAAAAATAAATATAATACATAAATATGTGGATTCATTTTTAGACTTTCTATTAGGCTCTATTAGTCTATCTTTTGGTTTTATTTTATTATGTTATTATGATGTTTTGATACATTTTGAAATCAGATACATTCAGCTGTTTTCTTTTTGCCCAAATTTTGTTTTGGTCATTGGAAGTCTTTTGTGGTCCAGAGAAAGTTTAAAGCTTTTTTTCTTTTTACTTTAGAAAAAAATAAATATTTCATAGCAAAATATTAAAAGAATAACATGAAATTTTGATATATTAGCTCTTTAGATTACTTTGAGTAGAAAGAATGTTTTAACAATGTTAATTTTTAATCAATTATCAGAAGATGTCTTTCCATTTATGTATTTTCTAATTTATTCCTCCTAAGTTTTATAATTTTGAGTGCAGAAAACTTTCTTCTCCTCAGTTAAATTTATTCCAAAGTAGTTGTTGTTTTTTGACCACGTTGTTTTTGTTTTTGTAGCTATTGCAAAGTGAACTGCTTTCTTGATTCATTACTGACATATGGAAATGCTGGTTTTTGTATGTTCTTTGCATCCCACAACTTTATTAAATTTGTTGCTATTTTTGGTGAAGTTTTTAGTTTTTAAATGTATACAATTATATTGTCAGAAATTAAAGACAGTTTAACTCATTGATTTCAATTTGAATGTCATTTGTTTCATTGTCTAGTTTAAGTGCTCTGTATAAAATTTCCAGTACAGTGCTACATTGAGTAGAGATGGTGAGAATCAGTATCCTTTTCCTATTTCATAACTTTAAAATAAATGCTTTCAACTTTTCATAATTGAGTCTAACGTCTTCTGTGAGTTTTCCATGCACAGTATTTTTATTTTAAAATACATTCTTTCTGCATATGTTCATATATTCAGAGATTTTATTGTGAAAGACTATTGAATTTTGTGCAACATGTTTTCTGCTGCATACATTGTGATGATCATTATGGTTTTGTCTTTCATTCTGTTAATGTGATGGACTTGCATATGTTAAGACATCTTTGCATTCCAGAGATAAATCTCATTTGACGCTATTGGACCATCTTTTTAGTATGCTGTTGAATTTAATTGACTGGTACTTTGTTGAGGAATTTTTCATCTAATGCTTATTAGTGCTATTTAACTTCTAATTCCCTGTGACTGTACAGTAGACACATTGCTGAATAGCAGTGAACAGAAGGTGGTTCTGAGATGTGAGGTGGGAGTAGACCAGTTCCTTGAGCATCGGTACTCTCCCAGTCTTGTTTAAAGAGGACTGTGGAGCACAGACACTTGGAATGAGACATAATCTCCAGCCAAGAGTGGGAGGGCAGGTATATGAGGAGTACTCTGGAGCAGGGCAGTGCCTTCCTCTCTGTGTCAGCTCAGTTGGTGCTCAGAGTGTGGACAAGTTTCCAGAGGCAATGGCACAAGTTTCTGCCACATGTGAAGGCACAGTGGAGCCCTGGAATAGGATAGAAACCTGGGACTTGTGTGAAATAACAGAAGGTCTAGAATGGAGCAAGGCGAGGCTCTCTGTGGTGGCCAAACTGGCACTGGGAGCATGCACATCACAACAAAACTTGACTTCCAGCTGGAATATGTGGGGGCTGGCTACAGTGCTGGCTCCCAGCACTGAGAAATTGACCCAATCCCAGAAGACACAGACGTGGCCTGGGTATGAGCATTTTCAGAGAAGCCTTGGCATCAGGGTCAGGGCAGGAATGGAGTGGCAAGACCTGGCAGCTCCTTATCAACCTTTCCAAAGAGAGCATTCTTGAGGGAGGAGAACTGTGCAGCTGCTTTTCCTTCTCTAGGATTTCTCTGATTCCCAGAATTTATCTTTTTGGTTACATTATCTTAAGAAACGTCAGTGCCCTCTGCAGAATCACAGCGGTGATCCATGGTTTTCTTTCCCTCCCACTTCTGCCTCACGTCTTGGGACGGTGATTCTTACTTTTCCCCACTGTCATGCTGCAGATACCTTCATGGGTCCATGGGCTCTCAGTGAGGCTATTCTGGTTTTGTGTGGTTATCTAAAGGTAGGTCTCTCTTACTCTCCATTTCTGTTAACTTCATTCCACATTGTCCTCTATCTTCCAGGACAGCTGAGCTCTGCTTTTTGTTTAATTTAGTTGGAAAACAGATGAAAGAATATGAGAAACTAAAACTGAAATGTCATCTATGTGGCAGAAAATACTGGTTGAAAAATGTGGCTTGTTTGGGAGAAAAAATGACCCTTGATCATTAGGCCTCACGGTTTATACATTTTAGCTGTGAGACAAATGGCAGAAGGAAAAAATGTGAGTAGAAGTTCCAAACTGCTATTATTTCGGGGCCAGAGCAGAGAAGAAAGGAAAGACGATGACTCTTCAGTGTTCACCTTGTTTGTAAGAGGCTGGCTCTTTCCAATGAAGAAAGTTTACTAATCACAATGAGAAGTAAGGAAGGAGCAGAATGCTAGGCTACAATTGTTATTCTAAGAGTGTTTATACACTGGAAAAGTTAGTTTGGAGCATCAGAACATCCTTTCGGCCCCAGCTGATAATTACTCATTTCACCCATCCCCAAATATGAAGCCTTTCAAAATAATGTATTTAGTTATAAATGTTGGAACTACTCTGAAAGTCACTTGGCATCACGTAGGTGGGACCTTGACAATTCCTCCACCTTGACTAGTAGAGCACACTCATCATTGCAGTCAGGCTGAGCATGGCTCGAACGGCATAAGTACAATAGCACACAACTGTGCTCACTGAGAACAAACCACTGCTGCAAATGCTCTTTATGTTTATGCTCCTCGGTTTGGTTCAATGAGATGCTTCCTTTCTTTGGCTGTGTCTTGATCATTGGAGGCAACAGATCCCCAAGGGGGAATTCTAAAGAGCTTTGTAAGGAAAGAACAGTTTTCTCAGAGTGCAGAAATTGGACTTATACATCAGAAATTACTGTTTCTCTATCTCCACCTGCCAGTAAATGAAGCACATCATTTGTCACCAAGGCGGGCTTACCACAGACACAACATTCAGCACAACAGGGTCTGTTAGCAGACCACATGCATTCTAGGTCCTTCCCCTAGTGGGCACAGCTACTTATGAGCTCTTTTATTGCAAGGACTAGGTAGAGCTCATTGTGCTGTACAAACCTACAAACTCTGAAATCTTTTCACTTTCACTTACCTCTATTTATGTGACTACAAAAAAAAAATGATTAATGATAAAGTTCACTGTCTGAACAAAACCGCACAGGGATAGTTACTTTTTTACCCAAAGTTAAAGATGACCTCTGTTACAGAAAGCTTTGAGAGTCAAAAATCTATGACGATTTCGATGAAATTTCTATTTATTTCCCAAAATTCAAATCCAGAGAATTTGTGACACTCTTGAATTTTAGGAAGGCTGGGGACATATTAAAACTCTAAGCCATAGGAGAAAAGCATCTAATTTTAACTTCATGCTTGGCATGTGTGGCTGGCAACATATAATTTGTGACATCTCCTGGCATCTCATGCAAAAACACTGAATGCCTTGGCATGCATACCAGTACCCTTTACAACTAGGCTTTCTTTCTCCTTTTTATACTCACTCATTCTTGTCCATTCATTTTGTGGGTACACTTGTCATTCCTCCAAAAATAACAGGTGGATCCGCTTTCCCAAGTATGTATCCACACTTACATTATCTTATCTTAGAAAATTCTGAATCCTCTTCACTTGGCCTATCTCACATTCACTTGGCAGTCTCCTACACAATCCACAATATCCAGGTAAAATGTCATCCCATTTTTTCCCGCATTATACTCCATTCTCCTTCATCTTTAGGCAAAATTCATCTATTTTGCAGTGGCCTTTCCTGGAATCAATTATTTATATCTATCATAATTTTCTTTATATTATGTGAATCTGCATCCATCCCATTCTTTCATTAGATTATGAGCTCAGCAAAGGCAAGAACAATCTTTTGTCTCCAGAGAATGGCATATTATCTGATACATGGAGCATATTCAATATAGGCTGCTGAACTAAATCATATGCATAACTGTAGTGTCATATTAAAAGGATCAGAGACAGATGAGTGATCACTACTGAAATACAAGGATTTTTAAATCACAAGAGGGAAGTCACTTCACCGAGACTGCTCTGCAAAATACTTTATCAATCAAAGGCATATTTTCAATTGTATGGTGACAGGTTTACTTTCTGGCTCTAAGGAGGTAAAATATATTGCATGCATAATTTACTATATTTCATAAAAAAACTGAAGCCTAAATTTCTGAAAACAAAAGATACATTCACAGAACTTCACATAGGCTAATATGAAATACGATCACAGTAAAATCTTTTTAATACAGGTAATGTGATTGAAAAGCTTTAGTTGGTTGAGAAATTCTAAAGCCAACAAAAATGCATGTTCAGATTTTCCCAGAATTTTAGAGGAAAATCAATGTACTGCAATTTAAGCTGCATGGAGAGTAAGGAAATAAACACCAATTTCTCTAACGGCACCCTCAAAATACCAGTACGACATTGTCCACAGGAAGAAATTAATAAATGATTTTGTTTTCTTGTATAGTGAATGTGTTGGACAGCTTTCTGTCACTGTAATTAAATCGTTGAGGTGACTAATGTATAAAACACAAGGGCTATTGTGCCTCAAGATTTTCAGACCCATATTAGATAAGAGTACCTGACAGAAGAAACTGCTCACCTCATGACCTGGAAGCAATTTGAAGAAGAAAAGGAAGTGGCTGACTTCCGAGGCTCCCTTCTGAGAGGAGCCCCCAGGCACTAAGGGCTGAGAACCAGTTCCCACTTCCTAAAACTTTTGCCTTCACTGAAGCACACCAGGCTAGGGACCAAGCCTTTAATACAGGGAGCTTTTGCACACATTCACCGAAACCTTAGAAGGCAGACAGTGAGGAAATTATATCCTAGTGTATTTGTCTCTTATCTGCCCTTCCTTGCCCAGCTTCCAAATCACCTACATCTCCTGTGAGGATATTTTTGAGAACTCTCAGTGAACCCTTCATTATACTAGAATTTTCTCTCTTCTGCCGATACATGGAGTACACTTCTAAGATGTTAATCCATATACTAAAGTTCTATAAATTATGATGCTAGACAAGTAACAAGGGTTACGTAGTATCTTTGTTTCTCAAAATCAGTATCTTCATAATGATCCTGCATCGCACTCATTATACTTGTTGTGAGAAGAAAACTATCAGTTGTCACCTAATTAGGACTCGCACTCATCCTCTATAATCCCAAATAAAATATTCTCTTTTCATGAAGTGATTTTCAGTTTTCCAGAGTTCCATCTCTTTCTACAATTTATCTAAAAATGGTGAGTAAAGGTTTAGAGATAGGAACGTGCTTTATTTTAAAGACCAAGAGAAAAGAACCAACCATTAGCTGTCTTGGTCCTGAGTGTTCTTTCTGGACACTGGCTCCAGTTATCTTTGCAGTCTATTAAACTGGTGTACATGATACAGTGTATTCCCTGGGTCATACTGACTCTCACTAGGAGATCCGTGTTGATTTTAGGTCTCTGTGGATCCACTTTATGACTCCACAAATCTTCTGTGGGACACTAGATCACTTCTGGAATCATGACAAGAGAAAGAAACAGAGAGGAAGAGACCAAGTGAGAGCTAATACTCAGGGCTATTGGCCCCCACACAACCCCCTTTTTCCTGCACATCACAAGCACTGTGCAAGGCTCTATTTTGTCTGCATTTCTGTGGAGGAGGTAGACAAATTAGAAATACATTCAGCATCACTTGTTTGGTAGACTTTTAAATTCTTCACATTGCTGGAGAAATTTTTTTCTTGTGTGCTACCCTGCTTAGTAAAAACTCCTAATGGTACATTCCTTAAAAAGAAACAGTTTCAAAGTAAAAGAATGGAGATGAGATTTAAAAAGAAAAAAAAAAAATCACTGACACCCTGCCTCAGAGCAGAATGACACAATATTCTGAAATAGCACACACAAAAAGAAATCTACATGATGCAAGTGGCTTGAAAGATTAGGAGTGAGGGAGGTAGAGGAAGATTTTAGTTGCCTACCTTTAGACTGATACTCAGTTTCAAAAGGACATCTAATTAGCAAACTCCATTTGTGGAGATTGAAAAGACTACCTTTGCTGACTGGGGAAACCCTAGCATATTAAACAGTTTCCATGCATTGCTTCTGATCTTGCCAGCATCCCGTTATTCCTGCCAGTTTTATGAACCAGTTTTATACTGGTTTTGCCCAGAGTTTTGAAGGTGCAAAAACCGAATGATTGCTTGGAGTCTACTCTATGTATTCCTTGCTTCCACCAATAGTTTATTTGACACTGCAGAGAGGGCTACTTCTAGGAACCTGCCTTCTGCTCAGATATGTGACTTCAAAATTGTAAGTCATTGTGGAACCACTCTTAAGCAATAGGGGATTGATGCCATTGGGTGAGTGGGACATTTCGAGATGTACTTTATAAGCATGTTCAAAAGCTTTTGGAAGGACAGTCATCAGTTGCCCACAGTAGAAACAAACTGAACGGCATATTTCTAACTTAGCTTTTCATCTTTCTGTTATAATTTCTTTTGTCCCTTGTTCCTATGCCCTCGTATTAATCCCTATCCCTCTTAGAGATGAAGATACTTTCCTTCAAGTCTTTGCTTCACGTTTTGCTTCGGAGGACTCCTGGCTAACACACCTGTGCAGTAGTTCTTATGAAAAACACAAACCATTTCCTCTTTTACACGTATTCGCCAGGTCCTTCACTTTAAGATCCTCTTTTTTATTTATTTCAAGATTTTAAAATATCAGACCTACAAATATCAGGTCTTCACAGAAGTGCACCAATTAAAGTTGGAGTGTGTCACTGAGATAACCTTGACAATTGTGTCCTTTGTTTTTCCCCTTAATTGGGCCCTATTCTGATACTCTGTAAAGCTTGAAGCACATTCATACTGAAACTAGATTCCCTTCAAAAACGAGTTATAAGGACTTTAATTTACATAGGAAATTGTTATCCTATTAAGGACTTTCCAGTTTTTTTCCCAGCTGTCAAAAATTTCTTTCTATTGCATGTGATAGAGTTATTTCCAAAAGATGAAAAATATTAACAAAAGATGAGAAATATAAAATAAAAAGCGGCCTTTATTCTGAGAACACGGAGAGAGATGACCGGCACCCCACCGCTGGCGTCCGGCGATCTCTCCGGCGGACACGCGGCGTGGGGGCCTGTAAATAGCCTCGGTTTGGGGTGGAACCTAAGGCAGGCATTAGGGATACACAGGTAGCCCATTGGTCCTAGGTTTGGCGCCATATGTAAATTCCCAGGGGCGGGAAGATGGTGTCACAGGTAACTTCCTAGGGGCAGGGCAAGATGGGGCTTCCTGCTTCCGGTTGTGGCTTTCCTGGCTACAGTGTCCTGCCTGGGCCAAAACCTTTCAGCATGGTCTTTAAAACACTTTTAATAGTTGGATTCTCCATTTTAAGATTTTTATATTTGAAAAACAATAGGCAAATCACCTGATTTATTTTTTCTCTTTCTTGGTAAGTTGTATTTAAAGCATTATAGGCAACTTAATCCAAGGTACACACACACACACACACAAAGGATATTTTAATCTTCCTTACTAAATTGCATTTAAGGAAAGTAATATTTATTAAGTTTCTGTAGAACATTATAAATGTTCATTCAGCCTGACTTCCAAGGGTGGATACTGATATAACCTCCTCCATAAATACTACACGCCATGTCTCTTTCCTTCAGGCAGACTGAAACAATGTGTTAGATTTTAAATATTGAGTTTTTTGTAACCTACCTTTCTATCCGTCTTTCTATTTACTATCTCTCTTATGTATATTTGGTAGTGATTTTAATGCTGGTCCAAATGGATCATGTTAATAATGTACATGAGTTCAAAATATAGAAAGTACTTTGGCATAACTTAAGTAAGAAATATGCAAATTTTAGGGTGAAAATGCTTTAGGAGGAATTAGAGTAAACTTGAATAAATGGAAAAATGATACAGAAGTTTATGGAGAGAAACGCAGCAGAGTTATGATTTCTATTGTTCCTAAATCGATTGATAGTTTCCATATAATTTCTCCTATATAACTCCCAACCTCTTAAATGGCAGATTTGCTGAGGTACAGGTGTACCCTGAAATTGAAGGATGAATTCCAAGGAACAATACAGGTTAAGAGTAGGAAAGATTTCTTGAGAGATAGTGTTATAATTACCTGAGTTAGAAATATTATAGGCAGTCTGACAGGGCTAGGTTTATGAAGGGAGCTGGCACACAGGACCAAGTGGCTTGTGACCTTGGAGGAGACAGACCTCCTGCTGTAAGTCAGATTCTAAGACAAAAGGCAAAGCAAATGCAATCACGTCCTAAGTATAAACATTAGGGATTGATATTGTATAGGAATCTTTCCATTTCATTTGTATTTTCCATTTTATTAGAATACAAATTTTCTAAGTAGGTATAGATGATCTTCTAGATTTCTGCAGGGTCTGTTTGATTTCATCTTTATAATTCCTAGTGGATGTATTTTAGTCTTTTCATTAATTTTTTTAGATAAGGTTGGCTAAGGGTTTGTCAATGTTATTTAATCTTTCAAAGAACCAACTCTTGATTCATTGATTCTTTGTGTTGTGTTTTTAGTCTCCAGTGTGTTAATTTTTGCTCTGATCTTTCCTTCCCTTGTATGACCTTTTGGCTTAACCTGCTCTTCTTTTTCTAGAAGTTTGAGTTTCAACACTAAGTTGTTTTTATGTACTTGCTTTGTTTTCCTGATGTGAGTATTAACTGCTATAAATTTCCCTCTTAAGACTGCTTTCATTGTTTTCCACTATGAAATGTTGTATTGTTGTTACCATTCAACTGTTAAAAACTGTTTAATTTCTTCTGTGACCCACTGGTTGGTCAGTAGAGTCCTATTTAATTTCCATGTGTTTCTAAGTTCCTGTGGCTTCTTTTGTTTTGGATTTCCAATTTCATTGCACTGTGATTTGATAATATGCATGGAATAATTTCAACTCCTTTGCATTTACTTTTCTGTATGGTCTACTTTGGAGAATATCTCATGTGCATCTGAGGAAAATCTGTATTCTGACATTGTAAAGTATACTTGTTCAAAGTTTGATTTAGTTCTAATATTTTATTGATTTTTTGTGTAGTTGATCTTTTTGTGACAGTAGGGTATTAAGCTCTTCCAATATAACTGTATTAGTGCTTATTCAAGTCCATTAGCAATTGTTTTATATAGTTTGGTGCACAGACATTTGTTGCATATATATTTATGATTGTTATATCTTCCCTTTGGATTGTTTCCATTACAAGGATGTAGTGACCTTCTTTATCTTAATTAGTCTTGGCTTGATATTTACTTGTCTGCAAATCAAATAGAACAGTTATCCTTGCTTTTTTAGGTTCCTGTTGCATAGAGTATTATTTTCTATCATTTGACTTTCAGTCTATGAATTTATTTTTGAATTAAATATATTTCTTATATGCAGCATATTGTTAGGTCTTGCTTCTTGATCCATTCAGCCAGTTTTTGTCTTTTGATTGGTGAACTGAGACCATTAATACTGATGGTTATCACTGATATGTATTGATTTATCCTTGTCATGTTATTTTCCTGTTATTTGCTCCTTGATTTTTTCCTTTCCCTCTAATTGTTTACCTTCCCTGTAGGATTTCTTTTATTTGGGTTCTTGGTGTTGTAGTCCTTATTATCTCTTCTTAAAATGTCCTTCAAAACATTTTGGAGTGCTGGTTTGGTGGTCATAAATTTCCTCAGATGTTCTTTGTCATGGAAGTGTCTTATTTTTCCATCAATTTTGAAAGATGGTTTTGTGGAATACATCCATCTGGGTTAAAAGTTTTTTTTCCTTTAGAACTTGTAGTTCACTCTAAGCTCTCCTTGACTTGACAGTTTGTTCTGAGAAGTTAGTTGTAATTCTGACAGGCTTTCCTTTATAGGCAATTTGTTTCTTTTCTCACACATCTTTTAGGATTCTATTCTTGTGCTGAACTTCTGAAATCTTGACTATGATACAGCTAGCTGTAGAATTTTATTGGTCATTGCTAATTGGAACTCTATATGCCTTGCTTATCTGTACATCAAATTCTATTTCTCTACCTGGAAAATTTTCTGTCATAATGTCAGCAAATGTATTTTTTAAAATGTCATTAGTGGTATCTCCTGCTTATTCATTGACTCCAATTAACCTTAAGTTATTCTTCTTTGTCTCATCTAGCAGCTGCTGGATTGATTTCTCATAGTTCCTTGCTAAGTTGGAGAAATCTGTCTTTTCCTCATTGTTAACTGCAAGGCTGTCTTTAATGTCTGAGACCCTCCTCACACTGGCCTAATCTGCTTTGAATATTTTCAATGGAATTTTTATTCTCCTGGATATCTCCTTGAATATGCTTTATGGATTCCATTTCTTTTCTAGGCTGAGTTTCCAAACTGATCTTCAGCTCACCTATTTTGTTTCATCTGTGTCTGCTCTAATGTCACTAAGCATGGTATGCATTTTGGTAATCTCTGTAGGTATCTGAGAGATTATTTCTGATTTCAGCTTCTCCTGAACCTCATTCAATTGCTTTGTTTTCACCACTTCAGAGAGGCATGGAAGTGGTGGAGGTTCTGGATTGCCCAGCATTTCCCTCTTTAGTGAACTGGATGTCTGGTGTTGCATTTTGCTGAAGTGTCTTCTCATTTAATTTTCTGTTTTTTAAAAGGAGGAACAGAGATAACTGACAGCTATTCTGGATGAGCAGAGAGAACTCAAAAGTGAATAGCTTGTAGATCTCTTATCTGCAGCTCCTTTTATTGATATCCTTGTCCCAGGTAGGCTAGTGAACTCTGATTGGCTCCCTGGCTTGTCTTTCATCCTAACCTTGGATTTCTTCTGGCCATTCCACCTTTCCCAGTCCTTTAGTGGAGGGTAAGATAATTGGGGTGGGGCCTTATAAACAGGTAGTTTAGCTTAAGGTATTAAGTAAAGGGGAAGGTTGTAAGTCTTATATTAATTGCCCTACTAAGAACTTTCTGGTTCTGAGTTTTTTGCCTTTGTTTTCCTAATTGTTCGAGGTTAGTTGCCTTTGTCTTTCTAAATCCTCTGAGTCCAGCAGCATTTGCTCTTCTAATTGCTGGAGTCTGGCTGCAGAGATCAAAACTGGCTAGTTTTAATAAGGCTCAATGAAGCCTTTGATATAGGGATGATATAGGATTTCCAAATGTTATAAGGGAAATATTCTAACTCCCAACCTGCTAGACGTCTGACATGCTAAGTTTGTGTTTCCAAAATCACAGAATGAACTCTAATTTTAAAAGTAGGAGATATTTATTGAAGAAAAGGTAGCCTAAGAGAGACAGAAAAGGACCCAAAAAGTGGGTTACCATGGACTTCAATTACAGGCGAGACCTTGTAGATCAAAATCACAAAATGCATATGAAATAGTGAGGGATATAAAATGGGACAAAACTATGATCAACCAATAAGATTACAAATAGAGTCACTTAGGTAATATTGGTCCAATAGGAAGACAAGCCATGTAACTAGTGTGCTTGGAAAAAACAAAGGCCTTTCCTGGACTGGATGACTGATGCCTATTTAGAATATGGATCATTATTATTTATCCCTTGGGGAAATAGGCAGATGTGGTCATTGTTTTAAGGCCTGTCCTCCAAGGAATATTCCTCCACCCACAGTTGTGATGTGTTCTCATCTTCTGCACTGACTCCTTCCAGTGCCTACACCCGCGTGACTGTCTTTACTATTTCTATCTAACTTAGCTGTCTATAACATCTTCATTCTATCTTTACACTGCCTTCACTGCCCCCATCCCTACACATTGTTTTACTTTCAAATTAATGTACCTTAGTTTGAGTTAGATATGCAGATTTATATGTTGGTACAGAGTGAATGTACTATTGTTTATAGGCAGCTGAGTGAGACAGAAATATTTTAGGCAATCAAATAAGGCTAATCCCTCCAGGGAGCCAGCACAGAGGATGGGATGTTTTATGACCTTGGAGGAAACAGACACATCCAGCTGTGGGTCAGACCTCAGGACAAAAGACAAAATGAATGCAACCATACTCCAAGTAGTGATATTCTAAATAGGTATGGATCGCCTTGAGGAAGTCAGGAGCCACCATTCAAACCCTGTACAGGAAGAGTCATTGTGTAAGAATGCCTGCTTGCTACATGACTCGCTTCCCCATTTGCCCCAGATTTGGTCAATTTTACCTGAATAATTAATATTATTGGCTAACCATAGTTTTGTCCCACCTTATGCCCATCTGCTTTGCAAGTTCTCAGTTTTCCTCACCTTGGGCCCCTCCTCACCTCATGATTTTACTCTATAAAAGTTCCTAGAAAAGACAGTCTTTGGCAACCCACTTGGACCCCTTCTGTCTTGCTCTCAGACAGAAGCTTTCTTTTGCTCAGTAAATGTATGCTGCTCTTAACCTCCACTGTTCCTAAAAGTCCTGTAGGAGGTTGGGACTTTCATTGCCCTATATCAGACTCCATTAAAAAGCTTAATACAACTTCTTGGCTCCATTTGTATGATCTTTTAGAATCTGACACCCTATATGTGAGAAGAAACAGATTTTACAGAGGTCAATAGATTATATGTCAAGCACATGGACCAGAATAAAAAGACAAATTGGAGGAAGAAGCCAAGTTTAGAAATTATTGTTAAGGTATTGAATTAGGAGGTTATCTGTAAGTTTAGTTTTTACAGTTGTTTTTAAGGTATTTTTCATCCAATGTGAAGGACTTTAGTCTAAAGTAAGTTTAGTTTATAAGCACACAAGTCTTTCTATCTTTTTCTGTATAAAGATGGAGAGCTGCACTCTTGAAGGAAATTTTTAGCTAAAAATTGTAAACACTTGCGGAGCTCCTGCATACAGGCCTTTTTAGATGGAATTGAAAGGGTGTTCAGCTAGAGATGTAGCTTAGTATTGCCAGCAGGAGTCAGTGCGATAATTACAGACCTCCTTTTTAAAAACCCACCCTGTATTACTATTACTTTTTATACATTATTTGGTTGTACTTTTCCGCTGGATGTCCAAATCCAAATTAAAGTGAGACAGATGTTAATCAAACTTGACATCTCATTGTATACTTACCAGGTCAGGGTTTACTATTAGCACCACGTACAGAGCATCTCAGCTGCTCCATCAGTGTTAACTTCCAGGATGGGCCACTGTCTTTCTTGACCGTGTGAATTCTCATGGATGCATGGGAGACTTTCCCCTTTTTCGTGAGCCTCCTTTGAGGACAGTACACACTGGTTGACTCCTATCATTCAGAGTCTAACAGTCTCTGTGCTTGGAACTGTTATACTCTGTCATCCTGTTCTATACTTGCCATTGTTGCCCTTATTTGCCCTAATTACCCTGTAACTCCACTTTGCTAAAGCAGCTGTTTCTTGCAACTGACCACCTGGAGCAACTGACCACGATGTTTTAATTTAACCAAAGCAAGCACCGCCATACCAGGTCACCCTGGTAAACTGTTTGCTTTGTTAACCTTTGTTCCCTTTATGAGGGACAATTGTTCCTGGAATCAGTCAACCTTGAGTTACTTATATTCCTCTCAACCATTGTCCCCCTTTTGTGAAAGATAGTTGTTCCTGAAATTAGTAGCCCAAGGGCTGTAAATTCTTATATAGAAGGAAATGGCTGACCACAGACTGCGAAACTTCCCTTAAAAACTCTGTCCTCAAGCAAAAAGGGAATAAAGGTCTTTCTTGTTCTTGTTTCCCTCCCATCATTGGTTTTGTAGTATTCTTCTATAAAAGTCTGACAAAATTTTAACCCAGTTACACAACTTTGCAAACTCCAACTGCATGTGTCCTGGTGCCAGCTTAAATAAAGTGCTTCTTTTTCTTTTAAAAGACATCTTGCCCCATTTTTTTGGACAACATCTTGAGGTCTCATTTTTGAGGTACAACAGTAACATTCAGTGACTCACCGGAATTGAGCCCCATCAGGCTCAAGTCAGGAATGACTTTCCCAGCACTCAGCCTATGTACCAGCAGTCACATTATTCTCAAAGAAGATTCAGCTTGCCACCGAGGCTGCTATTAGCAAACACAGGAGGTTGTAAAATTAGATGAGCATGGGATGTTCCAAGCACTGGAACATCTGAAGACACCCAAACATCTACACTGGACACTCTGAGGACTTTTTCCATTGATGCATAGGGCAGTTAGAAGACATTGACCACTGATGTTTAAGATGTTTTCACCCAACATCCCTTACCTTCTTTAAATCCTAGGTTTGTTTTTTGGTTTGTTTTTTTTTTTTAAGTCTGCTTCTCTTTGTTCCCTGCAGATGTCCTTTTGGCTTTCTGTCTGCCTGTTCCCAGGAATTAAATTATATAACTGATTTCTCTTACCAAAAACCGCTGACTGGTCTCTGGCTGGTGTTGTTCTTTATTCGTCATGTCCTGGGTCTCTTGCTCACTGCTAAGGGCTAAGTACATTGAAATATAAAGCACTGTTATAGGCAGCTACATTAATTAGAAATATTATGGGCAGTCAGACAGGATTAGGGCTTTGAAGGAATCAGTCCAGAAGACCTGATATCTTGCAACCTTGGAGGAGACAGACTGATACCTCTGCAATGGGCCAGATCTCAAGACAAAAGTCAAAACAAATTCAACCACACCCTAAGTTTAAACATCAGGGATTGATATTCTAAATGGGTATCACCTTGAGGAAGCAGGAAGAATTCACTAATTCAAACCCCTATAGGCAAATGTCCTCTTCCCACCTTCTGTGTGACTCATTTCCCTATTGGATCCCGATTTAGTCAACCTTACCTGAGCAGTTATAATCTTATTGGCCGACCATGGTTCTGTCATATGTCATGCTCACCTGCCTTGTGAGTTACCATTTTGGCTATCTTGGATCCACCTGACCTTCTGGTTTTGCTCTATAAAAGTCCCTAGAAAAGTCAGTTCTTGGCAACTCAATCAGGACCTCTCCTGTCTCTCTTCAGACAGAAACTTTCTTTCTTTCAATAAATATATTCTGTTAATAACCTCTATTGTTCCTAAAATTCATTCTTCAATTTTAGAATAATCTCATACCAAACATCTAATAGGTTAGGAGTTTGTTTTCCCTGTATCATTTTGACCTGAGAATTCTTATTTTTAACAATCATGATTTTCTTAGAAATTGAATTTCACTAGAATATTAGTAGATAATGACTATGAAGTTTCATAGAGAAATTTTTATACAGAAAATTTGAGACAAAAGAAACAGAATTTTAGCATGAACAACATGATGGTATTATTACATTATAAGTGTTAGGTTTTATGATTTCTGAAATACATTTAAATTTTATTTTGATATACAACAGCTTTTCAGTCAGTTATAAGTATTTAATTTTAAGATATTAAATTACATATGAAAAATTAACCTGTATTGTTATTAAAAGCATCCCACTTAAGTAAAATGTATTTGTTTATAGATGTACTTCAGAGATTATTAATACCTAAATTTTAACTTTTTTGTAATTTTTATTTTAAGGAGAATAAAACCAAGCAAAACAAAGCAGAATAAAGCCAATCAAAACAAATTAGCATAAGTGATACAAGACTTCATAACAAGAGAACAGGAATTCAACCATGGTTATCATAATGCATCTTGTTGTTTTCAAAATAGTCCGTAACTTCAGATATAGAAAAAAAAAATAAACACAACAGAACAAAACAGTACCAATAAAAGCAAAACAATGAATGCAATAAAGGACTTCAAAACAAGATAATAGTAAATCCAAAATAGCTACCATAGTATATGTTGTTATCTTTGAAACAGCTGTACATGCCATTGGATACAATAAAATCAAACAAGATAAAACTGAATAAAGCCCAACTCTCCCCCCCCCAAAATAATGAAAATGATATAGGATTTCAAAACAAGATCATAGAAAATTAACAATGGCCACCACTTTCATAAAGGAGATTCTTCATAGATGCTATATCTCTGCACAGATGATCAGATTTCGCCTTTAAGTCAATGACACACTAAACACTATAAGCATAAAATTATATTTTTCCTCAATTACTATTATTGCAGCCTATATTTCTGTGGAACAGCCAGTCACTTAAAGGGTGTGTAGGACTGTTGACACTTCTTGTCTCCCAGCCCACACACTTGAAGGGGCTGGTGTTTGTTTCTCCCTGTATTGGTCGTCACATGGTGCGGACTCATAGGAGGGCTTAGCTGCTTGCTCTCCTCCCTTGTTACTGGCATTGACTTACAGGAAAAGGCTGGCATCTGGTTCTCCTCCTAGCAGTCTGCACATCACACCAACTCACAGGAAGGGTTTGATGTAACATTTAATTTTTGAGTGACGTTGCCTGGATTGTACAGTGTTTCTGTACCTGTAACTATTATAACATAATTATGCAATAGTCACATAAGCATAAGCCTCAAATAATATCTATACCACCTGGACAACTATATAATGTTGCATTCATATGCACATTAAATCATAAATAGCTGGAACATAAGTAAGGGAAAGCCAGATGCTTAAGTCTGAAACAATTTATCATGATTAACAACTTCAGTTTATAATTCACTAGTATGATAAGATGTTTTTTAGGTCTGTTTTTCCTTTTGTATCTTTGAAGAGCTTTATAGTTGGGAACATAAATACATCATTTAATATACCATGAAGTTAACAATAATTAGTATAAGAACTGTATAGAAATCTTTGCATATATTTTTTCTCTAAAAGCAAATTTTAAATTCTTTAACAATTTGTGTATGCTGCAACTATAATGACAATTAAGCACATCTTGAGAATACTTATAAACTTAAGAAATACTATCAATTACCATCATAGACTTATTTATCCAATATACAAGTTTGTCTCATTTATCCAATACCAAACCACTTGTTTAATTAATGCCAATACACATAGATTAAGTTTTAAATGGCAGAACCAGACACAAAAATACGTCAAATTTTGAGATTTTATTCAACAAGGTCTAGATATATATTATGTAAAAGACACCTATTAGTTACTTTGCCTGCATTACACTTTTGTAGCCTTTACTCTATACATAACTTTAAAACATAGATTTACAACAGATGGTAGGTAGATAGATAGATAGATAGATAATGAGATAGGGAGAGAGAGAGAGACAGAGAATACCAAAAATGTATGCACACTTCAGGAGTTTGTCATACAAATAAATGTCTGGAAAATAATGACCACCACTTTGAGCACCTCTTATAATTGTGGACACCAACGGTGACTGGTATCAATCTCATAAGGTCTCAATAAATTTAGTATTAAAATATTTATGCAAGTTTTTTTCCTGATATATAAAATTTTTGATTGACTGTTTATACATATGATATATATAATATACAATTTATAATATACATATAATAAATTAAGGAAAGAGTTGATTTAACCAATCATACAGTGATTATTAAAAACATTGAATAGGTTAACATGTAAGTGTTCTTTACTCTTAAAGTCCACTTTTAGTTAACGGAACCCTAATAATGAAAAACACAAGAAATTATTTTGGTAAAATATGGTACTTTTGTTTTTTAATCTAGTTTTATTATTTTAACCAAGAACATCTTAATATCTTAACAAAAACATTTTAGACATAAAATCATAAATTTTAAATATAATCAATTAAATTTTTATTATGATTATCTATTTAATCGTGTTTGTTGGCATTTGTGAACATAAGAATCCAAAAAGAGAAAACCTGAGAAGTTCCATCACTGGAACACATTGGTTGAGTCTGTTACTGTCTATAGCTAGAGGAGAGTTTCATCCAACAGTTCCAAGACCTAGGAGTTCCCCACTTAGTTATCTTAATAATTGTTTTAGATAATTTGTCGGAACACAATAGTTTTAAAACTATGTATACCTTCTCTTGAACTAAGGGAAATTCTGAATTTTTTGTAAACAAAAATATACATTGCATTCATAAAACTAATTTTTGATATTATCTCGGTTGTCTAACCAAGTTATACCACCAATTGCATGGACATAGGTCATATCTTTAAAAATATCCTTACTAGAAAACAAGAGACAATATGATAGTGAAAATCTCCAGTCGTCTTGCTTTGAAGTCTGTGCCTCTTATATTGTTTTTTTTAATGATCTGTTTTGTTGTTTAATTTTACCCACTTTAAAATAAAATTTTTAAAAATCCTTACTATTATCATCTAATATAAATTAATGTACTATTAAGACATAAACCAAAAGTATTTAAAATAATATATTGAGTATCTATTTATGTAAGTCAATTGAAGTAAAACTTTTGGAGGGTTATACCTGAAAATTAACATACAGAAACATACTAACCCAAAATCATGCATAATCTTTATGTTTCCAAACTTTGAGAATTTTATTCTCAAATCTTGGATAAACCTTGAACCTATCAACCCTCGTTGAGTAAAGTTTTAAGTGTAATTTTTATTTTGAAAATCTATATAATCAATTTTTTATGACCATTTTCAAGATGGTAAAAACATGACTGCAAAACAACCAAAAAAAGTGGCAGGAGACAGTTGGAGTTCAGCCGGGCATGGTGGAGCATGCATGTAATCCCAGCACCCCGGTAGCTGAAGCAGAAGGAAGTTCGAGACCAGTCTGAGCCACAAATTGAACTCAGCACAGTGAGAAACTGTCTCAAAATAATCTCAGCACTCAAGAGGTCAAGGGAAAAGGATCATGGTGAGTTCAAGACCAGCTTGGGCTACATAGTGAAACTCAAGGCCAGCCTGAAATGCATAGCAATATTCTGTCTCAAAAAGACAAAAATAAATAAAATAAAATGTACCAAGAATGAAATTTCAAACCACAGGAGGAACGTATTAGTCAGTTTTGCCATGAAATCAGCATTGAACCACTGGATTTAGCTCAGTTTTTGTCCAACTCAGTTTGTGACCAGAATCCTGGAAAGAATTGTGTGTGAACTGAGGCACACCTGTATTTTAAATTTCTCAAAACTCAGGAGTTTAGTAAGGGGTGGTTGCATTCTACCTTGCCGGGGAAATTTCTTGGTTCAACATGCTGGTTCACTAATTATTATTTAAATTTCTATTAGCATGGCTGAATATTCACCTCTGTGTTAGGCCCTTCCCTTCCCTAGCTTCCTCACTCATAATCTAAATACATAAGCTATTTTTTACCTTGTCACACCCTCATTGTATTATATGAGAAGCTGATTTAATAGGAATAAGACTACATCCTATGGAGCCTGAATATCTGTTTTCAAATCTCAACTTTCTAGCTTACTAGCTATGGTAATCTGAATAAGTTACTCTATCTTCTTATACCCCAGCTCCTCAACTTTTTAAAAATGATGATAAGGTCTCAGGCATTTTAACAGGTCTAAATAAGTTAGTAAAATATAGGATGTTATAAATACCATATATGTGTCATTACTACTAAGCTTTTTATTTTAATGTTGCCATCTTCTTGGGAGCAGAAAATTGATTCTGAAAATCGAATTAATTTACTGCTCCGCAGAAACACTCCTTCTCTTGTTTGTGCTGCTTTTTTGAATCCTATTCATTCATGAGACTCTTAACTGTTTCTAGAGCTAAGTGTAACTTCCGCCAAGTTGTTCCTTAATTAGTAATATAAATCTCAAAGAAATTCATAAGCCATTATGGTAACCAAGTTGTTAATATATTGACTCAAAAACCAGTAACTTTTAAATCTATGAAATTTTCATATTTTTGTAGATATTTTCTTAGTTTAGATTATGCTTCAGAAATAAAAGTATGGGGACTGGGAATTTCACTCAGTAGTAGAACATTTGTCTAGCAAGCGGATGACCTTGTGTTCAGTTTTCAGCACCAAAATATTAAAAAGTTACAAAAAATAAAAATGAAAGTATGAATTTCCATGGTAAGTGTTTTAATTTTCCCAAGGAGAAAACAGTAAGAAGGAAAGAAATCAAACAAAAAGAAAGAAACAGGTAAAAATGTGATGCCAGGCAATTGTCCATGTGTTGAACAGAGACAGCCTTTGGGATTTTGTCGTCTGGTATGTACACAAAGGTTTACGCCAAAGAAGCAAAAAGAGTGTGTGAATTCTTCTCATCTCTGCGACCCTGTGATTAGTGCATTGCCTGATTAATGGATATTGTTTGAGCAAACACAAAAATGAAAAATCTTTTCCAAAACATTAGCTATGTTCATATTGCTTAGATAAGAAGAAATTTGCAGAGCTTTGTATTGTTCCATCCAATTAGTAAGCCAAGATTCAAGGCATTGAATGTATCTTGCATTCAGAGAACGATGCAGCTCCAAGAGAGTTCCACATATTTAAGTCATGGACATGTCCTTTTTTGGAAAACACAAATTCCTTCCTGTCTCACATCCTGGAGAATTTATAAATTTCTCCAAGCAACATAAGGAACTGCAGAAAGGGACCATGACTCATTTTCAATATTATATAAAGAAAAGTTAACAGAAAGGAGAAAAAAAGGAGAAAAACCACACCCATGTAATCAATAGCAAAGTCATTAAATTGTGGGAGGCACCTGTGCTCTACTATATGCTTTCTATTTTTTTTTTTAGTCAGATATTATTCTAACGTGCTGTTCATTATACTGCACATCTTACACAGATGTTTCATGTACATTGCTTACTCTATTTAAAACTTACTCTTTAAAGATAAGACAATCAAAACTAAACAAGGCAAGCTGATTTGCCCAAAATAAACCTAATACACAACAACTATGAATATAAATTCAAGTATTCACACTTTGCAGGCTGTTTCTCTACTTCAGATCATTGAGATATAAGACAAAAGCCTTCTTTGTTCCTTGCTCCACTAAATTTAGCTAAAAAGGCTTCTGCTAACATGTATTTCACAGAGACAGTGATCCCTTCTTGAAATCAAATATAAACTCCCAAATGTGTTTTCCACTAAGTAACCAATATAAATGGGTATTCAATGATGTGTGAAGATAAACTGAATTTCTCTTTTAGCAGCCAGCATGATGATTCGGGAAGATTGTGGGTTATTTAAAATGAAAAGCAAGTAGCATTGATTGAGAAACTTTGATGAGAGTTATTGCAACCTTAATAGTGTCCTGGAAATCCGTATGAAGATCTACTGGGTGCATTTAAATAATATTTTGAGTAGAATAATGGTTGCCTCTCAATAGATTTACAGGTTTTAAACTTCTTTTTATATCCCAGGTAGCAGCACCTTCCACACCATTTATAAATTTCTCCAAGCAGGAGTCCTAGAAGACAGAAAGCAATTGTAGATCAATTTCAATATTTCAGCCATAGAGGGGCACACAAACCAAAGTGCACACATGGTCCTAACTTCCCCTTCCTCTCTACAGGGAGTCTATTGTAGTATAAACGAAGCCACAGTTTAGGTGAATTTCAACAGCTGCATTTCCCTCTGCATTTAATTCCATTTTCACAATGCTTTTTGAATCCATATGAGAAAATCTGATCAAGTTCTCTGATTTCTGTGCTAGTCTGTGTTCACAGGTACACTGAAGTTTCCATGAATACTCAATTTATTCCTGACAAGAGATTTATTCAGTGTCATCAACTAAAACTGAACACATTTTGCCAGCCTTACCCAATTACATTAGTAATACTCTACTCCATGCACTGAACAAATCTATTTTCTGATTTTGCAGAAAGGCTTGTGTCACTTAGAGACAAAAATTCATAAAACGCTCAGCTTTCTGAATCCAATTCAGTGTCTCTGTAAGTTGCATTTGGAATAATCTCATGGGGAATGTGTAAGTATAAAAACAGACTTAAGAAATACATAGGGATTTTTATGAGCCCTTTCTATCATTATATTCCTTCTGTAATTATTTTCTTGGATTTTTCTCCTTATTCTATTTCCTGCATAATGTGTCCCAATTTGGGACTCAGTAAGAATATATATATATATATATATATATATATATATATATATATATATAGCTGGTGATTATCAAAATAACTACCTGTAATGGAAGATCAAGTCATAGATTGTTGAGTTTATGGGAGCTCAGGAGAGTAACTGATCCATCTCCAAAATTTCTGAGATGAGAAAACAAAGATCTGGAGAATTAAGGACTCATATAACCAGTATTGTAAAAATAAAAGCAGAGCTAACATAAAAACCAGAGTAAAACCCTAATAAAAATGATCATATAAAAAATAATATTTTTCACAGACTGTGATAACCATGTTAAATGCATAACCATTAAGTTCTGTGGCCCAGTATTATGTTACTGATGGTATTTCATCTTAAACCTTAAAATAGTTAAATGACATAGACAATACGAATATATAATCTATATACATAGAAAATAAAATCCTAGGATTTAGAACAGCTATAAAATGTGCCTGAAACCACTTTCATGGAGTTATGGGACAGGAATCAAGCTTTAGCCATATTCTTCCATCCCTTCTATTTCTCCACCAAGCTATCCAAAACGTTCTAAGAAATCAGTCAGCAGTGCCAAAGCCAAGACCAACTGCCCAGTCCACTTCACTTCCCTCTCTTGCTTTGTTCTCTGCTTAGGCTGAGAGATATATCAAAATACAGATTATTCTCAGAATGAAAACAATAGTCAACATTATATTGTTGAGTGTGGAAAGTTTGACCTTACTTTAGTACCTCACAAAGTACATTGTTTCTTGATAAACTGATCTAGACGATCCAAGAACCTCCAGAAATTCCTAAAGCAGTTGATAATGTTATAGCAAACAGCTGGAAGTAAACCCAAATAGGGAGCTGGATGACGTTACAGTGTATGTGACCACATGCCTGGAGAACAAGCAAAGCTGTGGAATGAGTTACTATGGAATAAATTTTGTTTCTTTCCTTTTATTTTATTTTTTTTTTTTTTGAGAATAAATTTTCTCGGCCAGAATTGAGTACAAATAATGTCCTGCCTGTTTACATCCCCATTTGGCCTAATTTTAGTTCCCACAGACATACTGTGTACTGATATACTCAAACATAATTTTTGTTTCTGTTCAAAAATGTGGTGCTGAGACTTTATCTGGTTTAAATTTTGAAACATTGGCAGCATGGAAGATAATTCTACAGAGAAGCCAGCATTCCCTGAATTCACACATTTTATGAATGAAAACCAAATTAGTTGAATTTCCCATGTTTTAATTTCAAGAGCATATGTAGAGATTAAAAGTGATATTTATAGGTACAGTTATTCCTCCAAATGATAAATATATCTTAAATTTTTAAATCAAATTTGATGATACCTTCACTTTTCAAGGTTTTCATACCCTTACTATACGGAAAGAAACAAGCATTTTGCCCTGTTTTAAAACACCAGGGAAAATCTCTACCCTGTCAGCGTAAATCATGCGAAAGCTCCCTAGTGTTCTCTTGGAAGTAATTAATCTTTGATATTTTCTTTTCAAAACTCCCAGTATTTAAGATTTATATTTCTACATGGATCTCTACTGTAGGTGTTAAGTAAAAATGTATTTTTATTGTTTGACATAAAAAATACATCTTCCCAGCAAATCTTAACTTCTGTAACATTATGAGGTTATTGAATGTGCTAATTCCTGTTCCTGGGAGACTTCAAACCCCACAGTGCTGAATCAAAGAGTTCGTATTAGCTCCAGACAAAGGAATGAAACTTGCACCAACCCCTCACCCCCCAAATTCCTAAAGTGGTTCTAACACTAGTCTTAAAGCACTCATTATTTCTAACGGGTTGGCTTCATTTAAAGGTTACATGAAGCCCTTGTTGTCTTTCATACTATAGCCAAGGAATTCACAAGAGAGCTCTAGTTCTAATTTGTATGATGATCCGATGTATTCAATGATCATTTTATGAACTATGAAGTAAAACATGCAGACTCACAGACACAGAGTATTACCATTCTCTGTTGCAGTTGCTGTGATGTGTTTACCTGGGGTAGTTTTTGTTTTCCCTGCCTAATGTTGGAAATCAGCCAGTCACTGCTCAAAAACTGTATTTTATATCTTTAAAGGAGGCTCCATCCAAGGACAATACGGGAGCCATTAAATACTTACAGACCTCTTATCAGCTAAAAGCTGCTAGTTTTCCCAGCCTTCACACAGACATCCAGACTGTAGTTGTCTTCATCGTGACTGAATCAGCCCTTTAAGTACCTATGTAAAAGGATAAGATCATAACTATTAAAGTAAGCAGAAAGAGCTCTGGGACATACACTATGATTGTGGTAAAAACAATTACATAATAGAAACCAGATATCTGCCTCTGCCTACTGAAAGAAAACTTACAATGAAAAACCATAGTGTCAAGATAAATCTATAAAGAGAGACAGGAGATAAACTACTGAAGTGTGATTTTTGAATCCTGCTTTAAAAAGCCATGCAGAAGTAGCAACACCTCTGTCCCAGATGTCACCAACCAGCACTGCAGTAGCTGACATCCCTCTATGTCTTTCCAGATGGACCACTTAGGGGACAGCCTTTATCTATCTCTGGATGTCTAGTGTGGCCTATTACTTGGCATAACATTGTTGAAGATTGGGAGGAAGTTTTAAGGAAAGTAATAAAAGAGGAACTGAAGGAAAATAAATCAGAAGGAAATGAAAGCCAAGAGAAAGAGTGATAAAGTTATTGAATTATTTAACTAGAATGTTCCACTTTAAAGTATTAAGGTAAAATATTAAAATAGGCTGCTATGCTAAACTGACAGGAGAAAGATTATCTAATGTATACATGTCTTTCACAAAAATATACTAAAAGATTCGAGCTGATGCTAATATCCAGTAAGTATGAAAACTGCTGGCAGCAGATTCAGTTAGCCTTTCATGAATGAAAGACCTCTTGGCCTTTCAGGGGTAAATGAACTATACATATGTTATGGTTTGTGATTAAATGTCCCCCACATCCTCATACAGTCCTAGGTGAGGCCTTTCATAGCTGGATCTAGAGTGGGTGACAGTGGGATTGATTCATGGTGCAATGCTAGGACTGAGGGCACGAGGCTTGCCAGTGTGATGCTGCCTGCTCTCAATACCCTGCATACACTATAAGGCACAGAAAGCACTGTGGCTGTTTCTTGCTTGTTTTGCTATCTCTGCCTGCTATGAACTGTTTCTTTCTACAGTGCCTGTCTGCCACACACCCTGAGGGGGAGCTAGCCCATTATGGACTGAAACCTCTAAAAACCGAGAGTTAAATCAACTTTTACTCCTTTAGCTTTGGCTGTTGAATATTTTGTTCCAGCAATGAGAAACTAAGGCAACATATGAACTGAAAATAGAAATAAAATTATTCTTTTGGTTTTGGCTACTCTTTTTTTTTTAATTTTATTTAAGGAGAAAAAAAAGCAGAGAAAGGGTACAAGTTATACAGATTTACAGAAAAAAATAAACGGTAGGAAATCACTAGTTAATGGATTACATATTGTCATCTCAGAAATAATTGTTCAAGTCACAAAATTAAAGCTTGTAAAGTGGACATTCCAACAATGATACTGCAAACAGTTCTGTTCAATGATCCAATAAAACTCAGTGATATCATTTTCTATCTTATACACTTAAATATACATGCAGTTATATCATTTAGAGCACTTTCTTTTCCTCTCTTTTGTACAATGACAATTACACATTTTGGGTTTTGTTACTCCCACAGTTCTTATTACTTTTTTGGAAGGGAGTAGATAGAACCAAATGTGACATAACAGAACACAGTCAATCAAATCAAAAGGGTGGACATAATAGATAATGTAAAAACATAATACAAGGTGATCAATAATGGTTACCATAATGCCTCCTGCTATCTCTAATAGAATTGCCTATATCATCAGTTATAATAAAATTGAACAAAACAGTAAAGAACAAAACCAACAAAACCAAAATATTGGAGACATTGTAGGTCTTCAAAAGTAGATAAAAGTCAATGAGAATGGGCGTCATAATGAATCTCACTATCTTCACAGCTGTTGCCTAAACTTTCGAACCTGGTACTATCAAGCAAAACAGAATAGGGGGACATCAGTCAAAAACAAGATGGTGAGAGTAATACAGGGCTTTAAATCAAGATAATGGAAAGTCAAAGTGGGTTACTATAATATATCCTGCTATTTTTATTTATTTTTCCCTTAATTAAAAGGATAAAAATAAAAAAGTAAATAATGGAGTGGAGATTGAGATAAAAGAGGGCATAACAGTAAAACAGCGCAGATCAAAATATAACCATTTAAGCAGAATAGTGTTTCACTACAAGATAATCCTGACATAAAAGTAGTTACCATATTGTCTCTTTCCTTGAAATCCTTGAGTACAACTTCGTATACTATAGCATTAAATATATCAAAATAATGTAAAACCATTTAAGAGAATGACAGCATTACAGGGTATTTAGAATCAACTAACAGAAAATGAACAATGGTTTCTGTATAATCTCCTTGTCTTTAAAAGTTTTTGCTTATACTATCGTACATAATAAAATCCAATAAGATACAACCTGTTTAGACCAATGGAGACAGAAGAACAAAAGCTTGATGAGACTTCAAAACAAGATGATACTAAATCAGTATTACCTATTAAGATGTCATTTTCTCCAAAATAGCTGTTCCTATCATCCAATCTTCTCTGCCTCATTTCTGTTGAGCTTTTTTTCTGTCATTAGTTGTCAGTTTGTCTCCTTCATTTTGTTCTCTGCTCCATTCATTGTGGCCTCCCTGCCACTATTTCTGGATTCTTTGTATTTTTCTTTTATTAGAATATCCTGCAATACTCTCTGTAGAGTTGAATTGGTGGTTGCAAATTCTCCCAGTTCCTCTTTATCCTGGAAGCACCTTGTTTTTCCATCAATTTCCAGGGACAGTTGTGCAGGATATCTCAATCTTGGCTGGAGATTATTATCTTTCAAAGCTTGAATTATTTCCCCCCACGCTCTTCGTGATTTGATGGTTTGTGCAGAGAAATCTGCTGTAATTCTGATGGGTTTTCCCTTGTAGGTGGTCTGTTTCTTGTCTCTGACAGCTTTTAATATTCTGTTCTTGTATTGAATTTCTGGAATTTTTATTATTATATGCCTGGGTGCTGCTCTGTTTGTGTTGTAGGTGGCTGGGGTCCTGTATGCCTCATACATCTGAGTATCTTTACCTTTTGCTAAATTAGGAAAATTCTCCTGGATTATTTCTGTGAGTAGCTTTTGTAGTTCATTTGTTTATGTCCCTACTTCTTCTTTTATATTCTTAATTCTTAAGTTATGGATCCTCTTATCATCTTCTTGTCTTTGTATTATTGCTGTTTGTTTCTTTGTTACTTTTAAGAAGTTTTACATTTCATTCTCCCATATTACAAATCTGCCCTCCAGTTCAGATAGTCTGTCCTTAGTTTCTTTCAAGCTGTTATGTGAGTTTTCGATAGACTTTTTAGTTTCCTGGTAGTCCCTTTGAACCTGCTTCACGTATTCTATGCTTTCTCTATTTTCTCCATCAAACAATTCTCCCCTCTTTTTCTGTTCTTCCATTCCACCGTCCATTTTTTCTTGAGTGGTGCTTAGCATTTCTCTAACTATTCTGCTTACTTCTAGCTTCAGGTTATTAATAACTTCATTCCTGAACTGATCTATGAGGCTCTCTAGATGGCGCTTTATGTCTATTGGTGTGGTGTCCACTATTACCTGTTTCTCAAGATTAGGGGCCAAGGAGCCTTTCTTGTTTCTGCCTCTTCCCATATTCTTTGTTCCTTATATATGCAAGCTTATATAGGAGGCCCAGCTTCCCTCCCTGTCAGCCACAGCCTGATCGAATTGCGCCGGCTAGGTGTTCCTGCCCACCACAGCACACCAGGAAATTCCAGACCAGGCAGCCTACACGGGGCCCACCCCTTCAGGCCACTCTCAGGCTCTGGGATCTGGGTTGGGCTAGTCTACTGGGTCCGCCAGCAGCGTCACGTAGGCTAGGCACTTCTCACCAATCCCGCTTGAGAAGGGGATACGTGGCTGGAGTCGCTGCAGCGCCCTGCTCCCACAAGTCTTCCCAGTCCCAGAATGTCCTCCGCTGGAGTCAAACTGTGGTAGAGTGTCAGTTTCTCTCACTCACCTCACCACAAGTCAGTGCATGGCTGCCCGTCCGTCCTGTTTTCGACTCCATTCGCCGATTCCCATTCTCAGAACTTCCGCGCGTCTCTCTCCTTGCCAAGCTGATGTAGACGCAGCCGCCGCGTGGCAGGAACCCAAATCACGGCTTCCAATGGTGCGGGCTCCCGCCTCCACACTGAGGCCCCTCTGTTCCTGTTCTAGCACCAGGACTGCATTCCAAGTTGGTTTCTCTCAGCCCAGTACGTCCCTGGTTCGGCAGAGCATATCTCCACCTGCTTATGTCTCCTTACTCCGCACCATTCCTGAATTCTGAGCTGAGTCTTTCAGAGAGCCTCCATAACTGCTGTTATCTGTCCACCATATTTTCCTGGAAGTCGGTTTTGGCTACTCTTGAATCAAGGTAAAAGTAGCACACATGAGAAAAGACTCCTTAATGGTTTTTCTTTCTTTTTTCTTGTCTTTTGAAATCTTGTATATTTTCTTTCAAAACCGTGCAATGATTCATGACCAGTTACACAAAAATATGAAAAAATAAAAAATAAGAGCCATAGGGTCACAAAAGTAACACAAATACTTTAAATATTTTGCTCCAAAAATTTCTATTTCCTCTCTCTCTCTCTCTCTCTCTCTCTCTCTATATATATATATATATATATATATATATATATATATTACATATAACTTCGAAATGTGATTTTTTAATTCACATACTGCTATCAAGAAAAACTAGACTCTGATTTCTAATAATAGTGAAATAACCCATTCTGACTAACCCTTGCATAGATAATTATGAAATCTAGCAAAAAATAAATCCACAGTATGAACTTTCCAGGCACTGGGGTAGGATCAATACTAGATAGAAACTTCAGTGATGACGACTTCTTGTCTTTGTCTACTTGAGCTACTGTAACAATAAGAAAAAGAGAGCAACTGAAAGAATGAATTTACATGGAGGCTCTGTGGAAGGTCCAGACGGAATTTACTCTGAGGATTCCTCATATTGCCTGACATCAGCCATTGTACTGCTGTTTGTTTATATGATTTCTTCTTATAAAAACGTGGAACCCATTATAGGGGCAAAAATCTCCATGATGACATCTCTATTTAATTATTGCCTGAAAACTCCTCCTCCAAGTGCGACCACTCTGGGGGACAGAGCTTCACAGTGTACATTGTGAACATCTGCAAAGCTTCAATCCATGATACTATTTTGAACAGAAATTGAACCTGTTGAAAGTTGCCTTTTATATTGGCAACACTACCACCAAATGTATATAGCTTGAAGAAGCAGAAAGCTGCAGGTTTATTGGCTACAAGTGTTAGAAGACAATGTTTATTGCTGGCATGGCAGATTTAGAAAGTCAAGGAAAGAAGAGAAATACAGCAGCTATACTTTAAAAACCTGGTTAAACCTATGCACTGAAAACAGAGTCTTGATGACTGCAGAAATTCAGTTGAAAAAAATAAAACCTGAATGCAGATTTCAGTAGATACCCACAGCCTAAAATATAGGATATAACATTTAGATTCAGGCACATTAACTTCTTGCTGGAGCAAAAACTACTCTTCCGAGGAATATAACAACACCCAAAGATAGGCAGATTTATACAAATCAATGTAGCTAAACTGAGGTTAGTTTTGCTATGGTTTATAGCTAGAGTCTCCCCAAAGTCTTAGATGAAGTCCCAGATGATGTGGCTTTTTCGTATATGACTGAATCTGGGGTGTGTGATGCTGGGATTAGGGTGTGTGGTCACTAAATTGGCCCACTAATTGATTTGGCCCCACCCCAATTCCAGTAGCATAGCTAGAATGTAAAAGGGACGGAAAGCAGCTATAAAGGACACTTGCTTTCTTTGCCACCCTTCTGCCAGCCATGAACTGTTTCCTCTGTGGTGCTTGTCTGTTATACCATCCTGTCTGGGGGCCAGCCAACAATGGACTGCAACCTGTGAGCCAAAGAAACCTTTCTTCCCTTAACTTTGGGCATCAGTTATTTTATTTCAGCAACATGAAGAGTAACAAAGACAACTTTCCTTAATTTCCTCTCCTGTGTGGACCAGAGCTAGCGCTAGCCACCAGAGAAATTTCTTTGAAATCTGAAAGACATCAGTAAAAAAGAGCTGTTTTATGCTCTCCATTTCACTGTAAGGCACATAAATTTATGGTTCACATGCTTTTAGGCATCTGCTGTCTTATGTGATAGAGTGAGCCAACTGATGAACTCACAGTATCTTCAACCCCTACCTGATTTATTCCTTAGTTTCTCTGAATCCTGGATGAGTATGCTGAAGCTCTGAAAGAGAAGTGTCTACACAATGGCTAATCAACAGCAGTCACATTGGAAAAGATGAAAGTCAGGAATTCTCCTTGTGCTTTTAGATTTGTCTCTGTCATTTCTGACGTTGGCTTTGTCTCCTCTTCTTGACTACCACTCTTGTTGATTTCAGTTCTGGAGAAAAATAAATTTCTATACATTGTTTTAGTCAACCATCACAATGGAAGTGGGTCAAAATTCTTAATTTTCTGCTTCCTAATTGATAAAATAAGGATAATAGTGTTAGTATGAAATTATTCATATACTATGCTGATATTAAAACTAAACTAGCCCATGGACATTTTCTGGGCACTTGTGCAACTATGCTTTTGTCACACATTTTTATAATCACCAATGCCAGTATATAGATTGTAGTATATTATTTCTGTGCCTTGTTCATGCCAACATAACAGAGAGGACATGTCAGTCACGTAGAGGAATTCATCAATGAAATAACCACCTTTTAATATTGACCTTAAATATCAAACTTTTCAAAGATATTGCCAATGAGTGCCTCTTTGTCATAATCTATCTTTTCTTTACCTATAACTTGCTAGGATTTTTGGCAGAATTTAATAATTAGCATTTCACACTACACTGACCAGCATGAAAACCTTGAATTATTTTTACATCTATTTTTGCTACTAGATTGTCTGCTTATTGAAAACAAGTAAATTAATTCCTATCATTCACTGTAATACCTAACAAATTATGTTTACATCCCTGACATTAAACATTAATACCATGATGATGATGTTTGATCAAATGCACTAAATAATTGTTGAAAATCTGATATACCCCTAACAGCAAGGTTTCCATTTTAATAACTTTTAATTAATTATTAGTCATATCAATTATATAAGAGGTATTAATGTAGGAGTATTTAATCCCTGATATAAATATTATACAGTAGAATTGGAGTAGTCAAATATCAAATGCTTGGCCTTAAAACTGAACAACATGAGTATTAATATTACAAGAGGGAAATTATAGAGAAATTATTAGACAAAATGCTGCATTTATGTAGACTTTAAAGAGAACCTGAGTTCTTTCAATTTCATGACAATGACAACTTTCATTATAAGAATTGGAATTATTAAAATTGAATTCTTGACAACCAAATCAATTTTCGTTTGTTAAGAAATGAATACAGAGGACAGAGCTATGTTGAAGTGGAGTAAGACCCTCCAGCAATTCTTTCTCTAGGGAAACATTAATTTGAACAACTATTCACACATGAAAGTATCTTCACAAGAGCTAGGAAAACCAGGTAAGATATCACCATAGACAGTTTTAGAATAGCAATAAAAAGCATTGAAGGAGGCAGGAGGAAAAAAACTGCCTATAGCCTTCTCTCCTCACCTTCACACAGTGCCTCCCATTGGGTGGAAGCAGAAAGAACTACCTTTGTATGATGAACTCAGTACCAACCCATCCTCTGAGGAGCTCAGTGCTGGAGAGAGCCCACAAGGTTTACCCCTGGGCTGGTGTCAGAGGATGCATACTTAGGACTCACATTAGCCTTGACAGCCAAATTACTACTTTTACCTGCCTCTCAAATTTAAGCAAAGCAGCTCAGAAAAACACTGCATGCCCTGAGTTTTAGAACAGGAAAATGAGCATTATATGTTGCTCTGGAATTCAGAGCTATGCTTGTCATGGTGAAGGGATGCACCAGGCAGAATACAACAGGTGTTATCCAGTCTGGTGTCCGTGGACAGAGCTTCTGCATCTTCTGTAATGTTGAATGGGAACTCAAAGCCCTGGTACAATCAGTTTCTATTGCAGCTAAAAATCCACTGGACAATTGCAGCAGTCTTGGACTATGAGTAGACAACAGTAGCAGGCAGGTAACTTGGCCTTAGTTCTGCCCCTGTGCTGTTGTGGCTGTGGTTTCTGTGAGCAACATACTATTATGGTGGCCATTGTGGGCACAGAACCACCCATCTAATCCCCCATTCCTCCAAGGCATGTAACACAACATAGAGAGCCACTGCAGGAAGAAATGAGAAGTTAGCACACGTTGTAGTTTTGAAGAAGAGGACTGACCCTTTCAGAGTAAGACTCAGTGACCATAGATTAAAAGTCTTGGTAAATGTCAGCCTCAAGTAGAAGCTAGTAGGAGTGTTGGACCATTTTAAACTCTTTCTCCAGTACATCCTGAGGAAGCTTGCATCAGCAACAAACTTAGATCTGGGTGCCACCAGTGCTGAAAGAGTGAGGACACACCGAGTGCAGACTCAGACTCAGGACACAGGCGAGTAGTGATACCCTAGCAGCATCAATACAAACAGCTTGAAAGGGTGAACACACACAAAGCTGGACCACAAGGGCTGACATAAATGCCTCTTCCTTCAATGCATGCATGGCATCACTAAAAACAAGCACCAAGATGCTTCAGGAATTCATGATCTCACCTAACAGCCAAGGAAGGTGCCAGAAACTGATCGTGAAGCAGCCAATATAGGTGAATATATGTGAACACTCAGACAGAACACTTAAAAGCTCTTTAAAGGAAATGAGCTTTAAGAAAACACAAACATGATAATTTATAAAGAAAGTTAATATTGAGAGTGAAGTAATTTTCTTAAAAAATTCTAGAGGTGAAAAGTACATAAAATAGGTCAAAAAGCATGACATACAGCAAAAAGAGCAGAACAGGTTATTCATAGGAAATAGTCAATGAACTGACAAGATAAGGTATTGTAAAAGCTTACTATGGGTTGTTTTGTTACTTTTTTCCTTGCTGAAACAAAATATCCAAGACTCAGAGTTAACAGAGGGAAGGTTGTTTGCAGCTCAGAGTTTGTAGTGTTTTCCTTTTACAGTCAGCTGGCTCCAAGGCAGGGAGACAAAGCAGAGAGGAATCACAGAGAAGAAACAGCTCATGGCACTGCAGGCAGAAGGTAGCAAGCAGCCCAAGAGAGCAGCCACAGAGAAGCAGCACCCCTTTCTCCCTTTGAGGCTTCCTGACATCTTGGTGAAGCCACAGACAGCCAGGGTGGGCCGTAGACTAATTCAGTAGGCACGTACCCTTTACCCCAGGATCACAGACCCTAGATCCAGCCACCTCCAAGAAGTCCCACCTGTGACCACATGAGGCTTTGTGGAGACTGAGGCGGTTCTCCATGTGCAGGCCAACATGATGCTGGATGGTGCTTCTCTTCATTTTTCTCAGGAACCCAGAAGTTAAACCTCCTGCCTTTTGCACATTTGCTAATGCTCCTCCAATCAGCTGTCAATACGTCATTCTATCTGCGCTTGTAAATCTGCCCATGTGGATTCCTGAAAAAGCCTGCAATTTTTCCCTTGAACCTTCCAAAGTGGGCTGTGTCTCTTCAGCAGCCCTCCCTTGCCCGCAATAAAGGCCTTTCTTTTTTCTTTTTTCTTTTTTCTTTTTCTCTTTTTCTCTCCCATGAGTCAGAAGATCAAACCATGTTAGACTCAGAGTGGATGGGGACTCTTGTTCCTGGGGCATCTGTCCCCCAACCTGAGCTTCCTGTGGTCTAGAAGTCCCTCTTCCTTTTCTATCTTGTGGTGAATCCCCAGGACAGCCGCCACTAGCCATCACTCACCTAACATAAGCCCAACCTCATCTTTCCAGGTTCTCTCAGCTGAGCCATCTCTCACTCAAGGTGCCTGTTTCCAAAGTTGTAAGCTTACACCAGGACTCTTGCTCACTCATCCTCTGGGACCTCACTCACCTTTGAGGGGCTTCCCCTTTTGTTTCCCCTGGTGATGACTACTGGACACAACTGCTGGGGTCACTCTACTCAAAGGTGCTGCTGTTGACCCACTGCAGGTCCATGACCTGTTTTCATTTCTCACTCCTAATTTGGCTCATTATGGGAAATACTCCTTCTCTACCAAAAAAACAAAAAACAAAAACAAAAACAAAAAAACACCAAAAAACCACATGCCTCTTACATGCCTGTTACACCAACTGGGCCCTTTTGGCCTAAAACAAGTAATTAGACTAAAACAACTTATTTTCCTCTGGCCAATGCTGGTTTATTTCACCAATGAATTCTGAATATTTCAGTTTCTTGGAGTAGTTTTACAGAATAATTACTTTGACTTCAGTAAATTCTAAGAAATAGTAGTTTATTCCACTATGCAAATACCCTTTTGATACAACCTTAACTATACCATTGTGAAAAACATGACAATAACCCACCTCAATAGAATCTTTCAGGGAGAGCTTGTGACTAATGAATACAGAAATGACAAGAGTTGTGGGGGAGGCAAGTCATGAATCAAATGGAGCTGAGAAAACAATTTGGAGAAATGTACACTAAAAGCAATTTTGAACAAGAGCTTTCACGGAATTTCACAGAGATAAATGGGAATAAAGTAGTTAAATAATGGATATGCTATTCAGCACAGAGACAGAAAAGGAGAGAAATGGAGAGGGAAAGAGAGGGGAGAGAGCAGCATAGATACACTCAGCTTGTCACATTTGGTTTCAATCTTTTAGCTTTTTGCTTGAAGATGTAAATGAACTGGAATGTTTCTTCCTCTTGCCCCCAAACTTCCTCGAGGGAAGGCAGGTCATAGCCTTCATGGTAGCTGACTAAACAGTGTAGTTTTTAGTGGAAATAACACCTGCATTGTGATGGTAAAATGTACAGAAATTGTGGGACACCATTGTTAGCACAAGATAACCTTGGGTCGAGTAGAAGTTCTCTTCAAGTCACAGGTAGAGCACTGTTTTCCCCAAATATCAGTGTCAGGAAAGAACTTAGCTTTCACCCACAAGAGACTGAGTTTAACCAGTTTATCTTTTGAAATGGAACTAGAAATAAATGAGTTTCTATCCAAGGAATCCAGAAATTCTCTGTTAATCAAGGACGTATTATTTAATTTATGTTTTATTTTATTTAACTACCTTACTCTGTAGTTTTTTCCTAATACATTGCTTGCTTAGGAGTTAGATATAGTGTATTATGATAAACCCCTTTCCCTTGCAGGTGAGATTTCATTTACAGGGAGAAAAAAGCACGGACATAGGTTGGAAGACACCTTCCACCCTGCTCTCTACGAGTGAGTTGGAGCAGTGGTTTTGTAGGTGTGAACCATGATCAGACAACCAGCAGTGCTAAGATTACCACAATGGATTAGAAATACAAATACACAGCCTCCAATCTGCATCTGTACCACCAGAATGCTGGAGCAATCTGGGTTTTCATGAACTCTACAGATGATTCTGATCTCTGAAGGCTTTAGGGTGACTGACTTGGAGCAAGCTTGCGATTGAAGACATATAATGACCAGATGTCTCATACCTTGATCTCTCACTGAGCTGAGTGTGATGACGGCATTTAAAGGTACAGAAACCATTATTCATACAAAATGGCTGGTACACATAAGCTGACTATTTTGAATAACATTTAAACAAAATAGCAATGATGAGCAAACTGCCAGAAGAAAAATAACTATTTATACTACATGAGGAGGAGAACAGATCTGTACTTCTGAAAAATTAAAATGATTTTGAAGGGCACTTCTGACTATATATAACTTTTGCCTCAGCAACTAACTGTAACACCATCATGCACATAAATACAATTTTAAATAATTAAAACTCATGGTTTTCTGGGCAAAATTTATGACACATTGAGAGAAAAATGGAAAACAATGGGAACCTTTGAGATACATTTACTCATACAATATTTCATGTTGCTATGATCTCCTTTAATAGAACTCAGTACTCCAAACAAATAAGAAAAGTCACAAAAGGGCAAATACAATTTTCTAAAAGTTTAAATACATGTTTTAGAGGCTTCAGTGGTATTACTCTATTGTGGGGAAAATACATATAATGTAAAATTATCATTTTAACTGTTTTTAAGATGCACAGTTCTGTGGAGATACACTGTGCTGTAAAACAGACCTCCAGAATTTCTTAAACTTACAAGTTTAAAATTCTGCCAATTATATCACAGTTGCTTATTTTTCCCCATTACAGCCACTGGTAATCAACAGTCTACTTCTATGAATTTAAATTTCTGCTTTCAAAGTCTGATTATTCTATTACAATAAATTATTTGTCAAACTGAGTTAAAACAACATTGTTGACATTTAAGTTTTATTCCTTTCCTACCATCATAATATACCTTACAATTCTGAAATACATATTATACTCTTCCAAGGCTATATTTTGTCAGTCGCTTGCCACTCCTTAGAATGTCCTAGCTGTCTCTTTTTATTTACAAGTATCCTCTACTCAGCTCCCAATTTTTTCATTCTTTCAGCAGTGGTCTCTCTTGACATACCCATGGAAATTATTGCTTTAGTATATCTCTTATCAGAATTATAATGGACTTCTTATACTTCAATACAACTAAATCAATGATTCATCTGATTTCTGAATTTCTTCTACAGAGCATAGGCATTTACACTTTCAGAAGTAGCTGAAGTGATTCTTTTTACCTCTGTTAAGAATCCCTTCCTTACTGAGAGTGAAAGTATGTGCCATCATGGTTTCTACTTATTGCTTTATCTGTTTTAGTACCATATAGCATGAGTCTAACACTCTTTCTACGTAATACTCTCGTGGCTCTCTTCTTTGTCTGTTTAAATAACTTCCATTTTTAATCAATAATCTTCAAAGGATTTCTCTACTGGGTCCACCCATAAAAGCATGGCCAATTGCCTTCTCTTAAAAATTGCGTTTTCCTAAAACTGCAAACCAGATTTGTAAACACAGTCTATCCAGTAGAAGTGAAACAAATTAATTTCCTCATACTTGCATATAATCAAGTTTAAGGTCATCTGATTATTTTTGTAACTATTATTATTGCCATCATTTCAGCAGCTGCTGCTCTCTGACTGATATGTATGAGTTTATTGCACCTATAAATTCATGACTGAGAGAGATTCCTGTGTATGCACCATTCCACTAAGACGGATGAAGCCAATACTGGTTTTGTTCCACTGTTGTTGGGTTTTCTCTGCATTTTACATGTGTGTGTCTTTCGTGTACACATGTTCCTCCAAATAAATATGGTCTTGTTGTATGACTGTATATATGACTTTCTCAGCTCCATCAGCACTGAACAAGGTACAGCACACTTAATAAGCCTTAGTGTAGAGAACTACACATAAACTGATTTTTATTTATCATCATTTGGAGAACTAAATCGCAATTGTCAAAGAGTTGTCAGAAATCTCCCAAATTTTCTGACACAACATGCCCAACTTGGAAGTTTCTTTCTTGGCATGAAACAGGTGGGTTTGAAAAACTTTCTTAATTAACAGTTCTAGGAGCCATGCCAGTAATCGTATTTATAAGTAGAAAGTGCTTTCTCATCAAGTGAACAAACGAGAAGAGAGGGACATCTGCATCTGTTTCTGGCTGTGCTGCTGGCTCACCTGTCCCTGGGGTGGAATGCCAATTAACCAGGGTCCCTGTTTGTGGAAAGATAAAAGAATCACTAGGAGTGTGAGAAAACAGAGGCCACAAAACTTTCAGGGTGTGTAGATAAAGAGCACGGCACCCAATATTTAAAATGATTAAAGTAGAATAACTTGAGCAAGAATTATTAATAACTGTCCAATGCATTTTTCAATACTATTTATTTGAAGATTATACCGAGAGGTATGATTATACTTATAGTTATTTGAAGAGTGAGATTTAAGGGGAAAAAAAAAAGAAAGATTAAGAAAGAAGGGTCTAGGGTTTTTTCCCTCCCTTTTTTTCTAAAGCAAGAAAAAGATGAGGTCAAAAACTAAAAGAGAGTTAGATGACCTTGTTTTTCTTAGCCTGGAGTAACTTTCTTCAAACAATACTCCAGGCAACACTCCTAATTGTTATAAGTAGGCTATCAAGATGAAAAAAATAAATATCTTGCTTTCATGTTTGGATATAGATCTTTAGACGGCTAGGTCCCCTGCCACAAAGAGCAATCTACTGAGTCATTTCCCCGCAATAGATGTCAAGTAGTGACATCTAAGAAGTGCAATGAGTGTATCTGCACCAACTCCTCACAGGAGAGAAAAACAATGTCACTATGAGATGAGTGCAACATTAAGATTTTGGCATTTAGGAAGCAGCAGTTACCCACTGCATTGTGGCAACAGTTTATTTCACTGACGTGAGCATGCTTGGTTGTGTGTCAGACACTGAAATACCACATAATTAGTTTCCTGAAGAACAGTACCTTTGCTCTGATGACTTAAGGTAATGCCTGTTATTGTGTCCCAACCCATTGTGTCAGTAAAGACACTATAGCTTCCCAGAAAACAGAATGGCTCACCAACCCCCATGTCAGCTACCAGGAAGATGCCAGGATTAATTAGAAACAGGTGCTGCTTTCAAAGTACAGGGAACCTCTCAATTGCAAGAGCCACATGTTCATTGTGGGTACCACTTACGTGCTCTTCTAAGGTGACAGACTCCAGGATGATGCAATGCTTACAGCTAAGATTTAGACAGCTCCAATCACAAATATTTCCTGTTTATCCTGTGAAAATCAGAGAAACTACAGAAGGAGTTGGCTCTTTCATGTAATAGATGAGGATATTTGTCGTGCATTGTGTGTTAAAGCATGTATTGAAGTTTCACTGACACACACAAAATTATTTAGTGTGTATGACTAAATGTACCCATTTGTGACTCTCTCATCACAATATTGATAACATACAGAAAATGTGAAATATAGCTTCAAGTATTTCAGCTTAGTTTTAAGGTAGTGAGAAGGGGTGTTGCACAGATGAGGAGAGAGGAGATGAGATGGGATGAGCATAAGTGATGAACACAGGACACAAACACATGAACAAGACAAAGGGAATAATGTGATCTGTCTATTTATATTGGAGTGTGGGCCAGGTAGGGCTAATGGATCCAGAAAGACAGAGGTACTTTGTGTGTTCAGGAAATTGAGAAATGCTATGCAGTGATCAAAGAAAAAAGGCTGAGCCTAAGAAAAAACATGGTTAGAGTTGTGCTCCTGTAGTGTTAGCCTACAAACAAAAGGTAGAGAGGGCAAAGATGGTGAAACCAGCTAAAAAACCGCGGCAAAACTAATCTCTGTAAGTTCATCAAAAAGAAGTTTGTGCTTTCATTGTTGGAATATCTGATCTTTTTTTCATGACTAAATCTTATGACCTGAACAACTACTTCTAAGATAACTATATGCAATATATTAACCAGTATTAATTTCCTAGTATTGTTTTTGAAATCCTGTATCATTTCTTTTTGTTTGCTTGTTTTGTTTTTTAAAAAATAGAAAAGAAAAGCTCACTGGTGTCCATAGAAAGCAACATTTTGGTATTATTTAATAGACAAGTCATGATTGCACATGTTTTCAAGATACAGTATTAAATTTTGGTGTTTACAATATGGTGTATACAATATGGAAGGCTTAAATTAAGCTAACTAACATGCCCACCACCTCATTTATTATTTGTATGGGGAGACATTTGAACTTTACTCTTTTTATTATACAGGAATACACAGTCAGTCAGTTAGTTAGTTTGTTTGTTTTGATACAAGGTCTTGCTGTGAAGTTCAGGTTGACTTTGAGATTACTATATAGCCCAGCCTGGCCTTGAACTCACAGAGATCCTCTTGGCTCAGCTTCTCCAGCATTGAGACTACAAGTGTGTGATGCCATGCCAGCTGGGCAATAGACATAAACATTTATTTCTTCTGTCCATCAGAACCCTCATGTTCTTTGGCCAGCCTCTCCCCATTCTTGGCTACCTCTACAGTTCTGTTTAATGGAGTGAGGCTTAGAAGTTATTAAAAAATTAAAAAGGTGTTCATAATGAAATGTTGGTAATGACATAAGGATTGATGTGTGGAATGAAAAACATCGTGTGGTTCTTTAAATAGAGCAAGAGTTCTAATGATGCTATGACTAAGTTCTAAGAAAGAGAACCACAAAGATTGGGGATGGAGGTAGGTCATGACAGGATAATTGGTGAGAGTATTACTGGGAAAGACCTGTATGTAAACCTGGTTTACTTACTTCATTATTGTCTTCAGAAAGGAAAAAAAAATGCCAAACTCAGAGTATTTAATCCAAGCTCTCATTTCCCTTTGTTAGGAGGAGAAAATACTATCCGGTAGGGAAGGAGAAAACTTCAAGGAAGAGCAATGCTTTGGAATAAATGCACCATAATGCAATGGTTCAGAGCACACATGTCTTGCTCATGTAGAGGCTGGGGGCTTCCCTCAACCCTGCCATGACCCTGGACTGGTTACTTCCCAGACTCCAGCCATCCTGTCTGAACATCGGGGAGAAAAATAACACTTGTGCTATATGACTGCTCTGAAAACTCAGTGAGATAAGAGCTAACATGTATTTAGCATTTCCACTTTTTCTGAGGCATGAGTCTATGGCATCATTTTTAAGTAAACATTCTTTTTGTATTTTAATTTCCTAACTTAAAATCTAAGAATATTTTATATATTTTTGCATGCTTGACTGTGTTTCACAGAAGGGACTTCCCAGAATGAGAGATTTAAATATGTTTGAATTCATTCCAATCTTGAAAAATGTATCTTTGAGTCTTTCTTTTTTCTTAGTCACTGTTTTGTTTTTGAATAGTAACAAAGAATTTTTATTAGAAAAAAAGAGCCAGTGTTTAACAACATATAATGTGAATTCGTTTTTAAGATAATGCCAAAAGCACTAAGTCCCCTTTGTTCATGTACAATAGTTGACTATGAGCTTATAAATAGTTTAAATTTATATAATCTCTATCATTTTACAGAGTTAAAAGACATTAAACAATACCTACTTCACTTCTGCATGTGGTAGATACTCCACTTGGTCCTGCCCTGAACATCCCTATTTCCATGCTTCAGCTCATTTTTTCTATTTGTCATTGTCTTAGTTTTATGGGTCCTAATTCTACCTACTCATGGTCATATATGTAACTCTGCACACACTGTAATTGCTTAGATATTTATTGTCATTCTCTTCAAGGTATAGAAATAAGTCAATGTATATTGCAATCAAATTACAGGAAGTTGAGTTTCCTTCCTTATAATTCACTGACATTTTTAAAACTGAATTTCCACAAATAGCACAAAGTCGTATCCAAATGCTGGGTGGCTCAGTGCCATGGAGAGTGTGTCTGTTCACGTCTCTAGACTTGATGAGAGATAGAGAATTTTGTTTCTCTTCAATTTTACATATCCCAGCATACCATTTTAAGCATATTATAGATGAAAATGTCCTAACAAATCATTTCTTCCATAGAGTTTTAAAGCATTTTTAGTAGCATAGTACATTTTTGTCAAGTGAAACATTTTGGGTATCTCAATAAATGGACCAAAGTAACTGCACCATTATCTGTGGTAAGTAGAGGGCAGTGCGCCACCCCACCCCACCCCCAGCAGTTTGCTTATTTGTATTTTCATGGAGGAAGCTAGATAGCTCTGTAACACTTCAGATTTACAGAACATAGGTTGGTCTACTGTTTCTCCCAACCTCTTAAATTTTTTACAGCTAAATTAACAGGTCCACAGAGGGTTGATTTTAATATGCTTGCTACAGAAACAGTTGGGACCAGAATCCAGATAGCCTGCAATCTAAGCAGTGTTTATCCCATCATATCCCATGGTTCACTGGCTAGAACATCCCAGGAGCTTCCTATTGTTGGTTTAAGCACCAGGTTTATGAATCAGACCAAGGGTTTGTTAGGAATGAAGAAATAGGAGACAGGGATGGATTTCAAGAAGAGAAAAGGCAATGTCTACAGTGAAAAAAACACAGAACTAGAAATTGATCACTTGCTTAACATACTTTACCAGATTCTTAGCACCTATTCAGCATTTGTAGCTTCTTTTCAGTTAAAACATGTTGACAACACATCTATCCAACTATGGTAAGTACCAACTAAGTAAAATTTGGTTCAAAGGTGTCTGAGAAAGGGTTTAAATTCTTTTTTTTTTCTGGTACCAGGGATCAAACTCTGACCTTGCGCTTGGCAGGCAGGCACTTATGCCACTGAGTTAAATCTTCAGCCCACATTTTGCATCCTTACTTGAAAGGTGTGGACAGAGCTGGTATTGCTCTTTGCTCTCCTACTTCTGTCTTGAATGCATGTGGGCTGCCTAAAATGATCGCAGCCCTTCTGTGAATACTGGGCACAATATCACAGCTGTGAGCATGAGGGGATAAAAGAGAAGCTGTCTTGATTCTTGACATTATTGACAGATATAACTAAATAATTATTTTAATTTTAAAAATTATATGACCCAATTTTGGTTTTCATTGTTACTTATTTATTCATTCATTCATTTTAAATTATTTTTTGGAAACAGGATTTCACTATGCAGTTCAGGTTGGTCTTGAACTCACTTTGTTGCCCAAATTGGCCTCGAACTTGCAGTGATCTTCCTGCCTCAGCCTTCCTAAGTGTTAGGAGGCAGGCACCACTATGCCTGGCTTTATTGTCATTTAGAGACTCACATTTTTCTAAATGACAAGGATCAATGATTCAAAAAAAAAAAAAAAAAAGGAATCAATGTTTCTACTAAGTTTTCCTTTTCCAAAGAGAAATTACACTATTGAGAAGATGTTCTAGAGAGCTATCAAAGCCTCTGCACAGAAAATTCCTTAAAAGAGAAGAGAATAGGTAGATAGCACCTTCGTTTATTTCAAATCAAAGTGCTACATTATAATTTATCGTCATTAAAATTTAACTGACAATATCTTGCATTCAAAGCATTTATTTGTTTCAATATTTTAATGATTCAAGATTCATGATATATGCTGAGAATGTATTATTCCAGTCAATGAGAGCATTAGGAATACTGAAATAAAGATACTGATAGTAAATACATTTGTAAATTAGTAATAGCATTTGGAGAGAAAACATGAACAGTGAAAGTTCAAAAAGTAAATGCATTTACATATGTACAAAAGTGATTAGTATAACAGTTATTCAGTTAGGAAATTGGTACCACAAAGCTCTTTTCTTCATTATTTTTGTTTATTCTGTGTATTCTTCTTGAATCTACTCTGCATTTATAAATAAGATTTCCAAGTATACTATCTATGAGGTTTTTCTGATCATGCATTTACTTTTGGATTGATTACAGATGTTGCCAGTGGAAGGCTGGGAAACGAAGTCTGGCATGAACTAGGCTAAGCCATCGGAGCCTACATCTGTGGAATTCTAACAAACTCTTTGGGCATGTGCTTTGTTCATTGTATTTAGGAACTTTGTTATTAATCGATCTTCCTCTTATAAAATGTGTTCCTCAAGCACATTTCAGATTAAGAAAAATTGGCACACTTACTGAGCCAATTGTATTTCTATCCCTTATTAATCCATGATTAATATATAACAAGTAAGGCACTTTATTTGCTCTAGTGCTAATCTGGCTGTGGACGGCTCCCCATCGTCTACCCGCTTTTTCTACTTCAGACTCCAAAGCAAAAATAATTCAGCAGCAATGAAGATTAACTGTAAGTAGATGCCTTGAAACTGTCTGAATAAGGCTAAAGGAAGAAAAATGATTCGTCCTTAACTTATTCATCTGATGGTGGCTTTTTCTTCTAAATCATCATGCATAGGCATATTGTTATGAATATTCAAAAGGTTTTTTAATGGCTTAATAATTTTTCTTCCTTTGTTTCTAGGAACAGTAGTCATAGCACACAGAGGATCACACTTGTCAGAAGCAGATAAAGCAATGTACCACATGATAATCTGTCTAGCTACCATAGCATGAAAAATGTGAGATCAGCCATCAAAGGCAATCCCTACTCCCTTCTGGATTTTAACTGAAAAATATAGTAGAACGCCCATATTAGGTACCAAACTCCGTTGACTAAAGTTAGAATATCTAAAGTGGAAATTTCACTTACCAAGAGTCATCTTTATCAAAGCATGTCACAATTTTACCAAACACGGATAACATATCAGCTTCAGATTTTCCTAACAAGCTGTTTCTGCTTAGTCTTCCCCTAAGTATACAGAAATTGGCAGTTGACAAACACCACCTGGAGAAAGAAGGGGACTAATTTTTCACATTTACTTTTTTCTTTACATAAGACTGCTTTTGCTGTGTTCTCTTTTTTCTCTCAGACTTATCCTCTTCCTTTTTTGATTATCTCTGCCTGCAGTGCTGTCCTCTGTAAACAGAGTCGCTTGTGCTTTCCTTTTGCATTTGGCCAGAGCAAGATACTAGCATGGACTAGAAGGCCAAAAAGCGAGGCTGACCTGCTTACTTCCTCTCCTGCTTCACTTGCTGTCTGCAGTGTTTGGTGCATGGACTAAGTACTTATAACTCGTCTTCATGACCCAGATGTTACCTAAGGCTTCTGCTGTACAGTCTTGACTTCAGTCCATCAGGGGAAGGATAAAATAGTCCTGACACCAAACAACATCAGCAAAAACAAAAACAAATGGTTTTCCTATGTTGCTGGTCCCTGAGTGATGCACTGTTTACTACCGTTTAAGACACCACACTCATATTTCTGTAAATGTGTTCTTATAATGCTTCTTGAAAACCAGTATATCAGGAAAGGACCTAGAAAATAAAATCAGACAACAAGCTCAAAAGATCCAACTAAGCCACTCAAAGAAACAAAAAAGTTTGTTGATTTATCATTTCTTAAGGTACAGTGCATTATTTCTCAAAGAAATGTTACACGGGCCTTGCATTTAACCAGTATCCCTTTCCCCACTCTCCTAAAGAAAGCATATTGCAATGTAAATGTAATGCAGTGCAATATAAGGTTATCATAGCTACAAACGAATCCATGCTACTTTGCTCTTAAAGAAAAGTATTTTCAAACTGTATCAGCAGTGACCTATAATTGCAAAATACCTCAGGTTGGTTGGAGGGTTTGCTGTAGCCACAGCCAAAAGCAGCTTTTCTGGAGACATAAATGGAAAGGTAAGTCTCCATAAATGCTTCTACTGGGAGGTGGGTAACAAATCCTTCCACAGATTCTACTAGTTTTTGTAAAGTAGCTCTTTCACTACAAGTCATACAAATCTAAGTGTAGTGAAATTGACCCCAAATTAAATATGATAGACTGTGCACAACTGTCTTGAATCCCATTAAGAGGGCCTAGTTACCTAGAATCTTAGAACTGAATGAAATGTCAAAAACTAGGCATATTGTTAAATTTTTAAGAAGTCCTATAAAATAATAAAAAATATGAGTGACATTTTTGAATCATTTATCTCTGGATCCCTAACCCTAGGCATCCATAAGTAGTATAGAGCTCTTCAACGTGGAAATGTTCATTGATAGCTACACAAGCAAGGTTTATAATGGAACATGCCTTGTAAAGGGCAAAAAGAATTAATACACAGAAAAAGTGAGAGCAATTAATACAAGCATCAGCCTCAATATTCTAAACATGCTTCCAGTTTTCAGTCAAAAAACAATAAATGGATTCTATTAGTATTATCCTTGTTAGGGAATCAACTAAAAATATTTTATATGCTTCATATTTCAACTTTACACTGCTATTTCTTCTCTTGTGATAACAACATTGACATATTCACAAATAGAAATGTGTTTATTTATTTATATCCTTAAAGGGTACATATGTAGCTGCAGGTAATCACACACGCTTATACACTTTTCCCCCCCTAAGTTTAGATTTCACCATCTGTTAACTGTATTATGACTAATTAGCAAAATCACTGCACACCCTCTTCAACAACAGCAGGAGACACAATAGCAAGATTGTGAGCTATTCTTAAAAACCAGCTTTGTATGTCAGGCTTCATTGCTGAAGGGAACACAGAATATTTTTTGAAACATTTTACATAGCACTCATAATTTTCCATTTTCATATACCTTGTTTTCATTTCAGAGAAAACATAAAGATTTTAAAAAGAAAAATGAGTTAAGTTAAATCTTTTATTTTCCTTGTATATATTTTCATCACAGCAACAGGCAAAAGTACTCAATAGAACACCAGAAATGTCATGAAGCAACCAATTTAAAAGAAAGTACCATTTTCACCCCCATTTGCAAGTTAAGAAAATGCAGTCTGGAAAATCCAGGCATCTGGCTTGTTTACTTACTGAGCTACAATGGGATAGAGTTAGGGCCTTTGACATGAGGTTACTAAGCATCTTCTCACGCACATCTTCAAGAAGCAGCTCAGTCAACATTATGTAAAAAATAACATTGAACACATTAAACCCAGCAGCTTTACGATTCAGTCACCTGACATGCCACAGAACCAGATGGTCAGAGGAGTTCTCACTGCAAGGTGGCCTGGAAGTATTTACAGACATAAAGAATGTGAGTACAGAAGCACTTTAATTAGTCGTAGCTCCAAAATGTCCTAGTTGCCTTAATACTTCAGTACGTGTGATTAAAAAATATATGATTGGGCTGAGGATTTAGCTCAGCAGCATAAGCGCCTGCCTTGCAAGCAGGCAGTCATGAGTTCAATCTCCGGTACCGATAAAAAAGAAAAAGACAAAAAAAAAAAAAAAAAAAAAAAAAAAAAAAATATATATATATATATATATATATATATATATATATATGATGAAAACCACTGCCAAATACCTCCTAGGGGAAGAAAGACTCTAAAAGCATTATGGTATAGCCTCTTCCACCTTATTCATTGGTTTTGGCATGGCTGGGACTTCTGGATTTTTTTCCACATACAAAATAACCATGAAAAGTGAACATTTTAGATTCACTCAGGGCATCAAGGCAGCCATGATGGTGCAAGTAAAGATACTCATGAAAGAAGACTTCCAGAGCTGCTCCAGAAAGTGGACAAAATAATGGGATAAGAATGGGATAAGCAAGGGAGAGTATACTGAGGGGAATTAATTCAATATGTGTTTTACTATAAACGTTCATTTTAATCTAAACATTTAGCTTAATTTCCTGTCACATCTATACATCCCAAGGTCATCCACATACCCACTTATTCCAAACAGACCCCACATTTTGATAGCTCATTCATCTGTAAAGTTATTGATTCATTAGGTTGGTGATCTCACATTCTAATTACCTCTCCAGGAGTCCTCAGTCCAGCAGAGTTGACAACCAAGATCAATTGGTACATAAATTAAATTGCTTGTCATTAGTGCTTCTTACTAATTCGGATCCCAAAATTACTCAATGAAAGTCATTATATTTAAAAAAAAATTGAAAACTGTTTAAGAGATTTGTAGATTTAACAACCTGGTTCTTTCCATTAAGTAATCTTAGATTTATTGCTCATTGATGGTATTCCCAGTTAATATAGTCAAGGTGAAAAGGGAGAACCAGTGTTTGACAGAATGCTCCAGAATGCAACAAAAGAGAATTTTCTCCTAAAAAGCTAGACATCAGAAAAATTGGATTAAAAAAAAAAGAGGTTAGCAAAGTTTTCCTTATCTGTTTTGCCCTGAGTAACTGCAGTTACAAATTTCAGTAAGTCATTTCCCTGCCCCAGTGTTACCTACAATAAGAGAGAAAATGAGATATTGCAGATATTCTCCTGTACCACACACAGATAGGAGCCAACTCCAAATTACTCCCCAAAGGTAGAGGTCTTCTGACAGTGACCAACTGGCTGTGGCTTTGGCATAGGTGAAGAAAGCTGATCAGCAAATGACCTTTTACCTTGGAGTTTGTTGAAGGACAAAAGAGACATTAGTGCACAATTTCTTTAGCTGATTTACTTATTTACATATTTACTTCCACTTTAAGTGCAAGTCATGAAATGTGGATAATAGGCTATGAAGGTTAAAGCCTGGGACTCAATGACGTAAAAATAATGACTCTTCAGTAGATACTCATAGTATCCATGTCCATGGAGTTCTATTATGGGGAGGAGCCGTGACTGCTGTGTGCCACCCACGTAATTGCAAAACAAAAATCAAGTCATTAGAGAACCATCAATTGCTCACTTTGGCCCAATCAGCATCTGAGAACTATGCAGTTCTTGAATAGCAAGCTCAATAAAGCAGAATCTAGGGCTCTGGAGATGAAAGCAGAATAAAGTTTTAAAGTCTGCACAGTGACTGAGATATACATCTTTGGATTCAGATGGAATGCCCATTCCAGCATCACCAAGGAGAAGAGCTAGAACCAAACTTTTCCTCTCACCCTAAAGGTTCCAGACTTTGGTGTAATAGTTAAATCATCTAGATGGCTTTAATCTAATAAATTGATGTATTCAATTTTTACCTGAAGTTTCTTTTAATAAAAAAAGAAAAAGAAAACACATGAAAATTGAGCAGACTCTTTGGGATGTCCTTACTTTCTATTTAACCCTAAATAAAACCTGAGCGATCCCATGTGGAGTGACCATTTCATCAGAGCCACCCTAATAAAATGTAACTTTTTGTTTTCAAGAAGAGATCAAGCATGGATTGTCACTAAGAGATCTAATGGATCTAATAATAGCTTGTCTAATCCTTTATTCAGAAAGAAGTCAAAATGTAGGCAGGAATCCTACGCAACATTAGCCTAGGAAAACGAAGCCCTCATTCCACCAGCTCCTGATTTTGGAAACATCTTCCAGATCACATAGAGGAAGAATTACATCTGAATGATTCTATAGGTGAAACTACTTGGGTTTATTGTTCGACCAGGCTTCCCTTAGAGTGCTATCCCGAAAGTGAGGGCAGGATGTTAATTTTGCTGTAATGTGAAGAGTAGTTTTACTCCTACTCCACACCTGTGCCTATAATCTATAATCGCACTTAGACAAATTTGCAGAACACAAACACAGATATGAAAAGGAATTTATAAAGCCAAGACCATACAGCACTCTCCACTGTGGGGAAAAAAATTGGCTGGGACCCAGCAAAGGTTAATTCTGATGGACAGATATGTCAGGAGAAAGAATAATAGAATCTGGATGATCAGATGATGGAGGAGAGACACCTGAGTGGAAACCCAGAGAACACCCTCCACTGTGAGGTGTACCATGAAGGGAACGGGTCGCACAGAGCCAAAAGTGGTCCAGCAAATACGTGAGGAGTGAAATGGGACCATAAGTGGTTAAAAGTAAAATGTAGAATGTTTTAGGCAGCAAAATCAATTGTCAGAAAAATTATGTACTACCGAGGGCTTGTAACAAAAATCTGTTAAGGGCAAAAAGCTGGTTAAAAAAAATATGTATGTACGTATTTTAATCTCATGTTTGTGTTTATATAAAACAATTAAGAAGTCATGTCCTAGTGATGGTTGGCCATTTAGAATAATGTAAAACTCATTGGATAAGTATGTGTCTTCTTTTGTTTAGTGTGTGTACATTGGTTTATGCTCATGTGTATATATACACATATGTATGCGTTCCCAACTCAGTCTCCAGAAGAGTGATTTGGTTTATTTTCTCCTTGTGCTCATTCTTTAGACAGATACAAGAAAGAAAGTCTCCAGTGATAGAGGCTATTTACTCCTCCTGTGAAGACAGCGAAAGGACCGGCTTTCTGAAGCAGGGCTGGATCCAGGATGATCATCTAAATGACAAGAGATGGCCCAGGATCTGGATCCTTGTGATGTCTGGCTTTTCAGCCCTTGGGGCATTCTGTGCCTCCCTTGTGTGGCCAGACTCTGGGGTTTAGAGTTGTCATTGTCATGTGTAACCTCTTTCCCCTTCCCCCAAATGTGTCTGGTTTCTCAGTAGTTCTCTACTTCACACTACAAAAATTTTAGACAGCCATTGAGCAAATTACAAATTCTCTTCATAGATACTATATAAGCAGATAGATAAAGACCTATAGATACACTTATATTGGTCAATTTTGTCAGTTTTTCATTTTATTATCATGAAGTACCTGAGTCTGAGTAACTTTGTAAGAGAAGAGGTGTACTGAGCTCACACTGCTGGAGGTACCAGGGCATGATGCCAGCATAAGGTCTGATTTGCTGAGGGCTCATACACACAGCATCACAATCACAGGGTGTATAAGAGGGCGAAATTACCCCCAGACAGGAAGTCAAGGAGCTTTGGGAGTCTTGGGGTTTTTAATTATTTAGCTCTTGCTTCAATATTGAAGAAAATGTGTTTATTGGTTCATATTGCCATAACATAATGAACACTCATTGTGGGGGGGGGGGTTACACGTACATAACACAGCTTATTTCTTTTTTTTCTGTCCCCTTCAACATTTCATTGCTCCTCCAGCTATTGTTCTCTTTCCCTTTTGCAACAGTTTTATTTCCATTTTTAAAAAGTCCTCTGTTTTTAAATCCCTTTATCCCTCCCTCAGTCTCTTGCTCTCCTCATTTGAAAAAAAAAAACTTCCCCAGCTTCTATTATCTACCTTCTATTTTGTTCTTTGTTTGTCCTTTCAGTTTCTCATGTAAGAGAAACCACATGGTGTTTAATCTTAGGTGTCTATTAATCTCGTTTAACGTTATGGTCTCTAGGAATGCTTTAAGTTTACCCTTCCTTAGGGCAGAATATGTCCCATTGTGTACAAATGCCACATTTTCTTTACCCATTCATTTGTCAGTAGGCATACAGGTTGTTTCTAAATTTTAGAGGTTATGAATTGCGGTGCTACAAATATGGGTTTCCACATGCCACTGTAATATGATGACTGTAACATTTTCAGGGAGATCTTAGCAGAGGAAAAATTGAGTTAAGTGTAATTCCTCCTTTCAGTTTTTGAGAAATCTCTATCCTTGGCCCCATAGTTTACTAGTTTACATTTCTGCCAACAAAATATAAGATTTCTTTTTTCCCTGCAGCCTCTCCAGCATTTGTTGTTATTTGATTTCCTGATCATTTTATTTACTATTTTAAAGCTTGCTATGAGGTGCATGAACATTTAGGTCTGACAATTTCCTGGTGAACTCATCTATTCATCATTACAGTGTGCCACATACTGTCTGTAACAGTACTCACTGGTTTAAAATCTGTGTTGCCTTTTAGTCAGCATTCGGGTAGCAAGCTTTTATCTTTCCATTCATTTCACTTTAAAGTACGTTTTTATTAATGTTGTGTCCTGTAAGCATCATATTATCAGGTTTTATATAATCTAACAACATTTTCAAAAAAAGATCTTACACGTATGTATTTACTGTTACATTTTGTTATATACCTATCTTCTTACTGCTTTTTATTTGTCCTTTTGTTTTGCTTTTTTCTCTTTTCTTATCTGATATAACATTATCCATTGTACTCTTTTATCCTTTCTTATGCAAATACCCTTGAAAATATACCAAAACTCTTAAGAAGAAACCTAATTTTTTTCTTTTACCATTTCCCAAGAAATACTCACATGTTAAAATATTTTAACTTAATTTACCTACATAATTTCTATTTAACTGTTCTGAGAAATTCTGTCTCTTATTCATTCATTCATTCATTCAGAAATTCTTATTTTTGATGATAAACTATTGTGATATTTTAGATAATATTTCCTTTAGCTATTTGAACTTATTCATGAGAGACCTATTTAAAGTCTATAAATTATATCCAGTATCTAGGCTCCCTCTGGCAAAGTTTCTATTGACTATTTTTTAGTTAATTTTTATGTTTCTGAGAAACTAGAGTTTTACAATGTTGTGATGATTTAGTTGCCTGGAGGAGCTAGCTTACAAAGACCCTAACTCCTCCACTCCAGAAATGCTACTGTATGGCTCAAAACTGTTAGGAGTGATTCTGAATTGTATCATATTTGGGACATTTTCCAAATGCAAAGCAAATGCCTGGCCTGAAAATGTTTTCAGGGACAGACATGCTAAAGACTTTATTTCAGTTGCTTGAGCTTAGGAAGAGTAGAATTAAGTGATGCATCAGGTCAGCCATTGATAAGGAATTTAGGGAAATGACAGAGAATTTTGAGTTAGTGATGTCAGCTATAATTACTAGGTTTGAAAGTTTCTTCCTTCACTTGTAATCAACTGCTCTACTTTTGTTGGGAATAAAGGTTGGATCACTGTTTTACTGTTTTAATAAAAAAAGAGACAGAAGTGTGTGTCATGGTTTATGTCTGCGGATCCCCGGTCTCATGCATTTACATTATGCATTTGTGATTGGTTCACTGTCTAGTGCTTGGATTGATGGTGTCAGTGCTACACCCATATAGGGGTGGAGCCAGGATGTAATGTAATGGCAGGGAGAAGGCGTGTCTCTCTCTTGCGGGTTTTTGCCTTGCTGTTTGCAGCCACCATGAACTGTGGCCCAGCCATGCCACCTTGCCTTAGAGCCAACTGAGTATGGACTGATAAACCTTTCCTTTCCCAACTTTGGGCTTCAAGTATTTTGTCTCAGCCATGAGTAAAAAGTAACTAAGACAGTGTGGAAGAGCTTGAAGAGTGAGCCATTAGAATTGTTTTGTGCATATTTCTGAAATTTAACTATCTGAGAAATCTTTGTCTGAATTTTGCTCACACTGTTAGAACAAAGAAAGATCACTATGAAACTAATTTAAGGTCCAAATATTCTCTGTATCAGAAATAAGAAGCACTTATTCAGGACTCAGATATGTCCCTTTTAACAAATAGATGCTAAGCTTGACCAGAATTCTACATGCATAATAATTCCCACCCCATGATATTGTTTCCTCAAGTGAACGTTGCAAAACTACTACTGTCTTCCTTTATTCCTGCATTCCGATCTTACACACTACCTCATCTCTCTTATGTATTCTCTAATGGACACTATTACTGTGTACATTTTAACTCCAACTCTGTTTCATGAGGAATCCTACCTGAAACAGACGATAAATTTCGCACATCATATATTCATTCAGGTTCTGCATAGTCTTTATAGTCCTGGTCCAATTTTGATTTTAGCTTCAACTTTGGAAGATGTTCCATCCCTGTGAAAAGACTTACATTTCAAATGATTAACATGTCTGCATTTCTTTCAATCTTAGGACATATTCCTAAACCTGTGACATTGACTGAATTCCCATAATTTCACAAACTCTCAGGTGCAGACAAATTAATTCTCCCCAGAGGCAACTCTTAACATGTGGAGTCTCATACACACATTGGATATCTGTAAAATGCTGTGGGTGATCCTGTACACTTCTGTATTGGTTACTTTTCTCTTGTTGCTGAGACAAAATACCCAATGCCCAAAATTAAAGAAGGAAACATTTATTTATCTTGCAGTTGGCAGAGGTTTCAGTCCATAATCAGCTGACTGTAAGGCAGGATAGCATGGCACTGGAGCAACCATTCATGGTGGTGGAAGACAGAAAAAGCAGCAGGAGCAAGAAAAAGTACCCAGGGTGGGTGTAGGACTCACACCCATAATCCTAGCATTGGGCCAAGAATCAGCCACAAACTCTAGAAGCCTGCCTCCATGACTCATGAGACTTTGAGGGACATCTAGACACAAACCATAACAGCTTCTAAGAAGTACCAGGAGAACTGAGACCCTGATGCCCTCAGTGACCTTACATTTTATTTTGTCATTTATTTTCTCATCCACTTCACAGTTCCCTTCACAAATTCTTTTCTTTCCTTTTTTATTTTTTAAGTTTTTTCCCTCAAGCTTTATAATCTAAGATGCCTAAACAAAGATGGCTTCCCCAGAAATGATCTTAGAAAATAGGGTCCAGCAAGTGGATCTCTCACTGCTCAGAGAGCTGTGCTTATTCTACTGGCATTTAAAACAGAGTGATGATAACCTAGGACTTGTCTGCCACAACACATTCACTAGGAGTCTCATACATAATGGACCGCAGTAAGACACACTGGGAGACACATTCATTTGAGTGGCACAGGACAATGGTAATGAGGAGTAAAAAGATGACCCCAGGAAGCTGAAGTCAGCTTAGTTTCCATAGGAAGGCGAAAGAAGCTCAAATGGCAGAGAGGAGGCCAAGAATGGTAGAGAAGAGCCAGCCCAGCACAGGAATTCCTGCCCATTGTCTCTCTGTAGTCCATCTTCCTAATACTCTTCTTCATTAGTCACCACCAGCTCGGCCCTATACTCTATTTCCAATTCTATTTCTTAAGTTAATGTCAATGGTATTTCTAAAGCCAAGACTACCTGTGGACTTTTTCAAACCATGTTTTTGAGAAAGAATCTTCACTCTGGGTGACAGCCTGTTGCCCCTTCACTCTGGGAGACTAAGGCAGGAGGACTTCAATGTTTAGCCCAGACCAGGCATCTTAGTTACTCAGGAAGACTTTGTTTCAAAATAAAAATTGTAGGGCTGGGGATTTAGCTTAGCGGCATAAGTGCCTGCCTTGCAAGCAGTCAGTTGTGAGTTTGATCCCTGGTACCGATTTAAAAAACAAAAAAATTGTAAAACAGAAAGGGGATGCAGCTCATTGCTAAGACGCTGGGCTCAATTCCCAGTACTATGCAAAGAAAAGGAAATTCCTTGCATGCTTGCATGGTTGCTTTTTCACCATGTCTCATTCTTGGAGCATGAGAGTGAACTGTACTGATCTGTGTGCCTGGTTTTGCCATGCTGATCAGGAGCTAAGTCCCAGTAGACGCTACTTTTTTGACAATTATACTGCTTTGCCAAGCCCAAGAGCTGGAATTGGGTAGAGGAGATGAGCTTTCAGAGCTTTCTTTTTAGAAATAAGAATTCCCATGAGCCCTGATGGTTGGTAAGATCACACAGTGACTCTGCTTTTGAGATGACAGTCTACAGTGGGAAGATATTAGATAATAGTGAACAATATAGTTTTTCTAATAGATAGCCAGGCTAGCACACACTAGACTACGTTTTGGGCAGAGATCTTTGGCAATGGTTAATAAAACATTTGGTTCTTGGGAGACAGAAAGACAGCTGATCACGGTCCTGCTTGACTTGTTTGTGATGCAAAATGAAGACATTTGTCACAGGAATTGATACACACACACACACACACACACACACACACACACACACACGGACTCTTAATCGTTTTTACTCCCTTTCTTCACTCCTCCCTCCCATATTCTCCCAGCCCTAGAACCTCTTCCTAGATCCACAGTTTCTACCTTCTTGTTTTCTATTATCATCTTTTAATTTTCTCTTTAATTTAATTATACTTCGCAGAGAGGCCACACTGACTTCATTTTCTCCGGACGCATCCAGTCGACAGTGACTTGGTAAAAAGTGCAGGCCTTGAGACATCCCCTCAGGATAAAAGCACGAGGTCCTGTAAGGACAAGGAGCAAGCAAGTTACATAACCTAAGCATGCATGCTGTGAGTTTCTTTGTTCTTCATCTCAATAAAAGCTGCTTGCTTAGGCTGATCAGATAGTAGCTATTTTGCTGCCCCTTGGTGTGTGTGTCCCTTTATTTTTCCTTTGCGTGAAGAACCCCAACACTTTATGCTTTTCACTGATTGAATGGGAAGCCAATTCCTACTTGAGCAGGGACCCTGAACACCGCTGAAAGTCAAGCCATAAACATCCTGTAAGTCTTTCCTGAAATGAACCTGTAGCTGTCCATGAGATAATCTGCAAGTGGTACTGAATATAGACTTTAACACCGCAAGCAGGCCACATGACCCAACATACCACTGACGGAGACTTACAGAGGGCAACAGTGAACACTGTCACAGCAGGCTTGTATCTCACAGGGATGAGAAGAGCCTTCAGGTAAAGTCTGCTGGTATTTCTGACATATTTGGGTGTAAAGTTAAAATGGAATAACTATTTTAAATTAGATGTTATAAACATTTGAATTGTTCTTTTACTGGATACCATAGATATACATATTTGTTTTATTATTGTCTACTTTATTATGTACATCTGTTACTTTCAGAAAAATGCAAGAAACTTTTAAAAGTTTAGTTTATGCTTTTGTTTTAGCTTATGTTCTATGCATGTTTATGTTTTACCTTATGTTTAGCTTATGTGGTGTTTTTGTTAACACATGATTTTCCTCTATGTACGTTACTCAGAATGTGGTTACCACTGCACTTTACAGTTAATATTGTTTTATGTTTACCCCTTTCCTTTTCCAATTCTTCATTCTTTTATGTGGTTCAGAGTTTCTGTCTGAAATCATTTCCTTTTATATAAAACCTTCTTTTTGTACTTTGCACATTTAGTGCAGTGTGAATCTCTGGGTAATAAAATGTCTTCATTTACCCTCCAATACTGAAAAACACTTTCACTAGCTGTATAGTTCAGGAATAAAACACCCCCAACACACACGCACACACGCACACACACACACACACACACACACACACACACACACACCTGCAGTGCTTTTAAAATATCCTGTGACCAGTGTGACTTTTGAGGCTCATGGCTGAAGGACCATCAGAGGGCAAGAAAAATAAGAGACAAATGCTGGATTCAGGCAGAGCCTCTCTCCTGATGAAAGGAAAGGAACTGTTTCCTCACTGCAGGGGACTTTATTTATATGTTTCGCAAGTTAGCATCACATGACACCCGGTTGCCTGCATATATGGCGACACAGGCCCTGACTTTGGAGGGTCTGGAGTCACTCATTTCTGCAACTCCCGGGCAGTCTCCGTTCTCAGACTGACAGGCTGGCTCCCATAGCCTTGGTCCATTTCTAGCTTCAACATCTCCCTGCAGTATTATGTTACTGTTTTCTGTATTCCCTGGTTGCCTTTAAGAAGTCAGGCATTAATTTGATTGTTACACCTTTGGAAAAAATGTATCTGTTTTTTTCTTGCTCATTTAAGTTTCTTTTTTACCCTCTAACACTGACGTTCAGAAGTTTGGCAATGATGTGTCCAAGAGTGATTTTTTTTTCATATATTTTCCCTGTTTGTATTTTACTGGCCTGAAATATATAGGTTGACATCTCTTTACAGTTTTGATATATTCTCAGTCATTTCCTCTTTAAATGTTACTTCTTCCTTCATTCTTCATAGGAACACCAATTATAAATCTTACAGTACTTACCTATGAATCACATTTCCCTTACACTCCATTTTATTATGTGAAATTTACTTCTCTCTTGGGTCATTTTAGGTGACTTTCTATTAATCTGTCGCTGAATTTACTAATTCTGTCTTCTCCTGAGTTCAGATTCTTTATACCTTTATTTAGTATATTTTAAAATTATGCTTAATCTCTTTTAAAATTTTATAAGGACAGTTTTTTTGGAACTCTATATATATTCCATTCAGTTTTGGTCATTCTCTCCTCTGTTTCAACAAGTTTTTAATAATTATTTTAAAATTTGGACTCAGTTCTCCTATCTGAGTACATGGTTTATTGGGTCATTTTTTAAATTTTTTAATTTTTTTTTTTTTTGGTCTTTTTGAGACACGGTCTTGCTATGCAGTTAAGGCTATCCCTAACCTCACTTCACAGTTCACGCTGACCTCAAACCTGCAATGATCCTCTTGTCTCAGCCTTCTGAGTGCTGGGATTACTGATGTGTGCCACACACAGGGCGTGTTTGGCTACCTTTTCCCTTTAGAATTTTTGACTTGATGGAAATCATGTAGAAAATCTATAAAGTTCCTGATATATAGATTACCACTTCCTAGCTTATCACATTATAAACATAAGTGATAAACTAGGAAAAACTTTCAAAAGAAATTCAGATGAATGTGTAATTTATCTAGTGCATCTCTGTTTTTGCAGAATCGTGTGCCTCAGATTTATTCCTGCTTTGTGTCCCCTCCAGTATGTTGAAATGCTTTAGCCGTTTCCAAGATGCTTCACTTTGGTCCTAGGATCCAACAGACCATATACAGTGATAGCAGAGCCAAACACGAGCACATAAAATGATCCCTATTCTGACAAACAGAAAAATCCAAAGCACTATAGCACCTGCTAATACCTTGCAAACCAGGCCTTTGTCTCACAAAGCTGAAGAATGAAATCACGGACCAAAGGGAGCCAGTTTATTCTCCGTTCCCAAAGTCCTTGAGCCTAGATGTAAGGAAGGTCTGTTACCTTGGTGCATGCTATTCTGCCTGAATGCCTGTCTTCATCTTAACACATCAGTGGGGCTGCATTTTAGCTATGTCTCTTCCTAGCAGCCTTTTTATAAACTGCAGAGCTAAACTGTGTCTTGTACTAAAATCTCTTACTGAGATTATTGGTACCTTAAGAATTTAAGAATTTACAATGTTTAAAACAATTTGAGGATTCTCTTGGGTGATTAGTGATTACTGTAAACATAATTAATAATATTGACTATCACAAGTTTTTGATAGATAAAGTGTATTTCTTGGAATAGGTTACCATGGTGTCTGCAATATAATATGGAGCTATTTACCAAATAAATGTGATTATTTTCAGATCCATCAATAAGGAGAATAACATTCAACTTCCTTTATATGGGGATGATCACAGCACATTCACTGTCTCAATGCAGGGCTAAATTAAATCTTATTTCTTCTTCAGATCGCCCACAAGAATGGTAAATCATTAATACACTCTGGAGAACACTGAGCTTAAACAATGATCGATTACGCTATAATTGTTAATGTCATATTAATTAGTAGCAATCTATCATATAATGGTAATGATATGTTCAGAATCACATGTGAGCAGGTTCAGAAAATAGAAGTCAATCTGTGGACACATAGATCGGACTCTCATATTGCTTACTTGTGTTTCCCTGGTGGTCAAGACTCTGACTTACACATGGCTTGGGCCTATAACCACATGAATAAGAACCAAACTCAGCCTGATACGTGATGTTTTTTTCTACTACGTCAGTAAAAACTGAAGATATACTTTGTTTTGGGAACAGTGCTAAATGGTAGTGGCAAAAGGAACCAGTCCTGCCTGGCCATTTCTAGAATTCTGTTTATTGTTCACTTTTTATGGAAAGATTCTTGATGTAAGTAGTAATGCACATGAATTCCTGAAAATTTTGAAAACGTTTTACTGCGGAAAAGTTTTACTGGGAAGGAAGTGAGAAGAAGTCTTGAATGATGTAGCAGAGAATCAGCAGAGATGAATAGTATAAATGTATGCTTGTGGGCACAAAGCATTTCTGTATCAGATGAATCAAAATCAGAGAAAACCAATTCAGAAGAGACCAGCTTCTGTTTTCTGTGACTGCATTGTGTGTGCTATAGACTCAAAAAAGGTGCATAAACCTTGAGTAAAGGTTATGCGCGGTCCCATCAGCAAGTGCCCCTTTTAAGTAAGCTGATCCAGCTGCTGAAACTGCTGATGGTGAACACCAGACACATCTGAGGCCTCCTAATAGTAAAATCCTCAGGAAGACAAAGCGTACCACTCTGCACCAATTGAAGCGTTGGGGTCCATTTCATTCCACAAGAAGCAGTCATGGATCCTCATTAGACTTGACATCTAGTCTAGACATGCTTCTTTCTCTTTTCACAATGTCTTTTCTAGCAGCAATATGAGAATACTTATAAAATGTCAGATATGCTGGCATGAGATGTGGTATACCATCACTTCAACCCACGGCCACGTTTTCAGTGAAGGAAGAACAGCAGCTGTGGCATTACTACATCACACACTGACCTTATCTTCCTCTGCTGTTTCCCATGCAATTAGTCTAATGGAATGTTCCAGCAAATTATTAAAGCCTATGTCATAAGGACAACATCCTGCAGGTTGGTTTTCTACCCTTCAGAATACAATATATGTGATCAACCAATAGGTAAACTGGTGTGGAGTCTCTAATATCTAGGATACACATTTCTGTGAATGAAATAGAAGATTGACTCTCACACTGTTGCATCTAGTGAGCTTGCAGAATGTGTGTTCCTTCAACTTCTCTTAGCTTATTGACATTTGTGTGGTATAGTTCTACCAAGAGATATAATAAAATTCCTGTAAGTGTAAAATTATAACAATAGGGCTGGTGATTTAGCTCAGCGGCATAAGCGCCTGCCTTGCAAGCTCGCTGTTGTGAGTTCAATCCCTGGTACAAAAAAAAGAAAGAAACAAAATTATAACATTAATCATAAAATTGGAGTATTCATGTTTTTTACATCAGTTTTTACTTCATTAGAGCAAGAGTTACTATTTACATACTAGGAGGGTAGCAAAGCTTATTTCTGAACTCCAGGGATTCACAGAGAGTTTTTCTCAGTAATTTTGTGCCTAGAAAAGCAAGGTAATCCTATGCTCATAAAATGTGGGCTCTTAAAATGTGAGCTGAGTTACAGCGCTGAAGAGCTGGAAAAACTTATAGGAAAGCAGATTTGATGACATACATGATGTCTGCACATGCCTGTAGCATGTTCCACTAATCTTTCATTACAGTCTATTTACCCCCAAATTTCAAGAATGAGTAAGAGATGTGCATATTGTTGGGCAAAAGTAGGTCTGAAACATGTAAGAGGGAGACTCTAGCAGATGCTTTTTACATTCCTTGTTGTTTCTTTTGTGCCCAACTCTGGTGGTGAATGTTTCATGCACGCTGACAGCAAATCAATGAAATGCATGCTGAATGTCTTCCTCTGTTGCTGTGTTTCAGTTTTCCTCAAAGTTGCAATCATCCTACGTAAAAAAATTAATGCAGATTCGATAGCTATGGTTCCCCAAAGCCTTGCTCAGTCAGTGGGGACAAGAGCTGGTACACAATTCTAGGAGACTTTGTCACACTTCTTAGAGGTCCTACAGCAAGAACCGCAACAGCATTCCTTTGTAGTGGCTGGGTTTTCTTCTATTTCTGAATCATGGCCCCTTCCCTTCACTCTGTTTTCTTGGGATGACTTCCTAAGTAAAGTGCCAGCAAGCAAGTCTTTGACTCAGACTTCCCTTTTCAGAAGAAATCCACCTATGAAAATCTCAGGTATGCAGTGAGCTTTATTCATTTTTTTTCTGAATTGTAGAAAAATAAGGTAATTCAAATCTCAAACTTCCATGTACCAGACTCGGAAAAATGGGGGTTGACAAGAAAACTGGATACTCATCTTTTCAGAGTACTTCTGGAGCTTCAAGACTGGGAACAGTGCACAATGTTACAGCACTGATGAGCATGGCTTTTTGTGTTCCTAGAATATACATATTGGCCATATCCCACTGGTAATTATGTGGTATGTTTCCAGTCTTATCAGCACATACTAATTCATAAATCATATCCCAGTAGAAGAGTTGTTTGCCTATACTATGTGCAGATGCACACCCACATGTGTGTCCTCTTGCACCTAACTCTGTGACAATATTAAGAGGGAGATGATGGTGACCTTTGCATCTGACCAACTTAGACCTGGTCTAATCATCCCAAATCAACCTATTGTTTTAGAGAAGTAGTTGGTTTAAATACGCAATTGATATTCAGTTCTCAAATTTCTTCTAGAGTTATGGAGACAAACCATCTTTTCACTCCTGCACAGCACCTATTTTCCTCTCTGCCAAAGTTTCTCTGCACCTGCCAAATTGATTTTGACCACAAGATGAATCTGGGAAGAGACTTGGAAAATAAACTCAAGTACAAGTGCAGAATTCCAGGATACCTTGTGGGTGCTTTCATGAAATTATAAAACAGCCCTTAATGGTTTCCTGATCTTGACATTCATCTCTATGCAGTGGCTGAACTGACCACTGACTGACCATTGATTTATGGACTTAGAGTACTGGAACATTATCCACATGTTTTGATGAGAAATTAGAAATTCAAATCTGAGGAGAAAAACGCCCCAGGAGAGGACATTTCACAGACCTATTACTCCTGCTGTACCCCAAAAGGCAAAGGCAAACACCGTGTGGACAGAAACATGGTGAAAACAAACACTACTCAACCAACATCCGCACACAAAGATTTCATTACACGCAGCCCTTGACAGCTAGAAATGCAAAGTCTGAGCAAGATCCAGGAAGTTAAGAACCAATGTAAGGTATTTTAAAACATGAACTGCATCTTCACACAAGGACGACGTAGTGTAACAGCCCTTGCTCTGGCCCTGCTCTCTGTGGTGTGGCTGCCGCTTCTTCTTTCTGAAGGAGGCAGTTTGCAGCTTGGGCCAAAAAACGACTTCAATTTGAATTGCAAATTTCTGCTGCAGCCATTTGTTTCCCCCTAATATTTTGTAGGGTGACTTGAAATTTGGACTGTTTCAGCATTTCCTGATGAAATACATCACTCTTCATCATAAGCACTTTGGAACACAGCTAAGAAGGGCTTCAGAATCCGTACCCTATATACATAGAAAACAAATGTGGAACAAATCAAAATTTGTGGCTGGGCTTCAATATCAAACAGCTTTGGCCAGTTTCTCCTTAATACCCATTCTTTTTAAAAAATATCTGTGTATTTCAATGCAAAATAAATCTGAAAAGTTCCCTTCTTTTTACCACTGAGCTAGAATCATTGAAATGTGACACAGTCAGGCACCTGCTAGGACCCCAGTGTTCTCAGAAAAAAGCTTTTCAGCAGGTCCTCTACTCTTGTGCTAAATGGGAAAATGGAAGCAGTTATATTAACATATTAAACTACCTAGTTTGTTATCCACTAATGAGTTTGACTACCATTGAGAACAATGTCTTCTTCTGCCTGAAGGAATAAATGAGAATAAGATGGGAAATAGTTAGAATGCAATAAATGATTAATGAAGGAAATTTGCATCCACTGACTTGGCCCTCATTCATCAGGTGTTCTGAAATCCTGCATAAAACATCAGAATTCCTTCATCTGTTACCATAACCTTTTACGTGAGCTGGGAAAAGTAGCAGTGTGAGTAAAGAACAAACTGCTTTTTAATTACATAGCAATTAAATAAAGATCACAGGTATACACTCAGTAAGCACATTGTAATTCTGTAGTGCTACTCACAGAAATTGCCTACTTTCCAGCTTCTTTCCACAGTATGCATTGGTTGGACACCATGGAACATTATTGACAGCCTGTCAAAGAAAATGTCCATCTATAACCAGTTGGGATCATCTATTTACTCCTGTAATATAATATCCAAAGCAAAAAAAAAAAAAATATGTGTAAGTAGTATTCCCTACATCCCTTTAGTCATTATATGGAGATGAATTTTCCTTTTATTTGGTAGTTGGTGATGGAGGGGAAAAACAATATTTCAATGTTTTGGAAAATGATCTAAATTCCAAGAATTATTTCCCAGGCATTGGTACTAATCCCATTTTTTAATAACAATGATACTTTTCATTCACAAACTGACTCTCATCTGGAGATCCTAAAATACTTCACAGATATTTCCTGACTCTAGCAGCTTGTGGGTAGGTAGAGGAAGGCAAACAGAACCTTTTTTAAGACTGTTTCTTGGAGTACAACACAATGGGCCAGATCCTAACAAGGAGAAGGTCTTTTCAACATGATTGAATCAATCTTCAGATACAGTTTTATCTGTGGTTATTTTTGGATCGACATTTCAGCAACTTCATTCAGGTCACTGAAAACAGAATAATAAAACAGCCATCCAAATATAGGTGATTTTTTTTTTTGTAGAAAAATCAGAGTTTTGGAGACATAACCAGAAGAGTGTTCAAAACCCTTGAGAAATATTTAGACATTTTTGGAGAAGCAATTGCTTGTCAAGATTTCTTTAACAAAATATAAAGTTAAGAATAAATTTCAGAGCAATGTGACATAAAAGAGATTGCAATTAAGTTGCCTAAGTAGACTTTTTTTTTTAAATGGAAGGTAAAGGATAAAGAAGTAAAATGTAAAAGAAAGGAAAGAAGCAAACCACGATTTCTTTCGGTGAAAGAGAATAAGTGGTTATTTACGTAGTGTGATATAGTCTCCAAAATGAACTATATTAATTTCACAACACCAAAAACATTCCCTATCTTCTAGATGGAATAATCACTCTTTTCACAACTGAAAGCAGTAGACCTTGAAATGTTACATCCATTCTAAAGGTATCATAGTCTCCAAAAACGGTGCTAGGGTCTCATGCAGTAGAAGCTGAGGTAGGATAGAAGAGATCAAGATAAGTGTAGAGAAGATAAAGAAATTCATAATTTTGAAGTTATACTTTTTAAAAAAAAAACTGCAACTTCAGGACACAAAATTATTCTGGCCTTTTTCCCTTCTTCAAACCTCACTAAATATAACAATAATAATAGTTCTCAAGGGTATTGCACCCACTAAAACTAGGTTTAGTTTGCTGCTTTTCCCTACTACAGATAACCTCTCTCCAAGAGCAGTCCATTCCCTCGCAACTGGAAGGTGAGGTTAAAAGGCTGTTGCCAGGGAAGTGTGGCTCTGACACTGTGAGGAATAGAACCCTCTTCTCGGTGGTTCTTTGAGTCTTTAATGAAAGAATTCATCAAGATGTATAGGCTTCCCAGAAGTGTAAGTACAAGTGCTTGTAAAGCAGATACAGAGAGAGTCGCATCTTCAAAGAGAAGATGGGCAGGGTCTGGAAGGAGTGTACACGTGAGTGGGAGTTTGGATACATTTTAATGCACCCAAGAGTTACTCCTAGGGTCCAGGGAACTTGGGTAATTGTCGTACTTTCCTTAGAAATGTAATGCTTTCCTTAGAAGTTACTTAGCCACTGCACTGTCCTTTTGAGATAGTGTTTCCTAGGGATTTAGTCATGTAAGGAACTTACAGAAGATTAAATTCTTAACATAAACCAATTCCCAGTCCAAAGCAGGAGGATCTTTATGCCCTATATATACCATAAACATGAGCTAAGAATAATATCAAGAAGATCGTAAGTGGGGTAAAGGGTTAGAGAGGAGGAGGATAGAAAGGGAAAGGAAGTCAAAAAGGCAAACTATGTTAGGAACGTTCACCTACTCCCCAAGATGAACATAAACTTCATGGAATGCAAGCGAGCTCTAACAAAAACTAAAACTAAAATTTAAAAAACAACACTTTCTTTGCTGATAGCATCAGGTGGTTCTCTGTGCCAGCCAGAAGGCAGAGTGCCTTGTTCTGGAGTGACACAGCCAGATGGCCAGGAGTCAGAGGGATGTGTTCAATATGACCGTAAGACGCAGCTGCAAACTGTGGGGCTCTTTAGTCTGAGCACTAATGAGTGATTATAAATGCATTGTGCATCCATGTGCTTATTTCTTCATTCGGCAGGCAATACTTCTAGATATCAGCCCATTGGTCCCTCAGGCCTGCTAATGTTAAATATCTGCCTAGCAAAGCCAATGCCTTTCACTTGTAAACTGAACTCCAACCTTCCACAGATTCTCAACCCCAAAATCACATTTACTCATCTCCAGGCCATCACGTGTCTGTCTGAAGGACTGCCCTCTCTTCTGAGCATATATTCTAAAATTCTGTCCTTTATGCCCTTTATGCCTCTCACTCCTAAGTCTTGACAATTCTTTTTTCTGTGATAGAAGTCAGCAAACCTACAACTTATCCCATTGGTAGAGTCAGCTGAGGTTAACAATCTCTGCTTTAGGTGACCTCCTTGAACGCCATACAGTGACAGAAGATAGAGGACTGGAAATCATTTCCCATATTGCTTTGCTGCAAGGACTGTTTCCTCTGCATGCAAATTATGCAATGCAGGTGAAAACTCTGGAAAGCCACCACAAGCATGGGTATAAAGAGCAGGAAAGTAATATCACTGATATGAGGGTCACTTAAAGGGCATGCAATTCATTCATTCATTAATTTAAAACTGTGATTTCTACAGTCATGGTTCACTGCTCCTTGACCTCATTATAATGTAGCAAATAAAATGCTGGTTTTATTTCTATTTTGTTCCAAATTACTGAAAGATTTTCAACTGCTTTCACTAAGATTACACAATCTCTTGGTATCAACTTGACCAATGAGAGAGGATGGCAAACTTATTAAGACTATGTCCCTTGGTGGACCTAAATCTTCCATGCTTATCTACTTATTTGTCACATTATGTCTGCATTTCTAATTATCTCATTTCTAATTCAGTTTTTCTTCTTTAGGATTAACACTGTTATTTATCTATGCAGGTCAACCCTTGACAACCATCTTGTTTTTTTTTAATAATTTTTTTTGTCTTTTTCTTTTTTATCGGTACCAGGGATTGAACTCATGATCTCACACTTGCAAGGCAGGCACTTAAGCCGCTGAGTTAAATCCCCAGCCTCCTTTTAAAATTTTTTTTCTTTTTCTTTTTTGACAATCATCTTTTAAGCTTCTTAATCTTTTAATATTGAAAATACATGCATGATCACAGAAAGTGGAAAAATGCAGAATTTAACATGCACAAGTAGAAAAAGGTTGTGTTAGATCTCAGAAACCGGCTATTCACAGATCTAATCAAAATGACTGGATTTTCCAATTACCTAAATATCTCAGAGTAGTTTTAAACTTGGGAGAAAATCAGTTGGTTCAGTTTAGAAGTGATATTCGGCATTAATGTTAAAAATCAACTAAATGAGGGTTATGTGTGCTTCTACCATTGGCATTGGACTCTGATGTTTCAGTTTGGATAAACTCTATCTAAAAGTTAGAAATAGATTGTGATGTACAGAAATATCTTGATGATGATTTAGCTCCTACTACTTTTTGAATGACCTACAAGTATGAGAAACCTGCTCCCCCAACTTCTTTCTCAGAGTGTGACAACTGTCAGTGAAGGGGTCACTTAAGAAAAATGTACCAGTGATAATTATAATTATTCATTTTAGAATTAAAACATAGTAATTAGATAACAATACCAGATCTTTCTGTTCAATGACAGAAAAATGTTTGGAACTGAGCTAAAACAATATTGCAGTGCTAGAAAATAAATACAAATACAATTGTTTAAGAGTGTCTGACACACCAAGCCAATGAAAAGATAAGGAGAGTCTAAGAGATCCAACAGACATCACTCATTTCTCACAGCCCTGCGAGCCAAATGGATACATAGCAGTTATTTAATATACCTTGCATGTGAGAAGCAAATCTGAGATGCTGTGTAAGTAAGATATGGGAAGGGAGTGAGGTGCATATTTATAGTAGCCTAGGCGGCAGCAGGCTCTAGCTTTTCCATAGTCAGTTAAGGTTGACTCCAAATCCTCCTCTACATAGGTTTTTCTTCTATTCCACATAAACCACACTGTGCAGTCACACCCTGCACAGGCTTTACTGAATTGCTGTACACTGATAGCCAGTATTCACCTAAATGGGGAAAAGCAGACACCAAAGAGCATCCCCACAGTCACAGAGAGTCAGTAGGTCAAGCTGGAGGGACAGAACACCCTGCCCAGCCGTGCACAGGAGCACAGTATTTGTGGCCCTCGGTGCTATTCCTGCCCCTGTGGTTTCTGCTACTGATGTGTTCTGAGCTAAGCCAGGGCAGCATCAACTGTTTTGATTGAGAATCCATGCTCTTGTCATTGCTCAAACAGATTTGCAAACATATCTGATCCTGTAGGAATGGATGCTTTCACTCTCTAGCAGCATTTAAGCATCATGAAAACAGTAATTATCTTTTTTCCTTTCATTTTACCTCCATATCATCCCATCAAGCAGCCGTCCAGATAATTTTGGTTGACTCACAGGCTCATGTAAACTGTATTTCTGCCAGTGTTGCCTTCTTGATTTTTGTTTTCAAATCAAGTCATTTATTCTACCTTTTTAAAAAGCTCTTTTGTACCAGGCCAACGTCTAACGTTTCCCCAGCTCATCGCTCCCTTTATTCCAGATGTCTGTTTCTCAGATGGGTTTACAGTTTTACTCTGTCCTGCAACACCATATTGGAGCTCATATCACTGATTGTCTCCTGTCATCCAGCAGTGTGACTGTGTCACGTTCACTGTCCTTTGGTATCCGTGAGAATCTAAACACCAGGGCATTGATTTCTGAGCTCTATAGTGTTTCGGATACTCCCATTCAATACCAGTAAATCAAATTTATACCTCTTGTCATTTCTTAAAATAGCTTTGTACACCAAAGAAAGAATCATTTGCTGGATCCTGATCTTGTTCAGGTACAAGATCACTTTTTTTTTTTTTATGAATTTAGCAACAAAACATGGTGCTTTGCACCTTTTATGTAGTTTCATTAAATTTACTAACCTTGTAACTCCAAATGTACCACACACTTCCATGAGCTTAAATTACTGTAGGCCAAGGAGGTGAGGTAACTTGCTCATTGTTAAATAACATTAGTAGGGTACACTAAAGGAAACAGTCTGACTGAAGCTGAGTCTTCCAGGAAGACCATCTGCAGAGCAGCGCTTTAAAAATGTCTTTTCTCATTATCTGCCCGGCAGTGCATAGAGCAGGCATCCTAAATAAAGACGACTGTGATGGCTTCGTCTTACTAAAGTGGCCCTCTGCTCACCACGTGTATCAGGAGTCAGCCACATGCACTCTCACACTCTCTGAGGGACTCAGAATTATTATTTGAGCAGTAGCCAGTTTAGCTAACACTCAGGGAGCCATACATAGTAATTGGAAGTTTTTATAAGAGCTTTTTAATTTGCTGCTCTACAGCTAATTTACATCGTATGCTATGCATCACAGCAAATTCTCCTTCTGTGATGCAGGGACCGCAGTGAAACACTGTTCATGTCACAGTATACTTTGCAAAAGATGGACCTTTGGAAGCACACTCACTAAGGTTGCTGTGGAAAGCAAGAAGCCATAGGCTGCAGAGCCAGGTAGATAACTCAGGAGTACAGAGAGCTTCTCTGGGCCTGTGGATTGCTTATCTGTGTTTCAGACAGTTCGAGATGGATTTGGTGTTTTTAGGACTCAGAGACAAACTGAAGAAATTTTACAGGCTCCAGGCAAACTTGAAAAAGCTGTCCTGCCCTAATAGGAAAAAAAACCCACTACTTTCCCTTTCTTTCTTCATATCCTAATGAAAGGAAAATTATTTTCTACATTCCTAAAATCATAATTCTCTAATGGGACCATGCATGTTCCAATTACTAGATTTGGATGATAGAACTTATAAACAAAGCAAAAATTCTTTAATATATCTTTATATATTTCAAGATGTCTTCTTAAGAGTGGATATATGGATTATGAATACTTTTGCAGACTGTGAATTTTAAAGCCAAAGAGATGTTTGCCAGCTCTAAGAAAGATAATTTTTATCCTCCAATTTTCAAATTTGAAAACTTTCCAAAGTCTTTCTATAAAGATTTCATTCAAAATGTGACAGTTTTACAATGGTTTTCACTTTACCCATTTGTCTTACAGTCAGGATCTGTGCCCTTCACATTAATTTCTAACAATGCCAGTGTTCCTTCATTACAACTGTTATCTCATACATCAGTATGTTTCAATTAAATTCTGAGCAGTCCCTGAAGATGTGACCCAATCCCATGGCGTTCATAAAACTCTTATTCCAGTTTCCCTAAAACAGAGCCTTGGTCATGAGTCCCAAACTTAAGTTTGTTATTATGCGTTTGAGCCTTCTATTTTACATTTTTCTTAACATTAATGACAATATATTTTTAAACAAATCCTTCTTTTATCAATCAGCAATAATCATGACTGACAGTCTAGTGGAAGACAGGATATGGGGAAAATTATATGCACTTAGGATTTGAAGAGTAAGAAATAAAGCATTGAAGTTGCAGTCATACTTGTGTATCAATTACTGCTGGCTTTAAGTGTACTTACTTTCAGCTCTTAAGATTTCAGCTGTCACTTAAGAATCCTCAGCAAAGTGGAGAAAAACTATAGCTGGAATAGTGTCAAATGGATGCGTTAGTTTCTTTTAAAAAATAGCAAATTCGGCCACTTATGTATTCCTTATCCTTTCCAAACATAAACATAAGATCTAGAAATTGGGGTTTAAATTTTGAGTGTCTTGGAATTCTGCTGATTCTTCTCATAAATCACATGACAGTGATACATGTTTTAATAAGAAGTTTTAGATTTTTAAGCTAAATCTAAATACCTTGTGAAAATTGTAATAATTTTCATAGATTTTTAGAATTCAATTAGATGCCCCAAATGAGCCTCCTTAAACAACAGGTTAGGAAACATTGTGCTGAAGATCTCTCTGTCTGTCTCTCTCTCTCTCAATTGTCTCTTAGTAAAAATATTAATGTAGTTGAAGGTAGCAACGGAGCTCATCAAGTTACAGACTGACTGGTCTCACATCTGTTTCTGCGATGGTTTTATTGGAACGCAGCCCTGTGCGTTTGCTAACCTGTTACCGGTGATTGCTTTCATCTTGCAATGGCACAGTTACATAGTTGAACAAGCCCATATGGCATCAGGCAGCCCAAAATATTTGCTATTTGGTTGATTCCAGAAAACCTATCCCAGCTCTTGGTTTAAGTATTGTCTTTCAAAGTACCAGCATCTGCCTCCAAAGTGCCGCTGTCTTTCTCCTGACTCTCAGCGCCCCTAACTCTTCAGGCAGGCAGTGACGGTAGGTGGAATACTTTCCCCTCCTCTTCTGATCAGCTCATTCTTGGTGCACAGAAAGGATTTCCAGAGGAGAAAAGAGGAAGACAAGGGGATTTTTTTTTTCTTCTGGCTTTTACGCAGACTTTCTTTTCCTTTTACGCTTCTTTCTTGGTACTACAGCTTTCTATATGTACATTTATATGTACATTTTCAGAAAGGCCTTTAAATGAACTGCAGAACCTTATTTTCCTTACAGTTATTTTAATCATTTTTTTCTGGAAATTCTGCTGCGTTTTTCTGATCTTTGTACTTCCTCTTGATGGAAAGGTTATTATTCTAAGTTGGTGATAATGCTTGCTGAGGATGAGCCAATGGACTTGTTAACATGGAAAAAGAGACAGTATCTTTGCTTAAATGCATTCTTTTTTTCTTTGCTTTACTTATTTTTATCAGTACATGTTTACAGTGCATGCTTACACTCCTTGTGTGTAACTGGTGCATGTACACAGCACATTTTAATTCCATATTTCATGCCTGTTTCTTCTTCCATTTTACCCTCCGGCCTTCCTCCTTCCTCTTTCTCTCCCACTTTGAGAAAGATCTCCCTCTCTACTTCTTATATCCATCTTTAATTTTTCTCTTTATTTATAATTTGAGTTTTGCATATAAGAGAAACCATAGGATATTTAAACTTGTGTGCGATTTATTTCACTTAGCATTATGGTCTGAAGTTGCATCTGTTTTCCTACAATAACTCGAGTTTAACTTTCCGTAAGCACAGCTGTCCCCCTCTGTGTGTCAATACCACACTTTATTCACTCATTCATCTGTTAATGGACACATACGCTACTTTGAAGATTTTGTTGTTATGAATTGGGCTGCTGTAAACATGAGTCCATGTCTCACTTTTGTATAATGTCTTTAACTCTTTTAGGAAGAAGTCTAGATGGAAAGTAGCCAGGCCAAATGGAGTTTCTGCTTTCTGTTTCTTGAGGACTCTCCATACTGATCTTCATAGTGACCTTAGCAGTTTACATTCCAACAAACAGGCTCCCTTTTCACCTGCAGCCCAGCCAGCTTCTCCATGTAGAACTTGTTCCCAGGCTTATTACACTGTGTTTTCTCTTTCTGTTTCTTTGTTTTTTGAGACTGGGTCTTACTAGGCAGCTCAGGCTGGCCTTGAGCTCCCTGAGATTCTCCTGCCTCGGTTTCCTGAGTGCTGGGATTACAGGTGTGCACCATCACACTCAGCTAACTAGATATTTTTAGAACTTCAATTTTATGAAACTTCTGCTTTTCACATCTTTCCATTTTTACCCAAAGTGAAAACTTGTGTTTAAAGTGAAATTTTATAGAGACCAACACTCTACAACTCATGAATTTTGATGATTGAAGATATCTTACTTCATTTACAGATACAGTTGGTACTTTATGTACCATTGTTTCATTTGCTTAAATAAGAATGATTCAGTTTCTATATTTGAAGAAAACGAAGAATGAAAGGAATAACCTCTCTGCTATTCATAAATAAAAGTTATCGGCATCAGTGTAGTGAAAAGAGTTCAAGGAGGAGGAATATCATATGTCAAAACATCTATAAGTCTAAAAAGCTGTTCATTTCTATCAAAAATGAAACATTAGGCACATTTGTAAAATATTACAGTCTCTTTGTAGTCTGCTCCTACTCCCATCATTAAATCTGCAACATTGTAAAAATTAAGAATTCAGAAGCCTCTTTGGTAGGATAACCAAGAAAACGAGACAAAAGCCAAGAAGATGAAAGAGTTTATCTCTGACAGAGAGGTACTGTTCTCCGATACAAATTTTCTACACCAGTTGAAATTAATTGTTATATATTTGCCAAAATGTAATTCTTCCTTGAGTATTTTGTTTAAATCACCAATCTGTTTGGAAGAATCTTGAACCCATAAAGTTTTTATTCATAAACAAAACTGTACATAGTATATTTCTCCTCTGAAACCCTTTAGCTCTCCATTGCTGTCCTGTCGAAATTTATTTCCATGTGGAATGTCTAGTTCTAACCCATTTTCTGGGCTTCTGCATCAGTGAACATCAGTATGATACTATTTTGCATACACATGCACACACATGCACACACCTACCCAGTCACTCACACCCACAACCACACACATTAAACACAGGGTTTATTTCTTTTCCTCTTATTTTAGTCTTGATACTTTTATCTTGATTGAGACAATTCTTTCTAGTATACAGATTGCAGGCGAGGTGGCTTGGATGAATTGCTACCAGGACAAGTGGGGACTCTGAATCTCTTCTCACATCTTCTCTGTGGTGGAATTATGACTGAGCATGTCCAAGCCTTCTTCATCAGCCTAGAATTTGCTGAAAGTAGGGAGGAGAAGTTCAAGTCCAGCAGGGGTTGGGAGAGCAGGGATCAGAGATCCTGGGAACTCCTCGGGACTTATATGAAGGAAGAAATGTCCTTGGGAACTAGGAAGGCCTCAGTGGTCTGTAAAATCCAGAACCATTCAGTCAGAGGGAAGGTGAAGGCAGCAGAGGCTGGAATTCCAGAGCAGGAACATGGATGTCAGGTCTGAGAGTGGGTATCCAGATCTTCCACTACCCCAATTAAAAATGTCAGGTTTCTACAAATTGAAAATTCATGATCATAGTCACAGACAATTCCAGGGAAAGAGTTTGAACATGAATTAGACCCTGAGAACAAGGAATTAAACTGATGGCCATAGAGGGGGAGGCTCAAAATGACTTTTCAGGGCAGCAAGGTCAGGACTCCAGGTGTGTATTGAGGAAGAACGCTATGGTTTGAATGTGGTTTGCTTCCCCAAGGTCCTGGGGGGGAAAAGGGAGAAGGGGTTCCAGTGTGTAGTATTAGGGGTGGGGAAACTTAAGAAGCAGAATGTAGGCCATAGGGGCACCACTGTCATAAATGGATTAATGCCAACCTGAGGGAGCACTGGTTCTCTCACTAGACTGGACTACTGTCATAGGCAGGGGTGTTTATCATCAACCTTGGCACATCTTTCAGATCCCTGAATTAAATATCTTGTTTCTTTATACACTACTTGGTCTCAGGCAGTTTGTTAGAGTGACACAAAATACAGGAAGACAAAGTATGATGGACCTGACACTCTCCTTGGGCTCATACAGAATGAGACAAAAGTTCCAAAAGGAGCTTACATTTCAATGACAAAGACAGCTCCAATGAATCATCACACACGCTTCAGATAGTAAAAGGTCCTAGGAGGATAATAAAACCATGAACCAAGGGAGCCATGGAGGAAGTATTTCAGAAATGTAGCTAGAATGCTCAGGAAAGGCTTGACCTTTTAAGAAACTGTATGTAAGCCCTCCCTGCGAGTCAGCGTCATGGGTGGGTTGCTGTGGGGAGAACCAGATGCCAGCCTTTCCCTGTGAATAGGCATCATTTTCTGGCTGCAGGGAAAGAGAACAAGAAGTCTTCCAGTGTGTGGGCTGGAAGATGAGAAGAACCAACAACCCCCAACCCCCGCTAAAAAACCCGCTGATCCAGAGAAACACAGTCTACAATGATAGCTATGGAGGTAAAATAAAACGCAATGCTTGTAGTGTTTCACTTACTTGGCAGGCCTAAAGCTGGTAGTCTGACCATCTATTCAGAGAATAACAATATGCAATGTAGCATCTAGGGGGATCTCCTTCTGAAGGTGGTCACCATTGTTAATTCCCTATTATCCTGTTGTGAAATTCTGTGTCATTTTCATCATTTTGTTGGGTTGGGTTCTATTCTGTTTTGGTTTGTTTGATTTTATTATATACAATGGCATGGGCAGCTATTTCAAAGACAAAAAGGTATATTATGGTAGTCATTTTGGATTTACTATTATCTTGTTTTGAAGTCTTTACTGCATTCATTGTTTTGTTTTTATTAGTTCTATTTTGCTCTGTTTTGTTCAATTTTTACTATGTCGGAAGGAATGGGCAGCTATTTTGAAAACAACAAGAAGTATGGTAACCATTGTTGATTTCCTATTATCTTGTTTTGAAGTTCTGTATCACTTAGACTGTTTTTCCTGATTGGCTTTATTGTGTTTTATTTTGCTTGGTTTTATTCTCTTTAAAATAAAAATTGAAAAAGAAAAGAAATAAAGAAACTATATGTGAGGTGAGATAGTCCTGCTGAGAAACTGGAGGGAAGGGGCAACTGTCTTGGGAAGGTGAGAGGAGCCTGGCACTTGAAGACCTGCCCTGCGAGGGCTGCAGCTGTGGATGGCAGGCTGCGGTTGGACCTGAGACTGACAGAAAGCCAGGGCCAGACCATGTGTGCTCTCAAAGGCGAGGGCTTTAGAATTTATCCTAAGATCGCAGGAATCCACTAGAGGGATGATGAAGAAGGATGGCACAAGATTTTCACTTTCAAAATGTTCCTCGCTTACTCTATGGAATTCTGCTGTTGCAAAGGGAAGGGAAGGAAACTGATGACAAGGTCACTGTTGTAAGTCAGGTGAGAACTGATGATGGTGATGTAGATTACAATGACATGGAAGGTAAAGAAATGTGCACAAAATAAAGGCATAATTGAGTAATAAAACTACTGAATTCTCAGAGGAAGTAGAGAATAAAAAGTAGAAGCATCCACATGTAACCGTCCACATTTTGAAGTGAACACAGGGGTGGAATGTGGATTCATTATTCAGGTGAGAAGAGCAGAGAAACATGTTTCTGTGGGAAGACACACAGAAACATCCACATTGGTTATGTTATATCTTACTTAGTGTTTTAGTGTTTATTTTGATATAAAACCCAGAGCTCAGTGCTGGGTTAAAATCTGAGCATCATCAGAACAATTAAGGAACTAAATGAGGGGCTTGAAGATAATAATTCTTTTAAATAAGAGGATTCATGGGGAAAATATAAAAGGAACCACAGTGAGAGGAGACTGAAAATGAAAAGACACCTAATACATAAGTGTGAATTCTTGCTGAAGATAGGTTTTAGGAAAAGGAGGGAAAGGGGAAAACATAAGGGGGAAGAGAGAAAGATTTAGAAGGAAAAGAGAACATGAGAATTATGTTAAATGATGCTATCATGACATAAAGCAAGTATACAGAAAGAACAAACATTGAGCTTAACCACTGGAAACGCAGTTTAGTTGGGGGTTGTCCTAGGGAAATAAAATGGAACAGAAAGAGGAAGGGTGCATTAGAAGATGACTATCCTTTGTAGGGTTTCAGAGTCAAAAAGATTTAATTCATGGTCATATTCCTGTCAACTCCATGAAAGAGAAATAAGCACAGCACAACAATAACAAAAATGTCAAGCTGTATATATTGGTGCTGATTGCTTAAATCCACATTTCCCGGGCACCTGGCTTACGTATGTGGAGTCAACAAAGCACTTGATGGTACAGGGTGATCAGTCTGTTAGAACAGGACACTTGGTATGACAACAGGCGGATTTTTCTTGGAATTGTGCAGTATCTACCTGATAACTCTTTCAAAACAGCTCTTGCCATTGATGTTTATGAGAAGTTGCTCAGAACTGAATGGATTCAGTGGTGAATGTATGATGAAGTCCTACCTTCTAACAATTGATAGCAAAACAAGGGAGGGCAGAATTAAAGAAAACACCACGAAAAATATATTTGTTCACATGAACATCATAGGAAGCATAGGTAAGATATTAGATTTCAAAATTTCCTGATCAAATATTTCCCACAGTGTGTTAGTAGAGAAAAGGGCAGGACTTACCTTCAGAAAGCCTCTAAATTCGGACACAGCTTTTCCAAAGCAAGGCAATTTCCCACTGCATTGCTTTACTAGAATAATGCCAAGTCCCTGTCCCTGATACATAATAATGCATTTAGACCTGCACTATACACTTTATGCTTATGAGGGTCAAAGCAGGACAATTCGGTAGGACACAAGATCTAGGTGTTACAGGAAAGCACAGATGAAAAGAATCACAGACATGACTGCAATGTGGAGTACTACACTGTTTTACTGTACTGGATTCAGCCAAAAGAGGTTCATGTGTGATACCAGGAAACACCTTGCACTTCACTGCAAGTGGAGCTGAATGCTTAAGCATATGATCACTAAATCTGAATTTTAGATAGAAGATACATTCATTTACTTAAAAACTTACTTAGATGAAAAAATGTGAGAAAAACCCCAGAATTTATGAACCTATTTAAAAATTTTCATACAGTAGACACATTGAGCAGATTTTAAAATGTATTCCTTAGGTATTTATTGTTTGCTGCCTGTTAGTGAATTATGAATAAATATACATACACTCTTCTCACAAAGAACCAGACAATCTGTGCTTGAAGTAGTCTTTTGTTTGGTGTTACAGAAGATGAAGCTATGGAATCACGTAGGTCACTGGGGAATCCAGCAGGTTAGGCTCTCTTGGTGGTCTGTGTGGGTGGAAGGGATCCTATTTGTCTGCTGAATAGCACACACATTTTTAAGTACTTCTCTCAGTCCTTATTGATCATGAATATGATCATCAATGAAGATTATGATGGTGTTATTGAACTGTTCTTTCTTGGAAAAAAAGAGAATAATTCAAAATCAATGTAATACTAAGTGTTACCGTAAGAAAGCTCACCAACAGGATGAAACACACTAAATTTTCATGTCATGGGAATGTGTTTGCTAGCTAAGACTTTAACAGAATTTCTTATAGGGAAATGAACACATTTGTTTGGCAAACTCTCTAACATTATCAAAATGATAGTGGTAAATGTTATGGTAACAGGTAATAAGTACTAACCTTCTATTCCATTTCACTGGGCCCATGAATAAGTATCTTTAATCCTTAGAAATACTTTATGAAATGCATACTTTTCTTATTTTTCATATATGATTGAGCACGCTGCAGTTTAAATAGACTGAATGACTTATCCATGGACATTTCACTGCCAGACAGCAGAACCTAGAGTTGAGGGTACTTTTTAGTATAAGCTTATACATTTCACCTGGTCAGTATGGTGTAGCGTAAACATGATTGGACATTCGGGTTCTAGAGAAAGACTATGTGGATTTGAATTCCATTTTGACCACTTTCTACCTCGATGACTTTGGAAAAAATTGTTAATTTTCATGGCATACCAGCCATCTCATAGGTAGAGAATTATAAGAGAGAAAGCATTGCTATTATCCTTAGAATTGTGTTGATGATTTCATGAAGTAATACATGTAAAATCCCAGGTATTTAGTAAATGCTTCATCTACACTGAGTTTTATCCATGCAAATAACACTAATGGTAGTACTTCTAAAAATTTGGAAATTTACCTCAATCATCAAAAATGGATGACCTTTGGAAAAGAAAATTACAAACACCCATTTAAAATGAGGGAAATTCAATAATATGGATTATGAAGCACCAACTGAAAGAATAAAAATGGATCTCCCCTCTCCCTGCTAAGATAATTCTGAAGAGCTATAATAGGCTTCCAAGACTCAGCGCAGCCACTGTGGGATTTCCAGTCCATGCGTGATTTCGGCTTAAACATTTTTAAAGGGCTGCATGTGTCAGATGCAGAACACAAGGAGCGACCACGGTCCATTCCCTGAATAAATTTTGAAGTGGGCAAACATGGAGACTCTATGAAAGCAAGAAAGCCTGCAATTAGAACTTAACCTTAGTCCAAATTAGTCAATTTATCTGACCATGAAACCACATAGATTCTATTTCCTCTTCAAACCTGCAATCCTTGACTCTGGGATCCTTAAAAATTTACTCTCAGGGCCAGGAATATAGCTCAGTGGCATAAGCACCTGCCTGACAAGCACAACGTCCTGAATTCAATTCCTGGTACCAAAAGGAAAAAAAAAAAAAAACTATAAAGCAATACTTTAAACAAAAATTTACAATCAACAAACATTGAAAGAGGGAGACATATTCTCTTTGGTTTCCTCTTCTCACTTCCATCAAAGATTTGAAGCCCCCATCCAGTTGATTTTGGCTCACACATATGGAACAAGTTCACAACCATTTAGTAGTAATCTGACATGACAAACCCTCCAACGATGCCCGATCTATTCCCTGCTCTCTTAGAGAACAGAGAAGGATTAGGAGTAGGTATCCGTACAGACAGAATTTGTCTCAAAGTTTTAAAAAAGTGATAGTTCTTAAAAAGCAATACTAGATGCAATACTGAACTTTTTGTAAGGATTCCTGTTAAAGAAATTAATTGTGGGTTTTCCTAGTGCTCTATTAACTATTATGATGATCAATTATACTGAGCAGATTTTGAAGATAAAAATAAGGATATTTACCTGCATAAAGCATCAAAAAGTACAATTACACACCCTACAAAATACTCCCCCAAAGAAACGCTTAGAAGAAAGTCATTAAAATTTAAAAACGAGCTTTATGGGCCACCAGTTGAAACTATATGTATTATAGATCCCTAGTGGAGATACAGGGAATGCATCAGGAAATATAAGGCTCTTGATAGATTTAAAATTAAAGTAATCTATTTAAACATTTCTAAATACAGTCATTTCAAAACCTAGTTACCATGGGATCTTCTCTGTCCCTGAACTTTATTAATATCCTGTAGATCTAGCATTTTATGAAACATGTTTTGGGAAATGCAATTTTAGTTAAGAAGGACACTAAAGGGAAAAGACAAACTCACAAACAACAGCTCTGTTGTGCGCATTTATTACCATAGGAACTGTGACATGGCACTTATAATGCCACTACAAACCAGTGCTGTACAATTGAGAGGAGAGGGTGACATTTTCAGGAGAATAACTGTCTTTGTACATAATGAGAAGAGCACAAATTAACAAGGTTTAAGTGGGAGTGAATAAACATATATAATATGAAAACTACCAATATGCTACTTTGGCCTGGAAAATACCTGGTCAAGGATACTCAATATTTGGGCTAGAAAAATAGTTTGTTAGAGGAGTGGATATAAAATGAAATAGACCTCCAAATCTCACCAAAAGAGTTGGCTGTTGGTAAATTAAAAAATGCAAAATTAACTGGAAACATAATGACTACATAAATTAAATAGGTTCAGAAAGTTTTGAAAAGTGAAAAACAGCAATCAAGAAAATAATCTTGAACGTAATTGTGCAGACATAATTTCAATGACTAAACTTTTTTTTTTTCTCTTTCAAACTTATTCAATATAGAAAGTAGGAAAATGTACTATACAGTGGCATCAGCATCTCCATAAATTATTTGGAACTCTTCTGCATAAGAAAATGTTCTGTTCTCTCCCATAAAATAAGTAACTTCTGATAATGCATTTATATAATATGAGCTCATTTATTTTATACTTTGGGTTATAACCTATACTGCTTCATCAGTGTCATTTAGATTGTGATCACTTTTCTCACTGGAAGCTCACATGTCTCCACTGATGCAGGAATTTCTTTGGACTCATCTGTATCTTCCATTACTATAAAATACCTACTTTGCTTTATTTTGCTTATTTCCTGTTCCAACATGAGAATTATCCAATTTGACATGGAGCTCTGTTGCCTTATGCTATGAAATAGTTTCAGAAAGTAACTGTTGGGATTTTTTAATCTGCTAGAAAGTAAGGAATTCGAAGGACTCTTGAAAGAAAAAAATGTCAGGGAGGTGCCAAGCCTTCTTTAGTAAGACACATAGCCTTCCTGTAGTGAGCCCTTGTCTATATGCTTCATACGGAGGGTCAGATGAGGAAAAGTAGGAGGAGCTGAACTTTCTGTGGCTGTCTCTGGGCCACCACACTGACCTAAACCACAGTAGAAGAGGTCACAGATCCGACTTTCCTGTGTGTGTCCTGAAGATCTCTGAGCAGTGATGCTCACCTGGAACAGGGTGGAAGATGAGTGTGGCGGCCCAACCTACGGCATTAAGATAACTGCAAGGAACACTATGAATCACTTTATGCTTATAAATTGAGCAGTTGTGATAAAGCTGATACTTTGCTGTGTAAAATGCAACTTAATAAAAGGAGCAGAAGGGTAAATGAAACAAAAATAACTGTCCTGTGTCTGTTAGAAATAATAAACCTGTAGTTATAGACCATCCTACCAATAAAACTCATTATGGCAAAACTGCTTTATGGTAAATTCCACCAAACATTTAAAGTGGAAAACTACTGTTTTCAGAGCATGGAGAAAAAGTAAACTTCTATTTTCATCCCATAAAGTTACTGCAATTTATCATAACACCAACTAAATTTTAACTTAAATCTATTACTGAATTTGCATGAGTTTCTTAAAAATAGTACATCATTTTCAAAATCCCCCCTGCTCACCCCTCCCTTTGGTGAGTGTGATTAGATCGTGTAGGGCCCATGAGTTCATGAGCAGTTTGTTTTTAATTTTTAGCCAGTTTTCTACACGTCATTCATCACATAGTCCACACACTGCTTTCACTATCTTCCTGAATTCTTTATCAGAAAGTCTTGCACACTGAATCAAATGGGACTTATAGCCCTTCTACTCCAGAGCCAGTGGAAAGCAGGGAAGCGGCAAATGACCTGGGGAAGGGGGTGACCTGCAAGTCTGCATGCACACATGCTAAGTGGACTTAGGTTTCATTTCTTTGAGCCTCAGGTATCATTTCCTTGAAAAAAGGCACAAAATAATATTCCAAGAGTCAGTTCCAGCGAAACATGCGATGCATTAGAAAATGTTGAGGATGGGCTGGTCCCTGTGGGAAGGTGAGAGGCCTTTCCAGAGCATGGTAACCCTTGAGGGGAGAGGAGTGTGCTAGGCAGAGGAAGTCTGGTAGGCAGTACAGCTGGCCCAGAAAACCCTGACCCAGCGAATGTCAGGATGACCCTGAGGTGGGCACCATAAGATGGACTTAGAGCTAACAAGAGCCACGTCTCATCCATCAGGCTCCGGGCTGATGGACAAGGGTGCTATGCTACCCTACAGAGATTCACCTGTGCAGATCCACCTATCACGATCCAATGTGATAAAAACAAGGTCACCAGTAACCAGCCCCACCAAGCTGCTATACTTACCCCTCTGGAGAGTGTCTTTGTTCTGCCTGTGCAGATAAGTTTAAAGAAAAGTTTTAATTAACAATGTTTGCATGAATCCCAGGGTAAGTGAAACTTTCCTGCTTGTGCTTTACCATGACCCCGCATGGTCTGAGAGGTAGTTATTTTTGCTGAAAAACAAAATACCCTAGACCAAGGGTCCCTATGGAAATGCACTCAGGTCCCCTCTCAGGACTAGTTTCACTCTGCAATAAACAGTTGCTTATTTCTATCTTGACTCAGCACTTAAATCGTCTCTTGGGTTGACAGAAGAATGCACTAGCCAGGTGGTAACACTATCTTGTCTCTTTAATTGTTCATTTCAAGGCACTTAATATGGAAAAAGAGATACTTTCATATCTATCAGTACAAGGGGTGAGCCCAAACCACTATCATCAATTCCAAATCCTTTTCATGTCCCTCATTACAGAAATACAATACTTCTGTAACTCACCGATTCACAGAGCATTTCATTTTTCTTCCATGACACTTTTTAGACTTAATTTTCCACAGAATAGCTATATGTGAGTTACTGGCTTAGAGGTAATTAACAACCAATGTACATATGTGCCTTCTGTGCTCAGCTAATAATCATTAAGCCCTTTGTCTCTACCCATGTCCTCACAAATAACTTCTACTGTGCTGGAAAGGAAACCATGAGAATTTCAGTAAAAATGTCACCTAAAAATCATCTCTGTGAAGCCTAATTTCCAAGACCAGGCTACAGATTCAAATGAAAATAATCTGTTCATAAATTCCAAGATATCATTTGCCCTATATTGATTATTTGCAGAAAATGTTTTTCTGTTTGGATGGAAGACTTACTGAAGAGCTCTTGCAAATAAATATTGATTCCTTAATGCATTTATTCCCTTTAAATCTACTCACTTGACATGGTCTGTGTTTTTACAGCAAAAATGTAATCATGACTATCCATTGGCTGACCACTTTGAAGACTTTTAGAATTTCAAAGACTTCTGGTTATCAGCCAACATTAGATAAACTCATAATTTTTCTTCTAAAGCACATAAGCAACTGTTTCAAATTAGAGATTCTTTTGTGAAGTTAGTTATTTCCCAGAGATGCTAAATATCATTGATCTATGAAGACACAATCTCTAATGTTTTGACTTAATGACTTTTTAGCTTTCAGATTGTGTGGAAGAGCCAGGTGTCTCAATGCAGCACTGTAATCCCAGCACTTGATAGGCTGAGGCAGGAGGAGTGTTGAGAGCTTTGAGGCCAGCCTGGGCTACACATTGAGCTCAAAGCCAGCCTGAACTGCATAACGAGACCCTGTCTCAAATAGAGAAAAAAAGAAAAAAAAAAAAAGCATTGTGTGAAAGTAAAATAGACTCAGCAGAAAGCTTACCTAGAGTTTTGTTATTTGATCCTCTTTATGAAGTGATGCCCTGTTCCTGCTGTCCTGCAATACCGGTTAGCAGCAGTGAACCACGATTCCCAGTTAGCCACTCAATCACAATGGCAAAGAACTGGTGCTGCACAGTGTACACTGTGTCACTGTGCTGCGATGTGCCACAGGCTAGCTGTATAAAAGCATTTTTCTAATTGACGTTTGCAAATTTCAGTGAATTAATAAGAATTACAAAGAACCTTTTGTAAGCTGAGGAGCACGCGCGCGTGCACACACACACACGCATATATGTACATATATATATATATATATATATATATATACATATAATTTCATATATCAAAGGTAGGTGTTTTATAAACTGAACTAGACCATTTAGTGTGCTTGTTAACTCTTCTCATTTCATCCTGTTTTTTAAGGCCAATTGGTTTAAATGTTCACATGAAATATAAGCGGTTTGGGAATCTCATTTTGTGTAGGACTATTCAAACTTGAGAATTATATCATACATCATGGGAAAACAGATGGGGAGACCCACACACAGAGACAGAAGTAAAGGTGAGGGGTACATCCAGACTGAGAGAGGAATTCACCTGTTACAGTACTCATGCAGACCATCCAGGCAGCCAGCAGCTTAGCTGACTAGGTGCTCTTTGGAGAGACAGCTTGGTGAGAAAGAGGACTGTGCTTATCCTGGATGAATGAAGAATGTTGTGCCGAGTCATTCCCTCTGCACTGAAAGGGGAGGCAGAAAAGGAAAACAGTAGTGGGCTTTGCTGTTTTTACAGCAAGAGTAAGGAGACAGTGAAAGTGACAGAGGAGAACTAACTTTCTTTTAAAATTTTTGTTTGTTTGCTTCATGAACAATGTTCTAAATGTGTAGGGAAAATGCAAAATAGGTTATCTCTTCACCTGTCCTGACTTGCCACTTGTGTACTTCACTTGCCAATAACCATGGCTCAATTTATTTGTCAACTCTGACTAATTAACAAGGGATTCTCCTTCTCTATGGAGGAGTTTGGAAGAGTCGGGATTTTCAGAGAGCAAGATATGCAAGATTCTTCCCTTGAACTCAGTACTATTTTCATATCCTTTCCTCTCCTGCTCTGACACAGAAGTTCCAATCCAAATGAAGAAGCACTGCATCATGGATCTATGAAACTGGGGCCTAGTTTTCTTCATTTGTAGAACAGGAAATTGATACATGCTCTGGCCTCATGGCCACTGCTCTGCACCGTACACAGCCTCTGAGGACGTGGCCAGGTGAGCGTTCTGACTTCTGTATCCTTCTCAGAAGCGCTGGCACTGACACAGCTTGGGGACAACCTGAGAACTTCCAGCCTGACCAAGAACCCTCTCACTGTGCAGTGCATCCTTCCCTGGCTCCTCTTGGTGACCAGTGTCAAAGGTGTGGTACTCTAACTGCAGGTGGTCCTCCTGTCAGTAAGTTTGTGTGCTCTGCAGGTTTCCCTCCTGCTGCTCTGTTGTCCATTGTTCTCAGAAGCCTCACTAATACACTAGAAAATTCGGCAGCTCCACAATAATAATATGAGGATAGATCTCTGTGCCTCCAGATAGCAATCATCACAGACCTAGATAAGCCATGGACCCACAGTTACACAAGTCCTGGAGAAAACATTGAGGTGATGGGCACAACCTCTCTAAAGCTTTAACAGGAAAAATTGCCAGAATTTCCAGTAAGTTGCAAATACCTGGGCCCAAGGTAATATGCAGGTCACCAAAGAAGTTCACAGCTTCCAGCAAACTATAGCCATGTACTTAAGGATAACAGAAAGTTGCCTTAAGGTAAAACACAAGGTGTGGAGTTAATTTCTAAAATGGGAAAATTGATGGAAATGGATTCTATAAGTTTTTTTTTTTTTTTTTTTTTTTTTTTTTTTTTTTTTTTTTTTTAATTTCAAGAATAAGACTGGGGATCTGAGACCCCTCTATGCAGCCTTCACTTCCTGGCTCCCATGTAGCCAGGTGGGAGTCTCAGGGAGACCTGTGGCACTCATGCCATTTTTCAGTCATCTGATAGCAAACTTGTCATGAAGTCCCTAGGTAGTAGGGCCTGTGGCAATGAGCTAGGATGTGAACCTAAGGCTCCAGCAGCAGCTGAAGGCTGTATGGAATTTCTTAGAGGACCACTGAAAGAGCTAACAGCTGGACAGGAAGAGGACAACCTTCTGCAGCATCTCCACAAAATATAAGATAACCTCAGATATGAAAATAAAGAAAGACACGGATTCTTTATGAACACTAATTGCTAGCAAAGATGGCACATACACTAAAAATGAAATCTGCTTCTGTACTCACAGAATTCCAGAACAGATCTACATCCTCAAAGAGGATGTTGCAAAGAGCTCTTAGTATTTTATTCTCTCCTCCAAAGAAACTTCCAAAACACTATAGCTTCTTTGAGAATTCTATTTTACTTCTATGGATGAAAACTGCAGTTTTTTTTTTTTTCTTATCCAAATTATCAGCCAGGACAAATGCCAAGACAATGCATGTTACCAGTGTCACTCTCCAGGTGGCTAACTTCTAATGGTAAAGTCCAGTGGCCCCTACAAAGCTACAGGTCATGTTTTCTCATTGCTGGGACGCTCTTCTGGTCTACAGATTACAAGGTTGTACTTGGAGAAAGTGTCAGATTGCACCTGCACATGCTTCCTATAGTATAGTTTCTCTTGTTGCCAAAGTAGAGGTTTCAAATTTGAATCTGTTGCCTTCTTTATGCAGCATAATTTATACAATGCCACACATATATAGAGGTTTATATAATAAGAGGTATTTGTAAATTTTAAGGCCCTATATGAATACCACAAAATCTTTGTTGTTCACTTGAATGCCTGAGTTGTTGACTTTAGACTTGGTGAACATAGCACTGTGGGTTAAGAATTTAAAAACATTTTCCAGGAGGTAGCTTCGTATAGTGGTGCATGCTGGTAGTCCCAGCACTAGGGAGGCAGAGGCAGGAAGATTGTCACAAGTTAGAATCCAATTTGGGGTACATAATGGGTTCAAGATCTCTCTGAACTACATAATGAGACTATGTCTCAAAACAAAAAAAGAGAGAGAGAAACAAAGAACATATCAAGAGTCTTGGTTTGACATAATTAAAAGCAATGTTTACAGTGACTTGTGCAATCATATTTTTGAGTTCAAAGGTTGTAACTACACACTTTTACCTGTTTTGACCCTTGACAATTTTTAATCATGACTCCCACGACAATAATAACCATTTGAAATTTGAGGATTATCAGGAAATGTTATTCTTTAGGATCCTGAGTATTCCAAAACAAGTATACAAATGGTTTGAACACAGAACTTCTCAAAAATAGTACAAGAATTGGTCACAGAGTGCTTAGAAAACATTACTCTGGGGAAATTTGTAACAAGTGACTTTCATCAACAGGTCTTCATTAATATAGAGTAGCTCTCTCTGCTGTTGCCAAAATACCCTCTAACCCCTGATTTTGCTAATGTTAACGATATTGTTTGTATTTTGTCAAGAAATGCCTCTTCTTAAATCTATTGTAACACTGGCCAAAATAAGTAAGTAAGTGAGTATCTATAAGTGCAAATGAATGGGTTAATGTTTAGATTAAAAATAAAAACGGCTGCCACTTCTGTGGCCTTGCCATCCCACCATCCGCCGTGAGATGAAGGACCAGCAGCAGTATACAAGGCTGGGGGACCTCCAGCAGTGTGCAGGGCCAGGCTAAGCCAGCCTCTTCCATACCTCTGCCACGCTGCTGCTGTCCTCTGGGACCCCTATCTTCAGGGCCTACTATTGCTGTAGATCTTCAGCTCCCACTCCTCCCCTCAGAACATTGGACTGTGGTAGATTAACCATGCTGTGTCGATGTGAGACTCAGTAACCCCTCATCCAAACAGAAGACCTCAGCAGGCTTCCATTAGTATGGTGAGTTTGCCCCTAAAATAGGAATACAGTTTGCCACTGTCAGTGGGTAAACAGAAGCAATAGCCAAGCCCATCCAGAAGTAGAACCTTGGTGAGCTTGGCAAGAGAGTGGGTGAGTCCTTCCTCGACACTTAGAACATCAGGTAGGTTGAGGAGGATGCCAATAAGGCCTCCCCCAACAGGGAGAAAATCAGAAGGGCTTATGAGATACCCAGTGACACAATAGGGCCCCAGATGAGACAAACACTATAGACAGGGAGATCTGGTGACCCAGAACAACCTGAAAACATAGTAACAGTAGGAACTAAGAGTTGATTTACATTAATACTCCCGTAAGAATATAGGACTCACCCATAGGCCAGGCAGGAGGAATCCAGGTGACTGGCCAACATTTCATTGTAGCACCCAGCAGTTGAACAAACATCAGTTACACAGTAGGACTCTAAGATACACACTACCAAAAGGTGCGACTAATGGGATTGAAAGACCAAATATTAGGCTGAAAGATGAAAATGAAAAAGCAAAATCCAATCTCAAACATCTAGTCCATCAGGAGCAATTAAAGGAGACATTGAAATAAAGGACTTTAAAAGACATATACCAGAAATCTCTGAAAAGATAGCAAGTGAAAAAAATTCATAAGGCTATAGAGGAAATTCAACTAGAAGTATTCTCCCATGTAAAGATAGAAATAACAACCTTAGTAAAGGAGTTGCTAAGCACAGCTAGAGAACAAATAGATTAAAAAGTACAAGAGCATGGGAAGCTGATTGAAACCTTGAATGAACAATATACAAAACAAGCAAATTCCATGAAACATACTCAAAGATATATCCAAGAAACAAAAAATTCTATTGAAAACTGGCAAAACTGTTTAAATGAAGCCAATGATAGATTTCAGACCTTGAGGACAGTATCGCAATTAGTTAGCAGGAATGGATAGAACTTTTAAAAAGAATAAAGCAGCATGAAATGACAATCCAGAAGCTTCAAGACGATTTCAAGAGAAACAGTATAAGACTAATAGACATCAGTGAAGATGCAGGAGTCAATGCAAATTACACAGGTAAATATTCACAGAAGTAATAGCAAAAAATTTCCCAAACATGGGTAAAAAATCTGATATGCAGATAAGTGAGGTCTACATCAAACATTCACAGCCAACATAAATATACACATAGGCATATAATAATTAAGATCCCAGATATGCAACATAAAAACAGATTATTAAAAGCTGTTAGAAAAAAGACACAACTTTCCTGTCAAGGGAATCCCCTTAGAATCATGGCAGATTTTTCAGCACAAACCCTCAAGTCAAGATGAACATGGAGTGAGGTGTTTCAAGTCCTGAAACAAAACAAGTTTGAATGCAGATTAATGTACCCAGAAAAAATTTATTTCAAATTTAATGGAGAAACAAGATACTTCCATGACAAAGAACAACTGAAGAAATTTATGTCCACCAAACCAACCCTGGAAAGAGTATTGAAAGACATATTAGACAGAGATAAAAATGACCACAATCTCCAGAACAACAACAGAAAGAAACCACCAGGTAATTAAACAAGGGGGAAAAGCAGAAAACAAACAACTGGGACATAACATGGCAAAGTTGAGCCAGCACATACCAGTTATATCCATAAATATAAATGGCCTTAACTCACCTATCAAAAGTAATAGGTTGACAGAATAGATCAAGAAACAGGATAAGACAGTATGCTGTATACAAGAAACACATGTGACCCAAAAGAAACTCATAGATTAAAAGTAAAAGGATGGAAAACATTATTTCATGCAACAGGAACCCAGAATAAAGCAGTGGTAACTATTCTGTTTGTAGACAATGTGAACTTCTGACCTAAAGTGATTAAAAGAGATAAAGAAGGTTATTACCTAGTTGTTAGTGGAAAAATTCAAGAGGAAGAACTAACAATTATAAATATATATGCACCAAATTTGGGAGCACCCAATTATATAAGACAAACACTAATGGTCATGAAAAACCAAATATTTAAGAACACATTTATAACCGGGATCCTTAAAAGCCCATATCAGAAAGAGATAGATCAACTAGACAAAGAGTCAGCAAAGAAATAATAGAACTGAATCATACCCGAGAGCAAATGGACTTAGTAAATGTTTACAGAGTATTCTACCCAACCACATCAGAATATATGTTCTTATCAGCTGCACATGGGACATTGACAGAATAGACCATATAATAACCCATAAAAAATTCTCAAGTAAATGCAAAGGGATTGAAATTATCCCATGTATATTATCTCACCATAGTGCACTAAAATTGAAAATTAATTGCAAAAAAATTGCAAAACCTATATAAATACATGGAAATTAAATAAAACCTTCTGAACAACCAATGGACTACAGATGAAATTAAGGAAGAAATAAAACAATACTTACAACTCAATGAAAATATGGAAACAACATACCATAATCTTTTGGATGCAATGAAAGCAGTCTTAAAAGGGAAATATATAGCAATAAATTGTTGTATCAACAAAACAGAATGAGCACAAATAAATAACCTAATGCTACATCTTAAGGTTCTAGAAAAAGAAGAGCAAGTTGAACCCAAAGCTCATAGAAGAGAGGGAATTACGAAGATTAGAGCAGAAATTAATTCAATTGAAACAGAAAAAAAATTCAAAGAATTAACAAACCAAAAAGCTGAGTTTTTAAGAGAAGAAACAAAATTGATAAATCTCTGGCTAAACTTATAAAGAAAATGAAAGAAAAATCCAAATTCACACAATAAAGACTGAGAGAAGGAAATTACCACAGATCTCATGGAAATTCAAAAGAACATGATTACCTACTTTGAAAATCTCTACTCACTTTGAAAACACAGAGGAAATGGCAGATTTCTAGAAATATATGAATAACCAAAGCTCAATGAAGAAGATATAGCAGTTTTGAACAACCCAATATCAGCTATTGAAATTGAAAATGTGATCAAAAACTTAGCAACAAAAGCTCAGGTCCTGATGGATTCATGGCTGAATTCTACAAAAAATTTAGAGAACACTTGATGCTAATACTCCTTAAATTCTTCAATGAAATTGAAAGGGAAGCAATCCTCCCTAAATCATTCCTGGAGGCAAATATTACTCTGATACCAAAACCAGAAAAAGACACAATCAAAAATGAGACTCATAGGCCAATCTCACTAAAGAACATTGTGATGCAAAGATTCTCAGTAAAATACTAGAAAATAGAATGCAACAAATCATCAAGAAGATTATACATCACGACCAAGTGTGATTCATTCCAGAAATGCAGGGGTGGTTTAACATGTGCAAATCAATAAATGTAATACACCACATCATCAGAGCCAAAAACAAAAGCCACATGGCCATCTCAGTAGATGCATTAAAAGTTTTTTTGGTAAAGTCCAACACTTGTTCATGACAAAAACCTTTCAGAAACTCTAAATACATGGTGTCTTTTCTCAATCTTATAAAGGCCATCTATGACAAACCAACAGCCAACATTATACTAAATGGACAATAACTGAAAGCTTTCACACTAAAATCAGCAACAAGACAAGGATGTCCACTATCACTACTCTTATTCAATATAGTTCTGGAAATACTAGCCAGGGCAATCAGACAAGAGAGAGAATTAAAAGGAATAAAGATAGGAAAGGAAGAAGTTAAAGTATCACTATTTGCAGATGACATGATATTGTATATAGAAGACACAAAAACTCCATTGGAAGAGTCATAGAGGTACTAAACAAATTCAGCAGTGCAGCTGGATACAAAGTCAATGCTCAAAAATCAATTTCTGTACACAAACAAAAAACTTACTGAGAGAGAAATTATGGAATATTGCCTTCCACAATAGCATCTAAAAAAAATGAGATACTTAGGAATCAACCTAAACAAGACTGTAAAAAACCTATATGCTGAAAATTATACCATGCTGAAAAAGGAGATTGAAAAGATACTAGAAAATGGAATGATGTTCCTTGCTCTTAGCTATGAAGAACCAATATTGTGAAAATGGCAATACTCCCAAAACTGTTATACAGATTTAATGCAATCCCAAACAAAATATCATTAACATACCTTACAGTTCTAGGGAAAACACTCCTAAAATTCACTTGGAAACAGAAGAAACCTAGAGTAACAAAGGCAATTCTGGGCAACAAAGGCAAGGCAGGAGGCATCTCAATTCCTAACTTGAAACTATACTACAAAACTACTGTAATAAAATCAGCATGGTACTGGCAAAGAAATAGACCTGAGGATCAATGGAACAGATTATAAGATGGAAACACAACTACAAAGACACTCAACCACCTAATATTTGACAAAAGGGCTGAACATGTTCACTGAAAGGATAGCCTCTTTAATAAATGGTGTTGGAAAAATTGACTCTCCACATGCCGAAGACTGAAACTAGACCCGTGCCTATCATCATGCACAAAACTAAAGTAAAAATGGATCAAGAACTAAATAATAAAACAGAAACACTAAATCTACTGGAAGACAAGGTAGGTAGAAGTCTTGCAGACACAGGGATAGGCAGAGAATTCATGAAGAGAACACATACTGCACAGGAAACACTTCAAAGAATCAACAACTGAGATCTCATTCTATTAAAATATTTTGTACTTCAAAAGTAATCAGCAATGGAGTGAAAAGAAAACCCACATAGTGGGAAAAATTATAACCCATCAACCCCTCAGACAAAGAACTTACATTCAAAACACATAAAGAATTTAAAAAAATCAGGTCACCAAAATTCAAAGACCCTCTCCACAAATGGGCATCTGAGATGAACACACAGTTCTCAGATGAAGATATACAAATGCAAATAAATACATGAAGAAATATTCACCATCACTGGTCATTCAAGAAATGCAAATTAAAGCAGCATTGAGATTTCATCTCACTCCAGAAATGGCTGCCATCAAGAAATCAACTGATAACAAACGTTGGTGACGTTGTGGGGAAAAAGAAACACTGCTCCACTGTTGGTGGGAGTGTAGACTGGTGCAGCCACTGTGGAAATCAGTATGGAGAATTCTCAGAAGACTAGGATTGGAAGTTCCATTCAATCTAGCTCCTGGGTATTTTCCCAGAAAAACTGAAAAAGTCATGTCACATGGGCACCCATGTTCATAGCAACACAATTCATGATAGCTAAATCTTGGAAACCACCCAAGTGCCCATCAACTGCAGAGTGGATAAAAAAGATGTGGTATTTTTTCATATGATGGAATATTACTCAGCTATAAAAATGATGATCTTGAGACCTTTATAGGTAAATGGAGGCAACTGGAGACTATCCTAAGTGAAATAAATCAGACTCATATATATATATAAATATCACATTGTCTCTCTGTCAAGTAAGAAAAACTGTAGGAGTAATAAGATCTGAAACATGTAATAGCTATTGTAAAAAAGAAAGGGAAGGAAAGTACTCTAAAGGATATAACTGCATGTATGTTTAATTGTGTAAGATAGATAAGCATATTACTAAATTTTGTTGGATCATTGAACAGAACGGATTTTTACTCTCATTGTTTGACTTTCCACTTTCTATGTTTTAATTTGTGTCTTGAATAACTGTTTGTAAGATGACAATATGTAATTTATCAACTAGTAATTTCTTAGTATTAATGTTTTTTGAAATTCTGTATTAGTTCTACCCTTTTTTTGTTTTGCTTTTTCCCTTAAATAAAAATTAACTAATTAATTAAAATAAATACATGAATAAACAAAGCAAGCAAAAAGGAGATGGATTTAATAAATATCTGGGTAAAGGATATTCATTTTATGCTTAAAAGTTTACAGAAAAATCTCTGAAACAGTAGCCTGCGGAAAGTAAATATTGGCCAAAGGAGCTGACGAGGTACACCAGTAGATTCCGTAAGGAAGAAATACTTTTAGAATGAGTAAGAAAGGGAGAATCAGAGGGCAAAGCATAGCTAATGTGAGGGAAGAAAAAAAGATCAATGTCGGTGTGAGCAGAATGAATAGGAGAGGCACACGGGATGCCAGTCCTAAATCTAGAGGAACAGAATGCATGGGTTCCATAGGCCACTGCAAAGATTTTGGCATTTATACCCCAATAGATATACATATATTTTAGTTTAAAAAATCCACAATAGCAGATGAAATTAAAGTTTACCCTTTCTTTGGGATTCATTACCATTTGTTGCATATTAATTTCCTACTAATGTGTGAATGCTGAACTGTCTACTATTTCTAACATTACCCTTTTCACTGCCACAGTTCTTATTTGTTGACATCAGATGTTTGCAGCTATGGAATGAAACAAAATTGGCTGCAATTGACACTGATTTAGTAGTGAATACTAAGCATACTAAATGGTAATATCCTTCGGTAACCCATTTGTTTCTTTGATATCTTTCTTTGTGCCCGTTTCTGTGGTAGGAATTAAACAGACATCTAGGCAGGTTGAGACATGTTGGCTTCCCATACTACATGGCTGGTGCTATAGTTGGCCACTTGATAATACGCACAGAGTGAATTATTTTACAAATGGGATACATTTGAAAGCATATATTTGGTACTTAATTTTATGGAATTCATACTCAAATGGGAGAGAGATTTTAAATAAAGACTATAATATTCAATCCAAAGTGTAATAAAGGAAGAATAATTTCATAGTGAGTTGTGATTAATCTGTCCTGAAATTACTAACAAGATAGTAATTCCTATCTGTCTAAGACAACAGCATAAATAAAAATCAATGAAATACTGATCTCTGTTCCTGGAGAAAGCTGGGGGGGAAGAACTAAGAGTACAGTTTGCAGATATTTATTGCTTGTTTACAAAGCAATCAGTTGAAATGGTAAGATGCAGCTAATAAAATAAACTTGACTTTATAAATGAATATTTACTGGATTTGTTTGTAAATTTCTGAAAAAAATAGTCTACAATTTTGCCAATTTACCACAAAGCTAATTTTGTGAGCACACCAACAAAAACACTAGTCTGTTTCCTCTGCATCTTCACTCAAAACAACAGTGGGCACAAAAACTCAGGAATAATTTCAAAGCAGATGTTGATTCCCCCCATATTCTTCTCATAGATAATTCATTAAAGGCTTGTATACATCAATTTGTAAATCAAAGCCATGCTTGTACCTTCAGGTTCTCAAATTTAAAAAGAAAAAAATGTACCCATGTTTATGTAGGCTATGACATTTCAATGCATAATTAGCTGTCAGCTTTCCAGAAAATGAATATTCAAAGACAGGGAGAATCACTCATACAACAAAAACAAAAACACCATTGATTGGTTTAGAATGTACTGAATAAGTTGTAATTTACAAACCTTCCTATGAATCTAAAACTACTTATTTCTGTTCTTGAAGAATACTGAAGAAGAAACAGTCTACCCTACATAATCTTGGTAATAAGAAGCGATGTTCATAGCTTCTTGAGCAAGAGTTGACAAACTGCTTTCTACTCTAGTACAAAAGTCTTCCAAGTTGCACTGGCAAAGAATTCTCTGTCATAGCTATCCAACTGGACCCTTTTGGTGGACAATAAATATCCTTTGCCAAAAAAGGTCATGACCTTTATTTACAAAACTAGAGAGGAGACTATATTCATCTCAAGTATGGTAGTTTGCAAACTCATGTTCTACAAAGTTCTCAGGTTAAAGAAATTCTGATGTTGCTTGGTAGAATATTTACCTCATCACAACCAGATGTGTTCCAAAATATTAAATCCTACAGTGTCTCAGCTGATATCAAGCCTGGTGAGTCACACCTATTCATGTGAATCATTAATAACATAAATTACAAATCTCTCTTGAACTTTTCCATAGTTCATACACTTGGGAAGACTTGGGAAAGAAATTGTTCAAATGAGAAAAATGAACCCATAAAATGACGTTTGAGCAAGGGAGATGCATTAATCTAGTGCTTTATATCTTTTTTTATTTTAAAGTGAAAAAACAATAAAAATGATGCAAAATCTCAAAACAAGACAGGAGACTATCAATGGTTAATACGTAATATATTGTTATCTTCAAAATAGTTGCTTTAAAATAGTTACAAGATACAGCCATGAAAATTTGTTGAAAATGTAAACACAAATCTTTCTTTTCAGTGAGCTAATGTGAATGAGTAGCATAACTATCTTAACTATCTTTCTTTTTATCTTCTTTGCCCCATCCTAGTTTCTTCACCTTTTTGAGTTGCTTCTTTCTATTTCACAGTATGTATTGTACATTTTGGATCTCATTTACTTTTTTAGCTTCTTACATTAGGGAGACAGTACCGTGTCTACAGATGCATATCTGATTTATTTCACTTATGAATGTGCTCTCACATTGCTTTATATCTTTTTCCAGAGAAAATTTCAAAAAAGCATAAGAAAAATTAACATAGAATCAGAAACGTCTGGATTCTACTTCAAGATTTATTACTAAAAGCCTATGACCTCAACTCTCCAGCTTCCTTTACAGATAAAGAAAAAGAAAAATTAAATGAACTCGTTGGATTTTGTAACTTTTTCAAACTAGAAATGTTGATAGTACTATGAGTGAAATGGACTCTAATGAGATCAACAATATTAGGAAGTCACTGCAGGGAGAATCAGGAGTAACTAAGAGAACAGGAACTCCACCAAGCAGAGCTGTTGGGAGTACAGAGCACAGAAGCCTTGGTTGCCAGGATTCTATTAATTCCTTTGACAGCAAGATGATGGGATGTCTGATGCAGTGGTGGCAAATCTATGGCACCCACACTGCAGCAGATACACAGAGCTCTCTCTGTGGGTGCATGTCATGGTTTATGTCTGTGGCCCCCAGGCCTCAGGAGTTTGAATTGTGCATTTGTTATTCGTTCATTGTCTAGTGCTTGTATTGATGGTGTCAGTGCTCCACCCACAAAGGGGTGGAGGCAGGATGTGATTTAATGGCAGGACGAAGGTGTATCTTGCTCTTTGCTGGTTCCTGCTTGCTGCTGTTTGCAGCTGCCATGAGCTGTGGCCCAGCCATGCCCGCCTGCCTTGGAGCCAACTGAGTGTGGACTGAAACCTCCAAAAACTATAAGAAATAAACTTTTCCTTTCCCAACTTTGGGCTTCAGGTATTTTGTCTCAGCGATGAGTAAAAAGTAACTAAGACAGAATTTGGTACCGAGGAGTGGGGTCGTCTGTTGTGACTATACCTGACCATGTTTTTCAAGAGGCTTTGGAAATGGCTTGTGGGCAGAGTTTGGAAAGATTTGGACATGTCACCTGGAGGCATAGACCTGGAACAGCTTAGGCTGTTCTGTAGAGGAGATTCTGGTCAGAGCTCAGGAGAGCATAAGTCTGATAGAAAGCCTGATGGTTAAGACCAGGCTGGGGAGGTTTCTGCTGGGAAGAAAGACTGCATTGGTTGTTGAACTCCACATGATGTGTGTTATGGCTTGGCAGAAAGTTTGTCTGCATTTTGCTCATGCCCGGAGACTTTGCCTGACACTGAGACAAAGGGCAATGGACTGATTAATCTTCAGAAAGAAATTAAAAAGCAATTGAACATTGAGGCTGTGGCATGGCTATTGTTGGTGGCTTTTAGGGAGCTTTCTGCTGCAAATGAAGAGCAAAGAGCCCAGCAGGATAATTTGCAATACTGTGAGTATGGCCAGAAGGAAAATGCCAGGAAGGCTGTGGATTGTAAAGACAGAGTTGAGATTTTGATTGTTCATGGGAAACAGAGATAAGAAAGATGGCCCCGGGGCATCCTAAGAAGGGGATCCCCACCCTTTGCAGCCTCACGGCAAAGGTGAAAGAATTTGTTCAGAGAAGGCTGCAGAGCACCATGCTCCAGAATGGTGACAGAGGGCACATGAGGTTCCAGAATGGCGGCAACACAGAGAAGCTTTTTGTCACAATCAGGTAAACAGAGCCCCGCAATCCAGGCAACTGACCCCTACAGCCAAGAGAGAGAAAAGCCTGGCTTCTGCTTCAGCTAGCAGCAAACCTTGGCGGCATCCACAAGGTGCTGATTTTAGGTGCAAGGAAAATGCACAAATTCTGAGGGTAAGACAGCTTCTACCTGGATTGCAAAGGGTCTGGGAGGCCAAGCAGTGTGCCCCTGAGAGGGCAATTTGTGAAGATGTAAAGGTGAAGTCAGAGGTACAGTGGAGACCCCAGAAGTTTGGAAAAGCCAGGAATGTGGGTGATCCAAGGAAAGCTGCAAAGAGCGAGCAGAGAGGATTTAAGAGAAAAGCTTCAGGAGTTGAAATTGCCAGAAGTGCTGTGGGAGTAGAATTACCCAAGCCTTTTGGAGCTTGCAACCAGATTGCTTCAGATGCTGAACATGGAAGTCTAGGACTTAATGTTTGTCCTGCTGGATGTTGGACTTGCTGTGTTTGTAACTTTTGGAATGGTAATGTTTATCTTGTGCCTTTGCATTTCAGAAATGTTTAACCTTGTTTCATCTGTACAGGGGGTTACAGTTAAGAATTTTCCATAGTTCTTGGAGGAGACTTGGGACTTAGACTGAAACTTAGGACTTTGGCAACTCTTGGAGGTGAACTAAATGTCTTTTATATGAAGGATGTAGATGAGTCCTGAGGTCCAGGGGTGGAATGTCATGGTTTATGTCTGTAGCCTCCGGGCCTCAGGAGTTTGAATTGTGCCTTTGTTATTCGTTCATTGTCTAGTGCTTGTATTGATGGTGTCAGTGCTCCACCCACAAAGGAGTGGAGCCAGGCTGTGATGTAATGGCAGGACGAAGGTGTGTCTTGCTCTTTGCTGGTCCCTGCTTGCTGCTGTTTGCAGCTGCCATGAACTGCGGCCCAGCCATGCCCGCCTGCCTTGGAGCCAACTGAGTGTGGACTGAAACCTCCAAAATCTGTAAGAAATAAACCTTTCCTTTCCCAACTTTGGGCTTCAGGTATTTTGTCTCAGCAACGAGTAAAAAAATAACTAAGACAGTGCACAAGCCAAGTCACCCTCACATCAACCCAGAAGCTAAGCATTTAAGTTTAATTGGAGTGTTGGTGCTTGTGCTAAGTAGGTGGGTTTCGGGTCACAGTCCCGGCACTCAGTCTCTAAAAGGTTCGCCACAACAGCTAGAGCAATATCCCAGGCAGCTGTTCAGCGCCCATATGAGCATACAAAATGATCAGACAGGAAAGCATAAAACACACAAGCTCCCAAGCAGCCACGGCTCTCTGCTCTGCATAGCAAATCAGTTCCTGTGATGCATGTGGAACACAACCTCCTACACAGTGTGTGTTAGCTTCCACGTGTTTCTTTTCTTTAAAATGTCACTTTGCAGCTTACCATGTTGGATCAGGAAAGGGTAAAATGCAGTAATTGACTGTGCACCTCAAACAGCCACAACACAAATGATTTTTACAATGGGGAAATTCAGCTTTCGCAAACCTCAGCACAGACAAAATATTGATGAAGGACTATCTACAGATACACCAACATTTGACCACACTTGGGTTCTTTAAAAATCTACGTTTTCAATATGTCAAATGACAAGAGAAAGAAACTTCTTTAAAAAGTTTATGTTTTCATGGAGCTGTGAATTTAGCTCAGTGGCATAAGCACCTGCCTTGCAAGTATATGGTCATGAGTTCGATCCCTGGTACTGATAAAAAGAAAAAGAAAAAGACAAAAAAAAGTTTATGTTTTCTTGTAGGAACAAGGCAGATTGTAAATAAATGAATACAAAAGTGTAAAAGAAATGGTGAGATGAGTCGATAGTTCTCAGGTCTCCTCAAATCATGCTGAGAATTCACAAAGATGAGCTCCTCTGGTTTATTTAACAATTATTAAATATGATCCTGTGCACTGCATCAGAAAATATCATACTGTCACCCTCTTAAATTCTATATTGTTCAATAGAATTGATTCTCCACAGCTTGATCTCACTGTGATGCTCTAAACACGAATGTAAGGTTCTTACACTCAGTGAGACCATATGCTCCAGGGTGCCTGAGACAAGCCAGGGTTATGCCTGTGGTCCCAGCATTATAACTAGTAACACTAGGGCACCGTTTAACAAGGAAGGAGAAAATGACAGTAAAAATCTTCAAAACTCCCTCTTACTTTCGTTCAAACAACTGGAAAGAAAAAGAAAGACCCTTGATCAGCAGGTAGATGTTCCTTGTGCTAGAAGAGGTAAGGCTAGAACAGGTTAGGGTTAGGGTTAGGGTTAGGGTTAGCGCGTCCTAGAATAGGTAATGCCGAGGGAGGACAGGTAGTGATTTTATGTTTCTTGGTCGGCAAGTGAAGCGGATCTTGCATTGTGTAGCTGCAGGGGAGCACGGCTTCTGCAGGCAAAGCAACCAAACAGGGCCCCGTGCTCTCACCTAGCTTATCCAGGAGAGACTGCAACACGGCCTTCACTTTTTGACGGCCAGCTCTCGTCCAAAGATGGTAAACATTCAGGGCTTAGTGTCTAACTGAAAACAACTCATGCATCCTTTGGGAATATATTATTTCTCTTGAGTACACAGACATGAGCACCTGAATTCAAACAGCTGCGTGGTAAACTATCAGCTCACTGTGTATTTAACCCACTGGGGCACCAAGATGAACACGAAGAAAAAGTACAGTATTTATTTAGGAGGACTCCAGCCCCAGAATATTATTGTCCAACTCCTTGTATTTCTCCCCTAATTTATATTTCTTAAAGCTTATTCTCTTCATTTTACATTATCTCCAACTGTTGCTAGAATAAGGCAGGTTATAAATAAATGAGTACAACTGTATAACTGAGACAGTGAGAGGGGTCGATACTTTTCAGGTCTCCTCAAATCATGCTGAGAATTTGTGAAGACAAGCTCCTCTCATGTATTTAGCTATCACTGAGAGTTAGCCTGTGCACTGCACTAGAAAACATCACACACTGTCATCCTCTTAAATTGTGTTTTTAAGGTGGTCATATTTACTTCCTTTCCTTTCTCCAGTAGTAAAATGAACCTCTTCCTGTTACTAAGGTTTTTAAATGAATGCATCATACGTATGTCCAAATTATGAGCCTCAGGAAGTAGGTGGCAATGCAAGACTTTGTTCTATCCACTGAAAGTTCTTTGGATTAGGTGGTGGAACAATCAAGTTTGTCTCTTCCCCATTCTACATGAAACACAATAATCTGTCAACATAACTTGAGAAAACTCAGGCTAAACAGAAAAACAGGAAAGCAGTGCTGCAAGGTAAATTGTGTCTTCCAAAAAGAGAAACTGAAATGTTAATATCTCCTAACTGTGTATGAGGCAATATTTGTAAAATTGGATATGTGTGTGTGTGTGTGTGTGTGTGTGTGTGTGTGGAAAAATATAACAAAACTTCAAAATAATAGAATAACAATAGTTAATATATTGTCCATTGTTATCTTCAAAGTAGTTTCTCAAGAGTACAAGATAGGGAATAAAAAGTTCTCAAATGGTATTTTCAGTGAACTAAGAGAAACCAGTAATGTAACCATCTTGTATATCATTCTTTTCCTGTTTTCCCCACTTTAGCTCCTCTTTCCTTTTGAACAGCTTCTCCCCATTTCACAATATTTATTGTGCACATTTTTGGTCCTGATTTATTCTTTCAGCTTCTCACACCAGAGAGAAGATAGGATGTTTACTGAATCTGGTTCAATTAACTTACAAGTATGGTCTCATATTGCACTCATGTGTCAGTAAATGTCTCCAGTGTGTCCTCCTGTGACACGGGATATAGACACAGAGATTAACAGACATAAAATTAAGAAGGCCATGGGCCTAGGGAAGTAGATACGGACTGCAGTAGCTGCAGGCCAGAGCTCCAAGGATGCTAAGCACGCAGCAGAGCTGGAAGAGATGGGGAAGCAATCTTCCCCGCAGTGCTCGGAGGCAGCAGGGCTCTGTCAACACCTTGACTCCAGACAATTAGTCTCTAGGACTATAAGGCAATAAACATCTTTTTTATTTTAAAGAGAAAAAAACAATAAAACCAATGTTACAAAATTTCAGGACAAGATGGTAGGAGAATAAAAATGGTTGAGTATTGTTAACTTCAAAGTAGTTGCTCAAATTATGACATATTTATTTATTTATTATTTTCCTTTTCCCTTCCTTCTTTTCTCCTTTTCCCATACCAATTTCTCTTTCCCTTTGAATGGTTTCTTCCCATTTCACAATATCTATTGTATATTCCGGATCTTAATTACACTTTCTATTTCTTAGGCTAAGGGAGACACTAGATATTTGCACATATGAGTCTGATTTATTTCACTTTTGAATAGGGTTTAAATTGGCATTCATTTACCCCCATAAGAGCCTCAAGTTTACCCTTCTTTATAGCTGAGTAGTTCTCCATTATAGAGAAAAATACCACATCCTTTTTATTCACTCTGTGGTTGATGGGCATTTGTTATGTTTCAACACAGTTGCACATATATATCATGTGGTATAATTCTTTTAATTCTTCTGGGAAAATACCTAGAAGGGGAATAGCTGGGTCAAATACCTTTAATCCTAATGTTTTGAGGAGTCTCCTCCACTGATTTTAACAGCAGTTGTGCCAACTTACACTCCCATCAACACCCTCTCAAGAATGTTATTGGTTGATTTCTTGATGATCGCTATTCTTTCTGGAGTGAGATGGAATATCAGTGTCATTTTTGTTTGCATCTTTCCAGTGACAAATGATGTTGAACTTTTTTGTACATTCATTTACAAATAGCATTTCTTTTTCTAAGAAGTACTCATCAGTATTCATCTGATGCCCATTTTTGACTTGGGTCTTTGAATTTTGGGGGCTTGATTTATTTTAATTCTGTATACATTCAACATATAAGTCCTTTGTATGAGGGATAGTTGGTTAATGTGTTTTTACCACTCTGTGGGTTTTCTTTTCTCTCTGGTGGTAATTTTTTTGATGTGCAAAAGCTTTTTAATAAGATGAGATCCCAGATGGTGAGTCCTTGAAGTATTTTTTGTAAAGTTTGTGTTATGATCATAAATTCTTTGCCATACTTTACACTTTCAAGATATTTATCTACTTTCTCTTCCACTTTATTTAGTGTTTCTGTTTTAATATTTGGATTTTTGATCCAGATTTACTTTAGTTTATTGTTTAGTGATAGGCGCACATCTAGGCGCACATTTTAATCAGCTACATCTAGAGAGCCAGTTTTTCCAGCTTCATTTAGTATTTCCAGAACTACAATGAAAGGAGTGGTTATGATACACATCCTTGTTCCTGATTTCATTTAGTATGATGTCAGCTGTTGGTTTTTTATATATGGCTTTTATGAGATTCATGTAAAGACCATCTATTCCAAATTTCTATAGTTTTTTTTTTATCATAATGTGTGTTGGACTTTGTCAAAATTTTTTTCTGCATCTATTGAGATGATCATGTTATTTTTTTTTTGGCTCTGTGGATATGGAGTATTGCATTTATTGATTTGTGTATGTTGAACCATCCCTGCACTCCTGAGATGAATCTCACTTGATTGTGATGCACCATCTTCTTGATGATTTGTTGCATTCTGTTTGTTAGTATCTTACTGAGAATTTTTGCACCTATGTTCATTAGGGAGACTGGCCTGTAGTTCTTTGTTTTGGTTGGATCTTTATCTGCATATGTCTGCTAAGTCCATTTGTTCACAAGTTTCAGTGCTATTATTTTTGTACTTAATTTCTTGTCTAGTTGATATGTCTCTTTGTGATAATGGAGTATTAAGTTTCCCTGTTATAATTGTGCTATTGCTTATTTGATTTTTTAGGACTATTAATATCTGTCTTATATTAAAGTGTGCTCCCATATTTGATGCATATATATATATATATATATATATGATTGTTATCTCTTCCTTTTGAAGTTTTTCCTCACTAGTTTGTAGTGACCTTTACCTCTTTTGATCATATTGGTTTAAAGTTCACATTGTCTGCAAACAAAATGGCTACCTCTACTTTTTCTGGGTTCCTGCCACATGAAGTATTGTTTTCCATCATTTGATTTTGATCCTATGAATTCCTTTTTGAGTTACATGTGCTTCATACATATAACATAGTTTTGGATTTTGTTTCTTAATCCACTGTGCCAATTGTTTCTTTTGATTAATGAATTGAGGCCCTTTCCATTGGTGGTTATTTCTGATATGTATTGACTTACCTTTGTCATGTTGTCTTACTATTGTTGGTTCTCTACTTTTTCTCTCTGTCTTTGTGCTTTCCCTGCTTAGTGTTTTTTTCCTGATGTTGTTCTTGGAAATGTGGTCATCTTTATCTTTTTCTATTTTTAAGTACTCTTTGTAGTGTTACTTTGGTAGTTATGTATTTCTTCAGTTGTTCCTTGTCATAGAAGTATTTTATTTCTGCATTTATTTTAAAAGATAGTTTTGCAAGATACAACAATCTGGGTTGGAAGCTGTCTTCTTTTAGGACTTGAAATGCTTCCCTCCAAGTTCTTCTTGACTTAAGTTTTCATTGAGAAATCTGCCATGAATCTGATGGGCTTTCCTTTATAGATGAGCTGTTTCTTTTCTTTGATAGCTTGTAGTATTCTGTTCTTATGCAGAATTTCTGGTATCTTACTTATTTTATGTTTGGGTGTATATTTATTTTGGCTATGGCTACATGGAGTTCTTTATGCCTCACTTATGTATGTGTTAGATTCTTCTCCTATGCGTGGAAATTTTTCTTCTATAGTCTTCTGTAAATAGTCTTTTATGTCATTTGTTTTGACTCTTACTTTTTCATTGAGTCCTATCAACTTTATATTGTTTTCCTTTGCATCATTTTGCAGTTGTTGAGTTGTTTTTTCCTGATTCACTATTATTTTAGAAGATCTTTCCTTTCATGATATTAGCTTCCATCCTGTCCTCAAGATCAAAGAGTCTATCTTCAGCTCGATTTAAATGATTTTATCATCTTTCAGTGGAATTTTCAATTTTCTGAATATCTCGTTGAATCTGTTTAATGCATTCGAATTCTTTTCTATATTGCTCAAAGTTTCCATCATTTTCTTATGTTCCTTTTTTTAAAAATCTGTATTCCTTAGATATACTCAATAAACTTTCATAATGTTTGCCATGTCTTTGTTTTGCCTGAGAGATTGTTTTTTATCTGATTCTCTCTGTAACCTCGTGGAGTCATTTTACTTTAATTGCTATCATTTCAGAAATTTTAATTGTGTGATTTCCAAAGTCTTCCATGTCAATGTCTCTTAGGCTTGTTCTTGGTGGGCTAGAGGTCTGAGGCTGCATTTTGCTCTGTTGTTTTGATAGTTTCCTTGATTACTCAAGACAAGCTGATTAAGTCATAAATGCTTCTGACACTGACTGGTGGTATTAAGAGGTGTCTGGGTTCCTCTGAACAGAAAAATGGTGTGCAGGACTTCTGTACTGTTTCAGCTCTGGAGCTCTGCCCCAAGGATGGAAGGTTGGTCAGAGCACTCCACACTGTCACTTGAGCCTTGTGCTTGGTTGGGCTGAGACCTAATATTCCAGGACCCATGCTACAAACCAAAGCTCATTCCCAAAGTATGGCAACATGACCTTGTGCTGGGCTGGGCAGAGCTCAGAACCTCTGGGATTGATATGCTGGGACACACTCCTGAGGTGATTCTGGGAACTTGCACTGTAATGAGTGGAGCTTGGAATCTCTGGGACTAACAAGGCTGTCTAGGGTACTCCTTGGATAGATAGCTCTTAGGCTTATATTGGGCTTGGTGGGGCTTGGTACTTCTGGGATTTGTGTGGCTGGCTGGGAACTTCCTGAAGGATGGTGCTGGGATGGTGGGCTGGGTAGAGCTTGAATTCTCTGAGACTCATGTGGCTGACCATTGCACAACCCCAGAGTGTAGTGCCAGGCCTTTGTCTGGGTTGGGCAGAGCCCAGCACACCCCTTAATGGATGGCTACAGGGCTATGCACTGGGCTTGCATTCTAATTCTTTCCTGTATCATTCATAAAACATTTCCATCATTTTGAAATACTCCTCTATGTTTTATTTATATCTTCTTTGAATATGCTCAGCATTTCTTTTATTATGTTTATCACTTCTTGTTTTACCTGGGAGATTATTTTAGATATGATTTCCTTTATAGCTTTAATCAGTTGTTTCTTTACTTCAATTGCTATCATTTTAGAAATTTCAGATGTGTGGTTTATACTTTCTTCTATGTCCCTGCCTCCTGGACTTGTTTGGGATGGACTGGAGGTTTGAGATTGCATTTCACTCCTTCACTTTGTCATTTTCCTGTACTCCTCCAGAGTACCTGAATGCAAACTCCCAGGTCTTTCCTGAATTGGTGTTGGCTGCCTGATCCAGAGGGAGTGTCCCAGGCTGGGTAGATTTCACTGGGTGAACCTTTCACTGACTCTGTGTGGAGCACTGAGGCCCATCATTGGGCAGGCCTTTCCAGGGTGCACTGAGGCACACCAATGCTCACCAGCTAGGTGGGGTTTGCTGGGCAAGCCTCACTTTAAATTTCTTAATGTATAAATTAAGATGGATTCTAATGAGATTCTCTACTTTAAATTGGGAGATGACACTATTGATTGTTCCCAAACAGCTTTTGGCTTTAGAGAAAATTTTAATTTAAATTTAACTTTGTAATTTTTTACTTCCATCATCTTGGTCAGCTATTTTATCATTTTCATTACATTTCCAGATCATTAAAATGGATATAAGTACAAAGTCTAATTATAAAGGCTGTATTATATGATTTTATAAACACTTATGCTTGTACCTGACATAGATGATATAATCATTTATAAATAGCCATTTTATTTTTCTCTAAAATTGGTTAAAAAGACAAGTGTTCCCATAAAATTGAAAGTTTTAGGCAGAGCACATTATTTAAGAAAAGGAAATAAAAGGCAGAAAAGCCAATAAGGAAGATGTAAATGATGTTTTCTTAAATATAAAGAACTCCACAGATTCCACAAAAAAACCATTAGCACTAATAAATTAAATCAGTAAAGTTGTCAAGATACAAAATCCACATGCAAAGATCAGTTGCATTTTTGTACCCCAACAATAAAATATTCAAAAAATTAATAAAATATAATGTATAATAGTCACATAAATAATAAATAAAAGGGTTGAAAAATCTTTGTCTTAAAAAGTATAAAATAGATTGGAATAGCTGAAGGTTCAGTGCTCCTGCTGCAGTGCCTGAATCCAAGTGGTGGTGACTTATGAAGCCAGTCAAAATCCCACTGCTTTGACTCACTGGAAATGCAATCACACTGAGATTGGGGGTTGGCAAGCTGAACAGAGAGCTGATCTAGCAAGGAACCTGCATCCACCTATGGTGAGTGATGGAAATAAAACCATTCCACAGAGAAGGGGGCTCCAACAGTTGACATTCTGGGACCAGGCAGGACTGGCAGGAACAAGGAGCAGCAGTGACTTCAGTTAGTTGTTCCCTTCCTGAATGGGATTGGTGGAGTGAGCATGGCCTGGGTCATGCGACCTGGCTAAGATCCAATAGGTTATCCGAAATCAATTCCCTATGGTGGCGATGTACACTAATGCAGTGAAGGCCTCAGCAGTTTGACTGACCTGGAGGGGAGGTGGCGCACAATAATACAGTGAAGGCATCAGCAGGTTGACTGATCCAGAGGAGAGAGGCCAGCATATGCTGTCCTGTTTGCAACTTACTAGCACACTGCAGTGGGAAGGGTTACCTAGCCAATGGACTTCAGAAGAATTGTAACCAACAAAGAAAGAAGCTGGGCCCTTCTGGAAGAAACAAAAAAGATGGGAATGGGAAGAGGAAGCAACAAGAAAAAGTCCCCAGGTCCCAACCCTGAGGATATTGACCCAGGACAGGTAAATACAAAGGAGAATGAGGACAGCAAACATACAATATCACACACAGCACCAGTGAACATAAAGAGATATTTTCAGGAACTCATAGATAAGTTCAAAAGGGAAATATTTAGCCAAATAAAGCAATATATAAGAAGATTAATAAAAGAGATGCTAAGCATCCCTCAAGAAGACACAAACGGAAGAATGAAGGAACTCAAACAAAGGAAAGAACCATTTGATGAAGAATATAAAGAAAATCTAGAACACATGAAGCAGATTCAAAGAGATCACCAGGAAATTAAAAACTCTATGGAAAGATTGCAAAACTGCTTGAAAGAAACTAAGAATAGGTTATCCAAACTGGAGGACAATTTTGCAATGTTGGATTATGAAAGGAAAAACTTTTTAAAAATAACAAGGTAATAAGCAGTAACAATACAAAGGCTTGAAGATGACAAGAGGATCTATAACTTGAGAATAAGGAAAGTGAACAAAGAAGCAGGGGTACAAGCAAAGGAACTAAAAAGGCTATTCACAGAAATAATTAAGGGAAACTTCCCAAACATAGGAAAAGGAAGTGATATTCTGATCTATGAGGCATACAGAACTCCAGCCACCTACAACCAAAACAGAGCTACACCCAGACATACAATAATGAAGATCCCAGAAATTCAATATAAGAATAGAATATTAAAAGCTGTTAGAGACAAGAGACAGATCATCTATTAAGGAAGGCCCATCAGAATAACAGCAGAGTTCTCAACACAAACCATCAAGTCAAGAAGAGCCTGGAGTGAAATATTCCAAGCCCTGAAAGAAAATAACCTCCAGCTCAGATTGATATACCTTGAAAATCTGTCTCTAGAAATTAATGGAGGAAAAAATACTTTCAAGACAAAGAAGAACTTGGGAAATTTGAGACCAACAATCCAACTCTACAGACAATACTGTAGGACATTCTAGAGAGAGAGAAAATTACTAGGATTCCAGGAACAGTGGCAGAGAGGCCTCAATGAATGGAGCAGAAAACAGAATGAAGACAACAAGCAGACAACTGATGGCAAAAAAAAGAGTATAACAGAAATGAGGCAGAGAAGGTTGGTTGTAATCTCTAATATATATGGCCTTGATACACTAAATTAAAAAGAACCACACATAGAGTAGATCAGGAGGTAGGGTCCACTGAGATGCTATTTTTAGGAAATATAATTAACATGAAAAAGAGTACATGGACTGAAAATCAAATATGAGGAAACAATGCTCTATGTGACAGAGAACCAGAGAGTAATAGGGGCAAATAGACCAGTATTTGTGGATATGTTGGAAAGACAGGCTTTTATAGGTAAAAGAATACAGTTAGAGATCTAGTCCAGGAGAGAGAAGGTTTGGAACCAGTTAGGTAAATAGCAAGTTGCACCCCCCCCCCATTTAAAACCAAGGGTCTTGGTGAGTCCCAAAAATGCACCGTGTACACAGGGGAAGTGAAAGTGGAGGGAGAGTTTTAAAAAAGATGGCAGAAGATATTGTTACTAGTGTATCAGGACTTAAAACCCACATTACTCACACCACTCTGCTTAGATAGATTTGTCTACTTGTATTAGATTTGAGGGCACAGACCGCTATCCCAAAAACATCAGAATATAGCACAGTAATCATCTTTAATTTCCTATTAATTTAATCTGGAGCTCTGTATGACTTATACCATTTTATCATGACTGCTTTTAGTTAAATCTGGTTTGTTTGATTGCTGTTTGGTATCAACAGATTTTATTCAAAACTGATATGATTGATAGCCTCATGTCTGAGAGTATAGGCAACTACACTGAAGATGACAAGACTCACTACAATACATATTCTGGTTTGATTACAGCCTGTTTTAGAAGTTTTATACTGTATACAAAGTTGTGTTTTTATTAATACTGTTATGTGCTGACATATTCAATTATACTATGTCTGGTGATATAGCCAATTCTATTTAAGATAACAAGAGACAACAGAGGAACTATGGTAGAATTTGTTGTACAAATGTCTTATATGTCTTTTTCATTTCATGTGTTTATAGGAATATGTTTTGTTTTGTCTTGCTTTGTTTTGTTTCTCCCTCTAATATAGAAAGGATAGAAATACATGTTAAGACTCATGCATGTGTAGAACCTATAAACAGTTTATGAGAATTGATCTTATGACACACGATTAAATGAACAAATACTTTGAAGAAAAAGAGACACTAAAGTACCCAGTGCTGATCCTGGAGTGTCATAATGGGAAGCCCAGCAATAGTATTATTCTTTGTTCAGAGTGTTATTAGCCTGCTTGGATTTGTTCAATTTCAACATAATTGAAGATATGGATAATTGCACGTATGTTTAAGTGTAGAGGATTGATAACCATATTTCTAAGATTTGTTGGATAGTTGAACAGAAATGGTTGCAGTCTCACGGTTTAAATCCCCACATTATATGCTCCACTTTAGTATCTTGAACAACTGTTTGTAAGAGGACAGTATGTAAATATCAACTAGTGATTTCTTACTATTTTTTCTTTGAGCGTATGTATTATTTCTACCCATTTTATGTTTTGTTTAGTCTTTCTTTAAATAAAATTTAAAAAAAAACGTATAAAATAATGATTACAGAATTTCTAAAAAAAGTTAGCAAATTAAGATACCCTATTTTCCTGGATTGGAGAAAACAGCATTGTTAGATTGTTCATACTACTTAAGCAATCCTATGAAAATTCTTATGTAATTTTGCAGAAATAAGCAATCTTAAAATCCAAATTGAGCCACAAAAGATCCCAAATAACCACAGAAGTTTGGAGAAACGACAAAATTAGAGACATTGTGCTCTTTGATTTCACACCGTACTACAAGGCTATATAATAAACAAAACAGAAGGGTAGCAGTACAAATATAGACGCACATATGAACAGAGCAGAATAGAGTAAGCTTATTAATGTTTTTTTGAACTTATATTTGACAAAAATGCCAAGACTAACTGATGGGAAGGAATAGTTTCATAAGCAGATCTTAGTGGGAAAATTTGACGTTCACACACCAAATAATGTAATGTGACTTTTCCTTTTTATTACCATATACAAATAATAACTTAAAATATTAAAATGCAATAGAAAAATCATAAATAACTCGTTAAAATGAGCATACAATCTTAATATACATTTTTCTAAAGAAGACATAAAATTAACAATAGATATACTAGAAAAGAAATAAAAAAATTATCAGTGTCACTAATTATTATGAAAATGGTGTTTGGATCACAGTTAACTATCACCACTCATCTGTTATCATAGCAATTATAAAAAGACAAGTACTAGCATGTGCTAGCAAAAGAATGGGTGAAAAAGATGCCTTAAATACTGTCTGAGCCTGCTGGAAGGTCACTCAGTATAGATTCTGCACTTTCTCATACCAGGGTTTTTCTCAGGGAGAGGTTTTATTTCCATACATCAAGATCTATGGAAATAAAACTCCTCTTTGGAGCCAGTCTTGCTCCTGACATTGAAAATGTAGGACCATACCAGATACTCTTGTCCAATCATTTTGTTTCTCTGTTTTTAAATGACAAAAGCGAGAAACTCCTGGTATGAGGTTGGCACCAGGAGTCAGATAGCCTGAGCTTACCATTCACATCTTTTAAAATGCGTATGAACCTGGTGGGTTATCTCAGCTCCCCATATTTTAATTTAATTTCTCCAACTGTAAACTGGAGCAAAAGTAATGCCTGATACAGGGCTATATGTTGAAATTTAAATCTGAAGATAGAAGCTCATAGCACAGTCTGTAGCATTTATGAAGCGGAATAACATGAGTTTGTAAAGTAACAATAGTGATTATCAAATGTTTTCCTACCTTTCCCCTTCCCTTTCCCATAACACTTGCGTTTTTACAGTAACATACTGAGAAAACCCACTGGTGTTTGAGAAACCTGTGTTTCTATGAAGACTGTAGACAGAGATGATTGCAGTGGTACCAGACTATGTGCAGATAATGGAACTCAACATCCATCTCTGACCCTGCTTTGGGATTCTAAACCCAGTGGATCCAGCAGTAGTAAGATTCCTCTGTATCTATTGGTGTTGATGGTGGGAGAGGGGACAGAATCAAGTTACAATTCAGAAGGCAGAATGCTAAGAGTAGCAGAGATCTTTTAGATGGAAACTTTTAGTTAATAGATGAAGGACAGTGGAGCCAGAGAAGCAGCAGTGTGCCTGACCTAAGTGTGCGTTTGCCAAGATCTGGAGGTCTTCTCTCTCTCTGTTCCCCTTCCTTGCATACTCTACCTCTCCCTATGCCTTAGAACTTTTAGTCATGCCAGCCTGAAAGGAGCAGAAGACAGTTCCACTAACCAGCAGGCCCAGTTTGGTGAAAATAGATTATTCTGCATCTTTAGCTGATTAAATGAGACACATTTAAATATAGCACATTTACTTTCATCTCAGTTACCCCTTGGAGGAAAATTTGAAAAAGAAAGAAACAAAACTATTAGCAAATTAAACGCTGAGCAAAACAATCTTCTGTCTTAAACAGAACATTTTAGTCTTTTAAATAAAAAAATGAATATGAATGTTTTAAATGAAGATCTAATTTTCCTTTGGCATTTCAATTTGCACTTTTTATTAGCCATAGCTTGTTATTATTCTAGCTATGTTAATTTGGATCTATCCAGTTCATGTAGAGAGATAATGTCAAGGGCTTTCAATAGTGCGGAGAAGAGATGATTTTGTGAGAAAAGTCTCCCTGCCTTCTAGATCATCAGAGGCATTTGTGAAAAATCACCACTAGGGGTGAAGTATTATGTATTTCTTCAACAAATGTCTACTGAGTACCATTGCAGCTGAGAAACTAAAATAATGTTTGGACCTTGTCTAGGACCTTAGAGTCTGGTAGGAGACACTGATATGTTAATTAACTATCAGACTGGCAAAGTAACTGTAATGCTGTGGTGTGTCCTCTCTGTGCTTTACAGGTGTTAGCATGAGTCCTTGAATCATACCGAGGTTAAAAGGAATGATCCTTGAGGAACTGATGCTTGATTAACAAGTTGATAGGGAAGGAAAGTTTCTTGAATTAAAGAAACTAAAGGGCCTAAATACTTTGATTTTAAATTAATAGATAACAGGCAGAATCTGATCTAGCTTTGCCTTGATTTGCAATGAGCAACTTATTAAAATGATACAAATTATTATACTCTAGGCCTACTCAGTAAAAAGGTCTAAGATTCTGTAGGGAATTTTCATTAATCATAGACCAGCTCTACCCTGATGGCCAAATATTTTGAGAACACAGGAAGAAAGCATGGTCTTTACAGCTCATCTCCCAGTAATAAGACTTGTACTTCTGAATAAAAACCAGGAAACCTGGAGGCATTTGAGGCACTGAATAAACCTTTCCAATAGCACTGGTTCTCATCCTATCTTCCGTTCAGATCACGAGTTTAGTGCTTAACAAATTAACCAACATCAATGTGTGAATTCACCTTTTCTCCATGAGGGTTTGTTAAAATAATAATCTAATCACTGAAGGCTTAAATAGGACGTTTATTATGTTTAATGTGAAGAACACTTGCTAAATTAGGAAAACCATCCACCTCTGCCACTAGGTTGGGGCTGTGGAAAGCTTCACAAGCAGGCATGCTACACACGGTGACTCCAACTGCACCACTGACTTCTAATCACAGATTTACAATTTAATTCTAGGGTTTAATTCTAGGGTAATTCTAGGGTTGGACTGGAGCCCTCACTCATAATTCATATGTAAAATTTAGATGTTGATTGAAGTGACTACAACTTACTTCTTAGTTTGGACCAACTTAACAGTTGAATGCAGTTGCTCAAAAATTATTTCTTGAGCACCCACTTTATGCCAGGCACTGCTTCAAATTTTAGCAGCTATCAGTGAAGAAGACAGCTTAGGTTGCCTGCACCCTGACTGTATCAGCAGACCTGGGAATCTGTCCATCATAATGTAGCCGAGCACCTACTTGTCAGTCCAGTTGCTTGTCAATTCTACCGTTTCTTAAAAGTAATAATGAATTCAACTTTTGTTTGCCCTTCAGGAAATAAGTTTGGAACTAGTCATTTCTATTGCAACAATGACAAGTGTAACAAGTGGATGAGAAAGGAAAGGGGTTGAGGCAACCAGCAGAGTTTATATACAAGGCATTCTTGTCTGCAGTCATGGTGACACCTGCTTAAAACTGCACTACAACACGTACACAGATTATAAGTTCATACCCAATGATGACAAAGTGTTTTTAATTTTTTGAGATTTCATTTTCTTATTACATGTTAATGCAAACTTGCAATAATAATCTGAGTTGATATACTAGTCACTATTTCGTGTCTAATATTAATGAATACATATTTAAACCTGGTGTGGCAGTGCATACTTGTAATTCTTGCACTCAGGAATTTGAGGAAAATTTTGAGTTAGAAGGCATATACATAACAAGACCTTGTCTTGAAAATTCAGTTAATCAGACAATAGAACTTTAAAGATAAATAATTCTGTAGTCTTTTATAATGGCTAATCTCAAGGCCAAAAATAAAGAGCAGTCTCTCAAGAAGAGAAGTGATCCCTGAACCTATGGCTGGAGCTGGGCAGGTCAGGGTAGTGAAACATTTCGTTTTATATGTGACACTGTGATTATGAAATCATGACTTTAAGTAGTAGAACAACTAGAAAAGAAATCTTTCCCATACATGTGTATACATGCATGCACAAGCCAAACCCATTCAGTGAGAAATGGACCATGAAACTCTTCCAATCTGCTACGTATCTAGAGACCAGCAGATAAAATTAAAACAAAATATTCCCACATAGAACCCATAATTGATACCCAAGTTTATACAACACACATAGTTCATGAAATAAGTGATGAAAATTTATTGTTATCAAACCCAGGCTTATTAAGTCTTGGCAAAAAAATACTCCAGGTTCCATCAATTAATAAGGAAATTACTATAACTCAGTGTGAGCAAAACTCCCCCAGGTGAGGCATTTTTGCCAAAGATAACATTGTATCAAAAGCAGCCAACATATAAGGAATTGCTCCTACCTAATGGAGAATCTGTTGACAAAACTAAACAATTAGAATCACAGAACTTGGTGGAGTGGAAAAATCTAAAAGAGATTATAAAATGAGTAAGTTAAAATGAGTTAAAGGATGATCAAGAGGTGAAGAAAATAAGCCACATCAAAAATAGAGATTTTAAAATATAGGATTTCTATGAATGAAGTCTTCATTGAAATTTAAAATGTAATAGATTATAAATAGCAAACCAGACACAGCTGAAAAGAGCCTTAATAAATGAAGGGTAAAATTAGGGGAATTGGCTGATATTCTTGACAGAGACTTGAAAGAGATTTCAAAGTGATATTCTCCTGAGAACATGTTAGTGATAAAAATTTTGAACTCTACCCCAGATATATGAAATTAGTGATTATGGGGGTGGATATCTGCAATCTACCTTTTAACCCATGCCCCACATGATCTTGATAACTGATAAATTAGAAAAGAGCTTTGGAATATGAATGAGAGGCTAACATATATAGATATATAAAAGTTAAATAATGTTCCTCAAATATTTCAGGGTTAAATGATTAGAATGAATTTTTTTAAAGTAATATTTTTAACCACAGATGATAAGGACATCACCAAATTGTAAAAAAAAGAAGGAAACTTTCAGAATGAAAAAATAATTGTGATGAACAAGATAAATGAAAGTCCAGTTGCACATATTAGCATGAAACTGCAGAAGAAAAAATGAGGATATTATATTAAAGGCAACTTATGAGGCTACTCCTGGGATATTTGAAGTATGCTATTGCAATAGTGGCATAGAGAATACTGTAGACTCACGTCAATCCTGGTTTAAAAAAACCATTTACGATTGAGACACTTAAATACAACCCATTTAAAGCTTTAGAAAATTATCTTCAACCATCTATTTAAAAAATAGACTGGCTCCAAATACGGAAAGCATTTAAGTTATGATTCACTGTCATCTTTATATTGCCCTTCTCATTTCTTCAGCTCAGCGTGATGGAATGTCTAGTATTGTGGAAGTCAAAATAATGTAACCTCTTTTTACCCAGGTTTCAGTCTTGGACTATAGTTTCACTCAAGGAGAGGGATCAGTCTCTCCCATCCCATTCGTGCTCCAAATTGTAGACATTCTATTCTACCGAACTGTGAACAAGGATACGTGCTCTTTCTCTCCTTGAGGACACCCCAAAGGGAAAACTCTCCTATGCACGACAGGACATGGTATCCAGAACTCAAACACCTTTGTCCACCTTGCTTGTAGGATCACTTGGTATATTTAGTAAAACACAGATTGCTGATGCCCACCCTAAAATCTCCACCAACAGAGTAAGCACATATGTCCACAGGCTACTTTGCTGTCTGGTGCTCCCCTTCTTTGGTAGGAATGTCACTTTATAAAAGTGGGCAACTTTCTCTATTTCAGCCCTAATGCTACGTGTCATGGTTTGAGTTTAAATGTCCCCCCAAAGTCTCATGCAGTCATGGGGCACTGGCCTTTTGAAGGAGGCTGAGTCTCCTTCATTGTCTAGCACTGCAACTGGCAGTGTGAGCGCTACTCCTGCCTAGGGGCGGGCAAGCAGCATACAACATAAGGGAGGAACGTTAGCCATGCCTTCCCCCTCTTGCCCTTTCACACGGGTCACTTCTGGTATCTGCTGCAGCTGCCATGTTGCCCCTCAGCCACACCACCCTACCTTGGAGCCAGTTGATCATGGACTGAGACCTCCAAAAACTGTGAGCTAAACTTTTCCTTCCTTTCTTTTGGGCATCGAGTATTTTGTTTCAGCAACAAGAGGAAAATAGGCAAGACCACATAAGAACACTGTAGATCAATATCTTCTATGACTATAGACACATTCATATTTGATAAAATCCTAGCTAAACAAATCCAACAACTCATATACATGTATACAAATAAATTATTACATATAGGTAAATATGTAAACATACATATATTACATATAATTTCATTATTTCTGTAGGGCATATAAGACACAGATATCAAGCAGATTGGACAACAATAGACCAAGTATGGCCTAATGCCAAAACTGCACAGGTGGAAGAAAAGAAGACAACCAGAAATGAAAAATGAGGAAAATGTTACTGTAAACTCTGTAAATACACACGTTACATCATTTCTTTCTTCAACTTCTTCAATAGAAATAAAATTTTATAAAATGACAATTATTCCAACCTATTGGTCATATATATGGAAGCATTACATATAACAATAATGAGACCAGAAATAAAAGGGAACTGAGCCACAAAGGAATAGTTTTTCCACAACTCAGCATAATTGTTAATGTTAATATATAATATATTCTGAAAATACACATATGATACATCCTGGGCCAGTTGTGGCTAGCCTACAGCACACATGCCACTGCCAGCTGTTTTTGCTTTAATGTTGAATGTTCTAAAATGTTTGCTTTCATAGCCCTAGACCAATGATTTAGAAAATTAATATTATTTTGGTGCTGATGTTTGAACTGAGGGCCTTCATACTGAGACACATTTCAATCTCTTTTATATTTTTTATTTTGAGGCAAGGTCTTGCTAATCTGCTGTGATGCCTAGTCTGGGTTCTAACTTGCAGTCCTCCTGGGATTACAGCCATGTCCCACCACATCCAGCTAAAATAAATTTTAAAAAGTGAAAGACAAACAATTAATCAAAATGTTACATGAGAAAGTCTTAATTTATTGCTAAATAAAAGGAATAGCAGAAGGAAAACAAGCTAGGTTTGTGTAAGATTTGCAGAATGTTCTTTAAAATTGCTTACACAGAGGCTGTGTCTGCCATGGCAGCTTCAGCCAATCGTACGCTCACTTGGTCAGCGTAAAGCAAGATTGCTTTGAATTTTATTTTCAAATCTGAAGCATAGTCTCCAGAAAGAACAATATCCATCCACATGATACTCATATTCCCGAATTGTCAATGAGGGAAAGAACATCACTACCAACTTCATAAAAAAGATTGGAAAAGTATAAAAATTACATGCCAATAAATGGAGTAAGTTGGATCAAATCTGTAATTTTCTAAAAAGACACAAACTGAGTTAAGAAGTAGCAAGTATTCCCAGAACCATAACAAGAAAACCCATTGAGTTAGTAATTATAAAATCTTTCACAAAGAAAATCCAAGATATGCTGACTTCACTAGCAATTTCTCCAAAGTATTTTAAGAACTATAAGCCTTACAATCTCTACAAAAAAGTAAGAAAATCATCTACAAATTTTTGCATGAGGTAAAGAAGATTAATAATACTAAAGTCACACAAAGCTAACATAAAGATACTGCAGGTCAGTATCTTCTGTGAGTATAGACACATTAATATTTGATAAAATCTTAGCTAAACAAATCCAAAAACACACATACATGTATACACAAAAGTATTACATACTATGAGTAAGTGAGATCTATCACAGGCTATAAGGTTGATTTTATGTCCAAAAAGTCACGTAATGTATAACACCATATTAATATAATGAGGTGGAAATATATGGTAATCTCTGTTAATGCAGAAAAGGAATTTGAAGAAATCAAAACTTTTATAGTTTAGTAAACTTTCAATGAGATAAAAATAAAAGCGAATTTCTTCAACTATATGAAGTATACCTATAAAATCCCATATGTGGCATCATATTAATAGTCAAGTCTTGATATTTTACTCTAAAATCAAGAATAAAATCTCCTATAAAAATTAGTAGCAAAGACATATTACTTCAAAGTGATATGACTGTCTCTAGAAATGGAAGAAAATTATGCTTAAAACACATAACAGGAAATCATAACGTCATGCATAAAACACTACAAATCACTATCTATTTAATATTCTCAAACAGTCAACTTCTTCTTACCCATTTTTTTGAGGGACAGCATCATGCTGAGTTGTCAACCTGGCCTCAAATTCATAATCTTCTGCCTTCACCTCCCTAGTACCTAGGATTATCAGATGCCACCAAACCTGGCCTTCCCATAGGAAAACAATATGTCAAACTAAAATCAGAATCTATAAAACATTGCCAGAAAGCATTTAAAAACCTCAAATAAATGGAGCAATGTATCGATCATCCAATAGGAAGAAATGTTAAATATTTTCAAAGTTCTCTAAATAATGTACATATTAATCAAAAGTCTCAAATCCTGATGCATGTTTGACAAAATTAACCCACTTAAGAAATAAATCTATTGTTTTTTTGGTCTTTTTTTTTTCTTTTTTATCAGTACCAGGGATTGAACTCACAACCACACACTTGCAAGACAGGTGCTTATGCCACTGAGCTAAATCCCCAGTCCCATAAACCTATTGTTTAACAGATTGCCTGTGAACTGAAAATATTTTAAAGAAATAGTGAAGGAATATTTGTCTTAAAAGATATCAATAATACATCAATAATATTTTAAGATTTCTACATTATGATGCCCTTCGGGAAATATAGAGCCAAGCACTTCCAAATATTGAGAACAGAAAACCAGCCTGAACTCAGTGTCATCTTTCCTGAAAGTCATCACTAGGCACTAGTACTCACTGCCAAGAGAGAGGCACACATGATGTCCCGTATCAATGGTACTATCAATTGCAGATAAGATAAAGATCAGCTTTTGGCCATGGCAGGTTTGTGCTAATTTTAGTAGGACCACAACAATCCCAAGGATGGCTTGTAAAGGAGGCTGATGTGAACTGGCTAAGATTTCTAACATCATGGGTCTGGTGATGAAGCAAGACACTGAAACGTGTTACCCTTTAATGAGTCACTTGGAAGGATTCCCCATGAGAACCAGGACCATGTGCAACCCTAAAGTGGCAGTGACTCTGCCACTTTACTGCAGGCAGAGCTCCCGAAACGTTATCTTTGCAGGGTCATTTTTCATTCTCCGTTCAGCTCTCCATCTTGTATTTGAGAAGTTCTTCATTGTGGTTGTTTTGTTTTGTTTTTGGCCAGGGGGGCTCAAATGTGCTACATTTCTGAACAGAACCAGAACACCATTGCTAGATCTCTACCACCTTATTCTCAGTCAGTAGAGAGCTCAAGCCAGTCTGTACAACTCCTTCAGTAAGAGTCAATGACTACACTGAACTTTTATTTAAAGCAATCTGGTCATAAAGACTAGAAATCACAACTGCTGTAAGCAATGCACATCTGCAACCGGGAGATCACTAACCTGTTATCCCCTGTCATGTATATAGGATCCACCAGCACTGTTTCAGCTCAGCCACAGTCATGGGACAAGTGACCAAAGACACTGTAAGCCCTGAACAAATGTCATTGAGCGATTGGAACCTTGGTGTGGGTGGCTTTCTGAACTCACAGTTGTTATCATCAAGTCAAAGGATTTAGAATTTGTACTCTCCTGTCACCTGCAGTGAAGATGCATCCTGATATTTCCCTAAGAAAATGGGGAAAGTTGACTTGGCTTTCCTTTAATATGGGTGCTCTCCTTTAGTCCCATAACATTTCTGTAACACCAGCTTCAATTTTAACTTTCTCTTCCTTACACACTACTTCTGAGTCATTCTCAGTTTTCCTTTTACACACACACACACACACACACACACACACACACACACTTCTTATTTTGGAGAAAAGTTATTTTAAAGTCAATTAAAGCTAGTAACCCTCTTCACAATTCAAGAATCTGAGAACCTCAGTGAATTTATTTGCTTTCATGTTTCCTTTCTCAACTGTGTGCAAATGATTCCCATATTCCTTCCTCACTTTTAAAATCCCAAAGAAATAAAAAGAATAACTGCAATAGGCAGAAAAGAAAACCACTTCTTCTCAGAGAGCCTCGCATTTTCACCAAGTTACTTGGTCCAGCCTTGAACTATATTCTCAGCAATGTCCCTGGTCTTGGGATGTGGCATGGTGTATATTTGTCCAGATCTTTTAGAAGGATCTGACTGGACTCCTGGACTATTCTCAATGTAACAAAGTATTTCTTTGTAGTATGCTGAAATTATTATCTTTGTTACTTCTCCACATGGTTTTGGACCTAAGCCTGGAGCATTAGAGAACAAGCTGATACAGTCTCTTACCTGTGATTTCCTTGTAGCCCTTGTCCAATGTCCCAGTGCCATTTATGCTATGTCTCATGTTGAGCCATTTGAGCAATTACTTGTATTTTTCTGATACCATGACCCATTTGGTCATACTATTACATCAAGTATGTAGCACTAGGTGACAAGATTTAAGTCATCAAAACAAGTTGTACTTCAGGGGATTCAGGAAATACGCCATTGAGTTACAGACATTACCAAGAATTGAATCAAACATCTCCTTTTTTCCCTTTCCTGCCTGTAACGAGTGGAGTAGATAGCCACAACCAGACACAATCATGACATCTTATTTATGGGGCTGTTCACTACCTGTGATTTTCTGTAAAACCAACTAGATCTCAGACGAAGCTTTGTGCTAACAAGTTTGCAGAGCAGAGACGATTTTTTGAACCATTTTCTCACACCATGAGTTATGGCTGTGTTGTACTAATTCTCACTCTGTGTCCACGTCTCACTGTAAGTTACCATCAGTCTGGGTTTCTGTACTGTGGCGATATGGTCCCAATTCCTAGTTATTTTCCAGGAATGTCTCTTCTTGTCGTGTATTCAATTAGTCATTTTAAAAAGCACATTTATCGCTGTAAAGCAAGGCTAGGATTAATGCTGACCTATTTCTTTTTCCTAGATTAGTGCATTTTTTTCCTGCTGTTTGTGACACAGTACATACATACTACATTTTGTTATTAAAGAAAAAAAAAATAAAGAAAAATATTTGCTTTGGGCAACTTCACTGCATTTTGTTAAATCACATTTATTTCAAGGATTGTATCTGTTCTCTATCCTCTCTTCGTATCTGCAGTGCTTATCATATAACTTAGCAAGACATTTTCAGCACTATTTGGGTTACCCTTGACTTAAGCAACCATTCCATTTTTGAAAAATATGTTTTGTCTTATAAGCTTGGTTGGTGTTAGAATTTGGGCTTTTGTTAACTCATAATTGAGGACCAAGAAGTCAAATTACTTCTTGAATCATTCTGGGGCTTTAACATAACTGAGAGCAAAATGCATAATGTACTCAGGGTGGTCTAGAGTGTTTTTGTGGAATTTAGCTATATCTTCTCTCTCGTGAGGGACAAAACTGAACAATCTCATAGACAGAAGAGGCCCTGTGTGATCTGATGCTGTTGCTAAAATAAAATCTGCTTGAGACTATACTGACAATATCCTATTCCCTTTAACCTTATGTGCAGCAGCTGAGAGATAACAGCTGTTTCACTGAACATCAAACCTTGCCCAGAGAAGCACAGGCACTGTTCCTCCTGTATATACAGAAATTTCTCCTGGCTTCCCTGCCCAAGCACATCTGCCAGCATGCCATGACTCACAAACACAGCGACACCTCTGAGCACCAAAGGGGAGGCAGGGTTGGCACTGGGACTGCTTTGCTCACAGAGTGTTTCTCTGAATTATGTACTAAGAGAGATGCTCATGAGCTGTGCCTGGTGAGAGCAGTCACAAGCTAATAATAACACCAGCTTTTGTGTGATATTTTAGGATTATGTGTCAGGTATTCACAGGTACCATCTCATTTAGGTTTTACCATAATTATACATGGTATAGAAGTAGAAAATTTGGTTACCTCTTCACATCTACCTAAGAGTTTGTCATTTTTTAAGTTCAATTTTTATCAAGGAAAATATGTAAATGCTTGGAACATGCCTCTCTACCAGCACTAGGGAAAAACTCATAATTAAATCTAAGCCTATTAACATATCACATTTCCCTGGTGACAGTGACGGTTCAGTCACAGACAGATAACATCTGCGGGTCCAATCAGGCTAAAGCTCAAAACACTTTCTAAACATCATTGGGTGGAAACTTTGCCTCTTGGTGCTGCATGTAAATGGCAGTTGAGTGTGGAAACTACTCAAAAAGTGAGGAAAGTCAACCACTGTCACACAGGAAGGCCAAACAGATTGATGAAGAAAATTCACATCTTTGGAATGTGGTAGAAACATAGGAATCTAGATTCACATGAAGCTAAATTTTATTTGTGGGGATCAGTTAAATTCCTTTATTTTTGGATGGAGCATAAATTGGGATTTTTGTTACTTACAACTTGAAACAACTTGATATGATGAGGTGATCATCAAACCACTCTAAAAATGATGTCTGAAGGTAAATATTCGGTGCAGGTGGTTTAGTTAAGACAAAATTCAGTAAGATGCTGGCTGCAGTTTGTGTCTAGATGTGATTCCCACAGAGCCTCATGTGGTCATAGGACTTTTTTAGAGGTGGCTGAATGTAGAGTGTGTGATGCTGAGATTAAGGGTGGGTGATTAATAGATCATGCCACTGATTGATTTGGCACCAGCCTAATCCCAGCAGTATGGATAAAATAAAAGGGGCAGAATGATACTTTTAAACTCTCTTGTTGTCTTTGCTGTATTTCACTGCCATGAACCACTGCCCCTCTGCCATGTGCCATTGTGCCTTGGAACCGACTATGAACAGAAACCTCTACAAACTGTGAGCTAAATAAACCTAACCTTTTAAAATTTTTGAGTATTGGGTATTTTGTCCCAGCAATGAAAAAAGTAACTAGGATGATGATGAGAGAGAGACTGGGTACTTAGAGAAATTCAATAAAGGAGAAAAGGCAGTTGAAACAGTATTATTGGACTGTTGAAGACAACTGCACGTAAATCCCAGCGACTCTGAGGGCAGATATCCACACTTGCCCACTAACTCCCACCCAGGTTGGTGGAAGGGCACTCTCAGAAGTGGTAACTCACCAGTACTTTCAGGTTACAACTGAAGTCAGCCTGAAGTTTCCACAGTTACAGAAAACCAGTGGGGCAGAGAAGTGAAGAGGAGCCCCAGGGCACTGAGGGCACCGAGCTGTCTACCACGAGAGGGCTGAAATGAGTAGCTGGTTAGAGGCATGGGGAAGGGACAGTGAGAGTGGGAACATCTGACCTAGGTACAATTGGTACAACATTTGGTACAATTGTACAATATTTGGAATTGGTACAATATTTATCTTCAAAGTAAAAACAAAACCAAAACCACCCGGTAGGCCCTGGCTGTAACTGAACAGTCCTGAAAACTGACACTTTTGAACGTTTACTAAAATAAGAACGTGCTAATTTCTTTCTACATATTATCTCATTTACTATTTAAAACTTTCTTTTGAGATGTTTATTATGGTATTCAGTTTATAGAACAAGAACCCTGGTTAGGAGCAGTGTGTAATTTTCTATAAGCCACATGCTGACCATGTCAGGGGTAGATCCCAAACTCAAGTCAATGCCCTGACTTCAATGCCCAGTATGACACTGACTGCTACCCAGGCAGGCACCAAGTCACCTATTGACGGGGTACTGCTATTATTAAGAGTTATGTCTTTGAAATTCCTTCAGTAACTTATAGAATTATTTAATTTAAAAATAAAGATATTCTAACTATTTAACTGTTCCATATTATTTTGTGAGAAAAAAAAAATTGTACTCCACATTCTTGAATGATCCCGGTGAGTTTTAAATCATCTGTTTGTCATACGCAAGTATTTCAGTCTGAGCTTTGAAACATAGGAAAGTGTGTCTGAGAAAGATTTTTTTTTTCCAGTGCTAGCGATCAACCTTAGGGCCCGGTGATTACTAGGCAAGCCTTCTGCCACTGAGTAACATCCCAGCATGAAATAGATTTATTTTCTAACAAGTACAATTGCAACCTGTTTTGGGGCTTTTCAGTACTGCAGTGAAAACAAGGGTTCTTTGAGGAATAATTAAATATAAATAGAAATTAATGGCCCCCAGTCTTTTAAGGTCCATTATTGACTATCTGCTGTAGTTCAGGTACTACGCAGCTATTAAAATATCAGAGGAAATAAATGTAAACTAAAACACGGTCAAGAATTGTTGGCAACAAATTGCATGTTACTAAACAAGTTTCTTGAGTGGGAAGAAGGTAGTTTAAGTTGAGGCCCATAGGAAAAGCAAATAATCCAATTCAAATTTGCATTTCAGTTTTTGTCAAATCTTGAAGCCAGTTGAAACATTTTCTAGGTCAATGTATCTACAAAAGCCTGTGTACACACACACACACACACACACACACACACACACACATACACATGGGTAATACAAAAACCACTCAATATGTTTCTAAAGAGCCTGTATAACCTGCTACATTTGAGAATAATATGACACACCTATTTTGTAGCTGGGTGGCAGACAAGTTCCTTTACTTGAATCGGAGTGTTTTTTTATATTTTAAGAGACTGTTTTCAAACTGAAATTTATCATTTAGAGTTGACATACATATAGTATCTGACCTAGGTACTCCACAAAAGAATGGTAACGATGATGCTAAACAATAGTTAGTGTTATCTGAGTTATTTTATAAGTCCCTTAACAAATAGATTTTGAAAAACTGAAAAATAAAATTTATATAGCCTAAATTAAAAGGAATATTGACTTTTTGAAGTTTTTCAGTGACACAAATTATTCTACTTAATCAATGACCAATGAAATATCTTTTAATTTAATGAAATGATTTTGCCACAATTCAAACATCAATTTAGAAAAGTTTGGTACTCATGCTAAATTCACTTACATGTAGGAAATGATTCTCCTTCAGCAGCTTTCTCCTTTGATTTAATCAAATACATATGTCTGAGTAAAGACTTTATAAAGTATATTTTTTTAGCTATTAAAAATGTCTTACTATGGTTTGTGTCTAAATGGTCTAAGTCTCACGCACGTTTAGACAATGCTTTCTTGGAGATGGCTGAATAGAAAGTGTGTGACTGATGGGGATGGTGCAATGCTTGCATTAAGGGTGCTGAAATTGAGGGTGGGTGATTGCTAAATTCATCCATAATCTGGACTGATGATGCCCTAATCCCAGTAGGTGGGATACAACGTAAAGGACAGAAGGACATTTGTCTCCTCTCCTCTCCTGCTGCTTTTGCAAAATATACTGAATCAGGTGTAAACCAAAAACAATATAAGAATCTCTTTTGAACAAATAGGAAAGGTGTTTTTATCTCCTTTACATATCAGATGTTGTATAGACAGGGGCTGCAATAACAATTGCATGCAAGACACATAATTTATAGTATTATTGATAGTGGTCATCCTAGGAGTCAAATGCAAAGAAAGTTCAAGAAATCTGTCCACAACACTAAAGACCTAGAAAATTCATCTGAAAATCCCATGGCAATAACCTGTATGAGTTTAACTAAAGATCTAGAGCCCACAACAGTGACTCCTGTGAGTCTATTTCATGGATCTGCTTTGGGAAGGCCCAATGGTCAGCAGTGGAAGCTAGAAAGTCTATGCCAGCAGGGTGAAGTATCTGTGCCTTTAAGCTGAGTGTTCTGCAGTGGAGCCAAGAAGCAACACTCAAAATAAGGACCAGGGCTCACCCAGAAAGTACCACAACCATCTCAGTGACAGTAAGGTTCCGAGCTCCTCCAATGATAACAACCGAGCACATTTTAGGAAGCCAGCATGACAAACTTCTCCTGAAAATTAAACAGCACACATCTTCCCCTTCAGAAGCAGGAAGCAATGCTCAACGTAAGGACAAGAGCTTTGCCAAAGCAAACCGCAGCCATGCTCAACAAGGTCCTGAGCAATTCCAATGATAACAGCTGCGTTCATATCAGCAGAACCAGCATGACAAGCTCCTCCAGGAGAACCAATGACTAGAAACAACAACAATGTTTAGGATAACCAACAACCCACTGTCCCTTTCTAGGTCTCCTTTCTATTCCAGCAGCAGTCCTCAGATGGGCCATCCATGATCAACATCATGCTGATGCAGTTCAGCTGGTTTTTAAATTGACCACCACTTACCAATCCACTACAGATGTTTAAGATTGGCAACTGTTGGATGGTAACTGTTATGATTTGTGTCTAGGTGTGTCCCCCAAAGCCTCATGCAGTTTTCTTTTTTTCTCTCCTTTGTTGATTTTGTTGTCTTCCAGTATATGAACTATTACCCTTCTGCCATGTACCACCTTGCCTTAGAGCCAAAGGACTGAAACCTCTAAAAACTGAAAGCTAAATAAATCTTTGTTCATTTAATTTTGGGTATCTTGTATTTTGTTTCAGCAATGAGAGAAAAGTAATTAAGAAATTGGTTCAGGGAAGTAGAGTTACTGCTGTGATATTAACTGACCATCTGGCTCAATAATCTTTGGAATTGGCTTGTGGGAAGGAAAAAGGTTCAAAGATGCTGGCTGAAAAAGTAGAGCTGGAATCCCTGAGGCTGCTCTCTAAGGGAGATTCTGGTCAGAGCTCAGAAGACCAGAAAGCCAGAAAAGACCAGACTCAGAAGATTTTACTGGGAAGAGACTGCAGTGGTTGCTGGACTCCAGACTGTGTATTATGGCTTGACAGGAAGTTTGTCTGCATTTAGTTCATGTACAGAGACTTTGCCTGAAACTGTCATTAAGGGCAGGGGACTAATTAATCTTGTAGAAGAAATTTCAGATCAGTCAAATGTTAAGATGGTGGCATAGCTACTGCCGGGGACTTGTAGTCAGATCTATTTTGAGTATCAAAAGCAAAGAGCCCAGCAGAATGATTTAAATCATTGTGAGTTTGGCCAGAAAGGAAGCTCCCATAAATCTATGGACTGCAAAGATAAAGCAAAGGAGACCTTGATTGCTGAGAAGGAACAGGAGATTAGAAAAGATGGGCTGAGGGCATCACAATAAGCCACAGGTCTCAGTCTTTGCAGCTTAAAAATTACAAAAGTGTAAGACTTTGCTTTGAGAACAGAGCCCCAGAGCACCATGTTTTAGAGTGGTGGTGGCCTAGAGAATTGATTCTCAGAATTGGATTCAGTGTGCTCAGCAATCCAGACACTTGATCCCATTAGCCAAGAGAAAGGGAAGCCTGGTTACTGCTGCAAATGGTAAGAGACCTTGGCATCATCCACATGGCACTGGTTTTAGGATCATGTAGAATGGAAGAGTTGTGAGAAGAGGAAGGCTTCCACCCAGATATCAGAAGACCTGAGAGGCCAGGCAGTGTGCCCTTAAGATGGCAATGTGTGAAGCCTCGAGTGTGAAGCCAAAGGTGCAGTGAGAACCTCAGAAGTACGGAGAAGCGAGGAGTATGGATCATCTGAGGAAAACTACTAAGAGGGAGCAGAGTGGACCCAAGAGAGAACCATGGTAGCTATAAACACCAGAGGGGCCATAGGGGTGGAGCCATCCAAGCCCTTTGGGGATCACATCTTACCACCAACTATCTCAGATGCTGCACAGGAAACTACAGAACTTAATGTTTGACCTAGTGGTTTGGGGGGGTTGCTTGGGTCACATTCTTTTGTATCCCCATTTGTAACTTTTGGAATGGAAATGACTGACTTATGCCATTGAATGTTGGAAATATTTAACTTTTCATTTGTACAGGGGTTCACAATTAAGACTTTGCCTTAAATCTCAGAGGAATCTTGGGACTTGGACTTTTTAGCAATGAGGAAACTGTTAAGACTTTGCCAGCTCTTAGAGATGGACTAAATACCTTTTGCATAAAAGAATGTACATGATTCTTTGGGGGACCAGCATTGAATGCTATGGTTTATATCTAGATGCCCCCCCCTACACATTTTCAGATGGGACGTTTTTGGAAGTAGCATAATCTAGAGTTTATGACTGACTCATAGTTCAATCCTAGGATTAAGGGTGCTGTGAATAAGGGTGGGTGACTGCTGGATCAGTCCTCTGACTGAACTGACACTACCCTAATCTCAGTAGACCGGTACAACCTAAGGTACAGAAAGAGGCTTATCTCCTCTCTTGTTCCTTTTGCTGTCTTCCATCCCCAGGAACTGTTGTAGCCTCTCAGCCACCCTACTTCAAAGCTAGTCAATTATGGACTGAAACCTCTAGAAACTGTATGCTAAACTGTATGCTAAAGTCTACAAACTGTATTCTTTCCTCCTTTAAATTCAAGTGTCAGGTATTTTGTCTTAGCAATAAGAAAAGTAACTAAAACATGTCAGTTATACTTTTAAATCACTGAGCTCAAGGACTGACATTTTGGAAAACTGTCCACACCAAAGCCAACTCACACGAGTGTCCATATCATTTCATCTTATGGTGTGTTAATTTAATTAACATTATTAGAATTCAAATAATCATACAGAGTAAGTTTGTCCAAGAGACAGATATGAATTACCTAATTTTCTTCTAATATTGATGATGATATTCAGCTACAGTCATATAATTTTTGTCTATAATTCTTTACATATAAATGTTCGAGTTTTATCATGTTTTGTCATTTCTTGTCAATATTTGTACTAAAAACCTAACTTTTTAAAGTGCTTAAATCTTTTCTACCAGGAAAATCATCAAGTCTTTGGAAGAAAGTATGTCTCATGCTGTTCCTTTAGCAGGCCCTGAGGTGTTATACTACACATTCTTCATGCACATCAGGAAGCTAAGAGTATAATATATCCAAAAGTTTGGTTGATTATCTTGCTATCTCTATACCCATCTGCATCTTCTTGTGCTGATTTGTTTCTTTCTGCAACGCTGTTCTCCAATTTGACCTCCTCATCATGGTACCTGTTTTATCAAATTCCCTCCTCATTTTAAATCAAATCAAGTCCTTCTGTTTATTTTTCACTTACATTACTGCCTGAAAATGTCTATCAGATGTACTTATACTTAGATTATTTATGCTGGGGCTGTAATGCATTTCAAAATGCCATATGTATCAAAGATGCTTCTTCATGCAAAAACGCTCCTCATTTTATTGCCATCTACTCAATTTTGCGAGCCCAAGTGCTTCCCTACTGTCATTTCCACAGTAACACTAGCAACGACACTGGTTGCATGAAAATTTTAAAGAATACCTCTTGTCTACTACATATTTTTAGTTACTCGGTTCATTTATTTAATACTCTTGTGAGCCTCTGGTAATCATCACCCATTCTATATTCTCCTGCATTTGAAATTTCCATAGGCTCCTCTTCTTTTAATTTAAATTCAGTTCTTCCATAGACGTGAACTTCTCCTCATGGGCATTTTAATGTGCTGGTGCCGGTGCCAAGAAATGTTTGGAAACGTAAGTGGGCTGCACTATCTACATGAACAGAATTCAGGAAGTGTTGCTATTTTATCTACATCTAGGCAAAAGGCCCAGAGTGCACCCCAATCTGTGACTGACCTGTCAGAATGACAGCCCATCAGTGTAACCTTCTTACTGTGCCCGTAGTAGATTGGGGGCCACCCTCCTTATTTGTAAGGGGTCCTCAAACACTATGTAGTTTGCCACTTGCGTGATACAGAAAATATATAGTTCTCTAACAAGAAACTATTTACTTCATAATCATCCAACTAAGAAAAGACACTTTATTTTTTAAAAATAGACCTGAAGAACCAGAATGAAGAGCATAGGATTATTTTTGGTGTTGCTTTCTCTGACTTGAGAGTTCAATTTCAAAAGAAATGTCTCAAGCAAAGGGCACGTCTCTTGCCTGCAATAGTTATAAAGAAGTACGAGCTGATAGGGAGGACTTGTCCTTAAAATACAGCTGACAGAGCCCTGTCTTTGTAATATCCTTCGTCCATGAATAGGACATCTCCTGGGGCCAGTTCTGAACTTGAAAAGGGGCCAAGTGGCTGCCGACAGATGCCATGCACATTTGCCAGAGAACTAATTCAAGTTTATCTTTAATAGAATTATTTTAAAATCCAGAATCCAGAATGTGGTCTCCAGAAATGGAACTATCCATATGATGTTATCAGGGTGGAGAAGCTATTTTTGTGCAAGACACTGTGGGATATCCTCACTGCAGTCACTGTGCAGAGTCCTTCTGGTGACCCTAGGTTCAGTGACTGTGGGCTTCTAGAGAAGTAATGCTGAACAGAGCAACTTCAAGGCTACCCAGACTCGAGGTGGGATGCCTGCTTCCCCTCCACACCTGGGAAGAAAACCAAACTTAAATTGACAGAATCAGAATTAAGGATGTCACACATTTAGGACATGAAGGGTGCCCCCTTGTTAGTGACCCACGTGATGCACGAGGCCATGCTAGTTTCCAAACAGCCTTTGTGAACTCATTTGGCTTCTTGGGAAGGTGGTTAACAATGGATGTTACCTGAGGATATTTATTGTGAAGTATCATAAAAAATGCTTGATTTTAGGCATATCTAGTGAGTGCCACCTTGTGGTAGGAAGCAGTAAAAGTAAGAGAAGCTTTCTCAACCAAACATAAAGATCATAGTGTAACAGAGTTGTGGAAATTGACCTAAAGATTACAGGGAAAACAAATTATTTTATATCTCAATATCCTCATGAAAGAGCAAAAACTATGTTATGTAATATATTTGTATAATACTGCCATATATAAATATATACAAACATTCATGTGTAGTTTCTTTGGTGATATTTATAAAACACACAAAAATAAAGCTCAAAAATATTATTTAAGCTATAAACTCAAAGTTTACTTTCCTCCTTCACAGTTTTGTTTAGCCCTTCCGCAATCTCGTGCAACTATTAATACTGTACAGATTCCAAATCTCAGGAAAAAATAATTTATTTGTACTGGAGACTGTGGTTTGGACAGAATATGGCACCACAGGAGCTCTTTGCTGATGGCAATCTGTTATTCAGTGCATGGTGTTAGCATCATGCAGCTGGGAGGCTGGAGAGGAGTATGTTTTGGCTCAGAAGGTGCCTGGGGTACTCCAGTTTCTTGTAATCTGTAAGTCAGGTATGATCTTTGACTTTGGAATAATAAGCTTGAAAGCAATCAAATACAAGAAAATCCTTCCAAATAAATACTAGGTTTCATGTTTATATCTGTAGCTGGTTCATATTTTTCCCATTTGGATATCTTAAATTTATCTCAATGTATGACTGCTCTGAACACCTCAGAAGAAAGAGAACTTTTAAGTAATTAATGTACCTAAGTAGATTTGACTCTGTTTTATGGATCTTAGTTATATAAATAGTAAATAAACCAGCTGAACTTCATTCCTGCATCCAGATGAAAATACCTATAGACATATAAGGCTGCTTTGTCTTAGTTCTTTGTCATCGCAATGTGTGCATTTGCTTTTTCTCCAGCCACGCACTTGGACTCTGAGTCATCGTACATCCCTGTTTCCACTTGTCTTGGACAGATCAGTGTCACAGGGAGAAAAAAGGCTCCTATAATTTACCATCTGTTTTTGTCCCTCTCTTCCATGAATTCATTCTTCGTCATCACCATTCTCGTTACATTTAAATCTTCTGTGAATTTTTACCTTACAATTAAACCCTTCTTCATGTAGTGGCATTCTTGCCCTCTAATGATTTTGTAAGTGCTAGCTTTATTTCTCTACTATATGCTAGAGCAACTAAGGAACAATGATTACATATTTTTACATTTTAAAGCCCTGCACAACAGCTGTGACAGGACATCACACACCCAATGTTCCATAAATATTTTAAAGTAAAAGAAATTTAGAGCCTAGCAGAGTTTGTCCTGGTTCTGCTGGATATTTGAGGAAATGACTTAGCCTAGAAAGAATGGTTTTTGAGTTTGTACAATCCCGTAGGGTAAAAGTGAGAACCCAATCTAGTGAGGGAGACAAATATTGAATAGCCAAATGAATAGTCAAATATTGGAAATATAAAAAATGCAGCTGAGAAATAGTGATGGAGCAATAATTGCCTAAAGGAACCAACAAATATGGAGAAGCAACATTTGCACTAGAGAGAAGGACATTCCAGACAGAGGAGGTATGTGCAGAGCAACAGAAAACATAGTTATTCTAAATTATTTGAGGAATTGTTTCCTCAGGGAAACAGAAATGAAGGTGGACAGAGGTGAGCCTTGTGATGTGTTATTGCAGTAGATACAAATTAAACCCAGAATGTAAAGAACTTCATTTATTTTGCAAATGACTAGAATTTAATTCATGGAGTTTGTCTCAGTTTTGTTTTCTGCTTTGTTTCCACCACACCACTCTAAGGTCCCTCATTCTGTCTTGAATGAAGCTTTGCAATAAGATCAGAAAGATCCTTCCCCTTCCTGGATTGCAACAGCAATCAGAACTTTCTCCAGTTAAGTAATATCAAGTCACTGCACTGAGTCATCACCAGAAACCCACAAAACCACTGCGTTTCTTCCTCTTTTGCATGCTCTGTATCTTTATTTATATCAATGACAACTCCTCTTAAATCTTTGGTCCTATAACTGTATAAAGGTTGTTTGTGTTCTTGGCTCACACGATCACTTTATCTACTGCACCGGTTCTCTCCTTGAGGAAAAAGATGCAGATTATCATCATCTTCACTGACCCCGAAGCAGCTGGCACACAATCTTGCTCATGCTGATTTTGAGTTTTCTACAAACCCATTGTTTGCTCTTCTTTGGTCATGAGGTGACAAGCTGACATGGGCGTGTTGCAGCACCTGATTCTGTATCCCTCATAGAGCTCACAATGTAGAGAAAGAGTTTAGTCTAAATGCATGCAAAAAAATAAGATAAAGAATTAATTTGGGAAACCTGATGGAATTGTTAAGTGTGAGTGTGGTATGGAAGATCCTAACAGTGAAAATGAAAGAATGCATGCTGGAAAAGGCTTTGAACCTTCCTTTAGAGGTTTGGCTAGTGGACTAAAGTGATTTCCTTGCAAACACATGTAGAAGAATAAATTTGATGAAAAGGGATAAGGAACATTGTAAATATTCCTTACAAGAATCCATCAACTGAATAGAAGGGTTAATGAGCTCCTCCTCAGGAACAAAAGGATCCCTGCTTTTCCTTCATGGTTTTAAAGAAGTATTATTATTGTAGAAAATTTGGAAAACAGAAAATTATCTATATATTCTTTAAAAATGTATATTATTTGGAATATTATATAATCTTGTTTTAATCCTGGTCTTTTAATCCACGGAGCAATTTGGAAAACGTTCTCCTATCTCATTAATTTAAAAAATAACAACTGTACAGTTATGTTCTACACTGTTCACTGTACCTTACCAAATTAATCAAGTGGGACCACTTTTAGAATCTTCTGGCTTTGCAATGAGAAAAAAGCAATCATCTCTGTTTCCTAAATGGGAATAAATCCAAAGCACTTTGGGGGAGAAAAATACACCACCAGCATTCAGTCTCACACAAAATACTGCAAGGTGTTCTAATGGTAACAGTGTAGTTTCGCTACTTTTCTGCACTTGTATTCCACAACATAACCAAACCAAACAAAACATAACCGAACAAAACATGGGTCCTCGGGTGGTACACTGTGTGCTTTTTTGGAGTAAGACTGCTTTGTTAATTCAATTACAGTATCTTAACAAGCAAGTAGCAGAATGTGGAACCTTCCCTGAGTACCTCATTTCTGAATGAACCATTAACTCCTTTGGTGAGGTAGAGTACAGATGGGAAGCACAGGACCCATCGCCACAGAAGGCTCTGCAGTGGAATAAATTCATCTTTACTAGCCTCTCTCTTTTTTGTGCTCTTCTTTAGCTGTAAGTAAACCCTATTAGCACTGAGGAGGCAGACACCTAACCATGGTGCCTTGTCTAGAGAGGCTCCTTCATCTCTGTCCCAACCTTATTTATAAAATCTAGCTATTACCCACTCTGAATAATTAATGTGGAATTGTTAAACTGATAATTCTGCCAGCAGTAACAACTCACCTTCAAGTGTAAAAGGGGAGGATAAAAGTACACTCACCTAGCACCTGGTAAGGGTAGATATTTTTGGTGGAATAAAGTATAAATTCTGCTTGCACCTGGGTGCTAAGAAAGCATATTTGTAGATGAAAGGAGATCAGTAAACACATATACACATACATATACAGGCTTAGTCTCATACCGATCTTTATGTTTGAGTTAAAGTCCTAAGTTAGTCGCTATATATGTCAGCTACAGATGTATAAGTATAAATGGAAATGTATAGATCTGGACATACACAGAAACATAAAACTGTGTACTTAGCCACAAGTCAAAAACTATGCTAAGTGGTTTGTATCTATTATGTCATTTAATTTAATAACTCAAGGAAGCTTATTATATTCCTCATCCTCTAAGAAAGAAAATAAATTCCAGATTGCCATTGACCTTGCGTTCAGCCATGCCCTCCCAAGTGCTCCATTCAGTTAAATGTCTCTTTGATAGCTGAATCATTACCATTTATTGCTTAATTGGGATGTATTTACTGTTTGCTTGACACAAGCAACCAACTGACATAAGCCATTTCCTTTAAACTCCATGGTGCCCTGTGATTTGAGTCTACTGGCCATCACTGGTTTGACGGCTGCTCTTTACATAACTGTCTTTTGTTAAAGAAACTTCCAATCTTTCACACAGTTCACTCTGGACACCAATACGAGGAACCTCCTCCCCTCGATATAGTGCCAGGCATGAGACTGGAACCACTACAACAAGATTCTGTCTCCTGGAAACAAGAACCTTAACAATACACACAGCAAGAAAGAGGAGGGGTCTGGTGGGCTGCTAGGAAGCCTCCAACTCTGTTGCAGTTCTTATTCCTCCTGCAGTGTGTGGCTCTTCCTTTGTCCCTGTGAGGTATAGTAAAATCATTTTTCTTTGCATCTTTTAGATAAAATTATTTTTCGACATCTGTTGTTTACATTTTTTCTTGTTGCTTTCATTTAAGTTACTGCCCTCCAATTCAGGGGAGGCTGCTGAGGTTAAGCTATAAAACCATGATGAGTAAGATTTGGAGAGGACAACTGCAGAAACTCACCCAACTAGCAAGTATGCTGTAAGCTCCAAACCAACCCTGTGGTGAGCTGGGAAGCTTTGCCTTCAGATATTGCTGCTAATCCAGCCCCTGAGGCCTCCCATAGAATGTGTTTCCACAAGTCGGAGAAGGTCGGGGAACACTGTGAAGATGACCCCATTGTTGTCAGAAGCCGTAAGATTCTGCATGAGTTCCTCCTATTTTATGTGATTTTCTTGTATAAAAATGGTTAACTAGAGCCAGAAACTTAAGCAGATGACTTGGACCTAAGGGGATTGTATACAATGCATTGTTGTCTCAGACAACTTCGCTACTTTAATTACTTTAAAAATATAAATAGTTTGCTAGGGTAGGAATTTCATCTCTCCGTCTAAACAATAACAGTGGCTGGGTGAGATGGTCTAACTCACACCACTTTTAGATTACCCTAATCTTTTTTTCTAGAAGCAGATCCATCTATCTCTATGTACGTATGACAGTGTATACCCTTGAAAGTTGCTGAGAGGCTGGGTTTTTGGACACCAAGAGCGTTAGGAATTAATATTACTGTAAACATACTATGTACCATTCTATGCACCATATGTTCAGGACAGTACTCAGAATCAGTACAGCAGTGAGAAGACAAAATTCCTGCTCTTGTGAAAGCGTGTAAGAAATTTATAGTATGACTGCAGCAAGAGGTGTAGGAGAAAATAATCAAAATCAAATACTTGGACATGTACAGTGTACACAGTGTTTCTAAATGTTAAAATATAACAGACAATGCTCCCCCAACGCCAGTCAATTTACTTCAGTTTCCTAGTTGCCCAGGTAACAGTTCCCATTCCAGTTCTGGTTGCTTCTGACTCTTAGAAAGGGCTGGTTATTGTGATGCATGGCTCGTCACTGTGATACATATCCTATAAACCAATCCCCAAATGACAGGCCATTCTGCCTCTGTACTTCCTGCTTGTTTATCTCAGATAAGTCTTAGACCACCAGAGATCAGGGCCTGATTGTCTGGGAATAATCCTGACCAGTGCCTGTCAAGGTAAATAAATCTGCTTCCTAATCCTGGGTGTCATTTCAACATTTCTGCTTGCTGTTGCAGAAAGAGAAGTATGAAGATCTGGAGGCAGAACTCTTCAAGGAAATAAAAGAAAATGTGAAGATTCCCCAAAGTGAGAACAGGCTTGGCACATTCCAGGATAGAAAGTAAGGCAGGCTGAGCAGACAGGCAAGCACTAGATTACCATGGCTCAGCCTGGCCACTGAGTGGAGTCCACCTATATGGGAGGTTACTTTACATCTCTCCCCTTCTGTTTCTGTATTGCTATGTGGTTAGTAATGCTTCCATTACAAGATTTTGGAAAGTTAAATCACTGTTTGTATTTGGACCACTTAGTAAGATCAAAGTAAATGCTATTACTTTTGATATGGTTAGGGTTGTCATTAACTTTTAATGCTTCCTTTCTTTCTTTATTATTTTTTTGGTGGTGGTGGTATTGGGGATCAAACCCAGTGCCTTATGCATGCAAAGCAAGAACTCTACCATTGAGCCATATCCCCAGCCCTGCTTTGTGCAATATTCTAAACTCCAAAGTGGATCATTATTCTAAGAATGAGCTCTTTCTTTTGTCCGGGATGCCCCTGCTCACTCTGAATTTCATGCATAAACACTCTTCATCATCACCTTTACCATCTTTTCACCCATCGTTTCTGAAGTTTCATCATTCTTCATGACTTGGGAACTGTCCCTTCCCCTTTGATCACTGGCTATGCAATCAGTTATATGTCACAGATCCCAGGTTACATCTACACTGTCATCGATGTCCAGAAGACATCAATAGATGTCAGGATTTGGTGGTGTAAGTGCTCCCATGGTCTTCTGCATGGGCTGTGTCAGAAAAGTAAAGCTCATTTTAGGTAACTAGTAAAATAGGAAGCTGGTTACAATGATGTGGAAGGAGCTGACATACCAGAGTAGACAGAGAGGCAACTCTCAAATTAACAAAAACAGAAAGTTGCTACCACCTTAGGCTACAGGGATGAAGTAAGAAAATGAGACTTACAGAGGGTGGGAGACTGGTCACCCATGAGGCGCAGCAGTGGGAGGAGGAGGTTAAGGCTCCTGAGGAAGAGCAGATGTGCAGCAGGAGCAGGACACAAAGACTTGTGTTCCAGGCTGGTCACACTACGGAAAAATGACAAAATGGGAAGAAATAACGCACGTTTGCTTTATCTCCTTCCATGTAAGATTTCTAGTGCTTACTGTCACCCAAACTTACTTGGAAGCCAGATGGGCAGGGAGTTCTGGAAACACAAGCACAAGTTCACTTCCCACAGTAGTGAGCAGAACAGAGAAGGACAGGAAGTGTTCCCCTGCACACCAGTGAAGGAGCAGAGGAGGAACGGACTCCAGGGCCATACACATCACAGCCTGTACATTCTACCTGTGGGCAGGGGTCACATGTGCTGCAGAGTGCATGAACCGCATGGACTCGGCTCATCCTTAGGCTGGGGTCATATACTCATGCGTTTTCTGAGTGAGGTACTTTGTGATGCATCCAGGCTGCCTGTCACTCAGCCTCCCTTTCTGCCCTCAGCTGGGCCTCAGAACACAGGCCTGAACCTGAGGAAAAATCAGCTATAGCCAAACAAAAGAGCTCACTGAGTGAATTTTACAGTATGGGTAGTCCCAAGCAATGCCCGGAAGTGATGATCCTTAGAGTACGACACAGAGGTACAAGGGGGGTTATCTCCACAGCCACACAACTCAAAGGGACTTGAGTTTTGGCACAACATGTAGCTCTCACCCTTGTAATATTAGAAGTGAGTGATTTTAACCACATCTTCATGGTCAGCCCTCCCCCATCAGACACCCCTACTGCAGACAGCAGGAGCAGCAACAGAAGTTCTATTGCAGCCAGCTGTGGTAGCATATGACTGTAATCCCAGCACTTGAAAGGCTGAGGCAGGAAGATCATCTTGAATTTGAGGTCTCAGGCTATGTAGTTCAATAAACAATAAAAAACAATGTTTTCTGAGGTCTCACCTGCAGTGCCTATGTCATAAGATTAGAATGTGACTATAAGATGACTGTGCTTTATTGAATTAGGAAGAAAAACAAGGGCTGGGGATTTAGCTCAGCAGCATAAGTGCCTGCCTTGCAAGTGTGTGGTTGTGAGTTTGATCCCTGGTACGAAGAAAGAAGAAAAGAAGAAGAAGAAGAAGAAGAAGAAGAAGGAAAAGGAAGAGGAGGAGGAGGAGGAGGAGGAGAAGAAGAAGAGTATCTGATAGATCTGTTCATGAGCTCATGATAACACACAGTTACATAAGTGAGAACTTATATATTCTTTTTTGTAACATGTAAACTACTGAATGTTTCAACTCACATCCCAATTTCATAAATGCTAATATTGAAAAATTTATCTCAGAGTAAATAATGCATATAATTATATATGATAATATGAAATAACTATTGTGAACTTATGACAGGCACTGTATCAAAGGCTTTTGTATTCATTAATTTTCGCAACAAATATATGTGGGGATAGGGCTGGGGGCAGTGTTTTGTTTTTCATTTTGCAAATGAAAAAAAATGAGGTTAAAGATCTTGCCCAACATAATATATTTATCAAGTGGTATAATCAAAATTCAAGTTTCAAAATCACACTCTTATCTATCTGCTCCCTTTGTAGATAACTGAGAGTTTTAAAAAAATTATTGTGGGGGAAAATCTATAAAAAATAAAGTTCAACAGAAATACACACATAATGTATCTATAGAAGACTACTGAGTTGGTGAAAATAAGGCTTTTTAGGATTTTTAAATTATGTGATTGCACTCATCACACTACACACACACACACACACACACACACACACACACCCCACATATATACACTGTGATGTGAACGAAGAAAGCTGCGATCCATTTGGGACATGATCCCATGTGAGTGTTTAATCATAATGGCGGCTGCATTTTGTGGTGGCCAGGACTCCTGGTATCTCACTGCTCTATACCCCATGACACTCCAATGGCTTCAATAAATACTTTCTCCAGGAGTGAATAAGTTACTAAACTGTTGTGTGTATGCACTGGCTACTGGAACAGTGATGCTGGGAAGACAGCATTTCAAAGACCATGTTATGTGCAGTCAGAGTTCAGCTCATCAGCTCAATGACAGGTAGAAGCAGAAAAATATGCCAATTAAAAGGTAGATTTTTTTAATTATTCTGAGCGTTTGTGAAAAGAGACTGTCTCATATATTTTTCACTAGCTAAAGTGATAAAATATTTATTCAGAACTTACAATTAATCCTTATAAGCAGATGAGATGTTTAATTATTCAGCCACATCTCTCAGTGGTCTTGTTTGTTCCATCCCCATGGCTAGTAGAAACTGCTTTCTGAAAGGATGGAGACCATTTCTACTCAAGTGCATCAGCTCAAATTCCTATAATTACACATTATGGTAAATATTAACTCACTCCAAGTGCTTAGCCTCATTCCCAAAGCACTTTCTAAAGTGGAAACACAGGCATTCTTCTTCTTCCATGCTTACTTGAAATCTGTTTTCTTGTATGTTCATCTAATGCTTGCTTGTTTTGCTTTCTAATTAGCTCTGACATTCTTTGAGTCCGAAAATATGAAACAGCTTTGAAGCCTGAGCTATTAACTTGACAGTGGACAGCTCCTTAATGGGCAGCGCAGAGGGAGCAGAAGCCCTGACTCTGTCATCACGGGCTTTGACAAACTGCAGCTCCTGAGTAACTTAGGTTAACTTCTTTCAAAAATGTGGATCCCCTGAACCAACATTCCGACTTAGGTGAATTGCATTTCCTGTGTTCTATTAATTTATAAGTTCAAGCACTTACAGTTCAAATTAATTCTATACAGTTCACAAAGTAGTAGAGGTTTGAACAAAAAGAATTAGATTAGTAGATAAAGAATCCAGAGTCAAGTTATTTCTGTTCCTAGTAGCTGAAAGATTTCGGTGACTTGGAGTTTGTTCTACCTCCAGAGTAAAGAAACTGCCATCAGCCTTTGTCCCTAAGGGATACAACACAAATGTTCTGTTTTTCTTTTGTTTATGTATTCTGCAGGTCTGAGTTGTCAGGCTCATTTAGGATCTGCAAGCAAAGATCATATACCATGATTTCATCTTTTACATTTGCAATTCTTAACCACATATGGCAATTGCATAGATAAACTTCTAGAGGAAAGGAGAGGTGTAACTTTCAAATGCAGTCTCCAGAGTTGAAAAGATGTTTTAGATCAGTTTGATGTGGTTCTTCTTCCTCTGTCCCCTCATGTTTTCAGATTTCTCTGGTTCTTCTTTTTCCCTAATCAAGTTATTTGCTCCCATTTTTTGGTTCCTCTCTCCTGCTGTGAGGACAAATTTCAATTTCAAGTGAAAAGGCAAGGTCTCTAGGTGTGGTATGTTTCAGATCTAAACTGACTCACTGAGGCTCATCACTGGCTTTGAGAGGGTGATTGAAAGGTGCCTGACTGATGGGTACTGGCTTGGCCTTGGGAACCAGATTCCAGTTATAGGAGATAGGTCACTAGCAGTGTGGCCTGGAAGGGTTTATTCCCCTCCCCAGCTCTCCTCTCACTCCATTTCTTAGTTTGATGTCAGTGGCTTTACCACCACTATGCCCTCTTCCATGCTGTTTCCTTTTTGCAGAGACTAAGTCTGAACTGAAAGGAGAGCCAAAATAAACCTCTCCTCCTTTAAGTTGTGGGCATGTAATATTCGGTCTCAGTGACAAAGAACATAACTAGGACAAGGTGGAAATCCTTATGTTCAAGGTTTCTTCAGCTATTACCAAGTTTAGGATCAACTTGAAAATGAACAACTGTAGTGAAACATCAAGACATCAAGTGAGACAACAAGCTGAGACATCTTTCTTTTTTTTTCTATTTTGACTTGATCCCTTAAATTTACCAGTGAGTCTGACTTCTGTCCTCTTCTTGAAAAATATGAATTAAATTTTCAATCTTGCTATAAGTTGCCTCAAATCTATTGTTAGTAAAAGCAAGTTTTTAAGTATTATGCTCATGTGAGCCATTTCCTTAGGTAAGCTATAGCTTCAAGTAATACATTTAGGGAAAATGCATTTGAGCAAAGATAAAGTCTCATAGATAGTTATGTGTACTAACCTACTGGATAAAATATGAACACATTTAAACATTCTATATAATCTTAAAATATTAAAGAAAATTTTACCCATTTTTTGACATAGGAAAGCATTTGTATCACCCTGGGACTCAAACTGAAATTTAAGAATATCACTAACTTGCTTCAAGGAAGGCAGAGGAGATGATCTATTTAGTCCTAAACACTAGTCAACAGCTGAGTTCTACACCGAATGCGTATGACCCTTTCCACTGCCAAACTCCATTCGTTGAATTCTAATCCTGTTTGATGATATTTAAAGGTGAATCTTGTGACAATTACCAAATCCTGAGGATAAATCTCTTTTGAATGAGATTAGCACCTTAATAAAAGAGTTCCCAGAAAAATTCCTTTCTGGAACATGAGGACATAGTGAGAACACAGCTACCTGCAAACCAGGAGATAGGCTCTAATCACTCCAAATATCTAAGTTTACCTTGCATATCTCAACCTCTAGAATTGAAGCAGTAAATTTCTGCTGTTTATGAGCCATGCAGCCCATGGTATTCTGTTTGAGCTGCCCAAATAACTAAGACCACTGGGTTTTAACCTGAATTTTAACCACTGACTTTTAACCTGTTTTTATGCTATTCTTTTATCCAGTTGTCTCAATTTTGTTATATTAGAAATAATATTTCATAAAATATGGACTATATGCCACCATGCAGGAAATAACTTGGCTTAAAATTGTATAATGTAGCTTTTCCATGGATCCCGCTCCACCCTTACCTACCTGGAGCCCTTTCTTCCCAAAGAAAGCCCAATAACATCTTCGAGAGGTATAGTACCTTAAGAATACAGTCAGAAGGTATCTCATGACCATTATCACAGTACTGTGAATTGCAAGATTGTAGTTTTGGTCTGGACAGTATTGTGAAGAACAATTCTTGCTGCTCCTAGATTCCAAAGTCTTGCTTCTGTTATAAACAAGTTTTCTCAATTCATTCTGGCATATTAATTGAGCTCTCAAAGCCTGCTTTGGCATGAGTAAAATAAGAGACATACAAATATTTAAAGATATATTTATAATTAAATGAAAGAATGTACATAATCCGCATCATAGAGAAATAATCCAGTTGGAAATGTTTCACTGTGACTTTGATCTATGTCCATATATTGTTGGCCTCTGTCATGAGGGCATCTTACATAGTCCTTGCTGGCCTCTATGAAACTAGTTGAACCTGTTTTGCCACCTATAACAAATGAAGGTCATTGATCTTTGCTAAACATCCCAAATTCTTGTCATTACTAGTGCTGACCTTCGCAGGTGATACACTGACCTTGCAAATGGGATAAGGAGGATAATTACCCATGCTCTTAACTCATCCAGATCATCATACCGGTCACTTTGATGTGGTGCAATAAAATTTGCTTTTTATGAGGCTCACCCTGCAGATTCAAACTATAAAATACGTGTAGGAAGAGAGTGGAGAGCTGGGGGAAGTGCCACCTGAACGTTATAAAATAGGACCCCAGTAACCTAGCTCTATCCCTCTAATCAGCTTCAGAGACAAGGTTAATACTGTAGTTGCCTGCAACTAGAGCATGCACAGAAGGATCTCTTCTCTTCCTCTTTCTTATTTTCCTTATTTACCTTTCAGACTATAGTATGAGAGTCTCACCTAAGTAAATGCAAATGCAATCTAGATATATTCCTTCATATTGATTAAAAAGAAGTACATTTCTAATGAGTTAATTTTAAAAATGATTTTCTCCCATCAATAATTAATAAATTCTATCATCAGCTAAAATCTGTTTGTATGAGTAAAGTGTGGACCAAGCCAAACATTTTAAGATACCTAACTAAATGTTTATGCTTGCATTTTCTGGTATTTTTACTCCATCCCTCATTAAATAGTTTTAGTTTTTGAACCTGTCTTCTCACAATTAAATTGTCAACAGTCACCAGATTAATATATTCTATTTGCTGTCTCTATATGATCTGGAGATTTAAACTTGCCCCATCGATTCTCTATCATGCAAAGTGTTTCTATAAGCTATTAATTTAGATCACATCAAGAATTATTAGTAAGGAAGATATATTGGCCAAGGTAAACTAACTCCTGCAGATAAGTTAGGAAAAATAAACAATTGATGTGCTTATCCAAATCCTACCCTTTACATTGTTTCACCCTTAACTGTTTTTCCTGATATCACCTAGGTATGTTCCTAAGGGTGCAATGGAGGATTAATATGCTGGTGTCTTAAAACACAGGATGATTTGGAAAACAGTAATGGAAGCTTCCTATAATTTTACAATGCTTTTTAATTGAAAGAACAAAACATAAAAATACTTAACTAGACTTCAATTGATTTTTTGACTGTTAATTCACTCTGAAGATAAGCCTCTTTTTGTATGGGATAACAAGTTTTTGAGTCAATTCCTAGAAACTAAAAGTTACTATATATCTTTAGAGAACAACTATACCAATTTAATCACCTACGTTCTTACAAAGAGATCATTTTTCCTAAGGAAATCCACTTTCTTCCTTTGGGTCAAGTTTTAATGTCTGAGTCTTTATTACTCAGAACAATGATTCATAAGTGGTCTATTGACATGGGGAACACCATCCTGTTCTTTAGATTATTTCAAAGTCTAGTCTAAATTTTTATTCAAAAATCAGGACCATGAGCTAAGAATATCAGTATCAAAAGAGAGTTTACGAGAAATTCAGAATCTCAGTTCTTCACCAGGCAAATGAATCAGAATTTGTACTTTAGAGATGTCCATGTTGATTGTTTGGACCACAAAGAGTAAAGATACTATCTTGGTTACTTTTCTCTCATTGTTGAAACAAAATACCCAAAGCCTAAATTTATTTAGCTCACAGCTTGTGAAGGTTTTAGTTCACACTCAGCCTGCTGCAAGGGAGGGTGGCTTGGCAGATGAACAGCAGTGCATGGTGGCTAGAAAACAGCAAAAGCAACCAGAGCCAAAAAAAAAAAAAAAAAAAAAAAAAAAAAAAAAAAAAAAAAAAAATGGAACATGAGAGAAGCCTCTTTCTGTTCCTTATATTGTAGCACTGACACACACAATCCCAGCATTGGACCATGAATCAATCATGAACTCTAGAAGCCTGCCCTCATGACACAGGGGTATTGGGGGGACATCCAGACAGAACATTACATAACATTTACCATAACATTCTGTCCTCAGCTTTCCAAAGACTCATGCACATTCCTTATGAAAATGAGTCGATCTTCAAGAGTTGTCAAAGTTCTAATAGTATCATCATTGCTGCAAAGTCCAAATTCCAAGTTTCCTCTGAGATCTAAAGCAAACTCTTAGCTGTGAATCTCTGTACAAATGAAAAGAAAGTTAAATACTCTGACATTCATTGGCATAAGATAAATATTACCATTCCAAAGAGTCTAAATAGGGAGATACAAAGGTTGGGGGCCAAAACAAGTCCTAAATCTACCAGGGCAAATATTAAGTGCTACAGTTCCATGTGGAACATCTAAAATCTGTGGTAAGTTGTCAGCTACAAAAAGCTTTCATAACTCCTCCCTTATGGCACTTCTTGTGGTTGCAGTTTCCATGGTTTTTCTCTTGGGCCCTCTTTGCTCTCTCATTGCAGGTTTCCTCCAATTATCCATATTCCTTGCTTCTCCAAACTCCCAAGGTGTCCACTGCATCTCTGTCTTCACAATCACAGCTTTATACACTACCCTCTCAGAAGCATGCTGCCTGGCCTCACAGGTCTTCTGAAATTCGGGTGGAAGCCTTGTTAACCTTATAATTCTTGAATTCTGCATGTGCCTACAACCAGCACCATACGGATGATGCCAAGGTCCACTGCCAGCTGGAGCAGTGGCCAAGCTTTCTTCTCTCTTGGGTGTAGGGGTTGAATACCTAGGTTGCTGAGTATTCTGATCCTGTTTCTGAGGGACAGATTCTCTATGCTACCACTATTGTGGAACCTGGTACAGTAGCCACTATTGGAACATGGTGCAGTTGCTGCAGCCATTCTGGAACAGCTTTGTCCTCAAATCAAAGTCTTTCACTTTTACAGTTTTGAGGCTGCAAATCCTGGAGACTTGCTGCTTCTTGTGATGATCTCAGGCCATTTTCTATATTCTGTTCCTTCTTAGCAACTTAGATCTCCTCAACTTTATCTTTGCAGTCAACAACTTTACTGCAGTTTTCTTTCTGGCCAAACTCACAATGTTCTAAATCATCTTGCTGGGCTCTTTGCCCATGGTTTATAGCACAAATATAGCTAAAAGCCCCAACAAAAGCCATGCTACAATCTCAGCATTCAACTGCCTTGAAGCTTACTCAGCCAAGTTAGGCTGCTCCCTTAATCTTAATCTCAGGCAGTCTCTGGACATGAGCAAAATACAGACAAACATTTTGCCATGTCATAACATACATTATCTGAAATCCAACAACCAATGCAGTGCTTCTTCTTGGCAGAATCCTCCTGAGCCTGGTCTTTACCCACAGGATATCTTTCTGGTCTTCTGGAGCCTCTCATACAGAACAACCTAAGACATTCCAGTGCTACTCTTCAGGTGACATCTCTGAGCCCTTCCAAACTCGTTGCACAAGTCATTCCCAAAGGATCTTGAATCATATGGTTAGGGATAACCACAATAATGACCCCATTCTTGGTGCCAAATCTTGTTTCAGATACTTTTCTCTCATTGCTGAGAAGAATACACTACACCCAAAGTTAAGAAAGGAAAGGTTTAGTTAGTTCACAGTTTGTAAAGGTTTTAGTTCATACTTGGCCTGTTCCAAGGCAGAACAGCATGGCAGAGGAACAGTAACTGATCACAGTTGCTGAAATACAGCAAAAGCAGCAAAAGGAAAGAAAAAAAGGAGGAACATGAGAGAAGGCTTTCTGTTCCTTATAAATATAAATAGGCTACTTACCCTAAGGTGAGTGTAGCACTGACATCCATAATTCCAGCACTGGACCATGAAACAGTCATGAACTCTAGAAGCTAGCCCCCATGGCAAGATGCTTTGGTGGGACACCAAGACAGGAGCCATAACAGATATTTAGGTTTCATCATTGGGCATTCATACATATTTTGTGCTGAGGCTTGGGCCATAGTTTTCAAGGTATCTTCATTATCACATGCACCTATATTAAAATACAAATTTTATATGAGGTTATATACATGTTAATCAGCTCAAATTAGCAATTTCATACTTTCGATGTATTTCAAAATGTTACATTGTACCCTGTTATATAGATATACGCAGTAAAAGAAGAATATATGAATTATTATTGCACTAAATCACTATTACCTAGTGAATCAGAAATTCTGGGAGGGAGACCCAATAATCTGCATTCTAACAATATAGTTGATTCTGATGATGCTAACAACTGAAACCTCTTGCTCAAGGCATGATGACAAATTTATCAGTACACAAAACAATCTATTTCCTATAGCACATGGTTCAGAATGGGTTGTAAACTATACCTACATCATTGCACCAATCACAAATATGTATAAAACCAAATGTGAGACAATTTTATGAATCAAAGAATTCTCTACATATTAACTAAGAACCTTGTGCCTCTCGAACCACGCCAACTCTCAGTTAAACTGAGAAGTTACAACAGTGTTTCCTCAGTTCACAAGCTTAATTCACTCTATGATTCCAGAAAGATGACCACTTTGTGTTCAGTGGAGAAGACAGCCACAGTTACATTTGTTATGGATTGGAGTTGGCAAATGGAAGCAAAGTTGTGTCAAATGTTCCTGTTTGTGAGCTGAATTAACTGTTCAAGAACAGAAACTTTCATAAACTTAGGTACATAAGCCAGGGTATTAACATCCTGGATGTCCTGGGTTCCTTTTTTTTCCAAACTAATGGGTTACCTTATAAATTGAGCAAGTTTGAGTAGGTTCATCCTTTCTTTGAAAATTAGAAAATTACACATTCAATGGAAAAATTATAAGACAAACATCTCTGATAAGAGTTTGTACAATCTGTTTTCAAACTTCCAGTGCTTATCTTCAAGTACTTCAATGTCAATCCATCCCAATTTAGAAAATGATTACAAATTCCTTACATACTTTAAGCTGAATCCAGAAAATATATTTTACAATCACCTCAAATGACTGATTTCCTTCACCAGATAATAACCCTTTAAACATCTGAAGGTACATTTATTGTTCTGCAGAAAGTTCTTAGTTTCAATTATACAATGATTGCCAACACTTTAGCCATCCTAATTCCTTGACACTAAGTACTTGGTTCTTTATCTCTTTCTGTTCTTGCATTGGACATGGATGTTACATTACAAGTGTGGCCCATGCAGAGAACACACCAAATCATCCCTTTCTTGGATGTTTTCTTGCATGTTATTTTGAAGTAGATGTAAGAGAAGTGCATTCTCCACATTGCTGCAAACAATTGTTTGTCCAGCAGTGATTTTTAATGGGGTAAGAGACAGGTTACCAAAACCCCCAAGAGAAGTTTTTGTTATTTTTTCCCTCAAATTTCATACAACTCTCCCATATCTTGTGATTACTGATCTTTAAACATCAAAGACTTCAATCTATTATGTATCATAGATCTGATACTATATCTTTCAAATTGCTTCATTGACTATTCCCTTTTTGGTACTTGCAACTTCTTAGCATGTTAATGCAAACTCCCCTTCTCTACCTACTTTAAGATATTTTCCTAAAGTTTTGTTTCTGCATTTATGGTATGTGGATTCTACCATCACTCCTTAGGGATGGAGCAAAGATTAAATGAGGTAGCTATAAACTGAATGGTTTTAATTTCTGGAATATATTCAGTGATCAATAAAATCTTAGCTGAGAAATGGTGATTTTCAGGGATTTATGAGCTGATTTCTAAGTATCTTCTCAACCCAGCAAGCTTTTCAACTCTTATGTCATGGATGCTAGTCATTCTTCATGATGTATTATTTCTGTGATGTGCAGATTTGGCTTTGATGACTTCATTTACAGTCAAATAAAACACTGAAATCTTTTCACATTATTGTGGTTTAGTTCTAAAATGTCTGTCCAAAATTCTCATGTGTTTGGAAGTTGCCTGGATCATGAGTTCATCTTACTCAAGATTAGATTTTTCCATTGACGAGTTCAGTAGTTGAGGGTGCTGGTAGGAGGCAGGGCCTGGTTGGAGGTAGGTTATTAGGTTACCAGGGTTGTTACCTGGAAGGGTTTATACTTGTCCCAAGCTCTTCCTTTCTCTCTTTGTGTTTCTTGACTTCCATGGGTTGAAAAGCTTTCCCCCACCATGCCCTTCCATGATGCCATTTCTTCTTGAGGTCAGTTAGCCATGAACTACAAATGGAATCCCAATAAAACTCTGCTCCTTTAAACTGTGGATGTTGTCAAGAAAGTGATGAAAACACACATTTCTACTTCATTACATATGCCAACTTTGCATTGTTGCTGTCGTTTTTGTGAATCAAACAGCAGCAGTTTACAATTATCAAAATTTAATTTTTCCTCATCAGACAAGGTCCAGGATTCCAGATTTTTGAAAAATTGTAATCTTCATTCTGTTATATAATGTGTTGATTTTTTTTCCCTGTCATCATTTCTTTAAGCTGTAAGCAGAAATCTTATGGGATAATGTTTCTGATATTAAGAAGTTTAAAAAGGGCAGAATTCAACCCAAAATAATTGCAAATTAACATACTAGCAATTCAGAACATGTATTGGATAGAATAAATATATTACATCAATTAGATATATACTAAATGGAAATCTAGGCAAAGGAATTAGAGTAGGAAATTATTGGATGGTAACATGGAGAAAGTATTGAACAGTAGACCAAGATTTATCGAGCACTGCATATGTACTACACATTGAAAGTAATGCATTTACATCCACCTCATTAATCTTCATGCCATCCTTCAGGTGCAAGTGGTGGCACTTGAACTACTCATTTACGAATTTAAACTGATGAACACAACCTGAGAAGAAAGAACTTGTGTGGAATGATGTGGGTGACTGTACTGAGGTTGAGAACAAGATTTACATCAAGAAGAAAAGTGAATAGCAGCTTTTCTGGTGTGACTTTTCTAAGGTTAAGAAACATTTCCATTTGGTTTCTTTACTCATGTTTATCTATAATCATCAGGGATTTGAAAGCATGCCTCAGATTCCTATGCGAGTCTTTAGCATATGATGACCATTCTAAAGGCATCTGGCCTGGAATGATTACGTGATGGTTCCTAGTAGGAATTTGAATTCCAAAGAAAAATACATCCACTATGGGAAAATATTTTATCAAAAATTTTGGAGGTAAAGAAAGAAGAGAATTAAAGTTATGATTTACAAAAGACAGTTACATGTTTTGGTCTTTTGATTAATCTTCTCTGTGTTGTATCAATATCCACAATATGCAATGCACCATCTGGCAAGTACAACACAGGAAAAGCTGGAGGGCTAATGTTTTATAAATCTCCTGATTCCAATATTCTTTGGTCTCCAAAGTATTGTAAAATAGATACACAACCAGCAGACTGTCTTTTCTTTTCCAACTTTCTGACTCATATTAACTAGTTTTTGTTATAAAACTTGGACTGTATCTTCAATTCCCTAAAACACTTATATTTAAGAAGTTAATTCAACATGTTGTAAAAATAATATGAGATGTTTTAGTATTCAACACTTTTTTTTCCTTTTAAAATATATCAGGCAACAAATGTGTGCAATTTTCTACTAAATACTATTGAGAATTTGTAATATATTAAGGGTTGGATACCATTATCAATAGTACATAACAATGTTAGGTAAGATATAAGGAATTCAAATCCAATCATGATAATCAATAAAAACATACACAATATATGTTTCTGTCCATATGAATGCATAGCTGTGTTTTTCCCATATTTTCTTCTGCTTTTAAAAACAAAACAGCATTCTATACTATTCTGTGTGTTTTCTCCAGACTAGCAATTTTAGAATGATTTTTTAATCAATAATGTACACACTATTACTTTTATTAGCTACACCCTTATTCATAAAATGGAATACTTTGACCATTTATTTCAACATTCCCCTATAATTGACTCTGAAGTATTTTCAGTATAGCTTTGAGTATATGTCGTTAGGTACTGCTTTTACTTTACTGACTGGTAATTAATTATGGAATTACAGGAGAACCTTCTGTACTTTTACTCTCATTCAAAGAGTGGTTTTAGAAATTCATACACCAGTAGTCTATGGGGATGCATCTTTCCTTACTCATTTCCAGCACTGAATGAAATAAACCTTTTCCATTTTGTCAATGGAAAAAACTCTAAGGTTATTGGTTGAATTTTCAATTACCCAAGTACAAATGAAGTAGACTTTTTAAAAAATGCTTTTTGGCATATGCATTTAATTTCTTATGAATTTTTCTCTTAAAGATATTGACCATTTTTTCAGATGAATTATTGTTTTGAAGAAAAGTATAGATTTTTATCCATTACAAAAGTTAACATTTTGTGTATTTTATGTGATTTCAATATTTTCTCCACTTTTTCTTTCAATTATTTTTTGATAAACTTAGCCATATAAAAATGTAACTATCATATCATGTAAATCATTAGGGCTTTTTGTTTACACTGCATTTTAATTCATATTATCTTTTTTTAGAATTTTAAAACGAAAAAAGATACTCCTTTCCACAAAGTTATGTATATATTTTCTTCAAAGGGTTTATCATTTTATACTTAAATTCATTTGGTATATGTGTGTGTGTGTATTGCATGTGATATAAGTTACATGTTTATATTCTTCTAATTGAATAACTATTATTCAGGATGCTAGGGTGAAAAAGAACAAACAGGGTAAAACAAGGATTAATTACTCTGAGAAAGACATAGTCAAGGGCTATCAATACGGGTTGTAAAGCACTAAGCCTTCCCTAGTCTTGGAGATGTAGGACGGGGAGGAAGAGAGAGTGCTTATCAGAACCATGAAGTAGAGAATCATTTAACTACTTACTGACTCCAAAAGAATAATAAAATTAACTTCCAGTCTAGTGGAGAGGTACATATAGAAGCAATGGACAACCTCACGATACAAGCTCATTTCTTTGGTGTCACTTTTGGGCTGAACTCAAAAAGAGGCCCAGTAACCAGGAAGTAGAATGATCAGTCCATGGTATAGTCTTCCCTAAATGGTGAGGAACAGAGAGAGGATCCAATATGGCAACTGCTGATTTCTTATTACTACTATTTAAATGTGGTTAATGAATGGAAATGTTCGGTGCATGTAAATAAACATTGAATTCAAAGAATCAATAGGAAAAAGGAAACACGATGAATAGAAAATATCCTGTGCTGGCTTGGTGGCTCACGTCTGTAATCTCAGAACTCTGGGAGACTGAAACATGAGAACTGGAAGTTTGAACCCAGCTTTGGCAAGTTAGTAGCGTAGAAAAGATGCTACTAAATGTTGTCTCTATGTTAAAAAGTGGGGTGAAGCTAAAATGTACCTCAGTGTGAAAGTCCTGGATTTAATTGCCAGTAATGAGAGACAGAGACAGAGAGAGCTGGAGAGAGAGGGGGAGGGAAGAAGAGGAAGAAGAGGAGGTGGAGAAGAAAAATGAGAAGGAGGAAGAGGACAAGGGGGAGGAGGAGTGGGAGGAGGAGGAAGATATTTTCCTAATAATTGTTTTCTTTGTAAATTTGAGATATAAAGAATTAAATGAAATATATTTAATTTCTTTATTTTTACATGTGGCTACTTGTTTAAAATCATATATGTAAATACAACTGTGATATAGATTGATAAATGAGAAGCAGCCAACTTATTCTTTTAAAATAGCAACTCAGTTTTAACTAAGACAAAAACCAAAATTAATTAATGCATTTCTTTTATCCTATATTCAATTGACATATTTTGCATCTATTAAATTGCAGTGGAAAATAAAACTTCTTAAACTGTCTATTCCGTTATGCCTATCCTACTTATTCACTTGCCTATCTTTATTCTGTGAGAAATTATTATTAATATTAAAGGAATTTTCTTAGAAAGTTCTAATATGAAATTAATAGAAATGCTCCATCAGCACTGGCAGCCATTTTTCTCTTTTTCTTAATAATTCCTATATATTTGTTCCTTTTTGTGAAACTGAACATTAGCATACTGTTTTAGTTTATTCACTTCCCAAGATGAATCATTAATCAAGTTTAAAAAATATGAAAGTAAATATATAGGGGCTGGGGATTTATCTCAGTGGCATAAGTACCTGCCTTGCAAGCAGGCAGTCGTGAGTTCAATCCCTGGTACTGATAAAAATGAAAATGACCGAAAAAAAAAAATAAATAAATATATAAAAATATGTCAAATTATATGTCTTAAAGGAAATGTCATTTTTATGTATTAATTTAAAGCACAAGGGGAAATAGTTGGAAACCCAATTTACGTTTTTAACAATTTAAAAAAATTTATTTAAAGAAAGACTAAACAAAACAGAAAATAGGTAGAAATAGTACATATGTTCAGAGAAAAAAATAAACAGTAAGAAATCACTAGTTGATATTGTCGTTTTACAAATAGTTGTTCAAGGTACAAAAATGGAATATGTAAAGTGGGAATTTCAACAGAGAAACTGCAAAAAGTTCTGTTCAACTGTCCAACAAAAAGTTAGTAACATGGTTGTCAATCCTATACACTTAAACATACATGCAGTTACCATATCTTCATTTATGTTTAGATTAAACAAACTAAAGCAGGTTAAAATCAGTCTGAACAAAGAATAATAGTATTGCTGGATTTCACATCATGACACTCCATGAATAGCACTGGGTACTGTAGTGTCTTCTTTTTAAAACTGAATTTAAAGAAAGACTAAACAAAACATAAAATGGGTACAAATAATACATAATTTCAAAGAAAAAAAATAAACAGTAAGAAGTCACTAGTTGATGATTACAGATTGTCTTCTTACAAATAGTTATTCAAGATACTAAAGTGGAGCATATAACATGGGATTCGAACAGTGAGATTACAACCAGTTCTGTTCAGCTATCCAACAAAAACTTAAAAATATGGTTATCTATCCTATACATTTAAACATACATGCGGTTACCCATATATTCAATTATGTTGACATTGAATAAACCCAAGCAGGTTAATATCACTCTGAACAAAGAATAATACTATTGCTGGGTTTCACAATATTACATTCCAGGACCAGCACTGGGTATTTTAGTGTCTCTTTTTCTTCAAAGTATCTGTTCATTTCATCATGTGTCATAAGATCAGTTTTCATAAACTGTTTAGATTCTACACATGCATGAATCTCAACATGCTTCTTTTTTAATTTTGAAAGTAGTAAAAATGCAACAGCACAAGGCAGAACAAAGCCAATCAAGACAATGCAGTGAAACATGTTATATCTCTTTAATTTAACAATAGTTGTTCAGTCAATTAGGTATTGTAAAATCAAACCAAAAATAGAACATTATAAAACCAATTGAGAATACTGATTAGAGCAAAAGAAACATAACAAATCAGTGAAAAAAACCTATGCCTTCGAACAGTAGATAGAAGGAAATCCCCATATTTGCTATACTGCATATGGTCATCCTCCCAAGAGATGTTGTATCTATCCCCAGTAGCTATGGGGGAGGGAGGAAGCAGGAGAAGGGTGCCTGATTTTCAGCCTGCTTCGCAATAGGCTCATAAGTAATGGTTCTCCTCCAGGCCCAAGCTACAGGTGCTTACCAAGAGGGCGGGTGAACAAACTGCCTGAGTTCCTCCATGGCCAGGTCTCTGGAGCTCTGTTCTCCTGGCCCGCACTGCAGATGCTTACCAAGAGGGAAATCCAATTTATTAAGATCTTGTTTTATGCTCTTCAAATATTTTTTAGGCTTCTTCAGACTAAGTATCATATATTTATTAATTTTATTTCTAGATATTTTCTGGTGTTTTGGTAACTGTTACAAATGACTTCTATTTTCATTTTTGATTTGTTTGATTAAAGAAGATGCCTGAGGGGACTCCGGGAGAACATGGCGGACAGACAACAGCAACTACCGGAGGCTCTCTGAAAGGCTCGGCTCAGAGGCCAGGAATGATGCGGACTAAGGAGACACGAACCAGTAGAGATATGCTCTGCTGACTCAGGAACGAACTGGGCTGAGAGAAACCAACTTAGAATACAGTCCTGGCGCTAAAATAGGAACAGAAAAGACTCGGTGTAGAGGCTCGACCCCGCGCCATTGGAAACCGCGATTTGGGTTTCCCACCGCCCGGCGGCTGGCTGCCTCCACAGCGGCTCGGCAAGGAGAGACGCGCAGAGCTCTGGGAACGGGAGTCTGCGAACGGAGTCGAAAACAGGACAGACAAGGAGGCGTACACGAAAACTGACTGGTGGCGAGGTGAGTGAGAGAAACTGACCCCCTACCACAGTTTGACTCCAGCGGAGGACTTTCTGGGCTCGGGCAGTCCTGTAAAAGCAGGGCGCGGTGGCGACTCCAGCCACACATTCCCCTCTTGGACAGGATTGGTGAAAAGTGCCTGGCCTGCGTGACGCTGCTGGCGGACTCCCTAGGCTGGCCTAACCCAGATCCCAGAGCCTGACGGTGGCCCGGAGGAGCGACTGACTCCCGCGTAGGCTGCCTCCTCCGCATCTCCCTGGTGTGCAGCGGTGGGCGGGAACAACTAGCCAGTGCAATTTGATCAGGCTGTGGCTGACAGGCAGGGAAGCCGGGCCTCCTAGGTAAGCTTGCATTTTATAAGGAACAGAAAATATGGGGAAGGGAAGCAACAAAAAAGGCTCCTCGGCCCCCAATCCTGAGAAACAGGCAATAGTGGACACCACACCAATATACATTAAGCGCCATATAGAGAGCCTCATAGACCAATTCAGGAATGAAGTTATCAACGACCTGAAGCTAGAAGTATGCAGAATAGTTAGAGAAATGCTAAGCACCACCCAGGAAAAAACAGATGGTGGAATGGAAGAACAGAAAAAGAGGGGAGAATTGCTTGATGGAGAAAACAGAGAAAGCATTGAGTATGTGAAGCAGGTTCAAAGGGACTATCAAGAAATTAAGAAGTCTATCCAAGACTGGCATAACAGCTTGAAAGAAACTAAGGACAGACTATCTGAACTGGAGGGCAGACATGAAATATGGGAGAATGAAATGAAAAACTTCTTAAAAATAACAAAGAAACAAACAGCAATAATACAAAGACAAGAAGATGATAAGAGGAGCCATAACTTAAGGATTAAGAACATAAAAGAAGAAGTAGGGACACAAACAAGTGAACTACAAAAGCTACTCACAGAAATAATCCAGGAGAATTTTCCTAATTTAGCAAAAGGTAAAGATACTCAGATGTATGAGGCATACAGGACCCCAGCTACCTACAACCCTAACAGAGAAACACCCAGGCATATAATAATAAAAATTCCAGAAATGCAATACAAGAACAGAATATTAAAAGCTGTAAGAGACAAGAAACAGATCACTTACAAGGGAACACACATCAAATTACAGCAGATTTCTCTTCACAAACCATCAAATCACGAAGAGCATGGGGGGAAATAATTCAAGCTTTGAAAGATAATAATCTCCAGCCAAGATTGAGATATCCTGCACAACTGTCCCTGGAAATTGATGGAAAAACGAGGTGCTTCCAGGATAAAGAGGAACTGGGGGAATTTGCAACCACCAATTCAACCCTACAGAAAGTATTGCAGGATATTCTAAAAAAATAAAAATACAAAGAACCCAGAAATAGTGGCGGGGAGGCCACAACGAATGGAGCAGAGAACAAAATGAAGAAGACAAACTGACAGCTACTGACAGAAAAAGAGCTCAACAGAAATGAGACAGAGAAGATTGGATAATAGGAACAGCTATTTTGGAGAAAATGACATCTTCATAGGTAATGCTGATTTAGTACCATCTTGTTTTGAAGTCTCATCTAGCTTTTGTTCTTCTGTCTCCAATGGTCTAAACAGGTTGTATCTTATTGGATTTTGTTATGTACGATAGTATAAGCAAAAACCTTTTAAAGACAAGGAGATTATACAGAGACCATTGTTCATTTTCTGTTAGTCGATTCTAAATACTCTATAATGCTGTCATTCTCTTAAATGGTTTTACATTGTTTTGATATACTTAATGCTACAGTATATGAAGTTGTACTCAAGGACTTCAGGGAGGGAGTCAACATGGTAACTACTTTTGGGTCGGAAATATCTGGTGGTGAAACACTATTCTGCTTAAATGGTTATGTTTTGATCTGCCCTGTTTCACTGTTATGCCCTCTTTTTTCTCAATCTCCACTCCATTATTTACTTTTTTATTTTTATCCATTTAATTAAAGGGAAAAATATAGCAGGATATAATATAGTAACCCACTTTGACTTTCTATTATCTCGATTTGAAGCCCTGTATTACTCTCACCATCTTGTTTTTGACTGAGGTTCCTCTATTCTGTTTTGCTGGATAGTATCAGGTTCGAAAGTTTAGGCATCAGCTGAGAAGATAATGAGATTCATTATAACGCCCATTCTCATTGACTTTTATCTACTTTTGAAGACCTACAATATCTCCAATGTTTTGGTTTTGTCGGTTTTATTCTTTACTGTTTTGTTCAATTGTATTACAACTAATGATATAGGCAATTCTATTAGAAATAGCGGGAGGCATTATGGTAACCATTGTTGATTACCCTGTATTATGTTTTTATATTATCTATTATATCCACCCTTTTGACTTGACCGATTCTGTTCTGTTATGTCACATTTGGTTTTACTCTCTTCCAAAAAAGCAATAAGAACCATGGGAGCAATGAAACCCAAAATGTATAATAGTCACTGTACAAAAGAGAGAAAAAGAAAGTGCTCTAAACTATATAACTGCATGTATATTTAAATGTATAAGATAGAAAATGATATCACAGAGTTTTATTGGATCATTGAACAGAACTGTTTGCAGTATCATTGTTAGAATGTCCACTCTACAAGCTTTAATTTTGTGACTTGAACAATTATTTCTAAGATGGCAATATGTAATCCATTAACTAGTGATTTCCTACTGCGCATTTTTTTCTTCTGTAAATCTGTATAACTTGTACCCCTTCACTGTTTTTTTTTCTTTCTTTTCTTTTCTCCTTAAATAAAAATTAAAAAAAAAAAAACAAAGAAGATGCCTGAAACTTCTATATTCATCTAATGAACAAATATCAAATTAAATAATCTCTACAAATTAGGTTCATATGAATATTTTTAAATGCAGGCATGTAATGCATATTCTAAGTTAATACATTCTCCTGTTACAATCTATTTTACATTATAGTATATTAATTGGATGGACATCCACCAAAATCCTGATTAATAGTGATGATAGCATTCATTTATGTTCTGATCCTGATTTTAAGAAGCATAACTTTTACATTTTACAATTTAAAATAAATTTGTGCTCCAGGAATTAACTCAGTGGCTCAAGCATTTACCTAGTATACATGAGGTCATGAGTTTAATCCCTGCTTCCAACAAAAAGACATTTGCTAATAGTTTGAGATAAAGAAATAAAGATAGGTATCTTCCTATTATTATTTTTCTTAAATTTATTTTTACTTAGAATGAATTTGAGTTCTCCTTTAACTTCTTGGCATATTACTTATATATGTTGTGAATGTCATTTTTACTTTAATGTTAAAACCTTGTTCCACTTCAATTGGTTAATTGACACTGAAAAGTTTTGGCATACTTAAAATAATCTTATCTTTCTCGTGGTATTCTGTTCTGATATATGGCATCAATATTTTATTTTGAATTTTCATATCTGTATTTAGCAGTTAATTTGTCTATATTTTCACTATCTTTACCAAATTTAAGACAACTTTTTGGTAGCCTATAACTTTTTTGTTTATTTTTTATGAACACACGTTAATTGTACACATCTGTGGGCATCAGAGAGATATTTCTATCCATGCGCCCAATGTGCACTGACCAAATCAGCTACTCTTTTCCAACCCACATGCCTGTACCCTTCCCTACCTCCAGTAACCACTGTTCTACTTCAGGTTGGCTTTCTTTTTTAGTTTCCATGAATGGGTGAGAACCCAGTACTTGTCTTTCCATGTCTGGATTATTTCTGCTAACATAATATTCTCCAGTTTCATCTACTTTGTTGCAAATGACAAAATTTCATTGGTCTCTATGACAGAATGATTGTCTTTCCATACAGATTATCTACCCACATATCTTGGATGAGCTTAGACTGATCTTATAGTTTAGTTATTGTGAATAGTACTACGAGAAGCATGAGCATGCCAATACCTTTTCAGTATACGTAGCTAATTTCCTTAGGAGATATGTACCCTAAAGTTGGATGGCTGGGTCATAGAGCGGTGGTATGGTTGCTTTTTTTGAGAAACTTTATGCTATTCTTCACAACGGTTTTACATATTTACATTATCACTAACATTATTTGAGTTCCTTTTTCTACAGTCTCATGAGTATTTATTAGTTCTGGGTAGGATTTGTCAATTTCTTCTACCAAAAGGGTACAGTAGAGGTGATGAGATGTCACTCTAGGTTTATACTGTATCACATATGATTTAGTCTTGTTGGAAGATTGGAGCTAAAGAATCCTACTGTTGGCTTGATGAAATAAGCAACCAAATTCAACCAACCCACTTGGCAAGGAATTCAGGGCAACCTCTAACAACAGCAGGAATTTCCCTTCAGACTGAAGGTCACTTCTGATTAGCAGCTTCCTGCTATCTCACAGGCAAGAGTGCTAACAAAAACGCCAGGCATTTGCAGGCAAAGTCTCTGGTAACCTCCAGATGCCTGGAAAGAGGCAGGTAACTTTCCTGCCTTTTGTGGTTCCTAAGCAGAGGCATGGGCTGACCCACGTCTGACCTCCTAACGTATAGAAACCAGGAGATATTTTGTTCTCTAGAATTTGAATTTCTCATATAAGAGAACAATTTGGTATTAAGCTTGGGTATCTGACTTACTTCTCTTAACATTATGGTCTCAAGATGCATCGATTTTCCTATAGATGATTTAAGCTGATTCTTTTTTATAGTAGAGAAGGAGTACCGTTGTGTATAAATGCCCTCCTTTTATTTGTTTATCTGTTGGTGCTCATGTAGGTTGCTTCCAATATTAAAATATAAAAATTGAAAAAAATATCTACTAGAGAAAGCAACCTTTGAGAAAAAAATGAAATGATAAATGTATTGCTTAAAACTTCTAAATTTTGATAATTTAAGCACTGATAACAACTAATACATATCTGTTCTGAATTCTATCAACGTGTTTGCCTGTTTAGAACTTTATATAAATAGAATCATTAAGTGTATGATCCTTTGCTTTTGGCTTCCCTAACTCAACTTTACATCACTTCTCCACCTCTATGGTGCCTAAATATATACAAATTTTAAATTTTGTCTATTTTTCTGTTGGTTTTTGCAAATGTCTCTTGGCCTATATATCTTTCTACCAGACAACTGTAGTCAGTCTCGATTATTTCTGGAGTTAGAGTCCCAAGCAAGAGGCTGATAAAAAGTACAGGAAAAAAAAAAAAAAAAACCAAAAAACAAAAACAGCAATTGTCCATCTTCTGATTCTCTTCTATTATATTTTATTCCTAAATTATAGCAAATAACACATTATAACTTTTATTTGTGAGTTTTTATTTAAGTCTGAAGTTATGCAGACAAGTTTATCTTTAATTCAATTTGCAATTTTAATATCATCCCCAGTTATTTTGGGTGAATATTACTTAGAAATCCCGGTTATAAAAAGTTTTATTTTGCCATGAGCTATTGTGGAGTGTTCTCATAGAGCTGTAAATGAGCTCAGTTTTCATTATGCAAATGACTGGAACCAGACTAAATTAAATAGGTTCAGTTTGGTGGCATGATTTCAGGGATCTAATTTGGGGGTTTCAGGCCTCCAGGCTGAGAAAGCAATGGAAGCTACATTATGATGCTCTTGATAAATAATAAAGCATTTCAAGTAGAAATTGCATGGAAAGAGATACAACCTACGAGAGTTGAGAGGAAGGGGCGAAGAGACCTAGGAGGTACTCTTGGTGACACTGTCTGATGCTCTCCCACGCCAGAAGGTCACCTGAACAATGGATCCCACTACAGGTGATCAAATTTCAGGACAGACTCTTAAAGGATCACTCATTTATTGTTAACAACTTCTTCCTGATAAACTCAAAAATATATACTCTCAAATATTTGGTATTTCAAAAGATAGGCAGAGGCACACACACAAATAAATGTCCTAATGCACTGAGCACTGAACTAAATCTAAAAAAATATCCTGAGTGCCTCTGCAGAGAAAGCTATGCATCCCAACAGATAACTTCAACATTCAGCATACTGGATTCCTCCTTAGATAAAGTATGATGGTAGGAAAAGGGTGGGTTAGATCAGAGGAGTTGGCAGAGACAACCTTGAAGCCTTAGATACTGCGCTTTAAAGGTGTTAAAGAAAATCTAAGTAACACATTCTCCCAACACTCACTGTTAACCCTGACTTCTTGTGTTTGGAGCTTGCATTACCCCACCATGTTGAGTATGGGTAGACTTGTGATTTTCTTCTACCACAAGAAAAATGTTAATATACCACTTATACTATAATGATTTCAAGTAAAGAAAATTGTTTATCTGAAGGAACCTAGTTAATGATTAGTTACTCATATTTTTAATTCCATTTCACATTTTCTTGTTTATTCTACTGTGACACATTCATCCTGAGTATATGTATTTAAGATTCAAAAAATAAGTACACAAATCCACATTCTTGTCTAGACCATGAGAATGCCTAATCTGTAAGACAGTTGTCAACCATGTTAGAAAATATAACAGGCATTCTTTTATGAGTACATCACCTAATCAAAGAATAAACATTGCTAATCTGTGGATAATGTGTAGAGAATTCTGTAGATTCTCTCTTCTCGCTAAAAACTGTTGAAACACATAGAGAGACATCAGTCCCTAGGCCAAAGAAAAATGCAAGGATAAGCTTTAACAATTTTACATGAAATATGGCTAAAAACAAAATCAACAACAAGAAAGTAACTTTCACAATGAGGAATGGCTATTGGTCAACTTTAGAAAAAAAATAAATTTGCAAGTTTTACTACTTTTCTTCTTATACAACATACATGAATGGCAAGAATAAAAAAGACGATATCTTATGGTTAAGAAAATTATATATATAATATCATATATATACGTATATATACATACATACATATATATACATATATACATACATATATATATATATATATATATATATATATATATATATATAAAATTACCTACCAATTAACCTGTAAGGGCAAAACACTATTACTCCTGCCCAATATAACAGCTCATCTATTTTTCTCAGGTAGAAACTTGTCTCAAACTCTAATATCAAAAACAAAAGAAAGGGAGGATAGTCTTTTTAATTGGTTCAGAATATCTAAATAAGACTCTAATGAGAACTGTAATTATTTTGGTGAAATTGTCTAAACACCCAACCATTCTGCCTCTGAACAATTAGAAATGAAAGAAGTAGTTATTTTTCAAAAGCCTTATGGTACTGCCAGGGAATTGTTCTTGAATAGGAAGGAAAAGGTCATAATAATTTTTTCCAAGCTGTTTTTAAAGTATTGTTATCACACTACTTACAGTTTCAAACTAGTCAAAGATGAGTTTAACAAAATGGTAAAGTGCTCAGGGCTAATGTTCTGTCGCAGTCTTCAGACAATTTCATATGCAGCTCACACTTCCTAGCCTAAGCCTTTCAATTGTCGAAGTCCCCAAAATTCACCCAGAGGGAAAAATAACCACTCTTTTTGCTGTTGGGAATCGAGCAGCCAAGTCAACTGCTAGCTGGTACCAGTGGCAGGTCACAGAGGGAGGTGTTTATCTATCAGGTAAGCCCAAGTCTCTTCCCTCAGATCCCAGTCTGGTATAATCCCACCTAAGAGCCATCTCTGTTCTGCTGTTTGTTTTACAACATCCCCAGCAACGTCTATGCAATGCATGCTGAACCTGTGAGCTGCAGTCCTGAGACGGCAGTGCCATTTTAATGAGATATTTCTCCCCAGACCTCAAAGACTGTTTTCAAGTGCTTTATACAAGAATCCTGGCCTGTTGTTTTGAAGATAAAACCAGAGAAAAATGCAAGTTTCTATAAACCAGAGTAGATTTGGATGAACCACTAGTAAGAACATTTCATTTACCTGGGATAAGGAATAGCAAACAGGGACTGAGGAGAACGGCCAATCTTCAACAATGAAAAAGACAACATACAATTCTGAATAAGCCTCAGTGGCAGAGGTCATTTCAAATGGCCTTGTCAAGTTTTAACCTGGGAGAAAATACTTCACTTCACATGTGCGTGTTCAGCCTGTAAGCAAGGGAGCAGGCCAACCACAGGCCTAAGCAGAGGACTGTTTACCAGCACCCTGGCAAGCCTTGCGTTGCCTTGAACCATTGTTAATTGGGCTCACAAATGACCATCAGTACCTGCTGTGGATTTAGGTATTTGATCAACATTTCACTTGAACAGAATGTAGAAAATTCTTCTATGTTGCAGAACAGATTCTAAATTCTAAGAAGATGACTATTTGTTTAAGGCTATTCCCAAAACCTTGAGAATGACTCTTATTTAAAACCCAAAATAGATCCTGGAACCAGACAGTACATGGAGAAGACCAGACTCCCTATAATTCAGACTCCCTGCACCCCAAGTTCAACTTTTGTTTTCCTACTCTTTGCTCCTAGGCTTCTAACACAGAGACACAGCAATACTGGATATCAGCAGTACTTCCTTCCTGAGTTCTCTTTATTGAGTCCCAATACCTCAGTCCCCACCTTCACTGATTAAGGTGTGTTTTTCCTCTTTTCCCCTAAGGAAATAACAACCAGGTCCTTATTTGCATTTCTTATGAAAAAGATTTTGCTTAAACACCAGCTCGCTCTATGTGAAGTGTATGTATTTTTGAACTTGAGAGCTAATCATCACCCAATTACCATCTTATGCAATACTTGAGAACTTTGTTTTTCTTGTTTTCTACACACCTGATATATCAAGAAGTCCAGGTTATGTAGGGGAATCAAGCTGCCATATATTTATCAAGATTATGAAAATCAGTACTCAACTGGAAGAAAGAGATGGATACAAAACAAGTGTATATTAAACAGATTCAGAAAATAATCCTGAGTCTTTGGGCCTCTCTAAACATTGGATCATAGGACACGGAGGGACTCTAAAGTCCTGTCATCCTCTGAGTCATCTCTGCTCAACCAATTCTGTATTTATTCTTAAAAATGCTAACACTGGGAAACTCAGCCTTGACCAAGGTAACTCATTCCACTTTTCAATGTCTGATTCTGTTTTTCCTTTTGTTTCTTGGATTACATACACTGAACTGAGATCTTTTTCCCAAATTAAATGACCTGGTTTGGTTGTCCTCACTTGGAGCTGACTAAGAGGAACAGCTCTTCCACAGCCTTTCAGGTATTGGGAGACCCCTACCCAGACATTGCAGAATTCTTTCCACTGTATTGCTTCCCACTGAATATATGCCTATGATCAAAAATTACAAGTTTTAGAAGATCAATAGTGACCAAAGGAAGTAAAATATAAGTGAGATAGGAAGATGGAGAGAAAATGTGACTAGACAAAGACAAAACTGAGAGGTGCTTCTTCAGGAAGCCACCGAGGTTTCCCTCAGCCAGTGGAGAAAAGAGCACTCTGCAGGGCGCAGGCTGGTGTCCATCCAGATGCTCATCACTGTGGAACAAGTGGAATTGGTTCCTTCCCCTAGGGTCACACCACAGAAAGAACATTGTCTTGGAGGATTTGCTGAGCTGGACACATTGTCATATAATCTCAGTGTCATCTGGGGCAATTAATTACCTCGTTTTACTTCCAGGCTCAACCACCAGGAGTTTGTAGTACAATAGACTATAAAGTTATTTTGCCTCTAATCTTCAGTAATTCTGTGATTCATGTTAAGCTAAAAATAATTTGTGTCCACTATCCAAATTTTCATGCAAAACAGAACTGGCATATTTGAATAAAAGTGTTATTGATCATAACCATATGATAATGATTATCATTTATTAAATAGCTAACATGTGCTTTGATAGTATTTTCATGGTGATCGCAGCATCCTTGAGAGTTAACCTTAATTATCTTCATTTTTACACAGAATAAGCAGGAACTCAGAGCAGTGAGTAACTTCTCTATTGTCCCCTAACTAGAGGTTTCATAGTCATCAGTCTAAAGATAAAATAAGAACATTCTTTAGATGAAACCATTAAAATATATATAGTTTAAATGTAGCATCTCAATACACAGAAGTGAGTGCACATCCCTTGCTTCTTTATTATTTATCGTAGTCTCAGGGGATAGATTGAAGGAAGAGTGGAGTAGAGCAGGAAAGAAGGGACAGTAAGGGAAAGGGCATGCCATGGAGCTATTTGCAACTGATCATTGCTTCTTGTACAGAATCCTATGAAGTACACCTTTTCATATACTTTTCACTATATTGAACCTCTGTGCAGAAATATGAGACAAGATTTTTTTCTCTTCTTTTTTCTGTTTTTGCTGCTAGAAATTGAACTCAAAGCCTTTCACACGTTAGGCAAGTGCTGTACTAAGTCCAAATTTCCAAAGTCCAAGTCCAAATTTCCATTTTTAAGAGCATACATGCCTTCTTTTTCTTCTATGAAATTACAGATCCCATACACTATTGAATCTGCTTCAAGGTACGAAAGACACAATGTCTAGAAAGACTCAGGCTGAGGGACTGGTATAAAAGCTCCACTCACACTCCTCCTGCTTGTCCCAAGACTGTATTTGATAGTCATTATTTCTGATTTCTATCATGTTCTGTAGATTCTCATTGCATTTGTCCAGCCCTCTAACTGATCCAGATGGTTCCCTAGTAGGGAGAACTTTTTTCCTTGATACACTGATACCCTCAATAGTTTTACTCCTGTAAAGTCAAGGTTTTAGAGCTGTTCATTCTTACTTATTGAGGATATAGAAACATAAGGTGCTATAGTGAACTATGGAGATTAAAAAACAAATGTTCCCAATAGCTGTTAAACAGAACCAACCCCAGCTCACCACGGTAAGCAGAGCTTCCACCTCCCATCAGTATAGCCACTCTTCTATTCTTTTTCTGATGGTTTAAGAAACCACAGCAGCTACAAAGAAGTGAGACCTTAAGGTTCCCTTGAATCATTAATGTCTCTAAGAGAAGCATTCTTTCTCCAGAATCTGTGACCACTAATATGACAATTGGTGAAGGGATGACCAAGAAAAGAAATTGAGAGTAAGTCGAGAAGAGCCAGTTCGGCCTCTGCTCCCTAGCGCTCCAGGTGAACTACCTACAGTGAGCAGTGTCCATGTAGTACACAGACTGCATTCTTGTGATCATTGTCATAACTCCACAGAGAACTGTGCCAAACCTTCCCAGCTAACCTATTCACAGTTGATGGATTTTATTGTAAGAGCAGTGTATCTGCTTTCAAGCAATCATTGTTATACAGCTCCTTTGTCACGAAAAGGTCAGCTTTTCTGAAATAATGGTGTTTTGGCTACCATGATGATGAACAAATAGTTTGTACATCTTTCAGTACTCATAGAAGAATCAGTAAACACAAGGAAGAAAAAAATAGATCTGAGTTCTTGTAAGAAGGGATTTAGTGGAGGGGACACACTGTAAGTGACTTGAAATCAAGTGGCCAGTTGGTCTTCTGGACTAATGATGCCAGGGGAAGGGAACAACCTTACAGTCGGCCAGCTTTGCAGTGCAGGCTGTGCTATAAATTCAGAAAACGAGTCTACTTAATGCTGTCCCACAACCTCTCTGGCTGTTTAATGTGCTTTGAGTTAGTAGTTGGTTATCTCAAACTTTTTATGTTCTTTTCAAAATTTCCAATGAAGAATCCCCAAAGATACATATTCCTTATAATTATCATTTATCCAATCCATTCATAACCATAGCTGGTACTTCACCTTCCACTTGGATTTCAGCCTTATTGGTCACAACTGGAAGCCTCTGCGAGTGTAACTAGTCTACTTTTCCCTCTCAATGGGATTCTTATTGTTATCAGAGTAATCTAATTTCAAATTCACTTCTGCTTTCTGCAGTGTGCTCGCATATCACCTATCTTAATCTTCCTGATCCACGAAGTCAGGTCTAATGCAAAGATGTACATGGCTTTATCCAGCAAGGGCTGGAGAGCAGGACTGAAAGCAAACAAGCTAGGAAGTAGATCTCACAGTTCCATCACGAAGTACAACCTGTGACATCCACTGGTCACCTGTCTACACAGAAGAACTAAGACGGGAGTCATGAAGCCATCCTGTTCGGTTGAGCCTGGGTGAGTTTGGTCACAGTCTATCTCTGCAGCCTCAATTGAAGTAAGACTCAGGTAAGACCAACAAGCTTTTGGGCAGGGGTGTAACTAAGGTAGAATGGTCATGCTTAGCATGTGTGAGGTCCTTGGTTAGATCCCCAGAACCTCATAAAAAACTTTGAGATGCTACACAAACACTGTTTGATGCAGTGACTATAACTGAGAACAAGTAAGCACATTTATGATTTATTATGATCTCCCTGATATCCTGAAGTCATTTATCTTAGTTACCCCACTTATTTTATATTTTTTCTCCCCAATCAAAGGATTTAGTATATCCCAAACTTTCTGATGAATCACAAAGCCTATAAAGTTAGTTACTCAAATAGTGGGTAGAGATTCATCTCTAATCTGCTCTGAATATGTAGGCATCTCCCCCATTTATTTCCTGGTTAGAAGTGAAAACACAATAGAGAAACATAACAAATGTCTTACTTTACTTGTGCAAACTGAGAGCAATGAAAAAGGTAAACTAATAGAAATTAGGAAATATAAATCAAATTTACACATTTTTCCAGGGCTAATAAGGCAAGATATAGCATCACTTGTACAATACAAATAATTCTCCTTTATTGTCAGTATTACTGTGTATAATTTTTCACACTGATAGCAATCCTTTATATACTACTTATACGAATACTCTGTTCATAGTTCTACTTGAAGTAACTATAGAAACAAAGCAAAGAGCATGACCAGAAAGCTGAATCACGAAAGGAGATTATAAAGTATCAGTAAACAATGACATTATAAAACATTATAAAACAAAGCAATTCAGATAATCACAAATTCATATCACATAATCACATGCTACAGCAGCTCAGACAGGCTCCTTTCAGACTTTACAGTGCCTTCTCCCTCTGACAGCCAGGCCATGCTCCAGGAATATGTTCCCACACATCACTGAAAAGAAACGCCCCAAACACTTTTTCCATAGTCTCAATGCAAATAAAATAATTTCAAAATGCATCTAAATCATAGATGATAAATAAATGCTCATTAATATGAACAAAGTATAAGATCAGCATAGCCAGATTTATGTAACATAATTTTCTTTCTTGACCAAGGTTGTATGATTTATTTTCAAGTTCTTGGGTTGAATGTCTTGGACATTTCTCCTAAGACTTTATTCTGTCCCAACTATTTTCCTGAGTGTAGATTGATATAAAAAAAAATCAGTCTATAGTTAGAAAAACGAGGAAGTAGAAGAATTCTGCTTTCCTTCAAAGACTGAAGCCATAATTCCAAACTGTGCCTAAAGTCCAGGTACTATGAATAATAACTATGTCTATAAATTACTTCTATTGCTTAATATAAGTTTAATGGGACTTTAATACTTACAAGGAGGAAAAAAGCCCTCAGCGCACATTCACGACTCCTAGGTAAAGGTTGTCTCCCACAAAACTATTTGAAGGACACAACATGTTTGAAAGTTTTATGCACATTTAGAGTGAACTTGCTTCCGTTTTTAACATAGTACAAGGCAGATTTAAGCACAGCCTCTTCATTCACTCCTTATGTCACTTGTGCATTTATGAAATTCCCTCCTACTGAGTGGGGCACGGAACCTGGAATTTGGGCGCATCCAGAGGAGTGTGTTCAAGGTTCCAGCAACTTAGATGTACCCAATACCTTTCTGATTAGATTGTCTCCCTCTCCCTTGCTGGTCTGGGGAAGTAAACAGCCACATCTGAGTGCTCCTAGAGAAAGAAAAGCATGTGATAAAACTGTAACTCTTGCAGTTGAAAACAGCCTCTCGCCATGAGCCAGCAAGAAGCCATGTATGTTTCAGCCTCCAGGAGATGACTTCTGCGAACAACCTGAGTAGACTGGAAAGGAGTTTCTTTCCCAAATCCACCTACACATGAGCATGCAGCCACAGGGCCTTGATTACAGTCTTACAGACCCTAAGCAGAGAGCCAGGCTCAATAGTGGCAGGAGTCCTTAACTATAGGACTCTGAGTAAAATGTACTATTTGAAGCTGCTATGTGTTTAATATGTTCTTATGCAGCAACAGAAAGCACAGTCACAGGGCAATGGCTAACCATTGCAAGCTGCAGTATCAGAAGATGCCTATGACTTGGGGTTCACAGGAGACTCCACAACAGAATGCTAAGTTTCAGACCTGGCCTTGTCATGGTTCTGTCACCTGTTCCTTATAGGAAATTCCTGTGTGTCATCTTTTAAGGTAGAGATGTGGGGTTGTGGTAGTTTTTAATGATGGAGAAGCTTACACACCATAATCGAAGATTTTTTTTTTTTTTTTTTTTTTTACTCCTCTGAACAAGTTTGGACCAAAAAAATTTGAAAAGATTTATTTCTAGAATATGGATCAATAGCTAATTTGAAACTAAATTACTAGGCCTGATTAGATGATTCATAAATAACAGCAATGACAAACAGACAAAAGAAACAAGCTATCCAGTCAAGTGTCCACTCACACAGTTGACTCTTTTCACATCTCTTTCTGTGATTTTTCAGAAGTAGAAGTATTCCAGCAGCTATAATTTAAAACTTTATAATCCCTAAACAGAGGTTAATATACCCAGCACCCGCCTTTTCCTGGGGCCTTCACAGCATCAGAAGATGGAATCACACAACACCTACCTTTGTGCGGTTCCTATTAGAAGCAGTACTAAAGTCCCATTGATGAGTTCCAAATCCAGTTCTGTCCTTTATTAACAAGGAAACAGGGTGAGCCACACCCTCTCTTTAAGTGCTTATGAACCCACTATGATGGTAGCAATTCTTAAATAATGGTCGTATTACAAAGCTTAAAAGTGAAAATGTGTATTTTTTAGGATAAAGATTTTTGACATCAGAAGATCCAGCATCTGTGAGTCCTATCCATGAATGGCTGCTTTTAGCCTGGCTAAGACTCAGATTCTCATTTCTAGAGTGCAGGAGTCCTCTATACCTCACATTTACATTTTTAGGAGAAGTATGGCTTGACAGAAAATGTTCATTAAGTGCCCATTATTACCATTTGAAAATATCTATCATATCATATTCTCCTTCTATCCTACTCTCACTGTTGAATTCCTTTCTCCATAGATTTTTTATCACTCTTTCACGTCTCTCTTCTACCTACAGTTCAGTGATAATTCTTTCAGAAAATCTGAAATTTCACACAGTTGCTAGAGATTCAATTAAAAAAGACACTTTATCAACCTGAAGTTTATCTCAGTGGTAGACAGCTTGTCTAGCACACATAAAACCTTGGGATTAATCGAATATTCTCTAGGAATTTATTTATTATAAAACATAAAAGAAAGGTATATGCCGGGGATTTAGCTGGCTTAAGCACCTGCCTGGCAAATGCAACATTGTAAGTTCGATCCCTGGTACCAAAACAAAAAAACAAAACAAAACAACAACAACAAAAAAAAACAAAGAAAAGAAAGGTATATTCAAATTTTCAAAGTGTTTAGGAAAACAGAGTATAGTAGCATAATTTCTTCTTTGGCATACCTAGGTAATATAAATAGCTGTATTCCATAAGAAATATCTATGATATATACGCAGTACTCTAAATTATCATGTAGGCATCAAAACATTCAAATTGTTTTCTTCCATAATATTATTTGCAATTCAGTGGAAGATGTTTTATTTACCACCAAAAAGGAATTTTAAAACATCTAAAAAATTATAGATGGAACAAATGTTTCATTTGTTTGCTTTAAAAATTTCAGAACACTTGAAAAAATCCTCAACAAACAAGAATAAATGTAAACTTTCTCTTATTTTTCAGAAGTCTGAACCAAAAGTAGAAAATGGAACTGAATTAAACAGACATGCTATTATGATGAAATTGAAAAAATGCAAGTGATTTTTAAAGACAGATAGTGGGAATGTTGGGAATGGGCTTTATTGAATTGAGTGAGAACAGGATAAAATACCAATATTCTACAGATGAGCTGGTAAATAGTGAGCTTTCGATTAAGCATTGTATTAACCACCGCCATCTGACTTTCAGTGGAAACTAAGTGAATCATAGAGCAAAGGGAAATTTTGAGTGACTAAGTTGTTTAATTTCCTTTGTTAAGGTATGAGATAAAATTATTCTTAAACAAAATTAGCCAGTAAAAATCTCAAAACAGTTTTTTATCTATGACATTTCATAGTATTTTTAAAAAAATATAATAAAATATCATCCCTTGGATGGTTGAAGAAAAAAAATTCAGTAGGAGAGAAGCAAGCTAACAATCCATTAAAGCCATTAGGTAGCCAGTTGGCTCTACTGGATCATGGTAAAAGACTCCTTTCTTTCCTACCTACTTAAAATGCTATGGTAACTCACACAACACTGTTGATCAGATGGATTGGCAGTTGAACCAGTGCTGTAGGGTGACAGTGCCCGTCTGCTTGGGAACCATAACTAGGAGGTGGGGCATTCTTTTATATCTAAAGAACCAATCTGAGTACATCTTCTGAACTGGTCTATGAACCCTTCTAGAGTTGCTAAACTGGATCAGCCAATGATCATCCATCCCACCATGTTCAGAAAGAATTTCCCAAGTGAAAGTGATGTCATCAGCACGCTGAAACTTTTGGAAAACCAGAGATGAAATATGAACGGAGTTGATGGTGTACAAAGGTATAGTTTGGAATATTGTAAAATTCTAACTCCTATAAATCCTCTTTGTTCTGCCTATTATCCAATATCCTTCCTAGTCCTACAAGCCACTCCCCATTCTTTATCAAGTTAAATTGAGTTGTGTTTCTGTTTCTTGAAGAATAAAAAGTCTTGTCATCTACAAGTGTATGGTTTCAAAATGTAATTCTTGTTCCATTTTATCCTGTTCCATAACAGCAGAAACTGAACTTAAACTTGATTTTAAGCATAAAAGTAGTCAGAAATTTCGAGAAGGTGTTTAAATAAATATTAACTATGTAGCTTGCATCTCACCTGTGTCTCAGAATGCGCTTTTTTTATTTTCTTCCTCATTAAGACAGTAGAAACTTTTATACAAACATACATATTTGGAATAATTATTCAAAAAATTAAGAATAACACAGCATTAACTTTCTTCAAATATTCAGATTCAGAAAATACTCATTCAGAAAATGTAGCTATTCTATTCAGGAGAAACGATAATGTACCTTTTAAGGTAAATGACAAAAATCACTAGTTCCAGAGCTGTTATGATTCTCAAATTGAATTCTATGGAGATACAAACGTGAGAGAAGGAGAAGAAAGCAAACCTCCAGAAAGAGAGCAAGACATGTTCTGTGTCTTGGGTTTTGTCCTCTGCATGACAGAAAAAGTACTCATTGGGTATCCCGTTATATTGACTCAGAGGACAGTACGTGGCATAAGATTCGCTTGGTCCAAACTTTGGCTCTACTGAGATTCAGGATCTGTAGAAAAATCACCTAATTCAGCTGACTCACCAGTAAGTGTAGGATATAATATTACCACCCTAAGGACTGAATCAGTCATTCACAGAATCACTTTTGTATGGATACCCTCAACCTTTTAGGTCTGTCTATATTCCACTCTTGTCTTTCTACCATGCTTTCCTTATAGCCAACCTTCTGCCATGCCAGATATGCAAAGCTTCTATCACCTCAACAACCAACTTGGTCCCAATAGGCATTATTCTACAGCTACAGCTTTGCTAGGTTCTGCTGACCTCTCCCGTCTCTTGCTCCTTCTACCCTAGCGAAAGCAGCAGTTTTTCTCTGTAACTAATCCTGGTAACTTGCCAACATCTGTAAATTTTTCTTAATCTGCAGATGATCTCTTAATTAAGCTCTTGAATCACCCCATTTCTTTATGTCACCCCCTTTCCCACTGAGTCCTTGAATTCTAGAAGGATACTCATTATGCAGTACATAATAAATAAGGTTGTCTACTAGATACATTGCCGAAATGGAAGTGATAACTTTTTCTGATGGGCACAAAAATCATTAAAAGAACAAATAAACACAAATGATTCTAAAGAAACATTACAATTCAAAACTTTAAGAACACAAGACTATTTCTTCATTCTGAAACAGTGCCCAGGAGACCTTGGGTTGTAAAATGCAATACCAGTAACATCTTTAAAATATTCAGAAATTGAGAGTATTTGGGGAAAAAGATAAGTGTACCATGACACTTAAAAAATTGCTGCTTGCTTTTATTTAAATAGAATACAAAATGTATGAGGAATAAAATATAGACCAAGAGTGAAATTAAGAAGTATTTTAAAAATAAGTTAAATTGTTGAAAAGTGGGTCCACTAGAGCATGGTTATCTTTTTATTTATTTTTAGATATATATTACTATACATCCTGCTGTACAAATCTGCAGCAGTCATCAGGAAATACAGAGATATTGAGTAGGTCTGAAATCTAGTTTGATCACTTGGTGAAAATGTACCAACTAACTTATAGAAATTATCAAGAGGAAAGATTATGAAAATAAATGATTTCTAAGTTTTTCATCATTGTTATTTAAGAACTGAACAGAAGTTAGCAAAATGAATAATGCCATTGTTAGTTGCAAGGAGAGTAAAACAAGTAATCATGAAAAATACTGATAATACAGATGCATGCTTTATCTTGTACTCTACGCATTTTAATGAGTAAGCCATAGCATATGATCTCATGGTTGTAAAAATATAATTTTTCTTTATTAGCATTTTTCTCTCCTTATAAACAAAGAAGATGCATGCCCTTTAAAAGTCTTGTCATGTGTTTTAATAATCTGTACTGAAAGTTATCGGCAACTTCCTTTAGAGAGAAGTCCCATAAGCGGAAATAAATGCCAGACCAAACATTGCTGCTGGCTTGTTTCTGCGAGTCTGCCAAAAGGATTACATATTTACAAATAGAATGTATTCTATTATTAGTTTTTAGTATACTGCAAAACTGCAATAATTTTCCATTTAATAGGAGGAAAGAAACTCAAAACTTCCCCATTTCCAGAGAATTGTTTCTTAAGGGAGAAAAATAAAAAGCTATGCCCTTCTCAGCAGAAATCGTTGCCAGGATGAGAAGGTAATATATTTCATCTCCCTGGCCTATTACAATTTCAAAAGTCCCATTTTTGCCTCCTCACTTCTCCTTCCAGCTGCATACTGTCTCCCCAGCTCTTCTAAATTGATAGGATATCATTGTTTTTATTCTCTCCTGTTAAAGGTAAAAACCATGCCTGGAATATTTACCTTTGATCTTTGTATACTGGGCAAAGAAAATACAAGCATCAAGTCAGATTAAACGTAAAACAGTGACAAATTTCTACCGGCACAGTCAGTGAAGATAGGTCAAATCGGAGAGATTGAAGGTAGCGTTTAAACATACACAAAGTAGTTTTTATTAGGGCAGTTCAATGAACTGGTAAGCAATTCATGTGCTAAGAATTCTGCAAACTAAAGTATTTTTTTTCTCTAGTAGTTGGGGGAAAATAACTATATATTCAATACTAACTGCATAATACAGTGTAATAGAAACTTCTGCCAACTCCTGACTTTATAAATTGAATGCTACTGGAAAAAGATCTAGAAATATGTTAAGTTGTCAAACTATATCAGTAAAGGAGGAGGAGGCTGCAAGCAGGGTACCAGCTGAGAATCTGTATTTGTTCTTAGAGTTCTGGCTAACTCTTTTCTATAACTGGTCTCTAATCCATTAGATCCAGATCTGCATTTAATATTTAAAATGAGTTTAGACTCAGCATAACTGAGGAAAAGATGAACTTCAGGTCTTCCTGATCAAAGCTGGGGAGTATTTCTATGTCAACGCAGTAAAAAATGACAGTAACATCATGTCAGCATTAGTCAGTGAGCTTTGGTTCAAACAGCTTATAGGAAAACACAGAGATAAAGCCTTTGATAATGCTTTTAGGTATCTTAAAACAGAAATTGGTGCTTAAAAATCCCCTTTGGTTTGAAGCATATTCCTTCTCTGTTAGGTCAGAAAATGAAATGGCATGCTTGTGGTGGGGCATTCTAGTGCTGGTTTAGTGGTTTACACCATTCGAGATTGAGTTTTAGTGTCATTGGGCTGTGCAATGTTTATTGGATACATGACCACCACATTCCCGTATTTCCTTTCTCTCTGACCTCAGGATCAGTGGGATTTCTCTTTTGTTGAAGCCTGGTATAGTGAAAAACCTTCAAAGTCAGCTAATATTTTATATAAAGTCACTACTATGTTTTCCATGTGATTTGTTTCCCACAGGTTCATGATGTAGAAGTCTGGTGTCCATGGTGGGGATGAGGAAGACAGTGCAGAAACTTAAAGGAGAATATGGATCTCAAGAGAGGGCCTTAGGTCATTGGAGGCAACTTTCAGTAAGGTCCAGTGAAATTCTCATGGGACTCTGAGTTACTTCTTATAACAGACAGTGATTATAAAAGTTCAAACCTGATCTTAGTATCTCTTTCTTGCTTCTTGTCCTGGAAATATGGTTTCTCCCTGTGTCACAGCTGTCCCTGCCATGACTCCATCTACCTTCATTCTGGCCTATACCAGAGGCTAAACAAGTGGGTCCAACCAATCTTGGACCTTCAGATTCCAACACTGTGAGTTTAATAAACTTCTTTTTCAGTATCCACCTTCAGGTATTGTATTATAGAAATGAAAACTGGCCCAACACAATCACTGTTTCGTGACATGTAAAGGCTGATCTTTCAGAATGAGTAGAATTAAAGCCTCTTGGTGGTAACTAGTTTCAAGAGCCACTGAACTAGTCATGATATCTTTCAATATTTGCATTTTTTGACTCAATTTCAACATAGGGAGTCTAATTTCTAAAGAAATGCCAACACCCTCTTAAAAGGATTATCTTAATTTGATAAAAGCTTTTAGCTAATTAGAGAAAGGAGCTAAAAACTTGAGCCTGGGACATGAGCTATGAGATAAAGAGGACAGAGAGTGGGGAGTAGAAATGCAAAAGAGAATTTATCACTCATTTAGTAATGTATTCACCACATGCACACAGATGTCAGGCACTGCTAGATGCTGAACTGGAACACAGGTACTCATTACGATGGTCAAGTCTTTGTACAGAGTTATCCTTCCTACGAGAAGTGATAAGAATAAACATGAAAATGAGAATGAACTGATAGTGAGAACTGTTGGGAAGGAAATATAGTAACGATGTAGGATGTGCTGGACTCAGGGATGGGAAAAATAACTTTAGATGGAACAGTCAGGTCTAACCTCTGATACTGAGGCACTGGAATTGAGTCTTGACTCAAAGGAAGGAGACAGGCTTCCAAACTGGTAGCAAAGAAGAAACTCATAATGTAAGGCACTCAAATTTTGTTTCATTTTGTTTTTCAACAAACTTAGCAGGCCAAAGGCATGAAGCTCAGGGTGAATGATATGTAGTGGGGAAAGAAATGTGGATGAATGTTTGGGCAGTTAAGGCCATATACAGGGGATTAGAGGTTGTGCTGAGAAGACCGGATTTTGCTCTGAGCTTTGTGGAGAATGACTAGGATATTCTAAATCTCAAAGCCTTCATAGCAAAGTGGTAGAGACTTGGTGACTTAAAAAGCATAAATTTATTTTCGTGATGATTTTGAGGTTGGAAGTAAATCTGAGCTCCAGGTGCTACCACTTCTAGACCTTCCTTCCTTCCTTGTAGATGGTCTCCCCTGGCTGTGTCCTTGCATGGCTATTTCTCTGTGTGTACACTCCTGGTGTGTGTTCCTCCCCATATATGGAATCCTGTTAGGTTAAGGTCCTACCAACTCAACCTCAGGTAGCCATAACTACCTCCTTAAGGCCTTTTTCAAATGGTAACATTGGATATTAGATCCTGAAAATTTGAAGTCAAATAACACAGGGAGTGTTGTAGTCAGGGATTTCAAGGAAAACAATTCCATATAGGACACATATTTTATGGTAATATGTTGTAATAATCACCCAAGGGTTAATTACAAGAAGCGAAGGAGATCTGTCCACACACTAAAGACATAGAGAATTCAGATAAGGGTTCAGATCCCACAGCAATGTCCTGAAGACTTCTAGCCCATGACAGTGCCCCTACAAGTCCATTGGAGGCATAAAGTCCAAGACAAGGACTTAATCCAGTCTGTTTCATGGATCTGCACTGGAAAGGCTCAAAGGTCAGCAGTGGAAGCTAGAAAGTCTATGCAAGTAGCATACAAGAGCTGTGCTAGTAGTTGAGGGTTCTGCACTGGATCCTAGAAGCAATGCTCAAAATAAGGACCAAATCTGTCCTGTACCACAGCCATCCTCAGTGACAACAAGGTCCCAAGCTCCTCCAATAGTAACAGCCAAGTTCACATCAGGAAAGCTTGACCAACTCTTCCAGGAGAACTAAAGCTCCAAACAGCAACAATGACACTACAGGGAACCAACAATGCTACTCTTCCTCTCCGAGTCTCCTTTTTATGCTTGCAGCTTTCCTCAGTGGGCCATCTACACTAAGCACTACAGATTCAGTTCAGCTGGTGTTTAAACTGACCAATACTTTTTAATTCACCACAGAGTGTATGTGATATGGTCTTCTATTCTGGCTGCTGTGGAAATCTTGGGCTTGGAAGACAGTCATAGTAACATAGAAAAAGTCATGGTCAGTGTTATTCACTGTAACTTATGCTAGTGTCTTCTTAAAAACCTTGCTATGGTTAAACAGAGGAAAAAGTAGCTTAGGACTCTTCAATTTTGATTGAAGGTCAGGGTATAATCCCAAGTAAAGAACCTTGGATATTTTCAAACCAAAAAGAAAACAAAATTTTGTGCTATTTCTTTTTCTCCTCTTCGAAGGATTACAAGGTCATGAGGTTTTGTTTCTATATATGCCAAGAAAGACACTGTTGGATCAGCAGCAGTGATATCAACATTGTAAAAGGCTCCTATCCTCTAAGAGTCTCGCCTCTCACATAAGGCAATTTGCCACTATTACTCCTAGGCAAGCCCAGAAGTGATTTGTTGGCTCTGCCCCATTTACCAAGGCCCTTTTAGAGTTGGACGATGGCCCTAGACACAGCCCAACAGGGACTCATGTTCCTTTCCCCTACTCAATTGGAGCAGAAAAAGGAATGGGATGATGAGAACGGTTACCATTTTAAAACCTGTAACTTATGCCAGCTAAGCTCTTTCATATATACCTCTCTGAACTAAGAACACATCTCTGAGAAGATGTACTTACATCAATTTTAGAAACAAAGAAAGCGAGCCTTAGAGGAAGGAAGCTAGTTGTCTGCAGCCACATAATGAGTAAGTGTAGAGGCAAAGTTCAGAACCTGGAATGCTCCAGATACCCTGATTCTAAACATCTTTGAACAACACAAGGATTTCCCTCCTAACGTGACCAGACAGAGCCAACACTGTCAACACCCTCCTGGAATGGTGTCAGCCATGACTGTGAAACAAGGTCTCTTCTGCTCTGATTAAAAAAAAAATACAGTAATTCTGTATAGGTATATATTCCTCCCTCACCAATAGTGCCAGCTTCATAGTTGCTACATTTAGACTTCACACAGCTTGCAAAATCAGAGCAGTAGAGAGGAATTCAGGTTATGAAATAAGGTAGTACTGTTTGAATTTCTTTTTGATATTGAGTCTCAGTGACTACTAGGATTTGAGTAGAAGACAGCGGGAGAGAAGTTCAATTGTTTCTTTATTGCATTCAGGATCCCATTTGATTTCACACATATACATACATGCACATGTTAGCAAACAGCATTAGAAGTGTGCTACCTCATATCCCGAAATACGTAATGATGTTGTTTCCATGGCAACATACATCAACTATAAGTGACATGCTTATCATCATTTCTTTCTGTGACAGCAGGAGAGTAAGTTGAAACCTGCAGTCCAGCATTGTTTCAGCCAAACTGCCACATGCCTAAGTCTTTTTCCTTTCCAGAGTGCTTAGTAGGCTCTTGAGAAACATCTGCTACCCATGCTCTGTTAGAGTGCTGCTCGCTGACACAAGTGTGAGTCCCCTGTTGAACAGTTTCAGGGTTTGCTTACTCATAGGCATTTTGTGGCACACAGCCAACACTTTGAGCCCAGCCATTCTTGTTCCTCGCTGGCTTTCACAGTGCCATGCCTGCTCTCTCTAGCCAAATTAGAACAGGTGCACGGATTCTGGCATTTACAGAAAAGTAACGCCTTCCCAGACACAAGCTGTCTTCCACCACCATAGGAATCTTCATGGGGACACATTAGTTGCTCTTCTTCAAAGTGCACTTGAGATGAGAGAAAACACACTCCCACCTGGATATGGATGGAGGGGACTCATAACTCTGGCTAATTTCTCCAACTGAATCTTTCACTTAAACTCCAGGGTCTTTTATACTGGTTTCTTCCAAGTCTTAAAGAATGGAGACCTGTGATTGGTTGCTGTGGTGTCATGACATGCCACCTCTTGGTAAGTTCTTACAAGTTTTGCACTGCTGTTCCTTGGAACATCTCCCCAAGTCCAGAACTGTGGTGTTACTGACACTTGGGTCCATCAATGAAACTTACTAAGAATGCTTACAATCTAAAGTCATAAGTGTTACTGGGAAGTGAGTTTAGATGGAGGGAAAGTTTCTACACTATTGGATTTTTTTAATTAAATATTTATATTTTATGACTATAAACAAAATGTTCTTGTGAAAAGTTCTGCCTTATATGTTATTGTGATCAGTTATACAAGGACTGACTACATTCTGATTATACAAAGCTGTTATGGCAATTATTGGTATGATTTATGCATTCAGCAAACATTCATTGAGCATTTCTGTGCAACATATTTTGGAATACTCTGGGTATAGAATAGTAAACAGAAAAACCTGTGCTCTGCTGAAAGTTCTATTAAAGGAGACTATGGAAAGTTAGGCAAACAGAGGAATGTGCAAAATTACTACAAATGGTCATTAATGATAGGAAACAGTGAGGATGATTTTGGATCATCTGTTTTATCGTGGAGGTCATGTAAAGTCTCTCATCTTGAGTAGTATTGTACAGTAGTTTTGTATCTTGTACCCACAAGATAAGTAAACTTTGGTAGAAGAGTGTATGGAGAAATAAAAGGGGGAGCATTTCTCAAGGTCAGGAGGAAGCTTTGTCAGTTTGTAGAAATAAAGCAAGACCAGAGTTGTCAGAATGAACAAACCTAGGGAGGCTGGCCTGAAATAATGATAAAGATAACAGGGACTGCATGGGCTTACAATCTGTGTTCTGATTTGAGTTCCATTTTAAATAAAATCATGAGTTTCACTGATAGTATACTCGAGCATATTATACAACATAAGCCAGGTGAGAGTGGAAGTAGCTCATTTTGCTTTAAAATTGCAAAGACTTGTGACCTTTTCTTTTAACTAATAAGCTCTATAAGATAAAGATGATGATACTTGTTTACTTATCGTATCTCTAGCACTTTGAAAACCTTCCAGTACAATGATGAGCTTGGATGAATATTCAAAGGCATGAAGGATGGCATGTTGTCAACGTTACCGAGCAGCCGAACTGTTGTGCAAAGGAGCCTGAAAGACTTGTATTTGAATTCTCATTTCCCAAAAGTCTTGGTTGTATAGCTTTGTACAAACACACTAAGTACCGAGGGGTAATTCATAGTGATGGGTTCCTTTGAAGGTTACCCTTCCAGAAGGCAGGCTAGTCTCCTATGGACCAAGGCCATTTGAGGATTAGAAACTGCCCCATAGAACCAGCTATTCCTAGAAGCTTCACGCAATCAACCACATTTTGGGTGAGGCAGTAAATCATACCAGAGCCGTAAGGCTATATGAGGTAGGGAAGAAACTTAAGCTTGCTACTGAGAAGGAAAAGGGAACAAGGAAACTGATCACAGAACCGCACACGTGACCTGATACCCTACCAGATCTGACTATGAGGTACAAGACCCGCCTTTGGAGCCCAGATTCATTACATTACACCAAGCCAGGGAGATTGCTGTTTCCACTAAACACAAAATTCCTAGGCCTCCAACCTTCCCATGGGTAGCATCTGATCACACCCACATCTCTGGGCACAGTCCCCATGGCTGTCTCAGTGTGTCTCCCAAAAAACATGCTTTGAAACCTTTGGGCATTTGTCTCCTCTCACTCTTCATTATGCTAAACCTTGTGTTTCTTATCCATAAAATATGCATAACAATCATTCTAGCTTCCCAAGGTTACATGGGTATTAAAATAGGCAATGTAAGCAGAATTTATCATCTTCACAACCTGAATTTGCATAGTATTTTTGTATACTTCCACATGAATTTTTGCATAATTCTTAATTTTTTAAACAAATACTGCTTTAAAATGTTATTTCAATTACTCCTTGGCACATTTTAAAATTTTACTTCTGAAGAGAATCCTTCACTATATTCACTCTAGTCCAGCTATGGCTTACTCTGAATATTATAAACACCAAATACTAAAAAATTTACTGCTGTTATTTTTTTAATTAAAAAAATAAAAAAGAAGTAGATTGAGAAAAAAGAGGACATAACAACATAACAACACAGGTCAGAACAAAACAATTTAAGCAACATAGTGTTTCACCACAAGATAACCTGACATAACAGTAATTCCCATAGTGTCTCTTTCCTTGAAATGTTCGAGTATAACTTCGTATACTATAGCATCAAACATATCAAGACAGTGTAAAGCCATTCAAGAGAATGAAAGTATTACAGGGTATTTAGAACCAACTAACAGAAAATGAACAATGGTTTCTATATTATCTCCTTGTCTATAAAAAATTTTGTTTATAATATCACATATAATAAAATCCAGTAAGATACATGATAAAACAAATGGAGACAGAAAAACAAAAGCTTGATAGGACTTCAAAGCAAGATGATGTTAAATCAGCACTAGCTATTATAATGTCTTGTTTTCTTCAAAATAGCTGTTCATACCATCACAGACAATAAAAACAAATAACCCAGAATAAAACCATTCCAATTAATGAACGAAAACATTATAAGGCTTCAAAACAATAAAATGGGGAATCATGATTACCACATACTTTAATGTACTCATCATTTATTACACTAGTGAAACTATTTGGTATTTATATATATGAGTTTGATTTATTTTACTTATGACTATGGTCTCAAGCTGCGCCCACTGATTTATAAATATCTCAATGTGATCATTCTTTATAGCTGAGTAGTCCTCCGCTGTATAAAAATACCAAAACTTTTTATCCATTCCTCAGTTGATGGACACTTAGGTTGTTTCCAAGAACTGGTTATTTACAAATTGTGCTGCTATAAACATGAGTGCACAAATATCACTGTGGCATAATGCTTTCAATTCTTCTACGAGTATGCCTCCATAGAAGTGGAATAGCTGAAACAAATGGGACTTCCAATCTCAGCTTTTTGAGAAATCTCCAGACTGCACCAGTCTACACTCCCACCAAGACTGCAGGAGAGTTCCTTTTCCCCCACAGCCTCTCCAGCATTTGTTTTTGGTGGTTTTCTTGACCCTGGCCATTCTTTCTGAAATGAAATGGAATCTCAGTGTGGTTTTAAGTTGCATTTCTCTAATGAGTAATGGTGATGAACATTTTTTTTTCATGTATTTATTTGCCATTTGTATTTCTTCACCTGAGAATTGTGTATTCATCTCATATGCCCATTTTTGTATTGGATCTTTGAATTTGGGGGGGGGTCTGATTTTTTTTTTAATTCTTTATATGTTTTAGACAGAAGTCCTTTGTCTGAGGGACAGTTCATTAACATTTTTTTCTAGTTTGTGGGTTTTATTTTCACATTGTTGGAGATTTCTTTTGACATACAGAAAGTTTTTAATAAGAGGTGATCCCAGGTATTGATTCTGGGAAATATTTCCCATGCATTTTGAGTCCTGTTCAGAATTTTCTACATACCCCTATGTCTTCAAGGTTTTTATCCAATTTGTCTTCCAATAGATTTAGTGTTTCTGTTTTAATATTCAGATCTTTGATCCATTTATATTTTAATTTAGTACATGGTGATAGGCACGTGTCTATTTTTAGTTTACGGCATATGGAGAGCAAGTTTTTTCAACACCATTTATTAAAGAGACTGTCCTTCTTCCAGTGAACATGTTTGGCCCCTTTATAGAAATAAGGTGGTTGAGTGTTTGTAGTTGTAGTTGTATCTTCTAATCTATTCCAGTGATCTTCGGCTCTGTTTTGATTCCGGTACTATGTTGATTTTACTACAGTTGTTTTGTAGTATAACTTGAAGTCAGGGATTGTGATGCCTCCTGCCTTGCCTTTGCTGCTTAGAACTATCTTTGCTATTCTAGGTCTCTTCTCACTCCTGATTAATTTTAGGAGTGATTTCTCTAGATCTATGAGGTATGTTGATGGTATTTTTATTGGGATTGCATTGAACGTGTATAACAGTTCTGGGAGACTGGCCATTTTCACAATATTTACTCTTCCTATCCATGAGCAAGGGATGTCTTTCCATTTTCTGAGATCCTCTTCAATTTCTTTTTCAGTGTATTATAATATTCCCTATATAGATGTTTCACTTGTTTTGTGAGAATAATTCCTAATTATTTCATATTTTATCTGGTTGCTAGTGTGAAGGGTGTGGCTTCTCTTATTTCTCCATGAGTGATTTTCTTGTTAGTGTATAGGAATGCTATTGATTTTTGAGTATTGATTTTGTACATTGCTGAATTTATTTATTATATCTAAGAGTCCTTCAATGCAGTTTTGGGGGTCTTCTAGGTAGAATATCACATCATCTGCAAACAATGATAATTTAACTTCTTTTTCTATCTTTACCCTTTTTATTTCTATCTCTTGTCTAATTGCTCTAGCTAGTATTTCCAGTACTATATTAAATAGGAGCAGTGATAAGGGACATCCTTGTCTTGTGTCTGATTTTAACATAAAGGCCTTCAATTCTTGGTCATTTGTATGATTCTGGCTGGTTGGTTTATCATAGATGGCCTTTATTATATTGAGGTAAAGACCATCTATTCCAATTTTCTGCAAGGTTCTTATAAATGAATGTTGGACCTCACCAAAAGTTTTTTTTCTGTGTCTATAGAAATGATCATGTGATTCTTACTTTTGGCTTTATTGATATAGTGGATTACATTTATTGATTTATGTATGTTGAACCACACCTGCATGCCTGGGATGAGTCCACTTGGTCATGGTGTATAATCTTCTTGATGATTTGCTGTATCCTATTTGCCAATATTTTATTGAGGATTTTTGCATCTGTGTTCATTAGGGAGGCTGGTGTGTAATTCTCTTTTTTAGTTGGGTCTTTCTCAGATTTTGGTACTAGAGTAATATTTGCTTCCAGGAATGACTTGGGAAGGATTGCTTGCCTTTCAATTTCATTGAAGAGTTTGAGGAGTTTCAGCAATAAGTCTTTGTACTTCTTGTAGAATTCTGCATTGAATCCGTCTCGGCCTGGGCTCTTCTTTGTAGGTAAGGACTTAATTACATTTTCAATTTCATTAATAGAAATTGGGTTATTCAGCAGTTTTACAACTTCTTAATCTAGTTTTGGTACTTCATATGTTTCTAGGAATCTGTCTATATCTTCTGTGTTATCAAACCTATGAGAGTAGAGGTTTTTGAAACAGGTGTTGATGATCTTCTGTATTTCTACAGTCTGTGGTGATTTTGCCTTTTTCATTCCTTATTGCATGAATTTGAGCTTTTTCTTCCCTTTTTAAAATAAGTTTGGCTAGGGGCTTATCAATTTTATTTATTCTTTCAAAGAACCAACTCTTTGATTCATTGATTCTTCAGATTGTTTTCTTAGTCTGTATTGCCTTAATTTCTGCTCTGATTTTTATAAATTCCTCTCTCTTTTTTTTTGGCTTTGGGGTTGATATGCTCTTCTTTTTCTAGATGTTTGAGGTGTAACATCAGGTTATTTATTTGTATTCGTTCTGTTTTCCTGATATGGGAACTCAGTGCAATAAATTTTCCTCTGAGGACAGCTTTCATTCATCCCATAGATTACAGTAAGTTGTATTTGTATTTTTGTTTGCTTGTAGGTATTGTTTAATTTCTTCTTTAATTTCCCTTTGACCCCCTGATTACTCAAGAGTGTATTATTCAGTTTCCATGTGTTTGTGTGATTTTTGCAATATTTTTTATCATTAATTTCTAATTACATGGTGCTATGATCTGATAACATGCAAGGGATAATTACAACTCTTGTGCATTAATTTAAATATGTTCTGTGAGCTAATATACAGTCTATTTTAGATAATGACCCACATACTGCTGAAAAGAATGTGTATTCTGATGTTATTGGATGAAGCACTCTGTATATGTCTATGAAGTCCATTTGTTCACAGGTGTGATTCAGTTCTGTTATTTCTGTGCTGATTTTCTGTCTGGTTGATCTGTCCCTTGGTATCAATGGTATGTTAAGGTTTCCTGTATAATTGTGTTATTGCTGATTTGGTTTTTCGTTTCTGTTAATACTTGTTTTATATAACTTGGTGCTCTGGAATTTGGTGCATATATATTTAAGATTGTTATCTCTTCCTCTTGAAGTTTTCCCCTAACCAGTATATAATGACCTTCTTTATCTCTTCTGATCATTATTGTTTTGAAGTTCACACTGTATGCAAACATAATAGTTACCCCTGCTTTTTTTGGAGGGAGGTTCCTGTTGCATGAAGTAATGTTTTCCATGCTTTGACTTTCAGTCTTTGAATATCCTTTTGGGTTAGATGGGTTGCTTGTAGACAGCATATGGTTTGATTTTGTTTCTTAATCCATTCTGCCAGTCTGTTTCTTTTAATTGGTGATTTGAAACCATTCATATTAATGGTTATAACTGTTATATGTTTGTTTATTGTTGACATGTTATCTTTCTGCTGTTGCATCTTTATCTTTCTGTTCTGTTTAATTATCTGCTTTGCTTAGTGGTTTTTTCCTAAGTATATCTAAACTGTCTTTCAGTATTCTTTGCAGGGTTGGCTTGGTGATCATGAAGTTCTTCAGCTGTTCTTTTTCATGGAAGTATCTTATTTCTCCATCGATTTTGAAGGACAGTTTTGCAGGGTCCATCAGTTTAGGTTGGAAATCATTTTCCTTTAGGATCTGAAATATTTTACTCCATGCTCTTCTTGACTTTATCATTTGTGCTGAGAAGTCTGCTGTGATTCTGATAGGTTTTCCTTTATAGGTGATCTGTCTTTTCTCTCTGACAGCTTTTAATATTTTATTCTTTTGTCAGATTTCTGGGATGGTGATTATTATATGTCTGGATGTAGTTTTATTTTGGTTATGGCTATTTGTAGTTCTATATGCTTCACTGATCCTGATGTCAGTTTCCAATCTCATGTTTGGGAAATTTTCAGCTATTAGTTCTCTAAATATCCTCTTGACATCCTTTATGTTGTCCCCTTCTTTTTCATTTATCCCTATCAATTGTATGTTGTTTTTCTTTGCATCATGTTGCAGTTGTTGAATTGTTATTTCCTGATTCCTTGTTATTTTTAAAAGATCTTTCCTTTCCTGTTCACTAGCTGCAATCTTGTCTTTGAGGTCTGAAATTATATCTTCATTTTCATTGTGGTCGTTTTTACAACTTTCAATGGAATTTTTGATTCCCTGTACATCTCTTTGCATCTGCTTTATGTATTCTGTTTGTTTCTTATATTGCTCATTCAGGGATTCTACATTTTTGTTTAGTTCCTCCAATTTTTTAACTGTGTCTTCTTTAGATATGTTCAGCATCTCTTTCATTTCTTTTATCATTTCTTCTTTTACCTGGGTGATTATTTCTAGTTTGAATTCCTTTAAAGCTTCCCGGAGGTGCTTCTTTATTTCAGTTGCTATTATGTCAGATATTTCAGGTATATGATATAGATTTTCTTCTATGTACTCAGCTCCTAAGGTTTCTTGGGATGGTATGGAGATTTGAGATTGTAATTTGGTCTTTCATTTTGTCATTTTCCTATATTTCTGTGTTTCAAGTGTTATTCCAACGCTTCCCCAGGGCCTGTTAGAAATCCTCTTCTATGCCCTCAGCTTCTGGGACTATGGCTGCCCAGTTCTCCGGACTGAGAGAGAGTTACTGGGGTTGGGGCAGGCTGACTCAGGACCTGCTGAGCTGGTCCAATGCAACAGGAAGCCGCAAAGTTCCCTGTTTAGGCCCAGGTGAGGATCCCAAAATAGCTGGGCTCAGGATATGTTGCAGGGACACTCACCGCAGGCCACCCAGCCTCTCACTGCTGTTATTTTTTAACATTATTATATTACAAGGCTTCACCCTGCTTTTCTGATTTCTCTGGTTCTCTTTCTCTACAAACACACACAATAACATACATATACACATGCACTTCAAAAGGCTACTACTTCAACTAGATATTTATTGATATAAAGCTTCATTTTTGAAAAATAAGAGTATACCTTTTTTTTAAATTGCATGCAGTCTTTTAACTTTTACTGTCCACTATGATGATAGCACCCAGACATTGCTTAGCAAAGGATTTCCTATGGGATTGCTGTTAAGTGAGGGCTATACCTATCTGGAACACAATTTGCTGTTATAGAGAGAGTGCCATCTAATCTGATCAATATTTTTAAAAATCCAGAAACAGCCACACAGATTTCTATCTCTCCACAACTTCTTCTAATGCCAGCCTGAGAAAATAGCCAAGTGAAAGTCCAATAGCCACTGCCATTCCTGAATTAAGATGGTGACCAGATTAGAAAGAGTTGCTATAGGGAACAAGTTGGACACAACTACTTCATTTTTTAAAAATACACAGTGAAGAAAATTGACATGTATTTATGACTTTTCATTAACTTTTCTGTATTTAAAATATGTAAATAATTACATCAGATTATTTCTGCAGCTATGAGGTTGAACCTGTGTTCACCTTAGGCTTACTTCCTTATGGTTCTTTATTAAGTTTACTGGTACAGTTTACATATGCCTAATGACCACATTCATCGCAAGAAAGCTGTGCCTTTACATGATATATCTTGGTTCCTCTTTTTCCCAATCCCTTCCCCTCCCTTCAAGCCTTCTGCCCCTCCTTTTGAATATGTGCCATATCTAGCTTTTTCCAACATAGTCACTGCAAAAATATCAAAAAGAGTAAAATCGGAGGAGAAAGGAAGAGCAAATAGGAGGGAGAGAGGAGAGAAGAATGTGGAAGCAGGCACAGATACTTATTAATAAAGGAACATTTTATTGGAAACTCTTAAGTTCTGAAAATCAGTTCGGGTCTCACAAGGAACAAAGCTCCCCTAAAATAAATCTGTCAGCATTGTAGTCGAGTGTACAAAAAATAAAATGCAAAACTCACACTCTAACCCCAGTCGTGTTGCCTGGGTCTCCATACTTCCTGCCAAGAAAACACTTGTCCAGAGATTGATGGCAGGGTCTGAATACTATCAGATGTGTTATTCTTTAAAAACTGAGTGTAATTAGTATTAAAGTAACAGAAGACATGTGCGATCATTTTCAGCCAAATGACCTTCCTCATGCAAAATCCAGAGTATGTATAACATCCTGATCATCTTGAAGCAGGTGCTGTCTTGAAAGAGCAAAAATTTATGCAGACCATAGCTGGTTGCTTTGAAAATGTATCTTTCTATTATCAGAATCTATAAAACTGAAGAGCATCAGAGGGGAGACAGGCTTTCATGAATGATTAAATAATCGAAGAAAATAAAATGAAGAAGAGCCACAAGCAACCCCAGGAGGGTCATATTATGGGCATAATAAAAGTGACTTGATATAAAATCCTTGGTATTTGCATTTGGGTTTACAGACAAGCAAGCGAAAGAATTCATGCAATTCTTTGGAAACTGATTTTCTCTGGACTTCAAATATGGCTGATATCCTTTGGGACCATTCTTTTTTTGTATGTAGATGCTATTCAGAATCTCATTTTTCAGAAGTCCTCATTCTTCAGGGTTTCTCTAAATCTCTCTAAAATGGATGAGAATTCAGAGTCCTCTGGAAGGAATTATTTCCACTTTAATTTTAAGGAAATACCGAATACAAAATCAATTTTGAGAAATAGGAAGGAAGTTCAAAAGTATTTTGTGGTTATTAGGGAGCTACCCTTTCAACTTTCTTTGTCACTTTCAATTGACATCTGTCTCCCTAAACAAACAAACAAAAAATACACACTATACCCAAAGGACAGTCATCATGGTAGATCTTTTTTTAATCGAGGATTAAACTCAAGACGTTGTGCTTGCCAAGCAGGCACTTGTGCCACTGAGCTTTATCCCCCAGCCCGTCTAGTGGAATTTTAATAAAAATATTGTTCCACTGATAAGAAAAAAAAAAACCCAAGCATCCTAAATGTACGTTTTAATGGAAAGTTACTTCTAATAATTTGGATATTTCATAGCATGCACTTTTAGATGAGATGCACTAGAAACAGCTGCCAGAATAGTTTGTCTTTTTAAATAAAAAGATTGAGATATGTAAGAGTTCAAAACTGTTATGTCGCCTACATTCTTGGAATATTTATGATGCAAAATTTGAGTCTTAGAAAATCTCCCAGGTTCACTGTTGAACAAGCCCCTATCACAAAGTGGTCAAGTACATCCCATCATTAAGTCATAAAATGAAATGGAAAGAGAATCACTAATGGCTTTTACTTAGGTGTCTCATAAAATGCATATAACTACACAGTAGTACTTTAGTCTAGTCAACCAGTAAAAGACATAAGGAAACACCTCCAATCTGGTATGTAAACAGAGAAAGAATAATTGTTATTTTGTACTTGGTACTTTTAGTTTGATTCTAAGTGAATTTCTAGTATTTTAAAGCACTTTAGAAGAGAGGCATAGTTTCTGTTTAACATTAAAAAAACAAAGAAATATACAAAACAATACAAAGATGTTTTGGTTAATTTTCTCTCATTGTTGAGACAAATTACCCAATGCTCAAAGTTAAGGAAGAAAAGGTTTATTTAGTCCACAGTTTGTGATGGCTTCAGTTCATAACCAGCTGGCTCCAAGGCAGAGTGGTGTGGCAAAAAGGTAATAGTTCATGATGCTGGAAGACAGCAAAAGGCAACAGAAGCAAAAGGGGAAGAGGAAAGAAGACTCTTTCTGTCCCTTGTTTTGTATGTAGGCTACACACACTATAGTGACTATAGCACTCCCATTATTCCAGCACTAAACAATGAATCACAAACTCCAGATTCAGCTGCACATGAAAAGGACCCTCTCATGACTGCATGAAGCTTCAGGGGGACATCCAGACAAAAGTCCTAACAAAAGACAATACTAGCTTCAAGATGAACAGGCAAATGCTGGGGTCCTGATATGCGGAGCTGAGATTACCCAGTTATCTTCAGAGAGACTAATTCAGAGGTCTGTTATAAACTATTGGGGCATGGATACAGATTTCGTTGTTCCCTGTATCCCAGTTTTCTTTAGCAGAATCCACACAGATATTAAAGGATTAAAGACAAATTGGTACTCTCAATTAAAATATATCTGGGACCCACTGGCAATTGACTATTATGATGGAACAATTCCAAAAAGACACAAAATGAAGAGTTGCGATTGCCTCTATTCCTCTATTTTGTGAGATCCTCAGGTAACAGAATGTATAAGTGAAACAACAACCCAGATTTAACCTTGGCAGTGTCTGCTCAAATCTCCAGAGAATTTTTTGAAGGAGAGAGAGAGGGACAGAGAGAGAGAGAGAGAGAGAGAGAGAGAGAGAGAGAGAGAGAGAGAGAGAGAAAGGCTGCATTTTGCCAGAACTGGTTCCAAAATATAGAAGAAAGTAGCACACAAGAAGCAATTTCTTCACATCTATCTAAGAAACTGTGCATATGGCCAACACTTACCTAATCTGACCCAGAGAGAAGAACTCGGAGCTCACTTCCGTGTGAGCTGACCACCAAAGCTAGCTAAAGGGAAAGGGTATGGGGATCCCGGAAACTCTGCAAGATCTTAGGACATCAGACCCATACGTTCTTAGGAGATGTGAGGGCAAGGAAAGGAAAGCAAAATCCTAGAGTTTGTTTGAACACACAGTAATTTTTAAATTAGGCAGCTTCAATCAGAAGTGGTTTAAGAGTACCATAGAAGGAACCCAAGTCGGTGAATGTATAGGTAAAGCACAGGGAGTATGTGACAGGTTACTCCTAGAAGCCTGCTCGTTTATCCCTTTGGAAATCCCTACTTATATAATTGAAAATTTGTTGACTGCTTCTGATGGATGGAGGTTAGATTTTGCTTTATATAAATTAAGTGCTTCATGGAGTCTACGTTCTTGGGATATTTTATGTTGCAAATATTTGGGAGACTTAGAAAATCTTTAGATTCATTGGTGAATTTAATATAGTCTTCCAAAAAATGGTTGAAGTTAAATTTCATTTCTATTTGCAAATCAAGCACAATTAAAGTCACCTTTGAGACCTGATTGACCTTCTGTGTTCAGAAATTCTTATGTCTGGTCTTCATTATAATCTGCTTTAGCAGCATCATGCAATAAACAAAAGGACTAATCTACAAAACACTTCCTTGGACACAGTGAGGCACTACCAAATCAGCTTCCTTCCCCCAAACTCCAAGGATCCTAGGTGATGCCACTTGAAGACTTCAGTCAGGCTCAATATGATGGAAAATTAAACTTTCCAAAGTACAATTCCAGGTACTTCACTGAATTGCTCAGAAAACTTTAACATCAGACCCTCTGTCATTTGGTTATTACTTTAAAATACTTGGCCTAGTTCAAAGCTTAGACAAAGTAGTCCAAAACATTTTGACTTAGTTTTCTTCTTTTTACTGCACTAATATGTTTTGCCCTAATGTTCTTTCTGCTATTTCTTTATTCATACTACATTTTAGCCTCCTCTAGCTAATTCTGCCCCTCCTCATCCTATATCCTGATAGGGTCCAAGTTAAACACAATCCCTTCCAAAAAAGATCTTCCCCATCTTGAAGGGTTCTCCTGGTTTCCTAGTTCTCTGCACTCTGTACCCCGTCATGAGCTGTGTACACAGTGGAGAAAGAGAAATATAGTCCACATAACTTGAATAAACTGGGTTGAAGTGAACTCTTCAACTCTTCCATGTGTAATATTTAATATTTTAATTGTGCTAAATATCAACCTCCTCATCTCTATAACAGGACTGAGAAAAGCCTCTAACTGCAGTGTTTTGTTTTGTCTTTTTAATTTTTGAGGAGCGGATATAGTAATACAGTGTTAATGTAGTACTTTACCTACACTTTTCTTTTCTTCTTGTCTTGGGAACGAGAGAATGAGTCTTGTGTCCATCCCTAGCTCACTTCCAGGGTTACCCTGTGCCTGCCAACCCTCACACTTCATGATGCCCCAAATCAAGCTTAACTCCTCTCCATACCCTTTCTCCACATCTATTTAGGATCTTGTGTGTACTGTATCCCAGCATGTGAAACAAAGGAATACAGATTACTAGTCAACTGACAGATAAGGTAACCGAGTCATGAGAGAAAAAGTAACTTACTGAAGTAGGTACATCAAATACATTCAGACCAAAGAGAGGACTGTGACCTTGTGTTTTGGGTTGGCTTCTGTATCTCCATCTTAGTTACTTTTATCTCAGTGATGAGACAATGTGCTTGACACCCAAAGTTAAAGGGAAAGAGCAGTATTCAGTTTATAGTTTGTAGATGGATTTCAGTACATACTCAGCCAACTCCACACTAGGGTGCTTGACAAAGGAACATCACTGAAGAAAAACAGTTCATGGCAGGCAGAAGACAGCAAAAGAACACAAGCAAAGGATCTTTTTGTCCCGTTTATTTATTTTTGTCTGTTTGAGACAGGGTCTCACTGTGCAGTTTAAGCTGGTCTTGAGTTCACTTTGTAGCCAAGGCTGGTCTCAAACTTGCAATAATCCTTCTGCCTCAAACTCCTGAGTGTGCATCACCATCCCTGGTTGTCATCCCTTTTATACTGTATCTTGGAAACCAGGATTGGGGCAGTGCCAAATAAAGCAGTAGATTGATTTGGTAATCACCCACCTTTAACCCTGGCATCACACACTCTAGATCCAACCACCTGTGAACCGTTATCTCTGTCTGTCTCCCTCCTTAGACCTTACACACACACACACACACAGACCTACTGGGCTTCTTTAGAAAGATGAGGACTTAGCTTGGCACCTTTCTCAACCTCTCCTTTCAGTCACATGGTCAGCTCTGTCTGCTGCCTTCTTGTAAACCTAGCATTCTGACATGCTCACTTTTTTACTGGTCACACATCAATAGGTTTAATTAACTTTTTTAAAATAACACTAAATTTTACTTCCTCAGGACACATCATGGACCCTGGTTGCCAACCGCAAAAAGAACATGTGTGCCTGGATCTGTCATAAAATATATAGCTCCTAGGTTTGTCTTGTACCAAGTGATGCAAATGACTTCTTTTGGGTCTTTAATCATCTCAGGATGATGACACTTCTTAATGTAGCCATTGCTGAGTTCAATAGGATTCTTCTAAGGCAAAGAATTTTCCCCCAAGCTGAAGATATGAAATCTTTGCATTAGATGATATATAGTTACTATGTAAGTCAGCATACCAATAGTTTAGTAACCATTATATAAAAATGTTTTGTTATAAATTTTTAAATTTATTATGGAAAATTTTATGTGAGAATACTTTTTCTCACAGGCAAGGTGAAAAATCTTGACTATATTTCTTTGCCAAACCCGCAGTTTCAAAATTGGAATTTTCTAATATGCCTATGTATCTTTTTGCCAGCTTCAGTCATCACAAGTATCTTTCCTTCTTCAAAATTTTAATTGCTTAATGAGCTGCTTTGAGAAGTTTCATAGCTGCTTCTAGTAATCATGAGAAAACCAATGTCTCTGCCAAGAGATCTATATTTTTATGTCCCTAGGATTTTAATCCTAGTGTCACTAGATCAATACTGGGCTTCATGCAGATGATGAAAACCTAGCTTTATTATGCCTGAAATTAATCATCCTCCTATTCCAAACTCTTGTTTCTTAGGTCTTATGTTTCCCCCATTTTAACACATGACTGAGCCAAGGACTAATGAGGTAATGGAACTATTCTAAGTCACACTAATAAGAAAATAGAACTTAGTATCCCCGAGTGTTGGTACTCTATCAATAACAGCCAAATAGTATTACTGGGTTGCAGTCATCTTAAAAGGTAACCCATATTTTAATACATGTGCATCACTGCAATTCTGAAAACCAAACATGGGAGTGATACAACCAGCTGCTGTGAAGCCTCCAGGGTATGCACAGAAGGAAGATGTCTTCTGATTTGAGCAGCTTGCATCCGTATCACAGGTTTGCACATATTCTTCTAAAGGCAGTACCTAATGCATATCCAGATCTAACTGGAAGGCAGTCTGGAAATTGTGGCTTTAAATTTTCTACCTTTCCAATGGGAAAACAAGTAGAGAGGAGGCTGAGACACCCCGCACAAACTGGGTCTCACACATGGTGATCAGGTTCAACATATACAGCATAACGTAAAGATTGCCTATAACAAATTCTATCTTTGGGTCTTTCATAAATTTCCCCAAGAGAAGTGTACAATTTCCCTTAAAATTCAAAAGGGCCAGGGTTGGGTCAGAGAATTGTAGCCTTGCACTTGGCTTATGTTTAAAGTGAACCACGGCTGGACATAGAAAGTCAATGAGTCCTGAAATCCAACAAGTGAAACAGCAGAGAAAAAAGAACAAAAAGTATGCTTTTTGGAAAAAGAAAAAAGTCTTCTCAGTCTGTATCATCACATTTGCTTATACTAAATACATACATACTGCAATTCTATTGAACTGATTAAGCTTATATTGTGGGTGTTTCATACCATCCCAAATGCTGAGAACAATGATAAAGGGCAGGAAACACAGATCACCACTTCGAGGCACTAACATGTGACTTAAGGAAGCAACGTGTGTTACACACACGTGCGAAACAGAAAGCCAAGTGAGAGAAGCACAACAGACTAGCCCTTAGAGAGTTTCCAGACCAGGCAGGAAGTTTTTTGGCCAGTAGAAGCCACCAGCTGAAATAAATAAGTGAGAATATACTTAGGAATATAGAGAGATCGTTCATTCCGGATGCAAATAATCAGATTTCTATCACTGTGACACAATAATCTTTCATTTATATAGTTATTCATTTCTATATATTCACAGTGCATAATGCTTTTAGTCCTTTGTTGGGGGTAGTACCTGTTCATAACACATCCAAACTCCTTTACTCATCCCTCTTACACTCCCCACCTTCCTCTCACTCCATCTCTTGATCCCTTAAGAAAGCTCTGTCTCCCTCTCATCACCTATCTTTTGTCTTGCAGAATGTCTTTCTAAGCATTTCCTTTTCTGATGTCACTCATCTGTATTTATAATTTGACAGGCTACAGTGCAGTGAGATGAGACTCAGATATCAGCTTGATTTTGCTGAAGGGATTCCCCCCTTCTTCCTAATGACTGTCCTTTCTCTACAACATGCAGGTCTTAAGAACTTCCTTTTACAAAATAGAAGTTTAGAAGTGGAAATTTCCTCCTATCTTTCATGGAGAGAACATTCTTAGTGTACCAGAGAGGAAGGAGAAGTCCTACCCTTGCAGCTTGTAAGAGGGGAAAGGGAGCTACTTTTCCTTCACTAAGTGGGCTGTCAGGGGCTCTGGGACTTGAAGGCAGTAATGGGAACGTGTTCTCTAATTCTGGACATTACCGCAGTGTGCTGGAGCAACAGACAGAAATGGAATTCTGGAAGATTTTGGGAGCCCAATCCCTGGCCTTTGACTCCTGGCTATCCCTGCCTTATTAATGAATCACATACCAGGTGTAGCAGGAAAGCCCACAGCCGAGAGACTTCCAGGAAGCATACAAACTTGGGTAACAGGCAAGCAGCACCAGCTGGTGGAGACTTGCCTAGATTTTCCACAGACCCCGCCATGGTTGATGATGTAGCATTTGTCTCTGCTGCTCTTTTGCATAGCTGACTTCTCTAAGTCACACTCTCATGTGTATGCCTCCAACAATAAAAACAAAAATTAAATAAAAAGAAATTTAAATTTTAAAATACAAAAGTAAAATCTATTTGCAGCTTTGTGCAAAACAACAACACGTTTGTGGAGTGAGTTGACCATGAACTTTATAAACAAGGAACATAGAGTTTTTCTGACAGGTCCACCTCTCTTTGCTGCAAAGCAGTATGCAATATGCCTGGCCACTTAAGGAAGCAGGCACCTTCTCATCTTGTTTTATCTCTGATGAGTCCTCAGACACCATCTCAGACATCATTTCATTTCTGCCAAAATGGGTAGACTTTTATCTGCTACTGTAAAGTTTCCCTGAAGCCATTCTGCTCAATCAGAATCATAGATCAGAGAGAAAGGTCACAGAATGAGTTGACTTTACCGTGTCCAGCTGGTCAGTGCATAGGGCACAATTTTGAATAACGGTCCCACTTGAGTGTACTAAGTATGAATCATTGCCATAGGAAGTACACAGTTTTGAATTGTTGCCTTGAGAAGTTACAAAAGCTACACAATTCTTGAAATTTCCTTCTAAAACATGTCATAAAATACCAGACGCCTATTTAAAGAGTCACTTTTTGACCTAGTCTTAAAATGTGGTTCTTAATTCATTTTGTGCATCGTTTAAGGAATACATATTAGTTTGGAGAGATTCTAAGCAATATTAGTTTCAATGAATAAAATTCAACTGGCATGAAACTTTTTAAAAAGACAAAAATGAAGATATATCATTAATTATTCTTTATAACTTTAGCAAATACTTTTAATAAATAAAGTATAAAATGGTTGAAGATAATTTTTCAAAACAAATACTTCTATCATTCAGCCAAATTACTGTACTTTAATCTCAAGTGAATTTTTAAAAAAAGAAAAAAGAAATGTGTTCACATTTGTCTCAGAATAAAAGCCATAGACAGATTCAGAAATATCACATATTAAATAATTCAGAGTAAAAAATAAGGGTGATATAGACAATCATTTCAAATGAACAAAATTGTGATTGTGTTGAGAATGAAAACCCTATGGTATAGGGGTTTTGTTTTTGATTTTAAAGAATCAAAAAATGGACCAAGGATTTAGCTCAGTGGCACAACACTTGCCTGACAAGCATGATGTCTGTTATGCTTGGTACCCAACCACCACCACCACCACCACACACACACACACACACACACACACACACACACACACACACACACAAACTTAAAAATGTAATACAATATGTGAAAGAATTCATTGGGTTATTCTGTTTTAAACAATTATTGGAGCTGGGAATGGTAGTGGTCATCTATAATCTCACCAGCGTAAGAAGCTGAGGCAGAACAAATTGCAAATTGCAAATCAACATGTGTAACTTAGGAAAACCTTATGTCAACATTTTAAATATAAAAAGTGCTGTGCTTAGTTTCTCATCTTACAAAAAAAAACATTCATAGCCAAATTAATTAGTGAATAAAAATCAATTGTAAGCGTTTAAATATTTAGGCTTGTAAACAAGATGGAGCATTTTTAAAGATTATTTTACACAAGAAAATGTATGCAATACCATTTTATATATAGTGTATTTATATTTATGTAAAATATAACTAAAATTTTATATATATATATATATATATATATATATATATATATATATAAAGTGTTATGACAGTCTTAGAGAATATAACATCACAGAGAAAACATAGTAGCAAACATTACTAGGATTCTTCCTTTTTTAATTTTCTCCTTTTTGAAGTAAAAGACAAAGAAAATCGGGGAACTCAGGATGAGCTCCCTCACACTCTTCATTCACTTCTGTGAACACTCACCCTACTCACAGGAAAGTGTTAACTGATCTGAGGGCTTTGTCAAATCTCACCCATTTTCACAGGTGACTTCTATGGTTTAGGATCCATCCTGGGCTTGCACCTTGACACATCACCTTAGTCTCCTGCAGTCTGTGACAGTTCCATCCCCCTGCTCTTTTCTGACCTTGACACACAGGATTTTTTGTAGAGTGTATTTTAATTGTGTTCATCTGATGTCTTCTTTAGATTAGATGGAAGTTATGCTGTTTTTGTAAAAGGAATGCATCCGTCTCAGGATATCATAGCAAGACATGCACCTACATAGCCTATTACTGGTGGCTTCCATCATTTTGTGCCACTGTGACAGAATTAAAGGTGAGTATTTTACAAAGAAAAGAGGTTTACTTGGCTTTTGATTCTGATAGAAGACGTAAGTAGTAAGGATTAAAATCCGCTGAGCAGCGAGTGGAGAACAACCACACATGCAGACAGGAGGAAGAGACTGAGAAAAGGCCTCCGGCTTGCCTTCTTATTACAACTCACTTTCTAGGAAACCATTCGATTATCACACACCTAGCCCACTTGGAGAGACCAGCATAATAATCCCTGCATGATGATCTGACTGCGATCTACTAAACCCTCTCTTAAAAATTTCCACCACCTTTCAAGCCCATTGCATTCCTAACCAAACTTCCCACATGTACCACACACAACACTGATTTATCACTTTAGGCTGCCACATTTTTCCATGCAAAAATTTCTATTTTTCCCTTATAATTATTAAGTTTAAGGTAACATCACAATTTGAGCCTTTGTGTATTTCCTATTTCTCATTGCATTTTCCTGAAATAATTTTAGCATTCATCAGTGGTTCTTGCCTGCAACAATCATTGTGGTATTAGTCAAATAATGTTTTTTAAATTAGTTTTTGTTTTGTTGATGTTCCTTTTGCAAAAGAATTTTGTTACAATTTGTATTATCCCTCCTCTGCCTATCTTCTATTCCAGCAATTTTTTTGTTGATTACTTTTTATTTTTCTTTAAATTCTATTTCTTTCTTTTGGTTGATTTCCTGACTTTATTCAAGCCTTGTATTAAAATTTACTTCCCGTCTATTCCCTGGATCACCTTGTAACTTAGTTTTCATTCTGGATCCAATTTTGACTTTTTCTACTAATTATCTCCTGTATATTCTTTTATTTTTTCCAGGTTTTTGTTCATTTTGAAGTTTGTTTTTAAGTTTTTCCTTAAAAGTAGCTCTTCATGCCATCAAGTGCTAGTTTGCAGAGTCAACACCATTCTAAAACCAGGGATAGAGAGAACAAAGAACACATCAGAAAACAAACCTAGTCTGGGAACCAGCACCATGCATGGACCCCGCCCGACTGGAACAACCAGACCTCAGCCTCTTCTAGGGAGCGGGCTAGCAAAGGAGAAGAACAATCCCATAGCCCCTCACCTCTACTCCCCACGTCAGTGGCCAGCTTAGCCAGAGCAACACAGGCTGTGATGATACTATGGAGGGCTATGGAGGTGAAATGCAATTGGATACCTGTGGTGCATTGGTGTTTTGCTAACATTGCAGATCTAGGGCCAGTGGTCTGATCATGGGTTCAGAGGATAGCAGTATGCAGTGTGGCATCTAGGGGGGATCTCCTTCTGAGGGTGGTAGCCATTGTTGATTCCCTATGGTCTTGTTTTGAAAATCCTATATGATTTTATTGTTTTTGGGGTTTTATTCTATTTTGTTTTGTTGATTATGTCAAATCCAATGGGAGGAGAAGCTGTTTCAAGGAGAGCAAGATATATTATGTTAGCAATCTTGGATTTGCTATTGGCTTGTTTTGAAGTCCTTTATTGCATTTAGTATCGTTTTATTGTATTCTGTTCGGCTTGAATTTTACTATGTCTGAAGTCATCTGAAGCTATTTTAAAGACATCAAAAGGCATTATGGTAAGTATTGTTGATTCTGTAATATGTTTAGGCCTCTATCTCTTGCACTGATTTGTTCAGATTGGTTTTATTTTGTTTTATCCTCTTTAAAATAAATTTTTAAAAAAAACAGCAAATGTTAGTTTGGATATATTTAATTCTCTTTCAAGCAAATACTTCAATATTGTTTTCTACAGTTTCCTAAAGTTGGCATGTTTCAATTCTCATTTCTTAATTTTTTACATCTCTGTAACACTTATCTAATATTATTGTTGTGAATTTTAGTTGACTTTAAGTACTGTGTAAGATTACTTTAGAGCTCCATTCTTCTGTGAATACAGCCAATTTAATGGATTTTGTTTATCTCTACTATTAGGGAAAGATTTTAATTCACTCGATTCTGTTGCTTACATGCCATAATTTTGCCTTAGATATTGTAAAACTTCTTACTTTTTTCATCTCTTTACCATTGACAGAGAAATATGATTATTTCTTCCTCCGACTTGTTTTCCCTCTGGAAACTATACAAATCAAACTTGACCCTCTAAAGCATGCATACTTTTGAGTGTGTTCTTGTGTCTATGCTTCAGACCTATCTGCCACCTTTTTATAACAGTGGCTTTGTTCGGCTTAGACCTCAGAGTTCCCTGTGCTTCCCTCTCCTCCACAGCTGTCTTCCATCTGTCCTCACTCTAAAACTGTGCAAGTCACAGGATAGCATGGAAGCAGAGAGACTGTGATTTTTATCTTTTTATTTTATTTTAAAAACTGGACACTTTTACTTTAATAATTTGTACTGCTGTTGCGTGATCTCATGCAAATTTTTGTTGTTATTTGGAATCTACACCTACACTTGTGTTTACCTAAGACATTTTTTCAAAGTATTATCTATGTTTTCCTTACCTTTATTTCTAATCTTTTATCTTTCCTTATTCCATACTTACACCTTTAGGCTACACTGCATGATTAAAACATATTCTTTAATGTTTTTGATAGCAATAGTTATGCTTGACCATATTTTTAAAAAAAGAAACAATTATGCCATTACAAAGAACACAGCATAGGATTCTGTAAGCCACGGGGCCCTCACTTTTATGTTAGAGCTGAAAGAAAATAGAATCAGTCTCATTTTTATTCCACAATTTTTTACTGAGGAAAGAACCTCATAGCAGTAATTCTCATATCTGCATACGCATGTGGGGGTTTAGTTGTGTGCTATGCATCACAGATTCCAAGGTAATCAGCTACTTTGCATTTTCTACATATTTTCACTAGTTCGCATCATTTTCATCATATTGCCAAAACATTAAACTATTTAATGGAATTATTTTCTCATATTACTTTATTAAGTGTTGTGTTTCATTTAAAACCTTTATGGATGTCTTAAACTTTCACAAATTTCACAGGAGGAATTATTTATATTTTCCACAAACGATGTTGGATTTTCAGCCTTCCTTCCTGCCTTATTGTTCCTCTCCCAAAACCTGTGTCTATAATGAGAGTCATTGCCCTTTAACGTCTCTCCTCCATGTCTGTCTGACCCACCAACTGTCAACATCATGCTGAGGTTGGGGATCACTACTAAGCCACTGCAGTCAATAGGGTGACACTGGAAGCACAAAGCACAAAGAAGCATAAGCAGCAGCCTCAGCAAATAATGGCTCTGAGTCACACAGCGAGGGTGTACACAGCTAATAAAGGTCAAAGAGAAAGCGTCAGGAGAGGAAGCAGACAGGTGAGAGAGTCAGTGGAGACAGCAGTCAATGCAGGTCAGGGGTCCTGCTGCCACACCTGTGTCCAGCCCGGACAAGAGCCTTTTTTATTCTTTCCAGTTACATCCAGCAGTTATGTTCACACACGGTGGCTAAAAGGTTTCAAAGTGCACGCCACCTTTAAGCAATGAGCCGAGAACAATGGAGCGTTCTGAGTAGAAAACAATATATATTATTTTGCAAGGTGGATGATACAAGCATTCATGCAAGCACATTTATTAACATCTCTCACTTTGATGCTCAGACAGGTTTTAGTTGCAACAATCAATTATATTGTGACCTCACCTGCGAGAAAGAACTTGTGCCATCGTAAAGTTTTGAATATTTTTATTGATGGATGATATTCGCTCAGGGTTATGAGTAGTTTAAATGCACCATGGTCTCTTCATCCACCTTAGTGTCTAAGCGGGATGCAAACATGCAAGTGACCAGAGGGTGGAAAGAGATAAAACTGTACCTGATACTTCACAGCACAGCTGGGAAGGAACAGAGCTAGGATTCAAATTAAGGTACTTATGCTAAAGATTTTGAACGCCTCCCATGAAACACTCACCTATATTGCCTCTTACAGATTTCAAAACATTAATTTGAACTCTAATGTGTATACGTTTGGGTAGTACTAAGAATATAGAATTTATTGAATTTGTAGGCAGGTAATGTACAACAATGACATGTAGGAAACAGCGTGCCAATGTATGAGTGAAGCAAAGGGACAGTGAGCACAGTTTTAGGGAAACACTATTCTGTCCTCATCGGAGATGCTGGAGATTTAAATGAGGGAGCAAGTGTTGGTTAAATTTCTGATGGCGTCTCTGATTAAAAGATGTTTTATGCTGTAAACAATAACATCAATAATGTCATCGATAACATTTCCACATAAACAATAACATCAATACTGACCTGACTGCAGGCTCCATGCACTACTGTGATTTTATTAAACGCTACTGAGAAAGTTAATTCCCCTAAATTATTCAAGTTCAATGCCAGCTTCTGAAAACAAACTTATCCAACCTAACCACTAATAAATTGGCTGAATGTTAAATAGCCCTTTAATTTTGTTTCATTAATGTTCATTAAATAACTAAGAAAGGAAGGAAGTTGATTATGTCAAGCTCAGAATTTTTAATTAAAATGGAAAGAGGTAGGAGTTCCTAATTTGCAAACACAGCTTCAGACAGCAAACAGATAAAGTTTACTGTGCACAACACAGACAGAAAAAAAAAAAAGCAATTTTAGTGGTTAATTAAAAGTTTAGTTGTTTAAAATGTCTCTATTGAAGCCATGAATGGCTATTTGTGTCTTCCTGTAAACTTCCAGACTCTAGGAAAAGTGTCACACACACAGCTGTAAATACTGATGATGCATATTGCTGCTGGACCTCGAAACCTTTATGAAGGCAGCGGAACTGTGGTGGTCAGAGTCAGAAGTTGCACTTGGTGCTCCCACTTGAGTTTGCCTGTGTATGGTGTGATTTAAATGTGCCACTCCGTGGGCCTCAGTTTCCTGTGCCAGTAAAGTGAAATGATATTTGCTCTAGAAAAAACTACTATATTTTTATTACTTGATTGTCCTTTATTTCCTCATCTGGGCATCGTGGGAGTAGGTGTTTGTGGTCACATGAGGACCAGGGCTGTATTCCATCCAACTCAACATTAGGAAAGCCTGACGATGGCTTGGACGGTTCAGAGTCAAGGTTCAACTGAAAGCCTTCCAAAAGGCAGACTTTCTCTTTCATTCTTAGGAGCGGAAGAGACATTATCAACTCCATTTCCTGCAGGCAAGGAAGGAGGACATGCAAAGTGACAGCAGATGAAATTAAAGATACATTCATGGTGGGTGCGGAGTATACAATTCGAATGTTTTGGCAATATAATATTTAAATCTTGTTTTTTTTTTTAATTTTATTTCAAAGAACTCAGAGACATTTATATAAGCCAGCATGAACTTTCCCATGCTTGATTTTCTTTCTCTTTCTCTCTCTGTCTCACCACTGATTTTTATAATATTCTTCTTTTAATCCACTGTAGTATTATGTTTTCCTATTTCATGTCTCTTCCCTATTGCTGTTTCTCTCCTGAAAAGCATTCATCCTAATGTTTCTAACATATAGCTTTCCTGTTTACTTGAGATACTGTGTACTTTTTAAAAATATAGTGTTAACACTTTTAATTTGCATACGTGTTTCTTATTTTTCTTTCCTTAACAACATGCTTGTGAGATGTAGTTTAATTACAATATATAAATTTGACTCTGTGCTCCTGACTTTGTGTAATATATTATCTTAAGTTTTGTTTAAGTCCTTAGTGGAGAGTCAGAAGTTGCACTGCAGCTCTGGCTTGAGTTTTACAAAGTTCCAACATGGGTACTAGGGACTCACAAGTATCAAGTCACAAGTTCCAACTAGTGACTACCAAGTACTGACTTTTATCATCCAAAATATCACTGTTATATAAAAAGTTTTTGTTTCTTTAAGAAATTCTGAAGGATATCTCTGGACATAAACTTTGGAATGAAGTTCATTGATCTTAATAAAATTATATGAATTTACATGTGAGGCACTGATAGTGATTTCCCCAAATCAATGAGCAATTTATTTACACTCCAGGAATGAACAAAGTTTGATAATATTCCTGTAAGTACAATATTGGTTGAAAACTTAGTAATTTTGCTTTTTTTTAAAAAAAAGTAAGGCAATTTTTTATTCCAAATGTCGATTATCATGAAGCCATATAGAACATCATCATACTTCCTCATATTTTGAGTTATTTATGTTCATCTCCTGCATGCAGCCCTTTCTTGTATATAGTTATATTTTCTAATTTTAAACTGCTTACATTTCTGAAATCAGCTCCTTGGCTTATGATGTATTGTTTCAACATATTGTTATTAGTTTCTGTTACATTTTCTTAGCAATGTTGTTCTTATTCATAATTGAAATTGCCTATGTTTACTTTCCATGTGCTACCTTTAACACGTTTGGTTAAATTATAAAAATTGTAATTTACTTTGTAAAGGTAACTGAATACGATAACATTTCAAAGATTTATCTTTATGAACTTATTAAGGATGCCATGTTTATTGAACATTGTTATTATTATTTTATTTTTAAATTATTTTACTTTAAAAATAGAAGAAAATACAAATGTGAAAGAAGAAAAATGAAAAACATATATTCAATGCTTGTTGACTATAAAGTACTACTAAGTACAATGTGCTTTTCAAATTCCCTAAATATTTTCTTGTTTATGTTTTTTCTCATTCTTATTTTCAAAAAAGATATAGTAAGTTGTTACATCTCATATAGTTGATTTTAAAATGAAATGCAATATGTATATTCTCATATCATCTTTAAGCTGATATGTTTTACTTTTCATTTTATTCCTTTTAGTTTGATTTTCTGCTAGAATTCTTGAATCTAATTTCTTTAGATCTATCATATATTTAAAGCAAAATTTTTAAGAGTTTTAATGAATATTTTCTATATTGTAACAATATAAAATGTTTTGATTTTAGTTAATGTGATAATCTTATCATTTGATCAATGAATTTAGCCTTTGTACACATTATTTCAATTACTGATGTATTTGGACATATTTCTGAATCTTATTTTGTGTTTTATATTTTTCATTTATTTCTTTATGCCCAATCTCTTTCTTTTTAAAGATCTAGATTTTTCTGCTGTATACTTAAAATTGCTTTTTTGTTTATTCAGGTGGCTCCTTCTACATGTCATGGTAAAAATGCACTCTATTATCTTTCTAAATGTAATAATGTATTTGCCTTCACATTGTAATTGCAAACCAAACTAATACAAACCTGGCGCCCTCTCCCCAAGACACTCCATGTAGAATTTGAGATTGAATTATGTTCCCCAAGTAGTCTTAGCTCTTTTAATTATTAAGCAAGAACATGAAAGGCACCCAAGCTGAACATTTTCATTTGTAAAATGTAATGTCTAACTGGTAAACTTGCACATCAAGACTTTCTGGTGAATCATGCAATGCTAAAACAAAGATAGTGATTGGTTTACAGTGATGCACTGTATATACGCAAGATCTAACCATCATGTATTAGCTAGTGATGTGGAATATAGTTAATGAAGTTCTAAAATATGCAATTGAAAAATAAACTATAACAAAAATATATATTTTATAATACATATTATTTTAAGTCAATGCTTAAAAAGAGAATTAGTGTGGCTCCCCAAAGCTAGGGCAGGCATTCAGATCTTTGAGAATGGAGCGAACCAAGAAGATTTATCCAAATTCACTTGTTTCTCTACTCATTATGCTAGCTTCTCACAATATTGTAGATATATCATTAAAACAAAAACATGATTTCTGAGACCATTTTAGCCTTTGTAGGCTTAGCAAAGTTTATGGTATCAGGCAAACCAAGGAGATTGCTTCTTACATTTGAGGTGCTGAAAGCATAAGAACAACCATGAAACTGGTGACTTCCATCCCGCCTCCACCATCCAGCTAAGCCCAGCCCCAGTCCTAGCCAGCGTGCACGTGGACACCCATCTACACATAGACACGCCATCTGGCCTCACACCAGGACGAATGGCTGTGCTCACTAAAATGAGAAAGAATTCCCTCAAGAGGATGCACTTGGGAAAGAGCTCATCACAGGTCCTGCAACAGTCTGAAATAGGTTGAGCAGGGGAATTTCTGGGTCTCTGACACCTAGAACATGGTCTGGACAAGAACACGAATGCATCTACCAATCATAAATATGTCTTTTTAGGGCCTAGAGAAGGAATAGAGATTAAGGACAAAAGCAGCTCCCATGAAGGACAAAAGCAGCTCCCATGAAGCAGTGTCCTGGGCAGGGCCCCAGGACTTTGACTATAGCCACATAGCTAAGAAGACAAGATGGCCACCTAGGAACAACTGCAAGGGTGAGCCATTCCGAATTGATACTGGAGAAAATCAATTACACTCATGTGGAAGTGAAAAACAGTCTGGTACAGGAAGGTAAGTGAAAAGAATATCTAGCTGAACTAAAATCCAGTGTCTAAGGGGTGTGTAAATTGAAACCAGACCACTGCTAGATCACAATACCTTACTTCTACCCCAAGCCCTAAGACATACCATCTTAGGAAAGAATAGACTGAGAGATGGATCTGGTCTTCAGTGATTGCCTGGAGGGTGAAATAGATTTAAGATCAGTCCAACCTTTCTATTAGGAACAGCGAGTGAAACATATGCAACTCAGAGATTAAGAAAAGCCAAAAGTAGCAGAAAAAGGCAGGACAGCCCCATATTTGTGCTCTGAAAAGATTTGCCCTGTAGCACCCATGAGTGATGAGACTGTGGGAGAGACATTTTCTTGATGAGACTGTGAGAGAGAGATTTTCTTGATACAGAAAAAATATTACTTGCTCACTCACCCCACAAAGAGTAGGAGTGCTGGACCAGGAATATAGCTCAGTGGCACAGCACCTACATGGAAAAGCCAAAGTCCTGAGATTGATTCCTGGTTTAAAAAAAAACAAAGTACTGTACTGTACTGTATTGTATTTGTGGGACATTTAGTATGATACACACAATTGTTAGTAGGCTCCCACTGGGGAACCCCAATGTCTCCTAGCTGGGAACTGCAGAAGTCAAGGAGACTCCAGACTCTGAGAGGCAGGTACATGGAGTAGACAGTGGAATGGGGAGATTTGGGAGAGGAGAGACAGAGACTGGAACCCAGGTAAGAGGGAAGTTTGGTGGAACCAGGGCACACCAACCACTCCCCTCCTGTTTCCCCAGACACCAAAAAGGCTAGTGTGGTGTAAGGTCCTGTGTGCTGCCTCATCCTGGCAAAGGAGGCCTTAGGCTGAGCATGCAGGCAGCGCTAGGTTCCACAGTAGATGGGAGATTGTGGGTGAGACATGGTTTACAGTGCCTTGGTAGGAGGCCTTGTGGCAACTAGGAATGAGGGAAGGTAAAAAGGCACCTGTGATGTTTATCCCTAAAGTCAACTGAGGCAGACAGATCTACAGAGGCCGGGAGCAGGTCACACCCAGAGCACAGCTTGCAACCAGGACAGGAGTCCAGAAATTGCGATAGCTAAAATGGCTCCAGGAAGGCAATGGGTGGTTTCAAGGTGGCACTGCTTGGCACTGCTTGGTGGCTCACAATGAGACTCCAGTGCACAGGAAGCTGGGGAACACTCGGGTTAATGCTGCAACAACAGGACAACAGGGTGACGGTTTTTATTTTGATTTTGATTGCTGCAATTTCGTTTCCTTACTTGTTTGAGCTGGGTCATCTTGGTTGTTTTGTATATCTTCTTTCTTTCTTTTTCTTTTCGTTCTTGATTTTTTAGTGGGTTTTGTTGTTGTTGCTGTTATTTTACTTTATTCTTTAACATTCTCCCCTTTGACCTGCTCTCTGTTTAGATGTGTCTTCTCTTTTGATTTTTGATTGTATTACCTCCACATTTGTGTTTTTCTTTATTGTCCTCATTATCTAGTATCTTTCCTTTCCCCTTCCACCTTTCCATCTAACAGTGGAGATACGTAAAACAGTGGTCCATCTAAGTGCATAAGAGAATAAGAAATAAACAGCACTGTAATTGAAACAGTACCATCCAAGGGCATGTCAGGTCATCCATAACAAAAAGGGTTTAAATGGTTCAAGCCTAACTACCTATACATATATTAATAGGTTCAAAACACCTCAGCTTTCTCCAGTCTCTAAACACATCTTCATCAATCTTCCAACCTCCTCCCTCTTACATAAATGCTCTCCTGACTGCCCTCAATATAAGCCCTTTACCCCAGCTATAAAAATTTCCAGCAGATTCCAACCTCTATCAGTTTTTACCTATTGATACATCTCTCACCGCTTCCTCTTCTCATTGACATATGTCTTTCTTTGTCCTTCCTCCCACCTTCGCATCCCAGGAGAACCACAAAAATTGCATCATATAGACTGTAAGGGCTTTTAACAGAAAGTTAAAATTATTACAGCAAGTTTTAACTTTTATTGTTGATAAATAATTGAAACTGTCCAAACTGTTATAACCAGCAGAATATCGCTCTTGAAACACAATAACAGTCTAATCCAATTAAATTGAATATTCTGAAGAATTAAACAAGGCATAGGTTTTAAACATCAAGGACAAAATGGAAATACATGATGATTTAATCAGAGAAGCCTTAAAAACAATGTAAAACCAAGACTATTTCATAATGAAATCATATCAGTGAACTTAATTAAATTTAAAAAATTATTAATAAAGCACAAACATTTTAGTTTTTTATCATGAATGGGTGTTGGACGTTGTCAAATGCATTTTCTTCATCAACTGAGATGACCATATAGTTTCTGTATGGGGGTCAATTAACATGGTGTATTAATTTTTTAGATTGTTTATTAATAACATGCATGGGATAATTTCAAATTCCTTTGCATTTACTTAAGTATGGTCTATGAGCTAGTATGCAGTATCTATTGGGGAACATCTTATGTGCAGCTGAGAAAAATGTGCATTCTGATTTTGTAGGTAGAACACTCTGTAGACATCTACAATGTCATTTCATTGCGAGATTTTTGTCTAGTTGATCTGTCTATGACAATGGGGTAATGAAGTCCCCCATTACAATTGTATTAGTGCTTATTTGATTTCTCATGTCAGCTAATACTTGTTTTAATAGTTGGTGCCTTTGTATTTGCTGCATATATGTTTATGATTGTTATCTCTTCCTCTTGAATTGCTCCCTTTACAAGGATGCAGTGACCTTCATTGTCTCTCTTAATCAGCACTGAGACATTTCTAGCTAAATGGATACATCTTGAGGACATACTCTGAAGTGAAATAAACCAGAATCACACATGTATATGCTACATTGTTTATCTGGTGAGAAATCAAAAGTGTAAATGAGGACCAAATGGATATGTGAAATAAGAAAATGTTCAAATGGAAAAGAGAACTAGGGGAGATGAAGGGAAAAGAAAAATAAATGATGAGACAAGTAGAAAAAATGTAAAAAATACTTTTTGTAAATAAGAAGGGATGGGGAGTTGAAGGAACTGTAGGGGAATGAGGGGGAAAAAAAATCAAGTTGTGTCATGTACAGGTTCAAATTCCCTGTGATGAATGTAATCATTATGTGTACCTAAAATGCACCAATAAGTGTAATTAATTAAAAAACACAAATACTTAAGCTGCTGGAAAACAATGGGTAAAACTCTTGAAGTCATAGTCCAGTACTTTCTGAACAGAACCCCAGTTGCTCAGGAAATAACATCAAGAATTGACAGATGAGATTACATCAACCCAACAAAGTGAACAACCACTGTAACAGAGGAAACAATCAAAAGAGTGAAGGGGTAACATAAAGAATGGGAAAATAATGACAGCATTACTCAGAGAACAGACCGGAATTTTAAAATACCAAGTCCCTCCCCCAAGATAAATGACCAATTACAAAGGCAGGGGATGTAAAGAGAATTGAGAGAGTACATTCACTATCAACCTCCCACAATGGATGTAAGCATTATGCACTACCAATGTTGTTGATGAAAATAAAAATGGGATAAAAAGAGCATAGCTCATCTCTGTTTTTTCAGCAATCAGACTAAGAACTCCAAGAAGTGTTACTAAGCCATAAGATTATTATCTTATTGATTGTAGTGTTAGTGGCTAAAGAGCTTTCTATATGTAGTATAACATAAGGACTTTAGACTTTTGGTTTGCTTTTAGTTTTAGATATGTCTAGAAATTTGATTCATTAAGTGTATAGTAGAGCTGGGAATATGCATCTCCAAAAATCTCATAGGTCTTTCATTTTAATGTGAGATATTAGGTAATTAGATTTTGATATAGGAGATGGTACAATTCCTGTGTTTAAGAGATTGTGTGAGTGCTTAAAGACCAATTTTATTGTCAATAATTTAAAAATGATTATATATAGTCATGAATTTTGTATGTTGTGTGGAACTCAGGACCTATCAGAATATGACATTAAAAGTTGCATATTGTGAGGATATGTGTTGCATAGGTTTAAAACTACTACTGGGTTAAAAAGATGTGTTACAGAAATGTAAAAACTTCCCACAAGAAATGTCTATACTATGCCCTACAAGCATTTACTAATAAACTAAAATTAAAAGTAAAATAAAATAGAAAGAAAAAAAAAAGTGTGTTCCCAGATTATTCTGAAAGTGAAATTCAGTAAAATGAATAGAATATTGAACCCAGGATTAGGAAAGTTAAATATCTAAAACCAATAATGAGCCACTCATTTGGTCAACCAAGTTCCCTGTCAAATGTAAATTTCAGTTATATAGCAATTAAGCTTTCTTTCAGTCAGAAATTTCGACTAGGATCTGTATTTGTAAAATGGTGACATAAACAAGAGCAGCCCGCAATTTTGCATTAAATCTGAGGTCAACTAACTTTTCTTAAATCATTTTATCCATTACCAGAGCCTTGGTACTGATTATGGAAAAAATAGAGCTTCAGTTTAGATCTAGTTTTTCCTGATGGGATTGAAAAGGAGGATTATTGCTTGGTCGTTGTCAGAAAATGAGTCTCAAAGGTAGGATTCTGCCAGGGAGCAAGTCAAATTATATTTTAATTGGCCTGTCAACTAATTCAATTACATGTACTTAAAGTCAATAGACATCAAGAGGCAAAGACATAAGAATTTTAGTATGTTTTTTCTCTCCAGAGTCTTCTAGTTAAAATTCCACTAGAATCTGGAGTTGAGGTAGATTTTACTGCAGACAATTGAGGGAATCATTAGAAGGGGAAACAAGGTGATAAACAAGGAAAGATGGAACAGTAAATGAAACTCTGATGAAACAGGAAGTTTGGCTTCCACCATGCATTTCTTTGCTCAGTGGACAAAGGAAGTTGTTCACTTTGTCTGGGTTTTTGAAGCCTCAACTGTCAAAATAGATAACGCAATCATCCTTGTTTGGAAAGAGGTCCTCAAGGAAGACATAATGAAAAGTATAAAATCTTTTGCATTCTTGAAAAGAGGTGGTGGCATTTCTGTATTAATGATGCATTCTTAAAACCTGAAGAGAGGGGCATTTTCACCAGTGCTGTCCCCTCTCCAGACTACATCAGACATGCATGTGTTGGGAGGAGGAGTGGCTAGAAGGGAGTAGGGTGCTTACTAATGGTGCTTATAACCATCAGACTGAGGTTGAAAAGACAGAATCACTGTGAAAGGAGAACAGAGGAAAAGGATGAGAGAAGCGACTTTATTTTTCCTAAGACAAGCATTCCTGTTTTGTTCGTTGCCTCCTTCAATCAATGGGCATAATTCTTGAGGTCCCCTTATTTCTACTAAGCTATATTCTGATAGATTGCTGTTGAATCTGAAAGCCAAAGTAACCATATTGCTATGGATTTCTGGATACTGCTGTTTCATATATGTAACATAAAGCTCAGAAGTTAAAATGAAATGTGTGTCAAATTAAAGTGGGGTTTTAACAGCAAAGAAAAATTTAGGTGTAGGATAGGCATGTGTTTACATATAAATGTTTCATGAAGGGTGGGGAGAAAAAACCTCATTTCTATTTTATCCTCATTATAGTAAACATATTTTACATATTACTCATTTTATCCTGTCAAGAACTATATATTGTAAATGACATGGATTAGAACTATCCCAGTCAATGATGTGAGAACTAAGGTGAGAATCTAGGTTCTCTGGGCATTGAGGTTCAGATCTCCACCCTCCTGCCTGAGTCCCAGGAGCATGTCATTTCTCTTCAGTTGCCCATGTCCATGTAGCCTCACTTTGATTTTCCCTAGCAAACACTAAGAGAAAAGAAAAGGTATTGAGAGGGAGGGCACTGTCTGCTTCAATTAATTTCCCTCACACATATTCTGACCTTTACTCCTTTAATTCACGATGACGCTTATCACTGCTGACAACTGTTTTGCCCATATCTCTGCTTCTTGTCATACCAAGTGGAAAACTCCTGTGACAATTAGGACATTTACCCACTGAACTCTCTTCCCCTGTGAATCATACATTAATTAGTGCCAGAATGAATGCAGATTGTCAAAATACCCACATGAATTGCACAGATACCAAGGCTAATCAACACCTTATTTTACCTTCAGTCTATTGAACAATGAGGTTAACCACTTTCCATCAAAACTTACTATACAAGAAATGTACTAATCTAGTCTAGCTATTGAATCTCCCAGCTTGGGCCCCAAAGAAAGACATTTTTCACTTCATCATTTTCAAAAACACTCATATTGTAATGAAACTGGCAAGCAGGTTTCTCCTTCTGTTCCTTGTTTTTCAGAGATGCCTCATGAGGCTGTTTTTTAGAGCTTGTGTATTTTATTAAGAGTTCTCTGTTCTCATGACTATGAGTATATAGATACAATAGTTTTATTATATACCTGAACCATAAAATGGAAGAATTGTTTCTGCAATTTAAAAAATAGTAAAAATATGTTGCTAATAAAAGATGTATTTTAAAACATGCTATTCTTTCAATAACCTATGCAAATCAAATTATTTTTATCTAAGTTCACATGTTTTTACTTCATGTAGCAAATTCTCATAAAGTAAATGGAAATTTAGGGTACAATTATCAGCAGCTACAAGGTGTCTATAAACTTGAGTCTCCAAGTGAAGGGATGCATATTTCAAGTAGACACAAGGCATTTTACTTGGAAGCAACTTAGTGAGACTAACTTACATTAGAAAGTTTTGTCTGTGACACAGATTTAGAACCAAACCTTCACCTACTCCACTTGTCAAAACAGAAGAACAGTTTGTGCTAACCTCTTTGCACATCTCCACATTTGGGGGGACAGCTGATTCCAAGTACAGATGGTACTGATTCCACACCAAGTCAGCGGTTAGAAGGCAGGCTCCTGCCCTGCCAGCTTTTCTCCTCACATCTAGCATTCAGACTTCTCTATATGCCACAGAGAAGAAGCCACAGACTTTCCTCACATGGCCCAGTTTATCTTATGCCAGATGAAGGGGGGAAGCCAAGCAGCAAAATGTTGTTGTCCCACAAAGTTAGTGTCCTCAAATGAGCGCTGAATGATTGAAACCAGAAGAGCCACGTACTCCTTAGTGGGATCCAGTAAGTAAAATTATCTTCTTATCCTACTTACAGAATCTGTCCATGAACCTGAATCAAGATATGTTTTATGCATAGTAGTTGAGTTTAATATGGGTTTCCATGAATATGTGATTTTGGGAATAATTCAAAACGTATAGCTCTCTTTAAACTTATATGGTACTCCAGACTACTAAAGGTATTGAGAATTCATGTACTTTCAAAATTGGTTTAAAATTCTATAGAATTATTTTCCATGAAAGATGCTATAATTAATAGTTCTAAGAAACATAGCTATTATGAACTATTCCTAGATATAAATTTCATGTCACTTAGTCAAAGGAATTTGACTTTTCCTTTTTTTTTAATTCTATAAAGAGACATCTTCCTTCATATATGCTGGTGTTGAAGATAGGAATGGGAGACTTTGTGTTTTTATATTCTGTAGTTTTTATTGCATCTCTGCTGTATAATCTTCACCACTCAGTAAGCACACTGAAAATATGCTTTAAGCTCTTTTCTTGATGTTGTTCTTCATCTAGTCTTATCCTTCTCACTTTTTCCATCAATTTCTATAGTTCTTTTAGTTCATATCTACTTGCCTGGCTTTTATCTCTTTTGCATGAGATTGATTTGGGGGGGTCTTTCTTGAGATGAGTCATCTAGCTATGCCTTGGTCCACCCACACGTTGCCATGACTGTTCTCTTTCTGCCTTTCTTAACTCACATCCTGCTCTGACCTCTGGCCTCTACGATCTCTCTGTATTCTGCCTGTCAGTTCTGACTTCCACCTTGACAACATAATTGCCTGCTAATGCACGGGACACTGTGATTTGGCACAGAACAAAAGCCCATCCGCAGAAGGCAGGCCTGCTGCACATGAAGACACACAGGGAGGAGAGCAGTACCACAGTCTTCTGCAGTCTTGGTCTCGAAGTACTGACAGGGTGAGCTAAATAACGGTTCAAACACCAGAGCTCAACCAGCACCACCACGCAGAGAAAGCACCCTGGACAAGGGAGTTTATTGGAACAGATTATATAATGCACGATGTAATGAATGAGTACTCTGAAGAAGAGACACTAAGATACCCAGTCTTAATTCTGTAGCATCATGATATAAAATATAGCAAAACTATTATTCACTGTTCAGAGTGATATTAGTCTAGTCTCTTACGTTCAATTTCAGCATATGTAAAGATAAGGACAGCTACTCCAAAGAGAATGAGAGACATTGTGGCAGTCATTGACTCCCCTAATGTCAGGTCTTGAAGACCTAAAAAGCCTTCATCATCCTGTTATGATTAGATTAGTTCTATAATGTTCAGTACGTATTCAGTGTGTGTGAAGATGGGACAACTATTTGGAAGAAAACTAGAGACAATAAGATAGACAGTGAAGATCTCCAATGGACTTGCTTTGAAATCCGTGTTTCTTAAAACTGTTTCCTTATGATCTGTTTTGTTATGTTTAATCTTACCCTCTTTATAATAAAAAAAATGAGAAATCAACTTGTCTAGAAAAATAATTGATTTCAATTTAAAGAAGTTCTTACCAAACATATATAAAATTGTCCACAGAGCCACAGTGAATAAAAGAAAGGCCCAGTGAACAGCTAACACATAGGATAGGTTCAAACATGTCTGAGATATCTGTATCTTTGACCACACACTTAACTGTGGGCCTTGAAGTCTATGTACTGCACTTTGATACAATTTGAGAAACCTGAAAGCTAGAACTTTATGTTTTCTGAATGTCAGTTTTATTCCCACAATAAAGAAATCCACCTTTTAGGATCCCAGAGAGGCAGCATTTCCCCCTTTCCTGCACCCAGTGGAACTCTGCATGAGAAGGCGCCAGACTACAGTCAGTGTGTGGGTGTGAGCTGGACAGCTCCGCAGCAGCAGGAGCAGGCTGGCAGAGGCACAGAGATAGATGCAGGACATAATAAAGGTTCAGCCTCATTTCTGCTCCTTCACAGAATGAAGCTACAATGAGAGACACAGAAGCAAGAATGGAAAGGATGATTGGTCCCCTGAGGTGGCAGGAATATAATGAATTAATTTCCCCACAGCAATCTAGGACTGAACATACTGTGCTGCATGTGATGAGTCTGGGCACAAATGCCACTCATTCCGTGGCTGCTTTGGATCAAATGACTTCCCTGTGCACACAGACACAAACACAGGATGTTCACTGATTCATTTGTTTCTGTAGCAAACACCCCAAACAATTGAAATGTATGTCAGTAGGAGATGGGATAATTAACAATAGTACATAATGCTCTACAATATTCAGGAGGGATAAATATGTTAATATGTTGTATGCTGTTATCAGAGGCAAAAAAAGAAAAGTCCAGAGTAATGTCACATCTGCAAGTGTTTTTGTGTCTACTGGATATATGGCACACACAAGCATACTGTGTACAACCGTAAAAAAAAAAAAAAAAAAAAAAAAAAAAATTCTGCAAAATCTTTTTGCCTCATTGATAACTTTTTCCATATAAAAAAATACCCTAACTAGACTCAAAACCTGTTTTGTCTCTTAAAGACAATAAAGGGGGAAAAAAGCAGGACCCATGCATCAAACTGTTTAAGGATGCCTAATGTATGTTATCTTTACCATTGTTCCATATTTTATGCACGTAGTAAAGATTATAAGGATGAGATCTAGGTCTACACAGGGTTTATGAAAACAGAATAGAAAGTTTTTAGTATATCTGTTTATTTCCAGTTGTTTCAGGAGAGAGTTCTTGCTTTTCATCACATTCTTAGAAAAACTGGAGAACTAAAATGTGCTGAGGGTTATTGTTCTGCTTAGTCAGACATTAAAAAGAAAGCTTTTACTAAATTTTACCAAATTCTTTTAGATTACACATGATATTATTGGATAAATAGTGATGTGTTTGCTTGGCAGGATGGCAAGTATTCATCTTTTCTTAAGAAATACTGTGGTTTGTAATCTGATCTTATAGCTACGTGATATGAATTTACAGCAGTGATGTCTTAGTCAGCTTTATGAATGAGAAAACAAATCTCTGTGATATTTTCCAGCCCGTTAGATATTCCTTGAGACACAATCCAACAATAATACACCTTTTGTAGCATCCATTTTATTTGGGAATTTTAAAACTTAAATTTTGAGTAGAACAAAGTTGTACTATACAATATTTAAACTTATTTTTCAGATAACATTTGAGATTAAAAGCCTTTTGTGTTCCAGAAAGGGACACAATTCTTGCTTACAACTTCAACATCTTGAGAATTTGCATTTTCCTTATGAAACACTTTGAAATACATTTTATCCTTGACAGTTTCTAATCCCTCAAATGTTTACTGAAGTAAAGAAGGAAAAACTCCAACTTCATTGCAAACTGTGTATCACTGATATATGTAAAGGGACATTTTCAAATATTTGTATATTTGAAAGACAGAAATAGCTTCCTATGCTTGAATGTAAGTAATGTAAAAATCTCTCCTTACAAATATTATTGCTATATAATTTGCATTGAATTTATATTCCTTTATTTTTCCTTCCTTACTCCAGTAAATATTTGAGGGATTGGGCCATTCATGGACTGTGGGGTGGGGGGTGAGGGTAACGAGGCCTCACAAGGAGGAAATCCCCACCTAGAAACCAAATCATTTCCGTTGTTTTGTTGGGTTGGGTTTTATTCTTTTATTTTGTTTGATTATGTTAAATCTGATAGCAGGAGCAGCTATTTATAAGATAATCAGACATTTTATGGTAGCCATTTTGGATTTACTATAGACTTGTTTTGAAGTCCTTTATTGCATTTACTTTTTTGTTTTTATTGTTTCTATTTTGTTCTGTTCAATTTTTACTATGTCTGAAGGTATCTGCAGCTATTTTGAAAACAACAAAAGGCATTATGGTTACTATTGCTGATTTGGTAATGTTTTGAAGTCCTGTATCTGGTTTATTTTGATTAGTTTTATTAGTTTGATTAGTTTTATTCCATTTTATTTCCCTTGGTTTTATCTTCTTTATAATAAAATATTAAAAATTTTTTTAAAATTTGAGGGATCAGTAGTTGTTAAGGATAAAAATAGAGAGTTCTTGTCCTTTTGGGGACAATATTCTTGTAAAGATTCTTCTGTTCTTGAAAATAACTGAACCAAGTATATTATTGTAAGCCTTGGTTTAGATAACACACCTTAACAATGTACACACCTTCCATTCTCTGCACATGCTAGACTCTATCCTTTATAGTTTGTGTTCTTTTGGTAGTCTACTCTCCTATTCTCATAAAGCAAAATATACATTATATTAAAAATGAGAAATAGCATTCTATGCTGGCTTGTAAGTAATGTAAAAGTCTATGTCACAAGAACAAGATGAAAATAGTGAAAAATCAACAGTTCTTCCTAGAGCAATGGGGTAACCTTCCCTCTAAGAGGGAGACAGAGAGAGAGAGACAGAGACAGAGAGAGTGAGAGACAGACAGACAGACAGACAGACAGAGAGAGAGAGAGAGACAGAGAGAGAGAAGCAATTAGAAAGATTCATAGCTTAACAGTATAGAATCCCATAAGAAAAAAAACATTTGTGGGCACCAGAACTGGTGTCTGAAAACCTGACCTATAAGCGATGTGCAGGCATCTCTGAGAGTGAAAACACCCCAGGGGATACAGGCAAGAGGGTGCACCCTGTGAGTTCTTGGGGGTGGGGGTGAGAGAGAATAGCCATGCTGTATATGCTAAACCTTTCTGTTCTTAATTACATCTACTGTCAAGGGAAACTGTTTTGCAAGAGCCTAAAGAAAGTAAGAATAAATAAGTGAAGGTTAAATAAAAATTTTATTTTTTATTTGTCATTGGTTAACAGATAAGAGTTCATTCAAATAAAAACAGAAACCATACATAAACATGTATGTAAATAAATATATATATATATATATATATATATATATGAATACATTCTATAAATGAGAAAAACATTATCCATAATACAAGGAATAGATGAGAAAAATTAGTGATTGTTTTATTACAAATTATGTGCACTTCTGGATAAGTGCTAATATTGTTATTCAAAACTGCATTTAAATTATTTGTAAATGTAATATTAGTGCAAGGAGCAATACTGGATATTCAGAACTGGACTCTTTACAAATGATTGCATTAGGGCCTGCCTGGCAAGCAAGAAATTATGAGTTTGATCCCCAGTACAAAAAAAATATGCATTAATAAATGCAGCAAAAGTACTTGACAAAATCCGACAGCCACTCATAAAATGCACCCTTAGCAAGTAGAAAAGAACCTCCTAACTTGCTAAAGTTTCATTAGCAGAATGGTTAATTTAATAGTCGGAAACTGGAAGATTTTCTACTCAGATTAGGAGCAAGGCAGGAAGCTCCTTTCACATCACTGCTTCTACATATTATTATGAATGTCATAGGTAATTCATTAAAGCAAGAAAAGCCAATAAAGGATACAGAATTTGGGCCAAAAAATGAAAATGAAATTGTCAAAATTTGCAGATTCCATGATCACCTATGTAGAAAATTCAAAAGAATTAACAAAAATCTTTAAATAAAAAAAGAATTAACAAAAACCTTATGTGGCAATAATCATAGAAAATCTGAAGGATATTGGTTACTATATGATATTGATAATTTTTCTATGTACCACCAATGAATAAATATAATTTGAATTTATAAATTCAATATTTAAATGAGCACCATCAAAAATGTTATACTAAGTCACAAATCTTTAAAAATGTACATGGTCTATATGAAGAAATCTATAAGACTCTAATGAAAGATACTATGAAAGAAAAACACCAAAAACTTGCCTTCTCTAATGCAGCTATCAAACTTCCCTTTGGGGCACAGATGGTGGAGGATGAAGAAATGAAGACAAGAGTCAGAAAACAAAAAGCTGAGGTCAGGGGAGCCCTCTCTCCAGATGGGAGAAAAGAACTACCCCTGGACTGCAGGGATTTATTTATACACTCAGCAGATTGTTAAACCCCTCTGCCTATGAGCCTGTTGAAGTCACCTCAGGTTCTTCACTTTCTGGGGGCTGGCCTTGCCTTAGCCCCACATGTGTGATTGATCTCCAGGTTCAGCCACTTGCTACAAGAGATAGTCTATGTCAATGAGCAGGATGATTCAATATTGTTAAGATGTCAATTTATCCTACCCAGATATAGATTCAACACAATTCCAGTCAAAATCACAGCAAGTAGTTCTTTAGTTATTAATAAATTGATAATTCATTTTATATGGAATTAAAACAGACCCAAAATTACCCCCTAAATACTAAGGGAAAAAAACAAATTCAAGGGTGTGAGTGACTGATTTTAAAACTTGCATTAAACTATAGCAACTAAGACTGTGTTGTTTAAATAAAAAGAAACAAATACATCAAGGGAACAGAAGAGAAAGCCAAGAAATAAGCCGATGCATACAACTGAGTTTTCATTAAGAGATATCATAATGGAGAAATGATAGTATTTTTCAACAAATGTACCCGAATATCTAGATGGAGGAAAGGAAGGAACAAAGGGTGTAGAGGGAGACAGAGAGGTAGAGAGGGAGGGGAGAGAGAGAGAGAGAGAGAGAGAGAGAGAGAGAGAGAGAGAGAGTAGAACATTGAGCTAAATTTTATGTACTTTATAAGAATTAACATAAAATGTGTCATAGACCTAGGGAAACTATTATTATGGCTTGTATCTAGACATCCCCTCAAAACCTCATGAATTCATAAAAGGAGCTTTACAGAGCTAGTTGAATCTAGGACATGTGATACTTGGATTAAAAGTGTGTGGCACTAAATTAGTCCACTGATTAGAACTAGCACAGTTCTGAATGGCACCACTCAACAGGTTGGGAGCCCAGAAGGGATAAAAGGGCAAGTTAGGCAGGGAGGCTGCTTGCTGTTCCTGCTGCTTGCTACATTCTGCCTGTCTGCTATGGACTGTTTCTCCTCTGTGATACCTGCCTGGCATTCCAACCTCTCTTGGATTCAGCTGATTATGGACTGAAACCTCTTCAAACTATTAGGCAAAGTAAACCTTTCCTCCTTTAACTTGTGGGTATTGAGTATTTTGTCTCTGTGACATGAAAATTTACTAAAATATATTTTCATAACAGAAGTGGATCGTCATTGTGGCATTACCTGGCCATGTGGTTCAGAAGCCTTTAAAACTGGCTGTCAGGAAGACTTTGCAAAGGTCTGTAGATGTTAGCTGAAGGAGGAACCCTGAAACGTTGTAAGATGAACTTGGTGGGATATTCTCATCAGAATTCAGAAAACCAAAATGCTGATACAAAGGTATCCAGTAAAGATGAGGTTCAGGATGTTTCAGTTAACAACAAGGACTACATTTCTGTTGAACTTTAGACAATATATGTTATCTTCTGGCAGAAAATTTGTCTGCATTTTTCTCATATCTGGAAACTTTGCAGGAGACTGAGATTAAGTGTGGCAGATTAATTTATCTGGCAAGGGAAATTCCAAGGATGTCTAAAGTTGAGGAGGTAGCATGGCTACTATTTAAGTTTTTAAATCTACATTGAGAATCAAGAACAAATGGTCCATTGGAATTTTTTAAAATATTTTGAGCTTCAAAAATCAATAGCATTCCTGTACACAAACAAAAAATTCACTGAGAGAGAAATTATGGAAATATTGCCTTTCACAATAGCATCTAAAAAATGAGATACTTAGGAATCAACCTAAACAGCAATGTAAAAGACCTATATGCTAAAAATTATACTATGCTGAAAAAGGAGATTGAAGAAGAGATACTAGAAAATTGAAGGATATTCCTTGCTCTTGGCTAGGAAGAACCAACATTGTAAAAATGCCCATACTCCCAAAACTGTTATACAGATTTAATGCAATTCCAATCAAAAATATATCAAAATATGTGGTGGCCAGAAAATAGATGGCAGGGAGAACATGTTCATTAACAGGGAGAACATGTTCATTAACAAGCAGTGAAGAATCACTGCAGGATTTTTGAATAGAGAAAAAGTTGGAGCACAGAGCATGCAAGGAATCACGGTAGGAACGCAAATGTATATTTTTAAATGAAAGAAGTCCATCTTGAGAAGCTATATATTGTGTTATCCCAACTATATAACATTTTGATAAAATCAAAACATTGGAGATATAAAAATATTAGTGGTTTGTAAGAATTAGAGGGGAAAGAGAAATCAACAGGTAGAACACAGGAGAGTTTTAGAGCAATGAAACTGCTCTGTATGACATCAAAATAATGCACACCTGCAATGCTACTTTTGCTCGTGCCACTTAAGATACATGAAGATGGAACAGTGATATACAGTATGGACTTTGAGTGCCAATGATATATCCATGTTGTTTCATCTACTGTTACCAATGTTCAGCTCTGATGTGGGATTTTCATAGGGAAGGGATTGAGCTTGTTGGAGATAGTGAGTACACAGGAACTCTCTAAACATTCTCTTGAATTTTGCTGTGAATCTAAATATTCTTTAAAACTCAAAGTTTATTAATTAAAAAAAGTTATATGAAAATTGCTCTCAATAAAGACTCCAGCAAAATATTTACATGCGTATGTCTGATTTTTAATTGACACAAAGAAGCATTGGTTCTTTCCGTAAAGGAATTTCTAGTGCAACAAAAGCAGTTGATTAACTATGTGAAAGTTGGTGGGAAGCACACCTATTGGTACAAAGTTTTTACGGTTTGCTATAAACAGAGAATCTAGCTAATTATATGCAAATAAGCCTCACTAACAAACACCTAAATAACTCAGGCTTGTCTTCATTAAGCTCCAAGATATAGCACATTTCTCACGGAATTAGACAAGAAGCATTAATCAAAGATGCTCGTATGTCCTAATGAATTTATTGATTGTTATAATAACAGTGCTACCACCAGAGGCAGAGACCTAAATGACATATGAGTCACTTGAACAAGCAGAGATTCTCAAAATGTAGAACAAAGCTGGTGTTTCATTCTTTACATACCCTGCCCAAAGCTTTTCTTTGTGAAAACTTTCTTTGTGGAGAGAAACCCTGTATTTCATATTATCTCTTATTGTCTACTGCCCACCAACAATCTTGAAAGTTACTGTTTTTCAGTAATCTGTGGAGCATTTGGGGCTGGAAGAACTGGACATTTCTCTGTGAACTTAGCACAGGAAAAAAAAAAGGCAGGCTAAATAAAAAGGTAAAAGATGGAAAAACAAAGCTGAATTTTCTTTAGTACTAGCCTTGGTCTTTACTCCCATATTCTTAGAGTTCAGCAGCTCCATTTCCAGTGGCTAGTGTGGCTGCAGAGTGCATTCTGTTGCTAATTGTGCTTAATGTCAGCTAAGTGCTCCTGATACCATCAGAAACCCCTGTAACATGGATGCCTTTCTCTACAGTAGTTGCTTAGTTACTTTTCTATAATAAAACACTCTGCTTTCTACTGGTTGATGATGCGATCGAAAGTTTTAAAGTGTCACTTAGCCCTTGTTATTCTCCATTTTAAGCCTCTCTAGTAAGGCATTTATCTGTTTCCTTGACGCCATTGATTTATTTCAATTAAGATTCCCCGTGTTGGAGCATCACAATTAGCTCCTGTCACTATCGATTCCCACTCCCAGGGATTTGTACGTGGTTTCAGAGGTCACCACTGACAGTTCAACGTGAGTCCACTGAGGCTAAATGCAAACTGAGGACAGCAAGAGTCTTTTACCAAAGAACTTCCTCAGGAGAGTAATCATAGCAACTGGAGACACAGGGCTTATTGGGAGCACGTTTTATTTTACAAACTTTACAACTGTATTACTTTTACATTAGCTCTTCGTTTTCACAAAAATTCAACAAAGTGATACTTATATCTCCACTTGGCAAATCAGAGGTGGTGGTGGAGAGAAGCTAATTGCCTAAGCCACTCACCTCGAAAATGATAGAGCTATGGTTCAAACTAAGGCAATCTACCTTCAGAATCTAGGAGTTTTACAAGTCAAAATCTAAGCTCCTTATATTGATTTGACTGAGTAATACTGATACTGTTGGATGAATGCTCTCAAGAATGGCTGTGTTCTAGCAAAAAAGCAAAAAACAAAGAAACAAAAAACTTCATTTTTAGCTCTTTTCTGGCTATGTAATTCCATGATTCTCAGTTTATTCCAAGGTTTGTAATTGGACTGGGCTAGGATCTCTTACCTTAAGTGGCAGAACCAGCACTAGAATTCTGGTTTCCTTTGTTCTTTGCTCGGTATGTATTCTTACATGAGGATGCAGAAGTCATGAAATTTACCACTTTTCTTTCCTAAAACAGCAGTCTTCCTGTTCAACCAATTCAAGAGAATGGCAATAGCTCTTCCCTTCCTATAAACAAACTACACTGTTTATAAAATTAGGGCTGAATAATTTGGTGTCACTTTCCCTTAACTAAGGAATTAATTTTGATGAGGCAACTCTGCTCATGACAATCTGCCTTCAAAACATGCTGCATACAGATGTGAACATCAGCATCTGCCTCTGGGCTACTTGTGTACTTCAAACCTGGAAGACACTGTGAGGAGGTGAAGATTTGCTGGTAAGAGTCTTGCATGCTTTCATCTTTTCTTTTTCAATGCATGCACCCATTGGTTGATCAGATAACCACATGGGATTCACTCCTGATTCCCAAAACATGTAACAAAATTATGTATATGTTTATCTAATGCACCAGAGATTAATCAGCTCTTACCAAGGATAGAGGACAGTCATTCTAGGTAGCTCACACCTTCACCTCCAAATTCTCTTAGGTTCATGCTTCACTACTACCTCATTCATCCCTAACTCTGCCATGTAATCTTTCCCAAATTCTCTCTATTCCACTGGCACAGCCTTTTCTTATATGCCTCCCTGCCTCTTGCAATGCTATTCTAAACTGTTTTCTGAATGCACACTGTGTACTTAACGCACCCAGCACACTGTTGCCATGGAGACCTCCTTGCATGCTCTGTGCTCCAACTTTTTCTCTATTCAAAAATCCTGCAGTGATTCTTCACTGCTTGTTAATGAACATGTTCTCCCTGTTAATGAACATGTTCTCCCTGCCATCTATTTTCTGGCCACCACATATTCCCCTCCACTATCATTCTTCATCTTCTGTGTGAGGCAAATGTCTCCTGTGCCCCTTGTATGCCCATACTGCTTTTCCCTCTGTTCTGGCTTTGGCTCTTAGTGTAATCTCTGAACCCTGTGCTGAACTTTCGGGAAGCTTTAGACTAATACCATTACTATAACAAAATGAAGCTGCACTTGGCCTCTTACTGGGTAGTAATAACCCCTACTCATAAATTCATGCATTCTTCACATTTCTTAAGGGATTTCCCATATTTTTTGCACTTGTGCCATATATACAATTTTATTAAAATGAGTGACTATGCCATTCCATGTTAAGTACCCTACCTGTATCAAAGCACTTACTCACAGCAACAGCAGATAACAGAATGAATGTTGAATATTTTCACCTCAACAGACTTTCAAGTCACTTTTAAGAATTCCTCTACTATGGGCCTTTCTTTCTGAATCTCCCAGATTCTTTTAGTGGCTAATAGAGTATTTGATATTTATGTGTGCTCAATATAGAGGGAAGAGAAACAGCTAGACATTAAAATTAGAGATTGAACTCAGAGCACTGGAGACCTGCTTTGAGTTTCTACTTCATGTCAGGTCATCATTTGTTTAAAGGAATATCTATCATAGTCTGAACATCCAGTCTTCTCTATGTTATGCCACCATTTATTCTCAGAATGCTTTTTGTTTACCTGTTATTCAGAGGAAATGTAAAATCTCACCTCCAACTCCTCCAGTGAGTTGTGAAATCCACTCTGAGGAATGACCTCCATATTCATTGTTTGACACATCATTGTTACTCTTATCAAGTGGCATGAAAATTCAACCATTTTATTGTCTTTGTTTCCTTCTCTCTAGGGATTACTTAGCATAAGAGATAGTTTACTCAATTTCTTCTTCTCTAATACTAGCCTAAACAAGGTTCTTCATAAATGCACATAGTGCTGAATCAAAGGCAAGCTAATTAGCACCAAAGAGAGGACTCAGCTGCAGAGTGGAGGACAAAGGAAAGGCAGACTTGCCTTGTTCTCAGAACCACTTCCTGAGCCAAACAGAGAGAAGGGATTTAACACGAATAAGACAACAATTTTTGCTTAAAGTGACATGTGCATTTTCATAACCAATGGGCTTCCAAATACTGAAAGAAAGATTCTACAGAATGTGACTAAAAGAAAATTAAGAGATCAACATCACTTCATGTTTTTCAAAACTAATGATAATAGGAAATAAGGATCTCATATCTACAAAATTCTACACACAATTTCTATTAATATGTTTGGTTTATTAAGATACACGATGCATACTGAGTTTGAGACATCTAAAACTAATTTTGTCTTTCTCACAGATGCAAACACAGGTCACCTTCTCATTTTTCTTGTAACCAACCTTAAGACGTGCTAAAAACATAAGTATTTTATTCTAAAGTTTGTACTATGAAAATAATGTATAAATCACTTGGCAGAAATGTAATCAGTTAGATTTTTACAAAGGTATTTCTAAAGTTGATGTTCATGTCCTTGGCATCCATTTTAGTTTTGCTTTCTGTTTACAATGAAGAGATTACTGTTCAGAAAACGAACTATAAAGAGGACCCTAAGACTAATTCATACAAAGACATTGTTAGAGGTAGGTTAATGTTTTGCTTCTGTTCATTCATTCATCACATTCATTTTCTTATCCTTTTGTGTTAGTCACTGTTATGCCTTGTGTCTAGATGTCTGTCCAAAACTTCAGCTTGTCATAGTGGGGCTTTTCAGAAGAAGCTGCATCCAGGGTGTGTGATGCTGGGATTAAGTATTTGATGATGGGATTAATCCTGGGTGACTACTAAATTAGCCCAAAGATTGGTGTGGCATAGTTCTGGGTGTGGATAATCAGAAAGCCCAACATGGTATAAGTGGCGCCAGCCCAAATGCGGTAGCCTGGAAGAGATAAAAGGGAGAGACTGCTGCTGCATCTTCCTTGCTATTTTGCAGCTTTGTTGCCCTGTTTCCTTCTGCCCACCACAAACTGCTTTTCCTTTGCAGTTCCCCGCTGCTACACCACCCTGCCCAGGAGCCAGCCAACCATGGACTGAAAGCTCTGCCAACTGAGAGCTAAAATAAACTGCTCCTACTTTAACTTTGGGTGGTATATATTTTATCTCAGCAATGAGAAAAGTAACCAAGACAGTTATATTTCTGTTACTATGACAAAGTGTCTGAGAGAATCTATTTTAAAAAGGAAAGATTTATGTAGTTCCATAGATTTAGAGATTTCATCTAAGGTCAGCTGCTCCAACACTTTGGGGCAGAGGTGAGGCAGAACATTGCGGCAGAAAGGCATGACAGAGCAGATTGCCACCAATGGCCACCAAACACTAGAAGAAAATAGAGTCAGAGTGGGAGGAAAGCCTGGAGGACAAGAGATACCTTCAAAGACACAGACCGCTGACTTACTTCCTCCCTGTGTGCTCCATCTTCTTATGGTTCCACCAATTAGTTTATAAACATGTCACATGGGATTAGTGCTTTCAATCCCCACCTCTGAAAACTACTAGGCATTGCATTTTGGGAAGACAAATCATGAAAACTAAAATATCTCCTTTCTCAGATCTACAGAAAATAATCTTTATAACTGAGGCTAAGGCATGAGAAATTCTGGAGACAGATTTATCCTGTTTTGCAAAAGAGCGAATCACAAACTGCATAAATGCACCCTGTGCCTGTTACCATTCATCAAACATAACATAGAATCCTTACTGGTCTCAGGTTCCACCCAGAAAATCATGATCTTTTAGAAATAAGGGTTATGATATGTGTGCTACTCTTTCAACAATAAATGCTAAAATGTTAAAAAGGTAAAAGCTGGCCATAAATTTTATGAATTTCATAAAAAAAGGACTCATTAAGGAGTTAAAAACCAGGAGATAATAAAGCCAGGATTGTTGTTCTTGCCTTGTGAGTAGTGGAGTGTTGGGAGTGTGGAACGGGGGACAGACTCCATGGTCAAATGAAGCCTGGGCTAAGAGATGTTAACCAACAGAATGATGAAAGGGCCTGAATTTTCCAATCTCCATTTCTCATTTTTTGTGGATAATAGTGTCTTAGTTACTTTTTTCATGGCTGACACAAAATACTGCACATGCATGAAATAAAGAGGCAAGATTTATTTGGCTCAGTGTGTAGAGGTTTCAGCTATAGTTGACTGACTCCAAGGCAGGGTGGCATGGCAGAGGGGAAACAGTTCATGGTGTGGCGGGCAGAAGGCAGCGGAACTAGGGAAGCAGCAGCAACCCTGCCTTCTGGGTGATTCCAAGCAGAACTAAGCTAATTTCCATCAGCAGACTAACTTGGTATCATACACCTTTAATCCCATTGTCATACACCCTAGACCAAGTCAGCTATGAGCATAAGAGGTTTTGAGGGAAAATCTAGGCATGAGTCATAGCAAATAGTATCTGATTCTAGGACTTGGTAAAAGGATTATTAACATAATGACTATCACAAAATAAATAATCAATAGATAGCAAAAACTGTTCTATTGTTTCCTGACACCAGCTAAGAATGTACCTGCCATTGCCAGATTATAGAATTCACATGACATATTCTTTAAAACATCAGGGGAAAGAAGAGTTGTTATTATAATCGCTTTCCATTGAGTGAGTTGATCTGTCCAATTTAATAACTAAGTTCCCCTAGAGTTATACCCAAGTTTTGTGAAAGATGAAAACTTTAAGAACATTACACGGGACTACACAAAGTTTTTTTGTGGCTGCTTACCATTTTGAAACCAAGAAATCAAGCCTGACACAGGATTGAAAGAATCATCCTTTTAAGTCAAGGCAGCTATTTAGTGAATAAATCCCATTTTTGGTACTATTATTATTATAATTACTTAGGGAAAGGATACACAGATCTAAAGAGGGATTCCTGACTCAGAGTCACAATTCAGTGTTTGTTGCAACTAGCAAACTAGAAGCCCAGCATGAGCCCATGTGTCATGGAGTATGCAGGAGGAATCTACCTGATACAGCAGGGCTGGCAGCCCTCCATCAGACCTACAGGAGAGTACCGCAGACAGGTATCACTGAGGAGTCATGTACTGCTGCATACACAGATCTCTTGCTGTGTGGTTCCTGGGTGCAGAGGGTAGAAAATTTTATGTGATGGAACATCTCTCTGCTGTCTCCCCGTGGGCCCCAAGCAGGATGACACAGCCTTAGGTACCATATGGTTTGCACCAGTTTTCTTTATTTTTGAGGACACGGAAGGGGTCCTGATGTGAGAAAACTCCACCATGCTACCTGGGAACATATTGCCTCCCATCATGGAAGTGGCTGGCCCAGAGAACGAGGAAGCTCAGGACAGTGTCAGAGACCACTGCAACCATGATAGAAGCAATGCTATTGTGGGCAGAGCTTGATCGCATCCAGGGATGGGGATGGTAAAGCCTCGCTGTCTCAAAAGTATGGCTGAAAGCGTCAGATTCAGACTTGTTTTCCTCTTTGAAAAAACATAAGGCATTGAAAACTTAAAAAAGAATAATTTTTTTAAACCAAAATTAAGTTGAAATAAGTGGATGTGAAGAAAATTTAACTTGTCCAAGTATGAATTTACACTTATGGGTGTGTAGTGGATTGAACCTAACATCAAGTTTTACAAATTTTTAATCTAGTTTATACAAACCTTTTCCCATTGAATAATGGGAAGGTTGAAGAAATGGAAGGCCAGAGCTGGGCATAGCAGCACATGTCTGTAATTCTATCATCTGGAAAGTTGAGGGAAGAGGATCACAAGTTCAAATACAACCTGCACAACCTAACAACTTAGCGAGATCTTGTTTCAAAATTTAGGACTATTTCAAGGTTTATGGCTGTAGCTCACTGCAAAGAGCCTGGTTTCAATCTCCAGGACAAAACAAACAAACAAAAGAAGGCCTGTTCTGTGCTTCCTCTTAATGCTTAAACAAGAGTCTGATTTGGGATCACCAGATGTTCTTTGGGAACTTGCTCTGTTTCTGTTTGTATATTCTGTGAATGTTTTCTTAGTAGTTAAGAAAATTCTTTTAAAATGCCGATATCTCAGTTATCCTGAGGAGAACAACCTAAATGATTTCCATTCAAATATATGTTTGCAGACAGGTGTCCTGCTGGAGAAAGAGAACTGAAGGTCCAGGGCCTGCAGACTAGTGATGGTTGGACAGAGAGCCAAGCAAAGAGTTATGGTTTAGATCTTGGTTACCCCCAAAAGCCTCATGCACTCAGAGGTGGGGCTTCTAGAATGTGATGGGGTATGGAGGCTACAACCCAGTGTGCAGTTAGGAGGCTGGTCTGGTTGGAAGAGGAAAACCACTGAGGTGGTGGCAGGGAAAGGTGGAACTCCTTTCCCTCTCCATTCTCACCCCTCCTTTCCCCTCCCTGTTCTCTGCTTCCTGGCTGCCACGAGGTGAGCAGCTCTTCCCTCATGAGGCCCCTCCACCCTTCCCTCCAGACAGCTATGGACTGAATCCTTGAAAGACTGTGAGCTTCAATGAGCCTGTTCTTTTAAGTTGTGAGTGCCAGGTAATGCATCTCAGGTATGAAAAGACGACTAAGGCACCTGAGGAGCAGGCCAAGCCACCTCTGCAGGTGCCTGGGAGACTCTGCACACCAGTTTCCTTGTGGAAGGCTGAACAGCCTGTTTCCTCCTTGAGGGTTCTACTTGGATAGCATCAAAAGCAGTCATTTCACCTGGCAGAGATGTGACGGCTTGGAAACCACAGGGAGCTCAAACCAGTGCGACCCTGGCTCTCCTGTCTATGTATAAGCCCCTTACTTGCCCAACCCAAAAACAAAGCAGCGGCTAGTTTGTCTTTACCTTTTTTTTTTTTTTTTCAGCCCATAATAGGGAATGAAGACACCAGAAAACAACAGTATTTGTGTAATATTACACATGCAAATTTATTCTTCTAACAGAAGCCTGGGTGAGCAGCAGTGCCCAGGGCCTCTTCCAGGGCACCCTCAATGAAACTGGGGTGGGCTCCAGCCAACAGACAGACTGGCCATGGGACCACTTTGGCCACAAACACAACTGGAAACAAAGCTTCCACTAATCCAGAAGTGGAGGGAGTAGAAACACCTGCGTCCATGCCTGCACCCAGGGCTTGCTCTCTGCCACGGAGCACGGAGGCTCCTGCTGCTGCGGGATAAAGCGGATCAGATGCTAATGCTTCTTATCTGAGTAGAATGACTCTGAACATGTTTCCTCAGAAAAGAGACGGTGTGCTCTTTTCTGAGGCGTGATCAGATTTAGGGAAATCTGTCTTCAGCTGCTTGGCTACGGAGTGTCTCTAAATAAGTCTTGTCTCACAGTACCTAGGAGGGAGGGCTTAGAAAGAAAAGCAGACTGATCAATAAAACGTGAGTTCTCCAGCCTCTTGCGTAGTGCTGGCCTACAATCAGACGAGGTTGAAAAATAGAGGCAGGGTGCTCAACTGTGTACAAGGAAGTCACTCACAAGGGCAGAGTTATGGTCTGTTATCCAACTAGGTATTTCCAAACCTTGCTCACCTCAAAGATACATAAAAGGATCCAACTGAACTCTTTGATTGTTGCCTTTATCAGTTGCCTTGACATAGGTGTGCTGTAGATTTGTGGTTCTACCTCAACATCCCCACCTGGATCACCCGGGCCCCCACCCAGCTCCACTACGTTATAATCTCTGGGTCAGAGCCTACAACACCCAGCCCACTCCCCATACAGCCTCGTGCCTTCCCACCAACACAGAAATGACTGGCAGCTGTGCTGATGCTTCAGAGCCAGTACCCAGAATATCCAAGGAGGGATTTAGGACTAAAAATCAGGCTAAGTCTCATCTGAATCTCACCATTTTATACCCTCATCTCCCGCACCCAGTTCTTTATCTTCTATGTTTTAAAGTTGTTTAAGTGGAGGGTGTGGGTTTCTTTCCTATGCATTGGCCACTTTCTTGTCACAGATGGGTGCCTGAGCTTGGAGATTAGCCCGGAGTTTCCCACGGGCCTTTCCATGCCCACTCCCACCTCTGGAGCCCCTCTGGAGCTTCACTGCTGCCTCCACTGGGCACAACTGTCTTCCCAGTCTCTGTGCTGAAGAGTTACTCTACCTCTACTAGAAAGTCACCATTATTGCCAAGCAGTTTAGTAGTGTGAGGAAGCAAAGTTCTACATAGACTTTGCAAATGGTTAGTGACTAAATCAGAGGCAATGAGAGAGGTTCATCATACCGTGACAGAAGACTGAAACCAGTGTAAACATCCACTCAATACATTTGGGACTGTACCTGAAGGTATGCTATTAAGGATATTCAGATATCCTTGTCATATTATATGAAGAACATTTTTTAAAAAACATGAAGTCTGGGGCTGGGGATTTAGCTCAGCGGCATAAGCGCCTGCCTTGCAAGCAGGCAGTCGTGAGTTCGATCCCCGGTACTGATAAAAAGGAAAAAGACAAAAAAAAAAAAAAAAAAAAAAAAAAAACCATGAAGTCTGATTGATTAGTTTGGCCCCAACAGCTTTTGTCCCCCAAAACCTAACTGTGCCATTAAAAAAAATAAGAGAAACAAAGTCCATGTAATCAACAGAGTACAGTGATGCTGCACAGAACCAAAGCTGGATTAAAAAAAAAAAAATGTACGTGAGCCAAGAGAAAGTAGAAAACAAAGAAAGAGAGAGAGAGAGAGGAAGGAAAGGAAGAAGGAGAGAAGGATGGAGAGAGGAAGGAAGACTGAAAAGAGGGCAGAAAGAAAAAAAGGAGAGAAGGATAGAGGAAAATGAAGAAGAGGAAACAAAAAAAAGCCAAAAGAGAGAAAATAAAATATTACAATTTAAGGTCGGCTACAGGCAGAAGAAAGGTGAGCAAGGAAACAAAGTTACATTAAATTATTAAAAGACAAAATAGAGGTAAATGATTCCAAAGAGTTTATCAATTAGGTTGAAACCCAGTCTCCTATGGCTGGTCCCCTGAGGTTTTCATACAGGTGTAATTTATCAGCACAGAGATGTCCCCATCTGAGCCTGAGCCCCAGAGGAGTGTTAGACCACAATCCATGGCCTGAAACTGAGCTGACTGTCAAGAACAGGGGCCAAGGACCCCAGGGATTTGGAGAAAGATAGGAGGAAAATGTATCTTATGGCTCTCTTCCAGTGAAAGCAGGCTTCCCCGCTGTATGAAAAGACAAGATAGAAACCTTTGTATGATCCTGGCTATTGGGAAATAACTAGCTAAATAAAAATGAAAATTTCAACCATAATGAGAGTGAATCTTAGATCACAAAGTGAGATATATAACAAATAGTATCTTCTTTCATTGTGTTGCTGCTAAATTTCTATTTGAAATCCATCCTTTGCTGAAATTAGGGAATATTAAGTCTGTACCAGTTTATCTGCTCACCCTAGCATTTCTTCATTTTATGGATGTGGATGTCAGGGCAGGGAGACTCAACACTGGGTTTGGCTTGTCATTGTTAAGTCATCCTTTATGCCAATCCACAAAGCACTATGCTAGTACCAAGCTCATTATCTAAAGTGTGTGCCAGGTAAAACATTCTAACAAGAGAGAAAGTGAGTTTACTGTAGAAAATGTAGATAGGTGTGTGGGCACTTCTGAGAAGCTCTGATTCTTCACTGAAAACTAATAGTTATACATTGAAATTCTCTTCTAACAGCAAGGTTGTGTGATTTCTCTAAGTGTTAAGGGGAATATCACAGAGGTTAACAGAGTAACAAAGTAGTTGGTTTAAGCAGAATTGCAGTTTTGTGAGACTGTCAAAGGAGATACACAGGACTTTAAAGCATATAAAAATTATCTACCAGAGTGCTGGACCATGGAATTTGAGATGGAAATGAAGGAAAATGAATGCATGAACCAGAAAAAATGTAGCTAAAGGAAAAGGTAAATGCGTTGGAAGTTCAAATGGAGTTGAGTTGCTCTTATGGAAGGTACAGAGTAAATGAACATAAAATGTAGAATACAGTGGCCAGAGAGAATAAAAGCTGATACTTTAAAGACACAACACAATTAATGATAATGTTAGTTAACTGATAATGTTAACACAGGATAAAGGTATGGGTCAACCGGGCAAGCAGTAAGATTGTCACAGCCCTGGATTTTCAATGGGTCATCCTTATGACTAGTAATGTCACCAACAAGGATTTCAAGTTAAGGTTCAAAATAAAAGTGTACCTCATCCTAAAATGGGAAGCTTGGAAATCAGCACTGATAAGAACAGGCAGGGTCAGCTGTGATGCCAAGTCCTTCACAACAGCAGGAGTTCTGAGCAATATTCTAGACATAACAAACAAAGTCAAGGAGTGTCCTTCTTTCTTAATTTGTGATGTGAGTAATATGACAGTTAAAAAAAAAAAACTCAAAAACACAACAGTGAGGACTTTGTAGAGCCTGTAGAGAAGCATGGAAATCAGGACAGTGCAGAGTGCAGTCACCCTGCCTGTGGCAAGAGGGAGAGATTAATGTCTGGGAGGATATAAACACTTCCTTGGGGAAATCAATTTTTTGTGTAAAAAGGTAATTTTAGACTTTCAATGGTGATGGGGAGGCAAGAAAGGATATAAAAATGATTGGTGCTTTCCAAATTGTTTACCAGAAAAGAAAACAGTTATCACGACTTCCTGTCCTGGAGACTGGTTGAGTGGTGACACATGGCAGAACTTGGCGTTCAAAGAGGAGCGCTTAGGAAACACCCTGTTTCTTCCTGTAATCCACATCACAGTGAAACAGTGATGCGGGATTCTAAAGCCGCTGATGAAATCCAGAATCCATTTTGTTTTTTTAACAGATCACCAAAATATTGGTCCCTCAAAATGGGTGTATGATCACTGTTTAGGGAACTGTCATGGAGCTTGTAGCAGAGTTGTGAAAGTGATGAGCTAGATTAAGACTGAGATGCACTTCCCCTCTGTTTGGAGGTGAGCCTGGTTCCTTGCATTTGGTCATGCCAAGGAGCAACCTGGGCAATGGCGGGGTATTTCAGCAAAATCTCTCTGAAGTTCTTAGTGCACTCTATGAAATTGAAAGAGGAGTCTTTCTATCTCCTCGTCTCTGCTGCTTAACACATTTATTTTCAAATGTCAATGTTAATGCTTTTCTTTGTCAATGTTAATACATTCCACCTGAACTTGCTAAAGTGGTGCAGAAAGATTATAACCTTATCAATAAAGTAGAATGAAAAAATGCAGTGCAAGATTTAATTTTCAGATCCCATGAATTTCTATCGATTTGTGTGGACAGAGCCAGGAGCAGTGAGGAAATAATCAGCAATTTGTATCAAGGATGCCTATTTCCAATGCTTTTGTTACAGAACTGTCACACTGCAGAGAACAGGTGACATCCCAATGAGAAAACGCATGCGAATCTTCCTAGACATACTTCCCCAAAATCAGTTCGAAATGTGAGAATAAACTGTAGTGATAACCTAGGGAAGATGTGAACTTACATACGTTTAAAAAAAAGTATAAGCAAAGCTGTGAAGAGAGATAAAAGGGAATCATACTCAAATACTTCATAAGAAAAAAGACATAAAAATGTTCTTATTTTCTTTTAATTTTACCCCAAGATTATAATTTTGGCTTTAAAATGCTAATTATTAGAGTTTTTTTTTAAAAAAAAACTTAAAAATAAATTGACTTACAACTATTCATTGAATATTTGGCTGTCAAATATTTTTCAAGTGAAGCTAAAATAAAACTACTTAGAGAATAAAAAAGGATCATGCAAATAATTGCTCCAAAAATGTAGTTTACTTGGCTTCTCTGGTAATGTTTAATTGAAGGGTCTGATCTAAAAAGAAGGTGGCTATGAGTATGAGTTTGGGCAAAGCAAATTCAGGCCAAGCAAAGCACAACTTCTCAGGTCACAGCCTCTTTTTGTTGAAAACTTAAGTTTGCCTCCAATTATTATATACTGGTATGTGCCTTGATTTGGCAAAATACAATATTTTTTACTGATCTACTGTGTTACTTTGGAAAGGCATTTTTTCCCTTTCATGTTCCAGATCATACTAAGAAAATAAAAAATGTATTGCAGCCTCTCTCAAGAACTACAATAACATCAATGACTAACTTTGTTCCTTTGGTTACAGAGTCATTTGAACTCCAAAATACAAAAACATACACATTTAAAATTAATGCTGTAACATTTTCTGGATAATTATAGATTTCCTGAGCCATTTATAGACCCATACATTTGAATTAATATCCTAACAATGATACTCTGTAATGTCCACTTTCTATTAAAGAGCAAAATGCATATTCACAATGAAATACACAGATCAGTGTCTCTGGTGAATTAACATCATATTATATTTTATGAAAGACCTGTATTAATTAATACATTCTCTTTTCCTTCAGTCTTTTCAAGCTTTTTACTGGGGAATGGTAAAATGTACCTAAGAATCTCCCCATGTACCTGCCACCTATCTCCAGCTATTAAGTCATGCTGAATCTGTGCCCCAGTTCAGTATTTCTCTCCCACATTACATAATGTGGGCTTCTCCCCAAATCTCTGTGGAAAGAAGAAATGAAAAACATCATCAGAGATTAGCCATGATCTTCTAAGAAAGAAAGAGTAGCCCTTCTCAAAATAACCACCACCAAGATAATATGCAAGACACCAGCCTAAATTCCAGACTGGTGGCTCATGAAGCTCTGATTGGAATAGTCTGTATTTAGTCTATTGTTACATTTTATAAAGAGTTGCTATTCCAAGATGTCTTTTGGAACTCCCTGTAAATATGTTACTTAATCCTCATCTTCCTCATCAAAGTCCTGGTAAATTTCCCACAGCAGGCAGCCAAAAGCAACCTTCTGAAGTGCATACATACTCCATTACCAACCCAACATATGCTCTCCCCAAGCTTTCTGAATTCTGTACTTAATGTTCCAGAGTGGCCCCAGGCATGGAAAGAACCTAGTGCCAAGAATCACTATATGGGGAGCAGTCATTGGAAGTCCTCATGTTCGCTGTGTTTGAATTGTGGGAACTCTGGTTGCTTGGGGAAGAAAAAGAATTATTTCCTGCAACATTTTCTAGATTGTTTACATTTTTTATGGCTTTCACCAGAATCTCATCAGTCGGAACTAAGAGGTATGTTTCTATGGTTGTATAGAATAGGAGCAGGTAGATAGAGACCAGATCTCAAGGGCTTTATTTATCTTACTAACGAGTTTGAACATTATACTACAGATTAAGTTCTATGGATTTTTTTTAAAGCTGGGATACGACAATGATAGTTTTTCATTTCAGAAAAATCATTTGGTGAACTAAAACAATAACGAGAGATGAGTTAGAGGAAGAATCTAAAAATTTTTTTGGCAAACTATACAAGAAATAATTAGTTTATTTTTCCAAAAGGTTTTGTCTCTTCTGATGTAGATTGTATTATAATTTATGAGCTCACCCAGGATTGTTTCCAGAGTAAAATCAAGTGCCAACAATAATTACCTGAAACAGCGATATTAAACTGTTGGAGGCAAACTTGGATATAGAGTGAGGTTACATTCAGGTCCCTCAAGTGCCTTGGTCACACTGTTTGCTCAATGTTCATAGCCCTGGGTTTGGCAACTACTGCTTTCCCATACATCTTCCTCTACAGTGACGATGTTGTCACTAAAGCCAGAGCTGCCTCTAACATAATTTCTAATTACTAAGTTTGCACCAGATAATACGAGGTTCTTAATAGATATTGCTTAATTGAACTTGATGGACAGTGAATGAGTTGAAATGAAGTAAAAATTCTATTTAAGAGAGAGTCTTATTGGATTGAATCACATGAAAGAGATGGGTCGCCTGGTAGGACATTGACATTGCTTCTTTGGTTACATCCATCCATGAAGTTCCCTTAACTTTTCCCAGACTTCAGTTGCCTGCCTTTGAAATAGTGCTAGGAACTACTGACTTTTCATATAACATAGAAGATCAGATGAGACAACAGATGGGTAAAAGGTGTGGTATAAACATTAGGGTATACCTTTATCCCACCTGTTATGTTTCTATAACTTTCTTTGTGTTATTCTCCACGATCACTGGTGTCACATTTACATCTCTTTTTTCTGTTAGAGATTTACAAGGTCATTATACTCCCCCCTGCCCATTTTTGTTTTTTCTTAGTACATTGTTGCAGGAGATAAGTACATTCCTAGTGGGGAGTTGGTACATGTACATAACACTTCTTCTTTTTTCATTCCCTCTTCCTCCCCACCCTCATCCCTCCATTTTTTGCCCTTCTTCCCTTTTCCAAAAGATCTCTCTCGTTTGTTCCTATCATTCATATTTTGTTTTACTCTGTATTTGGGAGAGGTTCTCATGTAAGAGAAACCATGTGTTAGCTAAGATTGTGTGTCTGACTTGTTTCATTTAACATTGTGGTATCAGGCTGCACCCATTTTTCTCACAAATTTATCTCAAGTTTATCTTTCAATTCTGAATATTAAAAATCAGAAAAGCCCAGAGGAAATGCTTTTCCTCAGTTTTGTCATTGGTTTCTTACCAGTTTCGTACTTGGCTAAAATGCTTTTCCTCAGTTTTGTCATTGGTTTCTTACCAGTTTCGTACTTGGCTAAAATGGATTGGATGCCTGAGATTTTCTCACCACTTTGGAAAATATTCTAAAAACTCCAGTAGCTAGATTTTCTTTCTATTGATATCTATTCAACCAAAACTCCAAACTAATAGGATCATTAGTGCTGTATCTCACCAGAATTTTGCGTAGTTTTTTTTTTTTTTCCTTCACAGATACAACATTTGACTTGCATGGAAGAATGCACTGCTGTCTCCTGCTGTATGCACAGATATTGAGAATCAAAGTCCCTCATCATTTAACGAGGTATTACTGCTTTTGAGAACAATTCTGTAAGTTTAGTTTGCAGTTGGATGATTAGATTTACAAAATCCCAATGCAGCTTGAATTTGATGGGTTTCATGAGGTTAGTTTTAATGATAAATGTATTTCAAACAGAAATAGAAAAATATGTACATACCATATTCATTTAAAGAGAAAAACACTAGTATAGGGATTAGAGATAACTTTTAAAATATTCTTATTTGATGATTTTGCATGACCTAGAAATATTTTAGCTTGCAATTTTCCATGCCATATTTAATAACCTTCAGTTCTGCATCTGTTAAAAAGGAAAATTTTGGTATGTTAAATTTTAAGTGTCTCTCTGAGCAATTGGGCAATGTTACACTTCAAGAACTCCAATGTCTTACCAGGGTTGGGGACTTTAAAAAAGTAAACTTTGTAAATTAGTTTCAGAAGCTAAACAAAGAAAATATATTGGCTGGCTAAAGCAGAAAGCCCTTCTTTAAACCTTGATTGACATATTCTGACCGAGTGAGATTTTTTTTACTTCATTTTACTGTTTATGTTGGTCTCTAGTTTGCTTAAATAAGAACTCAAGTTGCCTGAGCCATAATGACATCTTAATTAAAAATTACAAAACATATTGTTTGCTTGTCTTTGATGACTACATTTTAGCCAGGGACTTAGCTTAGTGGTGTAAGCACCTACTTGACAAATATAAGGTTGTGAGTTCGATCCCTGGTACCAAAAATAAATTAGAAAAAAACTAATAATGATGACTACATTGTAGAGGACTAGTTTTGCTTTCATGTTTTATGAGACTACTAATGATTATGCAGAAACCATGGGGGATAACAATGCCACACACTAATTATGCATTGTACAGTGTTGGTCATTTCAAGTTTCCTGTTTTCTTACACATGAGCCTTTCTTTACATGCAGGAACTAATCACTTTACTATCATGTTTGCTTAGCCACAGATAATGCCCCCAAAATCTTCTATCCTGGTTTCTATTTTTTCTAGAAACCACTCGTGTGTGATGATAATTATCCAACGCTTCCTGAAGAATTGAGTGTAGGAAAATTATTATTTACCAGTAAAGAAGCCAGACGGGGGATCCTATCCACTCTTAGAAAACATCAAAATTATTCTGAGATTATTGCCACATAGGTGAATGGTACAAGCCTGTAAGGATTCTGTCATCCTACAGATCTATTATTAAAGACAAAAGTTCACGGAAAGAATCTTTATAAACTTCAAACACTGGTACTGGAGGAGAGGGTTAGGTCCTTAAAGCCTCCTCCTGTCACAGAACTAAGGACATATAAAAGTCTCAGAACTGTCTACGGTAATTTACATGCCTTGTCAGAACAGGAAAAGAAAAGGACACTTTCAAAAGCACCATATAAAAAGGGAATATATGCTGAGGCGCTCAGGCATTTTATGCCACGTACCATCCTTTCATTCACATCATCTCATGGACAGGGATATAGAGGAAAGGAGTATACCCTTTATTCTTTCCGACCTGATTCTCCTTCTTACCAGACAGGAACAGCCACGCAGTTACACTGAGGAAAGATTTCCACTACCTGTGACGAATGCAAGATTCTTATACGTACATTTCAGATTTTAGGTTTCACTTGAGCAAAAGAAAAAAACTAATTCAAAGTCTTATTTTTTTAAGAGAAAACAGGCAGAAAAGAAAAACAAAAGGCAAAAGAGATAAGCAAAAAATAAACCCAATACAATAACAGTATAAGTTTACAAAACAAGATGATAGGAATTTGACAATGGTTGTAATATTGCATATTATTATCTTCCTGTAAAATTGATCTAATTATATGAGCAAAAACACTTATTGACATACATTAAATAGGTATTAAATACAACAAGTCTACCTCTTATAACATTAAAAAATATTTCAACAGTAATAGCAGGGAGTTAACTAAATATCTAAAAATTAGTAAAGCTTAGTGGTAATACTTGTAAAGATGGAAAACATGGGTAATGCAAAAATAACACTAGTAAGATCTGAAAAAAAAAAAAAGGAAAGTGAGGAGGAGGGAAAAGAGATAGAGGATCATATCCATTAATAGAGTTTGGTAGCAGTAACAATAATAATAAACAGGAAAAAGAAGAAAAATTAAAAGACAGAGCAAAATAATGAAAAAGTAAAAAAAGGAAAATCTCAAGCTATAAGAATCAGTTAAAAAGAGTGAATTAATTAAATTCTTCCGTGTTTTTGAATGGTTCTCTCTTTTCAGTGTTTGAAGTCTTGGTTTGTAGCAGAGATGCATGACAGTATATACACAGTAGTGCTGAGACCTCTTTTTGCCTCCCTGTTCATGTTCCTGTGTGCCTATCCTGGTTCCTGTCCCCCTTTCCTGTTGAGAATGAGTGGCCTGTGGTATCTTTCTTAAGACTGCAGTCACTCCAGCAGCCGCCACCTTCCGTATCCCTAGGTGCATCCAAGTCACGCTTTCTCTTCCTTGCTCTGAGACCTGCGCGTTTGTGAGCTGAGCTCTTCCCCTTCTCCACAGGTCTCTTCCTCTGTATACCCCAGGCCATGGCAACTGTTCAAGCCAAGCCCAGTCCTTAGTCACAGTGGCCGGTGAGCAAAGCAATTGATCATTGCTCTCTTTGCCTGTTGTTGGCAGTAAGATGGGGTTAAATCAGTACTTTCAGACCAAGGTCCCTCTCAAAGCTACATGTAATGGGCATGGCTTCTCACCAGAGGAAGGGAGCCCCACATTCCTCTTGAATCACTTTCAGAGTAAAACACCTCCTTGTTTTTAGGACTTATAATGGTCATGGACCTTTTAGGGAGCAGGTCTTGCCATTTCTGTGCACTGACTTTTCTTGGAGACACCAAAGCCTCTCTGGGTTTACCCAGCACGGATGGAGGAAGACAGCCTTCTCCGGGAGCTTTCAGGACTCACTATTCCTTTCTTTGTGCTGTGCTCCATCTTTGCAGCTTCTTTGGAGTTTCTTAATTTCATACCAGCATTCTCTGAATTTGTAGACGCTGACTTATTTTTCCCTTTATCAAACTGTTAGCATCCAACTGTCTTGACTTCAGGTCTTAGAGAGGCAGCACCTCATTACTGGTCTCTACCCCACCATCTTTTCTCTCTGAGATGAGGCATTTGAAACAGTAACAAATCGCAATTTAAGCAACAAGAAATATTATGGAACATAAGGAAATCCTAACATACATCTAAACTTTTAAGGAAAAGTCTGCCTCTCACAATCAGTCCTAAATGAAATAGTTTATTAATGACATGAAAGACTTTAATGGAAAACAATAAATTGGATATTGATTGATACTTATTTATTCAGGCACCATGAATCATAGATACTTAGCAAAGGAAAAAAGCAAAAATGCAATCGTTGCTCCCCCAACAACACTGTAAGCACAAGAAAGGCAAAGTGACTTGGCCCAAGGTCATGCAGCCGCTACAGATAGAGCTTATACTAGAATTAAGAACTTAGAGATTCCAATATTTATTTCTTAGTGCCTCTGTTGGCTGAAAAGTTATTATTTCCCCCACATATACCTCAATTTAAGGTAAATCATTTCAATTATCTCCCTAGTGTAAGAAACTGAAAAAGCATATACCATCCAAAATCTACAATAAATTCTGTGTATGGGTAAAAAACTGCTCAAAAAGAAAAAGTAATTGGGATAGGGGAAAGGAGGAAAGAAGAGAAGAGGAAAAAGGCATAAGGATAGCTAAAATGACTATACTACTAATTGTATTAGCTATTGGAATGCTCATATAATCATCCCCAAACTTCAGCATGCAAGCACACACACACAAAACATTCATGATGACAAAATGCCTTCAAAACTCCCCACAACTGACCCAAGGGATATCAAAAGTCACAGAGCTAAACTGCTTAAAAACATAAAAGATAAGATAAAAAATAGAACAATGAGTCGGTCAAGGAGCTTACAGATGATAAAATCAACAGAAAATAGATTTAATAAACAAAGCAATCAGTGAGTTACAGAGGACATTAGTGAAAAGCTAGCTGAGGAGAACAAAATGATACACAAAGTGAGTAACCAGTTTAACAAAACCTGGAGTCCATGGAAAGACATGAAACAGAAGTCCAGCAGATTAAAATTTGTATTGAAAGTGTGAGCAATGAAGTGACCAATGTAAGACAAGTGTTAGAACTGGAAAACAGGGTTGATGCCTGTTCTTTATATACAGTGATACCTTAAAATCAACAGGTGAACTGAGAAATAAATCCAACAGCTGGATTGACCAAAATCAATTGGAATTTGGAAAAAATCAAAAGAAATCAGAAATATAATTTAAAAAGTGTTTACAGAAATAATAGTAGAAACGTTCCAGGTGTCATTGGGGAAAGGATTTACCATAAGTGCAGCATATAGAACCCCAAATACCCATAATCATAAAAGAACCTCTCCAAGTCATCTCATAGCAAATATCCCACAACTCCAAAACAAAGACAGAATCTTAGCATAAAATCCATGACTCACTTATAAAGCTAAACTCATTAGACTTACAGGAAGCTTCTCAACACAAACTTGTAAGGCTAGGAGCGCCTAAAAAGAAGTGCTCCAATCTCCCATTCGTAACCTCCCTCAAACACTTCAAACTTAGACAGATATATTCCAAAAACTATTTTCCAAATTTTTAAAGAAAGAAGATACTTTAATGAAAAAGAGCACTTCAGAAATCTATCAAAGCAGTACTCCAAAAATTTCTCAAGGAAACAGACAATGAAAATGTCAATACCGAAATACACCAATCCACCAGGAAACATGAATATACCAGGTAGGGTAAGGGATTAATTAGACGGAAAAGAAACAGAATCAGCAATAAGAAAATAACACAAGACAAGGAATAAACTGATACCTTTCAGTAATAATGGAGAATATGAATGGTATCAATTCCCCAGTCAAGAGACATAGCATAGAAGGATAAAGAAATTCAATTGTATGCATTATTCAAGAAACACATTTAACTCTAAGTGAAATTTATAGATTAAAGATTAGACACTAGGAAATAGCATTCCATGCAACTGGAACCGAAAAGCAAGCAGGCATAGCTGTCCTACTTTCAGACAAAGTGGACATTGAGGCAAAACTGACCAGAAAAGGCAAAGAAAATCACAATATATTGTTTAAGGGAACAATACAATTGGAGGGGTAAACAATTATAAGCCTGTGTGCACTGAACACTGGCACACCTAATTTCCTAAAATTAACACTATTGGACATTAAAGATCAGATAAACACTTACGTAATTATACTGGAAACATCACTACCCCACTGTCTCGAAGAGCCAGATCAATTAAATAAAAACATCAACAAAGAAATATCATCAAACTCATGAATGTAACAGACATGTACAGTGTTCCAATTAGTAATAACACAATACATACTTTTTTCAGCCACATATGAAAGCTTCTCCAAAATAGACCACACACTAGCCCATAAAATAGTCTTAAATAAATGCAAAAGAATGTGCCTATTATTACATTGTAGTGCAGTGAAACTAGAAAAAATATTGGCAAAAGACGCCCTAACAATTATGCAAACACACAGAAATTACATTTTATTTTCTTGAATAATCAATGGATCACAGAAGAAATGAAGAAAATAGACAGTTCCTAGAATTAAACAATAATGCAAGTGAAACATATCACAAACTATGGGTCACCACAAAGTGACCCATCCAAGTGAAGCTTACAGCTATAAATGCTCACATCAGAAAAACACAGAGAGTCCATATACATAACCTACCAAAGCACCTCAAGGTCCTAGCAAAACAAGACCAATCTAAATTCAAAGCTAGTACAAGGAAGGAAATTACAAAGATAAAAGCAAAAATTTATGATACTGAAATTTAAAAATAACTGGGTAAAGAATCAATGAATTGAAGAGGTGATTCTTTAAGGAAAATGAAATAGAAAACAACCCTTAGCCAAAATTATAAAAAGAAAGAAAATATTCAAATAAACGCAATCAGAAATGAAGAAAAAATTCACTCCAGCCACCACTGAAATTCACATGACTGTTAGTAACTGTGCTTTTATTAATACATTTGGAATATATCAATTCACAAGGTAAACTGGGTACTTACATAGTACAGTTTGATTCTTTTTAAAATCTTTTCCCTCTCTTGTCCCTCCTCTTCTAAATACTGTTTATCCACCTTCACGTTTAATTATATTCATAATCATGTCTCATATGTATGACATATAATTTTTACACTAATTTAGGTTATTAGGTTTGTGTACATGGAAATAAGCAACTATTTACAAACCTGTCTCCTAGTACATTGGAGAATCCGAAAGAAATGGATATATTTCTACAAAAATAAGAATTATCAAAAAAAGAATGAAGAAGACATAAAAACCTAAATAATCTAATGAAATTCAAGAAGTAATAATAAAAGCAACCAACCAAGAAAACTAAGGACTCAGTGCATTCTTCACAAAATGCTTCAAGAAATTCAGGGAAGAGTAATGCCAATACTTCACAAACTCTGTAATGAAATTGAAGAAGAAGGAATATTTGCAATATCGTTTCTGGAAGCTAGTGTTACACTGATGCCAAAACCGGTCAATGACCCAACCAAAAAGAATACTAAAAACCCATTCCTTTAATGCACATAGACACACAAAAACATTCCCCAAAGGACACTGGCAAGAGAATGGAACAAATGACCAAAAAGACTAAACATGCCCAAGTTGGTTTCATCCCATGAATGCAAGGACGGTTCAACATATACAAATCAATAAATGTAATACATCCTATAAGCAGGAGCAAAGGCAAAAACCACATGACTATCTCATTAGAAGAGGCCATGGACAATATTCAACATAATTTATGATACAAGTTTTGAAGAAAGTACTTTCATAAGGACCTAATCTCAGTCTGATAAAAGTCACCTAGGACAAACAATGGTCAACATAATGTTAATTATGAATAATCTGGAAGGTTTCCTTTAAAGTCAGGGGGGAAAAACAAGGATGTCTACTCTTACCACTCCTGTTGAATATAGTACTCAAAACATCAGCCAAAGCAACACCAAGAAATATAAATATTTACTATATATATATAGTAAAAATATTATTATTATTATTCACACATGACATGATTTGATTCTCTAAATAGAAGACACAAAATTTCCACCAAAAGAGTCTAAGAAATAACCAAAATCAGCAATGTAGCAGGATATAGAATGAATACCCAACAAATATAGCCTTCTTGTACACAAATAATGAACTCCCCAAGAAAGAAATTAGGAAAACACCACCACTCACAGTGGCATCAAGAAAAAGTAAATGCTTGGGAATTAACCTAACCAAGGAAGTGAAAGACATCTGTCTACAATGAAACCTGCAGCACTCAGTAAAAGGAGATTGAAACCACATCAGAAAATAGAGTCTCCCTGTTCCTGGATAGATGGAAACAATTTAGTCCAAATGATCATATGTCCAACACTGAGATTCTGATTGAACACAATCCCAATCACAAGACCAGCAGCATTGCTTACAGAAGTAAGGAAAACGATGCTAAATTTCATATAGAAGCAGGAGAAACTCAAATTTCAAAAGCAATCCTGAGCAACAATAGCAAAGCAGAGGTATCACAATCCCAAATTTAAATTACATTATAAAGCTATAGTGAAAAAATCATGATACTGTAAAAATAAACTTAAATATGGATAAATGGAAAAGAATAAACAATGCAGGAATAAATCCAGGCACATTCAACCATCCCAACTTTGACAAAGAAGTAAAAAGTACACTGGAGGAAAGGTAGCCCCTTTAACAAAGAGTGCTGAGAAGTCTATTTATATGTACACTGAATCTAGACTCATATAGATCACCATGTACTCACTAAAACCAAAGTGAATCAAAAATCTGTTATGAAACATTTAATTTTCTGAAAGACAAAATAGTTAAAACTGCTGGTGATACAAGTGTATGCAAGCCAGGTATGGTGGCACATACCTGTAATCCTAGAATTTGGGAGGCTATAGCAGAAGGATCACTGTGAGTCAATGTCACTTGCACTACACAGTGAGGCCTTGCCATAAAATAGAAACAAAAATGGAAACAAAAAGAAAACATAACCAGATATACTATTTGTTGGTATTTAATGTTATTTTTTATGCCTTTAGGGTATCATATCAAATTCAAAAATATTATAGATAGCAAAGAAAACAACCTACAGAATTGAAAAAATATTTGTCAGCTATTCCTCAGGCAGAAGGGTAATATCAAGAAAATGTAATGACAAAAATATTAAATCTCCCAAAATAAAAGACTCAGAAATCGGCAACTGAAATGAATACTCATTTCTCAGGAAAAGTACAATGGCCAATAAACATATGAGAAAAATGTTCAACATCTCCAGGCAATAAAAAAACACAAAACAATGCCGAGATTTCATCTCACTCCAGAAAGAATGACCGTCATGAAGAGATCAAGTAATAACAAATGTGGTGAGCTTGCAGAGAGAAAAGAAACCCTTCTACATTGCTGATGGAAATGTAAACTAGTACAGCCACTATGGAAATAGGTATTGTGGCTCCCTAAAACCAAACTAGAAATGCTATTGGGCTCAGCTAGTTTACTTGCAGGTATTTTCTTGAAAAAGTTAAAGGCATTAATCTCAGTGATATATGCATGCCCATGTTTATAGCAGCACAATTTAGAATAGCTAAATCTTGAAAGTGGCTCTTTTTTTATAAGCAGATGAATAAATAAAGAAAATGTGTTTTGGGGCCAGGGATTTAGATCAGCAGCTTAAGTGCCTGCCTGGCAAGTGCGAGGTCAGGAGTTTGATCCCCGCTACCAAAAAATTATTTACACAATGGAGTATTGCTCTGCTGTGAAGAATAAGCTTCTGTCATTTGTAGGAAGACAGGTGCACCATGAGATCATATTATGTAAAACAAATCAGACACAGAAGCTTAAATGTCACGATTTGCCTTTTATGAAAAACAAAATATAAGTAATAGCTAGAACAAAATAAAAGATAACAGGAAATAGGCAATTAGATAAAGGGATCAAGATAAAGGGACCAAGAGATGCAAGGAGTGGAGAGGGAGGAGAAAGGAAATTGACGACAAATAAAATGTATCATGCACAAGTCTACTCTTACGTGAATTAATGGTATGGTAAGCAGGCACTAATGTAGTAAAATGCCTCAGCTCAAAATACAAGAATACATCAGCACTTAGCCTTCATTATTTTTTAGAGAAAGCACAGAAGAGATCCCTGGGGAGAGCTCAACTTGAGCTTCATCTTTGCTTACATAACATTAATTCTTTTTAATAGATACAAAATGCAAGCAAAAGAGGGATTTCATCTTCCTTACCATGTGTGAAACCAGACATCTCTTTAAGTACAAAATTGCTTTGGAGCCCTGCTTGCTGGTTGTTGATGCTGATTAAGTCTCTGTGGGAAAAAAATTTTGTTTTAAGTGTAAGAAAAAAATATGTGTAGCAACTAATGAACACTCCCACGTGAGCATCATCAAGATCCTGTTATGTTCTGTCCGGAGGCTGCCCCGAGCCCAGGCTCCGTCCTCTGAAGTCTGAATTTGATATTCCAAACTGAAGGCTATGGTAATTTAACAAGTCTTGGAAATGATCTTAGCCATGCTACTACAAATGAGTTTAATTGAAACATTTGGTTATAGGGCAAAAGCAAGTCAAATATTGTGAGATGTCTCAATTATAGTCATTGGATCTCTTGAAAGAAAGGTTTTACATGCAGTAATTCTATCCAGTGTTCCATGTAGTTCTCTGCGTCCAAAGGAAAATCAGCTCATGTCAGGTTTCTTTGCTGCCCCGAGTCCTGAGGAACAATTGAATCTTACTCTGGTGTAGATGGCTCACACCATTTTACCACAGAAAGTGAGCTGACTTATGCATAGCAGCAGTGGCCCAGTTTTATTTCTCCGGTTGTGATCTTCAATGAGAAAATGATGCTTTAGTGGGTGACAAACCTCATGTTCCATGGTGGTCCCATATGGTAATAATGGCACTGAAAAGTCTTATTATCCAAGTTTTTACTAGTATCCTTTCCTAGTTTACATATACTGAATGATACACAAATACCATTGTGTTGAATTTTCTTACAGTACTTAGGGAAGTATGCTGTACAGATTGGAAGTCTAGAAGCAAAGTTACCATGCAGCCCAGGTGCATAACAGGTTACATTACATAGCTTTCTAGAAGTACATGCTTACAACGTTCACAGTGACAAAATCAACCAATCACCCATCTCTAAGCATATCACCACTGAGAAGGGATGCTTGACTGTGGTGTATTGATTTCTATCTACAAAGGAAGGTACGCTTAGGTAGTTTGTAGGATGTTTCTATGATGACAGGTGTGGTTGTCCTTGTAGTTATTTAAAATATTCAATAAGCAATATCCTGATAGAAGAAGTAATTTGAAAAGTCATAGGTATTAATAACTGAACTGGGTTGGTATGCAAGATAATATAATTCCTCAGATATGTTGTACAACATTTGTCTATGTTAACACTACTGCATCTGACATTTAAAAAAAAACAATTAGATCCAAGGTTTGGTCTTCTTAGCACAACAACAATAATAGCAATAACGCAAAAGGCAATCTCCTAAGTGTATTGGAGCATATAGTTGATCATGATGAATAATAAACTAAAAGAAAGCTGCACATACATTTACTACACAGATAAAATTTCAAATTTTCCAATTATTTAATCAACACTATAAGCTATATTATTTTTAAACAAATATATGGTAATTGATGTGCTTATGTTTTCAATAACTAGAAATTTTAGAATATGTGACAAGATTTTCAATAAAATATACCCAGTTTTTAAAAGTATGGCTTCACCCAAGTTTGATAGTACATGCCTATAATCCCAGAACTTGCCAGGCTGAGGCAGGAAGATTACTAGTTTCAGCTGAGTCTGAACAGTTTTGCAACTTTGTGAGACCCTGTCTCAAAACAAACAAAAAGGGGCTGGAATACAGCTTAGTAGCTTAGTAACGAGTTCAGTCAAACCTCAACAAAAAGGAAGAAAGTTGGGTTTAATGAAGACTTTTAAAAGTGGAACACTGCAGGTGTGCTGGCATATTCCTGCAATCCCAGCACTCAGAGACTGAGGCAGAAGGATCGCGGCAAGTTCAAGGCCAGCTTAGGCTACAAAGTGAGTTCAAGTCCAAACTGAACTGCATTGTGAAACCCTGTCTCAAAAAACAAATCAATAAATAGGGTTAGGGATATAGCTCAGTGGCACAGTGCCTGTCTGGCAAGCACAAGTCCTGAGTTTAATTCCCAGTACCAAAAAGAAAAAAATTAAATTAATTAAATGAAATGAAAATTAAATGCTACTTATTTCAGCATTTTTCAACTTAATGCACTTCTGTTCAATTGAATCAGTTGGTAGAAAATATTAATTTGCATAATGTATATATATATAATTTAACAATTTGTAGATAGGCACTATTGACTAAGGAATTATATATTTATGGATAGCAGACGAAAATGGCAAAATGGCTCTCTTAGTGTAACTACGTCAGTATATAGTATGTATAGTAAATAACATTTAAACCAACAGCCATTTATAAAAATCACATTTTACTATCATCATAAAATATTGAAAATAGCATTAAAAACATAAAATGTGGTTGCTATAAAATATTCTTTTGAGCCAGCGTTTTGAATATGGACATTTAACAATATATATTCATTGTTCTAGAATTCTGTGGTTAAAAATGATTTGTGACACAAATAAAATTTTTCTACTGAGTACTTCTTTAAAGTGGAAGACAGTAAAAACCTACTTTAAAATATTCAAGTCAGATTAAATGGATTTAATCTAGTTGTTTAAAAGTCAAATTTTATTTGTTTACAAGAATTAACAGTTAACAGTGAAAGAGGAAACTTGCTACATAAACTTAGTAGCAGAATAATTAATGGGTGATACTGAAAATGAGAATAGTTTCTACTGAAATGTAAATTGCATAGCTCCAGATTCTATGTATGCTGTTTACACTGAATCATTACATCCTCAGCTCCTCTGGAATTACAGCTTCTCCACCACCACCTGTTGAAGAGATGACTGGGAAAGATATACCTACTCCCAACAACACATTGCTTTAAAGTCTGGTGCTAGTTAGAAGTTAATTTATTTCCTCACTTGCAAACTGCTTGATTTATAAGTTATTCAGCTGTTTAGGAAAGAGAAACGTTACTTTTTCATGAATATTCAAATCACATTTTTCACTAGATAAACAATCCTGGGGGAGAGGATGGTTTTTAATTTTAAGCTGTCTCTTCTTATTCTTAATCCTTTTTCCTTGTTCATTCATTTAACTTGCAAAACCATTGTAACATGAACCTCAGTAGAAATGCAAATAAAAATATAGAGCCATAACACAGACATTTCCATGCATAATATAGTTTTCATGAACACATGACTAAATTCAAAATTTCTGGACATTTTTAGGATAAGAATCGTAGCTACAGTAATAGTCCTACATCAGTTGTATCTTAACAAGTAATTTCACATATTAGTGCAATAAGAGAAAGAAAATAAAGGACCCCAAGTTACAGAAAGCAAATAGCCTTTGATATTTATATTTTAATTTTTTAAAACAAAATAAACAGATGGGCACACTGGCGTAAGAGAAATTAGGATGTATATACATGAAAATGTTAACCATAATTTTGTCTGTACGGTAGCATTTCTAATGAGTCAACATGTTCACAAATTTCAAGTGAACTAAGTTATAAAAATTGAACATATTTTGCATGTGTAATGAAATCACTGATTTGAGTAAAACAATAAATGTTTATACAGCTCCCAAAGGCTTTTACATACTATAAGTCTCGTTTTATCAGTGATCTGATTTCAAGCACAAACACCTTACACACATATCTACAAGAGGCTCACACAGATGTCCCTTGCACATCTCAACTTAGTTCTATTTTTGGACACCATGGTGAGGTGTCTTTCCTTGCCGGCTGCTGGAGCACCTGGGCATCTGTGTTTGAACTCCTTTAAACTTCGTGTCTAGTCAAGCAAGTCTGGGGTCTTAGTTCTCCTCATTCATCTTAAATACGGTTTTCCTTCTCTTGCTTTACATTCTATCATTTAGGCTGATGGAAGGAAGACTAGGACTCAGATGCAGTTGGACACAATGAACTGAAACACGGAAAAATGAGAGTGAGGAATTCTGCCCACTGGTAATAGCTGTTATTAGGAGGACTTGGAAAGGTCTCAGCAGTCCTCCTTAGCTTTGTTTCAGTGTTATCTCAGGAACTGAAGGCTGTGCCTGTAGTCACCTCAAAACAAACAAGCACAAAACTTTTTTGGGGGAAAAGAAAGACAAGAGGAATTTTAAAAACTGGATGCTTTGTAGGAGTCGTTTACTATTTCCATCAATACCCCTTTCTGAAATCCTCACCATCGACTCGTTTGGCATTTTTTAATCACCTGTTGCTTCATGTGTGGCTAGAAAACTGGCCAGTGATACCTAGAATGAGACTACTTAACCTACATTAGTTATCTAACACTGTTTCATAAAAAAGTACACGTTTAGACCCTTATTACACTGAAGACACCAAAACCTCTATTTTTGATTCATGCACTTAGAACTCTCCATTGTCATTGCTTAGAATGTTCATGAGTTGAAAATATGATTTCCTACACAAGTGAATAAATGAATCTCCTTGCTAAAAATATCAACAGAGCCAGCTTTCCTATGGTGTAAAGAGCTCATGGTCACAATGTCTCAGGGGATCAGATTAAAGATTTGAGATTTTAGGATGTTGAGTAAAGCAGGGCAGGTGTGGAGGGCCTCCCCCCACCCCACACACACATGAAATGTCACAAAACCTTGTAATATATTCCTTTTGTAAAGAACTACTGAGAATACAATTATGAAATTTAAAAGTAATCATTGCTCTTTTCATGTAACGTTGACAGTATTAAGGGACCTGCCATCTCCAAAGAGTGAACTAAGTAAAGCCCAGTGCTTAAAATGGAAATCTCAGTTCTAGAGTGTGTTGTACAGACAACTGCTTTTTAATCTTTGTGGAGGTTGTGTGGACGGAGGGTTTTCAGGACAGTTAATATTGTGCTATAGAGCACAATTTCCTGAGATGCCTCTAATACAATTTTCAAAAAAGATATACATAACTCTTTCCAAGGTTTAGAATGGTTATGCCTTTTGGTATGTCCAATGTGCAGCCTACAGGCAGCTTGCCCCATTTATTTATTTTTTTAATGTTCTAATAACATATATAAAAACAGAAATTTTGTTACTTACAACATTAACTATATTATATGTTTATTCACCACCCAAGAGAATTAGTCTTCATTCAACATGGCCCAGGCAAGATAAAAGGGTGGAATCTCTAAGTGAGGGCTGGTGAATGGTTTAGAGCTTTCAGTGGTAGCAACAGCCTGCTGTGACACATGTGCCATAGGTTCACCACTACCATTACAAGCACTCAATTTGTGAAATAGAAGGTGCACCAAGTACAATATAGTAATGAAAAATGTGTAATACATTCTTCTTCCTCAATACTTAAATTATATCATTGATGAAATAGTTGGAAAAATTTTATTAGTGGTGAAAAAATGGTAAACTTAGTTGTTTTTTTTTTTTTTTTTGTTGTTGTTGTTGTTGTGTTGCTGTTCTATCCCTGTGCTGGGATCAAGCCATTTCTACTAGGAAAGCAAAACAAGTCTATTTCACTCAGATTGTGCATTAATTTTGGTGAATTGAAACAATGTGTAATTTTTTAAACTAGGTTTTAAGACTAACATGCAAAACTTAAAAACTATCTTTCCTATTGCCCTCAGAACAATAATGATTTCTGGTCAGGAATTTTATGCAATCAGTTTAGAAAACTGATTTTATTATTACCATCTGTTCCTGGAGTATAACGGAGACTGTGACATAAATGGAATGCCTTTAAATGATTCCAGACCAGCTTCATATTTCCATCCATCCTGGACCACAGAGTCAGGGGACAATCAAAGTCATCACCATGACCACCATCATCTTTAGTATCCATTTTAATAGAATAGAATTAAATGATATGAAAGCATAGCAGGCTACCAGTTAAGAACAATTGGTTTCCAGAGAATTCCTTTTCCATTTGTATACGGACAAAATTATTTTGAACATCTGAGGTTATTTAACTGGTTTACAGAATCTAAAATATATTTCAACACTTTGCCATTATGGACTTTTCAATTTAGTACCTCAATACTTACGGGAGCTCTTTACCTGATCATTGAAGTTAATTCTTTTCTTCATTTTGTAAGTAATTTTGATTTTGTTATTCACCAAATGTCACAACTTTGTAGAAATATCTGACAACTTTTCAGCAAAATCTTCACTGCAGTAGACCACAGGACAGTGGGATGATCATATTCAGGCTTTGCGCATTTATTAATACTTAGTTCAATTCTTTATCTTTGCTATGAAACTAAGGTATACTGCTTAACTTCTATCTGCCAGTTCCTCAGTGTCTATAAAATATTGCATTATTTCAATATTAAATATTTATATAGTTACTTGAGATTCATTTATATATGATTCAGAATATATTTGGATATATATATATATATATATATATATATTTCAAGGTACTATGGATGTTTTTGGTTCTGACATCAAAGCTTGATAATTCTAACCATGTATCATACAGTTTTTTTTAAAGTAAAATGTTCATTTGGTCTTCATCTGAATATGTGGCAATATATTTCTGATAAAATCAACAATTTTATAATCTCAAGTTTTCTTTTTTAGTTAACCATATGGGCTTTTTTTTTTTTTTTTGTCTTTTCGGTAAAGACTGTTCTTTTCCTAAACTTAAATGAAATCGGCCTCGTATGATCCTATATTTCGTACTGACTAATATCATCTATCTGCAGCAAACTACCCTTGGTTTTTAGTCAGATAAAGCTTGAATTCCTTCCTGCAGTTTTGTGAGATTGCTGTCCAGTGCAAAATAAACAAACAAATTCATTTGTCCTTACATAAGGCTATATGCATGACTTTGTCCTACTTTCCCTGTAGGGCATTTTATAATCCTTCTATGTTATTGATTCAGAGGCAAAATATACCGTGGTCAATAAATAAAATGGAGTAAAATGTCTGCTCCTCCGTGAGCCTGTGGAAGTTTCTGGTCTATAATAATCTGGGACGGAGTGTCCAACTGTCCAGTCTAGGTCTGGATGAGGTGAAACCATAGGTGAGAGACTACTGACAGCTGATGACATGTAAGGTGCAGGGTAGACATATGAAACCAGGGACTGAAAGAAGTGAAAATTTCCTGATAAAATAATACCCAGATACTTTGATGATTATTATTGTGTAACTGCCTATAATCTTTGACTCAGTCTTGAAGAAGATATTACAAAAAACTACTAAACAGAACTAGACATTACTGAAACTTTGCAAAGGGGCCTTGCCCAATTCATCATGCTAAGCAAGCATTAACTCAGCTTGCATGATGGTTTTTGTGTAGCCGGCCCCATAATACAAATATATTTTCATAGTCACTTCACTAATGTATGCAGGAACCACTGATGTGTTGAAGCAAAAGCTACAGACCGCCCACCCTGTTCTCCTACCCACAGCTTCCTGGGACTTCCCTCCCACAATCCTAGCTATAAAAATACCTCATGGAGTTTTCAGTATGCTGTCCTGTAGCAAAGTAAGGAGGAGGGCAGAGTCCGTCAGCCAGACAGTGATCCAGTAATAAACATGTATGCGTGAAGGCCGCCATATTAACTATTAACGTCTGTCCTGTGAAGAAACAACACCTCTGGTCAGATCATTACATCCAACCCATAATTAGGACATCACCTCTATCACCATTTTCTTGTGATGCTCATGTTAATTTGTTGACAGTTCTTTCTCCCCAAAAGAAATTACCACTGATAAGAGAAAAAGACTGCGGGCTGCTATAGACTGTTAAAACATGATTTTTAGTCACCAAAAATGGTTTGCTTTAGAATGTAAGAAATCTTTCACTGCGGGATTAATATCTGTGACTTTGTAAGATCAAGGGTTCTCAGGAGCAGAAGATGTGCACTGAGATTCCTTCATCTGGATTCAAAATCATTTCTCCCTCCCCTTTCAACCACTGCTAGCTGAATGTGGGTTTCACTCTGAGGACAGCCCTGAATTCCTTTTATTTTATTCTTCTCCTGTGAAATAATGATAATAATGCCTGCTTCAAATGTGTAATCATAAATGTGATGACAAATGTCAACATTGTCAGCCTAGAAGATGGGCTGACACACACTAGTAGTTCACATATCAGCATTTAAACAATTCCTATAAATCGAAAATACCAGGGACCTGGAATGGAGTCCAGAGGTAGGGAATCACCTAGCATGCATGAGATGTATTTCATTGTGAACACCAAAAATGAAAATCCATGGAAAACTTCAACCTGCATGCATAATACATGTGTCTCAATTAACTTTTAAAAAGCAATTCGGAAAAAAGGCCATAGTGTGTGAAGATATTGTGATATATTTTACCTGACAAAAGGTAGTGTTGATTTTTTTAAGATCCCAGGGCAAAGAAAAAAAATATGAAAGCTTTAAGTCTTATATGAACAATAAAACTTTTAAAAATTAGTCTATTTGTTATAAGTTTTGGAGAGAGGCCAAAAGAGAACTCTATGGCTGTCAGAAAAGTGTAATATATATTAGAAAAATAAAGAAGTAAGTGGAAAATGAACAATTTAATTTTCAAAGAGGAGTGAGAACAACAGAAAGATTAAATGACATAGCTAAAACATTCAGCGTTTTTATCATACTTGAAAAAAGTTAACTTGTGCCTAATAATTATGCATCAGAATTTCTAAGACCATTTCCATGCTACTATAAAATTAAGAATTTATCGAAGTTTGTTCATGATACATCCTTTACAAGTCATTAATACTGAAAAATAATGTATCACTATTTTCAATTTAAAAATGAATCAATTAAAATTGGTTCTCCAAAAACAGGTTCTGTGACTCAGCTTTAAACAAGCTACAGACAGTTACTATTTTGTGAACCCTTACACACCTTTATAGGAAAACAAATAAATTCAGGAAATAAAGTAATTTTGGCTTTTTGGGTTTTTCCTTTCATCAGGAGGCTTTGAATATAAAAGTGAAATCTGTAATACTGCCCTAAGAATTGCAAAGATGCAGAGAATTCCTAAGATGCTGTGGTGTTAATCTGCAATGGGTTTTGGGTACCTGTGTGTTAGAGGGGAGGTCACTGAAGCCCAGACATAAACTGTCTTCCTGCATGGATCTTCCACAAAGAAAGTACAGATAGCAAAGAGCAGTTAATCAAGCTAAATAAATCAAATCTGTGTCAAAGACAGAGCTAAAAATAGAAGGAAGCTTGGTCAGGAGCTCAACACAGTCAGCCTTCAGAGCAGCCAGAACCATTTCTATGCTAATGTGTGCGCCAGTGTGGGCGGTGGGGATATAGATTGAGTGGAAACAAAGCTTCTCTACAGGGCTCCGGGCAGAATTAAAAGAAACAGATTTCCTCCATAAATGCAGAAAGTGTTTGACTAATCTCTGATTGCTATTTTGCTCTGGTGGTCCTGCATTATTAGGTTTCCTGGCAAATCAGCTTCTTTCATTTGCAGCAGCTGTAATCACATGAATTATAGGTTTCATTTAGACTCATCTCACCTCTCCTGGTGGGTACTACACGTCTGCCATTTTCAGCAGACAAAAATAACATTTCCAGTATAAATGGGAAATCAAGGACATTCAATTACACAGCTAAACTGTCATTCATGGACATCGGAAGACCTTGCACCTTGTCTGTAGCTGTGTCTTGATGAGAAAATTCACCACGAATGTTTGATTTCTAGACTGTCCTCTTTGGATTACGCATACTGACAGTTATCAAACCTGCTTAACTTGCATTCTGTTATACAAAACTATATTTCTGACTACTCAGCCTATTAGACTTCATGAGACTATAGAGTATTCAAACTTGAAAATAAGCTACGGACTTTATAAGAAGAATTGTTTCCAGTTTAGTTTGACATTTGATTTGAATCCTGCATTCTAAATGTATACAAAAGATGGCTAAGGAGAACTGTTTTATATTCTCACCTGTACACAAATTAGGAGAAATCACATCTTTACAGATAAGGGTCATTCTCATTTCACTGTTAGAAGAATTCAGGGAAGGAAAAGAAAAAGAAATAAACATTGACTTGTATGATACATGCAAGATGGGATTTAATAGCCCTGTCCTGGCAGCTGAAGAATCTGAGTAAGTAAGTGACTTGTCTCCATTCCTATAAACTGAGAAACAACCTACGTACCATCTCCTCCTTGAATCTGTCCCACTAAACGTCCACCATAAGCTAGATCCTAGGGTCCCTTTTCTACTGTTCCTTTTCTTCCATAACAATAGTATTGATCCTATTGATTGTCATAAAACAAATAAAAAGAATATTTTAATACTTAGTCTAAAATAGGCCCTATAATAAGTATATTTTATTTACCCTTTGATTTATTCTTCATAGCATGGAGTTAAATGATGTCATGTTCATTAACTAACATATGAATAAATAAAATGTTAGGAAGTTAATTAAGCCCCCAAGATTAGTATTGGCTGGAAATGGAATTCATAGTCAAGTAATTTTAGTTCAAAGTCCTGTGTTTTTTCCCCTGTCTGCTCTAATCCTTGTATCTATAAAAAAGAAGAGCCCTCCTGTTCATTTTTGTAATTATCAAAACATGTAAAATTACTACCTCATATCAGATGCATAATAAATATTTATTCACAGAATAACAGATTTATAGTTAGAGAAATCCTAAATGCTAATCAAATCTGTCTCATGCCAATGTTTTCCACTCCATACATTCCCTAAAATATATTTAAAATAGACTTTTAAAAGAGCAAGTGCTTTTCCAGTACAAGGTATTCATAATAGGAATTAGAATATTCAGGTCAAAGGTTACTCCTTAGTTTGGCTATATTTGAATCATTTTTTAAATATTATTAGAGTTTCTTTAGGAAGCTGAATTCTCAACAATTCTTCAAAGAAGAGAAAGCTGAGAATGGCTGTTCTGTATGCAGAAGTATACATATGATAAGTGAAAAAAGAAAACAGCAGAAATGAGATGAGAGATTTAAAGAAAGATTGTGATGGAAGAGAAGCAATAAGGGGGGAAAACTGAAAAAAAAGAAGGGGCTCCTCTCCTTATGCGACCTGGTGCTTGTCTTATTAAACGTGAATGTTCTACAATAGGAGAGAGTTCTCAAAAATTTTTAATAGCCTGAAGGTTTTAAACATTTAATGGTGGAGAACTTTTAACCTAAGCTGCCATCTAAAACCAAAGAGCAGAGTTCTTTTAGCTTCTAAGAATTCAGAAGCAGTGAGAGTGGAATCCCATGTTAAAGTAATGAGCTTCAAGTTTTGTGCATGAATTTTTATAGATACCCTTCAGGCATAGGAATTTATCTTTTTACCAAATACTACAATTAATATTTCATGACCACATTATGTCTACTCACCTAAAACAAATACGAGGCACCAAGTAAGGCATAGTGAGGTGGAGGGTATATATATATATATATATATATATATATATATATATATATATAAAACAAGATGCTACCTCAAAATGTACCTTCAAAAAGCACAGAAAGCTTCAGTTAGAAAGGAAAACACTAGCAACTTTTTCCTGGAAAATGTAACAGAAATTCCTGCCAGGTTCTGTCGGCCTGTGTTCATATTTAAAATCTAGATCTAGTATATTTTTTGGAGATGGACTAGCAAACCACTTTTGACTATAAAACACAGAAGGAAGCAAACCTAAAGCATTATTTAGGCAAAGTTTAGTCCCTGATTAAATTTAAGCCCAATCTAGTCTCTGATTTAACTGAATGTTGGAAGCCATACAAAACATTAAGATACCTAACAATTGATTAATAAGAAAATCCATTTTCTTCCATGCTATCATATAAATATATCCCCCATTATTATATTCGATAACTATTTCAGAAATAGTTACAGATAAAAACTTTTAATCCTAGAATCAAGAATAAGGGTGATGCTTTAATTTAAAATTAATTATATTCACATTAACATAAACTTTTTAAAAGCCTTTTATTAGTACCAATATACTAAGCTACCAAAACTCACAATATAGCTATAACCTATCACTGTTTTAATGTGATCCATGAAGTACATTTTTGAATGGTTTTTATATTCAAAGGGAAAATAGTATTTTTAAACATGTAAAAATCACTTGAAATTCAAATTCTTATGTACCTAAATAAAGTTTTGTTGAAACACAGCTGTGCTAACTATTTTGGTGTTGGTTGTAGTTGCAGAGACCCTCCAAAACCTCTGCTGTGTGGCTACAGAGCAAATTGTACGGTCATTTAGTATAGCTGAGATATTTGCTTTCTGGCTCTTCACAGGAAAAATAATGGGGTTATTCCTTTATAACAGTTTTGATCTTCTTGGACAGTACAAATTACTGTAAACATATATGTCCTAATCACTGGAAAAGAATATATTATCCTCTATGAATGTCTATCTGAATAGTACAAAATGATTTGACTTTCAAAACATAAAATAGCACGAGCCAAGAATGTACTGCACTTTAGGTTCCTAGTTCTTGTTTATAGCTCAGTGAAGACTCCAAATTTTGACCCCTACTTATTCAACATTGGATGACCAGAGATAGTTTAGAGTAAAATGCCTGCAGGAAATTATGGGGTTGCGTTCTCATTTAGCACCTTCATAACTGGTCTGAGCTGTGTTGAGGAAATTAATGAGTTTTTCTCTAGTGCTTGTTTGAGCCAAAGGATCAGAAAATTTCCAAAATATTCACAGTTGTACTCTTGTGTATGGAAATTATTCATACATTATGGATAATGTAAGAAAATTAGTACAGAATTATTAGTGTTTTATAAAGAACTGACTTATTTCAAAAAATATTTTCCCAATTTGTAAGTTAGTTTTAAAATAAAGAATATAATTCTGTAGATGACACTTTTATATGTGTTAAATTTTAATAATCTTATTTATTAAAGGGGTGTCTAAGGCACTAAATCAAAACAACAATGATGCTTACAAATCCCAGTATGTAAGGTACAGTGTGGTTGGCAAGACAAGCAGTAGATGATTGGTAGGAAAAGCTCAAAGGAAGTTGATATATCTAAAGTATTCAGAATTATGATTACCAAATGAGTCAAAGGGGAAACATTAAAAATTTTGAGCTATAGAAAGACATAATTAGAGTCATGCTTTAGGAAGATTAATTTGGGAGCAGGAAGGACTGTTTTAGGGGAGACCACAAATGAGGAGAACATTTAGGGGAATATTGTTATTCCCAGATGAGAGCAGTGCAGCTCTGAAATGGGAGTGTCCACGGGAACTGGAAGAAATGGAGAGAAGAGATCCCTGTGGAGTCAGACTGGACGGAGACTGGACAGCAGAGAAGAGAGGTCAGCAAAAGACCCAGAAGATTTCAGGATTTAACGTTGAGTAACTGGACAGACGTGTGTGCCATCAGCAGACGTGAGAAACAGTGAAACAGGGTGACTGCAAGACACAATACTAATCCTACAAAGAAGAGCAATCAATGTTCTAGATTTAAGACACAATGTAGGCCACTGGAAACATGAATCTGACAAGGAAAGGGCCAGTAGGTCAGTGTTGCTTAGAGATATGCCTGCCTTAGAGTACTCAGGATCAAAAATCTGTAGAACTTTATTTCTGCAGGATTATAGATTCAGGATACTACGTTGTTTGAATAGGCTGACACAGAGTTATTCCTTCCTAACCAATAAGCTATCTCAGAGGAACACTGGAACAATAATGGCTTACCGCAGTCCTACAAGAAATCTGCATTCGTGTGTGTGTGTGTGTGTGTGTGCGTGTGTGTGCACACACACACCTACAGCTCACTTGGCTCAGGGAGGCAGCCACCATGCTATGGTGTGAAATTATCAATCCAACTACTCTAACTACCAGCACCTTGAACAGCGGATCATAAATAATTCTAACAATCCTAAACCTCAAGAATGTAATGAATTATGAGCTTTTCATCATAAGCCATGAGGATCAATAGAAGCAGAGGGTCTCCAGATAAGCAGATTCCATAATTACTGCTCAGGACTGAATAAATCAATTTAATATCACACTTCAGAAAAGTTTTCAAAATGTATTTTCCTCCAGATTTATTGGAGTAATGGTGTGTTGGTTCATGGTTCCACCCCATCTCCCTTTTAATATAACCTTTTAAGGAAACTTAATTTCAACTTCAAAAGGAGTTATATAAAACATCAATTTTCTATAACTGGATTTGACACATTTATGTTTTATTTTTTCCCCGGAGGAAATGAATCAATCATTCAGCTACTTCTCAATTTATCTTATATTTTCAGTGAACCAGCAATTTAAATTTATCAGGTTTCTTTAGTAATTAGATACTAAACATGTATTTAAATATCCTTTATGGGCAATCTAATAGTCCAGGTAATGAAGCTGAAAAGATCACATGATGCATTTTAAGCTGGCCACATCCTTGAAATGTAATCCTTTTTCACAATAATTAAAAATGCACATGTACTGGTCAACTAAGTACTCCAGAAAACTTCAAATGGTTTTAAGTACTCATTGCTTAGTAACAACAACAGTAAAAAATATTTGGGTTATTATTTCTGTTGTAAGAAATCAAATTAAAGATGAACAAGGGCCATGACACATACAGATTTCTTTGTTCTGTGGTCTGTGTGTGTGGGTGTACACAGATGATAACAGCAGTCGCTGTTATTCAGAAGAGCTATGGTTTACAGTGTGAAGAGGGATGTTTAACAACTCACAACTGCAGAGATCAAATGACTGATGATACTTCTGAAAGTGAATAAAGAATCTTGGTAAAAATAATGTTTAGATTTTTAAGGTTTTTCTAGCATTCTTGTCAATTGGGCACTCTGCTCATGGGTTTTATAATGTATGACTTCTATTAACCATTCTACAAGATGATAAAATGAAGTTTAGATATGTATAAAACAGGAAAAAAAACAATACCAGGAAATTTCAGAAGGAGAATTATAGAATGTTAAACAAGTTAAGTATAGGATCACCCAAGGTCCCGCTTGTATCTACTCTCAGTCCACATGGCCTGCAGGACTCCTGACTGCAGTTTTAACTTAATTTCAAGAGAAATCAGGGTGTTTTAAAGTGAATAAAGAACTTTATGAAGGAACCACTGTCAATACTAATCACAGAAACAGTATTCTTTGTTCATTTTCAATCAAAAAGGATGTGTTTGAATGAGATGATGAGAAAACATTGGAGAGATTATCACACAGTTTTACATCATACAGCTCTTCATCCCTGCGATGCTTTCTAAATTTCCAAGTTTAAACTGATTTTTTTCTTATTTCTATCAAGAAATTTTAAGAAGACTAACTTTTTGAGAATAATGTAACATTTTATTTTTACTTATTTTTAATTTTAAATCTGTGTGACACGTGATGAGTGGAGTGCAATACAGATCGCATCTTGATCATTTTACTTCCCTTCTTCCACCCCATCATCCTCAGTTCCCCTTCCCATCTCCACAGGAATCTATCTTCCTGTTCACATCATCTTTGTTTTATTTTTGCCCTTTCAGTTATTCACACTTCATGCTTCTCATATAAGCAAAATCATGTGATGTATTTTCTCCCATGTCTAATATTTTTTCATTTAGCATGATGGACTCAGGATGCACTTACTTTCCTACAAATAACTCAATTCTTTCCTTCTTTGTGGGTGAGTAGTATTCCATTACATAGACATACCACATTTCTTTGTCCATTCATCTATTCAAAGACATGGAGGTCACTTCCATAAATCATGGAAGTATAAATGGAAGTATGTATAAATCATACATTTTGAGTTGTGCTGCTACAAACATGAATATACACATACCACTGTAATAATTCCGGGAAGCAAGAGTTGCACAAACATATTCACACTGAAATTCAAAATCTCAACAAAGCACAATGTACTTGTGCAGAAGGGTGTGCAACACTTCTAAGCCAAGGTAGCAAGCACACAAGGAGGGCAGTCCACCTGATCTTTTGTTCCTAATGACAGGGAGGGCTCCATCCTTTTGCCTCACTGGACAAGGCTCTGACTCACAATCTTGTTCCCAATCAGCTAAGGGACCTGGTGTGAGGGATAAACAAATGACTAAGAAATGGGGAAGTTAAAAATACCTTTACAGTATTTGGGGACTTTGTGTAAACTTCCAGAGTCAGAACCTAATGTCTAAAAGGAAAGGCAATTACAAAATGGAGGCACTTTGGTTTGACAGACAAGACCTTGTTTCTTACCATATCAAAAGGAGCCTGGAACTCTTCCAGGAAGATACCTAGAGAGGAACAGCACAGTCAAATGGAATTTCTGTTGTTAGTTTTGAAGAAATCTTCATATCGATTTTGATAATGAATGTACTAGTTTACATTTTCACCAAAAGTGGAGAAACATTCCTTTTTTATCCACAATGTAACCAGGATTTATTGCCTTTTGAGTTCTTGATGATAGTCATTCTTTTTTGGAATAAAATAGAATCTTAATGGGTTTTAATTTTATTTCTTTTTTGCATTGTTTAAATAGCCTAAGACACTAAGCATTGTTTCATGTATCTATTAGCCACTTATTTTTCTTCTTTTGAGAATAATTTATTCCAATTGTTTTTTTTTTTTTTTGATTGAGTCTCTTTTGGAGGAGTATATTTTTTGAGTTCTTTATATATTCTGGATATTGCTCCTCTGTCTGAAGAGTAGCTGATTTTTTTTTTTCTCTGTGTGGACTCTTTGCTCATTGTTTTTGTTTGTTGTTTTGATAAAATTCCATTTGTTAATTTTGAGTGGTATTTCTTACACAATCTGAGTACTGTTCAGAAAACCCTTGCCTCTGGCTGTTTCTTCCAGAATTATCAATCTTTTCTTCTAGCAGATTAAGTATTTGTACTTTTTAATTCAGTTCCTTGTTCCACTATGATTCGATTTGACTTGATTTGATTTGATTTGATAAAGGTTGAGAAATAAAACTCTAGTTAATTCTTCTTGTTGTGGGTACCTCTTTTTCCCAGCACCACTTTTAAAGAGGCCACATTTTCCCCAGTATGTTTATGGTCCCTTTGTCGAAGATCACCTAAAAGTGCCTGGACTTGTTTCCTTCTTCCTCAGTTCAGTTTAACTAATTCCATGTATGTTTTGTGCCAGAAGTGTGCTGTTTTTTTTTTAATCACTATAATATTGCTATAAAACTTGCTATCTGGGCTTCTGATGCCTCTTCCTATGCTCTTATTGCCCAGGGCTGCTTTTTCTAGGCTGGGTCTGTTTTAGTTCCATTCAAAATTTGAGATATTTTTCTAGTTCTGTGAAGAATGCAGTTGTATTTTCACTGGAATTATCTTAAGCCTGTATATCTCTTAGGCAATAAGGCCTTCTTGATAATATTGGTTCTATTTAAGAACAGGGGAACTCTTTTCATTTTCTGACAGTCTCTTTAATCTCTTTTTCAGAGTAATGTAATTCTTTCTATACAGTTTTGTTTCTAGGTACTCAATTTTTTAAGCTACCATGAATGGGTTGTTTCATTTGAGTTCATTCTCTGTGGGTTCAGTATGTAAAGGAATGCTACTGATTTTTGTATGTTGATTCTGTATCATGCTACTTTAATGAATTTTTATGGATTCTGAGAGTCTTATGGTAGAATTTTTGGGCATTCTATGTAAAGCATCATGTCATCTGTAAATATGGAGAGTTAGACTTTTTTTATTTCCAAATTAAAACTCTTTTATTCCTTTCTCTTGCCTCATTGCTCTAGGTAAAGTTGAAAGTAGAAAACAGGATTGGAGAGAGTGGATACCTTTGTTTTATTTCTGATTTTTGAGGAAATGCCCACAGTTTTTCTCCATTTATTATGTTGTTGGCAGTTGAATTTGCCATAAATGGCTTTTATCGGTTTGAAGTAAGACCCTCCTATACCTGTTTTCATCAAGCTACTTTTTAATAATGAATGGGTGTCTGACTTTGTCAAAAGTTTTTCTGCATCTCTTGAGATGAGCTTGTGCTTCTTTTAACCTTGAATGTGATTATATGAGGGATTATGCTTATTCATTTGTATGTGTTGACTCATCTTTGCATCCCTGGAATTAAGCCAAATTTGACCATGCTGTGCAATATTTTTAATAATTTGTTTTTCTCTTTATCAGTATCTCTGAGGATTTTCACATCTGTGCTCATTAAGGAGATTGGTCTGCAGTTTTCTTTTTTAAAAAATCTTTGTCCAATATTGGTATCAAAGTAATGCTAGCATCCAAGAATGAGTTAACCAGTGCTCCTTCCTGCCCAGTTTCATGAAAGAGTTTGAAGAACATTGCTGTTCGATTTTCCCTGAAGTTCTAGCAAAAATATTCAGTGAAGTCATTAGACCCTCGGCTTTTCCTAACAGGGATTTTATTACTATCCCTGTTTCAATGCCTGTTAACATTCCATTTAGGGTTTTTATCTCTTGTATGGTTCAGTTTTGGAAATTTCTATGAGTCTAGGGATTTCTGCATGTTTCGAGGCTCTCCAACTTACCAGAATATAATTTTTAAAAATACTTTTTTATGACCCTTTGGATATTGGATGTGATTTTGCTTTTCTCATTTCTAATTGTATGGATATATATTTTTATCTTCTAATAAGATTAACTAAGGTTTTATCAATCATTTTATCATTTCGAAAAACAAGGTTTTTGAATCATTGATTCTATTTTTTGTCTCTGTTTCATTAAATTTCACTCTGATTTTCACAATTTCATCTTTCTACTGCTTTGGAGTTTGGACTGTACTTCTTTTTCTAGGACTTGAAGATTCATCATTAAATTATTCATTTGGAACTGTATTCTTCTAATATGTGAATTTACAGCAATTAATTTTCCTCTTAGAACTGCTTTCATTGCATCCCATAGATTTTGGTATATTGTGCTTTTGTTGTCATTTTATTCTAGGAACTCTTTAATTTCATCTCTGATACATTCCACATTCTACTCCTTATTAGATAATATACTATTTAATCTTGGATTTTAATAATTGGGGCTTGAATTGTCTTCCCATTGTAATCATTTAATTGTTTACTTAGATAATACACTAGAGTTAGCATGGTGATTTGTCATCCTTTGTCAAGTTTTCCTAATAAACTAAGAATTAGATGTCAGGATTTAATTTTTTCTTATTCTTTGACAAAATAAAGCTACAGAATGAGAATTTGGTTCAGCCTTGAAAATAATAGCCAACAATGGAAAGTTTTGCTTAATACTAAATATCTTGATCTTCAAAAGCTTTATAATTTGACTTCAGAAAGTAGAAACTCATTAAGTATCTATAATTCATAGAAATCCTAGCCCCAAAGTAGTACACATATATACATACCAGTATTCACTGTATGTCTCAAATGAGTTTGATTATTATGTTCATTTCTAATCTTGATACTTAGAAAATCAGTGTAAGTCAATTTAAAATAAGCATTGTATTGAGCTATCAGCAACAGCTCATCAGGATAACTCTAAGCATGTTTTTTACTTGGCAGAATTTTCTTTAGGTACTCAATGACAAATTGAGATTTTCTTTCTCTGTCTGTTCTTTTCTACAGTAGCGTAAGTTTTCTGGGTGACTTTTCTGCCACTGTTAAAAGAACAACTAATCCTACCAAAGGGATGATTTGTGCTAAAGCTTTTCTTTGAGTCAAGCTTCAGCATCTCTCATATCTAAAGTAAACAGTTTTCTAAAGAAAGGGAACCAGAGAAGGAAGGAAAACAAATACCTAGTAGATCATTCCTGCAGCCCAGACACACTGATCTTCCACGTGTGGCTGCTTTACACTGTGCACTTGAAGCTTTTGGGAAAGGCAGGATGAAGCAATCACTACTCAGCACACAACCCAGCCAGCTCAGTAAATGAAGAGCTTGTAAACAGCAGACATGTGACACTTAACACACAGCACACATAGAAAAGATAAGCAGGAGGATGGTAAGTGCTCAATATCAGGCATCATAAGGAATTTGCAAGTGCAGGATACTATCATTTTAGAATACAATGAAAAAGACAACAATCTGACACCTAAATCACCTGCTTCTGGACATGAAACAGAGGTAGTTTTTAAGCCTTTTAATAACCAGAATAACTACTGGTTTGATAATACCTCTATAAATGCCATATTTAATTTAAAAACAAGGTAAATAAAGACAAGGGCACAGGAAAAAAAAAACAGAGAAGAGAAAGAAAAAGAAAGCGAAACCTACACTGGTCAGCACAATTGAAAATGACATTTGTGACACCCAGGATATTCTTAGTCAGTAGACTTTAAGCCTCCCTCCAGATAGAATTCCCACTTGATTAAGATAACACTCAAATTTACGTTGTGTTCAATACATAAGTAAATCTTGATCTCTACCAAAAAATCCCCAAAATGCTACGTAAGCAGAAAGTGTTCTTATTTTAAACAAGCGTGACTTTTATGGTCCTTTTTATCCATGATATCAAATATACTTTTTCTATATAGTTTTCTATACAGTTTTACCACTACTTTAAGGAGAAAAGAAAATGTAGTGTGGTAATTAAAAGTTTTGACTTGAAAGTCAGAAAGTTATTATTTGATGCTGAAATCAACTATTTGCATCTAGGTAATCTGTTTTTATAATCATAGTTTTCCATCTTTTATATGATGATGTTTATCTAAAAGACATTTACAACTGCTATGTGAAATAATGTAAGTAGTTCCTGGGGTATGTGTGTCCAATAACATTATTCTTGTTATGAGCATGGTGTTGATAATAGGTTTGTCATTGTTGTTGGTGATCATTCATTAGTCCTCCAGAAAACTGATTCTGTTTACTGAGTTAAAAATATTATATTCACTAAATATAACGGACACTTTTATACCTTTGGGTTCACACACTATAATTACTGAAATACTTTCTGCTTCCATTTTATTTAGAATGAAAATACCAGTGTTTGGGGAACAAATCTTTGTATTATGATTGCATTCCCTTATTTAGATCAGAGTACTTTTAAATCATATCTGGCAGAGAAATGGAAGAATAAAATGAGGAATATACATACTACATTGGTCCAGAATAGGGTTAGTGTATGACAGTCTAAGTGATGTAGACTACACAGTACTAGTGCAACTTGATCTTTCTAAGAGAGAGAATCGAGAAGAAAAGCTTTTTAAAAAGTGCCATGCAATCTTAGTAAGTAGACTCTTCAAAAATTTAATCCTATATTACTAGTAAACCAAAGAATGTTTTATTCAGAATACAAAGACCCCATAATATCTGTTTTTTAAATCCTAAGTTTTGAGAAGGGCTTTGTCCAAACTTGGAAAGTACATTCAGAATAAATTTATGTCTCTTCTTGCAATTTTCTTTTTGTTGCAAATTCAAATGCCTCTTCACTGTTTTTTTTCCCATTTGTTAATGTTATCCTTTCTCTGGAAGGAGAATTCATGAGTCAAAAAGCTGTACCTAACAGGTAGACAGACTTCCCCAGAGGTTACTTGCAACAGAGCCAGTACAAAATAAATCTGGAAGCAATCCACTTGTAGAAAGCTCTGGAGAAACATCTGAAGATTTAGTGTTCATGTGTGCAAGTTCAGATCATGTCTGCTTCACGACTTGTCCTTGATTGGCAGCTTGGCCATATTAAAACCTGCTCATCTCAGCACAGAAAAGTCAGTAGAAGACATCCATCTAGGAAGCAGTTACTTTTAATGCTGCAAACCTGAAGACCTGATACAGGTTCACACAGTAAATCCTATGCTAGGGAAGAGATCTATATACTACTCTGTGCTTCAAGCAGTCAAGCAAACACTGCAAAGGCAAGAGATTTATCAACCTCCACAGACCTGAGAGTTTTAATTTTTTACCAGCTGCATATATACATTAAGGGACAACAAAGAGCTGAGCCACAAGAAGTTCTCGATGATACAGAGAAAAAATAATTGAAATACTGCACAGTCACTCAGCCACCCATCCAAGTATCTAAAATTTACTGAAGTCCTAAGTCTTGCATGGTCCCCATTATGTAAACTGATAATTACAACCACTATGAAAAGCAGTTTGGAGATTCAAAAAAAAAAAAAAACAAAAAAACAAAAACTAAAAATATCAATTAAATCTGACCCAGTTATGCCCTTTCTAGTTGCCTTCACAAAAATGCTTAAACCATCATATTACAGAGATGCATGTGTACCCAAGTTTACAGCCGTACAATTTATAGCAGTTAGATCTTGGAAACAATGTGTATGCTGTTGAATAGGTAAGAAAAATGTGGCATTTATACACAATGGAGCATTACACTGCCATAAAGAAATATAAACTAGAGGTACTTGTAAGTAAATGGATGCAACCTGAGAACGTACTGTTAAGTGAAATAAGTCAGACACACGAACTCAAATTTTGCAGTTTATCTTATGTGAGAAACATGAGTAAAGCACAGGACAGAAGAGAGATAAAAAGGAAAAAGATCAGACTTTTCCATTCAATAAATTCCATTATTTTACAAATATTTCAATATTAAAAAATTTAAATAGGCTAACTGATTTCATTTATATTTTAGTGCATCTTATTTCATCAAAAAGAAAGTTTTGTGTTACTATCAAATTATTTCCTTTTTGTAAGAAGCTTATTCATTTATGTTTGGTATTCTGAGTAGCTTCTCTGAAGATAATGATACACAGTGTAAAAAAAAATAAAATCAGTATTGGAGAGAAGAATATAATGAAGGAATCTTTTTTCTCTGTGATCATTAGTTGACTGATGCATAGGGCTATGTTTATGGCTTCTAGTGAGAGAAATATCACAGTCACTGTGATGTTTAAAAATAAAGTTACATAGAAAAAATATAACAAAAATTACACAAGATTTACAGAGAAGTTTACAAATTATTGGACAGAAACAAGCTTAAATGTAGTGTAACAATATGGTTTGATCATGGACTCTAGGGTGGGAAGATAAGTAATCATGTTATTTGTGTTTTCTTAATTAAAATATTGAGTTAAAATAAACAAAATTTGTATTATAATCCTCATAGAGTTTTTTCATGGAACATTATGAGCATCTAACTATCTATGTGTCCATATTTATACTTATTAAGAATAAAATTAGCAAAAAAATTTAATAATTATAGAAGGAAAGTATTCACCCTGTTTTCCCTACTCTACTAAATATCAAGTTTTAAAACACTATTGCAGTTAGAACAATAAAACAATGGCACAGAGATAAACCAGTGAACAAGTAATCAAATCATAATGATGTTACAAAAGAGTTGTATTAAACTTTAATAATATACCAGAAGTAAATTATTTAAAAGTGTTAAGCTAATTGATAATTTATATATGGGCCTTTTCTTCATACGGTACACAAAAATAATTTACAGCCATAATAAAAGTGTAATTGAAAAAGTAAACTTTTAAATTTTTTTTTCAAAAGACAATACAGGAATACATTTAGTAACATTAAGAAGGCATTAGGCAGAAAAAATATAAAGTGTAAGGGCAAATTGATCCATTAAAAGTAATTATACACAAGTAAAACAAATAATAACCAAATGGATAATTAAAGGAAAGACTGAACATAATATTAAAATCAATGAGAATAGCAGGACACAAAGCCCACAATGTTTTGTGTTCACAATGCATATATCTCTGTCTCCATCATTCCTATAAATCAATAAGAAATAAACAAAATAAAGAGGCCAAAATTATCAGTAGACATTTTAAAATGATAAATACAAATATCCAATTATGAAAAAGGTATGCTTAAATTCACTAAAAATCTGAGAAACGGAAACATAAACAATACATAATTCAGATATAGCTTTCTTTTTATAATTTTGAGAATGTCATGTTTTGACAAAAAACATAAGAAATTGGAATTCTCATATCTTATGGGAGAATATAAATTGGCAAAATATTAAGTAGTATTTCATGGTAACTCGTAGAATAGAAATATTTACCTTCTACCAAGCAATTATTTTTTAGATACACACTCCTGAAAAACTCAGAAGAGTAAGGATGGAGACAGATAGTGCAGTGCATTTGACATTATGACTATCAGATGTGGAAGTCTAGAAACATCCCAATTAGCCACTCCAGGAAGATGGACAAATATACTGTGGTAAAGTCACAGCGGCAATGTGAGCAAACTATAGCCACTTCCATATCTATTCCTACATCACTATCAACAGATAAATTTCAAAAGAAGTACTTTCAATGGAATCTGAAGTTCAAAATATGTGTTGTAATATCACACATGAAAATGCAATAATATGGAGAATATTATATAGAAGTGCTATACATTTTACATAATACATATGTTTCTAGTTGTATATATATCACTAATAAATTTTAAGAGATTTATAAGAATAAACAAAAAATTCAAAACAGTAATTACCTTTAGTATAAAATAACAAGGATGAGGTTAGCTCATTAATGGAATTGAAAGGAAAGCAATCCGCCCAAATTCATTCCAGGAAGCACACATTACTCTGATACCAAAACCAGAGATGGATCCAACTAAAAATGAGAACAGTAAATCTGTCACCCTAATGAACACAGATGCAAAAACTCTCAATAAGATACTAACAAATTATCATGAAGATTACACACCAGGACCAAGTAGGATTTACTCCAGTGACACAGGGATGGTTCCATATATGCAAAACAGTAAATGTAATTAATACACTATACTGGTAGAACCAAGGACACAAACCACATGATCATTTCTGAGGATATAGAAAAAGCATTTGACAAAATCCAACATCTATTCATAATTTTTTAAAAACACAGAAAACTGGAATAGAACTTCTTTAGCTCCATCTAGTAAAATCCACCTATGATAAACCAATAGCCAACATCATGCTAAAAGCTCAAATACTGAAAACTTTCCCTCTAAAATCAGAAACAAGACAATGCTGTTCACTGTCACCACTCTTACTCAGCATAGTTCTGGAAACATTAGGCAGGCCAATTAGACAAGAGAAAGGAATAAAAAGTAAGGATAGGAAATGAAAGGAAGAAGTTAATTATTATTATTTGCAGATGACACAATACATAGAAGACTTCAAAAATTCCATCAAAAGACTTCTGGACTTAAACACTAAATTCAGCACTGTAGCTGCATATAAAGGCAGCACTCAAAAATCAAGAGCATTCCAATATACAATTAACAAACTCAGAGAAAGACGTTAGGGAGGCCACACCTTTTACAAGAGCACAAAAAATCTGAAATACTTGGAAGTCAATTTAATGAAGAAAGTAAAATAACAAAACTGAAAACAGCAGTACTCTGAAAAAGGAGAGCAAAGAAGATAACAGAAAATGGAACCATATCCCTTGTTTTGGGGTAGGAAAAACCCACATTGTAAAAATGGTCATATTTCTGAAATTGTTACACAGAGCTAACAATGAAAACACCAGTAGCATCCCTCACAGAATTAGAGAAAACAATCTTAAAATTAATTTGGAACCAGAAGAATGCTAGAAAAGCTAAAGCAAATCTAGATAACAAAGGCAAGGAAGGGGCATCACTATCAATGCCTTGAAATTATACTACAAAGTTACTGTGAACAAACAGCATGATACTGGCCAAAAAAAGCATCAATTGAACAGATTATAAGACACAATAACAACTCCAAACATTCATCTTTGGCAAAGGGGCAAACACTTTCTCTGGAAGAAAGATAGCCTCTTTCATAAACGATACAGGGAAAACTGGCTTTCTGTATGCCAAAGATCAAAACTAGACCCCTGTCTATCATTATGCTCAAACTAAACTCAAAATGGATCAAAGATCTAAGTATTAAAAGATAACCACTAAATCTGTTGAAATATAAATTAGGTATAACTCCTGAATACATAGGCAAAGACTTTATGAACAAAATTCCAATTGTACTAGAAATATCTCAAGAGTCAATTTCATCTATTAAATTCATCTATTAAGTCTATTTAGTCTATTCATCTATTAAGTCTATTTCATCTATTAAAAAGCCTTTGTGCAGCAAAAGAAACCACTAATAGAGTAGAGAGACAACCCGCAGAGTGGGGAAAATTTTTTCCAGCTGTTTCTGAAACAAATGATTAATATATAGGACATATAAAGAACTCAAAAAACCCTCAAGCCCCCAAGATTAATGACCCAGTCCAAAAATGAGAACCTGAAATTAATAGACATTTCTCAAATTAAGAAGTAGAAACAGCAAATAAATGAAAAATGTTTTCAACATCACAGGTCATTTGATTAAGGCAAATTAAAACAATTCTGAGATTCCCGAAACAATGGCTGTCATCAGAAATCAACCAGCAACCAGTGCTGGCGTGGCTGTGATAGTACAGCAACCCTTCTCCACTGTTGGGGACAGAGTAGGCTGATGCAACCACTGTGGAAGTCAGGGTGGAGACTTTTCCCAAAAGCTAATGCCAGAGGTTCCAGTTATTCCCCTTCTTGGTATCTTCCTGAAAGAGTTAAACGCATCATCACAGCAATAAATGCACACCCATGTTAATAGCAGCACACACACACACACACACACACACACACACACACACAAACACACACACACAAGCACTGTTCTGCCACAGAAAAGGATAAACTACAGACATATCTAGGTAAACGGAGACACATTGAAACCACACTCATAAGTGGAAAAAATTGAACACACATGTATAAATACTGCATTGTTTCTTTGGTGTGGAAAACTGAAAGGATGAGTAAGGACCAAAATGTACAATGGATAATCTGAAATAGGAAGAAAATATTTAAGTGAGAATGAAAACAAGGGAGAAAGGAAGAGTAAAAGAAAGAAGCAAACATAAAAAATCACAACAGAAAATAATTGAATACAAACTTCTGAAAATAAGAGGGAAGGAGGTTGAAGAAAGGGAAGGAAATGAGAAAAAAGAAACACTAAGATATATCATGAACAGGTACAAATTCCCTTTACCATTATGTATATCTAAAATGCACAAATAAAAATTAATTGCAGCAAAAGAATGTGGTTAGAAAAACATTAACAGCAGAACAAGTGTAAGTGTGAAAGCAAAAATGCAAAGTAAACTTAAAATGGCAAAATATGATTCACTCAATATCTATGATACAGATGTGAGAAATGTTCTCCTTATCTGTATATAGTTATAAGAACTTGTTAAATTTATTTAAATAATTGACTTAAAATTATGAAAAATTCCTTGCCTAAAATGTTTGACCTTGAACCACTCAACTAGGAGTTCTTGAGAAATTTTAAATCACAGAGTAGCAAAATAAGTGCACATATTATTCTTTCAAGCAGCAGCAAAGCCTTGTTTGCCACAAATATGGTCAACTCTAGTCTATTTTGGAGATGAGTTCATGAAGACATATTTACAGCTTCATGTCATGCAGGTTTCCTGAACTTTCTCATAAAATATGAGATTTCTGGAATCTTTTTTTTTAATTTAAAAAAAGGAGATTAAGATAAAAGAGGACATAGCAACACAGGTCAGAACCGAACAAATTAAGCAACACACTGTTTCACCACAAGATGACCCGACATAACACTATTTATCATAGTGTTTCTTTCCTTGAAATATTTGAATATAACTTCATATACTATAGCAACAAACAGTGTAAAGCCATTCAAGAGAATGAAAGTATTACAGGGTATTTAGAATCAACTAACAGAAAATGAACAATGGTTTCTATATTATCTCCTTGTCTATAAAAAATTTTGTTGATATAGTACATATAATAAAATCCAATAAGATACAACATGATAAAATTGATGCAGACAGAAAAACAAAAGCTTGATGGGACTTCAAAACAAGATGATATTAAATCAGAACTAGCTATTACAATGTCTTTCTTTCTTCAAAATAACTGTTCATACTATCCCAGACAGTAAAATCCAACAGCCCAGAATAAAATCATTCCAATTAATGAATGAAAAGATTATAAGGCTTCAAAGCAATGTAATGGGGACTCGTGATTACCACATACTTTTATGTATTCTTACCATTTCTTACACTAGGGAAACTATTCAGTATTTATACAGTGAGTTTTATTTATTTCACTTATGAGTATGGTCTCAAGCGGCACATATTTATTTATAAATCTCTCAATGTGATCATTCTTTATAGCTGAATAGTACTCCATTGTATAAAAATACCACAACTTTTTTATCCATTCCTCAGTTGATGGACGCATAGGTTGTTTCCAAGATCTAGCTATCACAAACTGTGTTGCTATAAACATGGGTGCACATATATCACTGTGGTATGATGCTTTCAGTTATTCGGGGAATATGCCTAGAAGTAGAATAGCTGAAACAAATGGGACTCCCAATCCCAGCTTTTTGAGAAATCTCCAGACTGACTTCCACAATGGTTGCACCAGTCTACACTCCCACCAACAGTGCAGGAGAGTTCCTTTTTCCCCACAACTTCTCCAGTATGTCTTGTTGGTAGTTTTCTGGCCATTCTTTCAGGAATCAAATGGCATCTCAGCATGGTTTTAAGTTGTATTTCTCTAATGACTAATCATCATGAACATTTTTCATGTATTTATTTGCCATTTGTATTTCTTCATCTGAGAAGTGTGTATTCATCTCAGATGCCCATTTCTGGATTAGATCTTTGAATTTTGGAGGTCTGATTTTTTAAATTCTTTATATTTTAGACAGAATTCCTTTGAGGGACAGTTCACTAAGATTTTTTTCCCAGTTTGTGGATTTTCTTTTCACTATGCTGGAGATTACTTTTGACATGCAGAAATTTTTTTATAAGAGGTGATCTGATCTGGGAATTATTGATCTGGGAAGTATTTCCCGTGCGGTTTGAGTCCTGTTCATGAATTCTCTACCTACCCCTATGTCTTCAAGGTTTTTACCCAATTTGTCTTCCAATAGACTTAGCGCTTCTGTTTTAATATTCAGATATTTGATCCATTTAGATTTTAATTTAGTACATGGTCAGAGGCATGGGTCTAGTTTTAGTTTTTGGCAATGGAGAGCCAGTTTTTCCAACACCATTTATTAAAGATAAAGAGACTGTCCTTCTTTCAGTGAACGTTTGGCCCCTTTATCAAAGATAAGGTGGTTGAATGTGTTTGTAGTTGTGGTTGTATCTTTTAATCCATTCCATTGATCTTTAGCTTTGTTTTGATTCCAGTACCATGTTGATTTTACTACAGTTGCTTTGCAGTACAACTTCAAGTCAGGGATTGTAAGGCCTCCTGCCTTGCCTTTGCTGCTTATAACTGTCTTTGCTATTCTAGGTCTCTTCTGGTTCCAGAGGAGTATTAGGAGTGATTTCTCTAGATCTGTGAGGTATGTTGATGGTACATTTGTTGGGATTGCTTTGAATCTGTGTAACAGTTTTGGGAGAATGGCCATTTTCACAATATTTACTCTTCCTATCCATGAGCAAGGGATGGCTTTCCATTTTCTGAGATCCACTTTAATTGATTTTTTCAGTTTATTATAATTTCCCTAGATAGATCTTTCACCTCTTTCATGAGAATAATTCCTAAATATTTCTTTTATTTGGTTGCTAGTGCGAAGGGTGTGGCTTCTCTTATTTCTCTATCAATGATTTTGTTGTTAGTGTATAGGAATGCTATTGATTTTTGAGTATTGGTTTTGCATCCAGCTACATTGCTGAATTTATTTATTATATCTAGGAGTCTTTCAATGGAGTTTTGAGGGTCTTCTATGTAGAGTATCATATCATCTGCAAATAATGATAATTTAACTTCTTTTCCTATTTTTATCTCTTTTATTTCTCTCTCTTGTCTAAGTCATCTGGCCAGTATTTCCAGGACTATATTAAATAGGAGTGGTTATAAGGGACATCCTTGTCTTGTGCCTGATTTTAAGGTAAAGGCCTTCAATTTTTGGCCATTTAGTATGATACTGGCTGTTGATTTGTAATAGATGTCCTTTGTTATATTGAGGTAAAGACCATCTATTCCAATTTTCTGTAAGGTTCTTATAAATGAGTATTGGACCTTATCAAAAGGTTTTTCTGCATCTATAGAAATGATCATGTGATTCTTACTTTTGGCTTTATTGATATGGTGGATTACATTGATTTATGTATGTTAAACCATCCCTGAATGCCTGGGATGAATCCCACTTGGTCGTGGTGTATAATCTTCTTGATGATTTCCTGCATCCTATTTGCCAATATTTTATTGAGGATTTTTGCATCTGTGTTCATTAGGGAGATTGGCCTGTAGTTCTCTTTTTTAGTTGGATCTTTCTCAGGTTTTGGTACTAGAGTAATATTTGCTTCCAGGAATGACTTAGGAAGAATTGTTTGCCTTTCAATTTCATTGAAGAGTGTAAGGAGTGTTGGCAGTAAGTCTTCTTTGTATTTCTTGTAGAATTCCACAATAAATCCATCTGGGCCTGGGCTCTTCTTTGTAGATAAGGACTTAATTACATATTTTATTTCATTAAAAGAAATTGGGTTATTCAGCAGTTTTACATCTTCTTGACCTAGCTTTGGTACTTCATATGTTTCTAGGAATCTTTTTATTTCTTCTGTGTTATCAAACCTATGACAGAAGAGGTTTTCAAAATAGGTGTTGATGATCTTCTGTATTTCTACAATCTATAGTGGTTTCGCCTTTTTCTTTCCTTATTGCATGAATTTGAGCTTTTTCTTCCCTATTTTTAATAAGGTTGGCAAGGGTCTTATCAATTTTATTTATTCCTAAAGAACCAACTCTTTGATAATATAGAAATTGATGTTTGGTTTCTGCTAGCTGGTTCTAAATACCCTGCAATAATTTCATTCTCTTGAACGGTTTCATACTGTCTTGATAAATTTGATGCTATAGTATATGAAGTTAGACTCAAATATTTCAAGTAAAGAGTCACTATGATAACTACTATTAATGTCAAGCTATCTGGGGGTGAAACACAATGATGGTTAAATTTTTCGGTTCTGACCGGTGATGTTCTATTGATATGTTCTTTTTTATCTCAGTCTCCCCTCCTTTTTCTTTCCTTTTTTTAAAAATTAATTTATTTCTTAGTATCTTTTAACTAAGGGAAAACTAAATTAAAAATAGTGTGATAGATTATAGTAATTCTTTTTTTTCCCTATTAACCTGATTTGAACCCCTGTAGTGTTCTCCACATCTTGTTCTGACTGATTTTATTATATTCTGTTTCACCTAATCGTATCAAGTTTGAGGGTATAGGCAACCATTTGGAAGGCAACCAGATATTCTATGATGCCCGTTATTATTTGACTATTATCTTCTTTGGAATCCTGTAAGCTCTCCAATGTGGTTTTATTGGTTTTTGTTCAATTCTTTTATACTAGCTGATATAGGCTACTCTTTTTAGAATAACAAGAGGCATAATGGTAACCACTGTTGATCACCTAGTAAACCCCCCCCCTTTTTTTTTTTTCATTTTATGCTACGTCCATCCTCCTGATCTAACTGACTCTGTTTTGCTTTGTCACATTGGGTTTTTCTTTGGTCCATCTGGTTTTTGTTTTTGTTTTTGTTTTTGTTTTTTTGTTGTTGTTTTGTTTTTTGGCCTTTTTAGAAATCTTTTTTCTTTTCCTCCTCAAAGAAAAAGTTAAAAAAAAAAAACTGGGGAAGTAATGGAAACTAAAATGTGTGATTGTTAGCGTAAAAAAGAGAGGGAGGAAAGTGATCTAAAGGATATAACTGCAAGTTTATTTAAATGTGTAGGATAGAGAACCATATTGCTGAGTTTTTCTTGGATCACTGAACAGAACTGACTGCAATCTCACTGTATTAATCTCCACTTTGTATGCTTTAATTTTGTAATCTGGACAGCTGTTTGTAAGATGACAATGTGTGATCTATTAACTGGTGAACTCTTACTGTATATTTTTTCTCTTGAAATTCTGTATTACTTCTAGCCTTTTACTGTCTTGCTTCATTAATTTTGTTTTTCTCTTTAAATAAAAAAAAAAGAACCAACTCTTTGATTCATTGATTCTTGGATTGATGTCTTAGTCTCTATTTCATTAACTTCTGCTCTGATTTTTATAATTTCCTCCCTTCTTTTGGCTTTTGGCTTGACTTGCTCTTCTTCTTCTAGATGTCTGAGATGTAGCATCAGGTTATTTATTTGTATTTGTTCTGTTTTCCTGATATGGGAACTCAGTGCAATAAATTTTCTTCTGAGGACTGCTTTCATTGCATCCCACAGATTCTGGTACGTTGTATTCATATTTTTGTTTGCTTGTAGGTATTGTTTAATTTCTTCTTTAATTTCCCCCATGGCCCACTGATTACTCAAGAGTGTTTTATTCAGTTTACATGTGTTTGTGGGTTTTTGCAGTATCTTTTATCATTAATTACTAATTTCATGGTGCTATGATCCGATAACATGCATGGGATAATTTCAACTTATTGCATTTATTTAAGTATGTTCTGTGAGATAATAAATGGTCTATTTTAGAGAATGTCCCATCTACTTCTCAGAAAAATGTGTATTCTGATGTTATTGGATCCAACACTCTGTATATGTCTATCAAGTTCATTTGTTCACAGTTCTGCTATTTCTTTGCTGATTTTCTGTCTGATTGATCTGTCCCTTGGTGTCAATGGTGTGTTAAGGTCTCCTGTTATAATAGTTTCACTGATAATTTGGTTTTTCATTTCTGTTAATACTTGTTTTATATAACTGGGTGCTCTGGAATTTGGTGCATATATATTTAAGATTAAATTTTTCCCTAACCAGTATGTAATGACCATCCTCACCTCTTCTGGTCATTATTGGTTTGAAGTTCACATTGTCTGCAAACAGAATAGCTACCCCCGCTTTTTTTTTTTTTTTTTTGAGGGAAGGTTCCTGTTGCATGAAGTATTGCTTTCCATCCTATGACTTTCGTTTTGTGAATATCCTTTTGGGTTAGATGTGTTTCTTGTAGACAGCATATTGTTGGATGTTGTTTCTTGATCCATTCTGCCAGTCTGTTTCTTTTAATTGGTTCTCTGAAACCATTTACATTAATGGTTATAACTACTATATGTTGGTTTATTGTTGACATGTTATCTTGCTGCTGTTGCATCTTTATCTTTCCGTTCTGTTTAATTGTCTCCTTTGCTTAGTGTTTTTTTCCTAAGTGTATCTAAACTGTCTTTCAGTATTCTTTGCATGGTTGCCTTGGTGATCATGAAGTTCTTCAGCTGTTCTTTGTCATGGAAGTATCTTATTTCTCCATCAATTTTGAAGGACAGTTTCATAAGGTACATAAGTCTAGTTTAGAAATCATTTTCCTTTAGGATCTTAAATACTTCACTCCATGCTCTTCTTGACTTTATCATTTGTGCTGAGAAGTCTGCTGTGGACCTTTACAGGTGATCTATCTTTTCTCTCTGACAGCTTTTAATATTCTATTCTTTTGTTGGATTTCCGGATGGTGATTATTATATGTCTGGGTGTAGTTTTATTTTCGTTATGGCTCTTTGGAGTTCTATATGCTTCATTGATCCTTTTTGATGTGCTCTTGTGGATACATCAAGTTGAATCCTGGTGGAAGTTAAGATTGAATAGACGAGGGCTTTTTAGGAGATTAATCAAGTGTGTGTGTGTGTGTGTGTGTGTGTGTGTTTGCCTGCCTCCCTGCCTGCCTATAAGGCTGTTTCCACAGATGATTCCCATGTGGGCCAGCAAACTGAGAGAGGACAGCACTGTCTTACAAGATAGTGTCCTAAAAGAACAAAAATAGAAGGAGGAAGCCAGACATCTTGCAGGTTCCACTATCCTAGATCACATGCATCTTCTGCTGGAGCCACTGACTGTGGACATCTGGTATTGGCTTCAGTAGCTGTTTGCCGACCCATGCTAGGGATTCTCCTGGGGCCTTCTGGGCCTTTATCTGTGCGCCATGGCTGCACCTTTGGTCCCTCTCATTCAGAGGCTTTTCCATTCTTGATTGAGTACCCACTGAACTTCCCAGCAGAAGGTCACTGGAGGACTATCTAGCCTCTAACTCTGCATACTGCTATAGTAAATCCCTTTTACACTTGCATATCCTATTGATTCTGTTCCTCTGGAGAACCCTGATCGATGTAGCTACCAATACTCCTGAGAAAGTAGGACTTGCCTGCACTCTGAGCAGATATAAGTACAGTTTAAGCAATCTTAATGAAGATTTTTGTCTCTCGCAGAAGCTTCACTGTTAAAAATAAGAAATCATACTTTCTTCCTTGTTGGAGAGCATTGAAGCTGAACACATGTGCAGGGCTGTGGCGTGGCCTGGGCATGGCTGAACTGAGAATAAAGGAGACACCTCAGGGGGCAAAATAGGCCACAGCTGAGGCCATCTAGAGACTTTCTGGGTAGTTTCCCTTAATTAGCATCCTCTATTGCTCTGAGGGGCCCTGAGCTCCTCCTAAGATCTTGCTCAGGTTTCCTCCATTGTCCACTCAACTCCTTGCTTGTTCTGATTAAATACAGGCTGCCTAGCATCAGTAGGCCAGGCAGCTAGCAGTTAGGAGCTCTGCTGAAGATTTCAGTCTTCCTGAAGCCCTAAAGACCATGACACATGTCTCATTCCTTTGAGCCTTCACCATGTACCTTTTTGGGGGATTCGGAGCCGAGGCACAGGGTCCAACCCTTCCTTATATGTGAATGGTAGATAGTGGTTGTTTGATTTTGAAAAAGGGAGCAAAGTACAGCCAAAGGGACAGGAGTCAAAGAGAAGGAAATAAAGAGCTCGTGAGCTGTAACCATGTAATGGAAGTAAAGACAACTTGGCTGCAGTGCCTCTTTACTGAGGTTTTTTTTTTTTTTTTGGCTTTTTCGTTTTTTTACCAGTACCAGGGATTGAACTCATGACTGCCTGCTTTCGAGGCAGGTACTTATGCCACTGAGCTAAATCCCCACCCAGCCCCTGAGGTATTTCTTATACAGCAGAAAGTCATCAAAATCTACACTGCTCCTTTGGCATTACTTCACACATTCTTTGTGAGGAAAAGTATCTTTAATGAGAAAGTACTAATATTTTTCATTTTGGATTTGCTAGGGCAATTTCAAACTGATTTTATATCGATTATGTCATGTAATCTTCACTCATATCACTGCCAAGGGAACAGGACCTGCCATATTGCCATATGACATAAAAAAACATTCTCATATACCATCTCTGTTAAATACCTAAGATCACACTAACCTTATTAAGGACTTTGAATCTGTATGCTAAATATATCATTTTTTACTTTTTTTTCTACAGGAAACCACTGTGCTATGAAAAGGGAGCTAAGAAGCATCAATGGATAATTATGACTCTATTATCAAAAGGTGTTTTCAAATTTATCTCAGAAAATATCTGTTAGAAGAATAAACTGTAAAGACATTAAAATGCCATACAAGAAAACCACCAATTCATTGTTAGAAGCAAAATAAAACTTTCTTGAAAGGAGATAATTTAGTGCAAATAAAATTGTAGTTTATCACACATTGAAGAAGCATATTTTCTTTATTTAAAATTATAGGCAACATGAGTCACTAAGGAGAAAAGAAAGATGTAGGATATTATAAATCTTCCAGGTTCAATAAAACCCTTAATTGGCTTGATTCAAAGTACTTTCCTCTTAGATTGCTTAAAATCTCATTTTGTTATAATTGAAATTTAATCAATACACAGTTTTGATTACTTATATCTATGAACTTAGTTATTAAGAGTCTGCACACTAAATGCTGTAACTACCAGTTGATTAAGAGGGAAGAAAAGCAAATTCTAAACAGTGGTGCAGAGAAATAACAGTGGATTGACTTAGAATTTCATTTTCAATTATTGTATAGGTAAAGCTTAAGTCATTTCTCAATTATGTTCATTCATTTGTTTAAGATATAGAAAGCTGTAATTTCTTTGCCACAAATGAATTTCAGTAAGTGAATTTAAGGTTCCAAAATACTTTGCAGAGAGCTGAGTCAACAATAAAAGATATACTGTAATACTTCAGCAAATACACCGTGATGACTGTTAGCTTCATTATGATTGTATGTGAATCTGTACAGCAACTTCTCAAACTTTTTAAGAAAATAATCTTGTTTAAATTTTAATCCTTATATAGATAGATATTCTGTATAAATGTAAACATTGTAAAAAGAAGAAAAATCTACACTACGCAAGAAAAGGCTGAATTTCAACTTGTTTCTTTGGGTTAAGCCTAAAACATCATATTCTTGGCAAATATTCTCTGTTGTTTATCTCTAGTCCAGACTATAATTTCTCAAACCATTTTTGGTGAAGGAGAGTTGTTCTCTTTAAAATTTTCCTTAAATCTATCACAGATTGCCCAGGGATTTAGCTCAGTGGCATAAGCACCTTCCTGGCAAGTGCAAGGTCATGAGTTCAATCCCTGTATCAAAAAGAAAAAAAAAATACCACCGATACATGTATATCTTTGTAAAGTACAGCAAGTATGGAATCCTAGAAAAAAGGAAAAATGAAGTATATATGCAATGAAAGCCATTCTCATTAGAGTCAACTGCTATAAAAGTTATCAAAGAAGACCTAGTAAATTTCTATATAAATATATGTTTGTATTCTCAGTGTCAGAATTTACCTCATCATGGACTGGTAACAATTTTCCAATTTACTCATCTAAGGAGTATGTGTGAAGCACTAATGTGCTGCTTATGGATTGTATTCATCAGTGTTCTCTAGTGGATAAGAATTAGTGGAAAACACATGTACAACTGTGCAAAGAGATATATTGGGAATCACAGGACCAGAAGGTGGCAAGATCACAATGTCTGCCTGCACCCGAGAACAAGAAGATTCAGTAGTTACTCAGAATAAGAAGGTGTAAACTGCAGAAGAACAGTGATCAAAGACGCAGCATCATCTGGATGAAAGGCCTGGAACCTCACGGGACAGTCATCAGATGAGTTTGCATTGAGTGCTGAAGAAACTGGAGATCTGCATCCAAATCAAGCATGGCAAAAGTTGCACCAGCTGAAGAAGGCTGGAGTTCTTTGAAAAGTCACACTTTCTACTTCTTTCCCTTTTTATTCATTCTGGGCTACAAGCCCACTGGCTAGTGCTACCCACAATGGGGATGGGTCTTCCCCTCTCTGTTTCCTAGTTTGCATGCCAATTTTCACAGACACAAGAACTGTGCCTGAATAATGTGGCAGGCTTTTCTTTGTCCAGTCAAATTGATGATATCACAATGGACAGTCTCCTAGGTTAAAATTAAGATACCGATGATGGTAGTTAAGGATTAGTTTCCTATATCTGAGATATTGTGCTAAATTATTTATTACATTAATTCATTTTATCTTCACCTCATTCCTATGAAGCTTTCATAATTATTGTCTCCATTTACAGCTGGAAAAAACTGAGTTTTGGGAAAGTAATGCTCATGTTTGCAGCACATAATGAGGAATATAATTATAATGTACTGCAGACATGCACTAATAGAAAAAAAAAGTAAATATCTGAAAAACATTAATGAGCACAGGCTTCTTTCTCATTCTTAGTCGCTACATGAATAAAAGCTAACTTTGAATGAACACAAGGAATGTATAAAGCAGACAAATTAAAGAAAGGAAGAACCTGGGATATTTAGGACATTGTGAACATATAAGCCAAAATTTACTATATTTTATTTAGGCTAGCTGAAATTGGGTTTATTTCTCTTGCATACCAAATATTATATCAAGGACTGATTTTGACTACTCAGATTTAAATGTGCTTCAGAGCACGGTTGCAGCCTTATTATACCAAGGCACAGGGAAAGGTCCAAGACTTCCAAAAGGAAATAGAAGCAGGGATAAAGTTCCAGCATTGCTTGCTGAATGTGATTAGTCATGACCAGCTGAGGGACTCAAGTGACCTCAACCTTTCATTCACAAAATTCTGCTGACCTCATGCTCTGTTCCTCTGGCACCCACAGCTTCCTGGCTTGATTTCTTTAAAGATAATTTGAATTAGATGTCTTCACCAAACTGCCCCTTCCCCTTCTAAATCAAATCTCACTAGCATTGCTTGTACTACTTATCATTTTACCTTCTTTCTTAAATTCATTTGAATCCTTTGACCTACTCTTTTTCCAACTGCTACTTCTTCAAACCCTGTTTTCTCTTTGTTCCAACTTGACTCTCCCACTCCAGACACCAACTACCTACTCTCAGTTAAACTTCAGGCATTTTCCCCTGGGGGGCTCTCCAAGAACACAGGGCTTCCTAGCAGGACAAAAATCTTCTCTCCTTCACAAATACAGCAAAAGGCTTTAACTTTACCACTGAGGTCAAACTAACTTGTCCTGTTTGTCAAAACACAATTCACATAACAATAGGATGAGGGGCAAAGAACAGTCAAAAAAAATTTTTTTTTATAAACTGGTGAGTCTTACACTGTTATCTTACTTGTAACTAAACTTTTTTAAATGGATGTTAAGCAAGTGTGCTCTGCTTGTATAATGTGTGTCTATGTACATGTATGTGTACAAATGCAGTGTGTGTGTGTATTATTTTTCTACTTTGATGTTACAAAATCAAAGTCTTTAAATCTTCAAAAGAATCTCTATTCTGATTCAATTTGAGATAAGAATTTGTATAAATTAAATATCTTCTAAAACTCTAACCTATATATTTTTCAAGCTCAGGAAAATTTGGCAAATCTTTGTAATAAGACTAACAATACTGCTAGTGTTAGCAGTCATGCTGGGGCACAGACTTCCAATGAAATTGCTTAAATAAATTTAAGGCCACACTATTGGATTGTAGTAAGGGTTTCACGATCTCTTGAAAATATTCTCTTGAAAGTTACAAACCAAGATTAACCATGTAATAATTAATTACATAAGAATGAATTCACTGATTAAAAAAAAAGTACAAAATTTTTCCATAGCTTTCTTTGAGTGTGTCAGGTTTTGGTTCTTTAGTGTTCTATTTTACACACTTATATAATTTCCTTCTCTTTATCCATACAATTTGCAGTATAAATAGATAATATTTTTATAAATAAAACAAAACATTTTTTCCTCTAACTGGTCTCTCCAGAATTGAAAAACTATTTTTGAGTGTTCTAATTTTCATGGCAATATAGTTACTTACATAAATTCAAAAGTATCTATCTTCCTTGTAACAGGACATAATTGGGAAAATTGAATATATAACCAAGTATTTTATAGGAATGTCATATTTGATAATGAACATGCATAATATCAGATATGAGCAGAGAGCTTTATAGAACTACATGAAATTCTGATCAATCTCAGGGGGCTAGGTTAATCACTGGGTTAGCTCATATGGATTTAGTTTCATAAATGGGCTGTTTTGTGTTTTGCTTTTTTAAAAAAGCTTTTAGAATTTGTTTTAGTACATGTTTGCAATACATAATCACATCTACTATGAAGGAATTATACATGAACATAACACATCTTAATTTTTCCACTTCCTCTTCCCTTCTGCCAACCCTTTTTCCCTTCCCTATGTTCAAAAGCTCTATTTCCATTTTTTTCTTCAATTTTTTCCCTTAAAACCGCTTTTCCTTCCTTTCCTGCCCTTCCCTTATCTTGTGTTTCATTTTCCATTTGAAAAACTTCTTCATACTTCTCTACCAATAATAAATGCTGGGGAGAAGAGGTGGGGGGAAGGTAGTATTACTGGGCATATAATTTCTCAACTCATAGTGATATAAACACTATGAAAACCAGTATAGGGATTCCTCAAAAAACTAATACTAGAAGTCCAGTCTGCCACAGCTATTCTTCTAGGTATCTTCCAAAAAAAAGGTATTTTCCAAAAATGTATCACCATAGTGATACATGCATTAGCTGTTTTTACAGCACCACAATTTATACTACCTAAATCTTGGAAACAGTCCACATGCCCATCAACAGATGATATTTTTTAAATAGGCCATTAGCATTCTATGCATAGTATAGTACAGGAAGTAAGATTTTATGTTAATGAAATCTGATATCATCATCATAAATACTCAGAAAGTAAGCTGAAGATGTCTTCTCCCATGTACCAATGCTGGAGTACTACTGGTAAAAGTGTCAGGAGAGCCACCAGTCATCCTTTATGTCTGGACGGATGAATTAATTCAGGGTGTTATGACTTGTCTCTAGATGTTCCCCCAAAGTCTCATGCACTCATGGGTGGAACTTTTCACAACTGGCTGGATCTAGTGTGTTTGATACTGGAATTAAGGACATGTGATAACTGAACTGGTTCGTCACGGTTCTGTGTGTATCTAACGGAAACCTCACTCTGGGTGGGGGCGGCAGCAATCAACAGGCTTGTAGCTTGGGTGGGACAGAAAGAAGGCAGGCTTCTGCTTGTTGCCTGCTGCTTCCTGTCCATCATGCTTTGGACTATTTCTCCTCTTTGATTCTCCTCTGCTGGATGAGCCTACCTGGAAGGCAGCTGATTATGGACTGAAAACTCTACAAACTGTGAGCCAAAATAAAGCAGTCCTCCTTTAACTTGTGGGTGTTCGATATTTTGTCTCAGCAGTTACAAAAGTAAACTAGCACATATAGGGTTTGGCTAAGGAAATTATATTTTTAACCAGCTCTTTACTGAATATAGTATAAAAATTGTTTTCCTCTTTTTACCAACTATTCCCATAAAATATTAAATTTTGAGAAAAAATTCAGATCAAGTCATCTTATTAAGGCAATGAACCTTTAATATGTTGCAAAGTATGCTTTGACTTTTGGTAGCTTTCCTTAATTTTCTGCCTAGAAATCCAATTTGCAAATTTTGAAATTCTTATTAATTACAAATGAGAAGAAAATTTGTCATACAATTACCACTGATCATGAAATAATTCACACAAGTGGCCATCTCTTATGTATTTTCTCTCCTGTTACAGTCTTGTAATAAACTGCTAAAGGTTAAGAAGAAAATTACCCTCACCCTCAAGTCTCCCAGGACATTATTTGAAATTCTACAATAGATTCTCCTCACCATGCTTAGGGAAAAAGTGATTATCAGGAGTTTGGCAAACATCTGTGACCACTGATCCAGACAAATGCAGTTCACAATGTGCTGCTCCAGTGATCTCTCAGATGTCAGAGTGTGCGCAGAGGTATTTGAGTCAAAACAGTTATCCTTACTGAGCTTATTTTCCACAGGATTAATCCCTAATTTTCTTACAAGACTTTTGATGAAGAAAAAATTTTTGATTCATTTTTTAAAATGCTTAATGTAACCAGTGTCACAAGTGTACATAGGTAGCTGTTTATACTGTTTATACTGTTTTTAACACATGTATCGATTTTCTTCTATTGAAGCCCTGATTACTTCAAACATTATTTCAGAATTGTATTGAGACCAAAATATGTGATAATTTTTTCTTTTGCATGTAAAGAATACATTGACACTAATTCCCCTCAAAATATTCCCTCTTGCTTCAAACAATTTATCCCTTTTCATCATTCCTGCCACTTCTGAAGCAGTTCTGGAAGTCATCTTCATGAATGTCTTCATGAGATGTGATAAAAAAATGATGAGCATTGCTACTGAGTTTCCTCCAATGGAAAGGGGTCACTATGCTTTCTCATCTACCTCATTCCCCAGACCTGGTCCTGTATGACTTATTACGCTTCCCCAAAGGCAAAATGACCATGAGAGGTAAGTATTTTAAGGGATATTAAAGTCTTTTCTGTTGTAAGAAATTATTAAAGTTTAAACAGTCACCAAAGATTTTTATTGCATCTCATGCATCTTTGTGTTTTTCAGTCTCATCCTTCTCTCGAGTGGCAGAATCATCTTTTCTTTATTTTGATTACTGCTGAGGCCTGATACATTTTGACCAAAGGCATTTGATAAATATGTGTGTGTGTCTTAATTTAGTTGATTATTGTTCATCCCTAGGAACAAGAATTGTATGTTTATGTAGAAGAAAGAGGGCTTTAATGACTTAACATCTTTAGATAAAAAAAGTAAGCTATTCTGCCATTCTAACTACCATGGATCTGAGAATAGAGTTTCGCAGAGATGATTTTAAAATAATTGAAGACAAGAAATAATTGTTTTCTTGGTCCAAAATACCTACATTTTGCAAATTATGCCACAAAGCTCGCCACAGAAACATGTTTAATTTTTTTTTCCTGAGAGCAATTTAAAAGAGAACAAAATACTGTTCTATTTCTACAATGAAAGTGGTAGAATTTGTTCTTAAGAGTCGTGCTGAAATTGTTTTTAAGGTTTGCATGACTGTAATTACCCTGAGGCTGAATGTAGTAAATGCACTCCATAAAAAAAAGAAATAAAATTAGTTTCAATCCTTACATGATTATGCTTTCTCACTATAGAGAAGCGAGAAGACATTATTTTTAAAAATTGTATTCTTCTTTGAACTACTGAACAGAATAGTTAAATAGAAAGACTTCTCTTAAAAAGAAACAAGGGAATCTTCTGGTGGCAATTTAAAATAATAAAAATATTTAAATTAAGAACTGTTTAGTGGGGTTTTAGGTGTTAATCGGAGACAGAGAATTAATACGTATTTTCTGGTGTGTTCTTTGTGATATTTAAGATTTAACCCATATCTAATTGATTTCCTTTGGCTAAGATTTCATGCCTGTATACAAACACCATGGACTATGAGCAATAAAGCTTTTGTTGCTACCATTAAACAATAATGATAGAAACCACAGATTTTTTGGTCTAGTCAAAGATCTGTCCTGGTTCCAATCTCTACCTTAGATAAGACCACCTTCATGAGGTTGAACAGTTGTGACCCACTGAAAACTGGATTTCTCTTTCCTGTCATTTTAGTATAAAAACACCAAGTCACAGACATCTACAGAGAAAAAGAAAACTTGAAACTCTCAAATGTAGAGATAAGTAACCAGATTTCAAAATACTAGGAGTACAGGAGGCTAAACCACCCCACATCACCCAAAGATTTTGGGGGATATCAGCACATATCAATGAGAATTATTGTTACTGAAAAAACAAGGAATGTAGACGTCTATTCAATTTCCCACATATTCAACTAGTAATGTAATATTTTCATGCATTACAAAGCCATACTTGTCCCTTGAGCTCTTACAAATTCAGTAGTATACAAAGGGCTGCAAATAAGCCATGACAGTATGAAAAGTTCTGACAATTTAATTGTCAAAGGCAATTTAGCCCAAAACTATAGTCCTCTCACCCATTCACTTATATAGAATACCATATACACATTTTCTGTAATATTCGATCATCATTTTTGTAAACATGTATTGAGGAGTAACTGTACAGCAGACACTACATGAAACATGAAAAATAACATTATCTTTACTCTCTAGTTGTTCAGTATTTCATAGTATATACAACTAAGGAAAAATAATTAAGTGTAGTAGAAAACAGTTATAATAGAGACATACATAAGAATATGATCAATTCTTGGTTAGCTATTCATGGGAGACTTCATGAACAGAAAAATACAGAATTACAACCAAATTATATTAACAAACTAAAGAGAAGAAAGGATCAACCATGAAGTACATAGTTTAACTTTCCAACTTAAAATCATTTATAGCTCCTTATTTTGAAGACAAACTTGGTATTTATTATCCAGGTCTTCATGATATTCATAACTGGTTTCCTGTAAATTATCCTGAATTATCACTCAATTTTTATCCACTAGATTTTTAGAATATGTATTTAAATGCATTTGTCTCTGCCATGAATTGTGTGTTGCGTTAAGCTCTGAGGATGCAGTTGTGAATAAGAGATGCCATCACTGATACTGGGGAGTAAAACAAAAAATAAATTAGTTCATAATTAAATAATCTGTGAGTTAGGAAAAGTTCATTGAAATAAATAAAAAAAGGTGAGACACCACAATCATGGTGTGTGCACAGCTGGAGACAGAGCTTACTGAGGAAGTTATATTGAAGCAGCAATATGAATTTTAAGAAAGAACTTGTTTTGTCAAAAGTTTGTAAAGAATATTTCTAGACACTAGAGCAGAGAATCATTAGTGTGGAGATTATGGTATAGAAAGTAGTTTATTGTACCCAGAAACAGAGTACTTTTAGGTGAGGTCGGAGGGAGGAGTTCAATGATACAAGAATTTGTAGTCACCTACTAAGAGTCTAGGTTTTCTTCAGGTCACAGATAAAATCCATTGTGCTGTCTTTTTTTTTCCTTAACCTATTAGCAGTGCGACTAATTTTTTTACATTTAATGCTAAAAATCTCAACATTTACATTCTGATCTTGATTTATCTCATTTCTCAACAAATTATACATATACATTTGTGTACATATAATATATATTATATATTCAGTTTCCTAACACAAAAACGTGAACAATTTGGGGTTATGTCTCCATGAACATTGAAGGAAAACACCAAAGACCTTGCAGGTACAATGACACTCGGATACCTCACAGCCCTGCCCTTTGTGAAGACAATCATCTTTTAGTTACTAATGGGTTCATGGATACACAGAGCGTAGTCTGTAAGGCTGTATCTGCCAGAGGTTTTTAATTACACTGTCATAACCCTCACTGGCCGTGGGACAGTGTCTATCTCTTCTGTCACTGTCAGGAATGTGCTTTGTATGTCCCATGAAGAACTTCTCACATACAAGGAGAGTCCTCTTGCAAAGTCAGTCTTCCCAGCAAAGCAGGGAATGGAAGCATCAATTTCCCTCTCAATGCGAACAGCTCCAATAGCACAAATTTTAAAAAAGAGGCACTTACCATGAGTAATGACTAATTAGGGAAATTTTGACAAGGATATAATTTCAATGGGTGATTCTCAGCACTGAGATAATTTCATGCTTTGTGCAAACCATTTGGTGAAAAGTTAATTCAAAATTAAACTTTATTTTTATAAAAATCCCCTCAAGTTGATTTGACATTGGCTAATGGTTTTTATAACAAGCAATCAAGATGAGAAACCTCTACAGAAAAACATTTAAAACTCCTCTTGTATGCTGTGTGACACCTGGGTAACATCAGAAAGACTTTACCAGCTCTCAATACACAGAGAAAATTCAAAATTCAACCTTGGCCAGGTGGGTGTGAGGAGACAAATCTGTCTTATTTAGACATTGTGCATTTCATGCACCTCGTGACCTACTCAAAATTCTGCATGTAGAACACTTAGATTCCTTTAATTTATTGATTCTATAAGAATTTTAGCATTTCACTGAACTACAGTAAGACACTCTGGGATTCTTAATTATCCCAGATGAGCGGTTCTGTTTACATAGTTTGGCATTTAAAAGTGACACCAAATTTTACACAAATTCTCTACTTCAAATTTTTTAAAGAAATTGTATTTTTTTAAAAAATGATCTCACTAATGTAATTCTTCTTTCCATTGCAGTATTTTTTTTTCTTTGCAACAGTGCTGTTATAGTTAAAAAACAGCCACGGATATACCTCGAGGGACATTACCTGTGTTCTCATAGAACTTGATTTACAAAAGCAAATCACAACCTGTACCAACATATATAGAGGAACTGAAGCAGTTTATATTAAACATGTTTTAAAGATTGGTTTATCATTATATTGAGATCATTTGATTTTGTCAAGCTTCAAATGGGCCATAAATAATTCAATAATTATACATATTTTATATATGTCTAAGTAGACATGTGTGCATATGAATATAATTATTTATATTATGTACATATATAAAAATGGTTTTCAAACAAGTAAGTATTACTCTGCAACCATTCAAATTAGCTCTGCATAAAATATTGCTTTAAATGTATTCCAGATTTTAGAAATTTTAATCATTTAGATTGCTCTTTACATGCCATGCTAAAATAATCAAACCCAGAATATTCCACTTTCTGTCAAATTCATCTGTTCCTTTGTAGCCAAAACCGTCTATGTCTTTAATATCCTGTGCTTTATTTACCACAATAATATTTATCTAACTTATATACTGAAGCCTGGTATTTGCTGCATTCTGCAAGTACACACCCAAGTCTCCAGTTCCCAGAGATTTGTGATGAATACAGATCTATTTTTAAATTGTTTTTCAAAGTTCCCAAAGCTTCCTGCTATATGTAAGATTTAAGATTAGGTCTAAAGTAGGACTGCAGTTCTCACACTGCTCGTGCCGTCAGTACACTGGCACTGTACTCTTCTTCCAGTTCGTCGTGTACCTTCCGCTGATGCACACTTTTGGATACTGCTCATCTGCCTGAATTCTCCTGCAAATCACTGTATCTTCAATAGGTTCCGTAAGGGTGGTTAACATAGATCTTAGTACCTGAAGCAGGATTCATGCAGTAGATGGTAAGTATATAGAAAGGATGGAAGAAGGAGAAGGAAGGAAGGGAGGCAGGGAGGAAAGGAGAAAGGATTTGTAACATCGAAAATATGTTTGTACGGTAGATGGAAATAGATCATGCTCCAGTGATTAAACTGTGGCAAAACCATTCGCATCACCCTTACTGATGTTTAACCATGTACATCCTTGTTTCTTCCTATTTTTTTCTATGAAATCTTCCAGGACCATTTCCCCTCCCTTTTCTGTATGTCAATCTACTTTCATTACATCCAATTGAGTATACTTTAGACTTCCAAATCGATGTTACTAATTACCAAACAGGAATTTTCTTTCCCTTAAACAACTTCTAACCTGAGTTACCAGGAGGAATTTCAGAATAATGGAGAGCTGGAAACATTCCTAGGTCTCAGATCTAAACTGCTGACAGCTTATGGTTACAAACTACGCAGAGGTGCAGAGCTGTTAGATCAATTTGTCTTGAGGAAGTTCTAAGACAGTTTGCTCACGCACACTTTCTTTCTGATATGTTCAGCAGTCTATGATGCTTTTGCTGAGCTGTCAGGAGATGTGACTTTCCAGCTGTTAAAACAGCTGTCATGTTCACCCCTAAGGGATCACAGCCATTGCTAAACTTCTTTCTCTTTCTCTCTTTTATTTTTCTTTTCCTTCTGGGTAAATTTGCAAAGTGTTTGAAACTTTGTCCTCTGAGAGCTGATCTCCTTCATTCAGTGTCACTGCACACTGTCTTACATGTTTTCCAGCTGTGTGGCTGCAGGGTGTACTATGAATTGAAGGTATAAAAGTCATAAATGAACCTGGAATGGAATTATTAGGGGAGAACACTATCTAGAGATTTAGTGTGCTGAAGAGTATCTTTACTCCAAAATTCAGTTGCATGGTTTGTGATTTAAAGAAAGAAATGAAGAATGATTGGAAAGATATTAAAATGTGGCAGGGCTCCAATGGTTCTCCAAATCCTTATGAATGTCTGAATACATACAATCTTACTGTATCTTCAATATTCTTGACAAGGGAGATAAGGCAATTCAGTTCAGCAACTTTTACAGCCTTTCCAGGGTATTTTTGTGACGGTAGGCATGAGAAAAATTGATTCAAAGATGTTATATACATATAATGTTATGTACTTAACAATATTTTTGAAAAAACTAGTAATTTTAAAAATTTACAACACTTTTCAAGTAAGGAAATTTAAATCAAAATAGCAGATGTTAATGTCAATCGCCTGATACTGTAGAAATAGTTAATGACAAGGTTTCATGTGGCATTCTGATTAGTGCTCCAAGATACTTCCCATTATATCATACAGATACTGATGCTATTAAAAACAATCAATGTAGTCTGTCATTTTTATCTCTCCTCTTAGTTCAACTAAGATATATGATGATTTATTTTTAAACTGTTTTAAAATTTGAAACTCTGAATTTCAGATAAATATGACTTTTCCACTTTTGTCTTAAGAAATGGAATAAGATTACACATCAACTATGATAATGAGATGCTTTTTACAGCCAAAGAATGGAAGCTTTAAAGAAATTGAGTTAAATAAACATACACAAAAAGAATTCTAACTATTTAAAGAAAACATGCACTGTTTTCAGGAGGAAGATTTGTGTGTGTGTGTGTGCCAAACTTTTTCAGAAGTAAAAGTAATTGCTAAATAAAAGGCTTGGAGCTGTCTGATCCCAATAATTTATCTTCGAAGACAGTTTCTGTCATTCTTCCTTTCTGCCCTCCTCATAGTAAGACAGGTTACTTACAGTAAACCCTGGAGTAGTTCCTAAAACTCCAGTCTCTAATTGCCCAGACAAAGCAGCATACATGTTCTCCTCCTGTTTTTGTAAAGACATAATGACATAAATGCATATCTGTATGTTACATCTCCGTGAGGGAGGAAAAGTTTAATTTTAGAAGTGATTGATATGACCTCACCATTGGCTACTGTGATAATAAAAACAAAAGCGTTCTCCATAAGAGCAGGCATGATTTTACATTTCCTGTATTATCAGAAAGATGCCTCGATGTGGCTCTCACATGCTCATGTACAGTGAAGTAGCTGAAAATAATCTTTGATCTAAAGTATAAATGTATTATACTTTGGCACACAATCCTGCAGTTACATATTGGTTCAAATCCTGAATCAAAGGAAATAATCTAGGGAAGGAACACTAGCTTAGGGGATCACTTGAGACAAGAACTCAGCCCCAAGGAACACTTGATATTGCATACTGAGCAAATACCATACACATCATAAGGTCCGGTTGGGGGAACACTAAGGTGGGGTTACACAGATGTGCATTAAGTGCATGAGGAAAAGGTAGGCACAGGGGCACACTCATGTAATTCCTCCCCTGGGGAAGCTGAGGCAGAAAAATGCCAAGTTTGAGAACAGCCAGGGATAGATCAAGAGTTCAAAACTAACCTGGACTACACAGCAAGACTTTGTCAAAAAGGAAGGAAGAAAGGAAGGAAGGAAGGAAGGAAGGAAGGAAGGAAGGAAGGAAGGAAGGAAGGAAGGAAGAAAGGAAGGAAATCACTGTCTGACATTAAAGGCCTAATGGTTAAGGAAAGTTGAAAAGTTTCTGTAAGCCACGCATACTTCACAGTTGGCCCTGGTAAGGGACATTGGAGACATGGTAGATATTCAGTGAATATTTCCTGATTTGTTACAGAATTTTAGATCCTCGAGGGGTTTTAGACAACTATCACTTACTGAATGCATAAGATGAGTGAGACATTTTATTTAGATTGACTCCTTTTATCTTCACATCAGCCCTGAAGTGAGGACCACTCTTACATTATTTACAGATACAGTCAATGATGGTGAGGGGAGACCACGTGAATCATCCAAGGAAACAGCTCCCGTGAAGGCTGCCAGCCAGCTCCAAGTATCAACTGCAAACCCTGCAAACCCGGACATTTAGCCTTTCCTCTGGCTGCACTTATCTTACCACCCCCAGTCTTTCCACAGAAAAGGAAACTCCCGCTGAAGTTCTGAGAGGCTGGATATGTGGACGACACACGGCCTGCCCTCAACAGAGAACTGGCTGGATACGGTCTCATTTCAGTGTCATTTCACGCATCTCCCTTATTTAAAGTTCATATTTTATAGTTTTAATTCTCCACAGTCCAAAAAACAGCCTATGGAACATTCCAGCTATAAGTACCATGTTGGTTTTAAATTCTGCACTATTCTAGCACTCTGCTTCACCCACCCGGGTTATAAAATGTGTTTGATTAGGTCCACTCATGCTATATACAATATTAGTCACTTAGGAGACTTCTCTGCTATCAGATGAGCTGCTGAAGTAACCCGGGGCTCATGTCCAAAACTATATCCCTGGCCTAAAGATTCGAAAGACCTAGGGTCCAAACCAGGCACCGTTTCTTCATAGTGAGACCTTGAGAAATTTACCAAGTTCTAGAACTCAGACCTCACCCTTGGAAAATGAAATTTTAACTTGTCCCTGCCTTAGCAAAGCTAGCAATGCTTAGATTAAATGACATCTCAAATAAATCCGGAAGCATGGGTGGGGATAAAGATGGACAGGAATGGCCTCCGGGCAAGTGCCAGATGGCAATGGACATGGCAATAAAATGGCGGTGCTGGGCTCAGTCCTTTGTTCCAGGTTTCTTCATGGCTTTTATACTGGTAAATGTACAAGAAATTTGCTATCTTTGACATCTTTAGGTTGATAACTATGTTCCATAGAGACTAAAATAGAAAACCATAGAGAAGAATTGCTGAATTTATACTAAAGCAAAAGACAAATAAAAATCCACTGCCATGTACAATGACTTGTTTTCCTACCCTCATTTCTCCTTCCTGTTCTCTTCTTCCCACCTCATCCTCTTTCCTAGATCTTCCTTATTCTTCTCAGCTCTAATGAACCCGATTTAAATGGATGAGTTTGCGAGCAAAGAGTAATGGTTTCATAAACATACAAAATTAGTAGAGGGTATCAGGCGAATTTGGTAGAAAAATATGTTTATAAATAATTTATTTATAATTATACTTGTAGATATGAATATGTGTGTATCTTGTGTGTAAATTCCTGAAAATGTTAAGGTACCTGGCTAAATAAAATTATTAATGATTTTTATTTTTTAATAATTTTCCCTTTTATAAATAAGTATGTATTACATCTTATTCATTTTTTTCTTGATGATGATTATTTTTCCCAATTACTCTTTAAATTTTTAATTTAATGTGCACTAGTTTGATAATATTGTAAAGTATTACTTTAAGACCACATGTGTAAATAATCTAGATGCATAGATAGCTTTCTGCTTACTATTTAGTATGTATTTACGGGCTTAGAGCAACTCCCTCAGACTTCAGGAGACAGGAGAATCTTTGACATTGAGCAAATTATTTAATTGATGCCTTACTTTCTCCTTCCGTACGATGAACACAGTATACCCACCTTGGAGCAGATCATAAAGATTAAGTGGGAAAATGTGGCTGAAGTACCTGTGATCATGACTGGTACTAAGCTGAGCAAAAGCTACCAACACTCTTCCCCAGTTCAGCACTGTCTTTTGTCTCTCCTAACATCTGCAGGATTAAAGTAGAGGTCTCTTGGTTGCCTAATTCCAGCTCTCTGTGAGCCCCTGGCAGGTATCTCTCAGCACCCCAATTCCATTGTGACTACTGAGAATTCTGCTGAAGGCCCTAACTTTTAGGATGCTGCCACACCATCAAAGCACCACTGCCTACTTTAACAAACCAGGCATGAATGCCTTCAAAAAGAAAAAAAAAAGGTGAATTATGCTCTGAAGCAAAGAATTGTTTACTAGAGCATTTGTTTATAGGTTTACATGCAGGACAATTTGTTTACACAGAGTGGTTTCATGCAGGCTCTCTCGTCAGTACCATTGCTTTTCTCCAATGATGAGGCTTTGAAGGGACTTCCCTTTGGATAAAAAATGTCACTTCAATTCACTCTGCATTTCCTCTCATGTTGCTCACCAGCAGTCTCTGTCACACAAACTCTACAATGGCTTGTCTACTGCCAAGTTGAAAGAGCAGAATAAAACGGTAGGCACACTTGAGTGTGACTTCTTGATGTGAGGAAACCCTTATATTTAGTGATATTGTTCGTTGCCTTCCAGCGTATGTAAGTGTCTCTGATCTGGAATGATGCAGGGTGGATAACAAACTCCTTGCTAGAAAGGATCATATCACTGCAGCCAGTATGTTGCTGGATCAAAGGAAAAGCAGAAATCATTTCTGATGACTGTTTTATGGGTAATATTAGAGAGGCTGACACACTGTAGTCATTTCATAAAAGCTAATTTGAATAAATGTGTAAATAAATAATTCCCATCTGGATTTTAGTTTCCCGAGTAGTATACTTACATCTTCCTGACCAGTCTACTTTATTGAATGTCTGAGTCTGATAGTTTTAAATCACAATTTCTATTTGTGAGGTAGTGAAGCTATAATAATGTAATGTTGTCCAGGTTTCAAGTTAATAATGTCTGGACTAATGAAGTTAAATGTATAACTGTGCAGTTCCAGTGAGTGAAAGGAGAACATTTATGTGGAATCTACTGTGCTTCATAAGAAGCTGTGGTTTTCCAGATATGGGCTGATTCTCTGTGCATGTGGACACCTACACTCCAACCCAGTGTTTTAAGAAATACAAATATGTCATACTCTGGAAGTCTTCCATGGAAAAGTTGCACTGTGGGCCTAATTAACATGGGGTTCTAGGCCTAGGCACATGGGTTATTCTACCTGATGTAGAGAGCACATGGTCCAGGTGTCAGTAACCTCTTCCTACTAGGGCCAGAGCAAACATTTTTGACTTTGTGGACCGTTCAGTCTCTGTACCAACTACAGCGCTCTACTGTAATACTAAAATGCCACAGACAATATATGGACAAATAGGTATGACTACATTTAACAGAAATTTATTTACAAAGATTGACAACATGCTAATTTGAGCCTTGAGATGTAGATATCTGACCTCTGTACTGCCCTTCACTTTTCCTGATGCCCAGAATCATACATTGTGCCTAAACCATACATTTGAAGTTAAAAATTGTAGCTAGGCTGTATGGATCTAGAAAAACACTGTCATAACACAAACATGTATGTTTGCTTGTCCACCTAGTAAATGATCTTCTATCATCATCATCATCATCATCATCATCATCATCAATAGTGAGTATTTACTGACCAACTTCCGGAGTCCAAATTTCTGAATATTGTGCTTGGTTTGCAAAGTGTCCTTTTAACTGATTACTTTATTTCCTCACCAAAGGTCCTTTGATTTCATGAACTATTTTGCTTTAAAATATGCCTAATTTTCTTGTTATCAAGCCTGCTAACGTCTTCGTATTTCTTCATCTTCCTCTGCATCACTGAGCCAAAACAACTAAAGAAAGTGCTGTTAGTAGTACCCTACTGCCGAGCTGACACCAATTGTCTCCTAATTGTATCAGTTGCGTAAGCACCCTCCAGACACGGAGACTGCACTGCCCATGAACTACCAGCCTGTTTCCTGCCGCTACTCACTTCTGCTCTCCTTAGAAGAAAGATCTGAAAGCAAGAATCCCCCAAATGTATTGAGATGTCCCTTTCAGATGAGCCCGACTAGATAAGAAATGAAGCATGCATTTTCCCTGCAGTCATTCTCTATTTCAAAGAATGAGAAAAAGCTCCCCTTTCAATTAATTTGTGAAGAATGAATTTAAATGAATATATAAATGCTGTAGCAGTTTATAATATTCATCCTTTTTGTCTTTGCATCTGAATTGCACTTCTCAAAGACAGGCTCAGATGTGTAGTAAAAAGTTTTATTTGTTCTCAGGACATAGTTGAATAAGTAACTGAACCATATTCAAAGAGCCTTTACATATCCTTTTATAATGGATTAGTTGCTGATACATCTCCAACCTACTCATACCCCAGGCACTGAACAAAGAAAATGACTAAATCTCCTTGGAATGGCATTCATGGCAACATAAGCTTCTCATTCAGCCCAAATGTCTAGAACATTTCTTTATTAATTGATACCACAATTCATCCCTAGATTTTACATCCTTTAACCTCTGTGCTACATTTCTCTTCTATGTCTGTCTCCTCCTCTTTGTCCAATACCCTTATCCTGCTCCTTCCTCAAGAACCATTCCAAGTGTCTGTTCCTCAGTGAGATTTCTTGATTATGTATCTAGAGAATTTTTCACATGCAACTCAAAAATCACACAGTGCTAGCTTTGTTATAGTATTAAACATTTACTCTTTCATAGTATAACTGTTTACACGTATCTTTCTTCCTTTCTAAGCTTCTTGTTTTTCACGTCTATATTTTGTTAAAGCACAGACAGGTTCTCTTCCCCTAATTATGTTTATGTATTAATTGCTTGAAAATAAAAGTATGAATGGATGAATACATTAAAATCTGACTCCATAATTCAGATCTTTGAAGTGTAGCAACACTACACTTCAAAATGACATTAAGGAATCTGAATGTAGACTGTATGGTATTGGACAGTTGTGGCTTGTGTCTAGATGACCTCTCCAAGCCTAACGTGGTCATGGGTGGACTTTCTCAGAAGTGGCTGAATCTACAGTGCATGGTGCTGGGACTAAGGGCTAGGTGATTACTAAATCAGTCAGGTGATTGGATTGGCACTGCCCCAATCCCAGCAGTCTGGATAAGATAAAAGGGGCAGAAAGATGCTGTTAAGGTCTGTTGTTGCTTTTGCTGTCTTCAACTGCCATGAACAGTGATCCTCTGCCATGCCACTCTTTCTTGGAGCCAGTCAACTATGGATTGAAATTTCTACAAACTGTGCTAAATAAACTTACTTCCTTTAACTTTGGGTGTTGAGTATTTTGTCTCAGCAATGAGAGAAAAGTAACTTAGACAAGGACCATCCTGGAAAGATCCATAACTTTAATTAATACATATTTTGAAATTGCCTGAACATGCTGTCATTTAAGGACATAATGAGACCACTTGCCTCAGAGAATTATCTATATCCTAAAGCACTTCTCGGATGAACTTACACAAATACTGAAGATTTCTAACAGTACTAGGATGTATTTTATAGACTGTAAAAATATGCTCAGTCATGCAAAATGACTAAAAAAATCATAGAAATTAATCTTTGATGAATTATCTGTCTCCTAGTACTTAAAGTATCATCTAATTTATCCTTTAGATGGTCCACTTCAAATATATTCAAACTCTTCCAGAATTTGGCCAATAGGTAACAATACACAGTATTCTTTCATTCACTATTTTGGAACAATAATTTAAATAAAGGATGCTGTTACATTCTTTGTCTACTCAGTAATTACGAGAATAAATATTAATCTTTTGTATTGAGAACTGGAAAAATTCAGAAACAAAATGACATAAATGCAAATAAAAAACATTCCTCTTAAGAAGCTTTAGCTCCAGCTGCAGTTTTACCTGAACTTTATGTAGGATTTTAGCTAAGTACTGGTCACATAGTTGAGAATGCTACAAAATAACCTATGAGAGCTAGACCAGTATTAGAATTTACTATCAAAACCACCTCCCTTATTTGTGTATATCAGATCTCCCTGTTTAGCATCTGATTGTTTGTAAAACCCTGTGCAGTTCCCATATCATAGACCACGGTCCCTCAAAGTAAATGTTCAGGTCATTTAGACACTGTTGAAGTGTAATAACTGGGGGGGGGGGCATACTTTGCACTAGGGAAATACACAGAAAATTAGTCCAAGCCAGAAGAAAGGTTGATCAAAGATTGCCTTGAAATGGAATATAATCCACAAGTCCACACTATGATGACATGAAGAGTAAACATTGTAGGAAAGAAAAAGTATCAAGACTGAGAAAGATCAACAAAACAGAAAATATAAAATAGCAAAAGAGGGTCCAGCACAGACACTTTGCTGGTTCTCTTACCGTGCTGGGAGAGCTTGCAAATTGCATCTCATTTTACTCCAAATGTGGGCTCTGCAGTGAGTGTATGGAGCAACACTGGATACAGTCATTTCCTTTGAAAGTCTTTGGAGAGAACAGTACTACACACATGTAAATCGTTTTGTTTTGTTTTGTTTTTTCTCCTAGCTTGAAAATAATACCTGCTTTCTTTCATTGGGTACCAGACAAAATATATGGATGCCTTGCTTTTCGTAGAAATTTTGTGCAAAATATATACTTCTTTAAATAGTGGTATCCACTAGAATTTCATGGTATGCTTTTACTAAGAGAGGATATGACCAAGGAAATAGTAAGTTCCCATCCTCTAGATCCTGCTCACTGCTAGATACATGAGAACAGAACGGAATAGTCACAGGAGTCTTATCCATTCCTCTTTTATAGTCTTCCTCTTGAAAAAAGCTCAGTGAAATGGAATTTGCATGAGCTAAATATGTTCATTTCTTGATGTGACTGGATGCTTTTAAATATGCATGCTTTTAAATAATCGCAGGCATTTCAGTTTACTGAGAAGGTATTGGTATCTTCCAACCCAAAAGAATCAAAATATGATGGGAAAATATGGGCTTTATCACACTTTATCTCCTTTCAGAGAAACTCAATACATCCCTAAAATTAGTCCTGCTTAAAAATCATCATGAGAATTGTAGAGTGGGTAGCCCACAAAACTATGTTTTAGAGCTGAGAAGTCAGTAACCTATCTCATGACATTACCTTGTTCTTTCCTACAAGGTTTTTGCTCATTATCCAGGAGTTATCCCTCATCTGTTTATGTCAGAATTCAGTGCCATGCTGAACGTGCTGAACGCACCACATACTTCCCTTTCACCAGCTTCTTGACTGACTTTGAATTCTGACTAACCTGAAGCAACCAGCCTCAAACAGGTTTACGCCACAAAGCCTCTGCCCCAGGGACACCACTGCTATAGTTCTGCCCTTGTGCTGCTGGTTTGCCAGGTGTTGGGAAGCTTTTGGAAACCACTCAGAACCTCACGCACACAAACAAGAAGTGAAAAGGAGTTGAGGGTAAACCCTATAAGGTGAGTGGGGTTAAGGGAGGTGCCCATATATTCTGTTTTCTTTTGTTCCTCTGGTTGACAATCCCGAGGAATATTTAATATGCTTCTCACACCACCACTGAACACTGGGAAAAAAACAACACCATAAGACCTATCTACACATAAGCTTTTCTGCCTCCTCTGTTTTTCTCTCTCTCCAGTGTCCTGTTCCTATTTCCTGAGATCATTTTCCAAAAGAAAATACTTGTGTGCAAGCTGGTAAGTGAGGTTATGCTACTAAAGACTGGAATTATGCAAGATTACTCAAATGAAGACACATCTGAAAGTGTAAGAAAGAATTATATAATGAAATAATATTTGTGGAGCATATATGGTGTGCCCAGTATTCGCCTTGAGCCTTATATTGGCTACAGTGACACCCTAGTTCCACATTATACATCATCAGCTCTTGAAGTCATGCAATTTACAGAGGTAACATCAGAGATCAAACAGACTTCAAAGCCTGATTCTCTGCTTCCAACTCATTGTCTTTTCAAGTGCTTTCACAGTCTTCTTTTTACAAACAAGAACCTCTGAGTATCCACCCTTGGTTGACTATTTCTTCACAACTGACTGGAACCTGATCGCTTAAAAGCTCTCTGGTGCCAAACTAGTTGTTACACGTTCAGTTGTTTTACGCACAGCCATTGTAACCAGATTTCATCTGTTTAGAGCTTGCTTGCATTGCTCACTCTGTGAAATTGCGCCCCACAAATGCAAGCCACAAATAAGATGAACCCCTATACTACAGCCAGCCCAGCCACTGCTGCCCTTGACTTCTCTGAAGCAGAGCTCCCCCTTGTAGTTGGGAGACACAACCTGCATCCCTGCCCCCTTCCTGGTCCCTCTTCCCCAGCAGCTCCTCACCCTTTTCCCCTCCTAGGATGAGACCTTGCCCTTGCTTCTGAAGGTCTCATCGGAGCTTCTTGCCAAACACAAACCGTGAGGAAGGCAGATAAAGTTTGTATGTTCTACTGCCATCTGGTGGTCATTTATTTCCATCACTATCTCAAAATCTTGGAACACCTCCACTACCACTCTGGTTTAACTACATTTTTAATACGTTTGACTACAAAAAAAAACTTCCTCTTAAAAAAGGAGAATAAAAATTTAAACTAAAATATGCAAGGTTTTCTTGATAAGACAGAAAATAAACATGACTATCAAATGTATGACTATCAAGGATGGTTAAGGATAAATATATAATTTATTACCAAGAAAACTCATTTAAATTCAAAAACTCATTTAATCTCATTTAAATTAAAAAAAAAAAACAACATGAAGGACTGGGAATGTAGGTCAGTGGTATAAGCACCTGCCTAGCAAGTTTAAGGTCCTGAGTTCGGTTCCCGGCACACCCCCACCACCACCACCAAAGCCATGCTGCTTGCCTAACACATGACTATCGCGTGTTCTTTGCAACTAGAATCAATGAACTTGAAAAGGAGCAACCTATACTTGACTGTGTCATTAACTACTAGGATACGTTCTAATAACATGAATAAAAATAAGTTTTTCCGTTGTACAGAACCTTTAACTTCCTTCTGGTAGTATACAAAAATAAATCTAGTTGGCTGATACATAACTTCACATTAGATTTTATTCTAGAATCTTACGTAAATTCCCTTTAAATTTCCCAAGTATTTTGAATGGAAAAACATATCCTCTTTTACTTCAAGTCTATGATGTTAGTGTAAGAATTGTGACCTAGTATCATCCATGAGTTGTTAAAGAATCTCATAGTATCTGTTTTTTCTTCCTTTTCCCCTTCACATTACATGCAGGATTTTATAGTGGTTTGTTGTGTTACACATTTTATAGTACATTACACTATATGTGAAGTATCATTTTGTGATACCATTAGATGTAAAAGTATGTGCAAGAAAATATAAAAGTTGTATATGAGAATATTTCTTAGCCCTGATAGTTGTGGAAATCACTCTTTTAGATTCTAGCAGAGGCGGGCCACAGGACCTCTCCCTGACCTCCAAAACTTAGACTTGATCCCTTAGTCTCAGACTGCTTGACTGTAAACAGCTGTAATCTCATCTCCGGCCTAGCAATATATTGAAGCCAAAATGAGCTGATGCATGTCACAGTGTTTGGCCCACACAAATTGTCCTTCCTGCTCTAATCTATAGCTGAAAAGTACATATTGAACACAGTTGTACACACAAAAATATGAATACAAACTAATTTTAAAATCAGACAAAGGATGTAAATGAACCTTTCTTCAAAGAAAATATACAAGTCTAAAGTAACCACTTAAAAGACACAATATTTATCGTTGGGAAATACAAATTAAAACAACAATGAGATAGCACTGTGGGCTTATAAAATTGGCTCAAATCTAAAACAATTAATAATACAAACTGTTGTGGAGAATATAAAACAGGAACTTTTTTTCTTTGGTGGTAGGAAGATAAAATGCTATACCCATTTTTGGAAAATAGTTTGGAGGCTTCTTTAAAACTAAATATAGTCTATCTGTTTCATCCAGTGAGTGCATTTTAAGGATTTAACTATTTAAAAACTAATGTCTAATCAGAGATATAGCTCAGTAGCACAGTACCTGGCAAGTGTGAGGTTGTGAATTCGATTCCCAATATTAAAAAAAAAAAAAAAAAAAAAAAACTAATGTCCACATTAAAACCAAAAACTAGAACTTTCAAAAATGTCCCTCATTCAATAGGTGGATGTAAAAATTAATTGCAGAATAATCCATAGAACAGAATACCATACAAAAGAATGCCATAAAATGCAATCGCATCACTAGAATACCATTAAATGGTAAAAAATAAGCTTTCAAGTCACCTAGGAAACAGAAAATTATAAATAACTATTGCTAATTTATTATTTTAAGTTCTCTCTACAAGCCGGATTGTTCATTCCTATAATCATAGCACTCTGGGAGGCTAAGACAGAAGGATCTGAAGATCCAACCCATCCTAGATGACTTTACAACTTAGCAAGATCCAATTTTAAAATAAAATTAAAAGGTATCAGGTTGTACCTGGGTCCAGTCCCTAGTATTGAAAACAAAACAAAACAAAAAAATCAGCTTTTCTGAAAAGGCAGATACTGGATAAATATATTTAGATCACATTCTGGAAAAGAGAGTAAACAGTTCAGCAATTGAAAACAGGTTGGGTGGACAGAAATTTCATAACATGGGGTACACAGTAATTTTTAAGGCAGTAAGAATTTATCCTGCACAGCACTGGAATTGTACGTACATACGTGACATTCTTCATTAGACGAGACTTACAGAACTTTACAGGACAAAAGACGAAACTGACACGTGTAGACTTTTAAAATCTCATTTAAAAGATTGAGGAATTCAAGGATGAAATGAAGACTTCAATAAAAGAACCTAACTATTAAAAATTCATAAAACCACATCAGCAAAGGAGGTAAAGGGAAAATAGCGACCTAATTAATTATGGAAATGAGTATTCTGAAACTAAAGACAAAAGAATTTGCAGATGCAAACTACATTGTACCCTTGAATTAAATATAACCCTTATGTATTAATAAAAATGAAAATCTGTGGGGAAATGGCTTAGCAATCTGAAACCATACACATGTTTCCATTTAAATTGTGTCTGTCCAAAAAGGACATTTTACTGTCTTAATTATCAAGTATCCTTTTATGTGATCTTATTTGGAAACAGGTGAAATAATTAACACAAGGATATTAGGGTGGTTCTTAATCTTAAATGACTGGTGTCCTTAGAAGGAAATAGAAGCAACCCAAAGATACAGACACAGAGGTAAGGCAGTCATGAGAATACAGAACTGGTTTGCGTTAATATTCTCTGAGGCTAAGGAATGCCAGGGCCTGTGGGAAGCTGGGCAAAGGAAGGAAAGATCTTCTACGAAAGGCTTGGGAGGATCCTGGCCTTGCTAACACCTAGATTTCTGATTTCAAGTCTTTAGAACTGTGAGACAATATATTTCTGTTGCCCTAAGCTACACATATGGAGATCCTGGGAAACTAACACACTTTTCTTCCAGATTTAAACAATTAAGTGAGCAGACAGCACGCTTGGGAGCTAGTTTTCTCACCCTAGGATAGAGAAGTTGCAGGAAAGTACAGAACTAGGTTAGAATGATCTATTTAATGCAATTTTGCAGTAGAGTCGAGATAACAATATGAACCTATATATAGCTTAACAGGGATACAGATATAAATGTGCACATAGACATAAATAAATAAATATGCAGACATATGTGGATCTACTTCTACATAAACGTTTGCACACGACTTAGTTTCTACTCATATAATGCCCTTGTTCTGTCAACTTAAAAATATAGAAGCAGGGACACATTAGTAGCAATCAGAGAATCTAGCACGCAGACTTTTGTAATATGGCTTCTAGTGTTCATCTTAGTGTTCATCTACTAAAGGAACCAGTGCTCCTTAGAGAAATGGCCGATTCTAAAACTGGTGCAATAATTTGCAAAATGAGTTTGCAGTATTTTGTGGTGTGAGAAATTAAGAAAAACTAAAAGAAAACAAAAAATTTAAAAACATGAGGAAGAGATGTTAAAAGATACCAAGTCAACCGACTCATAAAAGTCAAGGTTAGAATTCTGTGAACATCAAAATAAAAAATATAATATTGTGTATCAATTCTAAGCATAAAATAAATACTGATGAATGGTATTATACAGAATTCATTTATAGAAATAAATACCCGGAGGAAACAAATGAGAAGAGCCAGATCTCACATATAAAAGCAATCTAAAACTTTCTCCAGATATTAACACTACATAACAAAACTGTCTTTAAGTATGAGACGTGTGTAGAAATGTTTCATCAAGTTCATTAACAGTAGCAAATGAACTGTAGGAATGCAAGATGCTATTAACAGGGGTATCTGGATACAGGATACATGAGAAATCTTCAGAAAATCATTTCGGTTCTCTAATATTAAACAAAAACCAGTTTACTAAAAGTGAAATACATCAAGTATGTAGGTCTTTGTTTAAACCTTGTCCTAGGCCTTCTAGACAAAAGTTCAGATTTCATCTCTCTCCAGAAACAATGGCTGGTATCAAGAAATCAACCAGTAACAAATGCTGGAGGTGCTGTGGGGAAAAAGAAACCCTCTCTACTGTTAGTGGGAGTGTAGACTGGTGCAACCACTGTGGAAATATGTGTGGAGATCCTTCAAAAAACTAGGACTAGAGGTCCCATTTGACCCAGCTATTCCCCCTCTTGGCATCCTCCCAAAAGAATTAAAAGCATCATATCACAGTGATATACTGACAACCGTGTTTCTAGCAGCACAATCTGTAACAGCTAAATTTGGGAACAACCAAAATGCCCATCAACCCAACAAATGGATACAAAAGACTTACTTTTCTTTTATAGTGAGTACTACTCAGCCAGAAAAAAGATAAACTTGAGACATTTATAGCTAACTGTACACACCTTGAGACCATACTGTTAAGTAAAATAAATTGGACATAAATATGAAAATACAGTGTTGGCTCTCTGGTGTGACAAAGTGGAAGTATAAATAAGAATCAAAATGTATTCTAGATATTGTGAATTGGGAAGTGACGATTCAAAAGGAAAGGGGAATTGATTTGAGGGGGAGTGATGGAAGGGAAAAGAAAAAATTAGAAAGAAAGGATAAAATTGAAACAAAGTATTACAAATGAGGAAGGGAAGAGAAGTTGGAGAAAGGGAAGGGTATTGAGCAAAAAAGAGGAACTCAGATGTATCATGTACAAGTACAAATTCCCTATGATGAATGTGGTCATTACACATATCTAAATTGTACCCAAAAGCTTACTTATAAAACAAAGAGAGAAAGTGGTCCTTTGTGTAGAAAAGCACTGTGAAGATGAGAAGAATTAATATGATTTTTGTCTGCTAGAGTCTAACATAATACCTGGATACATCTAGAACTTAGGAAATGTTAATTTTCTTCTGTTTTTTTCTGAATACATTTTCTGGTCTACCGAAAGAATTTCTTACGCAAGAGATTTTATGATTTAGATTCTGAAGTGCCAGAACCTTGTGTAGCCAGCTTAGTTGGAGGAGGTTAGGTCGTGGGGGTGTTGGCCTTGAAGGGGATTTTGGGACCCAGGCCCCCTCTTCTCTCTGTTTGCTTCCTGGCCACTTTGAGGAGAGGGGCCTCTCGAGCCACAAGTCTTCTGTGATGTTATAGTCCACAGGCAACAAGGTCAAGTGACCATGGCCTGAAACTTATGAAACTGCAAACCAAAATAAAGTGTTCATCTTTTTAAATTTGATACCTTGGGTATTTTGTCACAGTTATGGACAGATAACACCATGAGATAATCCATAGTTACACAATTGAGATTTGAGAGACAGGCTTCTCAAAGTGCACTTGAGTTTGGAATGGATTTCGCCAAACGTGAGTTTCTTATGGCTGAAAATGAGAGGCTGGCTGGAAGTTGAATTCTTTGAGGAATCCTGAGGTCAAGCAGTTTCCTACACATCGACTCCTGGCTGCCTCCTCTCTGCACAGGTTTAAAAGAGAGCAATGATTTTATGAGGCCTACATAAAATGAAATACTACAAGCTCACTTCATAAATGCTCTACCCAGTTTCTGGAATCAGCCAGCACTTGTTTTCTCCATGGAATTAGAAACAAAACTCTGTCGTCTAGCCATGCTGGTATGGACTGTCTGTCCTTACTTCTAGTCCAGCTCAGCTGATGACACTAGGAAACAGATATGTACAACCCCCATGTCAGACTTCCCTGGGTGGCAGCCTCACTTTCCAATTTCGGCACTCACTGGTGAAAGAGTCCACAATTCCTACTGCATTAGTGGTCATGGGTGGCTCAGTTTATCATTTACCAGCTGCTTCACTGGCAGAGCCCAGTCCATCCAAACCTCTGCCCTTCAACTCTAAGCCTCCATTATCTCCAATGTTTCTGTAAAGTAGAGATGATAACAATGGCACACAGTGATCAGTTGTAAGCAATCATTTGGGATCTGCGTAGACACACAGAATGTAGGCTCACACATCATGAGCACCCAACCAACCCGAAACAACATTTGATTTTGTTTGTAGCATTTCTGTTTAGCTATACACATTGTGTTGTTTTGTCAAACATTTAGACATGTTTGTGCTCAACAAATACAATTTCCTTCATCATTCATTGACATTTATTGGGACAATTAAATTCCGAAAATGCAGTTAGTATGTTTCAACATGGTTCATTTTGTATTCAGCACATATGAAACTGCAAAGAATGTCTTCCCCAAGCACCACAGTATTCAGGGACATCTCTTAATTTAAAAAGTCCCTTGCTGCTCTCCTTGATTGTGAGAAATGATCCCATCCAATTGAACTCTTATCAGTGATGCCTGGTCCTTCCCATGTGGGCTGGTCATTGACACAGAAAGGAAATCAACCCAAGCAGAGCTAACACAGCTGACTTGCTCAGACGGGAAAGATACTCTATGATCTGAAAATCAGCCAGCAGAACAAAACACAATGATGACAGAACAGTTCTCATAACTCAGGTCTTATTTTTATCATTCTTATTAACTGGAAGGAGCATCAGAGCCTCACTCTGCACTCCGCCATAGACATTATTTACCCCTAACTCTGCTAAGTATATTTCCCCACATGATCTTCCTTTGCATCTTAATGCATTCGGGAACTAGTAGATGTAAAAACAATATTCTGTATGTTAATTGTGATGCGAACTGAGTGGCTTAAAAACATTTGTGATTTTATACATTTAAATCCTGTCTACATCTTCACCCTCCAGTGGCAACTGCATTTGCACAAATGACAAAAGATTGAAACTACATTTATATTTTGGGACTACTTTGCAAATATGAATGTGAATATTAATGGTAAGGCATGAACAAATGGAAAGCATTGAATTTTGAAAAAGAGAATTTCAAGTACCACTGCACACAAGAACAAGATACAAATGTAAATCAGGTATCTCATCTACATCAATTCTTGCAACTTTCACCTGGAATAATACATCTGCCACTGCTAAAATGAAGGGCCATGCTGTGGATGTTTAATAAAGATATTAACAACCTTCTCCTCATAACTTCGAGAGAAAATACATAATACTGGCTGAAGAATTCATTCAAGCTAGATGTATAATTAATAGTGGGCTTCAGAAAATACAGAACTCAGTGACACTATCTTAATACTTTCATTGAATAACTAGCATTTTATAGTTGGTATTTGCTTCCATATATATGAAAGCTCAGCACACATGCTGAATTTCTGGAATCTTGACAATGATATGCCTGGATGTAGATTTTTTTGATCTTTGCTAATTGGAGTTCTATATGCCTCACTTATTTATATGTCAAATTTTTTCTCTACCAGGAAAGTTTTCTGTCATGATGTCTGTAAATGTTTGTAATGTTATTTGTGGTATCTCCTGCTTGTTCATTAACTCCAGTTAATCTTAAGTTATTCTTCTTTGTCTCATTTAGCAGCTGCTGAATTGATTTCTCATGGTCTCTTGCTAGTTTTGAGGATTTTTTTTTTTCCTGGTTGCTAACTGCAAGCCTGTCTTCAATATCTGAGATCCTATCCTCACAGTGGCCTAATCTGTTTCAAATACTTTCAGTGGCATTTTCATTCTCCTGGATATCTGCTTGAATGTGCTTTATGGATTCCATTTGTTTCCCATGTTGTGCTTCCATACTTTGCTTAAGCTCGTTTATTTATTTATTTATTTATTTATTTATTTATTTATTTATGTTTGTTGGTGTCTGCTCTAACATCACTAAGCATGGTATATATTTTGGTAATCTCTGCAGTTATTTGAGAGATTATTTCTTATTTCGTTTTTTCCAGAGCCTCATTCAATTGTATTGTTTCCACTTCAGGGAGCCCTGGTAGAGGGCTTTCGGATTTTCCAGCCACATTGCCTCCTGAGTTTGCCATGGTTAACTGTCTTCTCATATCTTTCCAGTGGAATCCAAAACAGATATGTACAATGTATAAGGCTGTAATATATCAATTCTGTCCTCAAGGCTTAATTTTCAAAATGGATTAAGAAGAAAACAGAAAAGTGAGAAAATAAAAGGGATTACAAGCAGGTTGGAGGACAAACATGGATCCCACGAAGTTGGAGAAACTGATGCAGAGAACTGAGGGAGAGGAGAGCTGGGAGAGATAAAGGTAGCACATAAGAAAAGTAAACCCACAGGAGGTTAGGAACCACACTCATCCTAAAAATAAGAAAGAGAGAAAGAAAAAGATAAATAAAAAACAAACCGAAGAAAACAACAACAACAACAAAACAAAACAATGCAGTCCACTGCAGTACTGTCTCTGGGTTCACTAGTAGACAGCAGGCCAGGAGCAGGGAAGCCCTCAGCAGACCCGCAGACCAGACCCCGGGCTCCCGCAGGCCTGGCAGCCTCCTGGGTCTGCGCCCAGCTGCCCCGCTGCCCTGCTGCCCAGCTCCGAGCTGCTGGAGGAAACCGGCAGCAGTTCTAGCTCCAGCCTGTCCAGCACCACTGCAAAACAGCTCCTGGCCTTGGCCGGCTCCCGCAGGAGAACCGAGCCTTCAGCACTCACCGGCTCCCGCAGGAGGACCCAGCCTTCAGCACTCACCGCCCGCCAGCGCAGTCCTCCAGGTCCGCAGCTCCCCTCCATCCCCCACAGGCCCTTTCTGCAGAGGCCTGGGGTCACCAGCGGCCCCCTTCACGTGACTGCATGTCCCCCAGTCGACAGCTCCCCACGCAGGGAGTCTGGCTACCCCTCCTCTGCACTGAAGTCCCTCCCTTTGCCCTCTCTGTGGGCTCGGATTCAGACTCCAGCCCCTGCCTGGCCCCAGGGGCCCACTGCTTCCCTTCTTGTCTTCCTAATGACGGTAAATTCCCCCATCTACATGGCGTCCCTCAGGGAGGCCGCTCTCTCTGCCACTTAGGACTCCGCCATCTTCCCGGAAGTGCTGCACGTGTGAACTTCATTTTGAATTAAAGTGGTGCAATTTCATCTTAGAGAAATCCTCCACATAGAAAGGACAAATATTACCTCTCTAAAGATGAGAAAGAAAAAAACCTAAGACAAGGGAAATTGTGTCTTGCTCAAGAGTAACAGGTAACTTCTTCCACAATCTCCCCATTGACTTTTGGAGCACAAGTTCTTTCAGAGGAATACAGTGATATTTCTAATCCACATTACCGAGGTTGAATTCAGTTCTTCAGATATCAACTATCTACTAAGTAATATTTTAAATATGAGACAGTGACATTTTCTGCCTTGCATGGCACCAGCAATGTATTATTTACCTGTCTGGGTAACAGTCTTATCACTCCGGAGCAGAAGCTACAGGTTTGCACTGTCTTGCAGGGTCTGTGACCTAGCACTGTGGGCAGGGCTAAGCTGGCAGCCCTGCTCTTAGTGCAGCAAAGACTATGACAAAGGGAGGGGTTTGTGGTCATCTCATTGTTCCCAAGTGGGAAAGTTGAGGCTCACTGTCCAGGCCAAGTCTTGTTGTGGGCAGTATCCAGCGTCTTGCACTTGCAGTAAGAAGATTTCAGTCTTTCTTTTTCTTTTTTTGCTGACTGTTGCCCAAAGCCAACTGTGCTCCTTGTAGCCATCCACAGTTCCCTCCAATGTGGGGTTCTCCACTTGGTCACTGATTTCATCAGTCTGAATGAGGGTGAGACAGAATCCAGCTAGACAAACCTTACAGTCTCTTTAACTTAATCATGTACAGTCCTATGCCCTACTCCATTTCCATCAAGCATGGACCCCACTGAAAACTACCTGTTCACCTAGTGAGACTGTGGCCCTCTTAACTCTGCTGATGATACATGATTCATGTGCTTTTGGCAATGCTGTAAACAAACCTACTGTTCTGCCAACCATCTAATAGTGCACCACAGACAATTATATTCAGCCCTTTACCTTGATAATTCTTATAGTAACGATCTATGAATTTACTATGATACACTTTTTATCACTACTTCAGGGTATATACCCACTTATAAACATATTTCACTGAAAAATACTTTATCATTGTTATGGATTAAAAACTGGTGGTCAACTTAGCACCAGCTGAATTAAATCAGCATGGTGCTGAGTATAGAGGAAAGTTGCCAGCACAAATGGAGATGAGGAGAAGAAAGCTAGGCATTGGGGGTCTAAGTGTTACTGTTTCAAGCCACAGGTTCTCCTGGAGGAGCTCCTCATGACTAGCTTCCCTAATATGAGTTTGGTCAATATCATCAGAGGAGCTCAGGACCTTGTTGGTGAGAATGGCTGTGGTTCACTTTGTGGGAGCTCTGGTCCTTACATCGAGCATCGTTTCCTGGCTCCAGAGGGGAAGATGTGTGCTGTTTAATTTCCAGGAAAAGCTTGACACACTGGTTTCCTGATGTATATTTGACTGTTCTCCTCATCGGAAGTGCTCAGGACCTCCATGTTACTGAGGATGGCTGTGGTAGTTTTCAGGGCAGCCTGGTCCTTATTATGAGGGTGACTTCTCGGCTCCAGTGCAGAACCCTCAACCTGCTGACAGCTCCTTCACCTCACTGGCATAGACTTTCTAACTTCCATCACTGACCTTTGGGCCTTCCCAGTATTGATCAGTAAAACAGGCTGGCTTGAATCCCTTTCATGGGCTATTGACCTCCAGCTGGACTGGTGGGAGGCATTGTCATGGACTCTAGGTCTCCAGCCGAACTCATGCAGGACATTACTGTGGGATCCAGGCCCCTGGCTGAATATTCTGGGTCTTTAGTGTTGCACACATGTTTCCTGCACTTTCTTGTGTTTAACTCTGGAACCATCATAAAATAATAATATAAATTCTGCGTCCTGATGAAATTGTTCTCCTCACAACCCGACTACAACAGTCATGTTACACGTGCAGCAACCTCACAGACTCTTATTTCCCACCTCTCTGGATTGCATCAAAGGCCAGGTAAAGGGGATGACATCTTCCATCATGGTATCTTTCAGCAGTGACAGAATTGGTGGAGGACACATTTCTTATAAGGTCCTCCCCCATTAAAGGGTGTGTGCCTCATACAAGTGTCATGTGCATCCTGTCATTTTTGTCACATTCTGTTGCTTCAAAAGATTCACAGGTATCACTCACACTCGGCCTTTGAAGCCTGAGAAGCAGGTATTGTTAGCACAGTTGAAAGGTCTATTTGTCATATTCACTACTGATCCATGTAACGATCTTAAAAATTCATTGTATTTTGCTGCTTTTGTGAAAAGATGAAAAGTAAAACAGTGCTGATATTACTGATTATAACTATCAGATTAAGCAGTGGAGTACAAAACTGCCAATTGTCATGCAAATATTTAGTGTCTGTACAACAGCATGATGATTGAGATTGCAGTGAACAATAAATAAAATTCAGGAACATATAAATGTTCTCATTATATATTGATATAGTTAGTATTGAAAAGAAAATTGGGAAATTTATGCTTTGTTGTAGCTCTCTTGAAACACCTACAAAGTACTAGGGTACAACTCAATTTCTGCAAGCAAATATACCAAATAATACTTATTTTTCATGAGTTAAAAATTGTTAACTATGACAAATCTCATAAGGAAAGGAACAACTCTCAGCTAGACACTTTCATACAATACTTGGCAAGTGCATTCACTGGGTATGAAAGTGACCACTTTCTGCTGAGGACTTAGCTCAATGGCATTAGCCCCTGCCTGGCAAGCACAAGGTCATGAGTTTGATCCCCAGTGTGTGTGTGTGTCGGGGGGGGGATAACCACTGTCTCTGCCTAATACCTGGAATTCAGAAGTAGGTTCTTTAATGCTTATTGACTTTTTCCCCTAGTTAACAGTCAGAGCTTTGTCTAACATGGCAGTGTCTGCAGAAAATCTCCTATGAATTTAATTGTATGTGGAGTAAAATCCAAAATCCTTATTATGCCCTGTAAAGCAGCATATTAAGTTTCTACTCACTCCTCCCAGTGCTCCTTCTCTTCTACCCTTGTCTCAACCCTGCAGTATTTCCATTCTCAACCATCATATGATGCTTTAGTGCATGGAGCTCTTGATACTCTGAATGCTCTTTCCTCACCCATTCATTACCTATTTATCACATACTACTATTCCCTTTTCAGGGAAGCACGTTGTTTGTTAAAGTATCTTGTTGAATAACGGAATTTTTCTGGACTTATAGATATGTATTAATTTAAAATATGCATCGAGACAGGAGCCTTTTCCCATGAGTCAGCACCATTTGCAGACTGCAGGGGAAAAGAACAAGAAGTCATCAAGAAGAAAGCCCTGCCTGTGAATTGGCACCATGAGTGTGCTGATTAGGAAAGAGCTAGATGCCAGCCCCTTCTGGCATGTTGGCTGGGAAAGAAGAAGAGCCAACTCCCCACCACCACCACCCTAAGTGACTGGCTGACCTGGAGAAATACTGGTTTGTGATGCTAGCTATTGAGGTAAACTACAATTTAATGTTTAGTGTTCACTGACTTTGCATATCTAAAGCCACTAGTGTGAGCATCTATTCAGAGGGTAACAATACACAGTGTAGCAGCTATGGGGCTCTCCTTCTGAGGGTGTGGCCATTGTTAATTCTCTATTATCTTGTTTTGAAGTCTTGTATTATTTTCCTTTTTCTGTTGGGTTGGCTTTTGTTCTGTTTTGTTTTGTTTGATTTTGTTAAATCCAGTGGCATGGGCAGCTATTTCAAAGATAAGATATATTACTCTTACCTTGTTTTGAGATCGTTTATAACATTTATTATTTTTATTGGTTCTACTCTGTTCTCTTGTTGGATTTTTTTTCTATTTCTGAAGGTGTCTACAACTATTTTGAAGACAGCAAGAGGCATTATGGTAACCGTTGTTAATTTCCTATTGAAGTTGTATATGCATATATATATAGATATAGATATAGATATAGATATATAATATATAGATATGTAGATATATATATATATATATATATATATATATATATATATATCATTACTTGCTGAGTAACTTTCTCTCAACTAGACCAGAAGTTAGTAAACCAGGCCAAGTGTGATTATGCCTGCTGATGTAGACTGTCAGACAACATGATGGGGGTGGTGTGGATGCTCAATAAATATGCTAAAATCGATCAATAAAAGCAGTCAATTATTCATCATTCAAACGAGATTATCAATGCTTCCCCACAGGAAATTTTACCTCCAATCTCCTAACTCAATGTCTGTTGTTTGCCTTCATTTAATTTACTGACTACGCTATATGCTTCTTCAAGAAAACCGTAATTAACTTGAAACAGGTGCATTTAAATAGTATTGTTTTTGGAGAATATAGGATCATAATTGAAACTTTGAGAAAAAAATTATAGTACTTTAGAAATTATTTTTCCTTTATTTGCAAAGCATATAATAGTATTAAGCCTATGAAAGAAGTGGATGCTTTTATCTCAGTTTCATCACAGACCTGTAAGGGTATATCTTTTTTCTACAGCTTGCAAGGAGTTATTTTACAGTTTGTTTGCATGCAGTTTTGGTAGCACACACTGATAATCCCAGAGGCTGACGCAGAAGGTTGAAGTGTGGTATCAGCCTGACCAACACATGAGTTCAAGGCTAGCAAGACACCATCTCAAAAATCAAAATATAATGATTATAATAATGTTTCTATATGTATTGAAAATTACTAATACATCCATGCATAAGCTTTGTCATTTTAATCTCTAAGAATTAATCAAATAAGGAAAAATAGAAGGCATTTATACATGGACAATAATTGCATATTGCCATAAAAGCCAAACTAAACAGAACAGTAATGAGTCATATTGGTCAATAGAAAATGTTTATAATATAGTATATTCAAAGTGTGGAATGTGTGCAAATTATTAAATGAATGAACAGTGTTGAACTTTAAGAGAAGTGGGGAGAAGTGATATTTCTTTAGACTGGATACCTTAGTATCACTATGATCATAGAGCAAGGGATAGATAGCTAAAGATAAAATTAACCACTTATTTCAGAAGAACTGGAATTTTTAAGAATTGGCAACCAACAGGAAACAAACTTTTGTACCATGTTCTTAAATCTACGCATAAAATACATTCAAAATGGCCAGAAAACAAAGAGATTCACAGGTACTCTGAAATAAATCGGTCTAACGTTCATCCACTGTTATCGTAGTGCTGGCTCAGCATGGAGTTGATCTGGAATTCTGTTGGCATTAATAAACACTGGTTGTAAACAGATCTCAGGCATTATCTTCCACTTCAGCCGAGCATCATCCCAGCTGCTAAGCTCTGTGTGTGAGCTCCATATTCTGTGCCATTAAATGTTATTTCATGGACCAAATTTAAAGGAATGTGTGTGGAAATGAAATGAAGATATCACATGCATTCTTTTGTGTTTCCTCCTTAATTTTCTGAGGACAGAAATTTGCTTAAACAGTCTTGTCTAACTCCAGGGTAGATCTTTCCATCTGCATCCATCTGCTACTCGTTAGGAGAAAGTGGTACATGCCCTACTTTTTCTGCCCAACAAACTAGAGCAGGGTACACATCATTCCTGCCTCCCTGAAGCATCAGTTGGGCACCTAATCCAAAGATAGAAAGGAGGTTCTTAGTACTTCAAGTCAAATTCATTGTAACAGAAAGCTCCTCCACCATTTTCCCTGTTGTGACAAGCCATTTGCATTTTCAAACCTTGTATTATATAATTGTTTAAATCTTAGATCATCAGTATTATTTGAGGCGCATGCCTATTTTGACAGACAGCATTGCAATTATAGCTGAGGTTTATAGTTTTCTTTAAGCAGGGTGAGCTTTGAAGCAATCAGATATTTTCATAAGAAAATAGAGCCTTTATTTGCAGGGGCATCGAGAGGTCAGAGATACCAAGTTGCCTCTAATAATGTGACAGGAAGCAGCAAAGGCCATTTATCCAGGGATTCTGTCCCAGCAGGGTCATCCAAGCCTCAAGCACTGTTTTCTTTATTGTCACACACTACCTGAATTACCCTGATTATCGCCTCAACTCTTCCTTTTACTTTGCCTATGGGAGTTTCTGCCAACATTTGGGGCTTCAACCGGGGATGACAAGAACTCACAGGAGGCTGCATTTGGCTCTTGGCAGCAAAGGAAGAAATGGAGCAGAAATATAAGCTAGTCACTAGACTTCTCCACTTCTATCTGTGCTTCTAAAAATACCTGTACAAATGTCTCATGTGTGCATTACAGCTCCAACGCATCGTTCACTTCATCTGCCCTCTACTGCTGCTATGTTTTTAATAGCACCCACATGTCCGTGAGGATGACAATTTGCTGAAGCAAAGTTCTCAAGTCTATCTGCCATGTGCTGTCAGCTGCAAGATGGAAAAACTCATCTAAGCCTTAATGAGACATTCATCATCTAATACTTTCTGCTAGACTCAAAATATAAGAGGTTGGTTATCTTCCTGGAAAATGTGTGGGCTACAGCTATGCGATTCAACCACAGGCTTTCATCCAACCAGTCACATGGGTAAAGAGAGACGGTTCCATTGCAATCACTGTTGGATTTGTGGGCAGGCTATCAAGACAAAAGATCTGAATTCTGCTGCATTCCTTCTTCCACTTTGAGAGAATATGATTTAATCCAAAAACAAGAGCTCACATAAAATTACTAAGTAAAAAAACTGAATTGAAAAAAAACTTAGAAGGAGCTCAAGGAAAATGGTTTATGTGTCAAACAATAACAGGGTTTATTTCTACCTGTGTCCAGGGCTCACATAAGAAATCAGGAAAATGTCAGAGGAATAAGTTTTAATTAAAGAACAGGCTAGAAAACTATGGATAACTCAAAGTCGAAGCTTTAAAATTTAAAAATCTCCGAAGTATTTCTGGTGTCTTTGAGAATGAACATTTTTTATTTGTTATATTAAAACATGGAGGTTTTTTTTTTTAAGAAGACAGAAACAAATCAGAGAATTTGCAATTCCAAAAAAGTTGTTGAGACTGAGATAACAAGGGTTTGTGTGCGGGAATAGAATGCTGACCAGAGTTTAAAGCTGGGAAAAAGTAAAGTACAAGAGGAAAACACAAAACAGATAACTAACTCAAAGAACTCTTGAAATAACTATATCTAGCTGTATATCAAGTAATCACAGTGTGCTGCAGCTGCTGGAGTCTTTGATGTGGTATTTGGAAGCAGAGCCATTAGCATGAAACTGAAGTTAGATTAGTTATGAGCATGGGGCATTTATAAGGGAGCTCATCCTCACGAAACAGGAGCAGAATGATTCTGCCAGTGTGTGTCCAAGTGCGTGTGTGTGTGCATATGTGTATGCACAGGAGTGAATAGGAAGGGCTGTGTGAGCAAATAACCAGGGACCAGGTTCTCTTCAGAAAGCTGACTTCACTGGTATCCCCATCTCAGACATGCAGCCTGTGGAACCATGAGAAATATTATTTTTAAGCCACTTGGTTTCCAATATTTCCTTCTATGCCCCCAAACTAAGCCGAGGACACACATCTTCATTATCACATCATCCTCCAGGCAAACACCCATGGAACTCCTTGCTTGAATAGCCACAGGTGAGCTCTGAGTCTAGGTCTGTCCCCCAAGAACAGAGCATGCCATTGTGACATGCAGGTCAAAGGGAGGCACCTTTCAAGGCATTTGCTGTTAGTGGTAGGACTTGGCTTACAGTAGGCACAAGTTCAGGTTTTTATTTTTGTCATACAACTGGAGCCAGAGAAGGGAAAGGTGAGAGGCAGGTGTTAGGCTTAAAAGTCACCTCTTGTTCTCAAGTTCTTGAAATGTGAGAGTTGGACCTGTCTCCATATGGACAATAGAAATCCTGTTGTAAGCAGATAACTTCATTCATGCACGTGGTGTCAAGGGACAACTCGTGCTTATACCCTAAGCTGAGTGTTGCACTGCCACTGGAGAGGCTGGAGCACAAAAGCTATCTTACCAATATAAGTACACATACGAAAATTATGCATACTCTTTCAGGAAAAGAAAAGCCCTCGGAAGGGTAATTGTGAAACAAGAGGTCTAAGGATATCTAAATATTTTAAACTATGCAGTTTTGAACGAGTAAAATAATTGTGTGGCAATCAGTGTGGATTACTGTCATGCAATGCATGAGAATTGCAATGCAATTTTGAGTGCAACCTTAAAAATGCACACTGAGGAGTGGAAAATTTCTCACAAAAAGATGTTCATTGAAAAAAATTGTTCAAAAGATGCACAAAACAACCATCTCTGAGTTGAGGTTTTCATGCCAAGCACAAGCAGCTTTCTGCATCCTCTATTATGAGAAGACTATACGAGAATCAGGTACCAACACTTACCCCTGGAGGCTGCCCTGCCTGTTTACAATGTGGCATTGAAGAGGTTTTGGAACTCAATAGCTTTCCTCCAAGTTTTCATTTTCCAACTTCATGGCCGTTCCAGATAAACATCTGTGCTTCATAGTGCGTGCTGGGCACATTGCTACTGAACTGATATCAAATGGCTTTTTCTCCATCTGTTGCCTGCTGAGGTAACACTTGATTAAAACTTGTAAAAGTACAGTTCAGGAAAATCTCAACTTCCACTAAGTTTGATCTTTAAAAGGAGAAAGATCTATGCCAGAAGTCATTTTACATGAATAGCAAAATGAATTTCCCTAGATTGGGCTTTCTGTAGGTTATTGTTAGTTCAGTGTCTTGAGAAGTATTTATCAAATTGACCATGGATTCCCTTTGTATATGCACAGGAAAGCCCCAGAGCTCCAAGGTAGACAATGCATTCATTATAAGGCCATGAAAGTGGGCTGTATATGTATAATATGATGAGAGTTAGTCATTCTCTTTGACACAAAATGCTTTTTCCTAAGCATCTGCATATATGTTTGGGTCACGAATAAGGTATATTGATGACAAAGAAGATAAAATCAAATGAGGCTAAACATAACCTCTTTAATGCTATCAGCACTGACTTCACTAACAAAGCCGTTTACAAGCATTTTTTTAAATAGCAGAATTTCCTATAAACAGATGCTGCTTTAAGCCATTAGACCTATGCACAAATTCAATGCTACTTACATTCTCACAGGATATAGTTTTCTCCTGAATTGTTTCTTGATAACGGAATCCTTGTTTCAGCAGGAGTCTGGCTCCAGTAAAAATGCTCCCATGAAAAGTAGGTGCAACTGGAAGGGTACAAAGGTGTGCAAACAATTCAATCCCCAAAGCAGAGTATCAGACAACTATCCTGTCTACTTTCTCTGGAAGTGCCTAGATTTTTGTTTCTTCTCTTCTGTGATATGGTATGCTCTTGTAATCCTTTCCGTGCGGCATGGTACTTTTTTTGTATTACTTTTACATAAATGTTCTTGTGACATTGTAACTTTTATCTGAGGCCTACTCCAGGCTCACTTTATAAATTTGAGTTTCCAAGTCTACTAACTAATGCCTGAGTCTGCTCTTTATTCTTAGTTCAGTATTCCAATAGATAACATGAACACACTCATCCACAGACGTCAAAGTTGGATTAGCTCTCCACCCATGTTCCAATCAACAGTTGCCACTGAGAGGAGAATCACAAAACAAACATACTATCTGTAAGCAACTAGTTTGTACAAGTCCCACAACACATTCGTATAGACAGAAAACATTTATGGACATAATGATAACTGATTATGAAGAAATAAAATCATAAATTATATTTGCAGAGGACTTCAGTAATACAAAGTATGTTGGCAATGTTGTTTGCTTAGGAAATGTGTTCATAGAATTATTCCTTGATTGCAAAAAGGATTCCTTCCTTCCTTCCTTTCTATATTTTTCTTTTTCTTTTTTTTTTTTTTTTTTTTTTTTGTCATGTTCAAGACTGAACCCCAGACCTTCACACTGTCTTACATTTCCAGTTCATCTTAATTATTTCGAGACAGAGTCTTGCCACATTGGCCAGGCTGGCCATGAATTTAGAATCATCCTACCTCCAGCTTCCTAGAATGCTGGAATAACAAGAATGTGCCATCATGCCCAGCTAGAAAACCAGATTTCTGTAAAACACATTACTACCATCAGAACTGCCACCTTACCCATTCCAAAGGAGGCGAGTAGCATTGTGTCTCTTTAAGTATGGTTCCAGAAATTTTATGTAACTAACTTAAAAATAAAAATGAATTAATATTTGAAAATCCCATTGCAGTTGTAGACATTGCTCTTGCCACGGAGTATGCAGAAGCAGCCCTTCAGTGTTCTGATACTGTTCACTTCTTAGGGTTTGGATGAATAGGAGTGTGTGTGATGAAGGAGGGGCGGGGGAAATGAAGCAAAAGGGAAAAGTCACAGTATTTGTTTCCAGGAACTTGTAATACAGAATTCATATGTACATTGTGTAAGTGAAATAGATGGATGCAAATTTATAACCAGAGAAATGACCAGTCATGTACACCAAAATAACGAGTAAGATAATGTAAAGATGAATATAGAATATGTAATGAATTGCATGACACATAAGTTATACCAGGTTCTCAGTGAGGAGAGTAGCATCAAGCTTGCATTTTGTAATCATATACTGTAATGTTGACCTGACTGCAGGTGCTTGGAGAAGATTTGCAAAGTGCTAAATGGTCAAAGAAAAAGACTCTTTGAATGATGCAATTTGCTCTCTTGACCATTTTTTCATATCTTCAAACCCTCAAAGAATAAATCCCAAACTCTTGGCCTCAATGCACTTTTCCTTCTTTGGAAACCTGCCCACTGTCTTTGGCCGTATTTCCTGATCTGAGTAAAAGTTTGTCTTTTTTTTTTTTTTTTTTTTTTTTTACAAAAAATAAAAATAACTGTTATTCTGTCTGGCTGTTTCCAGGTTATTTTTGTTGTTGACCTTTTAAACATCAGTTGTCCTGATGATGGATATCTCTACTTTTATCTCATTTGGGGTTAATTCCACTTCTGAATCCATTAGGTTTGTTTTTCACCAAACTTGGAAAGTTTTCGGCCTTTCCACCTTCAAATATTCTCAGTCCCCCTTCCCTAGTGTCTGTTTCTACCACTGCAGTGTTACACAAGGTGGCTGTGTTATCATTGTCCCACTGGTCCTTAAGGCTCTGTTTACTCCTTTTTCAATCCATTCTCTCTTGATTATTTGGATAAGTAAATTCTGTTCATATGTATTCAGGTTCAAAAATCCTGTCCTCCACCCCCACTAGCTCATCCAAAAATGTTTAATTTTGGTTATTATAAGTTTTATTTCTACAATTTTCATTTGGTTCTCTGATAATTTCTACCACTTAGGTCTTTCTATTTTCCAGTAGGTTCAGAAGAATTTGTACTTGTCTGTTGAGAAAGTCGTTTAAATTCTTTAGATAATTCCAATATCTGATTCATCTTGGGATTGATGTCTATTAATTGCCATTTCATCTTCAGATTTTTATTTTCTTGTGTCTTGTCATAATAAGTGATCATGACCATGGCCTGGCTTTACTGGATATTATAGTCTGAGACTGTGGCTTTTCTTCAGCTTTTCTCGTTTACCAAGCAGCATTTCTGTTGGCTCCTAGTATAAGCACTGAGCTGGTATTCATGTGTTAAGTACCTCCTGGTCCTTTCAACACTCTCCCAGTAAGAGCACAATGCAGAAACTCACAGCTCCATGCGGGTAAGTGGGTAGAGGTTCAGTCTCCCTCTCAGACTTCCTGACTCCTCTCCATGGGAAGTAGAGCTCACTTATACCACCTCATTTTCCCTGAAATAAAATGGCACTTGATTCTCCTCATAGACAAAGCAACAACCCACACTGCTTTGTCAGGATAGGACAGAAGCTTAGCTTACTTGGGGTCCTCACTGATGTCAAGGAAAGGGAAAGAGAAAGTACAGTGGAAACTGACCAATTCCTCTCACTTCCTTGTACCCAGTGATATCAGGTAGAGACCAAGGCTTAAATCACACCTGCCTCCCCAGACTCTGCACACATTGCCTGTGTAAGAGCACAAGGATGAATAGTTCTTTTTATACTGCTTTGCTTTGTTTCTTTCTTCTGGGAAGATGAGGAATGTCAGCTTTCCTCGCCTCCCACAGAACATAGGAATAGAAATAACAGAGTGTGAGGAAGAGCCCCAGCTCATGCATCCTTATTCAGGCTCATGGATGCAGGGGGCAGTAGAGGATCCATTCTCTGTGGTCCACTCTGACAGCAGGAGGGCAGGAAAGAAGCCTAGAAGAGACAAATCCAAAATGGTACCACCTTGTGGAGCTCTACTGCTGCTGAATGCCACTGACTTCTCATTGGTGAGGGAGTCAGAGTGTGAAGATGTTGCCTACTTCTACTGCACAGGGAAGGGGAAAAAGCTCAGCACAACCTTACCCTGTAAGGGGAAGCAGACTGCCTCCCTCTTCCCCAAGGCTGTGGGTGGAATATCAGCACCCTGCTCGGTCCCACTGAAAGTACCGTAGTGAAGGTGCTTTCCCACTGTTGTCTGGAAATTTTGAGATAGGTATCACCAAATGGTGTTGGTTTTATTCCATCACCATTTTCTGGTTGATTGGGCCAGGGACTTGGCTTAGAGCGTGTTCCGTGTATGTCTGCTGGCAGTTCCTGGCTTCTGAAAGGACTTGAGAGGGCTCTGAGGGAGGCTGGGGGGAAACTCAGGGCACTCACTACCATGTGGCTCCCCAAGTATTCAGTTCTAGCTGATGCCCACTTTTCCTCGCCAAGTGACTTTCCTCCAAAATGGTCACGCACTTCCTCACAGCCAAGGATAGTAATTCCAGCAAAACGGACTCTATGGTCATGTAAGACAATCACAAATTCTCACAACCACCGTACATGTCATCAACTTGGTCTATTGATTAGTGACAGAACACAGATTTCCTCCACCCTCAATAGGGAGGGATTACATAGGACATAAATATCAGGAGGTGAAGATCACAGTGCCTATGTGATACCTGTCTGCCATGTGGGAACAGAGTGAATATTTGCTGAGTAAATTAAACTAGTGAATCCCAAAAGAAACCTGGCATTAACCAAGTAGTCCTCAAATGGAAAAGCAAAATGGGATAAATTTTCTATTCATTTTGTGCAAAGTCTGGGGAGGTAGAAGAAAGGTATAAAAATATATTAGAACTTTGGCTTGACAAAATTTTCTTGTATATTTACCTGCATGAATTAAATTACAACATTTAATCCAATAAGAAACTATGTAAAGTGCGAGATTAAATAACAGACAGTGTACCAGGGCCTCTGGAGTTCTGCTGTGGTCTCATTATCTCTGAGCACATCTGTCAGCGCCCTTGATTTCTTACAGATGAGGTAGAAAGACCTCTGACATTTCAAATGCACCACTCTAATCAAATCTCCATTCTCTGGAATGATTTCAGAAAGTGTATCACAGGCCTAAGGAAAGTCATGAATGGCTAACATTTCACGTACAACGGAGCGACTTGGAGTGGGAGGGAGGGAGGGAAACAAGAGGCTAGAATTTTAGATCAGAAACCTTTACGTTCCTCGTGGTGGAAGAAGATCAGATCGTTTGTATTTGCTTGGGGGCAAATTTGAGCACAGATCTCCTTAGGTATTTACAATCCAGTCTCAGAGTGAAACATTTGCATTTCTTTCATGTTTTCATGCCAAACTCAAAGTTATCTAGGGCAAGTGAGAAAACTTTGTGATTTGCCAGAAAAAAATGTGTCTCCAAGTCTTGGCAGGCCCTAAAGGGTCACACCCAGGTAACTGGACTGCAGGTACTTAAGTTGAAGGGTTTTAGTTGATTAAATGTGTGACTTTGAAGGAAAAATCTCTTAACTTTTTAGATCCCAATTCCACTTGGTGTGAAAAGAGAACACAGAGGTGTGACCATCATTTTCACAGGAGCCTGTGAGATCAATGATCTGCACTAGCCTCACCTTAGAAACACTGAGAACCTCAGCTAGAAGCACAAATTCTCTGCTTCCAGCCCATCTGAGGAGATTCTGAGATGGCAGGCTGGGCTCATTTTGGACTGTACACTTTTAAAATTTGCTTCCTCAAACATTAGAATGTAAGCTTAGAAACTGTTCATTATTAAATATACTTTGTAATCAACACTCTTTGCTTCCCCTCACTGTGGATTTATAGGACTTGGGGAGAATTGCAACCATCAGAGTGTGACTCTTAGGTTAACATCATTTGGAAAAGTGAGTTCTTGGATTTTAATTTAAGAGGAAGGATTTCCGGTTGAGACAAACTTTTGTCTCTACCTTCCCCTGCTCTCACTCACCATTTGCCAATTTTCTCTAGTTTAATCATCTCAGCCTCTAGCCTGCTGTCATCCTTAATTTTATGGCAGGAGTTTTCAAGGGATCTTCTGCTTTACTAACAGTGGCATATTTCTTGTGATGTAGAACTAACACCTTTGTTCAAGGGCAGATATTCTATGAAGCTATGTAAGGTGAAAGATTAAATAACTGAGGGAGATTACCAGGGCCTCCCTTCACCCTGCCTCACAACATATAAACAAGGAGGAGGCTCGGACTCCCATTAGAAGCTTAGCAGTAGTAAGATCCAAGCTGCAAGCAGCACAGTGAATCATAGCTCCAGGTGCTAAAAAATGAGATGAGGGAATGATGTCCAAACCAAAGGATAAAAGGAAACAATTTGAAGGCCACTGAAGTAACAGGGACATTTCCTTGTGGGATTATGATGATGTGATGGTGGTGGAGAAGATGGTCTGAGATGCTTTGTGAAAGGCTCTCTTCCCTTTCCTGGAGATTTAAAAGCAATCTCTCTACGCAAGTACATGAGGTACTCTGTATTTAGCCAATCTGTCTGTGGTAGGCGGAAGGATAAACACCACCCCCAAAATAACTATATCACAATTATAAAACCTATAGATATGGACTTTAACTCTGTAGTTCAGTTAAGACACTTAGGATAGAAATATTTATCTGGATTGGCTGGACATGTCCAGTCTCACCAGCTGGGCCCTTCTAACAGAGGATCTTTTCTGGAGAAAGAGAACCAGGACTAAACCCGCAGCTCTTGGCTTTGAGAATGGACAAAGGAGACATGGTGCACAGGATGCGGCTGGCCTCCAGAGGCCGCCAAAAGGAAGGAATCACTTTCCTCCTAAGAATCCTTGAGGACGTGCACAGCCCTGCCTGTGTCTTGATGTCAGCCCAACCAGTACTTTCAATCTATGTTCTGGTGAGAACTAAATTTAGGCCAGTAAGTTTGTGGTAGTTTATTAGGGTGGCAGTAAAAGACTAATAGATCATTTTACAAAAATGTTCCTCATTTTCTCTGAATTTGTTTTCTCTATAGTTGAGCTGAAATACTTTTGATTTCTGGAGTTCCATGATTTTGTTCAGTTTGGCTGCTGATGGTTGATCCACCCTCCTTCTCTGAGTCTGGCTCTACAAAATGCTGCCTTCTCTACTTGCCTCTGCCATACCCAATGTGGTGTTTATAACGTTCAAAATTTCATAATATTGTGCTCAACATTCTTTATCCAAAAGCTTGATTATTAGCATTTTTCAGTTGTTAACTCTAAAAGATTGTTCAAAGGCTGATACTATTTTAATTGAAATTAAATCCCCATAGACTCTGAAGAGGCAAAGCAACTCTATATTTACAAATATTTACACAGTACTGCAAAACACACTCACTCAAGATAGAAGTGTAGTGGAGAAAATGTATTCAAAGTTAAAGGTGAGAGGAAAAGTACTTTATGACAGTTGCTTGATCAGAATGGGAAAGGGAGGATGAATTGTTACTGAGTATCAGTCCTTAGTCAGAGAGAGGAGGAGTAGATTTAGAAGGTGTGCTTGGGCAAAGGCCGTCTGAGGATCTCGGCTGGAAATTTCATTTCCTGGGAAAACAAAGCATCAAGTCAGGCAATGGTTCTCAAACAGGGTGAGATGTTTGACAGTCAGGAGGCATTTCTATGACTGGGGGAAAGTACCATGGTATCCAGTGTATGGCACCCATGAAGCTGGGTAGAACCCATAAAACACAAGATTCCTCCCCACTCCCCACAGAAATGTCCAGCCCCAGGTTCAGCCCTGCTGAGGAGGGGACCCTGGAGAGATGACCTAGGAAAGAACTGTGAAGTAAAGAATTGGAAATGGATTTTGAAATGACAATTGTGAATGATATCAATGGCTTTAGTTATTATGGTCTAGTGTATAAGAATGTGAACCTGACTTTCCAATAATTATCCTAGGCTTTTCCACAGGCATCTTTTAAAAGTATTCCAGTCATAGGAGAAATTCCATGGAAGATCACTTGAGAGGACTTTAAGGTTCTAAGAAACGTCCTTTTGACTATGCAATTGAGAAGTGAGATATAAAAGAAAAATCAGATTGATCCCATAAAATGCCCTGTGATGAGTTTGAATGAGTGGAGAAAAATAGAATATGATTATTATCAGCAAAATTACAGCTGCTTTTGTAAAAAGTGGAAGGGAAGTCAGAGGTCCATAAAGCGTCAGTTGTCAATATTAATCTGAAATATTCGAATCCTGAAATTTTAGTCTTCTCAGAGAAAGTGATATGCAGTTAATTACAGCAAGTAGTTACCGGATTCTACCAGGAATGAAAAGCAGAGTTTGAAAATTCCAGACTCAGCCTTAGAAAGACAGAGAGGGAAATGGGGAGCAAGATGAGATACATCCTAGTTCTTGGACAACTCACACAGACTGAGAATAATACAAAGAATTTGGAAAAGGGCAAATATGTATCTCCACCAGATGCAAAATGAAGCAGACAGATTTTATAAATTTTTAACTGGCAAGTTTTATGTAATTTCTAGGAAATGTTTAGCATAATTCTATGATACAGCGGTTTGTGGGTATTAAGAGGCAGAAATGGGTTGGTTAAAAGCATGAATAATTGAAAATAAGTGTTATCACACTAATCGCATTGTGTGTGTGTGTTTGCGTGTGTGTGTGTGTGTGTGTGTGTGTGTGTGTGTGTGTGTGAGTGTGTGTGCCTGTGCATAGCTAATGATGGCTAAGTCTAAGGGTGATGCACTCACCCTGTAGTCGAATTTCAGGAAAGGACTTGAAAATCCTTTCTTGATACCTCCATGTACAATACAACAGTAAGCTCCAGAGGTAGGCTCCAGAGGTTAGTAAAAATCAGCATACTTATAAATGACTTAAGCACAATTCCTGAAGAGTAGGGACTGATACGGGCAGAAAAATGACAGGCCCCAAAATCTTTTTAAAATGGCACTTTATTAGCTGAGCTCAGCGGCAGCACTGTCCCAGAAAAGCAGCCAGGGAAGTGTGCACCAAGCCAGGGCCTGCAGGGAGTTATAAAACAACAAGCCGCAAGGGGAGGAGAGAGGGTCTGAGGATCAGGTTGGTTGAGGATCAGGTTAGTTCCCTAAAAGGTGACTTGTTGAATTTTTCTCAGAATACTAGGTCTCCTGGACATCCGGGGAGTGGGATGAGCAGTTACAGGAACCAAGGACATAGGGAGGGGATTATATGGCCAGGGTGTTACAGAATGGAAACCAGTTACAAGGCCACATTGAGTAACAGCCACAGCACCATCTGAAGTTATGGTTATAAAGTTGCAACTCAACTGACAATTACATAAGTTTTATAGGAAGAGAACAAGTTATAATAAGTACAGCACATTGTGGGTTTTTGAGCTTATAACAGGGACTAATGAATTGATTCCCCACAGAACTTGATGCACAGGCAATTTTATCAAATTTCCTCAGTGACTTTGCTGGAGATCTTAGAGACCATACTTGGAAAATATCAGTGACACAACCTGGAAGTGTCATTAAATAAAATACATAAAATAATTGGAAAATTTAGCTAGCTTCACTCATAGAGAAAACAATAATTATTCATGGATTAACTCTCAGATTTGGAGGATATTTTAAATGTTCAATTTGTAAACAAGAAAACTAAGTTACCCAGGAAAATAATTTCTATGTGGCTTATGTATTGCTTTACTGAAAAGAAATTATCATATCAAAGGGCTGATTAAGTAATTATTTAAATTTCTATAAACTATAACATTGTCAAGTATAGTAGAAACAAAATTTCAAAGACTATGAACATAAAGCCATCTCATTCTGAATTTAAAACTATAGATGTTGATGAAAAGGAGGAAATAAGTTCTACATTTCTTTCCCTGTAGAATATTTTTAAAATATAGTATAAATATTTATAGACATTAAAAACAAAAATCAAATTTCTCACTATTGAAGTTTTAGCTCTATAAAATAAACCATTTATGACAAACTAAACACACAGAGAAAGCTTCTGTGAAGTAAACAGATGTGTTCAAGAAAAAGGTAAGAAAATCCTTGTATTAAAAAATGAAAGTAGTATAGTTCTGAGTTCCGGCTGAGTCAGTTAGATGAGAGTGTTACTTTATGTTTATCAGTATGTGAGCAGAAAGCATTTTGCATAGCCTCAATCAAAAGAAAAAACATACTTTTAGGGTTATTCTCAAGAATCTCAAAAATGAAGAGATCTCAAGCTTTGAACACTTGAAAAATATATCTCCCATTATTAGTTTGAGGACTAAGATCAAAAGGACTACAGTGAATATATATGTAGATATATTTAATATCTAGTGTAATTGCATGGACATCAAACATGATTAGATTAATGAAATCATTCATTTATTTTTTTCTGTCTTCACTGAAAAATTTTCACTGAATGTTTGTCACATGTCAAGTACAGTGATATGTGATAGAAATACATAGATAAATGAATTCACCTCTCACTTCTAAGGATTTACATTTTTTAGAAGATACATAAATCTTTACCAGAATTTTGTAGTAAAACATAATATGTTCTATGAGAATCAGACTCTGAGAAAGTCAGCTAAATCTGAATGATAAACAAAGCCATGCAAGAATTTCATAAATTCAGAGTCACTCACTGTGTTATGGTCTGGATGGGGGCAAGGGGAAGGAAGAAACTAACAATTATATTCCTAGAAACCACTTCCCTAATGACAACAGTAATCAGCAGAACTTTGGCATTGTGCCTCGCTTGTCAGCTGACTACAGTTTAGAAGCATATTCTCCTTAGGTTGCATCCTGCTATATACCTGGACAGTACAGTTTATAGAGAAGAGATATAGAGATTTTCTCACTTACTATGATCATCAAAAACAGTACCCTGTAAACTCACAGTTCCTGATATTTTTCCATTCGTATTCAAAGACTTCCGAAGAAAATTTGTGGAAGACACTGGACAATTCTCCTTAAATAAAGAGCAATCACCCCCACTTTGGCTACACCTGGCCCTGTCTCCATGTACTGATGCGTACAGAGCTGACTAAGCCATTTCTTTTTCCCTTCAAATGGCTCTAAGCAATGCAAATAGGGCTAACTGAGGTGCTGATGTGTAATCTTTGAGCCAAGCACACAATCACTGTTTCCCCACCCAGTGTCTCCCTAAAAACAGTAGAACTAAGATGGGATGCAGAGCCACAGAGCTCCAGGGCTGTCAGCTGAGTTGAAGACTTGAAATAAGGGGCTACAACTTCCAAGAGTGAAAAAGTTTGCACATTAAAAGCTAAAGCACCAGCCTCAAAACACTAATGCTACCTCAACTGTGTTATGTGCATTGATCTTTCTGCACATCCTGCTCTCTGCATATTGCAGAGGTGCTTTCTGGCCTCCTAGCTAGCCCAACTCACAGTACTCATGGATTTCAATCTATTCTAACAGTTGCTCATCCTCTAGTCACTCCCTCCCTCACAAATTAATAAAACCTAGGTTAAGCACTGAGTCAAGGACTTTGTTCCAATGAGCCTTTGCTCTAGCCAGACTTAGGACCCGTTGACAGTACACAATTATAAATATACCTTAGTGTCATTATTCTCGCCATGGGTTGGACTGAAAGTGGTTGATTGAAATTAACTCGCTAAAATTCCAATAATGTTTCCATGAGATTATAAATATAAACATCCTGGACTGTGATGAGGACAAAAAAAATCGCTATAAAATCTTTAATGACACCCAAAATAAAATTTTAAAATCTTCTTAGATAAAGGCATTCATAAAACAACAACAGTATCAATAACAACCCCTAACAGGTGTTATCCTGAAATTTCATTAAACCAGTTATAATTTTAAGATGAAAACGTAGCAATAAGAGATATTAAATAAAGTCTTTTTTAAGATAAATATTAAGTTCATTAAGTAGGCAAAAGGCTTTCTTACTTTACCTCAGATCAGTGAAATTATTGTAACAGATTTCACGGTCCAAAGATGGATATTTTGGAAAGTAATGTTCTGTAGATTTGGGGCACATATATGCATTCATACTGTCTAGGACAATCATGTTAAGAATTTTGGAAATTACCGTAGCTGAACATATGTGACATAAGAGACACTGACACATTGTATGCAGTAAAAACTTTTTTACTTCCACATTTGCTGCATCTCATTTGCATCTTAAATCTGTTCATCCAGTACCTCCCCATCTCCCAAGGTAAGTGAACACAGCTGGCAGACAAGGACGTGACTTTAGTGTCTGAGGGAGACCACTGAGACTGTGCCAGGGCTCAAGGTCCATGAGAAACATTTCAGTTCCTAGAGAATGCTTTGTAAATACTGGAATATTTTCCATGTTACAAAAATGATGACTGTCATCTCAGCTAAAAAAAATCAAGGATTTTTCTCTGAATAAGAAACATCAAACAGTTCTGAAGTAGAAAAGGCAGTTTTATCTTCTACCAAACCAGTGAGAACACCCTGCTCTCACCTGGATATGGTTCAAGGGTGTAAACCCCAGACTCATGTGCCGGATGCTTGGTCCCTGTGGTAGTGGTGCTGAGGTCATGGATCCTTCAGAAGGTGGCATAGTGGGAGATGTCTGAGTGGTGACTGCCCACTTGAAGGGGCTACTAGTCTCTGGGAGTAGGCTGGGATCTCAGGAGTGGGTTTCTTTCCCAGGGAGAAAGACAGCTGTTCTACACAGAGCAAGTCTGGCCCCTTCCTGGTCTCTTGCCTCCTTTCTAACACTGGACATCTTCTGCAAACAGAGGGCCCTGACCAGGGTATAGGTGACACTATAAGTGTTAAGCAATTAAATATCTTTATTTTGTAAAGTACACAGCCTCATGTATTTTAATATAGCAACACAAAACTGACAGACATTTCAAAACAACCATGTGGAAAATAATTGGTTTAAGAAAAATGCAATAGAAAATTGCACAGTTCAAAGCAAAGCCTTCTATAGACCCTCTGTTCCCAGTGAAAGTATTTGCTAATTAATTTTCCAGGAAGGGCACCAATTAACAATTTACTTAATCACCATGACTTTATGTATAATTAATTCAGTGAGGCTTATGCACACCCACTTACAGAGAGGGTCTGGTGATTCGTTGCTCTAGATCTACACCAAAAAGGCATCACCCATCCCATGTAACCTTGCCTTTGCACCACTGGTTACTATGCACAGATACACACACAGAGTAGATGCTGTTTCATAAATATTCACCTCCAAGAAAGGAAGATTTCCCTGGAGTAGCTCCTGTCACACACCATTCTCTTCAAACTAAATATATTTGCTATCTGCAAAAAGGCACTAACTGAAGTTTAGCCTTTGAGCATGACATTATGGCCCCGGTCACACAACACTGAGTTTGTAAAAAAGATTCCACTACACCTCATTTGGATTTAAAGCTCAAAATTGCCATCCATCCCTTGTAATCAAATGAGCATGAATTGAGTTATTGATTCACGCCCTGTTTCACGCCCACGTGTGGATTTGCTGCCTTCCACATCCTTCAGCACATGTTCTAATGTATGAGTGGACTGTCGTATCTGTCAAAGTCTAAATATCTATCATAATGCTCTATTTATGATACATTTTGTTTTCTACAAAAGACTCCACACTGATTATTTCAACACGGTAGAATCATTAACTAGTATTTTTAACCCAAATCCTTAAATTCCTTGAATGACTTGTTCTTATGATTATATATAGAATTTCTGGAAAGCTTTGAGTCCGAGATGAACAAACCAGTTTTTCCCCTGCTGTGAAGGTCTTTACTTGATTGTCTAACTTGTAGAGTCAGCAATGTTCCTTTCTCACACAACCTATATTTCTTGATTGAGTTAGTGGTTATTCATGTATAATTCCAGTTCATCTTATCTTGGGGACCTTGGTTGGAAGCTTTGAATCCTTCGTATGGACAAAATCATGTTTGGTTTAAAAAAGATAATTATAAACTTCAATTCCAGCAAAATATATTGATTTAAGTCTATCATATTAGAAACTATGTAACTTGTGAAGAATTACAAAATAGGAACTCCAGTTCTAGCTGAGTCCCAGACTGTAAAGCAACTCTTTGCTTGAAAGGGTCCTGAAGAAATCCTTCTGCTGGCTAAAGTGGACCTCACAGATGAGTTACATAATCCTCCCTGGTTCTATTTTCCATTCTGTCACGTCTATGTGATGATTTCTACTTCAGTGAAAGAATGATGACATAAAAGAATTTATACTAAATGATTCTACATAATGTTAAATATATATATATATATATATATATATATATATATATATGCATACAAACACACACATACAAACTATACTACTAATCTCTTAGTTTACCAGTAAGAATAGTTTGTGCTTTCATTGTTTGATCATTTTTTCATGTCTATGTCTTGTAATCTGTGTAACTACTTTGAAGATAACAATATGCAATATGTTAAACATTGTTAATCTCCTTTTATTTTGTCTCAAGATTCTGTATCATCATTTTTATTCTTTATTTAAAATTAAAACAGAAACAAAAACCAACCTAGCTAACTTATGATGTTGACAATCAAGTGGTTGTACTTGGGTGAAATGTGTTGTTGATGGTTAGGAGAAATTCCCAAAATACCAGTGATGATCTGTCTCCTAATCTGCATGGTGGTTACATGGATGTGTTTGTCATTCAATAATTCAAGGAGACTGACACTTATAATATGTTGACTTCACTTTTTTACAGGTTAGATTTCAATTAAAATTTTATTTAAAAAGATATGCTTGCACAGCTAGATCTACCTCCAGCCAGTTAAGTCAGAATTTCTACTGTGAAGGTCCTGTGGAGCCCCACTGCAGAATCATGACTATGCTTCACTGCTTCCTCTCATCTCTCGTTCTCTGCCTAGGGTTTGCCAGAGATGTTCAGAGAAGCTGTGAACTTCTCCATTCCCAGCCCCTCAGTTCTGATCTCCCAGTGAATTTGGGAAAAATGAGCTGGAGGAAGACAGGCACTGGGGCCTTGGCTTAGCTCACCCTACAATCAGATGAGGAGGCTGAGGGCCAGGTAACAATGGTTCCCACATGGCCCCAGCCATGGCAGAGATTCTGCAGTACTTTCCTCTTTTTCCTAGGGTACTAACAGATGTCAGCAGTGCCCAACTCTTAGTGTTTATTTTTTTTATTTCTTTATTTTAAAAAGATTAAAACAAAACAGGACATAACAAAGAAGATCAGAACAGAACAATGTAAGCAACACAGTGTTTCACCAGAAGACAACCAGTAATTAACAGTAACTACCACAATGTATCTTTCTTTGAAATAGTTGAGTATAACTTCATATACAATAGTATCAAACATAACAAAATAGTATAAAAACATTCAAGAGAATGAGAGTATTACAGGACATTCAGAGCCAAATAACAGAAAACAAACAATGGCTATTATATTTTTAAAAGTGTAACTTTTAAGGTTTGATCAAAGACAATCTCATCTCACCAAACTTAGCTCAATGAATAAACCGCTCTACTTGGAAAAAGTGCAGCCCTGGATTCGAGCTACATTCCGGTCCCTGACCTTTCACTCTTAAACTGTCACCTGAGGCTTGTGCCAGAGGTCTTCTCTGTAGAGGAATCTCTGCAGCGACATTCTTATAATGGAAGGACAGGAAAATCTTGAAGATGTGTTTTCCATTCTGACTCAGTACCTCATTCCTGTCCACTACTGACCCTTCTCACAGCTTCCCTTCTCTCTTACTCTGCACTTCCTGTTCAGGACTAGCTCAGCAGTATCAATACCCTATGTAGGTAACAGTCCTCCTCACCTGACAGTGTGCCCTTCCAGGAGGGAAAACGGAATGGGGAAGTGAGCGCTTCTTTGAAATTTTTGTCTTTGACATTGCATAACTTAGTTTCTGCAAATGCTACTTTGTTTCCATGGATGCTGGCAGCTCAGTTCTCCCTTTCTAGCTCTGCTGAACTCTTTATACCATTTTGCTGCTGGTAGCATCACTACCTTTCCGTGGTTCCCATAACCTTGCTTACTTCTTTGTAGACAGAAGTTTTATCAGTTCTCTTCAGTGATTCCTGCTGAGTCTGCCATGTGCTCTGAGAACCTGACTCTGCCACAGTAGCTCTGAGGTACTATCAATCAATGCTGAACAGTACTGATACTGTAGTTAGCTTCTCTTGCTCAGACACAGTACCTAATGCCTACAACCTAAAAGAGGACCGGTTTAACTTGTCCAGTTTAAAGAATTCAGTGCATGGTCTCTGCTGGATCCAAAGCAGAAGTAGCATGATAGAAGATGATAGTCCAAAGCTGCAGTTCATGGCAGCAGGAAAGTTGAGCAAGGGAAGAATGCCAGAGCAGAAGGGACCAGGGACCAAATGCCGGCCCAGAGGTGATACTTCCATGACTCATGCACACACGTAGAGTGCACGCTACCAGTGCCTCAGATGGGTTCCAAAGCCAACCTAATTGAAACTCCACCTCTGAGGCAAATCTTCTGTCTCACTAGAAGGAATCAGCACTTGCCCCTTGTATGAGATTCCTAAAGCTGCTGTGATAAAATATCCTTGTCCAGGTGACTGAAAGAGCATAAAACTATTTTGTAATGGTTCTGGAAGTTAAAGTTCAAAATTCAAGGTGACTACCAGGTCATCTTCCATCTACAGGTACCATGGAACGACCACCAAGCATCTGTCCTAGATTCTGGTAGTTCCTTAGATTGGGGTATGCTAAGCCAAACCTGTTCATGACATTCTGTATGTATCTGTGTTCATATTTTCCCACTGTATAAGGACATCAATTACAATAGATAAGAGGCCAATCCTACTCCAGAACAGCCTCACTTTAAGTAACTATATTTTCAATGACTCTGTTGCCAAAGAATATTGTATTCTCTGTTACTAGAGATGAAGACTTCAACATATAAAGAGAACATACGCCAATCCATACCAGCTTCATTGAAGGGCTTCCTAATGAATTTCTGCTCCTTTGTATTGTTCTTCTTATTTTATCTTGCTTTGGAAAATGCTCTTTCCATAAACTCAAAAGATGTGAGTCACTTGATTGTAACACCCCTTATTAGTTGCAGGTGGAAAACTTGACCCATCCCATTTGCCCAATTGGTTCATTTACTTCAGGGTTGCGAAAATGACCCAAGAGAAACCAGTGAAAATAATCCTGTCATACCTTTACTGAAGGTGTCAGGATATGAGATTGTGTAAGCCTAGAGTGCCCTCTTTTAAAAAGGAGGAATCTACCTACTAAGGAGGGAGCCCTAAAGAAAACAGACCAAGAGCTAGAGAGAAAAAGAGCCATGATGTCAGCATATGAGCTGTAGCATACAGAGCAGTCTCTTTGAAAGGCCCATTTCTGGGAGCTAATAAAAATCCTCTGGGTTAATATTACTTGAGTTGAGTTCCTAACACATGGAGACAGTGTAATTCTGATACAAACACCCAGTGTGACAAAAATACATCCAGTGCAGTTTTGTCATAAACTTTAGCAGGCATCAGAATCACCTGGAAAACACCAGTTGCTGACTCTCATCCTCAGCGTTTCTGATTCAGAAGATCCAGGGTATATATTAAGAACTTCTTTTTTAAATTATGGGTGACACTGTAGTGGCCAGGAATGCTGCTTGTGAACCATACTTTGAGAACTACTTCTTGAGAAAGGTTACATTAACGGGTAGTTCAATGAGTAGAATAATTTTGGCAAGCAGAACTGAGGATTATGCTACTTTTGTTTTTCCTATCAATTTTAAAATTACAATTGAGTCAAAGAAAATGTTTTGTCTTTGGGCTCATATAAGCATTTCTCTTTGGTGGTTATGTCTAAAACAAAGCCAAGAGTTCAAGAGTTTTATCTAATTTCCATGTAAATGACTAAATCTGTGAATTATTTTCTCAACATCTGAAATCATTTAGGCTTCTCTTTTAGAGTAGTACTTCAGTGCTACTAACTACACTGATGGAATTTTCCATGGCAGAACTCACAAGCCACAACAAATCACATAAAGTTAAGTATTGCCACCTTGTATCAGTAACCAAAATCTATAATTATATGTTGTCCATTCATGTTTGATGCATCAATAATAACATGAGAAACTCACCTGTGACTTCCCTAGTGTGAAATCATTCCTGCAGAGATGCTGGTTTGGAAGGAACCTTCCTTGAACCTTCATGAGTTCAAGATGTTTGGTCAGTCAGTGAATGTATTTCTGCATTCAAAGTATGTAAGTTGTCAAGGCGGAGAGAAAAGAGAATGTAAGTGACAGTAAAAGTCCATATTCTTATACCATGAATACTCAATGGCATGGTGTAAAAGGACTAAGAGCCCAGCCCAGGTAATATTGACCCAGGACTCTAGAGGCAGAGGCTTCAGCCTTGGCTTTGGCAATACTGTTATGAATAACCTAAGGATTTGTTTAACTATTCTGAATTTATCTGTAACATAGTGGATAAGATAACCTGAACTCCACATTTTGTTTCAGTTTCCTGTCTGCAGCCTGCACGTCTCTCTGATTTCAGCTGAAAAGGTGAAATTCTGCTTTGCAATTCCACTAGACAAAAGAAAATCAAGGTAGAAAATTCGGAGAAAACCAAACCAGCTTTGGATTCAGACACAACTGTCTGTGAGTCTTGCCTCTGCATCCCCCAGCTCTAGAGCCCTTGATAGATTTGCTAAATGAGTCTGAGTCACAAATTCCTCATCAGTAAAACTGAAGTAAAAATACTTACCTTGAGGGTTCTTAGGAGGATTAGAGGTAATAAATGCAAAGCATCACCCATCGGTTCTCAATCAAGGCTGCTATAAATTGCTTGATGTTTAAAGCATTTCTGGAAGTAGAAGCTTTTGAATGTGGAAGAGATTTAAATAACAAGCAAAAATAAAAGTGATAAGCATCACATCCCTGTTCAACTGAATTCTATCCAAGGATCATTTCTCTGTTTGCAAGGAAACATCTGATGCATGCTGGGTTTTGATGTGTACCGGCCTTCTGCCTTCTGATTATCACTGACTTAGTCATGCTCCTTGGCTCTGGCTCTCTTGGCTTTGTTCATATTTCCCTGTTTTGGCACCTGCCTATCACCTGGCTGTCTTGTACATCTTTTCAGTTTTGCATTCTTCAAATGAATATTTCAATGCCTGCTTTTGGCTTGTGATATGATTACTGCATCCCTAGATTCTGGTTCTGCCTTAATTCCAATATTTTTGATAAAATTAAATTAAAAATGAACCACTGGGTTTAAAGCCTACGCGTCCCTCGCCACCATTACCAATTTAAAAGAGGAAGAGCACCAATAAGGCAGCAGCTGCTACTGAAGCAGATAATCAAACAATCAGAGGAAACTCAAAACAAGACCAACAGGGAGTTTTAAAAGCAAAGTCACTGGTGCCAACCCTGGATAACATTTTGAGTGACTATTGCCAAATTTAATGGTAGAAGGCAGAGACTCAGATCTCAAGTGCAAGGATTATCAATACCAATAAATAATGAGACTGCTAGTCCCACACCCTGCTAATCAAGAGAAAGATTCTGTAAAAACTTTCCAAGGCCAGTAAGACCATGAGCATCTGAATATAGCAGTGACTCCGAAATCACCAAACCTAATGTAATATTCCTGATAGTGATAAGCAAATTAGATTTATTAATCAGGATGGGCCAAATGTCTGAGCCACTCCTAAATGGGCTTAGAGGTAGGAGAATGATCTACATGATCTGTGACAACACTTTCCCTACAAAATAATTTCAGGTACTAGATGTGTTAAAAAGCCACTTTGCAGTTGTTGGAAAAATTTTAAAATAGACTTTAAGCACAGCTAATGCAGAACAGGCTTTAGCTTTCTTGTTCTGATTCTAATTTCATCTAACCTGTATAAACCATCTGGGGAAGGTATTCAGAGATGAGGACAAAATACTCCTAGGGAGACTGAGTTGAGATGGAACAAGCAAAGTCTTAGTCTTTATCACAGTGTGATCATGATCCAAAAAGAAGATGCCTTGTTGCATATGTTCCTGGAAATTGAACCAAGATCCTGACTCAATGTAAAAGCTGTACTACATGAATAACTAGAAAATTGCTTTAAAGTTTCCCCCTGAGAATTCCTCCCGAGTTCCACAGCCTGGCATCAGAGGTTCACCTTGAGTTGATGCTGCTGAAGCTCTGCAAAGCACACAAGTGCAGCAAGACACGTGGTGATTTCACTCGTTGCTGTAACCATCTGCAACATGGGTAACTGGGGCAACTGCACATTGCCTCCATTCTTTGGGCCCCAAGCTACAAATCAGGCCTTCTAATGGACTGTTTTGAATTATTCAGTATCACTCTGTCACTCAAGCACTTTATTGTCCAATAGCTCTATTTGCCTCTTATCAAAAGTGGTCTCTTGAGTCCTCTGCAACTACACTTTGTTTACATATCCTTTAAAATCTAATTCAAGTTTTCAGTCATACCTGAGTCTTTTTATGGACACCCAAAACCATTGTTATCTGCTATCTACTTCTTTCCTGAACTATGGAATTGAATGGTATCTCTCATCTTTACAATTAATATAAAGGTATTTCCTTCTTCAAATACTTCAAATAAACCCTTTATCTTTTTAATCAGAAATTGGAGTTGGGAAGGACAAGATCTTCTTTTTTAACTTCTTTGTAATTCACTTCAAGACCAATGCAATGATCTCTGCCAAGTAATGTACAAAGATAATTCTCAACACCATATCCACACTGAATAATTTTTTTGTTTGGCACACTCAAAAACATAGTGTGACATGGTCATACTGCCATCAGGACAACCATACCTACAACCTGAAAATAAATACAGGTCAACATAAGTTGTGGCACCAAAATGAGAATGACAGTAAATATGTTTCTCTTCATACCAATGTATAGGTATATATATAAATATATATCCCATTCTGTCATGATAAATTTATATATATATATAGATAGATATATATATATATATATATACACACACACACACACACACACACACTACATACATACAAACACACACTACATACACACACACACAATGTGACTACATATAAAACTGAAAATTTTGTGGGAAACACTTTCAACACCAAGTAACAGTTAAAATAAAATCACAAGCCAGAACGCCAACTCGCTTTAACTAACAATGATCAGGATCGGGCCAATGGGACACCCCGAACGTACTCTGTCCTCCAGCCCCATTCAACTGCAGCCTCACTGTCCTTGGGTTAGGAATATGGCAAAACAGATCCAGCTTCCATTCTGTCATGATAAGAAAAGAAACAAGAGAAGGGTACTTTTTTTCTCAGTAGCCTCAACAGAATTCTCATTTTATTTTATTGCCTCTGATTATCTGCCTATCACTGAACCAATTATTTCAGCAACGGCAAGAGCTGTTCTGATTGACAGGACTAATAAACATGTTTCCTAGAGCTGGTGACAGCCAACTTCAGAGACAACTTGTGCTTTGAAAATGGATGAAGTGTTTCCCCATGGCATAAAGAAGTGTTGCTGTTTAAAAAAAAAAAAAAAAAAAAAAAAAAAAAAAAAAAAAGATGAGCAGGTGGACAATTGTTGGGCAGAATAGACAGTGTGTTATCACCACCGGTAAAAAAAAGTGACCAGTTGTAGATACTTCAATGCATAGATGTTGAAACCATCAAACTCTTCCATTTGTTTAAATTTCTAGAGGATATATCCATGACCCCAATGTGTGAAATTAAAACAGCTCTTTGGAGGACCACAGTTCACACTGAGTATTCCCACTGTGTGATCTATTACGTTTACCAGATCACTCAGTGGTGTGACTGAAATCCTCAGTGTCTACCTGCCTGAGCGTAAGACCAAGTCTGAGCAGAAGGAAAAATACAGATCTAGATGTAATCTTTGTGCAGAATGTGATGCAGTGCTTTGAAGCTTACAGACAATAAAGAGTAAATATAATTTGCCAGTGTATTTCCTTTCCATACCATATCAAAGCAGAATTATAAGACATTACAGATTCTCATTCCCACCTGTTTTCTCAAAAGCACATTTTTCCCACTCTTGTTAATTACATGTTACATCAAAAATATTCAATGAAGGGTTCATTTTGCATCTCGCTTCATTTTTGATTACACTTCTGTATTGTGTCTTAATTACTATAATTCAAATCAAATTGGTGTCACTTTTATTTCTTTAGAAAACAAAATAATATAAACAAATCCTTGCCCTATAAAATGTCAATGGTATTGTGCAAAAACAGCAATAAAAGTATTTATTAGGCACATAGAGGTAAGACAGAAGCTACTTCGGTCTCATGAGAAAAGTCTTCTGCAAGTAATAAAAATGCGACAGCATGATAGCGATTTCACTCAGACGACAGTTGTAAAGGTGAAATCTGGTTGACAAGAGAAGAAAACAAGCAAAAATAAAGAGGAAGAACATTTTAGCACTTACTGCTGAGGGCATGCAAGGGCCTGAATGGTTTTGCTTTCAGCAGGAAAAGAGGAGTTACCTACTTAAAACCTTAAAAACATTAAGGAAGCAAGAGGCATTATGGTAACCTTATGGTAACCTATGGTAACCAAGAGGCATGTTGATAACCTTGTACTCTGTTTTTACATCATGTGCTATGTCTATCCTTGGTTTTGACTGACAGCTTTGTTTTGCCATATTTGACTTTATTCTCTTCCAAAAAAAAAGTAATAAGAACTAAGGAGTAATAAAACCCAAAAAATGTAAATTTTGTTGTAAAAAAGGGAGGAAAAAAAGTGCTCTAAAGGATACAACTGCAAGTGTATTTAGGGGTGTTAAATAGATGAGCATATTAATATTTTTGGTTGGATCATTGAACACAACTGTTTGCAGTCTCACTGTTTAAAGGTCCACTTTGTATGCTTTGATACTGTGACTTGAGCAACTACCTCTAAGATGATAATGTGTAATCTATTAACTGGTGATTTCTTACTTTTTTTTTTTTTTTTTTTTTTGTAGTTCTGTATTACTTGTACCCTTATACTGCTTTGTTTTGTTTTGTTTTTTCTCTTTTTCCTTTTAAATAATTTTTTTAAACTCAAAAAAAAAATTAACAATGGGCTGTACATAGGCAAAGGGTTACTGAAAGCTAAGTATTTGCTAAAGAAATCCAGACAACTCTTGGTCCTCTTCACATTTACAAAAGATATATTTTCTTGTATCCTTTCATCTAATTTTTATTTTGCTCTTTATTTATACTTTGGATTTCTCATACAAGTGAACCCATGTCACATTTAATTTTTTGTTCGTGATTTATTTAATTTAACAAAGGAGCAAAGGAACAGAAAAAGAATTAAAACATAGCATGTATGGGTACCACCCCTCCCACAGACAACTGTAATCATGACATTCTGCAAACATGTACTAATAAAAGTTTTTTTAAAAGATGAGGCAAGAAAAGGTGGTAGCCAGGCACAGTGATACATTCCTGTAACACCAACATGCTAGCAGGCTGAGGCAGGAGCATTGCATGTTGGAGCCCTGCCTGGGCTACTCAGCAATTTAGTGATATTCTAATTCTAAATTTAAGGTGAGGTGGGATCTGGCTCAGGGTGAAGGCCATGGGCTGGATCCATGGTACTGAGTAAAGCAAAGAATCATAGAATGGTGACCTGAAAGAAAGCAGGACTGTTGAGAGATACAAAAGTGTATGTCTATTTGGTCCATTTGGAAGTAGATTTGCACATTGGTGGTGGATTATATTTGATAAAGGGAAAGAAGAAATATAGTTAAGGATTACTCTCATATCATTAGCTTAAGGAATGGGGTGTTTTACCTATTTACTGGAGTGGAAATGAAGACAGGAGGTGAGTGAGAAGGAGCAGCAGCTGAGAATTTCAGTTCAGATCTACACATGTGACACTATTAAGAGTCGCAGGGAGCAGCTCCATGCTCTGGTCATGGGGCAAGGTCAGGTTTGTAAGAAGTGAAATTCAAGGCGAATGGCAGAGAAATGCTATCTATAGGCAGAATTCTAACGGACTTTACCTAAGAAGAATAAATACCAAGAAAGAAGAAGGAGGTAAGGCCAGTGTCGCTGGACAACGCAGCATTTAGAAGCTGAACAGAGGAGGAGCAGGTAGCAAAGCGGACTAAAGACAAGTACCATCAGAGTATGAGAAACTGGCCCAGAAATCAAAAGAAGACTTTGAATAGTCAGTCAATGCTTATGAGAGTTTAAGGGAAGGACAGAGAAATAATCACTGTGTCGTGAATGAGGGTAATCGACACAAGAACAGTCTGAAATGAGGCAGAAGCACCACTATAGTGGGTTTCTAAGAGGATGCTAGGGGATAAAATTGAAACAGCAACCATAGCACACCTTAAAGAATGTTATAGCAATGAAACAGAAAAGAAGAATGCTGTCCTTCAGACTCAACAGAATGTTCTTTAAGATAAGGAGCCTGTGACATGATTTTATAGTGTGATTGGAGAACTGTCTCATAATGGAAGACTGATTATTCTGAACAGAGTGGATAGGAACCAGGCACGAGTCGAGTCCTGGAGTAGGGGGACAGGCTCTGACTCCCAATGCAAAGATCAGCCTTGCATAGGAGGAGCAGGAATACATCCAGTCATTGTGAAATAAGGACACTGCAAATGTGAGTCTAAAGGCAGATAGGCTGGCAAATAGAAATATGGAAAATGTTCTTATGGTTCCTATTAACTCAATAAAGTAGGCAGCAAGTTACAGGAGAGAGTAAGTTGCTGAAACCGAAGAAGCTTGAGGCGAGACAGTAAGACTGCATATTATTTGGAGAGGAGAGGGCATATAAAGAGGGATTTCTGGGGAATGCTGTGAATCCATCTGGTTAGGGAATAAACAGAAACCAAATCACTTTGCTTGATCATTCTCCATCAAAACTTAGCATGCTCCTGGAAGCAGTAAAATTACAGTATTCTGAAGGAGGATTGTAACGGGGAGATATGGGATATGAACAAGCAAGGATTATCAGCTCAGTGATGAACACGGAGGGTCTATCACTGACTATGCAGAGACACAGATACTGATCAGGGAACACTAATCATTCAGAGAAGAGAGAAACTACGCAGCTGGAAAGAAAAGTACACAAGGAGCTAGCCTTTCTTGGTAAGGACTGACATGGATGACTAAATCCATACACTGGAGGAAGTAAGGCTTCCTTGCCTTTCTGCCTATAGACCACAATTGAACCGGAAGGGCATAATGTTTGCTGAGCTCCTCCCCCAGGTTTCTCTCTTGTGCTCCTTTCTCTCATTGCTGAACCTAAGGAAAGTGCATCTGCGGGCTGTCTGCACCCCTGGCCCTACCCCATAGCCTCAGCTGACGTGCAGAGACAAATGCCTCGTCCAAGCTGTCCAGTCCAGTTTTTAAAATTATCTTGATTCAAAATTTTTGAAAATTTATTTCAAAAAGGGTAAGATTAAACAGAACAAAACAGATCATAAGGAAATAATTTTAAGAAACACGGATTTCAAAGCAAATCCACTGGAGATCTTCATTGTCTATCTTATTGTTTCTAGTTTTCTTCCAAATAGTTGTCCCTATCTTCACACACATTGAATACATATTGAACATTATAGAACTAATAAAATCATTACAGGATAATGAAGGCGTTTTAGGTCTTCAAGGCCTGACATTAGGAAAGTCAATAATGACCACGATAATGTCGCTTGTTCTCTTCGTAGTAGCTGTCCTTATTTTTATGTATGCTGAAATTGAACATAAGAGACTAGACTAGTATCACTCTGAACAGTGAATGATAGTATTGTTAGATTTTATATCATAATGCTACAGAATTAGCACTGGGTTTCTTAGTGTGTCTTCTTCTTTAGAGTATCTGTTCATTACATCGTGCATTATATAATCTGTTCCCATAAGCTGTTTAGAAATTCTCCCCATGTGTGAATCTCACATGTATATCTATCATTTCTGTATTACAGGGAAAAACAGATCATAACAAGACAACAAAACAAATTCCTAGAAAAACATGAAATGAAAAAGACATATAAAACCGCAATATTACGCGATCTACAGTAGTTACTATGCTTTTTATTGTTATTTTCAATAAAATTGTCCACGACATCAGGCATAATATAATTGAACATAACATTACATAGCTATTTTAATAAAAACACAACTTTGGAGACATTGTAGGACTTCAAATGCAGTTAATAATCAAACCAGAATGGGTATCTTATTACATCTTGTCATCTTCAGAGTAGTTGCCTCTACTCTTAGACTTGATACTATCAAACATACGAAATTTGAATAGAATCAGTCAAGTCAAAACAGCAGTCTAACAAACCAGCTTCAAATAAGATCAATCATAGTAAGACAATGTAAGTAATACAAGGCTTCAGTTTAAGTTCATAGGAAATTAAGGATAGTTACTGTGAATAGCCAGCTATTTCGGGGCTAGCTATCTGTGCCCTCAAATATAGTATGAGTAGACAGACTGGAACAAAATAAAATCAAGCTAAACAGAGTGATTAAGACTATTGTGTCTTTTAAATCCTGATATACTATTAACAATGTCCTCAGACTTCCTCTTTTAGGCAATTCCTCACCTTTCCCCTTCTCAGGATGCTTTGTATATTTTGGGTCCCACTAGCTCCTTTAGTTTTTAGATTAGGGGGCCAAACTGTTATCTATCTGAGTATTGCTGAACCTTTTTACACCTGAGTTTGATCTTGAGCTGTACTCCTTTACTTACTAAAGCCACAAGGTTTTCCTTCCTTCCAGCTGTGTAGCTCTATACTGCACAAAAGTCTCATAACTTTCCAACCTATCTGCAGCTGCTGGACGAGTTGTCCATATTTCTCTCTGGTTCCGTGTCATATAGAACATCGTTTTCTCATATTTGACTTTCAGTTTATTAACCCTCTTTTAGGTTGAGTATATTTCCTGCTCAGAGCATCTCAAGGGATCCTGCCTCCTAATCTACTCTGCCTGTTAGTTAGTGTATCAAGAGTTAGTGTACTCTGCCTTTTTGTTAGTGTATCAAGGCTATTTATATTAAAGGGTATAGCCTACCTTCTCTGCCTCATCTCTTCTATTCTATTTTTCTGCTATTATTTGTCCACTTTTCTCCTTCATTCCACTGTCTTCCCCATTCATTGAGGCCTCTCTGCCACTGTTGCTGGAATCCTGGTATTGTTTTCTCTCTCTCTAAAATGTTCTTCAGTATTTTTTGTAGGGTTGGATTGGTGGCCATGACTCCCACCAATTCCTTGTCTTGGAAACATCTTATTTCACCATTAATTTTGAGAGAGAGTTTTTCAAGATACATCAATCGGGTTGGAGGTTATTTTCTTTCAGGGCTTGGTCTATTTCCCCTTAATCTCTTCTTGATTTGAGAGTCTGTGTTGATAAGTCTGCCATTATTCTGATAATTTTTCCTTTGTAGGTGATCTGCTTCTTTTCTCTGGCTGCTTTTAATATTCTGTTCTTGTGGTGGATTGCTGGAAGCTTGATTATTATATGTCTGGGTGTAGATCTGTTTTGGTTGTAGTTGGTTGGAGTTCTGTATGCCTCATTTATCTGGATATCATTTCTTTTTCCTATGCTTGGGAAGTTTTCCTTAATTATTTCTGTGAATAGTCTTTGTAATTCATTTGTGGTTACTCCTGCTTCTTCGCTCACTTTTTTTATTAAGTTATAGATCCTCTTGTCATCTTCTAGCCTTTGAATTGTTTCTTCCTGGTTCCTTGTTATATTTAAGAGATCTTTTTTACATGATCACACATTATAAATCTCTCTTCAAGTTTCAAAAGGTTAGCTTTAGTTTCTATCAAGGCATTTTTCTTAGCTTTCTTTTTTTTTTTTTTTTCTTTTTGTCTTTTTCAGTTTTTATCGGTACCAGGGATTGAACTCACGACTGCCTGCTTGCAAGGCAGGCGCTTATGCTGCTGAACTAAATCCCCAGCCCCTATTTTTCCAGCTTTCAATGGAGTTTTTAGTTCCCTGATAATCTCTTTGGATCTCTTTCATGTGTTCTAGATTTTGTTTATATTCTTCACCAAAGTTTCTCTTCCTTTTCTGGGTTCCTCCATTCTTCCATCTGTGTTTTCTTGGGAGAAGCTTAGCATTTCTTTAATTAATCTTTTTATATCTTGCCTCACTTGGATTAGAATTTCAGTTTTAAGTTCATCTATGAGGTCACGAAAGTATTTCTTTATGTCCACTGATGTTGTGGCCAAAATTGCATGATTGCTGCACTGGTTCTCTTCTGTATTTACTTCTCTTGGACTTATTTTCCCAGGGTCAGTGGCTGGAAGTTTTCTTTTATTTCTTTCTCTTGTCATGTTTCTGTTTTCATTCAGACAGGTGTATGGTGGAGGTCTCAGGCCCTTTCCGTATTGCTTATGGTTTTTCCAAAGCATGCTGGCTGGGGCCTTGCTGCCCTCTCCAATTTGCTGTTATCTGATGTGCATGCATGGACTGTGAGCTAACCGTTCTTCTCTGAGCCAGTCAACTGGCAAGTGCCTTCAGCAACTTAGGCTGTGCTGTGGCGGATGTCACAAGGTCAGGACAGTTCCATCCCTGGCTATTGGGTCCTGACCAAGCTGATCCCACCAGTCCTTGCTGGGCCAGGGGCAGCTGACCTATACACCACTGCAGCACTGGGCTCTGCACCACTCCAAGATGTCTTTCAGTCAGCGACATCCATGGTGTGACCCAATTTCTAGCACACACCACAAACTATTACAGTTCTCCACCTTGGCTCCATGCCACGATGCACCGCATCCTTTGGCCAAGGGCCCAGGACTCACCAACTCCCATTATCGGATGCAGTGGCTTCAGGGCAACCTTGAATCGCCCAGCTCCACGGGCACTCCCAGCACAGCGTGTACCAGTCTCAGTGAGCAGCGTGTACCGGTCTCAGCCCTCCACTCATGTTTTCCTTCCTCTTCCTATTTTTCTTTTTCCTTCGTTTTCCTCCTGGATTCATGAAAGTCCCTCTCCACTCATCGGGCCCTCTTCATGTTGTCAAATTCCCGCACGTCTCAGCTGTTTTTATCAGAGAGGCTCTCTACCCAGCTATCTAGCAAGCTGCCATCTTCTCTAATCTCTCCTGCCCAGTCCATTTGGTACTGGTTATTTGATTCAGGATTAAACAACACTCGTCTGTCTCTGCTCACCATTCTTTCTAGATCTGTAGACTTGGGAGCTGAAGACTTGGGGAAAATGCCAAGAAAAGGAGTGATGAAGTTGTGCCTTGAAAAAGAGAGCTTTCTGTAAATCTGCTTTGATTCTTGAGAGCCCTTAACGCACAGGAATAGGAAAGAAGGCTGGAGAAGTTGAGATTTACCTCTGCTCCCCAATCTAGATTCTAGGGGAAAAAACTGATTTCTTTACAGTAAGACTTTGGAACTTTGAGAATATTTTCATAATTGATAAACAAAAATACTTTCTATGGATTAAAGTGAACTGTGTATAAGCAATGGCAATAATTTTCTAAAAATCATAAGACAATATGAGGAAACAGTAGTTCAGTGTAGAATGCTATGTAGTTAGAAACCAGGTATGAGGAAAAAAGCAGATAGAAACTGTGATTTCATACAGAGACACTTTCCTCTGCTGTATTCAGCTGAGTGATTTCACCAGCTCCTGATTTAGAAGAACAATGCACAGCAGCATTCCTATGAGTGACAGGGAGGTTTGCCAAACTCTCTCGTAATATAAATTACTAAGAAAAGTGTATATGTTTACCTCATAGTGTAAGTTCATTAAGCTTCTAACTTTCTGTTATCTTACATTTCCAAACCTACGATTCTTCCAGAGAGTGTAAAAGATAAATAACTCAACTGAACTATGAGACACAATTCTTATACTCAGTATGGGTAAAATGAGGTAATCAGTACACTTGGAAAAATAATGATAAACTTCCCTAATATGGGTCTGGATGAGTTACAAGTAGCATCACAATGAAATATTAGGCTAATGCTGGCATCCTGCAATTCAGGGGGAAACAGGACCATGGTCTCCATTGCTGCCAAGATGCAGTGTGAACTGCAACTTGCACTTTCTAACCTTGTGGTCCCTAGGGATCCACAGTGTCTCCACTGGCCAGGCCTCCTTCCCCTTGAGTGTACCACTCCTCTCCAAGGACACAAATGATAAGGCTGACTCAGGGGAAAATCCAGGGCAGGAATCAAAATGGCTATTTTATTCCTATACTGCATTTCATTGTTTTTATGTTAAGTCCTGTAAGGACTTGGGAAATTATAAAAATTTTTAGATTCAGTTTATCTCTATGTGAATTTAACTAGTTATGCTCAAATATTATTTTGTGATTTTAAAGTTTGTAGCATGAAAATCATCACAGATTTTCAATTTCCTTAACTTATAGTTGGGAATAAAAGTAGTTGCCTTCTGTCTAACTCAGAGTCATGTGAAATCAATCAGAGTAAACTTTCCAAACAAGAAGTAGCATTAAACTAAAACCAGAAAAATAAACTTTTATATTTCTATTTTAACTATTCAATGCTATATACAAGCCTGAAAAAAAAATCTTCTAGTCAACTGAAAAATCTATGCAAGCAAATAAGTAATAAATGTGAAGAGCACGGTATTGATTCCATTTAATTTAACAAACACTTATTGAGTAATTACTATACACTGATCCATGCAGTAGGTACAAACTATGGCATGGTCTCAGATTTGAGGTGTTTGCAACCTTCGAGGGAAGGAAGAGTTTTATAAGAAAAGCATACAAATCAAATGGTATGAATAATTCAAACAATAAAAAAATAAGCTAGTAAGTGTATTTGCTAGCAATAACCTAGTAAATAATAAAGTATTATATGGATATGTTCATTTACATGTGTCAGCAAACGTACGCGCCCAGGTGAACACAGAGAATGCTAAAATGTTGGTGGGTAGTAAGCAGATGTCATAGCTAGGGAGTCACATATAGTGCTCTGAGGAGGTTCCACTTGCAAAGGATGTAGATAGAGTGGCAGGGGTGTTGAAGGAAGCTGCAGAGGAGTAGTGCTCCAGGCACAGCGGACACCAGGCTGCTGGTTCCAAGCCAGCTTGCCGTACAAGGGAAACCATGGGAAAGTAGTGTGGTAGAGGAAAGATGACTGAGATGGACAATGCCAGATAAGGTCAAAGAAGGAACTCATGTCTGAAAAGTGTGAGTCTGCACACTAACAGTAAGGACTGCATCCTGAGTGGGACAGATCACCGAGTGGTTCTGAGCAGATTCCTACATGAGCAGACGTATGCTTTTAAGCTGCTTCGTGCAGAGTTGATGTGACCAGGCTGGTGCAGAAAGGGGAGATTGCATCAGAGCTCAGCTGACAATGCAGAGAGGATGTGTGTTAGGATCAGGGTCGCAACGCCATAGAACTTGTAAGACTGGAGATGTTTTGAAAACAAATCTTATAGAATTGACAGTTATGGGGGCTGGGGATTTAGCTCAGTGGCATAAGCGCCTGCAAGCAGGCAGTTGTGAGTTTGATCCCCGGTACCGATAAAAAGGAAAAAGACCAAAAAAAAAAAAAAAAAAAAATTAAGAAAAATTATAATTGACAGTTATATATAAAGTAAAAGAAAGAGAAGGACCAAGGACAGTTTGTTTTAAGTATGAAAAGTTCTTTGAAATGTGGTGCTTGGAACTGCACAGAAAAAGAAATTTTGTAAGAAAATCATTGAGGGCTATTTGGGGGACATATGTCAGAATTCTGCTTGGGGCATATTCCTGTCAAGACACCTGTTCAGCATTCAGTAGTTGATATCATGCATGCAACTAAATTTTCATGTATAAGGCTCAAAAGTGAGGTCAGGGCAGAGGCAAACTGGATCATAATCAGCAAATGCATTGTATTTAAAGTCATGAATCTGAATGAAATCTCCTAGAGAGTGGAGAATGAAAGCAAAGATTGAGGAAAACATCACATTTGAAGCAGAGGTAATCTAAGAGTACTGTAGGAGTCTTATCACAGACAAAAGTGTGGTCTATGAAGCTTAATAAATCAGAGATAAGGGAGATAAAGTACTCATATATACACAAACATGCAAACATATGCAAATACACACATTAACCATTCCCTATTGTCTTACCAGTGCAAAAAGTTATCTTGTTTTGTATCATCCTTTGCTGAGATTTTTTCACAGAACTCTGAAACAATGATACCAAAGAGAGCCTTATACTACTCAGGTATATACCAAGCGCTTGGTCATCAGTGACAAACATATCCTATGGTGAGTAGAGATACAAGACACAGATCACTCAGGAGCGTAACATTGGTGTTGTGAAAAGACCACGAAGAAGGGTGTGATAAATATTTTATGAGTGAAGTAGAGAATGAATAGATGCATTTTGCATCTAATCTCTATAGCAAAATTTATGTTTATGAGTCACTAGTGGAAAAAGGATCCAAAGCTTCCACATACTCGTTCAAGTTCTTTAGGAGTATTGGTGGAGTGGTACTTTCTCTTTTGGGGGAACAAATGAATCACAAAATCACACAGGAAAAAAAGAACGCTGTATGTTTTCCTGACAGGTTCCCCAAGATTCAGTGCATTTAAATAAAAGCAACAAGACATTACAAAGTCATCCAATCTTGCTGTTTGAAACAAAATATTCAATAATTTGCCCCAACATAACTAGCTAAAAATAATCAGACAGCATTGTGCTTGTTATTGATAGTTTCAAAAGATCATTCCACAAAGGAAATAGCAAACTAAACTAAAAGAACTTGTAACGCAAGAGTTCAGGCTTACAAATCATATCATTGATCATTGTCTTGTTTATTGAATTCTACTTTCCCTCAAGATGATTCCATTTCTTTTTCATATTTCTTCAGAATAGATTTGTACTTCTTACAGCCAAACAGAAATTCCTCTTATTAATAATGACATGATAGCAGTTATTTAACAGGATATACCAAGTCTTAGGGTTTTAATAGGATGGTACAGCATCACTTTTACCCCACATGGCAAACCTCTAACAGAGAAGTTATTATGACATCCATATGGATGCATCTTTAGCCATGACATTCACCCAGGTTAATACAGCTACAGTGAAGGAGCTGTACCTAAGGTCTGTATGATTCCAAAGTTCCAATTTTCAGCATTACATTAACAAAATTACCCTGAAATTTTCTAGTCTCTGCCAGAGGAAGTTTTACAGTATACTATTAATGGGTCTCCAGCTCCAATCAGCCTTTATTTGAATATCTCCTCATTGCTTATCTGTGAAAATTAAAATAATAAATAGTTCATTTATTTTGGGGCTATTATGAGAAATCCAGACAAACAGACAGTTGTTTGCCTCTATTTTATATAAAAGAGAATATAAAAACAGGGAAGAGAGTTCCCTGCTTGTAGCTAAAGAAGCATGCCTCCTAAGTCAAGTATCTTGCTTTATGCACAGCTCACTGGGCACTTCCAAGAGGACCACAACGTCCCTGAGTACTAGAACCTGCACATTTCAGTATGAGGCACACGCTGGCAGCACATTAGCATCTGCAGTGTGTGGTCCCCCAACATTGTTTAGGTTAAACTGCTTTCCCAAGGCCAAATTAAATGGGGTTTCTTGAGAGGACTATTTTAGATGAGGATACTTAAAGGAATCCATGGTGCTCTCACTGATGAAGTCATCCCTTTTAGATAACAGATATTTTTCTCAAGGCAACTAGAATAGAAAAACTCTGCATTGTGCAGTTGTGTGCATGAGAAAGAGAGAGAGGGAGAGAGAGAAAGAGAGAGAGAGAGAACTAGTACAAACCAAAAGAATGAGAAGAAAAGAAATCTTCATCTACCTTCTCAGTTTGGCAGCTCTCACCCTTGATATTAATTTTCAAAAAAATAATCGCATGTAGCTAAATAAGCAACTAGTTATTATGATAATGAATGTGACAAATGGAGCTTATGACATACAGCATATTTTTGAAGATTCTTGTGTGTGTTGCACACACACACAAACAACTATACAAAAAGCTGATCCATAGTAGACCAGAAAGAGGCCAACATTTTCAATGTAGTTTCAGCAACTGAAACTGTGGGAATCAGGCATATCTGGCTGCCAGTTGTAAGCCTGGTTGTCGAGTGACCTTGGCCAAGTATTTTCTAGGATAAGTTTCAGTGTCTTCTTCAATAGAAAGAATAGTCGCAGGCCCACTTCACAAGGCTGCCCATCAGTTTGCAGTGATAATGTGAGCACAAGGCCGACATTCATTAAAAACCCACCACATGTTTATGATGGAGGTGGTGCTACCAAAGGATTCAGTGATCAATAAATGTTGGTGGTTATTAGGGTTTAGGAAGTGGGGTGAATGCAGTGAATCATCATCATACCCCAATAAGAGTAACTATTTCTGCTTTATAAAAAAAAAATAAGAAGAAGAAGACAGAAGCACAAAGAAGTAAACTGACATAAATATACAACTGCATGCCCCTCTGCCCTGGGACCAGCTGACTACGGAATCATCTACAAACAAGGAGCCAAAATAAACTTTCCCACCTTTAACTTGTGGCTCTCAGGCATTTCATCTCAGCAACAAGAAAATAACTAAGATACCTACAGCTGAATTAAAGTATATGGTCATGTGTAAATGCTGTGTGCAGTTCATGTGTAAATACTGTATCATTTTCCAAGAGGGACTTGAGCACCTGCAAATTTTGCTATTCAAGGGGAATCCTGAAACCAAACACCCTTGAAAACTAAGGGGCGACCTACACAACTGAGTAAGCCTGTACACAATGGAAATTGGATGAGCTATTAAAGAAATAAAATAACAATAAAAATTCTATTGAGGAAAAGTCACCTGATTAGACTAACCCTCCATTTTGGGAGAATACACTCTTGCCTAGCAGGTGATTGAATGACCATAACTTTCTTATGATTGAAAAGTAGTTCAAAGATTTCTGTACAGAAAGCAATATTATGTGAGTTGCAGGAAAGTTCTCCCCACAAATGTGTATGTACCTCTGAGGTTTCTTTCAAAAGAGAAGGACGTGCAGCCCACGGCCTATCAATTGTACAGATGTGTGCATTTTTACATGAAATCACATGAAGTTATTCTTCCGCAGTGATTTCCTAGTACCTGTAACAGTGTGAACCCACAACGGCTGTTAGTAACTAGACCTCAAGATAAAATGCTGAGATAGAAGACTGTCCTGGATTTCAACAGAAGGAAGACTCAGAGAAGGAGTGACTTTTGGGAGAAAGACCACTGACTACAGGTGTGTTCAAAGAGGGAAGCAAAACCATGAGGCTAAACCTGGGTGGCTTTGTAGCTTCACAAAGCTTGAAAAGCCAAGGAAATGTTTTTTTCCCCCCTGGGGGCTCTGGAAGGGACACAGTCCTTACCACACTTTGATTCAGCCTATTGGACCCTCTCCAGCCTTTGAAACTCTTAAGATAATGCATTCATGCTGTATTAAGCCACCAAGCTTATGGTAATTTATTCCCACAGCAATAAGAAACCAATACAGAACAATCTGCAGAACCAAAGTCTCCGTGGCTCGGAAGCTAGTGAGCACCAGAGAACATCTTGAAGATCAAGGGGTTCAGCAACCTCTCCACAGAGTGACTCTTCTTAAAGCATCTTCCTTCTGGTCACCTCATTTCTCTTAAAACCTTTCAGTGGTTTCCTAAGTCCCCGAGTTCCCAAATCATCTCAAAAACACTACTCTAAGACTCCAACTGTGTATTTATAGAACATTAATAATCCTCTTTAGCTTTTAATTTCAATTTCTATAAAATAAGGCCAACAAATATATGTGTTTAAGTTTTTGTGGTAGGAAGATGAAGTTATAATTAAGCAAGAATTTTACAGCTTAGGATGGGCATGGTGGTGCACACTTTTAATCTCTGCACTCAGGAAGCTGAGGCAGAAGGGTCCATGTGAGTTCAAAGCCAGCCTGGGCTACAAAATGTAAGGCCACTCTGGACTGAATAGTGAAAATATATTTAAAAATAATCATATAGCCTAATATATTTTCTCATTCAAAGCAACTGTTTAGAGAAAACATGACTCCATACTTGACCTTCTGTTGAACTATCAAGATCAGTAATGAAGATCAGCCTCTGGCCTTAAGAAACCTGCAGAGCCAAACCATACAAGAGCTCAGTCAATGCAGAGTCTCCAGTGCTGACTCTTAGTAAGCTCTCAGGAAGGCTGACAATGTGATTCTGACATAAGGTAACTGTCAGAATCCCTGGCACTGATAAGTTAGCTAATAAACACCTGTTAGGCTGCTCAGTACATTTTAAGACAAAATTAAGTAGGCTATTTATATTCGAAGTTGGTAGGTAAATATATAGGGTTTTTTGTTTCTCTTCATCACTATGCTTAACTCACCTGAGGCCAATTATTGGAATTTGCTACAATATTACCGGAGTGATGTTCCAGGGGACATAAATCCCAGCATGATGGGAATTATCTGCTCAAAACCTTTGGGAAGAGCCCCGATCTAGGTGTAGGATATTATTAATTATCTTTCCTGGTAACTGATATTATAGAAACGTGTGAATGCACAATCAATATGCTAAAGTTCAAGTTAATGATCTGTGGCAGCTTGCCCTGTATGTCACATTGACAAAGGGACATTTAGCAAATGCAAAGAAATTTCCCGGGAAACAGAAGAGTTTTACTTTGCTTCTGTCTGATTTTTTTCAATGTTTGAGTCTCTTAGCAAAATCAAGATGCATTCTCTAGAGGCTGCTACAGGTAAATAGGGGTACAAACAGAGTGATACACTGTTGCCTAAGTAAATCACGCCAACCTTGAAGCCTGAGTAAGGTAGTGGAGCCAGTGGACTTTTCCTAAAGACAAGATTAAAGCACAGTTCAGGGAAAAGTCAGAGAATTGAGTTCTTCATATTTGAAGGCAACATATATTTACAGGAAATGAAATCTTGGTTAAAATATTTTTTAATCCTATCTGAGTGTTCTCTATAAACTAGAAAGATCTTTCTTGATTTACTTGGTTCAATTTCTAGGCCCCCTCCTGTGCTAATGGCAAACAATCAATCATCAAAGCTGTAATCAGATTTTGCAGAAGGCCACTGGCATCATTTTCAATCATTTAAACTTTGCCAGTCTGCCTCCCTTCTTTCTGAATCACGGAGATTAATGTGAAAAGGTTTTTAAATGCATTTCAGAAAAATTAGCAAATTATGACTGCTTATTTTTTAATTCACAGCTCATAACTTTATGAAGCATTTTGCAGTTTCTGTTATGGCTGCTCACAGCATTATTACTCTGAGGAAGAAAAATAGTAAAGGCCTCCTCTATTTAACAATGGGGTGGTTCTTTGAACAAACAGTGCATGTGTTTCCCATAGAATGCTTTGCAAAAAGATGCTCCTGATATTTTCCTGAGTAAATAGCACCCCATTTAGGCTTCGGATCAAAGAACAATATAAAAATGTTTGAGTTTTGCTTTTAGGCTGGTCACCTTTCCAAACCTTTCACAGCCTTTTCAGCCTCAAAATTTAATTTCAATTTGACAGGGGAAAGTTTTGGGTTTTCAAACAAAAGTAGCTTTGGTCACTTTAACGTTTGTTGCATGGATCCACATAGTCAGTTCTGTGTCAATCCTATGCCATCTTTTGTCCTCATAACCTAGAAGTATGACTTCAAGCCGAGCATTGTGATGTGTCCTGCTTTACTCTTGTTACCTGGGGCTGCTTTTGTCTTTCTGGGTCTCTTCTTGTTCCATTTGAGTTTTAGAGTTGTTTTCTCTAGTTCTGTGATTAGGCTTACATGAAACCTACCTGTTAGTTTTGGAAATATGTCCATTCTCACAACATTAATTCTGCTGATCCTGTAACAGAGGACATCTTTCCATTTTCTGATGTCAACTCTCATTTTCCAGAGTGCTGTAAATTGCTTTGTAGAAATTCTTCACTTCCTTGGTCAAGTTAAGATCCACATATTTAATTTTCTTTGATGTTATTGTGAATTGTATGGTTTTACTAATTTCTTTCTGAGTGATTTCATTATTGATATACAGGAACGCTTCATTTTTATTGATTTTGTATTCTCCTACATGGCTGAATTTGGCCAATAATTCTAGGAAAACTTTGATGGAAGATTCGGGGTCTTCTATGCAGAGGATCACATCATCCACAGATTTCTTCATGACGTGTGCACATTGCTTTTGTTTCTTCCTCTGGCCTGATGCCCCTGGCTAATAGCTGAGTATTATACTGAATGGAAACTGTGACCAGGGCATCTTTTCCTTGTTCCTGATTTTACAGAATAAGCTTTCAGTTTTACCTCACTTTATTCAGTGTTGCCTGTTGGTTTGTCCTAAAAGGCTTTTATCAGATTGCGATAAAGTTCTTCTATACTTATTTTCTTCAGGGTTTTTAACATGAATGGGTGTTGGATTTTCTCAAAGCTTCTTTTCCTGTATCTATTGGCATGATCTTGAGGTTTTTGTCCTTAGAAAGAATCTCAGACCCATTCAGTTATTTGATATTTGACAAAAGGCCCAAAAATATACACTGGAGGGAACAGTCTGTCTAGCAGCAGTGCTGGAAAACTGGCTCTGCATGTGCAGAATATCTAAGCCATCCACATATCCTTCACAGTGAACTAAATTAAAATCAAAATGGGTCAAAAAACTAAGTGTGAAAACAGAAACAACCTACTGAAACTTAAAATAGGTGAAACTCATGAAGTCATTGGGGTAAGCAAGGACTTTCTGAACAAAACTTCAATGCACAAGAAATAACAGCTAGAATCTACAAGCAGGACAAAATTTAAAGGCTTCTACACAGCAAAGCAAACAACCACAGAGTGAAGACACAACTGACACAATGGGAAACAATGTGTCAGTTACTCTTCAGGCTAATATCCAGAACAGGTAACACATTCAAAACTTTAGACTCACTAAAACAAGATACCCAATCAACAAATGGGAGAGTGAAATGAATAGACACTTTCCGGAGGACATACAAATGGTCAATAAAAACCTGAAAAACTTTCAACATCTCTGACCTTTAGAGAAATGCAAATTAAAATAACACTGAGATTCCATTTTACTGCAGAAAAACGATTACCATCAAGAAATCAGATACCAACAATCATGGAAGAGGCTGTGGTAGAAAAGGAACCCTTCTGCCTTATTGCTGAAAATGTAAAATACCATGGCCACTATAGAAAGCATTACGGAAAATTCTCAAAAAACAAGAAAATAGAAATTCTGTTAGACCCAACTTTTCCCTTTCCAGGTGTCTTCACAAAAGAACTAAATGTGTCATGTTTCAGAGCTATGCACATAGTTACATGACTCTTTACTCCAATGTATGTTTGTGGCCCTTTTTTCAAAGATCAAATAACTGAATGAGTCTGAGATTCTTTCTAAGGACAAAATACACATGATCATAGCAATAGATACAATAAAAACATTTAAGAAAATTCAACATTCAGTCATGTGTATAGAAACACAATTAATAAATCTTGGAAGCAGCCTGTATGTACACAGAAGACAAATTAATAAAGACAATGTGGCAGCAATAAAAGTGCAATACTACTTGGCTATAAACAAGATAAATTTGAGCCAGCACAGGCAGGGACATGCAACCACATCTGTCCCTGCATGCCCGCCACTGCCACCAGAAAGCTTCCTTCCTCTGGGAAACCAGTGCTGTACACCTGCAGGCCACCACTGAAGGCTCTTGTTTCCTTCAGGCAGCCAGCACCCACTGTGAGAATCAGACAAACACACGCCTGTGTGCCTGTCACCATTACAGAAGTCCCAGTGTAGGCTCACAGGCTGAGAGAAGAAGCAGCCCCATGACTAGGCACCTTTGCCATCAGGGAAGTCTCAGTGCAGCTGCAGAGGTCTGGAGAAGCCTGCTCCACACCCTACTATCTCCCTGGGAGCCTGGGGTCAGAGGAAACCCAGGTGTTTGTCCCATTCCACTACACTGCAGAGAGGTAGCCAATATGGGAAGTCCCTGGGACCCCACAACTGGCTTGTCAAGAGGAACACAGGAGAATGTCAGTACAAAGGAGCAAAGTGCAATGTCAGACCTCCATCCTGCACAGAACAAGGCTGGGAGGTACAATCATGGAAAAAAATGCAAGTCACGTACCTGAAGTCTCTGAGAGGATAGTAACTGAAGTAAAGAAACAACTTTGTGAGACTATGAATGTAATCAAATCAGAAATAATGTCTCAGGTTAAAAAAATAAAAAACGTAATGAAAGAATTGCTCAGCACATCTGAAGAAGACATAGATTAAAAAAAAAGAGGATCATAGGAAAATGATGTAAACCTTGAATGAACATTACAGGAAGGAATTACAATGAATGAAACAGATTCAGAGAGATCCAGGAAGTTAAAAACTCCACAGCAAGCTGGCAAAACTGCATGAAAGAGACTAAAGATAGTCTTTTAAACCTTGAAGACAAGATTGCAGCTTGCTATCATGAAAGGAAAGATTTCTTAAAGATAGCAATGAACCAGGAAAGAACAATTCAATGGCTGTAAGACAACACAATGAAAATAATTTAAGAGTAAAAAGTGTCAATGAAAAAGCAGGGATCAACACAAATGACATAAAAAGTAACAGCAGAAAATTTCCAAAGCGTTGGAATACGTGAGGTATATACACCTCCAGTTAATCATAAACAAAATAAATCTATACCCAGACATATAATAATCAAGATCCCAGAAATTCATCACAAGGAAAGAATATTAAAAGCTGTTAGAGAAAAGAAACAGATCACCTATAAAGGAAAACCAATCAGAATCATGACAGACTTTTCACACAAACCATCCAGTCAAGAAAAGGTTGCAGTGTAGTGTTTCAAAACCTGAAACAAAACAACTTCCAACCCAAACTGATATACCCTGAAAAATTATCTTTCAAAATTAATGAAGAAACAAGATATTTCCATGACAAAGAACAACTGAAGGAATTCATGACCACCAAACCAACTCTACAAAGAGTGCTGAAGGACATTCTAGAGAGAGATAAAAATGACCACAGCTCCAAGGAACAGCCACAAAGGGGATCACCAAGTTGGGCAAGCAATTTAGGGAAGGGAAAAGTAGGGAGCCAACACCAGGAAAATGGTAAGACAAAGAAAAGCCAGTGCATGTGGGCCATAGCCATTAATGTAGATGACCTCAATTCACCAATAAAAAGAAAGAGGCAGAGTAGATCAGGAGATAGTATCCATCAATATGTTTTATACATGAAACACATTTAACTTAAAAAGAAATTCATAGACTGAAATTTAAAGGAGAGAAAATAATGCTCCACGTGACAGGGAACCAGAAAAAAAGAAAGATTAGCTTGCGCAGCAGAATGGATAAGAAAAATATGGCATTTTTATACAATGGAAAGCTACCCTTATATAAGAAGGATAATCTCAAGGCTTTTGTCAGTCAATAGGTACAACTTGAGATCATGCTTATGGGTGAAATAGCTCAGAGTCTCATGGGTAAACATCATGTGGTCTCCCTAGTATAAAATACTGAAGGAGTTAGTGGAATCCAAAATACACAATAAATATTGTGAAAGTGAAAGTGGAGGAAATATCTAAAAAGGGAAGTTGGTAGCCATTGTTAATTTCCTATCTTGTTTCATTTTTAATGGTCTTTTAATGTTTAGTTTTGTTCTATTGTGTTTTGTTTGATTTTTTTATGTCAGATGGTATAAGGTAGCTACTTTGAAGATAACAAGAGGCATATGGTAGCCATTGTTGATTTCTTGTTATCTTGCTTTGAAGTCCTGTATCACATTCACTGCTTTTCTTTGATTGACTCTCTTCTGTTTTATGTTGTTTGGTTCTATTCTCTTCTAAAAAAAAGAAAAAGAAGGAAAGTTTGATTTTCAGATAAAAAAATAGAAAACAAAAGATGGATAGATAGATAGACAGACAGATAGATAGGTCTTATACACATGCACCATGCTCTGGCAGGCTGGAGATCCAATAAGATCTGCTGCTGAAGTTTAAGCTGTGAAGGATTTCTGTTCATCCAACTGCTTCTTACTGGAGAAAATCAGTCTTCATATTCTGTTCAAGCCTTGAATTGATCAGAATCACCTTATGCCCATTGGAGAAGGCAAATAATTTTAATCATATTCTACTAAAATAAATGCTAATATCATCCAAGCACACACTCACAGAATCATCCAGAACAATGTCTGACCACATAGTTGGGCAGAATCACTCACCCAAGCCAATATAAAAATTTAACTCCACCAGTTGCTATATTGTTTTTTCATCTTCTGTCTGGTTCCTTCTAGGAACAAAAATTTTACAAATGTCGTCTTTATGATTAACATTGACAGTTTTAACATAGATAGTTTCCAAAGTGTGAGGTGTAGATACAATTTAAAGTTATTTTTAAACAGTTGGGCACTTGCTTCAGCATCACATGCTGAACACGATCAGTTGACACATAAAGATATCCAGGTGGTAATCTGAATTCTGTCAAAATGATTACAGTAAGAGTTTGTAGGTTGTCAGGGACATTATCCTATCCAAGTAGGCCCAGTGGGAGCACAAATGTCCTTACACGGTCAGGGGAAAGGGTCATGGCCAGAGATTATATTATGTCAGAAGAATATGAAGGCATACCAACCATCAACCAACAAAAGTAGCATCTTCCAGCAGCTGGAAAGGCAAAACGATCAAACAAACAAACAAAAAGCAGATTTCTAACATTCAGCAGTATTGCCCTACATGTTGGATGACAGAGTTGACCTCCAGGATGGAAGAGAATTAATGCCTGCTATGTTAAACCATGAAGTTTGTAGTAACTTGTTATAGAAGCAGTAAGAAACTAATACATATAATGTGTTGAATAATTTACCATTTTCCTCACTGACTTAATATTCAGCACATATTGTAGCTGTTTCATGCATAAAATTTAGTAAATGACACACTTATACATTTTAGTCTTAAGTCATGTTCCCTGTAGCTCTGCAATGTTCCCTTATAGATTAAAATACATGTCATCAGCCTAAATACTGGCCTTTGGGCCTCAAATGAAGCATCCGCAGGGACTTGAATTTTGAATGAGACGATCAGTTTGATAACCAGGGAAACTTCAGATTTCTTTCTGTCTTTCAGGAACAAAGCTTGAGTTCCAAAGTCACATTTATAATCTGCTTAAAATGAAGTATATTTGGTCTATTACAGTGAGGCAAAGTGTGAGAAAAAGCACGCCATGCATTCCTTAGCTACCACCTGGTTCCCACTGCAGTGTTTCTCATCAGAGTCTCAACAGTAGTTTCTTAATTGCTTTCAGTTTTCTTTTATCCACTTACCAATCTATTCTCTGTGCAAATGCTAAAACTCTTTAATGGTACCTACATCACTGGGAGTAAAAGCTAATGCCTCCATGATCCAATCCCTCATCCCGAGCCTATCGCATACCCTCCCACTTCCCGTCTCAGCCATTCCACTTGGCTACTCCACCTCTCTTTATTTTTCCTGTTTCACACCAAATATACGCCTACCTCAAAGCCTTTGCATTTACATTGCCCTTTCTTAGAATGCTGTCATCCCAAGAATATATACGACTCATCTCTTCATTTCCTTCCAAATTCAGGGCAGAGACCACTTCATTAGAGAGTTACTCCCCTGACTTTATACAGAACAGCACATGGGTGATGCCCCAATCTCTGTCCATGTCCCTGCTTCCTTTCTCTTCTCCTGTACTGCAGTCTGACATAGGATACACTGGTTTCATTATTTTTGTCATTTCCCACTGTAATATGGGAAGAACAATTAATAGACTATAGCAAAGACTGCAGGGAGCTTTAAAAACAAGCAGCACCAGCCAGCAGAACTATGGTACAATGACGAGATAAGTGTTTCTTCTTTAATGCTGAAGAATGAAATGCAGCTCTTCAGAATCCCTCTGTTTTTTTAACTAGATTTATTCTCATTAATTTACATGGCAGCCACATCTGTATGCATCTGCATCTTTGGCCTTTTGTTCCTTTTTAGCAAAAAATAATCATTTAAGGACTAAAGATAGAAAACAAAGGAAACTAGTTGAGCGACTGTGATGCCCAGCTCACTCTCTCTTTTCTCATTGTCCCAGTGCTTGAGGTTTACTGTCTGCTCTATCTGTACTTAACCCCTTAACCCCATGTTTCTGTAAACCATTTGTGGGTTTTTAAACGCTAATGATTAAACCACCAATAGTGATTTGTTAACTCCAGGGTTAGCACATTGAATCCCACACATACTATTTACCCTCCTCCTTGGTTGACAGAACTCCTCAGAGGCAAGACCTACAATATCTCCTCAGGCCAGAAGACCTTCCTCTGAAAATACACGACTTTCTTGTTTCTTACGGCTGAGCTGTTCTTACAAATCAGACTTCAGGGTTACACAGAGAGTGTTTAGTTGTTCTTTGGCATATTGAAAAGCTCATCACAATGCACTCAAGTTTTAGCCGTTTAAATAGATCATGCCAGGAAGAATGTGGTTACCCAAAGGAATATTCTCAAGTCTTCAGACTTTGTTTTATTCACTGAATTCAGTGTCTTTAGACCTGTAACTTTTGATCATTCTGTATCAGTTCTGTTTGATCTATGCTGATAGAAAAATTATTAGGACAAATGTCATATATGGCATTAAGACCAAGTTACTTAAACCTGTGCTTATATTTGTTTTCCCATAAGAATATCCATAAACAACATAACTTCTGAAGAATAGATCAAACTTGAATCTGGGCAATGTGGAACAGAAGGCTCATTGTGGAGCTTACCTGCCTTGACCTATCAGGTATATATGTTTGGAAGAAAGGCTTCCACTTGGAAGAAAAACAGAGCCACATATTCCACAGGATGGTACTCACCATTTGACTGCAAAGCAGTGGAGCTTCAGTGTTATCAGGAACAAATTGAGGGATTCTCCTAAGTGGTACTGAGAGTTCATTTCTCATCCTAACATCTTACGAAGCAATTTAAAGACCAAAACTGAACCTTCTGATTAACTTGTATTTCTAAGGAATTTGAATTTTTTTGATGAAATCATACTTAATTTGGAGAGGAGATACTAAGCATAAGAAGGAATTGAACCAATCGGAGAATACTATGCTATCTTTTAAAATGAAAAGATAATTTGGCAATTTAACAATTTGAACACAGTGAACATATAAGAAAATCCTTTTAATCTGAGTTTATATGAATTCTACAGGTCACTAAAATCCTGTCTTTTAAAAGCCTTAAGATGAAAATAAGAACTCTGTAGGACTTCCAAGCTACAACCAATGGAATTCAAGCTTTCAAACCATACAAACATACAATTCACAACAAACATCTACTAAAACAGGATCTTAAAAATACCTGTCAATATTTTCTCTTCTCTTTTGTTTGAAAATTCTAGAGGAAAACAGCAAATATTCAAGTGAAGAGACAGTTTCTCATTTTTTCCTTTTAAATTTCATCTGGTAACTAGTTGGAAGGTCAAGTTTAAGGTTGGAACATCTCGGCACTTTATAATGGTGAATAATGTAAGCTCTAAAATTAGATTCTGATAACAGCAGATTCCTGCTGTTCCATGAATGAAATTCAGCTATATTTCTGGGAATATGATGATAAAATGAAAGAGTAATGACCATTGACTGATGAATTTATTGAAATGGTTTGTTCCACTTAGTTTTAGATGGTCAGCATCTCCTCCGCTAAAAGCATTGGATTTCTATTTGTAATACATTACATTTATCTTTAAAACAAATGAGCGCTGGAAAACCTCTGTCTTAGACAATTTTACTCATCCTAGATTTTATACTGTATATTGCCACAATTTATTTCTTCTCTGAAGTGTTTAAGCATACTCCAGCTGGCCCATGTCATACCTTTCCTGACCTAAGGGATGTCCCTAGCACATAAGACATCCCTGAAACCAAAGGAGAGAGAATGTCAAGTAGGGTTCCACTTTGATTTCCCAGAAAAAGTCTTCTCTGTTGCTCAGAATGTTTTATGATTTAATAGAATTCAGTGAAGACTATTTTATGCTTCTATAATATTGCTCCAGTGCAAGAACAAATGATACATCTGTGCATGAAAGTTAATTTTTCAAAGGCACACCTCATCCTAATACCAAATTTAAAATGCTCTTTGAGAAGCTTCTTGAAATGGAAAAGATGATAAATCAAAGACCCTTGAGTGAATGAGGTTTATCTTGGTGCTCTGTTGAGATTTTGCTAACAAGGTAAAGTTATGTTCCTCAAGAAACAATTTCTCAGAAGAGAGATCTGCCTGTTTTGTGAGGGTATAATTCCTGAGGATTCAGGTTTGGGAAAGAAACCAAGTGGCTAAAATATGCATAAGCGTTATATGTGTTCATCTGCGTATAGAAATACTTTACAGGAATTTCTTATCCTCACAGGTTAGGGATGGAAGAGTATATTAAGCAATGAGAGAATGAAGTCAGTTTTCTCTTCCTACATTGTCATCTGAAATGATCACTGGAATATGTGGTCTTTGGCACTTAAAAAAAAAAAAAAAAAAAAAAAAAAACTATGACCACCAAACAGTCACTCTGCACCCGAACAATTTAATTCTAAAAGCCAATTAGAATTGCCTCCCTTGCCAGACTCGTTAAGCGCTTTTAGTTTCTAAAGGACTTTTAGTTTCTTAATTTGTAACACTCACACTCCATATGTATGTCCCTGGGAAGCATAAACAAGAAGACCAGAGTAGCTTCTTAAGTTATGGACATTAGAGTCTCATTTCTTCTTCCTAACATGTACGCTGTTTGTAAACACATTCTTTCACTTTTTCAGGGGCAAGCTGTGGGTCCATAATCTACAGAAAGCACACATGGCCTGTAAGAATCCAAATCATTTTCTTCACACTTGCGCTTCTGGGTTCACTTTCTTGACACAACAAACTCCATCCATGCTGTTCTTTGTTTGAATCCTGGATCCAATCACAGGTATTTGTCAATTCAATGGCTTTGCATATATATTCTTTTTCTGCCCCAATAAATGCTGTTTTTTCTTTCATTTCTCTTTATAACTTTATCAGAACTTTTTCTAACTCTTCCAACTAAGCATAGTATACACATCTGAAAAATAATATATTTGTTTTTTAAATGTTTACAGAAATATTTCTGTATTTTGTATCTGTCATTAGATTTTAAGTTTCCATGAGACCAGGGATGGTGAGCTTTAATTTCATCACCTCACTAGCACCTAGAACATTATTTCACAAGCAGATAATAGAGAATTCTCTTCTTTTGTTAAAAATTAAATAAATGGTCCAAATCTGTCTGATTTGTGAATAGAAGGTACAGTGTGGGTACTAACTTACTAAAGTTATATTATGCAAGGAGCTTTAACATGTTTATTTTGAAAGGCAATTAATCCAATAGAAAATGGTCAAGGAAATGAGTCTATAATTGACAAAAGGATTTTCTTTTCTTATAATTATTTCAAACTAACTCTACTAGTAAAATGAGTATAAAAGCTAAATATAACATTAAAAATGAATGAATCTCTGAAAGAATGAGAGTTATTAAAGGAGTTTATCATTTTCTGGATCAATATCTGGAAGAGGAAGGAATTAAAAAGAAATGAATTTGATGTTTGAAGAAGTTTTCCCCTACTTGCGCCCATTTCTTAATGCTAGTTATTTCTGTCATTTTTTAAAGTTTCAAAAATAGCCAAGAAGCTAGCAGAGCAATAAGTAATCTTACAATGTGTACGAGGACAAGACACTGGAGATCATGGCCTCGCCGTGAAGTTCACTAATGAACTGGGCTATGACGTGCTGCCTCTGAGGAACTGAAACAAACTGGAAATTCAGTTTTGTTAAGAGGTGAAAATAAGCTTCAAAATATTTCAAATCCCTACTGGATGAAGATGATTGGTCTCTGGCCTAGCTATCCAGACAGAAGCAAATTAAATTATAGCAGCTAGAGGCTGCGATTATGTTTTCAATTTTTCATACAGTATGTCCTGTTCTCAACAAAAAGTAATCACACATACAAGAAGATAAAGTTTGACTGAAAACTAAGACAAACAATCAGGCATAAAAGGGACTCAAATATTGGTTGGCAGATACTTCTGTTACTATTTTTATGATAAAGCAGAATTTAGGTATGAATCTGTAAACCATTAAAAATGTACAATGTTTGTTGACAGAAGTAAAATCCAAAAGGAAAAAAATACACAGAAGGTGCTTATTTGTCATAGATGTTAAATGTAAATAAAGTAATAAATTGAGCTGATTATTTGATTAGCAGACCATACTTCTTTTCTGGAAGGACTACAGAGGAAAAACAGTAGTTTTAAATGTTCTTGGTATGAATGTAAATTATTACAACATTCTACAAAATAATAATTTTCCATCAAAATTACACATATTTGACATAACATTACTATAATTTTTTGTAACTGTAAAGCACTAGTGATTAAGGATGCACGCCAATCCTCTGAACAACTGAAGTGAAATGAACTTTGAAAAGTTGTGCTTTTCAAATGCACTGAGTTGCCTATGACATGTGTTGGGAAACTTCCCAGTGGGAATGGAGAACCACCTTGTACAAGAGAAGAGCAAGCTCAGGCCACAGAAAGTCAGCGACCACTGCAGCTTGGGAGGTAGTCAAAGCTTTATTCAGGTGGAATTTAGATACAAGGCAGCCTTGGCAGCAGCAGGATGAGGTAGACTTACAGTGCACAACTGTCTTGTCTTTTTTATTAGTTTGAGAAGGAAGGAGCTGGGGACTTCGCTGAGCAGTGTAAGTGCCTGTCTGGCAAGTACAAGGTCATGAGTTTGATCCCCAGCACCAAAAAAGAAAAAAAAAAAAAAAGTATGAGGAGGAAAAGGTAGTGAGAAAACCCACTGATCACGTGTTAAGCATTGACTTTCTTCTTAAAGGGATCATTTGTTTTTCCTGTAACCTGGTGAGCAGTCCTGGTAGGGCAGAGAAGCAGCCCAGGAAGCAACAGTTTTTTGAGACACCACGTGTTTCATGTGCTGTCCATTTGCTGTTGCCAACAACTTCGTGGTCAGACACCCAGATTTCATTTTAGTAATGGTGTGCATTCTTTATGGAGCACTATAAAACTTGACTGAAGTCTGTGATGAATTCTTATATAGAATTATATAAAGCACTATAATATAATACAATCTAATTCTGGAGGAGTTGAATAATAGCAAATATGAATGGTTTCTAGGATTCCCACAAGATACTGAAGTTCCAAGGTATATAAGGCCCTGATAGAAAATGGCAAGACATTAACATAGAACCAATGGAACCAATGGATATCGATCGCCCCATTTAAATCATTTGTGTATTGCTTGCAGTGCCTAGTACAATGTAAATGCTATGTAAGTTGTTGTTCTCCTGCATTGTTTATGGAATATAGGCAAGAAAAGACCACATGTTCAGTATAGACTGGAGTTTTCATTTTTGGAGTTTATAATTGTGTGTATGGTTAAATCTGCTGATGCAAAGCTCAGGGATATGGTGGGATAAATACAGTAGAAACTTTTATCGGTCTGTCTGGCTTAGTTCATGCACCCACCCACCCTGCTACACACATGTGCACACACATCTACATCTAAACCTCTTTTGTAAATATGTAACTTCAGGTGTGTTGAAACATATAACTCCATTGTTTATGTTCATGCAATTAAAAATATTTCCATTCGAAATGTAGAACATAAATTATAACTGGTTTAAGTTAAATACATTGATGTCATCTCATCTTTAAGTAAGCCACTGACCAATGTACAAAAAAGTGAACTTAACTGGGGCTTGAGGCCAAATTGAGATAAAGAAAGGAACAGAACAGGACTAGTCTTCCTGCCAGTTACTGTCATATAGACATGTGCCATTTGGGACCATTTTCAGTACTTTGCGACCAGGAGTGGGGTTAGGTCTGTACAGGGAAGACACTAGGTGAAAGAATGTGGGAACTGTATGAGGCAGATCTGAGATCCCCTTCCTTCTTCACTTACTGCTATCTGAAAGAATTAATCTATTATTCTGTTGTGACTAGTTACTTTAGGATCTTCTGTTTTTTAGATGAATGAAAAACTTTAAACACATATGTCCGATTCTCCTTGTGAATGTAGGTTTAAGTACAGATATTTTACAGGTAATCTGTATGTTTTATAGGAATGTGGGAAAGAAACAAGAGAATGTATCAAATTGTTTACTTTGATTTTGGGAAAGACAAAAACATTAAGGGTATTGGAGGGTGAGGGCGTTAGATATAGCAAAAGGAAGTAACAGAAGGGGAGAAAGAATGAAGAACTAATGCATTAAGTGTACATATGTATGAGTATAATTACCTTGAAATTAGTGAATGTTATCTAATGCTGTTTGTATTTTAGGTTATTTAAAAAAATTTTTTCAAGAGAATGAAAGTATTACAGGATATTCAGCAACGAAGCCTTGTTTGCCACAAATATGGTCAACTCTGGCCTATTTTGGAGATGAGTCCATGAAGGCACATTTACAGCTTCATGTCATATGGGTTTCCTGAACTTTCTCATAAAATATGTGATTCCTGGAATCTTTTTTTTTTAATTTAAAAAAGGAGATTAAGATAAAAGAGGAAATAACAACACAGATCAGAACAGAACAATTTAAGCAACATAGTGTTTCACCAAAAGATGACCTGACATAATCATAGTTACCATAGTGTCTCTTTCCTTGAAATATTTGAGTATAACTTCGTATACTGTAGCATCAAACATATCAAGACAGTGTAAAACCATTCAAGAGAATGAAAGTATTGCAGGATATTTAGAACCAACTAACAGAAAATGAACAATGGTTTCTATATTGTCTCCTTGTCTATTAAATTTTGTTTATACTAGCACATATAATAAAACCCAATAAGATACAACATAATAAAACTGATGGAGACAGAAGAACCAAAGCTGGGTGGACTTCAAAACAAGATGATATTAAATCAGCACTAGCTATTATAATGTCTTGTTTTCTTCAAAATAGCTATTCATACCATCACAGACAATAAAATCAAACAACTCAGAATAAAACCATTCCACTTAATGAATGAAAACATTATAAGGCTTCAAAAGCAATATAATGAGGAATCCTGATTACCACATACTTTTATGTATTCTTACCATTTCTTACACTAGGGAAACCAGTATTTACACATGTGAGTTTGATTTATTTCCCTTTGAGTACGGTCTCAAGCTGTGTTCATTTATTTATAAATATCTCAATGTGATCATTTTTTATAGCTGAATAGTACTCCATTGTATAAAAATACCACAACTTTTTTATCCATTCCTCAGTTAATGGACACTTATGTTGTTTCCAAGATCTGACTATTACAAATTGTGCTGCTATGAACATGGGTGCACATATTTCACTGTGGTATGATGTTTTTAAGTTCTTCTGGGAATATGCCTAGAAGTAGAATAGCTGGAACAAATGGGACTTCCAATCCCAGCTTTCTGAGAAATCTCCAAACTGACCTCCACAATGGTTGCACCAGTCTACACTCCCACCAACAGTGCAGGAGAGTTCCTTTTTCCCCACAGCCTCTACAGGTTGGTAGTTTTCTTGATCTTGGCCATTCCTTCTGGAGTGAGATGGAAGCTCAGTGTGGTTTTATTTTGCATTTCTTTAATGAGTAATGATGATGAACATTTTTTCATGTACTTATTTGCCATTTGTATTTCTTCACCTGAGAATTGTGTATTCATCTCAGATGCCCATTTGTGGATTAGATCCTTGAATTTGGGGGGAGGTTATTTAAAATTTATTTTTACATTTTACTATTACGTTTGACACATAAACAAATACATGTGTATCTATATACATAAACAGTAATGATATAAATATTATTACAATGAGTAGAACAATTTTTTAAATTTAAAACAATTTTAATAGCACATGTTTGTAGTACATAATGATCACATTCATCATGAAGAGTGGGTATATATACATAACACTTCTTAATTTTTTTTACTTCCCACTCCCTTCCTTCCCCCTATTTTATCCACCTCTTGATCTTTTTCCTATTTGCAAAACATTTATTATTTATTTTTTATTTTTCTATATAAGTTATCTATACACTTGAGTTTCTCATGAAACCACGTGATATTTAAGGCAGTGTGTTTGATTTATTTCACTTAATAGTACTATCTCAAGGTGAGTTTTCCTAAAAACAACTCAAATATGTCCTTCTTTATGGCAGAGTACTACTCTCTTGTGTATAAATCTCATGGTACATGTTTAGGGTACATGACATTTAAATTCATTTAGGGACTATGTACATGTACTGAGCATAGCTTGATTCTTTATGTTATCCTTCCTTTTCCCACAAACCTCCCTCATTACATCTCTAGATCACATTTCCCACTTTTCATTACTGTTGCTGATACATTTAATTCATGCTGGCAACATATTAAGCTTACACTCATTGAGGGAGTTGGTGTGTGTACCTGGTACATGTTAAATCTCTTCCTTGAATTGGTCTGCTTGCCCTTTGTAAGAGATTTGGCTCAGGTTCCTGTATCCTTTTATCAAACTTTTATTTTTCTCTTTATATTTATTATGGATTACTCAAATGAGAGATATCACATGGCATTTTAGCTTATATCTTTGACTTATTTTACTTACATTATGTATTCAAGATGTATCTATTTTCCCACAAATATCTCAAATTTATTGTTTTCTTATTTTAAAGAAAATAAAAAAAACAAAACAGAAAAAAGTAAATTAGAACAGAACAATGCAAGTAATACAAGACTTCAAAACAAGACAACACAAAATCAACAATACTACTATTTCTCTTGTTTTCTTCACAATAGCTGTCCATACCATTGCACACATAATAAAATCAAATAATAGAAAACAAATTAAAACCAATCAAAACAAAAGAATGAAAGCATTACAAGACCTCAAAACAAGATAGCAAGAAGTGAACAATGACCACTATAATGCTTCTTGTGTTCTTCAAAATAGCTGTTCATACTATCACACATAATAAAATCAAATAAAACACAACAGAATAAAACCAATCACAACAAAAGAATAAAAGTATTATAGGACTTCAAAACAAGATGATAGCAAATCAACAATGGCTACCATAAGGTCATGTTTTCTTCAAAATAGCTGCCCATACCATCAGACACAGTAAAATCTAACAAGACAAGACAGAACCAAACCAAACAAAATTATGAAAATGATACAAAAGTTCAAAACAAGACAATAAGAAATTAATACTGCTTGCCACCTTACCCTCTTAGGCATTTCTTCCCTGATCACTTTCATAATATCTGCTGTGCTTTTTAGTTCCCACTAACTCCTTCAGTTTTTTATGCTAGGATAATAACTCAATGTTCACCCATATGAGTTGAAACCATTTCACCCATGAACGTGATCTCCACTTCCATCCATTTACCTTACAAGAGCCTCAAGATAATCCCACTTTATAGTTAGGTAGCATCCTATTGTATGAAAATATTGTTATCTTTCTTATCCATTCTGCAGTTGATGGGCAAGGTATCCTTGCTTTTGCCTGGTCCCCTGTCACATGGAACATTGTATTCTCTCCTTTAACTTTCAGTATATGAATTTCTTTTTAAGTTAAATGTGTTTCTTGGATAACACACATTGATGGATCCTATCTCCAGATCCATTCTGCCTCTGTTTCTTTTTATTGGTGAATTGAGATAATCTAAATTAATGGTTATGGCCAACATGCACTGGCTTTTCTCTGTATTGCCATTTTCCTGCTGTTGGTTCCTTATTTTTTCCTCCATTCAGTTGCTTGTCCAGCTTGATGATCCTCCTCTGTGGCTGTTCCTGGAACTGTGGTCATTTTTATCTCTCTCTAGAATGTCCTTCAACACTCTTTGTAGGGTTGGTTTGCTTGTCATGAATTCCTTCAGTTGTTTTTTGTCGTGGAAGTATCTTGTTTCTCCATTAATTTTGAAAGATAGTTTTGCAGGGTACATCCATCTGGGTTGGAGGTTGTTTTCTTTCAGGTCTTAAAACACTTCACTCCAACCTCTTCTTGACTTGACGGTTTGTGTTGAGAAGTCTGTTGTGATTCATCATAATTGGGCTTTCAAAAGACTAAGGAAAATAATAAAAAGAAGTGTTTTCACAAGCAAGAATTTTTCAGTAAAATTAACAACTGATTTAATAGCAGATAACATGGAGACTGAAAGACATGTAATGACATATACAAACAGTTAAAAAGAGTCAACTGGAAATTCTCTAACATATATATCCATATCCATTTTTTGAGACAGACACTATCCTGCTTCAGCTTCCTGAGTTCCTCTGACTGTTGGCATTACAAGTGCACATCACTACCTCTAGCATAATATCAACTATTCATATTCTTTAAAATCTCAGATGATATTAATACATTCTAAGTAAAAACACATGGAAGAGATTTCCAAAATCAGTTTTATCACAGAAATTTACCCATGTTAATCTTTCATGGTGAAAAGATGGTATACTAGAGAGTAACATTAAGAATTAAACACCACCAGCTGAGGATTTAGCTTAGTGGCTCAAGTGTCTGCCTAGCAAGCACAAGGTCATGAGTTCAATCCTTGGTACAAAAAAAAAAAAGAAAGAAAAAAGGTAGTTACCAAGAATTAAAAACCAATAAAGATAATTATGTAGGTAAATGTAAACTAAAAATGATAAAGAATATTTTAGATAATAGTGACCATTTTCTCTGATTCGATCCAACAGATAAGAGCACAATGTACTAATTCTAAAGCTGAGATGATACGAATACAATGCATAAATATATAATTCATGTGACAATGAAGACCTGCGAAGGAGAGAGTAATGGCGAGCATAGAAATAAACTTGGGGGTACTGTTACAATTGTGTTGGAGCTAATCCAAAGCAGAGTGTTGTAAATACTTACATTCATCTTAATCTCCAGAAAAAATAATTAAAATAGATTTTAAAACAATATAGTAGTGGCAAAAAACTAAAACGCCACATTAAAACATAAATACAATATAAAATTTAGTAATAATGAAGAAATAGTCCAATGAATCTACATGACAAGTAGAAAATAAATGACAAGTGGAAGGTGTCAAGCCTGGCAAACTAATAATAAGCATATAACTATATCTATATCTATATCTATATCTATATCTATATCTATATATATGGATAGATAGACAGATAGATATCATATCCAACAACAGTGCTCCAAAACACATAAAGGAATTCCTGAGAGAACTGGAGAATTGAAAGTAGTGGACACTACATTGATACTAGTTGGTGACTTTGATAGCACAATTTCAATAATGTTTGAAAAAGAGATTTTCAACAAATAGAAAAATTTCACAAAACTAAAAGCCAACCACACATAACAGATGTCTGTCAAGTAATCAATGCAAAATATATTGCACACTGCTCTGAAGGGTACAAGAAACACTCTTCAGCACAAAGAAAACATCTGAATACAAAACAGGGCACAATACATGTAAACAGTTTACATCCTGCCATGTGTGTTCTCAGACCACCATAGAACACAATTAAAAATTAAACAGAAGGAATGTTTGGAAGTTCATGAAACTTTGGAAATTAAATTTTAAGTAATAGTGGGTCAAATAAGAGATCACAATGAAATTAAGTTAATGAAAATGACAACGCATACTGCCAAAAACAGTTGGATCCAGCAAAAGCAATCTTCAGAACAAAGTAATAGTTATAAACATTTGTTGTATAGAAAAGTTCAAAAAAGTAGAAAGACCTTAAATTATTAACCTTTCTTCTACATTAGCAAATTAGATGAGCAAACAAGATGAGTAAACCAAAATTCCAAACAGAGATAGGGAACAATAAATATTACAGAGAATAAATAAAATAGGAATGAGAATAACTAGACAAAATAAATTTAACAAGAGATATTTTTAAAATATCACAAAATTGGTCAACCTCTTAGACCAACCATGAAATAAGAAAAACAGGACACAAAGTACTAAAACTGAGAATGAAATGAGGGGCCTCACCTTTGAGCTTAGAGTAGTAGGAGAATGGTCAAAAATCACGATAAACAATTGTGTGTCAACAATTTGATAAATTAATTGAAAACAGTCTAGAAATGCACCACTACAAATATCTATGTTTTACACTGAAATTTTGAATATACAAATAACAAGAAAACTCAAAATTAAAAATAAAGCAAAGAAAAAAATTGCTGCAAAGAAAAATCCCATGTCTCAATCACTGGTGAATTCTGCCCCGTGTTTATACAAGAATTAACAAAACTTTCATATAACCTGCCGAAAACTAGACATAGGAAAAAAGACCTTCTAACAAATTAATAAGCTGCCATTATCCTAATACAATCACAAAAGGTAAAAGAAGTAACTATAGACCAATAGTCCTCCAGAGTACTTATGTAAGTCTCAATAAAGTAATAAAATAAAGCCAGCAATATGCTTAAATATCATAGGCCATAGCTACATGGGATTTATTACAGGAGTCCAAGGTTGATTCAACACATGAAAACCACTCAGTATAATACACTGTTTTAATAAAGTAAAGAATAAAATCCACAATTTTAATAGGCACACAATAAACATATCTCAAGAGATGTGGAAAATCGTTTGATGAGATCTAAATTACATTTATGGGAACAATACTTAAAACACTAGGAATAAAAGAAAACTTATTAAACATAATGACGTTATTTATTAAAATCCAATGTATCTTCACATTTCTAACAGTGACTGAGTATTTACAGGAAATTGCATTTATGTTCAGTCTCACCACTCGTATTCAGCGTTGTACTGGAGGTCCTGCCTTGATTTTACATGACAGTTTTAAGTGTATTTATTAATTTTTGCATAGTCACTTCCCAGATATTATAGAAAATAAAATCAGTGGTATCCTAGGAAATATATAAAAAATATGAAGTTATGTTTCAAGAGTGGCAAAACAATAAGCATGATTGAACACAGAAGCAATGGGCTCATGTCTGTGTCACAGGTAGGCCATCTGTACGCAGTAATTTAGACCTTATTCTGCACCTACCAAAGTGCTTAATTGAATTGGGCATCAAGGGGGATTTGACTTTCTTTCAGTGACTGATTGGAATTATATTACATCATTGTCTGACTTTAAAAATCAAGAGGCCTCCCTTGAGCTCCAACAACCGAATGCTGAATAAATGATCAAGCCCTGGAAGCTCAGCTTCTGTAATGAAATCCTTTGTGACTTTCAAAAGTGATCTTGGGGAATGCAGGCTGGGAAACAATACTCTCATTGATGAGAGATGAAGATTGCCCTTTCTTACCTCTGATGAAAATTTATGAGAACAAATAGCCAAAAGAAATAGCACTATGTCAATGTGTTACGGTGAAGGCATGTATGAAGAATAAAGCAACAGAAAAGTTGATTTTCCCCCCAAAGTTCAGTGTCTGGTAGGAAGGAGTGAAGGTTCTCCTTTTTATCACATTTCACTGTCAAGTTAGAAGAACCTGATGTTGCAGATTTAAATTGCTGCTTTTAATTACTTGGTTCAGTCAAGCAAATGCCAGGTATGATAATTAATTATTTAAAAGTTCCCTGGAGATCTCCACCTATATTAAATTTCTACTGCTGCATAATAAATTACCATTAATTTAATGCCTTATATTCATGTTCTCAGTGTTGGCAGAGGTCAGAGGTGCAGTCATGGTTTAACTCGTTCCTTTACTCTGGGTCTCATGAGGCTACATCAACAAATCAGAGGGTCCATCTTCTCACATGAGGGCTTAGAAGGAGAGGATCAAGTTTGAAGCTCACTGTGTTGGGAAATCCACTGTGGTTGGAACAAGCTTTTTGCTGGTTGTCAGGTGGAGTCCACCCTCAACTCTTGTCATTCCTTGTCACTGGACTTCTTCAGCATGGCCCCTTACTTCGTGAAGCTCACAAAATGTCTAAGTCTGTAAGAAACCGAACAGGGGAGTGACATTTCATTTCTTTTTCATTTTCCTTAAAAAAAAAAGAAAACAAGAGGTGTCTACCCCAAAGAGCAGAAGAGTCACACAAGGATCTGTGTCCCAGAAAGCAGGAGTCATTGGCATTGACTGGGTCTGCCTGTACTACTGGCTTTTAGGGATTTCCACATCCAAATACTCACAGCAAAGACCTAAGGGTTTAACAATCTATTCTCAAAGTACGGCAGTTCTTTTCTGGGACTCATTTTGTGCTGCAAGTAACTAATGAGTATTTCTTCCCTCTGGGATCACTGTGTTACCACCCAGATAATTGTCACTCACGTAACAATTACATGTAAAATAAGCAACATATAAGCAAATTCCCCACCAGCGTTTCATGGGTTGTGTCTATGACCTCACATTCCAAGCCACTGCACTAATAAAACTAGCATGGGCCCTCATCAGAATCCCATTTAAGAGAACAATCTGCAAGTTACAGTGTATTTTCCCATGGGATGAGGTAGCATATGTCCTTATTCTTTTATATTCTGGCCATAAATATTGTTTATTTCTAAAAGTAGTAGGCTCAGCCTTTGGTACCTTGAGGACCCAATTAACCAAAAGCCAAAATAAGCAATTCTTTCTCATTCTTTTGTTCAACTGCAAATATCTGAGGCTGAAAAGTGCGTGCACCTGTGACAGCCCTGGGACCAGCAGAACCACATGAATACATAAGGACTAAAAAGTTCAAAAATTTCATCAACTGCCTGACTTACTTTGAAAATGTAGATATCTATTCTTCTCTGTTTTGAAAGACTAAGTCATGCATCAAACTTAGATATTAAATTGATAGTATAATCATTCCAAAGCAAATTTTTGTTGCTGCTTTTGACCTAGCAATGAAACACTTCCAAAACCTACTTTCAAATGTGGCTAAAATGATACATTATTGGGAAAGAAAGCATAAATTCTCAGGGAAAATCAAAGCTGCTGCAGATCTAGGAAACAAGACAGTCTGGGTTGCCAGGAAACCAGCAACATGACCCATGAGTATTTATTTTTCCTGTTAATTATTGAATCTACTTTCTATGTGAGCCATTTGAGGCAAACTCAGCAACTTAATTCTCACCACCACTGAAGCACAAGCAGTTGGTTCTTTTGGTAACATGAAGCAGTTTAGAGAAAATGAAGCTTATTGAGAAGGTCAATAGCATTAGCATGGGATTGGGCTGCAAGCATTTCACAACTGACTCCCTCTCCCCTACACTGGCAGCCTTCACAAATAACTCATCCCAGTGGATCTTTGCATAAAAGACAAATTCCTAAAAACTAAGTGCAAAAAATTGTTTTAGCATAAAAGAATATAGTTTCTGGGCAGGGTAGCAAATGCAGCAAGGTAGGAGAAGCAATGAAAGTGTCTCCCAGGAGGGGTCAGAATGATGCATCTCCAGCGGTTCTAATGGGCTGAATTTGAAAGGTTCAACTGAATGGTAGTTCTCCATCTTGGATGTCCATTGAGTTATTCTGGAAAACTATTAAAAATGTTGGCAGTAGAGTCTGATTTAAGACTAATTACATCAGCATATTGAGATGTGAGCTTGACTTGAAAGTATTCTGAAAGACTATACCTCACAGTTGTAGTTGAAAACCTCTGCATAAAGCTAGAAAATAGTAATTTTATATGCCTGTGAATGCCTTCCTCAGCAGCAACCCTTTTGGAATCGTCCAAGACAGCAACAAAGCAGAACAAGGCTTGCTGGGGTAGTGCTCTTAATAATTTAGTTCTCAAATGGATGATGGTACAGATAGACCTCTTGATTGATCCACGGTCCATACACTTTTAGAAACCACTGTTCTAAGCTGCTGATTTGCTTTTTTTTTTTTCTTACTATTCACTAATGATTTGAGTAAAGCAAAGCACTCTATGTTACCTCGCTGTTCACTACACTCACACATGTTTTCATGGCATCTATTTTGGGCTTGACAAAACAAGGATCACATACAGTCCTTATTCATGTCTTCTGCAGTCTGGAAAGTCAGAATGCACCAGTTATTTCTTAAGGGTTTCATGAAAGAAAGAAATCATGAAGAGATTATCAAGACATAGGAAACCAGAGAGTCAGTACTCATAAAGGGTAACTAGGACTAAAACGACTCATGAAAGAAGTAAGTATGGATGGAGTTGTTTCCCTAACTGACATGAAGAAGATTAAAGATTAGGACATATTCAATGGGATATAGCAATGTTTTATCCTGAGGATTGCAAATGTAGGAATTTTTCATGCCAGCATTAGTTTTGTTTTGTTTTGTTTTGTTTTGTTTTGTTTTGTTTTGTTTTTTGATACCAGGATTGGAACTCAGGACCTCATGCTTCCCAGGCAGCCCCTGCACTGCTGTGCTAAATCCCAGGCCTAAGTGTTTGATATTTTTTCCTAGTGTCAACAGAGCATGGTGGAAATTTATGAAGACATTTTAATGTTGTTTAATGTGTACAACAATTTTAAACAGAGAGAGCCAGGTTTGAGGATCAATGCTGATGAACATATCAGTCAAAAGCTAAAGTGAGTATTGCACTCATTGAGTAAGCTGGACATTTATTCAGAGTCCACATTTTGTCTGTTTACTAGCATTTTCACCCATTTCCTGTGTCATATTTTTGCAAAGCAAATATAAACATGCACACAAATACACTCATGCAAAAGCAAATATACACCAGGAATTTAGCTCAGTGGCACAAGCACCTGCCTGGAAAGCATGAGGTCATAACTTTGATTCCCAGCACCAAAAAATAAAAATAAAAAATAAAAAAAGAACTAAAAGCAAATAAATTTACTCATCTTAAGTGAAAAGTTTCCTTTCTGTATATTACTCATTTTCTGAAGGGGATCATTCTAAAAAAGCATAGAAAAGGCATTCAAAATTCTGTAGAGACATTGAAATGTAGTAGAAAGTAGATAAGTAGAAATCAGATAAGTGGAAATTTATCTTTTCTGCTTAAAATTAAAGTAATAAAATATCAATGTTCAAATGTTTTATTAAAATGTATTTGGGATTCCTTGGCAGGCAGCATGATTATAGTTGTCATTTATGAAAAACTGAATTTTCAGTCTCCAAGTGATCTTATTCTAACATTCTACAAAACATTTACAAACACAGAAGAAAAAGAAATACCAGCCAGTCAAAACTGAGCATAGTTCGTTCCCACAGTAGAAGTAACAATTTCCTCAAATTAAGTCCAAATAAGTTTGTAATATTCAGGGCTTCCATAGATTTTCCTTGAGTTTAAGTAGCAGTTACTATTATCTTTAAAAAATTTGAATAATTCCATTTTATAAAGATTGTGTGCTAGAATGAACACTGTCAAAGGAAGAGACTTATTTTACAGGCAAATATATATGAACATATGTAAACTTCAGTGAGTAAGACAGAGATAATTTTTTTAAAAGTCAGAAAAGAAAAACTCTTATTGCATTGGTTCCATGAACTTAGTCAATGGATTATGACTTGTTTGGTGGAACAATTCAATTCATGGTTTTGAGACTGAAATTTTTCCAGTGACATGATTCAAAAGTAGTGAAATAAAACATTTTCCATAGATTAACCTTCTTTTTACCTTCACAAACCTTCCTAAATGTGAGTAATAAATTTCTTTCTAGACATCTTAATACATTTAGGGCATAAACTCTTCAACATTAGAAAGCTTTAGGAATACAACTCAAACGTGTATCTGTGGGACTCTGCCTCAAACAGCAGGGACGGTTCAGTTTTTACCTCCTAGGTCTGTGGTTTTATTGCACATATGCTTTTCTCAAACTTAAAAAAAAATTACTATAATATATTTAATACATACATGGAAACAGAATAGTTCAGTAAACTCCTAATACCCACACCTATCTATCCTCAATATTATTAACACATGGCAACATCTAATTAATGTAAACATCCTACCCCTTTCTTTCTCCTTCCAAACTTGATTATTTTGAAGCAGATCCTAAGTATCAGGTAACTTACTCCATCACTGTCACAGTATTAACTCTAATAAAAAGTCTTTGTTTTGTATAAGTAATATTGATATCAAACTTAAATGAATTCTAAATTACTTAGTAGTATGATATAATATTTAGTAGATAGTGAAAGTTGTTTTGGTTTTCATTTTTATAGCTAGCATCAGAACAGCTGTAAAATATTTGTAATACTACTGATGTAGAGCTTATATTAAACCATTTATACATGTGTATACATGTATATATGTGAATATGTATTTGAATATCTATTCATGTATGTAACTTTACTGATTGAACATAAGTTCATACTGGTGTCTCTAATTCCAATATATTGCCACATGAATGAGTCTAGCCACTTCCCCTGGTTTATCAGTAAATTCTTGTTTTAGGAACCATAAATCTGGTTCATTCCCTCTGCCTTCTGTTTATTTAATTGGTCAGTTACAGTGTGTATGTGTAACAGTGTCAGATTTGTTAAGCTGTATTTCTAAGGGAAACAACTTTACCTATAGGAACACAGTAGTACCTCAGTTCACAAACTTAATTCATTCAACAATTCTGGAACAAATGACCAGGTTTGTGTTTGTGTAGGAAAGATGGTCGTGGTCATATTCATTATCTGATGCAAACTTTGCAAACAAAAACAAAATTTTGCCAAACACTTGCGTTCATAGATGAAAGTGTTTGTGAACGGAGGTACTGCTGTATATTACTAATGCAGGACTTCATTTTGGTTTTATATGTTAGAATCATTTCCAGAGTTGCTTATGTCAGCATCTTACCGTCAAACCCTTCAGTCAGCTGTTTTATATATTCTTAATGCAGTTAAACTTTTTTTGGCACATACTACATTTCACTAGGGGGTTCTTCTAAATTCCTAAATGCTTTTTTTAAATGTACATGCATTAAGGTTTATTCTTTATTCTTTGTGCTATAAATTTGAATGGATTTTAAGAAATGCATACATACTCTCCTGTCTCCACAATTACAGTGCAGAATAGTTTAACCACCATAAAAATATCCTCTGCACTTCAATTACTCAGCTCCCTCCTACGAATTTCTAGCAACCCCTGATCTTTTTACTTTCTTCATAAATTTTGATTTCTCAAAATGTCTTATAACTGGAAGCATAAAGTGTATAACATTTTCTTACTTACTGAACTTAGAAACATGTAAGATTAGTTCAAGTTGTTTCATGGTTTGATAATTCTTTTTAGCACCAAACAACACTGCATTGTAAAGATGCACTGATTTGCTTACACATTTATCTCAGGGCATCTTTGTTGCCTAAGATATGGGACAATTATAAATAAAAGTATATAAACATTGCAGGCAGGTTTACACATACACATAAGTTTTCAAATCAATTGAGTAAATACTAATTAATTGGGTAAATAAAAATCAGTGGATTGTACACTGGGATGTTATTAAGCTTTGTAAGAAAGTGACTGTCTTAAAAAATGAATATAACATCTTCAGTTCTTCTATGTTAAGTGAAATAAAAGATACAGAAGGGCAAATATTGTAGAATCTAAAGATATTGAAATCATAAAAATGGAATGTATCATCATAGTTACAAGGGGCTGGGCATGAGGATTGAGAAGATATTAGTCAGGAAAGGAAATTTCAATTTGTCAGGCAGAATAGGTTCATGACATCTAGTATATGTGGTCAATATAGTGAATAATGTACTGAAATGTGGAAAATTTCTGAGAATAGATAATAAATACTTCTCCACAAAAGCTGCTTTGTAAGGCAATTAATATGTTAATTATATTGCTCTATCCATTCCACATTGTATAAATATTTCAAAATGTCACATTGCATGTAACAAATATATAACATCTTATTGGTCAAATGGGAGGAAGGAAGGGAGAAAATGAGGGAAGAGGGAGAGAGGGATGGAGCACGTTACTTCTTCTTACAATTCTCATCAGCTACTCATATTTCCCTCTTAATTAACTTTAATCTATGATAATTATCTTTTGACTTTTTTGTAGCCAGTGTTTTAAAGAAACTTCTTTTTCTTTAGTGCTTTCTGTTTTCTGATTTTCCTTACATTTCTGTTTTCTATATTCCTTGGAACTCAAATTTAGACCCAGAAGTATGATAAAATTGAATCATATTTCTTTGACTTGATAGGGTTGGCCTGAATTTTTAAGAAAGAAACATCATAGTTTAGTATACTGGTCGCTTTCCGAGGTTTAGCATGTTACTGATTGTTGTGGTGCATATTCAGTGGAGATAATTTCTGTTTGACTTTCTCTCTGTTACCTTAAGCTTGACAAGAAGGCTTATGTGTGATCAATCAAATACATTATTTATAATGGCACTGAACAACTTGTTTTTAAATTAATTTTGCATCACTTCCTGGATCCTTTAGTCAGTACTGTCTCTCACTTTTAACCAATGTCACCGTGGAAATTGCTCTGTCTTTCACATTTCTTCACTAATTATTTCTACAGATACTTCTGCCATTATAAAGCAGAAGTTCTGCTGACAAGTACTAACTACTAAACATCAAATGTTTGTTTTTAAACCAAGGCCCACATCTGACACCGAGGACTTCCCACATATGCTGTCCTCTCATGGAACTCAATTCCTCTCACCAATTTTATCTGCTCTATGCTGGCACTAAAATACTCAATCGTTTTATGCCCTTACTGTGCCTCTTCTTGACCATGCTTATGCTTGACAGAACTCTGTATGCAATCAGCCTCACATCATAAATCAGGCCTTAAAGCCCTTTAATCCTTCTTTCCTTTCCTAAACTGTCTCTGATTTATTCTTTGGCATCTTTTGTCAGTATGTTGTCCAGAAGCAAAACCATGTTGTAAATGGATAATTAGAACTGACTTCCAACCCAACTAGACTTTTTAAAAATTAAAAGAGAGAAGCTGGGTCTGGGAGGAGTACACCAAGATGCCAATTCCCCTTCTGATAAGCCACGCAAAGCATGCAGGGCCCAGGAAGACAGAAGCCAGTTCAGCCTTCCTATGAGTCAGTAGAAGCCATACTGGATCTGGGAGGAGTACAGTAAGAAACCAACTTGCCCTTCCTATAAGCCATGCCAATCATCCTGGGCTCAGGCAGAGAGAAACCAGTTTGCACTTCCTGTGAGCTGACCAGTACACAGGCCGAGAATCAAGAACCACTCCCTCTCCCTGCCCCAGTAAACAGCCAGCTAGTTCAGAGGACAGGGTGAGTTGATAACAATTGAGGTACAAAAACAATTACATGCTTATGTTGTTTGACTTTTCAGGCCTAAGGCCAGTAGTCTGAGCATGTATTAGGAGTATGACTGTACACAATATAGCAACTACAAGGGATTTCCTTCTGTTTTGTTTTTGAAATCCAATATTGTTCTCACTGTTTTGTTCAGTTCTGATTTATTGTTTCATTTTATTTAATATTGTTTTAATTGGTTTTACTGTTTGTTTTATTTGATTTTACTATGTCTGATGGTATAGACAACTTCTGGGAAGATAATAAGATGTCACTATTGATTTTCTATTATCTTGTTTTGAAGTTCTGCACCACTTTCACTGTTTGGTTTGATTGGCTTTATTCTGTTTTATTTTGTTAGGTTTTATTCTCTTTAAAATGCAAAAATAAAAAACATTAAAATTAAAAGAAATAATGTATATACAGCCCTGTCCTTTTGTTCATTTGTTTTTGATTATAAGGTTCCTGCTCTATAGTTCACACTTACCTTGAACTGAGTATGTGGTGCAGGCTGTACTCAAACTCCTGGAGACACTCCTCCTTCAGCCTTCTGAGTGCTGGAATTACAGGCATGCACCACCATGCCTGAAGCCACGGTCACATTTCTAACATGTTAAGTATTTTAAAAGTATACATTCTTATCTCTCCCAATGTGATATCCTAACCTAGGAAAATTTCATTATAAAAATTCTATTTTTTTTCAGGAAGTTAATGCTGAATTGTATTTTCATTGTAAAAACTTTGGAAAACACTTCATAAAAAGGAGTATAAAGCTTACTTATATTCCTAACATACAATAGCAGTTGTTTTTAAATCCCCTTTCAATTCCTGATACCAAAAAGTCCTCTTTCATTTTTCTCTGCATGTTTTATACATAATTGATCACATGCTAAATGAAAAATTTTGAATTTTCATTTTGTAATTAATGTGTTTTTAACCTTCTAATGTTTTTAAAATACATTCTAAATATTGTGTTTAATAGTAGAACCCAACATGCAATACTTTTGATGCTATTCTTTCTGAGCAGCATTTCTTTCTATGATCATATTTGATTTCCCCCCGTCCCCTAGGTCCCAGCAATGTAACTCAGATACTTTCAAAATTAAAAACTTCTTCTGTGGATAAATTATCATCAGGGCAGCCTCTCCTATATGTCAAATGTGCCCCAATACAGGGAAATATATTTACAAAAATCTCACTTAAAAAAATAACTGAAGAAAAACAGAACACTAGCGAGTCTCTTAGGTTAAAACACAGTTAAATTAAAGGCCAAGGCCAAATTCTTTTATTTACTAGATCACTTTATTTAAAAAGTGTAAGGGGAAAATGGCCATTGTGTGTAGGCTCATCGGCATGAGTTACATTGTTACGGCTTCCATTTTCCTAAACTGGTAAGTTTCTTGCAACAAAATCATCTCTCTGAGACCTCAAATGAGAGTATTAAAATTCAGCTTCACTCTACACTAATACAGATCAGAACGGCCTACTCTTCCCCAAACCTGATACTATGCTGGTGATGTTTCATGGCCTGAGACCTTGAGTAGTTTTCAAACCACATGACACTACTTGATTTTCAGAAAATTTGAATTGAAATGAATTTCACTAGAGACTGTCATATATAATACTATAAAAACAAATTGCAATCACTTCTTTTCCATAGTCTATTAATTTGGTAATCCTATCAAAAAAAACTATTAAATTCCATCTGGCACAATTTTTTCCTTATAAAACAATTCCATTTATTGCTCAGGATTTTGTTACCTCTGAGAGGTTTTTACAGGTTATTCTTTTTAATAGTTGTTCCATTACTGAAGGATTTAAGTTACATTCACTGAACAATAATAACCATGATAGCAGTTCTTTTTATCCTGAAAAATTGATACAATGTTGGCATTCAATCCCACCATTTCCCAGTTCTCAGTAAATTTTCATAAATAACCATCAGCAGTGGTTCAGTAAGTTTCTCAACAAAATCCATTAACACCTTAGATGGTAGAGCTTTCAAACTTTCCACGCTTATTTTGCCCAAGTGTACACTTACCTGTTTTTAATCAACAGCTATTTTTGAAACTATTATGTTAAATTGAATTCCTAGAGTGAAAATAATGAGTCTGTGTAAAGCTATTTCTTTGCATGAAAGCTAATTCCTATATTCACATTATACAATGAGAATGACAATGTTCATATGAGACACATACACAAGATGAGGTGAAATATTCAGAAGAGCTTCCTACCATGAGCATGTCAGCTTGTTCCTCTTGATCCTACAGGACACAGTCTGCTTATGTCCTCAGATATTTTGTATGGTTTCCTATAGTGGACATGAATTAATTTACTTGAATACATGATGGTCATTGTAGTGAGTTGAATAGTGCTCCCTCACCCCACCACAAAAAGCTATGCTTATGTCCAAAACTAGTAAATGCAATCATGTTTGGAAGAAGAATCTTTGTCAACATTACTAAGTTGAACATTTTGAGATTAGAACATTTTGATCTCTGTAAGAGAAAGACTGGGAGACTTGAGAGAGGGAGGCTGGAGATAGAGACACAAAGAACGAACACCTGAAGATGGACACAGAGGGGAGAGCCATGCTGCAATAGACCAAGGGACACCAAGGGTTATGGGCTCCCACAGAGAGGAGAGTCCATGGAGTGGATGCTCCCTCATGACTCCCAGAAGGAAGCACCTCCACTTCTACCTTAATCCTGAGTTTCTAATCTGTGAAACTGTGAGACAATAAACTTCTGCTATGTTTAAACTACCCAGTCTGTGTAGCAGGTTGCAGCAGCTACAGAAAACACTGTAGTCACTTTGAACGGAAATATAAAACCATGTCTAATATGTTTAAATATTCAAATTCTCTGTTTTTCATTCTTTTTGATTCTAGTAAAGTTGCAAAATTATCTTACAAGTAGGATTGGTATATGTGACCTTTGATGGAAACTTCAGTTGATTTCTGTGTCATACTTTGTATGTCTACAATTCAGTGGCTTTCCCTAAGCAGTGAGCTGGAGCCAGGTCTTCCTCATATTCCCATAATATTCTGCCTAATATCATTGGAGTGCAGAGTCAATTATTGTAACAAATCCTTCACTAGAAAATACTGGTGCAGGATTTGTGCAATTGGTTCTACTCAGTAGTATTGGGACAACTTTGAATTCTAGACCATAGACTTTACTAGAGGTTTGCTAAAAACAAAGAAAAAAACTTGTAAATTTTAAAAGCAATGGGAGGGTGCTGTGAAATGAAGGCTTCACTTCAACATAACTGACCTGCAAAAAAATTAGAATATTCATAGAAAATGAGTTGCACATTTTTACTACAAAGTCATAAAGCAACTTATCCAAAGGCAATTTTTCTAGGTCTTTAAACTATGGTGGATGCAGTTTCTTCTAAGTTCTTCCTTTGATTTATCACAGCTCATTTGGAGCACTGTGACAGACAATGTCATCGAACTGCTCTCAAAGTCAACTCATTTCCTCCAGGCAAACTTTTCCTCTTCTCACTTACGGGTCAGTGAACTTAGAAATCTTATTGAAATTTCTGTAAACTGCCAAATAATATGTAATGATGACAGGAACCAAGGAAACAGGCTCCTCCAATTAGACCATGAGTTGATGGAAAAGTGACGTGGTGGTAGACATCACTAACACTAATAATTTCATGAATCTAGGTTTGTAAACAAAAAGGAGAGGTAAAATGTATTTAGCTCCTGGCTTTGGCAGTTCCAGCACAGGACTGAAGTCCTGTGATTTTCCTTTAGATTTTTGATGAAACATTGCCCTGTTGTTGGACCACATGCTAGAGTACACTGCTTTCCTGCTATGTAAGGATGGACTGGGGTTTTATACTCTTGTTCAAGAGAATCCCCCCTAACGACCTAGAGACATCATATAAGGCTCCATCTCCTAAAGGTCCACCACTTTGGGGACCAAGCTCACAAGACATGGACTTTTGGAGGACTCTCATTCAAACCCTAGAGTTCTGCAAAAAGATAGTGTTGTGAGAAGGAAATGACAATGAATAGATTAATAAAAATATTTGAAAACCACCTAACAGAAGGAAAAAAATTAAACAGTAGATGGATGATTTGATTTGAACAAATACCTCACTAAAGAGAATACATGGAATTTGTAAGTAACATCAAGGTGGATAGTAGTTAAAGCTACAATGATATGACCACAAACTTATAGAGTGACTAAAATAAATAATATTAACAAGATCAAGGGCATATGAAACAACCAGAATTCTTATATATTTCTGGCAGAGATCAGTCCTTTAGGGAAACAGTTTTCTAATTTCCTATAGTTATATACATTTATTCTGTGACCACTTGCAGTGATACTTCTAGATGTTTAATCTTCAGACATGAAAACTTAAACTCACATGAAAAACTCTGCATTCATGTTTACAGCATGTTCTGTTTGTAACTGTTTCAAACTGGAATTTGGCAACAAACCCCAGTTGCTTTCAGTAGGTGAATAGGTAAATTGTGATACATTGATAGGCAGAAATATTACTGGGTAATATAAAAGAATGGAAAGTTGATTCAAAAAAATGGATAAATCTCACAGGGATTACGTTTAGCAAAGGAAGGTGAAGACTGTCAGTCTGCATGAGTGCCCTTAGAGGACATTCTTGAAGAGAGAATACTACAGCAGTTATAAGATCAGTGGTTACCAGCAACAGAGAAGAAGGTAATGCAACTGGAGAGGTTGCATGATAGAATTGTTTGCGGTGAAAAAAAGACTTTTTTTTCTTATTTCTTATGGTAATGTTTACACAAAACTGTAAATGCTAAAATTTATAAAGCTGGACATTAATACAAACTAAATTTTATTCCATTTTGATAATAAACTGTTTAACAGAGCAAAATATATATATGCATCTAAACTTTCTGCAAAAGTACACAAAAATATTTACTTATTAACATTTAATTTGAGGAAGTTATAAGGGATAGAATTTAACATTTTATTACATGTATTCTGTTTTCATACATTAGAATATCAAATAATTACTTCAATAGAAAACTCAGGAAAAAGTAGTTATATTAGAGGTTGGATTAAAAGGTAAAATATGAACTGCAAAATCTTAAACCAGATGTGATGACCTATGCCAGTAATCTCAGCAATCTGGCAGACTAAAGCAGGAGGGTCATATTTCAGGCCCAGCTTAGGTCACTTACTGACATAATGAGACCCAAAATAAAAAAATAAAGTTCAGGTTGTACCTCAATGTGAAGGCCCGGGCTTCAGTGCACAATACCACAAACATAAAAAAGGAAGATAAACAACAACTCTCAAAATCTTGCAGCTCTGGATATCTGAAGCTTAGCTCCTCAGTCTTCTGCCTGCAGTCCACAATCCAGTTCTAAGTTTCCAATAAGTTCAGAGGAGAAATTCGGGCAGAGCAAAGTGTCATGAAACCTATTATGATCACTGACAAATGCAGAACGATTGCCCTTGGTTGGATAAGGTCAAGTTAAGAGCTTTGGAAGCATTTGCAAAATAAGAAAATTAATAGTTTTATGTATCTAGTGTCTCCTCTGCAGGCAGTCATGGAAGAAAAACATCACTTCCTAAGGGCAGTCCCACAGGAGCGAAGATGGTCCTGCCACATGATCTGAGGTAGAGGTACACATCATCTGCGAACTGGCAAACTAGCACAGGTTGATAAACTGTGCAAGAGATATGATAAGATGGAACCGAGGATAGAGTCTCTGGCAGGCATATTTTACACAGGTGGCTGATGGTTTTTTCCACCATTTCTCTATAATATAAATTTAATATATTTCCTCAGATATGGGAATCTGAAATCTTTTATTTACAATTCAACCACAGTGAAAATCTTAAATGTCAACAAGATGTTTGTGTGTATGTGCATGTGATTCTGTGTCTAAATATAAATATATAAAATATATATATAGTTTTTTTATTTGCAGTAGCAAAGCATTTCAAATAAGTTTGCCCCATATTCAAGTAAAATGTCCATGCAAATTAACTCCAGACTTACTATTAACATGCCACTACAGTAAATGATAGATGCACATACCTGTAATTTAGGAATTCTCATGTAGTCTGCTTGCATGGTATAACTCATGGCCTCTTTTCTGAAAGAGTTTTACCTGGAATAAATTACAGGACATTATGCAGGGGGAGGCAGAGTCAGGGATGTTTACCCTGAGGTCACTTCCTCTTTCCCCTATTACAACTTCCTTTTTCCTTTCCCAGTGAAAGGAAGAAAATTCTAATCAGCTCCTCGAGCGTCATCAATGCCTGCCCTAAGCACCAACCCCAGTCAAAGATTATATATACATACATATATATCCCATACTCCATGTTCCAGTCAGAAAAAGCCAGACCTCTGTCAGTCGTGGGCTCCTGTCCACATCCTTAGAATAAAAGCCACTTTTACTACTATATTTTGTTCTATTATTGTGCCAAAAACCGCTAACACTTTCCATTCTAACTCTCACTGTCTCTAGTTCGGTCTTCATGAACTTGTCCTGTCCTAATAAACACTCCTTCCAGGATGCTTCTGGTTATTATTCCAATATTCCAGTGTAACTTATGTATTAGTGCCATATTTTTTTTCCTAAAACACTATTCTGTTAAGATTTCCTCCTTTAAAAGCACTTACAAATTCTCTGTTATTTTTTAAATCTATCACAGACAGAAAAGCATAGTATTCTTGCCTAAATCATTCACACAAATATCTGGCCACCTTGAACTTTTCCTCACTGTCTGAACCTAAGTATTTGCTATATTTGGGTATGTTTCTACTATTTTACAAAGTTCTTGTCTTTCTGTTTTTACCACTATGTGTTTAGATGTTTCCATTTCATTAAGGCAAATTTCAAATGAATCTTTATCCATCAAAGCTATTGATCATTTTATAGGCAAAGGTGATGTTTCAGGCTTTGGAATGGTCACAGTATTTATCTTTTAAGTTTTTATCATCACCACTTGCCAAATATTGCACAGAATCTAAACTTTACCCATTTTTTAAAATCCCTTTAACAGTTGCAAAGGGTGCTGTCTCATTTGTAGAATTAGGCAGTGTTTGGCCCATACACAGTACAGAAAAATATTTAATAAAATCCTCCTGAATGATAACAATGAAATAGAATTCATGGTGTATGTGGTGTATGTGATTTGTTTCCTGGCAATTAACATGCTTACATTGGATAATGAGATGCCTGTTTTACAATTTCTCTCTTACAGCACACACACATATACATACATGTGAAGTATAGATATGTCTTGGAGGGACAATGGGCTGAGTCCTTTAGATTTTATATTTATTAAATTCCTATCTGTTGATAAGAATTGAAGGTCTCTTTACAGAAGAACATTCTTCTATAGATGCAGAAAAAGCCTTCGATAAGGTCCAACATTTATTCATGATAAAAACTCTACAGAAAATTGGAATAGATGGTCTTTACCTCAATATAATAAAGGCCATTTATGACAAACCAACAGCCAGCATCATTCTAAATGGCCAAAAATTGAAAGCCTTTACTTTAAAATCAGGCACAAGACAAGGATGTCCTTTATCACCACTCCTATTTAATATAGTACTGGAAGTACTAGCCAGAGCAATTAGGCAAGAAAGAGAAATAAAAGGGGTAAAGATAGGAAAAGAAGAAGTTAAGTTATCATTGTTTGCAGATGACATGATACTCTACATAGAAGACCCCCTAAACTCCATTGAAATACTCTTAGATACAATAAATAAATTCAGTAATGTGGCTGGATACAAAATCAATACTCAGAAATCAATAGCATTCCTATACACGAACAACAAAATTACAGAGAGGGAAATAAGAGAAACTGGACTATTCACATTAGCAAGCAAAAAAATGAAATATTTAGGAATTACTCTTACGAAAGAAGTGAAAGACTTATACAGTGAAAACTATAATACACTGAAAAAGGAAATTGAAGATGATCTCAGAAAATGGAAAGACATCCCTTGCTCATGGATAGGAAGAACAAACATTGTGAAGATGGCCATTCTCCCAAAACTCTTATACAGATTCAATGCAATCCCAATAGAAATACCATCAACATACCTTATAGATCTAGAGAAATCACTCCTAAATTTCATCTGGAACCAGAAGAGACCTAGAATCGCAAAGGCAATTCTAAGCAGCAAAGACAAAGCAGGAGGCATCACAATCCCTGACTTGAAATTATACTACAAAGCAACAGTAGTAAAATCAACATGGTATTGGAATCAAAACAGAGCCGAAGATCAATGGAATAGATTAGAAGATACAACCACAACTACAAACACACTCAACCACCTTATCTTTGATAAAGGAGCCAAGCAGGTTCACTGGAAGAACGACAGTCTCTTTAATAAATGGTGCTGGAAAAACTGGCTCTCCATTTGCCGAAAACTAAAGCTAGACCCATGTCTATCACCATGTACTAAATTAAAATCTAAATGGGTCAAAGATCTGAATATTAAAACAGAAACACTAAATCTATTGGAAGACAAAGTGGGTAGAAACCTTGGAGACATAGGAGTAGGTAGAGAATTCATGAACAGGACTCAAACCGCACGGGAAACACTACCCAGAATCAATAACTGGGACCACATCTTATTAAAAAGTTTCTGCATGTCAAAAGAAATCTCCAGCATAGTGAAAAGAAAACCCACAAACTGGGAAAAGATTTTAGTGAACTCTCTCTCAGACAAGGGACTCTTGTCTAAAACATATAAAGAATTTAAAAAACTCAGACCTCCAAAATTCAAAGATCCAATCCAAAAATGGGCATCTGAGATGAATACGCAATTCTCAGATGAAGAAATGCAAATGGCAAATAAATATATGAAAACATGCTCATCATCATTGGTCATCAGAGAAATGCAAATTAAAACCACACTGAGATTCCATCTCACTCCTGAAAGAATGGCCAGGATCAAGAAAACCAACAACAACAAATGCTGGAGAGGATGTGGGGAAAAAGGAACTCTCCTGCACTGTTGGTGGGAGTGTAGACTGGTACAGCCTTTGTGGAGGTCTGTCTGGAGGCTTCTCAAAAAGTTCGGATTGGAAATCCCATTTATTCCAGCTATTCCACTTCTAGGCATATTCCCAGAAGAACTGAAAGCATCATACCACAGTGATTTATGTGCACCTATGTTTATAGCAGCACAATTTTTAATCGCCAGATCTTGGAAACAACCCAAGTGTCCATCAACTGAGGAATGGATAAAAAAGTTGTGGTATTTCTATACAATGGAATATTATTCAGCTATAAAGAAGGATCACATTGAGATATTTATCAATAAATGGGCGCAGCTTGAGACCATACTCATAAGTGAAATAAATCAATCTCGCATGTATGAATACCGAATAGTTTCCCTAATGTAAGTAATGATTCAAATATATGAAAATATGTGGCAATCATGATTCCCCATTATGTGGCCTTGAAGCCTTATAAAATTTTTACTTATTAATTAGAAAGGCTTTATTCCGGGCTTCTTGATATGGAAATATTTGAAGCTGTAGTATATAAAGTTTTATCCAAATATCTCAGGGAAAAAGACAGACACTATGGTAACTATTATTCTTTAAAAAAATTATTTAGTTATTTCTTATGTTTATTTTAATTAAGGGAAAAATTTAAAAAATTAGGATATATAATAGTAACTCTTTTCGATTTCCTATTAACTTGTTTTGAAGTCCTGTAATGCTCCCACGATCTTGTTTTGACTGATTAGACTCTGTTCCATTCTGTGGGATAGTATCAGGTCCGAGGGTATAGGCAACTACTTTGAAGGCAGTAAGATTCACTAAGATGCCCATTCTGGTTTGACTATTGTCTCCTTTGGAAGTCCTGTAATGTTTACAATGTCTAAGTTTTATTGGTATTGTTCTCTGCTGTTTTGTCCAACTTTATAATATCTAATGAGATAGACAAATCTTTTTAAGGAAACAAGAGACAACGTTGATAACTATTGTTAATAACCGTATACTCTGTTCTACATCATGTGCTAAGTCTATCCTTGGTTTTCACTGACAGCTTTGTTCTGCCATATTTGACTTTATTCTCCTCCCCCCAAAAAGTAATAAGAACTAAGGAGTAATAAAATCTAAAATGTGTAAATTTTGATGTAAAAAGAGAGGAAGGGGAAAAAAGAGCTCTAACGGATATAACAGCAAGTGTGTATAGGGATGTTGAATAGATGACTATATTAATGTTTTTGGATCATTGAACACAGCTGTTTGTAGTCTCTCTGTTTGAATGTCTACTTTGTATTCTTTGATACTGTGATTTGAGCAACTATTTCCAAGATGATAATATGTAATCTATTAACAGGTGATTTCTTACTGTTATGCTTTTTTTGTAGTTCTGTATTATATGTAACCTTACACTGCTTTGTTTTGTTTTGTGTTTTTCTCTTTTTCCTCTTAAATAAAAAAAAAAAAAAAGAACTTTCAGAAGAATACAGCGGGGCATGGACTTGACAGAAAGTGGAGGCAGGCTCTGCAGACACACATCTCTCGATTTCAACAGTAAAGATGAGCTGTGCTGAGTGACAGTGAACACACATGATAGCAGCCAAACGGCAGGCAGACAAAGGGGGGCAGCTATGTCATCCCCAAGAGAATAGCAGAGATGTGCCTTAGTTTCTATGGATGGTCCATTAAGGGTACACTGTGCCAAAAAAAAATGGCTGTTGAGTCCTTGGTACAATGTGCCCTTCCTCAGACATCTTGGGAAAGTGGGAATTTAGAGAGAACTGATGTTTACCAAGTTCAAGCTGTATCATAAATGATTCTTCATTTTAAGTCTGAAAGGGGGACAATGATGTGGAGGCATTTTTTCAAAACACACACTTTTTAAAATGATGAAGCAAGACTTTGAAGCCAGCTCTGTTTGACATCAAGTCTGCATATTTCAGTACGGTTCATTGTTATATCAGCTGCTACTTTCTCAGGATAGTGTACCTTAAGCATGACTCAATTTGGAACACATAATAGGCCCTGATACTAGCCAGATGTTAGTAGCTGAGGACAGTTCTCTTGGAATGTAGATTCTGCATTGATATCTTTCTCATCAGAGTGACCTAAATGGGATGTAGAAATCATACTGTTACAGGCAACTGAGTTAGATAGAAATATTATAGGCAGTCAGACAGGGCCAGGCTCTCTAAGGAACCAGTGCAGAAGGCCAACTACCTTGCAACTGTCAGGGAGAGAGGTATCTCCACTGTGGGCAAGACCTCAAGACAAAAGATAAATCAAATGGACCCACCTACTTCCTAAGGCTGTGTCAGGTCTCTACCCCAGTAAAGAAGCCAAGAGTCACCATCCCAAAACCTTACAGGAAGAGTCAATGCCCTTTTTGCATACCCCCTTGCTATGTGACTCACCTACCCATCTATTCCCAATTTAATTAATTTTACCAATTAGTCTTACTGGCTAATTAACATGCCCACCTAGTGAGTTCCCATGTTTTCCCAATCTTAGACCTGTCTCACTTTGTGGTTTGCTCTATAAAAGTCCTTAGAAAAGACAGTTTTTGGCAACCCACTCGGAACCCCTTCAGTCTCTCTCTCAGTAAATATAGTCTGCTCTTATCCTCCATTGTTAGTAAAATTCATTCTTCGATTTTAGGGAACCTACTATATATCATAAAGCAGGACACAGAGCAGATTCAGAGATTCATTCCCCTATATTATTACTTCTCCCTCTGCTTTGTAATTTACTCAAAATTCCTAATGCCAGAGACTTTTCTAGCAATAAAATGAGCAATGTAGTCTAGAAAATTTTGTAGGATTTAGAATTTATATCAAAATTCAGTAGAAGATGTAAAGGAAAAGTTCCATGGTGCAGCTTGTACTTAGTATGAAGATGACCCAGAGTTTAATTTCAGCATAAATAAATCAGCAAATAGCAAACAAAACATGCAAACGTATCTGTGCCTCAAGTACAACAATTTTTCTTCTATGTGAGCATCTAGAGAAATCCATGGCAACAAACTTGCTTTTCTTTTCACATGTACATAACTTTAAAATTATTAGCCTACTAAACTAATTATGAAAGTTCCTATCAATAATGGCTACCAAGTATTCAATGCGTGCTAATACTAACCTGCATTACAGGCTGTAAAGCATCTAGTCCCTCCCAGTTCTGACCAAGTTTGGCTGCAGGGCTTTCACTCCCTCATTTATACATCATCAGTTTCACAGACTCTTCTGACTACAAGCATTTCTTCCCTCTCCAGTGCATCTCTGTGTGTCTTTTAGATTGGCGTATTATTTCAAAGAGTTCCTTCCAAATAGCAAATAGTTATTTGGTCAAAGCTATGTTTTAATCACCAGGAACTGCCATAGAAGGTCTTTAAGTTCATTGGTAAGGTATCAAACCAAAAGCCTCTTTCTAACCTGCGCAGACACTGTGACAGACTAATTGGTCTCCCATTTAATTTTTTCTTCTTTGTAGCGATAATCAGATATATCAATTCACTTGATTAAAACATCACTGCTTTCTTAGTTCTCTCAGAATATCTAAAATGCAAAATGCTTTCCTGGTGTAGCATCAGCCTCTTTTTCCACTTCATCTTTCCTTACTTTATTAATCTCCCTATTGCATACACTGACCACACTTAACAGTTTAATCCCTATTGTCATCCATTTCTCTGTGAGTCTTCACTTATTTCCCTTACCTAGCATCCTATTACCAAATCGCTTCTCAAAAATGGCTTATTTTTCTCCTTAGGTCTGCACTAAAATGATGAGTCCCACCTACCAGGTACTCCAGATCTCATTTGCTTCCTGCCTTTAGAAACTACTTCGTACTACAACTAATGCGCTTGGTTCGCTCACTTGCTTATTGGATTTCTTTCACAACACTGACTCGTGGCATCTTTCTCACAGTGGCATTAACCTACTTCATCACTGCACCATTACATACTTACAGAGCTTCCATTATGCGTCCGACATTTTTCTAAACATGGAGTCTACAGTAATGAACACCAAGTCTGTGCTCATCCATTTACACTATGTCCAATAAGAAGGGAATAAAGAAATAGCAAAACCCGATACAGTCAATTCTCATTATTTGCAGTGGTTTTGTTCTAAAAACTCACCATACGTATTGAATTAGTGGATACTGGATAACTGCTCCTAAGGCAAATATAGATTATTCTCTCCAAGCCTCTGCCACAACATTTTCATGAAGTGATCAATAAGAAACTTGTTTTAAAGACTGTTGCCTCTTGAAGACACCTGATTTTGATACTTTATTAACATTAGCCTCAAGGCCAGTAGCACCTAACTCATGCTTGACAAAAATTTGATAAAGATATTTTATCTGGAAGATATATTTTATCTTTTACAGCCTTCTTGCAATTAGGAACTCTACGCAGCTCTGAAGCACACTGCTTGTGGGTTCTTTTTAACACTGAAATTAGCAGCAAAAAAGTATTAAAAATTTAGTTTAAATGCTCTTAAACTGAATTTATAAAGAACATATGTCTACAGTGTGTGACCTGAAATAGGAGGTCAGAAAGTCATTTAGACTTGGGTAGGGAACATGGGCTATTCCACTTGTCAGTACCAACACTCCTTGTCTATGAGTGACCATAAAAATACTACATATGTTGATTCTGGAGTTATATATGCATTCCAGTAAGTAGGAGAATTCACTGATAATGAATCCTTGAATCATGAGAATCAACTGCAATGGCATGTGATCTCATAAAGAAAATACCAAGTTGGAAAACAGAACAAAGAAGATGAAGGTACTATTATTGATAGCTTAGTGAGGGAAGGTCACTCTAGAAAAATAAAATTGAAATAAAATTAAATAAAAGAAAAAAAATTATACAAGAATTTGTATAGAAGAGCATCCCAAGGAAAGTGAAGATAAAAAGCAAAGTGAAGGGGAGAATGTGGTTGGAATAAAAAGAGATGGTGGAAAAACAGGAGATGACATGGCAGAGTTGGGAGTGATGTGGAAAGGCCTTGAGGCTCATCCTTACAACTTTGATCTTCACCTACAAGGAGATGGTAAATTAACAGTCATTTAAGTAAAAGACAATCAATACTCTTCCTGTACCTTGTACTAATATTTCATGAATATTAACACATAAAATGCCTTTCTCTGGTTACTCTGTGGAAAGTAGAATGTAAGAATCATTCACACAATTCCAGAGAAGAAAGCAAGGTAGATTAGTGTAGGGTGTACAAAGATGATATAAAGATGATTAGTGTAGGTTAACAAAGATGATACTAAAAGTCATGCAACTGGGACAAAGTTTGGGGATTACCATTAATTGTTGGAGATTGTGTCTGAGTAATTGTGATAGATAGATGGATAGACAGTAGATAAATAATAAATAGATAAGACATAGAAATTATACATGATGAAAATTTCTCAACTGATTTAGCAGAAGAATGAAGTTCACATTTTGTGAAATGAAGAAGGGAGGATGAAGAACACATTACTAGAGTCATGGACGCCGAGGGGGGAAAAAAACAACTCTATTTGGAACAGTTAATTTGGTAACAAAGGGCCGGGGATATAGCTCAGTGGCATAAGTGCCTGCCTGGCAAGTGCAAGGTCCTGAGTTTGATTCCTAGTACCAAAGAAAAAAATTGGTATCAAATAAATTATTCTAGCAAGAAATGTCAGTTGGGAACTGGATATATGAATTTAAAATTCAAGGAAACTTTCCAGACTAATGGTAATTTAGGAGTGAACAGTTTTATTTGATTTCAAAGATAAATATTATTGCATGAGGCCATGAGACTGATACTACTTCCTAGGCAGTAATACAAAAGGGAGATGTGGGAAGATTTGAGAACAATGAAATGTATATTTCAAGAAGGTAGGGATCATGTCTGTTTTATTGATCTTTATTAACTTAATAACATTTTCAATGCATCAAATAATATTCTCATTAAACTGTTCAGTTTATTCTGAGAATACATTAAAGACTTTATACTGATAAAACACATATCATGGATATTTTTTCCTGTTTTCTTCAATCACTTTAAAATGTATTATTTTCTCTAAATAGGAGCCAGAAGAATAAGTTTTCAATAGTTGAATATCCCAGATTGTTTGATGCTTTTTCCCTTCATTGAATTTTACTTAAACAGAAATCATATCTTTCTGGAACTTCCTTGTGATTTTCCACATTTCTGTGAACATAAGCTGATGATTAGGGTACAAAAGAATTCGTCCCCAGATGCCAATCAGGCAGAGAAGTTTATTCTTGGGTTTGACTTTCCAAACCCATTCCGAGACACAACTTTCTGAAATAACAATTATAATGACTGTTGTTGTTACTGATTCTGCGAGCGGGTACAGCAGTACTTTTTAAATGTTAATTCCTGTGTTGGCTCATCAGCATTTCATCTTTCTCCTTCAAAGGTTATCATCTCTCCTAATTGAGTAGCATTCTCCGGAGATGGGTACATCGGATCCATCATTAGACTACAGTCTCAAAGACATCAAAAAGAAAAATAAAAGAGGCACGGGAGTGACATGGCCATGGTGCAGGCTTTCTCCTCACTGCATAATACACATCGGAGTCTAAATTTTCAGAAACAAAAGTAGTGGCTGTTTTGATAATCTGAGCCCAAATTGACAACATGAATCTTTTGACCTGGTTTCTAAGTTTTGTTTGGGCATTGGGGGTACTTGATAGCATAATCCAGACCTACATCTAATAGACACCTTTCTGCTTCAGATGCCCCGATATCACTGAAGTATTTCCTCTGTCTCATTCTATTTGAAGGAAGTTTTATGCTCAGTTATAGACTCAATCTAAAGTTTCAATAGTTTCTATGTAACTACAAAAATACAAGCTTTTAAAAAATTTTGTTAGCCAATAAGTTTATTGTAATAGTATGTGAATTCTGTGCACTGATGAATCTCATGGAAGATCATTGCAAATACCTCTGGAAAGTAAATATATCCTCAAATCACAAACAGGCTGAACGTTCCCTGTCAGAGTTTTAGGGATTTTGGAATATTTGCAAAGACTTTAGTAGTTGAGCATCTCTAATCCAAAACTCAAAAATCTAAACTACGGCTGAACTTATTGATGGGAATAAAAATCTACTTATTTATATTATTAACTCATATTCCTGGACCTCCTTCTAGACACACCCAAACTCATGAAGAAGAGAATCAGAAATCATTGTTCTGAGAAAGTATGCCATGTAATACAGTTGAGTCACTAAAAATCAATCCTTTGCCCAAGAAAAAATAATAGGTCAGAAGCACGATCTTCAGAATCTTCCCTTTCTTTCTAGACTTGTTTTATATTCTCCTCTGCTGAGTCCTCTAGATTCAATGTCTTCTTTTCAAAAGTTCTTTTATTGTCTTTATATGAGATTTCTCAAATGAATTTTAATTTTGTCACATTCTTTTAACTAGTGAGAAGTCATCCTAAGCCTTAGAGAAATGACTTTGCAGATTCTTTACCAAGCAAACATAGAATCTTTTGACATTTAATTCAGCATCAATTTTCCTGGCATTTTCCCCTAAATCCCCAGCCCATTCCAGTCTAAATTAGGTATCCATCCTTTATGTTTCAAGAACACTCTATAGCTAAACCCAAAACATCATGGCAGAACCATCTATCTGTGTATCCAACCTTAAGTCAAAATTAGACTGTGCATCATTTCTCATTCTCATTTTTCAGCATTTTAAGTAGCACTTGGGCTATCATAAGCATCCAGTGGATGCTGCTTGAAAACACACATGCATATATGAATAAATACACAAAGACACGGTTACAAAAGAAACACTGAACCAAGCAACTTTGAAGCTGCAATTTCAGAAACAAGAGTTTCTTTTTTTTTTTCTTTTTTTTAACTGACATTTAAGGGGACAGGCAGATTTATCCGGCAAACGGCTCAGATTACCTGAACTGTTGAACCTTGCAAAAGTGAAACCATACCATTATCTTGACACTGCATCTGTTTTCCAAAGCAACTGAAAGGCACAACCAAACCTATTATTCTTTGTTTAAAGTGAGTGATGTCTCTAGCTTTACCAACAGAAGCGACAGATAGGGGTTTATCTGACTACATAGATCTCCATGTACAGAAGAGAGAACATAACTAACCAACATCAAAACTGTAGCACAATGAAAGAAAAACTGAGGGAAAAGTGAAAGAAACTTGGAACTTATTCCTATTCTATAGGTGTCTTGTACTTTTGGAGTATGATGTCTTGCCGGGAAGATGGATAGAGATTCAATCAAGATAAAAATGGAGATTGTTGTCCTATATATACATACCCAGCAACATTTCTGACTACACTCAGCAAACACACCTAAGATACCCAAAGTATCCACCCTAGATTCTTCTTGTTTTCACCTGGCCTGAGGGTGCACTGTGCTGTGAGAGCAATGTTGGAATCAATTGTAACTTCCTCATCTCACTGTCAATTGAGTGGCCTGTGCCTCACTTGCTCGGTTCTTAAATGAACTCTAGTCTAGTTGCTTTCACACAAATCACCAATTAAAGGTGGCCTCTTTCTTCTGCTGGTCTAGATATAGCAGGAAACAAATTAGGTTTTCCCTTGCTGGTAAACTAAACATTAAGTGTGAAATAGATCCCGTTCACAATCAAGTCTTCAACAAATTTATAGAGGAAAGATGTCTCACGAGTCTAACATGAGAAGAATAGCCACTGAGACAACTAGCTACACTGTCCCTGCAGGTTTGAATTTTGGTGTTCTCATTGCTTTATCTCTATCTCAGTCTGTCTGTCTGTCTTTGTATTTCTGTCTCTCCTCTGTGCCTCTCTCTCAGTCTGTCATCTGTCTCTCTCCCTTTCTCTCTCTCCTGCCTTAAGACCCAATTCAAACACTTTCAACCTGCACATAAAAGCCACCGATTTGATAGATGTTTATCTAATAGCAGCAATCTAGGTCTTAAGCAAATCTCCCTTTTTTGAGACTGTAGTTTGGAAGGATTAAACCTAATTCATACATGTTTGGCAAAACATGTATCTGTCTTTGTTCTGAATTTTCTTCCTAATTTGAAAGTTTTGATCCACAGCTACCCATAAGATGAGTGGTACAGCTTGGGACCAGGAGACCTCCCGCCAGTAAAGCATCTGAGTAGCACCCGGAGACCTTCCTCCAAACTCACTCTGGACTGGTAATATGGCAATGCGAGCTCTGGATCGTAGTCACTAAATCTTCAGAAGCCATGAGATCAGCACCTTTGGAGTGCGCAGCCCAGCACAGAAAGTGTGGCTGATCTTATCCTGAAAGAGAGGCAACCCAGAAACGCAGGAAAGCATCACTCATGACCCCTGTGTCCCACCTTCACCATCATCCCTTGTTTTTCTGTAGTCACTGGATACACTGACAATCACAGGAGGATTCTTTCAACAATAAATGTAGTAATAATAATAATAATGGCTAATGATTTAGAGGCATTTTTAATTTCCAAGAAAATCCTAATTTTTATATATATTGCCTGAAATTGGGCTGGAGCAATCAGCAAATCCTAATTCCATGAAGCCCAGAGCAGACACACTTAAAAATCTTTTTTTTTTTTTTTTTGCTTTTTCATTTTTACTAGTACCAGGGATCGAACTCACGACTGCCTGCTTTTGAGGCAGGCGCTTATGCCGCTGAGCTAAATCCCCAACCCCACACTTAAAAATCTTACATAACATTTTCCTTTTTATTTTTCTTCTTGTAATTGTCTTTGGTTTCTGCCAAGCTTATACAGTACAAATATTATATAAATATAATACACTTCTAATGGAAATACGTAGAGGAAACCATGTAATCTCTCTCTGCATCTCCTGTACCCCTAATAAAATCATTGTTTCTTGGCTTTTGTGTTTCCCATTTTGACTCATGGGCTGATATTTTGTTTTCTTCTGAAGCTTTCATGTCCAGGAGCTCATTTCCTTAGCTCTTGTTCTTCCACACTGTTCTGTCTTGTCCTCGTTCCAGCTCCACTCACACTGGCTGATGAGTGGTTCTGGTGGGTCCAAACTGGCCCTGTATGGTAGGTAGGTTAACTAATGTTCGACTTGTGTCACCCAGCTGAACAGAGTCAGCGTGGTGCTGGGTGTGAAAGGGCCATGTGGGGATTGTCGCCAACAGCATAAAAATGAGAACTGGAGGGGACGATCGAGTGCTGTTGCTTCTCCTGGAGAAGCTTACCCCACTGACTTAACTGATATCGGAGGAACTCCGGGACCTCCCTGTTGTTGAGGATGGCTGCGGTTCTCTTTGGAGCAGCTCTGATCTTTACCTGAGCATCACTTCCTGCCTCCAGTGAAGATGCCTCAGTCTTCTGATATGGACTCTTAACTTCGCTAGTGCAGACTTTTTAGCTTCCACCACTGACCGTTAGGCCTTTTCTTGATACAGACTTGCATGAGACATTGTCAGTGGGCTCTAGACCTCAAGCTGGACTTGTGCAGGACATTGCCATGGGATCCAGATCCTCAGCTGGATTCTTTGAGTCTCTGGCATGTGGAAAAATCTCTTGCATTCATCTGCATTTGACTTTTTGAGTATTATAAAATAATCTTATAAATTATGAGTTCTGTAGAAATCTACTCCGTTGCAAACCTTGACTACAGTACCTTGCCTCTACTCCTACCGGAGTAGCATCAGCATCACCATCCATACTGTATCTCTGGTTTCCTCTGTGACTCACTGAATGATGCTCCTCCCTCAGCAAAAGAACAAGGATGAGTGAAAAAGTGTTTGAAAAGAAAATAGCGTTTGTGACAAAACTTCATTTTAACCTAATGAGATGAAAGCCTCATAACCGCTGAGTACCTACTGTGTGCCAAGCTTAGGAGTCTGCTCAGATGCATCAGAAAGCACCACACACAAGGCAGCAGAACAATGTAAATTTACTAATGGTCCTGGAGATTAGAGGTTTAGTATCACTGGGTTGGTTTGTCCTTTCTACAGGCTGGGTAAGGATGTCTGCCCCCTGCCTGTCTCCTAGTTTCTGGTCATCTGGTGGCTTTCGTTAGCTTGTGGCTTTATCAGTTTAGTCTCTGCCTTCATCTTCCCGTGTTCTCCCTGTGAGTCTATATCTGCTTGCAAATATTTTCTTTTTCTAAAGGCACTAATCATGTGGGATTAGCATGTTAGTATGTATCTTAATGAACTCATTTTAATTTGATTATATCTCTAGTTCTAAATAGGATCACATTCTAAGGTGTCACATTCTAAGTGGGTTGAGACTACAAAATATCTGTGTTGTTTTTACATAATTCAACTCATAGCAGTGAATTGCCTCATTTAATTCTTAGTACTGTTGAGGTCTGAATTATTATCCATAATTCATTGAGTAAATATACACTACATCTATTACATGTAAAGTAAATTATTAGAGATCACACAGGTAGAACACGGCAGTATTCAGATTTTATTCCAGAGCATCTGTATCCACAGGCTGAGTTCTTAACCACCATGCTCTAGTGTCTCTATGACAACAGTCCTTATAAAATCACATCTCTCTGGGAGTGGTGATGAATACCTGTAATTCCAGCAATCAGAAGACCAAGGCAGGAGGATCGCCACAAGCTAGAAACCAACCTGGACTACCTAATAAGTTCAAGGCCAGCTTAGACTACACAGCAAGACCTATCTCAACACAATCAATCAATCAATCAATCAATCAATCAATCAATCATGTCTCAGGCCCTGCTGGTGGGGATTGTCCATTTTGTCACCATTAGCATACCCCACAATATTTCTATCCCAATTGCACAAATCTATAGCTAAGGTAAGTGCCACAAACTGGAATTCTGTATCTTAGAAATGAGGCTTGAGTGGTAGCTGCCAAGTGGGGTCAGCGCCCATGTACCACAGCAAGAGGAGGAATGATGCCCTGATGATATGATGGATAAAAAGTACCACCATGTAATACTGTTACATGGCAAAGTGAGTCATTTTCGTCATTAGTGTATCTAACAAAATTCTCCTACCTATCTTTTGTTTTGTTTGGTTTTGTTTTCAGGTCGAAGTCTGAGGTCCTAAATACGATGTCTGAAGCTTGGCTTCATTCTGCAGACTCACTTCCATCACCATCTGACAGATATGTTCTCCATAACACTATGTGATCCTTTTGACATGTTGCAGAAATGATCCTCCCCACCTCAATGCCACCTTTCCCATCCCTTTAGAATTTCTAGTCTCGAGTCTTATGTTAAGGCTTCTTTTCATTTTAGATTCACTTCTGGTGCTATTACACCCAGAATGAGTTTCTTGACTCTCCCACAGACACGAAACTATGGATGGCTCCTTTCCTCAGATCCTGACGTAAACACTTCTCACAACTCACTACCAGACTCTGGTATCTGTTCTCTTGTCTAATCTTGCATACATTCATAAGCATGCTGTGATCTGACCTTGGTTATCATGGACTGACTAGAGAGACGTGGAAGAGATTACACACTTCTGGATGTGTCTCGGGAGGCCATGGAGGCAAAAACCTGGTGGATCTTCCTCTGTGGATCTTCCCTTGATCCTTCTTTCCTGATTGCTATTAGCTCTGCAGCTTTCCTCTGCCATACAGCTCCATCATAACTTTCCTACCAAGGGCCACCTTACCACGGACTGAAAGCTCTGGAACCATGAGCCACAATAAACATTTTTTTAATTGTATAATCCTAAGTACTGGTTATAGGAACAATAAGCTGACAGACGCATGTCTTGAGAACACAGTCCACGTGTGGTCCTGAAAATGAATGAGGTAATCTGCACCTGTCAGGAGGTGAGTATAGATAAACGCTACAAAAATTAGGCTGACTTGAATTTCATATTAACTCTAGCATCTCTGAATATGTAAGGAAGAATTTATTGCCTGGCATCATAAGGCACCTTCTTAATATGTGTGAAGCGTTGGGTACATATTCCAGTACCAAAAACAAAATAATACAAGCAGTAATCTAGTCAAAAATGAGAAGTGATTTGACTCCATTTATGGGAAAACAAAGGCAAATTTGACAAAAATAAAAAGAAAGAAAATGGTAAAATGCTTTATTCCAGCTAATCTGAAACATCAATATGAACAAAAACACAGTTTTTTTTTTTTTTTCATGCAGCATTTCCAGAATGGACAAAGAAATCTGCCATTTAAATACACATCAAGATTAAATATTAAAATTGAGGACTAATTGTTGTAGATTTCAGTTAGTTCAATATTATAAAAATGTAGCAAACTACTGGCTGTTCCTGCTCTTTTTCAAGGCATGTTACAATTCCAAACCAGGGCAGAATCATCTGTCATTCTTATACATGGTGGTCTTCTGCACACAACTTCACGTTTCTTTCTTTTTATTGTTTTAAAGAAGAAAAACTAAAAATAAAACAGTTTCAAAATAGGTTACTAAGGCAATAACAAGAATCAATGCATTGTGTATTATTATATTCATAGTACTTGTTCAGAGTATAAGATACAGGCATGAAATATTGTCCAAACAATATTAGCTAAGATATTTCTTTTCAATGAACTAAGAGAAACTAAAAGCAAAACTATCTGAACTATCTTGGGTATACATGTATTTTTTTTTTCTTTTTCCTTTCCTTCCTTTCTCCTTTCTCATCAGTTTTCATTTTCTTTCAGATAGTTTTTTCCCTGCCCATAATATCTGTACATTATGGATCTTACTCATACAGTTTCTCATATGAGTGAGACTATACAATATTTACACGTGTGGGATTCAGTAATTTCATTTCTATGTATAGTCTTCAGTTGTATCCACTTACCTTTTTTTGGCTGAGCAGTATTCCATATTAAAAAAAAAATTTTTTATCCTTTCCTCTGTTGATGGGCATTAGGGTTGTTTCCAAGATTTACCTGTTACAATTTGTGCTGCTATAAACATAGGTGCACATATAACGCTGTGGTATAAAGTTTTTAATTCTCCTGGGAAGATACCCCAAAGGGGAATAGCTGGATTGAATTCTAATCCTAGCTTTTGAAAGAATCGCCACATAAATTTCCACACTGGTTGTTCCAGTCTACACTCCCACCAAAAGTGGAACAGGGTTCCTTTTTCCCCAAATACCCTCCAGTATTTGTTATTGGTGGATATCTTGATAATAATCATTCTTTCTACAGTGAGATGGAATCTCAGTGCTGTTTTCATTTCCATGTCTCAAATGGCCAATTATGTTGAACATTTTATCATCTATTTATTTGCCATTTGAATTTCTTCATCTGAGAAGTGTGTATTAATCCTAGATCCCCAATTTTGGATTGGGGTATTTGAATTTTGGAGGCCTAACATTTTTTAAATTCTTTGTTGTTCTAGGTATAAGTCCTTCATCTGAGGAGCAACTGGTTAGAATTCTTTTCCCAATCTGTGAATTTTCCATTCTCTGTTGGTGATTTATTTTGTTGTGCAAAAGCTTTTTAATAAGGTGATATCCCTTTTGTTGTACCTTCATAGTATTTCTCATCTGGGTTTTTATTCCTGAGATCTCTGACTACTCCTATGTCTTCAAGATTCCTGGTTACTTTCTCTTTCAGTAAATTTAGTGTTTCGTTTTTAATATTTAGATCTTTGACTCATTTTTACTTTAGCATGGTGCATGGTGATGGGCATGTGTCTAATTTTAGTTTTCAGCATGTGAAAAGCTGGTTTTCTAGCACCATTTATCAAAGAAACAACCTTTCTTCCAGTGAATATATTTTCTCCTTTGTCAAAGATAAGGTGGCTTAGTGTGCTTGGAGTCCTGTCTGAACCTTCTATTCTGTATCACTGGCCCTAAAGTCTGTATTTTCCCAATTCCTTGTTGATATTACACAGTGGCTGTGTAGTATAATTTCAGCTCAGGGTTGTGATGCCCACTGACTTGGCATTGTTGCCCAGAATTTCTTTTGCTATTCTTGGTTTCTTCTGGTTACAAGTGAATTTTAGGGATGTCTCCTCTAGCTCTGTAAGGTATGCTAATTTGTATTTTCACTGGAATTACATTAAATCTGTGTAATAGTTTTGGAAGTAGGGGTATTTTCACTATGTTGGTTTTTCCTAACCATGAGAAGGGGATATCTTCCCGTTTTCTGATATCATCTTCAGTCTTCTTTTTCAGAGTAGTGAGGTTTTCCATGTATAGATCATTTACTTCTTTTGTTCAATAGATTTATAAGTATTTCACTTTTTGGATGTTATTGTGAAGGGCATGGTTTCCATAATTTCTCTCTCTGTGAGTTTGATGCTTGTGGACACAAATGCTATTTATTTTTGAGTACTGACTTTGAATCTGGCTACAGTCCTGAATTTGGCTATTAAATCTAGAAGTCTTTTGATGGAATCTGTGGGGTCTTCTATACAGAGTATAATGATGCCTGCAAATAATAATTTACATTTTCATTTCCTATGCATATTCATTTTATTTCTTTCTCTTTTCTAATTGCTCTGGCTGATGTATCCAGAACTATATTGAATATAAGTGGTATTAGTGGACATCCTTGTCTTGTACCTGATTTGACTGTAAGTTTCAGTTTTTGACCACTTAGTATGGCATTAGTCATTGATTTGTCATAGACAGTTTTTATCAGACTAAGATAAAGACCATAAATTCCAACTTTCTATAGGGTTTTATCATGAATGAATGTTGGACTTTGTCAAAAGCTTTTTCTGCATCTATTGAAATGATCATGTGATTTATCTTTGTTTCTGTTAATATGGTGTATTATATTTACTGATTTGTATATTTGAAGCCATGTATTGATTTGCATGTGTTAAACCACTTCTTCATCCCCTTCTCTTTAGTCATGGTATACAATTTTTTTGATGATTTGCTGCATTCTGTTTGCCAGTATAATACTGAAGATTTTTGTGTCTATGTTCATTAGGGAAATTGGCCTATAGTTTTCTCTTTTCTTTTCTCTCTCTCTCTCTTTTTTTTTTTTTTTTTTTTTTTTTTTTTTTTTTTTTTTTGGTGGGAGGGTTCGTCTCTGGTTTCAGAATCAGGATAACACTTGCATCCAGAAAGGATGCGGAAGACTTGGAGAACTGTGGAGCTTCCAACAAGTGGGCGGGCACACGCTATCCCCTGAGCCCAGCCTGTTTGGGACTCCAGCACCTCGCCATCGGTGTGCAGAGGAGGGGCTGGGCAGATCTGGGGCGCCTGCATCAGCCTCCCCGTGTGTCTGGAGGACTGTGGATGTCTCAGCGGACAGTGGAGCAACGCAGGTTCCAGAGGCCCTGCAGCCTGTGGTGAGTACTCAGCGCACTCTGCCCAAATCCCAGACTGTTCAGGTCCCTCCAGGCTTCTGGGTGCAGTTAAGTGGAGAGGTGGGTTTGAGATGCCTACATCCGCCTCCACATCCCAGCTGTGCTTGGAGAGCTGTGGAGCTTCCAAGGGGCAGGTGGGCGCACAGTGTCCCTGAGGCCCAGCTTATCTAGAACTGTAGAGTTCTGAACAGGCAGAGGAGGGCCATTGGTTCTGCAGGCCCAGTGGCTTGGGGTAACGAGGTGCCAGAGTCTCAGGAGCTGGGAACATAGAAGGGGATTTCCAACAGACCCTGAGGAAGCTTTCAAATAACACTTGAAACACAGAAATATAGGAAAATGACAAAACGAAAGACCAAATTACAACCTGAAACATCCAGCCCATCTCAAGAAACCCTAGGAGCAATGTATATAGAAGAAAATATATGCCATTCACCTCAAATATCAGACACAATAGCTACTGAAATTAACAAGCAACTCCAGGAAGCTTTAAAGAAATTCAAACTCGAAATAATCTCCCAGGTAAAAGAAGAAATGATAAAAGAAATGAAAGAGATTCTGAATATATCTAAAGAAAACACAGATAAAAAATTGAAGGAACTAAACAAAAAGATACAATCCCTAGACGAGCAATATAAGAAACAAAGAGAATACATAAATGCAGATGCACAGAGATATACAGGAAACAAAAAACTCCACTGAAAGTTGTAAAACACACCTTAATGAAAGTGAAGATAGAATTTCAGACCTTGAAGACAGGATTGCAGCTAGTGAACAGGAAAGGAAAGATCTTTTAAAAATAACAAGGAGTCAGGAAACAACAATTCAACAACTGCAAGATGATGCAAAGAAAAATAACTTAACAATGATAGGGATTAATGAAAAAGAAGGAGACAACATAAAGGATGTCAAGAGGATATTTAAAGAAGTAATAACTGAAAATTTCCCAAGCATGAGATCAGAAACCGACATCAGGATCAGTGAAGCATATAGAACTCCAAATAGTCATAACCAAAATAAAACTACACCCAGATATATAACAATCACCATCCCTGAAATCCAACACAAGAATAGATTATTAAAAGCTGTCAGAGAGAAAAGACAAATCACTTATAAAGGAAAACCTATCAGAATCACAGCAGACTTCTCAGCACAAATAATAAAGTCAAGAAGAGCATGGAGTGAAGTATTCCAGATCCTAAAGCAAAATGATTTCCAACCTAGACTGATGTATCCTACAAGAATATCATTCAAAATTGATGGTGAAATACGATACTTCCATGACAAAGAACAGCTGAAGAACTTCATGAACACCAAACCAACCCTGCAAAAAATATTGAAAGACAGTTTAGATACACAAAGGTAAAAACCACTAAGCAAAGCAGATAATTAAACAGAACAGAAAGATAAAGATGCAACAGCAGAGAGATAACATGTCAACAATAAACCAGCATTTAACAGTAATAACCATTAATGTAAATGATCTCAATGCACCAGTCAAAAGAAACAGACTAGCAGAATGGATCAAGAAACAAAATCCAACCATATGCTGTTTAGAGGAAACCCATCTAACCCAGAAGGATACTCACAGACTGAAAGTCAAAGGATGGAAAACAATACTTCATGCAGCAGAAATCCAAAAAAAGGCAGGAGTAGCCATTCTGTTTGCAGACAATGTGAACTTTAAACCAACAATGACCATAAAGGACAAAGAAGGTCACTACATACTTGTAAGTGGAAAACTCCAAGAGGAAGAGATAACTATCTTAAATATATATGCACCAAACTCCAGAGCACCCAGTTATATAAAACAACTATTAACAGAAATGAAAACTCAAATTATCAGTAACACAATTGTAACAGGAGACATTAACATGCCATTGACACCAAGGGACAGATCAACCAGACAGAAAATGAGCAAAGAAATAACAGAACTGAATCACACCTGTGAACAAATGTATTTGATAGACATATTCAGAATGTTCCACCCAACAACATCAGAATACACATTCTTCTCAGCAGTACATGGATCATTCTCTAAAATAGACCATATATTAGCTCACAGAACATATTTAAACAAATGCAAAAGAGTTTAAATCATCCCTTGCATGTTATCATATCATATCGTTCTGAAATTAGAAATTAATGATAAAAGATACTGCAAAAATCCCGCAAAAACACATGGAAACTGAATAACACACTCTTGAGTAATCAGTGGGTCACAGAAGAAATTAAAGAAGAAATTAAACAATACCTAAAAGAAAATGAAAATGCAGATGCAACTTACCAGAATTTGTGGGATGCAATGAAAGCCATCCTCAGAGGAAAATTTATTGCACTGAATTCCCACATCAGGAAAACAGAACGAATACAAATAAATAACTTGATGCTACACCTCAAACAGCTAGAAAAAGAAGAGCAAGTCAAGCCCAAAGACAAAAGAAGAGAGGAAATTATAAAAATCAGAGCAGAAATCAATGCAATAGAGACTAAGAAAACAATCCAAAGAATCAACGAATCAAAGATTTGGTTCTTTGAAAGAATAAATAAAATTGATAAGCCCCTAGCCAAACTTATTTTAAAAAGGGAAGAAAAAGCTCAAAGTCATGCAATAAGAAATGAAAAAGGTGAAATCACTACAGACCCAAGAGAAATACAGAAGATCATCAACACCTATTTCGAAAACCTCTACTCTCAAAAGTTTGATAACACAGAAGAAATAGACAGATTCTTAGAAGCATATGAAGTACCAAAGCTAGATCAAGAGGATGTAAAACTGTTGAATAACCCAATCTCTGTTAATGAAATTGAAAATGTAATTAAGCCCTTACCTACAAAGAAGAGCCCAGGCCCAGATGGATTCACTGCAGAATTCTACAAGAAATACAATGAAGACCTAATGCCAACACTCCTCAAACTATTCAATGAAGTTGAAAGGGAAGCAATCCTTCCTAAGGCATTCCTGGAAGCAAATATTACTCTAGTACCAAAACCTGAGAAAGACCCAACTAAAAAAGAGAACTATAGACTGATCACCCTAATGAACACAGATGCAAAAATCCTCAATAAAATATTGGCAAATAGGATGCAGCAAATCATCAAGAAGATTATACACCATGACCAAGTGGGATTCATCCCAGGAATGCAAGGATGGTTCAACATACGTAAATCAATAAATGTAATCCACCATATCAATAAAGCCAAAAGTAAGAATCACATGATCATTTCTATAGATGCAGAAAAAGCCTTCGATAAGGTCCAACATTTATTCATGATAAGAACTTTACAGAAAATTGGAATAGATGGTCTTTACCTCAATATAATAAAGGCCATTTATGACAAACCAACAGCCAGCATCATACTAAATGGCCAAAAATTGAAAGCCTTTACTTTAAAATCAGGCACAAGACAAGGATGTCCTTTATCACCACTCCTATTTAATATAAAACTGGAAGTACTAGCCAAAGCAATTAGAAAAGAGAGAGAAATAAAAGGTGTAAACATAGGAAAAGAAGAACTTAAATTATTACTGTTTGCAGATGACATGATATTCTACATAGCAGAGCCCCTAAACTCCATTGAAAGACTCTTAGATACAATAAATGAATTCAGTAATATGGCTGGATACAAAATCAATACTCAGAAATCAATAGCATTCCTATACACGAACAACAAAATCACAGAGAGGGAAATAAGAGAAACAACACTCTTCACATTAGCAAGCAAAAAAATGAAATATTTAGGAATTACTCTTATGAAAGAAGTGAAAGACTTATACAGTGAAAATTATAATACACTGAAAAAAGAATTTGAAGATGATCTCAGAAAATGGAGACATCCCTTGCTCATGGATAGGAAGAACAAACATTGTGAAAATGGCCATTCTCCCAAAACTGTTATACAGATTCAATGCAATCCCAATAAAAATACCATCAACATACCTTATAGATCTAGAGAAATCACTCCTAAATTTCATCTGGAACCAGAAGAGACCTAGAATAGCAAAGGAAATTCTAAGCAGCAAAGACAAAGCAGGAGCCATCACAATCCCTGACTTGAAGTTATACTACAAAGCAACAGTAGTAAAATCAACATGGTATTGGAATCAAAACAGAGCCGAAGATCAATGGAATAGATTAGAAGATACGACCACAACTACAAACACACTCAACCACCTTATCTTTGATAAAGGAGCCAAGCAGGTTCACTGGAAGAACGACAGTCTCTTTAATAAATGGTGCTGGAAAAACTGGCTCTCCATTTGCTGAAAACTAAAGCTAGACCCATGTCTATCACCATGTACTAAATTAAAATCTAAATGAGTCAAAGATATGAATATTAAAACAGAAACACTAAATCTATTGGAAGAGAAATTGGGTAGAAACTTTGAAGACATAGGAGTAGGTAGAGAATTCATGAACAGGACTCAAACCGCATGGGAAATACTTCCCAGAATCAATAACTGGGACCACTTCTTATTAAAAAGTTTCTGCACGTCAAAAGAAATCTCCAGCATAGTGAAAAGAAAACCCACAAACTGGGAAAAGATCTTAGTGAACTCTCTCAGACAAGGGACTCTTGTCTAAAACATATAAAGAATTAAAAAAACTCAGACCCCTAAAATTCAAAGATCCAATCCAAAAATGGGCATCTGAGATGAATACGCACTTCTTAGATGAAGAAATGCAAATGGCAAATAAATACATGAAAAAAATATTCGTCATCATTGGTCATTAGAGAAATGCAAATTAAAACCACACTGAGATACCATCTCACTCCTGAAAGAATGTCCAGGATCAAGAAAACCAACAACAACAAATACTGGAGAGGCTGTGGGGAAAAAGGAACTCTCCTACACTGTTGGTGGGAGTGTAGACTGGTGCAGCCTTTGTGGAGGTCCGTCTGGATATTTCTCAAAAAGCTGGGATTGGAAGTCCCATTTATTCCAGCTATTCCACTTCTAGGCATATTCCCAGAAGAACTGAACGCATCATACCACAGTGATATATGTGCACCTATGTTTATAGCAGCACAATTTGTAATCGCCAGATCTTGGAAACAACCCAAGTGTCCATCAACTGAGGAATGGATAAAAAAGTTGTGGTATTTCTATACAATGGAGTATTATTCAGCTATAAAGAAGGATCACATTGAGATATTTATCAATAAATGGGTGCAGCTTGAGACCATACTCATAAGTGAAATAAATCAATCTTGCATGTATGATACCGAATAGTTTCGCTAATGTAAGTAATGATTCAAACATATAAAAATATGTGGTAATCATGATTCCCCTTTATGTGGCCTTGAAGCCTTATAAAGTTTTCACTTATTAATTGGAAAGGCTTTATTTTGGGCTTCTTGATATGGAAATATTTGAAGCTACAGTATATGAAGTTTTATTCAAATATTTCAAGGAAAAATACAGACACTATGGTAACTACTATTAAGTCGGGTTATTTGGTGGTGAAGCACTAGGTTACTGAAACAGCCATGCTTTGACCTGTATTGTTATATTGTTATGTCCTGTTTTATCTCAATCTCTCCCTTATTCATTAAAAAATTATTTTGTTATTTTTTATGATTTTTTTAATTAAGGGGAAAAATTTTTAAAAATTAGCAGGATATATAATAGTAACTTTTTTTGATTTCCTATTAACTTGTTTTGAAGTCCTGTAATACTCCCACGATCTTGTTTTGACTGATTAGACTCTGTTCCATTCTGTGCGATAGTATCAAGTTTGAGGGTATGGGCAACTACTTTGAAGGCAATAAGATTCACTAAGATGCCCATTCTGGTTTGACTATTGTCTCCTTTGGAAGTCCTGTAATGTTTACAATGCCTCCGTTTTATCAGTCTTGTTCTCTACTGTTTTATCCAACTTTATAATATCTAATGAGATAGACAATTCTTTTTAAGGAAACAAGAGACATTGTTTATAACCATTGTTAATAACCTTGTACTCTGTTTTACATCATGTGCTATGTCTATCCTTGGTTTTGACTGACTGCTTTGTTTTGCCATATTTGACTTTAGTCTCCCCCCCCAAAAAAAAAAAAGTAATAAGAACTAAGGAGTAATAAAACCCAAAATGTGTAAATTTTGTTGTAAAAAAGAGAGGGAAAAAAAGAGCTCTAAAGGATACAACAGCAAGTGTGTTTAGGGGTGTTAAATAGCTGACCATATTAATGGTTTTGGTTGGATCATTGAACACAACTGTTTGCAGTCTCACTGTTTGAATGTCCACTTTGTATGCTTTGATACTGTGATTTGAGCAACTGTCTCTAGGATGATAATTGTAATCTATTAACTGGTGATTTCTTACTTTTTTTTTTTTTTTGTAGTTCTGTATTACTTGTACCCTTACACCGCTTTGTTTTGTTTTGTTTTTTCTGTTTTTCCTTTTAAATGAAATTAAAAAAAAAAAAGAAAGGATGCGGAATATATTGCTTCTCTTTCAATTCCCTTAAAGAGTCTCAGCATTAGTGGCAATAATTTTTCTCTAAATTTATTGTAGAATTAATGATGACTCCGTCAGGTCCTGGGCTCTTCTCTGTAGCTAAATTTTTAATTACATTTTCTATTTCATTGGCTGATATTTCATATGGCTGATGTGGTTATTTAGAATTTTTATATCCTTCTGATTTAATTTTGGCAAATAGATTACGTCTAAGATCCTGTCCATTTCTTCTGTTTTCCATCTGATTAGAGTACATTTCCTCATAGTAGGTATTGATAATGTTCTGAATTTATGTAGAATCTGTTGTGATTGTCCTTTTCATTCCTAAATGCTTGAATTTGTGTTTTTTCTTTCCTCTTTTTTATGAAGTTGGCTAATGATTTATCAATTTTATTTATTCTTTCAACTTTTTGATTCACTGATTCTTTGTATTGTGTTTGTAGTACCGATGGCATTAATTTTGGCTTTTATCTTTATAATTTCCCTCTTTATGTGAACTTTGGTATGATTTATTATTGTTTATCTAGAAGTTTAAGGTTCAACATTATGTTATTTATATGAGCTTGTTCTATTTTCCTGATGTGAGAGTTCATCACTATACCTTTCCCTCCCTTTCACTGTGTCCATAAGTTTCCATATGTTGAAATAGCATTAGTGTTTAATTGTATAAGCCATGTAATTTTGTCATTAATTTCTCTGTAACACATTAGTTGTTCAGAAGTGTGTTGTTTCATTTCCATAAATTTATGTAGTTTGGGGGATTTCTTTTGTCATTGATTTCTAATTTCATTGGACTATGGTCAGATAATATTCATGGGATGATTTCCAATTTGTTAACATTTGCTTAAACATGTGTTGTGGGCTAATAGGTGGTCTAATTTGGATAATATCCCATATGCAGCTGAAAAAAATGAGTTTCCTCATCTATTTAGCTTTGCCTTTTGCTGGGTTCTTGCGGCATGAAGAATAATTTTCCATCCCTTGACTTTTAGATATGAATTTCTTTTTAGGTTAAATGTGTTTCTTGAATGCAGAGTATTGTTGGATCTTGTTTCTTGATCCATTCTTGACCGGAGCCGCGGGAGACAGGAGACCAAACTCGAGCAGGATCAGCTCTCAAACTTTATTGCGTACAGCGAACCGGACCTAACAAGGTCCGCCACCCTCAGTGTTGGTTCCTCTTCTGCCCGTTGGGGGCAGGAACAACCTCTTATAAGGGGAAGCAGTATCCAATCACAGAGAAGCGCGTCTAACAAGCTGATAGGCTAGCATCACGGGTAACTGGGCAGACATGACAATTTGGCGGGCTTGTTCAGGCCGGGAAGAACCCGGAAGCAGGAAATGGGCGCCATCATAGGCGGCTTCCCACATCTCCCCCTTTTTTATTTATTAAAATAGGATGGTCTGTGGGTCCCTCCAAGGTGTCTATGACCTTGTTGCTGTTAGACACCTAGGAGTGGGCCTACCTTGTAGGCCGAGGCATGAGAGAATGTAGAGGTCTATACCCTACTGTGCATCACCCTGTTTTGTGCATATCCTTGCGCCAGGACCATGCTCAAGGTGAGTGGTTCATTTTTTCACAGGGCCAGGCTTTTGTGAACCGAACCTGGATGCATATAGACATTCATTCCTGCCTTCCCCCCAACCTTTGGGGCGGATGGCACTGCAGTACCCTTGGTCTTGCATCTCAATGCCAATAATTTGACTCCGGGAGGGACCCCTGGCCTTATAGGCCATGTATATCTGAGTGGAGCCTGTCTTAGGTTGACCGGGAGGGCTTTTCCCGTCTTACCCGTCATTGGCTTGCCCACTCAGCTCTTATAGCTGATGTTCTGCAATGTGAAGGAGATATGCGGCGGCCTGCTGGCCTGATGGGCCACCTGCTGCCATTTGCATGGCTGCCATAGCTGTGATCTTAACCTGCTGCTGAGTTTGTATGAGGCGATCTAACAAGCATTTAATAACCACAAGCCCCACTAGGATGGCCACGGCAATCAGGATCCAAGTAGTCAGGTTGGGCCAGGAGAACCAGGAGGTGACGTGTTCCCACAAACTGGCTATAACACTGCCTAAAGTTGATAAATCAAACCTGACTGGACCTAGTTGGATACCGTCCATATTGTCAAGTTCCTGACCGACTATGAGGGACAAATTGTGAAACTTAGGTAGGTAGGTGTCTTGCAGTCAAGCTGTCATATTTTTTAACAGTGTTGGTCAAATTTGTGCGAACAGGGGTGATTAATAGGAACCCACAGAATAGAAAAAGCTCCAAACCAGACATTTTAGTTTGTAGATGGTCTCGGGCGCTGAGCGTCGGTCCCAGAAGGGTCGAGTCGACTTGTGTCCGCGGGCTTATCCTCCTGTGCTTTATCAGGAACTGGTGGGGAGTTTACTGCTCGCGTCAATCTTTCCGGGACCCACAGTGGTTCGCAGCCTGGTTCCTGTGGGAAGACACAAACCGCACCTCGGGTCCAGCTAACCACTGGATCCGGGCCCATCCATTGTCCTGTAAGGACATCTTTCCATCTCACCAGCCCTTTGTCGGCCGGGGACGGGTTATTGTGCTCCATGGCAGGGGAATGATAATTATGATTAAGGTTTAAAAAATTTATGGTAAAGAGTGCCAATGATATTCTTCCTTTGGGCGTTAGGCCATGGCCTATTCCCTCCTTTTGTTTTTGTAAGACACCCTTGAGTGTCCGATGGGATCGCTCAATGATGCCTTGTCCTTGGGGGTTGTAAGGAATGCCATGTTTAAGAGTGACCTCCATTTGTTGACAAAATGTCATAAAAATTTTGCTGGTATAGGCAGGACCATTGTCTGTTTTTAGTATATTGGGCTTTCCCCAAGCAGCCCAGGCTGCCAGGCAATGATTAATAGCGTGGGTGGCCCTTTCTCCGGGTTCTGCCGAGGCAAACATAACCTGGGAGGCGGTATCTACCGAAACATGAACATATTTAAGTTTTCCGAATTCTGGGATGTGTGTAATATCCATTTGCCAAATATGATTTGGGCGAAGTCCTCTTGGGTTAATGCCAATAGATTGTCGGGGTGAAGAGATCACACAAACTGGGCAATACCATACAATCTCTCGTGCTTGTGCTCTCGTGATGTTGAAGCGCGCCATGAGGGTGTAGGCATTAACATGGAACTGAGAATGGAATTTTTGGGCTGCTTCCAGAGGGTTGGGAAAGGTGAAGACCCATATCGGGCGCGTGGCCGAGTCTGCCAAGGCATTGCCCTCTGCCAAGGGCCCAGGTAAATTAGTATGGGCTCTGATATGTGAGATGAACACTTTTGAGGTTTTATTCCATAACTGATGTTGAATACCTAGGAATATGGAGGCTACCGTTGAAGAGGGTTTAATGGGACCCGCCGTCTCCAGAACTTGGAGAGCATTTACCACATACGGAAGGAACGTCCTCCTCCTCCCCCAGAAGGGGGCGCAGGAGGTAATCCGGGAAGTAGCTCTCCCTCTAACCAGGGCGGTGCCATAGGTTGTGGGTGCCCTCTGGCGGCCACGGGTGGAGGTGGCAGCCCAGGGAGCAACTCCTCTTCTGGCCACGGCGGTGCAGTAGGGCCTGGCACCCTGAAGGGGGCGACCATGGGTCGCGAGCTTCGGAGCCCTTGTGTTTCTCTGGAGGCCCAAAGTCAGGTGTGACTTCGGGCTCCTCCGAGCACTCGGATCGAGCTTTGTCAAGAGCCTGTCGGGCTGAGCAAAGCCCGGGGATTTGTTCGTCCGTCAGACAAGCCCTAATCAGTTCCCACCGGGGTAAAACCATGGGATCCAAGCGTCCCTCTTCTCGGGCGCATCTAAGATCCCCTCCTAACTTCTCCCATGACGGGAGGGTTAGAGAGCCCGTGGGCCAAAACCAGGGGGCAATTTCATTAACATGATCCAGAAATCTCGAAAGGGTGACCCAGTTTATGTAGATGCCTCGGGTCCGCAGCAGGACTCTTAGGGAGTCAGCGAGGGGTTTGCGAGCAGCGTTGCCCACAATGGCGAAGCGAAAGCGAAACAAATGCAAGGGAAAAAAAAAAAGACTGGCATCCACCCGTGTGGCACTCAAAATCTGTTAGATGCGTCCACCCAACCCAGGCGATCCAGTACTCACCTGTCCCGGGAACCGCTGTATCTCACGTAGCTGATCAGGGTGAAGAGAAGAGGCGCTCGGGGCTTTCCGTTGTTATTGGACCGGGTCCTCCGTCGTACCGCAGGCGACAGCAATCGCACCTCCCGGCCGAAGAGGCACGTCGCTGAGTCTTTTACCTTTTTCCCCGTACGGGCCACCAGATGACCGGAGCCGCGGGAGACAGGAGACCAAACTCGAGCAGGATCAGCTCTCAAACTTTATTGCGTACAGCGAACCGGACCTAACAAGGTCCGCCACCCTCAGTGTTGGTTCCTCTTCTGCCCGTTGGGGGCAGGAACAACCTCTTATAAGGGGAAGCAGTATCCAATCACAGAGAAGCGCGTCTAACAAGCTGATAGGCTAGCGTCACGGGTAACTGGGCAGACATGACAATTTGGCGGGCTTGTTCAGGCCGGGAAGAACCCAGAAGCAGGAAATGGGCACCATCATAGGCGGCTTCCCACACATTCTTCCAGTCTGTTCCTTTTGATTGGTGAGTTGAGACCATTTTCATTGACGGTTGTAACTGATATGCATTGCTTTATCTTTTCTTTTTTTGTAAAGAGAGGAAAACAAAACAAAACAATAAAGCAAATCAGAACCAAACAATGCAAGTGATACAAAACTTCAAAACAAGACAACAGATTTGTAATTGGTACCATGTCTTTCATCTTCAAAATAGCTCTCCATACTATCACACACAATAAAATCAAATAAAACAAAACAGATGTTATTTTCCTGTTGTCAGTTCCTTCTCTTTGTCTTCTGTTTAATTGTTTGCCTTGCCTGGTGACTTTTTTCTATTGATTTTAATATGCTTGTGGTCTTCATTATCCATAATACAGTGTTCAGAGCATTCTGGTGAGCTAGTTTAGTGGTCATGAATTTAGTGGTCATGAATTTCTCAAGTTCTGTGTCATTGAAGTATCTTATTTCTTCATTGATTTTTAAGACAATTTTGCAGGGCTATCAATCTGGATTGAAAATTGCTTTCTTTTAGGGCTTGAAATACCTCACTCCAGGTCCTCCTGTATTTAAGGGTTTGTGTTGATAAGTCTGCTGAGATTTTGGTGGGCTGTCCTTTAAAGGTGATTTGCTTCTTGTATCTAGCTGCTTTTAATATTTGGTTCTTCTGATGAAATGGTGGAATCTCGATTATTATATTCCTTGGCGCAGATTTATTTTGATCATGCCTATTTGGAGTTCTAAATGCTTCATTTGTATGTCAAATTCTCTGTCCATGTTTGGGAAATTTTCTACCATTATTTCTGTGAAGAGGTTGTTAACAGCTTTTGCACTGTCTCTAGCTTTCTTGTTGACTCCGGTCAACCTTATGTTGTTCTTTGCTTCATCTTGCAACTGTTGGATTGAATTTTTATGTTTCATTGCTGCCTTTAGGATATCTTTATTTTCCTGGTCACTAGTCACATTGTTGTCTTCTAGGCCTCATATTTTATCCCACCTTCAATTTGTTGTGTATGATTCCAATGGAGTTTATAATCTTCTGGATTTCTGTTTGGATCTGTTTAATTGATTTTTTTTGTCTATGTTGGACATTCATGGTTTCAATCACTTTCCTAAGTGCCTCTTTTTTTTTTAATCTATGCACTTTAATGTCTTTCTTTTCAATAACCATTTTTTCTTTCTGCATCTTATTTATTTTTCCATCACAGCCTCTTCGATTTGTTTCTTCACTTCTGGTGCTATCATTTCAGAAAGTTCCAGTAGTTGGCTCCTGATATTTTTTATCTCTTTGTGCCCTGGATTTGTCCTGGGTGGGCCGGGCATCTTTGTCTTGTCATTTTCTATTTTCTACTTTGCCTTTTATTTTGTTTTCTATGTTGATGCTTTTAATTTCTTATATTAGGCAACTTTATCCCGGATGTTGAGGCTTTCCTAGATATGTGCTCCTCAAGATGTTTTCTAGATGTAGGTGGTTCTTGGTCTTTATGTCTATCCCATGAACCTATCTTCCTGAAGTATTAAGAATACAAAGTTGTTATCTATTGGACTCAAGGCCCATTTCTTTGGTAATGGACTATGGCTGTGGTTATGATCCCTTGCAATCATAGTGTTGTCATACAGAGGACTCATTATAACAGATGTGGCATCCTTGTTAAAGTAATATAGCTAACAAAAACAACAGACTCAGTCACAGCCTGGTTACTGACAAATTGGCAACTATTAGTCTGATATCTTTAACCGTAGGAACAACTTCTATAGTAATATTATATACTTCAACTTATACCAGGAGCTTGTATGCAATGGTTTTTCACCTAGTTGAGTGATTTCATTCTGTTGTGGGGTGTAGCTAATAGGGATAGAGCTAGAATGGAGTGATGGCTGAGGCTAAACATAGCTGGAGCAAGGTTTGCGGGATCATTTTTCTTTGATCAAAGCTGGTAAAGTAATATTTCCAACTTCCAATTCAACACAAAGCCATCCCTAAAAACCTGAGTCTCATTATTTGATTACCCATACGTGATGAGGCTGTGTAACAGAATTTTTTTAAAGGTTGTTTTTATAAATCTTCTGAAAGAAATCTGTAACTCAATTCATGGAGTTTGTAAAAATGCAGATTAATAATAACTCTATTTCTAGATAGTTAAACACAAAATGTTTTCCCTGAAGATGACTGCAGCTAAGAGTGTTTTTAAACATAAAATATTCTCAGTCTCGATATAAAAGTACCCTAGCAAAAAGCATTTATTCAGTACTATGTCAGAAAAGGAAACTGATACTGGTCAAGCTGTCTATTTCTCCTTTTTTAAATGTCCTCATATCTTTTGTTTTTTTAAAAATGTGAAATAATCAAAATTTATTCTCCAGATGAAAGATGCATCTGTATGGAGAAAGTACTGAGAGAAATCCCAGGTCCTCGGGGACTCTGCTGACTGTGGTGGTTACCATTTTCATCAGGTTAGCAAATCATTGAGGATTTACTCTCGGTCAGTGAACAAAAATTTCATATTCAGAGAATCAGGAGGTAGAGCAATATCTCTGGCTATGTATCCAAAATAAAATGAGTAATCTTTTAGGAAATGAAAATGTCTTTACGAATGAATACAACTTGATGAAAGATTAAAGTTTATCAAAAAACATGTTGGCTCCATACCCACAGACTTCACAACTCCTTAAAGAAGATTTGTTCAACTTTAGTACAGCATGCTGGCTCTTCTGACTCTCTCAAGGTAGCAAATTCATCTCTTGGTATCAAATACTGAAGAGCTCTCCACGGAGGATTTATGGACTTCTACACACTCGAGACTGAAATATCATCAAGACTGTTAAGACTTTGTATCGTGATGCTATGAGTATTTCTAAAGAAGTGAATGTTACCTATAAAAAATCAAGGACATAAAAATGTGAGTTAACTGAGTTTTGCAAAGACAGTTCTCAGTAATAAATTGAATTAACTGAGGCACTTAAACATGCTGAACATATACTGCATGCTAGGCATTACCTGTTTGGGTATTAACCATCATAGCCCTGTAACAACCCAAAGGATTGGGCATTTTTACAAGACTCCATTTGCTCTGAAGTTCAAACAACTGAACAATCTATCCATGGAACACCCAGGAACAGCAGAGCTGAAATGCAATTTAGGTAGCCTGATATTGACACTGAAGTGTAGCTACTGTGTATACTACCTCTACTGACCTCTGATGGGTACCTCTCTGACCAAGGAAAGAAGATGAAAAACTAGGTTTGACAATGATGGGATTTCTTTTTTGGTGGCTCGTATGGGGACAATGATGGGATTTTTGATAAACATTACAAACTGTGACCATCTGATCACAAAAGTCCTCAAATTGGCTTGACTTAGGAATGTGAATGAGAAGGGCACTCTCTTCTACTAAAGGTGCTGTAAACTGTGGTGAACTTTGAATTCATTTTCACTCTTAAAGGTTCCCTTGCCTCCCACCTTCAGAGCAGTAGCTATAGTTCTTGGTTTTGACAGAAGTCAGAGGAGCCAAAATGCTGTTGCTGCAGCTGTTCTTGAAGCATTTTTCGACTGACTGGAACTATGAGGCACTGAACATAATCTCTTCCCATCCAGAAACAGGGAAAAGGGAACTGTGGCTTCAAACAAGCAGAGATGTGTGTCAAAATTGATTCTAGTGATACATGAGGTATAATATTTCTAGGCTCTTTAAGTCTGTATCCTTGAACAAAATCCTCTAATGGATTTTACAATGCTGTACAACAAAAAAGAGTATATATTTGTCATGATCACTGTATGTTTCAAAGACTGCCAATAGCTTCTGTGTTTCAGACCTTCATTAACCATGGACGTGTTCATTAAATGGTAATTGTCTCCTTTAAAAATTTGGTTTAGGAGCCATTACTATGGATTGAAAAGGTTTTGTTTTGCTGTTCTGGCTTTCCAGTTAAGAGAGAAAACAAAATCAGAAGTTTGCTAATATAGACCAGTTTGTATCTTAGCTACCAATATCTTAAGTTCATCCTTAATGTTGATTTTACTTTATACTTATTTAAATGAACTTATATAGTTTTATTTGTGCATTACATTTTTTAAGCATTTCTTGTTCACTAACAGTAAAATGCTACTAAGTGCTCATTCAGCCCCTCAATCCCACTAATGTGGCTGTTGCTACCAGTGTTAAGGGCTGCAGCCCTGCTGTTGTTTCTAAAGGCCTTTGTGTGAAGTTCCAGACAAAAAGCATAGTGCTGACTCCCTACACTCTATTCTGGTAGAGTAAGTTATAATTTTAAAATTTAAAGGAACATAAAAGTACAACATGTTCAAAAGTTATTAAGTCATGACCAGTAGGGTTCTGAACCAGTAAGACTCTGTTTCATAGGATTTCGGGGTGTCTACCAGCAACAAGCAAACTTGTGGAAGAACAGAGAACTAACTGATGGGAGGAGCCTGAGGCTTTAGTGATGGTATGGAACTGCCTCTGACCAATCCATGAATCTCTTCTTCCTTTTGTTTCCTTTCAGATCTCAACAAAACATCTTAACTGCTATGCCCCAACACCTGTACTGTCCAACACACTGGCCACATTCTTCGGTATGAAGAAGGTGCATTGGATAAACTGAAGATCTGCCTTAACCTACACGTCAGGAGCTCCAACATTGCCTGAAATAGAGCATCCAAACTTGGGCACACACTACACACACATTCACACACATCAGTGATTTGACTTCTTTACTCTCCTCCTTCACCAAAAAATCAACTAAAATTTTAAAAGAAAATTTGAGGACTATTATTTAAATTCTGAACCTGGATTTCATCAATGTCAATTTTTTAAAGTGAAGGAATGTAATAATTTCTGCAACTATGCTTCAAGCTGATACAAGGTGATTTTGTTTTGTTACATTGTAGCACATTCTGTGCACTCATTTTTGGTTCTAAATTTGTAACATACAGTTTCTGTTGGGACTTTACAACATATATCTGGATGAATCAGGTGCTGTCCACACGGATTCTCCATGGATGGGTACACATTTCATCTATCTGAGTCTGAGGATATGCACTCTTTCCACTTCTCAGTGATGTCTTAGAAGTTCACTGGGAGATTAGTTTTTTTGTAATTATACTTTTACAAGTAAATTTGTCAAATCATCGCACTCAGCTTGCCTTAAAGTGGCACATCTATTTGTGACAGTTTCTAATTTGCAGTGGTTGTTCAAATGAAAGCAAATTCGGAAGGATTAATAGTAACATGAGTATGCATGTGTTAAACTAGATCTAACTATAATTAAGCATGTGAAAAACTCATGCAAAGACCCTGATCAGTAAATTAATTGAAAGCACACACATCTAGAAAGTCTTACCACTATGGCTTTGACTCTTAATTAGTTTGCCTGCTTTAGGCACTTTGCTGAGATCTCTATACCCAGAACTTTCTGCTTTAAGGCAGTTACTATAGTCAAGGTTCCTGCAGAGGCAACTTCTCATAGGTCATTTAAATACTACCAGCTAGTGGTTCTATTGTACTTTACTTGTCAAAGAGCTTTCAATTCACATTCTCACTTATAAATTGTACCTGAGAATCTATGTATGTTGTCAAAAAGAGACAGGATTATTTTTCTCTATTTTGAGTTCTCTGTGAATATAGAATATTCCTACACTTCAGCAGAAATCTTTCCATGTCCTAGATTTTCATAGTTTCTTTCTGTCTCAATGAGTCACTAAAAATATCTCACTGACTTTTTGAAGAGGCTATGAAGGTCAAATACGTTTAACTCACAAAAAAACAAACTTAAAACATCCTTAGTGTTAAGGAAAACAACTCCAAAGAAATTTCAGTCAGAGGCAACTCCCAAAAGGTTGATTTACCTGTTCAACAATAAGCAAGGTCACATGCAGTGGATTTTCCAGAAAATTAGAACAGATAGGAAATAGGCTAGATAGATATAGTTAGATGATAGGTAGATTGATTGATAGACAAATAGGAAATTTATTAGGAGAGATTGGCACATGCAAGTATAGAAGCCGAGAAGTTCCATCAACTTCAACTGCCAGCAGGAAACCCAGGAAAGTCACTGGTATCACCATTATGTGAACAACTTTCTTCTAGCAGCCCTTTCTCATGCCTTTTCTGTCTACTTTGAAACTAAAACCACTGCGAACTGTGAGCCAAAATAAACCTTTTCTCCTAAATGGTAGGTGTCAGGAATTGCGTTTTAGCAATGAGAGAACTATGACAAGCTAAAAGTCCAAAGCCTGGCAAGTGTGGTGGTTGCAGCTCAGGCATTTTTTCCTCTGCCTTTTTATCCTAGTCAGGCCTCCAACTGCAGGACACCCATTACATCAGCGAGGGAGATCTTCTTAGTCTAGAGATTCAAGTGTTTATCTCTCCTGAAAACTTTCACAGACTCATTTTAAAATAGTGCTTTGCCAGCTATCTAGACATGTGTAAACCCACTTAAGTTGATATATAGGATATTTACACATGTGACAGTGCTCTTTTCTTTCAGTCATTTTCTGATTATTGGCCATCTTACTTTTCTCATAGATGAAACATAATACTCGACACGCAAAGTCAAGGAAAGACAGTTTTATTGGAGCTCACAGTTTATAGAGGTTTCAGTTCATAGTTGGCTGGTTCTAAGAAAAGGGGCATTGCAGATTGAAAGGCAGCAAGCCATCAAATTAGCAAAGCAACCAGCAATGAGCAGGAAGAGTAAACTTCCTTTCCCGTATATTCTATCCAGCCTACCTGCACATGGGAGGGCTTTTCCATCATCCACTTGCAGAACTATGTAGACTGATTTAGTGATCACACACCCTCAATCCCAGCGTCACACATCAGATCCAACCACCTCTGAAAAGCCCCACCTATGACTATACAAGGCATCGGGGGACATCTAGACATAAGCCATAACACTGTCTTAGGGTTTTCAGTCATAAAATGGTTTGCAAAAATTCAGATAAGACTTTGAAATGTAAAAAATTCCAACAGAAGACGACAATGTATTTCTTGTATCTCTTCCTACACCTAAAGTGTATTATTCTGAAGTCTCTTGTATATTTCTTTTCCCTGCTTTTGACTAGATTTGTTACACACCTATTCCCAAATTAGTCACAGGACATTGGTTGCTCGTGATTAGGAGAGTGGTTTACACAAATAAAAGAAGATTTCTACTGAAATCCACTAGGTAGGCACTGTCCATATTGATAATTTCTTTAATTATGGGAAAATGCAGTTGGAAACTGTGCTTGCCCTAAATTACATAGAATTTGTGTTTTATTTGCAAACTCAGCAGTAAAAAAAAATACATCTACCATTTTTTAAATCTCAAATCAAAATAAATACCATTGTTTCAATTAGTGGAAGACCAGAGTGGTCTAATTAGATCTGGCAGGACTATGGCCAATATTCCTTTAATGCAGCTATGAGTAAAATCTGGATAAAGATGCCAAGCACCCAAAAATGTTCTGAGGAGGAGGCAACAATGGATTCCTCCTGATTCAAGAGACACTTTATGTCTCCCCAGAGCAAGAGGTCCCTAAAGTATTACCAGGGAGTCACAATTTGCAGTGAAGGAAAATATGGTTTTTGTAAATGTAAGTAGCAGCAGGTGGAAGAAAGAGTCTCACTATTTTGCATCGGCCTAACATTTTAACATTGGCTCACAAATTTTTAATAAATTTCAATGTAATTTTAGTACAATACTAAAGAACAAAGAAAAATGTGGTTTTTATACATGTTACAAAACTATCCAGAGAGCATTTGCAGTGTCAGGGTTTATTAGTTCCTCAGCAATGCAAGATTTTTTATTAAGATGGAAAATTAAAGTAAAGCAAACATGAGTGTCACCTGGTGGAGAGATAATAACTACCACTTCCAGGCTTATATACTACAAAGATATTTCCTACTCCTCCTAGTTTTCAGGCTATGCCTAAGAACTCGGACTGAATGAAGCAAGGCAAAACTACACATCTTGCTTTCATCTAATTTCCCTTATGTAGATAAAAAAGGTAAATACTAACTTAATAAGCTATTAGCAAAAAAGAATCACTTTCTCAGCCTTTACCTTCTTTCAACTTACTTGTGTTTTGATTTATCAGGCATAAGAATTCCTTAAAATTGAACACCTGTGGGAGATACAAATTCTTTTGAAGTTGTAGCATGAGAATCATGACTTGATAGTATAGATATCATAGTGGACTAGAGACAAGAAATGTTTAGGTTTGCGAAAACCCTTTAGAGTTCATCCTTAAATCCATTCATTTAAATGGGTCCTACATATTTTCCAAGGGCATAGTGTGACCTAGATTAAAATAATCCTCAGTTCTGCTGTCTATCATTCCCACAGCAAACCATAGACTAGCTCATTGCACCCTCTCTTGTTGTTTCAAATTTCATTATTATCCTAAATTCTTGATTTTCCTACTAGTTGTTAAAACAGATCTTTTAGATTTTCCTGTCTGATTTTTATGGTAGGAAACAACTCTGGTTCTTAGGTCAATTTCCTAAATAGAAAACCTATTTCTATACCTCTTTAGTAATGAACATTTTAGTTAAAACTCTAATAGCAGATTTCCTAAATTTTACTATTCATTACTTAGACACTGTTACCATTTGTATCTAGATCTCTCCCAAGAACCTCCTGCCCTCATAGATAGAGTTTTAGGAAGGTGAGTGTAAAGCTAATGTGCCATTAGGAGGTGGGATTTGCTCAGAAGAGGTGGGTTAGTGGACACATCACCTGGAACAGTTTATATCCCTCTCTGACTCCTCCCTTGAGCACTCTGTTTCATGGATTCCATGATATGAGCAGCTATTCGTCCACCATTCCCTGTGCCATGAGGTCCTGCCTTTGAGCCAGCCAGCCATGGAAGGAATCCTCCACAACTACAAGCCAAACTAAACCTCTTCGTTAATGTGAAGATGCAACATACTGTGTCTCAGGATTGAGCAAAGTGGCTAAGACAGATTTAGGAAAGATAATTTTATTTGGGAAATTAAAACCATCATTAAAAGTTAGGTAAATGTTGTCCTACATTTATCTAATGAGATATTATTTAGTGTTTTGAATTTACAGGGTGATGATACTCACTGTGAGGTCATAGATTTCGAATATTTGTGTTCAGACAAGAAGTCCCATATTGCAACCATTAACTTGCAAGTAGTTTTATTCTACCCTTATCAGCAGCATCTAGAGGAACCTGGGAAAATTGCTGAGCCCCAGAGGGGTTGATTTCTCATCCGTGCAATAAGAGGTTACATTACATATTCTCAAAGATGTTCTCTATCTCTAAAATTCGACGTTATTATTAAATGAGTAGTGGTATTTTTCTATTAATTGAATTGGTTTTATAAATGATAGTGATAATAATTTAGAATACTGAAATGTTTTACTTCCTTCATTGCCAAGACAAAATATCTGACATCCAAAAGATAAAGGAGGAAAGCATCAAGTTTACCTTTACTTCAGCTCAAAGTTTGTAGTGGTTTCAGTCCATAGTTGGATGCCTCCGAGGCAGGGTGTCATGACCAAAGAGAAACAGTTCATGGCATGGCAGGCAGGAAGCAGCAAGCCATCAAGACAGGAAGGATATATGCCCTTCTGGGTCACTCCATCTTTCCTCATCAGGCTTCAAATCCCAACTGCACACCCAGCTATAAACCATCAGTATACTAATTAGCGTTACACACTTTTGATCCACACACCTCCCAAAGGTCCTCCATGTGGCTTTGTGCAAACATCTAGTAATAAGCCCTGACATGATAAAGAATGGATCAAAATATAAAATCAAGAATAATGTCTCTGTAGTTGACATCATCGAAGGCCCAGAAAATCACATAATTTAAATACCTACATTCCACAAACGGGCAAAGCAATCATAACTTCTATAGATTTCTCTGCAGTTTTACCAAGTACTTTCATATCTACAACACTCAAGGAATATCAGAATCAGCCTGAAATGTAAATGATCATCATTTCCACTTCACAGATGAGTACATTTGGTTCTGTTTAAAACGAATAATTAATTCAAAGTTTGAAGCTTGTCACTTAAAACCAGGTTGGTATTTTGTCATTTTCAGCATGCTCATATCAATGTTTTCTCTTAACCTCATTATGAGAGGGAAAAACATGTATTTTTTTTTCCTCTGAGCTGGTCTAATGTTTCTATGAAGCCATTTGCTTGGATGAATCATAAAATTTGAGATATTTGACATCTTACAATAACATCTCTTTATCAAATAAAGCAATCTGCTTCCATTTTTTTCTTGTCACTTGGGAACATATTTTTCTCCACATGATTATTTTGAAACAAAATAGTTGACTTTAATTTACTCTAGCTGAAAATATATTAAAACAAATTTTTGCTATAAATATATCTCTTGTTATAAGAGAAATATACAAAAATAAAATAAGACTGAATTAAAAACCTACCATTCAGAAAGAGGTAAGCTTGAAAATTTTGGAGTCTGTCATGACATTAATTCATTTACTTTTAAAATGTGTTTGTGGATATTTATTTTCTTACATTAATTTTTTTCTTTAATTTCTTCCCACAAAACTGTAATTGTAAGAGTATATAAAACTAAAAATTATATTTACATATAATTTGAGGGGTCACCTTTCCATGCTATTTCAATGTCATTTTAATGGTTATATAACATATGCATATACTAATGCAAAACGAATGTACAGAGACTCTCTTCAGTTTGTAAAGATTTCCCTTCCTGATAAACCCCTCATAAACTGAAATATGGTCAGTTGAAAACACCTGTCGCAGAGCTCAGCTACGGAACCTGATAGCTTAGCAGCACATACACTGCAGAGGATTAGTTGAATGGGATCACACCTGCTAGACCAAAGACCAGAGTTTTAAACCCAGAGTGTGGTTTCTATTGAATGTGTGTTGCTTTCCTACTATCATAAAGATTAAAAAAAAAAAAAAAAAAAGTTTAAGTAGAGCCATTCCAAGTCCAACCGATCTGTAGTATAATGAATGCTGGTCCTCAAAAGATGTAAGTCTGTATCCAATCACTGACACCTGTGAACTGCTGCCTTATTTGGGCCTCTGTACACACAACTGAGTTAGGGTCTCAGGAGAAGGCCTTCACCCTGGCCTAAACTCCAGTGTCAAGAGTCTTGGAAGAGGCACTCTGGAGAGGCTTGACAAGGGCAAGGCACTGTGACTACAGAGACCAAAATGGAATGGATACTGCAGCACTGTCAAAGCTAATTTAAGATTTCTGGCCTCTGAGTGTGAGAAAATGAGTTCATGCTTTCAAGCTGCCAAATCTGTGGTGATTTGTTATAGCCGCTCTGGGGAACTAATACAAGAACCACTGTCATATTGTTAAACATCTGCATTCATTTCCATCCTAAAGACTGTAACACTGTAGTATATTTATCTCCATACCTGAATTTTGCACTGGATATGTAAATTACTAAGTAAAAAGATTATGAGTATCTTAAGATTGCTTGTAGCAAAGTTGAAACAATTGTATACTCAAAAGTCAGATCAGATAGTACTCTTTCACTGCAATCCTTCCCACAAGACACATAACGGTATTGGGCTATTTGAATTAGAGGCATATTTAGGTGTATTTTAAATGTCTATGAGACAATTATATATATATATATATATATATATATATATATATATCCTCTTTAGAAGTCAAATATAAATTTATCTTTTTTCATTTGGATTGGTTATACAAGAATGCTACAAATTAATATATTAATCTGTATTACTCTTAAAATGACTAAAATTTGATTTTGCTGGTATTTCATCTGCCTTTCAATTTATCATACTTTGTGAAGTAATTTTTTCCTTTTAATATTGTCAAATAATACAATTCCTCATTTTATATAGGTATAGGTATATATTTCACATTTTATGATTGGTTTTTGCAATCAGTATCTTCATATAATCAGTATCTTTATATCTTCAGTCTTCAAATAAGATTGAAACATAACAGGCAAATAAGTTAAAGGGCCAAAAAATTATACATTTGCATAATAAGTTTAGGTTTGGCTGAAAAAGAGGGTGGAGAGTTTACAGCTACTTGGGAAAAGTATGGTAAATCAATTAAGATAGTATAGTGTTGACCGTATTCCTATCCAGATTGTCTGTCTCTGAGCCCTGTGCAGGAAATAAATGCAATTAACAACTGAAAGCTCTGTTTACATGGAAGTCTTGTCTTGGGATATTCAAATTGCCTGAGAGAAAAGAAATGTTTTTGCTGCATGGCCTTTGTAGCCTGAGGAACACAAGGAGACAGTTCTGTAGATAAATACACTAACATTCTCACAAAAGACTGTAGAATGAAGTGGCACTGGTGAATCATATTCCATGGAGTTCTCAGCGGTTAGCCACCATTTTTGGGAAAAAAGTACTTGGAGAACAGGATGCTTCACAGGGTCTGCCACAAAAATAAAATGGGTTGCAAAGACATCTCCACTCCAGTGAATCTCAAATCTGCCTGTGTAAGACTCCCTAGGAATTGCAGCACCTATGGGGACAGGGAAGAGCCAGAGCTAGCAAAATCTGAGTTGATGTCACTGCATCCAACCCCTTGGCTAATGAAACATAGGGAAACTCAGCCTAACTGGACATCACGCCTCCCCATGGTATCCTTTGAAACCCCACTGAGGTGGGAGGAATCTGAATTTCTTCTGTATCACCTAATACCCAATTTTCTCTGAAGAAATATTTATTCAACTGCCAAGGTCCAACTCTGCTAATGAAATATAAAGAAGGACTATGGAAGCTCTGGGTGTCAGAAGTTGAGATTTTGACACATATAGTCCCATATATATCAGATAGTCATAAATTATGCTAACTTATAGAACTTTTGTGGTTCATTCTAGATTTCCCTCATGTGATCATAGGTAGGGATTTGGGGAAACAAGTGGGTGTTATACTCATCAGTGGACCAATGCACTAGTCACTGATGACTTTATAGCTCAGTGTGCTGCTGAGAGGGGAAGCTCCTTGGGAGGAGATGGGTCACTGGGGGCGGGTCCTGGAAGGGTCTGTCTCCCTCCTCTTCCCTTGCTCTCCCTTCCTCCTTTCTTGATGTCACTGTCTACCTCCTACTCCCACGCCATTCACTGTTTGTCCTCTGCCATGCTCCTGTCTTGGAGTCAGCCAACTCTTATGAACTGAAATCTCTACGAACTGTGATGCAAAACAAACCCTTCCTCAGAGTTGTGGGTGTCAGATACTATGTCACAGTGATGAGAAAATAACTAAGACAAGAATCTTTTGGGACACATGGAGTCAAATAATACTCGATCGTTCTAGAATAAGTCTATTATATAGTTTAAAAATACATATTCGATTATGTAGTTTAAAAATACATATTCACATTAGGCACAAATAAGATCTTGCATATTTCCCCTTGATATTCACCAGCCAAAGTTCTTCAGTGTTTATCTTTGCTCAGAAGCCAATACATCAAAATGCATGTTTAGTTTAGGGAAAAGGGAGAGCTTTATAGGATTTGACAAGAAGAGGTGTATGCCTTCCCCTTAGACAGGGGTAAGCAAATTCAGAATCACTATTGCTCTTTGTTCTCTCTCTCTCTCTCTTTTTTTTTTTTTTTTTGCACTGTAAATATTACACAAACACTAAATGGTGACATGTTGTACACATGTCATTTTACTTGGAAAGTGCTCTTTCCAGGGAACAGATCATTTTCTCTCTCTGGCAGCTGAAAGAGTATTACTTGAGGAAACATCTCCCTGCAGGTGGTTTGCCTACAAATCCAAGCAAAAGGAAACTCTAATTTGTTCTTCTTCACAATTTCCTGGATAATCTAAATATTGTTGAAACCAAGAGACATTTGGGCACCATGGCTACTTGTCAGTGGGTGACACTTAAGGTGTTTGTTTGTTTGTTTACTACAAATAAAAAGTGCAGTTCTAAAAACACAAGTTGGGTTTTCCACAATATGCATATCATGATGCATCCCCTGTGTTAAGGTTTTCCAAGACAATAGAGAATCAAAGAGAAAGAAAAAGGATGCCTTAACTGAGGACCTGGAGAGGAGGGCACAGCTAGTGGAGCTGGGCTTTCTCTTTGCCTGACACAGAGGGGGCTGAAAGTTATGTGGCCTCTGGTGGAAACGACACTTGGAGTGAGCAATGATTGGAATTCTCTTCACACATGCAGTAAAGGCAAAAGGAGGTTGTAATCAGGGCTAAGGGGAAAGAGGAGGAAGTGGTCACCAGGGTAAGCATCGTTATTGCTTTGGCTTTCTGCCATGTTAGACCACCGCCATAATATCCAGTACTTTATACCTAGGCAGAAACTTTTCACCTCAGAATTTTCCCCCATCTGTTTGAGCAAATTGATTTATGGTCAATTTCTAATGCTTATCAAAAGCATTAATAGCTTTTCACTGGTATACATCATAGTTGATCAGTTTTCCCTTTGAATTCTCTCCTCGTCCTCTTGTAGCACTGAAATTCCCTCACATCTCTTCTGTGGTTTCCCTTACTCTTTCTTGTGTGTGCTGTTCTTATTTCTATTTGGAAGATGGAGACATCTTTCAGAGTTTTATTCTGAACCACCCACTTTATCTATCTATATAACCTCCTATATTTATTTCTCTTATTGGTTTTCATGCCCTCAAACTCTGGTGTTCACTTCTTCACGGTAAGCTGTTAATTCTGTGTGTCTAATCAGAGGAGTCTATTTCTAACTTCCTTCTGGGCAACTCCTCTCAGAAGTCATCCAAATGAACTTTCCCTTCCCACTTGTGCATTTAATTTTTTATTTCAGTTAATAGTTTTACCTGCCTCTCACCACTGATGTTTGAAATCACAGCCATCCCTCACTTCTCTTTCCTCTAATTTTCATTCTAATTACTCAGGGTCCAAAGCCTTTTGGATTTGACCCTGATAAGCTTTTATATTTATTCCCTCTGACTGTATTTACTACCAAAGAGAAAATTGAAATCTTATGATGACTATAAACTATTGAAATAGCCTATAAACTGAAATTTTCACTTTCTAGAATATAGGACCTCATTTTATATTCTGGACCTGATCATGGTCTGGAGGAATCCACATTTGTAATCCTAGGGAAAGGTTATTTGGGTTCCAATAAGTAATTCCAATCTACTACTTCCAGTGCAATCTATAGTGAGAATATAAAGCCACTAAGGCATATTTACAGTTGTGAGGAACCCAGGGGGTCATAAGTCCAGCCAGAATCATAGATAACTGGAATAAAGCCTTGACCCAGGGCCAAACCTAGGTTTTATTAATGAAATGGGGAGTAGCTCAGGGTTGAATGAATTAGAGAGAGTTGGAAAGTACACCAGTGTGTGAGCTGGACTGGGTAAGAAGTCTGACAAGACCTCTGAAATATGCAGAGTAAAAGAGATAGGCAAGAAGAGTAACCTATGTATCACAGATTGGGTTAGTATCTCGTATGTAGGGTTCCCTGCTTAGTGCTTCAGCTCTGATGTGTAATCTGCATACCCTGAGATGTCCTGGCGTCTTTCTGGAGGCTCCATCTGAGCCACAGTGTAGTATCACTGGCCTAGCTCCTGCATACTAGTTGGGAGCTATAGGTGGGGCATAATGGACCTGTCCATTGCTTTAAAGGCTACAAATCAGCATCTCAGCTAGAGCTATTTGCATTGCTTAAAGCCAATCCAGGGGATAAAGAAGTATCCTAGCCAGTTCTACACATGGAAATGGGCCAGGCTTAGCCATAATGGAGGCAAATGCTCTTCTTTCAGGGAGAGCCCTCCTGGTGGTGCTCCACACTGAACTTCTGACAAACAAATAAGCTGCTAATATTTACAGATCACTTATTCCAATGTATAATTCTGAAGTCAGAACTGCCCTGCCTAGTGTGGTTCAAATCATCTTTCTCCTGGAATATATAGTTTCCCAATTTCAAACCCTACTGTAGCTGTCCAGTTTTGTTTTATACATTAGGTCTAATTTCCTTGTGAACCACTTGCAACAGGAAAAATTCTAAAACATTTATTCCTCCAATCATTGTAGCTGCACTAGGTGAACAGGGCAGAGAGCAACCTCTCCCACCACCACCACTGCAATCCAGGTGAACTGTGCTGGAAGGCCCAGAGAATGGCCCCACCCTGGCTGCTGGCACAACTAAGGTGTGTTATAGCCTAGTTTTAACCCTGTGCCTCATTTCTGTTTTGTATGTGCTGCTCAGCCCCCACCCCTTCCTATCTTTCTAGGTTAAGTTTCTATTTCCTGAGAAAGCTGTAAAAGCCTTAGGTATCAGTTTCCTGTAACCCCCTCTCCTACCCTTCATCCAGCTATCTGTAATAAAATGTGCTGTTCTTTAAGAAATGCTTAACTTCAAGGAAATTACAGGAAGCTCTGTAAGGCCCAGATGCTATCTAACTGGGTCAAAGTTCACAACATTCCTGTGGTTTTCGGCTTTAAAACCCAACCTTTCTAGCTGTAAGGCATGCAGTCTCCAAATTGGCTCCTAGAGACTGTGACGCCAGGCCTGGCCTAAAATAAAGCCTTTGCTCCCCAAATTTTAATTTCTTGCTTCCTTGGGTTTTATTCCAGGGTCTGAGCTGTCACAGGTGAAATGCATGGGATGGTCCAGAGAGCAGAGGGAAAGCCGGTGGCACTGTAAAGGTCTCAAATAGTGCACACAGGATGGACAGGCAGGATTAGCTGCATCAAAAGTCCACAGAAACAGTAACAATGCAAGTCAACAGGTGGAAAGGTAGGTGAACCAGTCACAGATACATGGAACAAAAGGTCCCACAGGTGGGACCACCTCTGCTTGTGTTCTGTCGCCCCCCCTTCCCCCGCTTTTTCTTTGTTCCTATCACTTCTGTTTTCTAAACATCTGTGGAGAACTCCAGCCACAGAAAACTAATCCCATCCCTAAACCCTACAGACCAAGGTTGGATAATCCCGTGCTTACTCCTTCATTCTTTCTCTTCTGCCCTCTTCTCTAGTTTCCCAAAGCTTACATCATCACCCTTTGTGCTCCAACCGTGCCTCTACTTTTTTTTCATGTTTATTTTACCCATGACCCTTCTTAAATTTTCCCACCAGAGGGCAAACCCACTTCACCAGGAAGAAACACTTTGCATACAAGCTCCCAATTTACAATCAATTCTGTAGATTTCACTACTATAGTTTAAGGTACAAAATTAATAGCTAGTACAATTTGTCAGTTTCTAAATGGTACTTAATACTACTGTTATTTTAATTATACTACTTTAACTAGAATGTCATATCTGTTTCAACCTACACTACAAAGGGTACTGAAAGATAGTCTAGACAGAGACAAAAAATGGTCACACTGCCTCCAAGAACAGAAAGAAACACCACAGGGCAAGCACTTAGTGGGCGGGGGGGGGGGGGACAGAGAAACAATAGCAGGAAAGTAACATGCTAAAGGTAAGCCAATAGGTACAGACTGGCAAAATGGATCAAGAAACAAACTCTAAAAATTTGTTGTATACAAAAAACACATTTAACCCAAAAATAGAAATTCCCAGACTGAAAGTCAAAGAATGGAAAATAATATGTCATGTGACAGGAACCCAGAGAAAACCAGCAGTGGCTATTCTGTTTGTAGACAATGTGGACTTCAAACTGAAAGGATTTTGCCCTAAATGGGATGCTGTAGTGGTAAGAGGCTGGGACGGAAGGTCACATTCCCCACCTCTAGGCGATTTACCTGTGGCTGGAAATGAATTCCAATGGGCTACCAGTGCATCAGTAATGCCCCTTAGGCACTACCCCAACCTAAGCTACATGGATGCCCCCACACTATGAGTCCCGCAGAGAGAAAGCCAGACCTCAGCGGTGGGTGTTCTCTCTCTGCATTCTTAAAATAAAGGCCACTTTACTTTATATTCTGTCTTCTAACCACGCCGAAAACACTTTCCCAAACCAAGAATGATGAAAAGAGATAAAGGTCACTACATACTTGTTAGGGGGAAATTTCAAGAGGAATAAATTGTTAGGGGAAAATTTCAAGAGGAAAATATAACAATCATAAATATGCATGTAACAAATACAGGAACATTCATCTATATGAGACAAATAAACAAGAAAAATCAAATAAGCAATGGTAGCCCCAATACTCCCTTGTCACAAAGAGGTAGATCAACCAGTCAAAAGAGTCAGCCAAGAAATATCAGAACTGAACCACACTTGCGAACAAATGGATTCAGCTGATGTTTACAGTGTTCCACCAAACAGCTGCACATGGACTTTCTCTTAAATAGAAAATATAATAGCCCAAGAACATGCTTAAATAAATAAATTAATTGAAATTATCCCATCCATATTATCTGACCATAATGCAATGAAATTGGAAATTAATGGCAAAAGAAAATAGAAAAATTCTATAAACACATGGAAATTAAATAATACTCTCCTGAACAACCAATGTATCACAGAGAAAATTTAAAGAAGAAATTAAGCAATACCTACAATTAAATGGAAATGTAGATACAACACACTAGAACCTGTGAGATGCCGTGAAAGTGGTCATAAAAAGAAATTCATAGTGATGAATCCTCACATTAGGAAAACAGAACAAGTACAAATAAACAACTTAGTATACATCAAGTTTCTAGAAAATTACAGTACTCTGATAAAAGGAGCTTGAAGAAGATATCTGAAAATGGAAAGATATCCCATGCTCATAGATAGGAAGAGAAAATGAAGTGAAAATGGTCATACTCCCAAAATTGTTATACAGATTTAATGCAACCCCTATCAAAATATCATTAATTTGCATTACAGAACTAGAGAAAATATTCCTAAAATTCACTTGGAAGCAGAAGAGATCTAAAACATAAAAAGAAATTATGGACAACAAAGACAAAGCAGGAGGCATCACAATCCCTGACTTGAAATTATAGTACAAAGCAGCAGTTATAAAATCAGCACAGTACTGCCAAGAAATCAGACCTACAGATCAGTTGAACAGAAAAGAAGATGCAGACACAACTACAAACACACTCAGCCACCTTATCTTTGACAAAGGGACCAAACATGTTGACTGAAAAAAAGATAATCACTAATACATGATGCTGGAAAAACTGGCCTTTTACATATCAAAGACTAAAACTTGAACCATGTCTATCACCATGCATTAAACTAAAGTCAAAATGGATCAAGGATCTAAATATTAAAACAGAAACAAAAAATCTACTGGAAGAAAAAATAGGTAGAAATCTTGAAGACTTAGTTGTAGGAAGAGAGTCCATGCACAAAACCCAAATTGCACAAGAAATACCTCAAAGAATCAACAACTAAGATACCATCTTATTAGAGAGCTTTTACTATGTAATTTCTTTTTTAAAAATTTTTTATTTTAAAGATAATAAGATACAACAACAACAAAAAAAAAAGACAAAACAAAGCCAATCAAAACAATGCAGTGAAATTGGTACAGCCCTTTAGAGCAGGATCCCAGGAAAGCAATAGTAGCTACCATAGCATATCTTGTTATCTTCACAATAGTTGTCCATTCCATCAGGTACAGCAAAATCAAACCAAAAACAAAACAATATAAAGCCAATCACAACAGAACACTGAATAGAGCAAAAACAATCAGAACAAAGCAAAACAGTGAGAACAATGTTGGATTTCAAAGACAAGATAGAAAGAAATCCCTCATATTTGTTATATTGCATATTGTCATCCTCCCAAGTGATCCTCAGACCTCTGGCCCCAGGTCAGCATAATGAACCAAATAATACAAACATTTAATTGCTTTATGCACCTTAGTTGCTTTTTCACATCAAAATAAATCACGAACAGAGTGAAAGAAACAACCCACAGAGTGGGAAAATAATTATAGCCAATAATCCCTCAGATAAAGGACTTCTATCTAGAACATATAAACAATTGAAAAACTCTAATCCCACAAATTTAAAAAACCAATCCAAAACTTGGCATCTGTAATGAATATGCACTTCTCAAATGAAGAAATACAAACAGCAAATAAATATATGAAAAAATACTCAGTGTCATTGTCATTTGAGAGATGCAAATTCATGTCACTCCAGAAAGAAGGGCTATCAACAGGAAATCAATCAATAACAAATGCTGGAAGTAATCCATGGAAAAAGGAACTCTGCTCCACTGTTGGTGGGAGTGCAGACTGCTGAAACCACTGTGGAAATCAATATGGAGATGCCTAAAAAAGCTAGGATCAGAGGTCCCATTCAACCCAGCTATTCCCCTTCTAAATATCTTCCTGGAAGAATTAAAAATCATACCACAGTGATAATACATGCAAACATATTTATATAAACACAGTTTGTAGTACCTATATCCTAGAAACAAACTGAATGACCATCAACTGAGGAATGGAAAAAAAAAAGATATAATATTTTTAGACAATAGAGTACTACTCAGTCATAAAGAAGGATAAACTTGAGGCTTTTATAGGTAAACGGATTCAACTTAAGACCATAGTATTAGTGAAATAAATCACACACACACAGGTGTTATGATTAATACATTGTGTCAACTTGAGATGTTTCTAAGTTTAACTAACAGATTCAGCAGGGAGCAAAGATCCTTATTTTGTAAACATCCTCATCCTGTCTAAGAAGAAGACAAGGAATTCTGTAAGTGCTACACTCACTCTGAAGTGGTGGTAGGGGTGGCCTGTGTACAATACAAGGGAGGAGAAAAGGCTTGCTCTCTCCTCTAGCTCTTGCTGATTTTGCTGTCTTCTGCCACTTTGAAGTGTTTACCTGGTGCCATACCACACTGCCTTGGAGCCAGCCAATTATGGACTGAAACTTTCACAAAATGTGAGCTAAATAAACTTTTTCTTCCTTGATTTTGACTGTCGAGAATTTTGTTCTAGCAATGAGAGCAAAGTAACCAAGACAACATGTGTAAGCATTGTGTTGTCTCCCAGTGTGAGAAAGTGAAAGAGTAAATAAGGTCTAAAATGTATAACTCATATTGAGAAGTAGGAAGAAATTGTTAAAAGAGAAAAAGGAACTAGGATGGGAGAAAAGGGAAAGGAAGGGTAGGAAAAGGAAGAAATCATGCAAGTTAATTATATTATTTGTATTTCTCAGTTAATAGAAAAGAAAAGTTTGTGCTAATATCGACTGTAGATTTTTTATGTCCATATCTTATTCTCTTGAGTAACTACTTTAAAGATAATTATTTACAATGTATTAACTACTGTTATTCTCCTATCATGTTGTTATGAAACTGTTTAATATTTTTTCCATAAAAAAAACTGGAACTAGCAAGGAAAAAAAAATTTCTTCCTTCAACTCCACATTCTTGCACCCTGATTATTCAATCAAATATTAATTTAAGTACTGCTGTGAAAAAACTTTGCAGGTGGAATTAAAATTACAAATCAGATGAATTTAAAATCGGAAGATTACCTTAGATTACTCAGGGGTTACTATGTAATCAAATGCACTCTCTGAAAGGCCGAATAGGGGGCAAGAGTCAGTCATGGAGAGATGGTAGAAAAGGATTAAGAAAGATTCAAAGCAAAAGACAGACCCAGCCTGCCTTTGCTGGAGCGAAGCTACACAGAGACCTTCAGAGGAAGTCACTGCCACAAGAGCAAAGTGCAGCCCCATAGGACAGCCTGCAAGGAAAGAAGAGTCTCCATTCTACAACTCCACATGCTCAATCTGAGAAGCACCCCAGTGAGCTTGGAAAGAGATACATGTGTAGACTTCTGGAAGAACACAACCCTGCCGATACCCTGCTATAGACTTGGTGAGGCACAGTTAGGTTACTCAGACAACTGTATTGTTTTAAATCACTACATTAGTAGTATTTTATTGATATATTTGTATGGTAGGGGTAGATATTTGATATAGTTATATGGGAGTGTGCTTCAATATAGCACTGGGTTTATACAGTTTTATGCTTTGTGTGGCTCCATTTTCTAAAACAGGCTTATAAATTCTATCTTCTCTTCAATACACAGTCATTCACAGTCTTTATAAAAGATTCAGTCTTCATAAAATCGAGGCCTCTAACTTCTTTTGTGTCCCATTCCCCAAAATACTTTATGCTTTTCTAAAAATATTTTTATTTATTTGTAATACAGGCATTCAGTGACGTATTATACTTTCCTGTACATTAAAATTTTCATAGAGTAGCCTGTATTTTTACATCAGCCAGGTTGGGCTGTGTAACCCAAACTCCTGACATTTTAGTGACTTGATAACAATACACATTTGTTTCCCTGTTCTTAGTCTACAGGTTAAGTACAAAGCTGCTCCAATTTGAACTCTTCTGGAAAGTTTGTCCCCAGAAACCCATCTAACTGTGCAGATATAGTCCAAGAGCCAGGTTTACATCTGCTCCATGTGTGCACATCTGTGGTGCTAGGAACAAAATGATACACAGACAATATGCATTAGCTAGAGATAAAGGATATGAGCATGCAAGTCCCACAACACAAGCATACTCTAAGTATCTATTCCTATCATGTCCATTAGCATCTCAATAGTCAAATACAGTGGCATAGTCAACACCCAGTGGATGGAGATGCTCCACTGCTCCTGGGAGTGTGACACTGGCCAGGACAATTACCCTGTCTCTTAGCCTGGCTCCTCCACCCAATCCCTGAAGCTTTTCTCAGTACACATTCCTTGTTCTCAGCGACTACAACTTCCTGTGGTCTCCACTGCACTTTTGGCTTTGCTCTCACAATTTCACACGCTGGTCTTTCAAGGGCAAATTGCCTAGTCAATAAAACCATTTGCAGAAATCAAGGTAGAAGCATTGATGACCCTACAAATCATTGATTTTGCATGCTTGAGAAAACAGCACCAAGAGAATAAATGTCAATAGCATCTGCTGCCAGCATAAGCAGTGGCTGGGCTCCCTTGAACTGTGGCTACAGTGGCATCTGACTGAGTACAGTAACATGAATCATAGATAACTGTCACAGTTTATGTCAGCGGCCCCCAGGCTTCATGCATTTGCATTATGCATTTGTGATTGGTTCATTGTCTAGTGCTTGGATTGATCGTGTAAGTGGTACACCCACATAGAGATTGAGCCAGGATGTGAGGTAATTTCAGGAAGAAGGCTGTCTCTCTTTCTCTCTTGCTAGTTTCTGCCTTGCTGTTTGCAGCCACCATGAACTGCGGCCCCACCATGCCATCCTGCCTTGGAGCCAACCAAGTATGGACTGAAACCTCCAAAAACTGTAAGAAATAAACCTTTCCTTTCCCAACTTTGGGCATCAGGTATTTTGTCTCAGTGATGAGTAAAAAGTAACTAAGACAGTAACCAATTCCCAAAGGCAGTTCTTCTTGAATAAGGAATCCAGGAATCGTCTTCTTGAAGGAAAAATTTATACATTTATACCTTTATTCTATAACAGATAGGGCATTGCTGATTCCCGAGATGCTTTCAAGCCATTTTTCTTATTATCTTGATGCAAGGTACTTGGTTTATTTTAATGTTAATCTGTTTTACTACTGAACTCTCCTCTGTCCCAACTTAACAGATATTTCCTTTCTGGTACCAGCAATTTTCCTCAAATAATTCATTTCTGCCTTTTCTGATTCTCACTGTACATCTAGCTGAAAGAGGTATCCATGCTACAGCCTGAAGGTTGTGCTCCTTTGAAATTTCCTCTGTTGTTAATCTCATTCTTCTGCAAAGTGTCAGGACATGGAAGAATAAAGACAAATTTCCTGCCATGGAAACACAAATGACACAAAATCTATCTGCCATGGAGTCTTGGCTCCCAAATGAATTTGCTGAGTCTAATATTTACTGTTTACATTTTTAATCAGCATTTGAATTATCTCAAATGCAACCAGCATCACCCATCAAGCTCAGTTTACAGTATTCTAAGGTTTTATCAGCTATTATCTCCAACCCTTTCCAAAATCCTCCTGCAAACCAGTCCCAAGACCTCTGAACTACATATCCAAGTATAGTCACAGCAACAATCTCTTCTGTTATCAACTTTTATGTTAGTCACTTTGCAGTTGCTAGAACAATGTACTTGAAACCTGCAACTTGAAAGGTATTTTGGGTTATGGCATTAGTCAACTGGTTCCAGGTCAGACAGGAAGCATGATGGAAGCAAGGCGCTTGATGTATGTCAGCCAGCATGCAGATAAAATAAGGAGCCAAGAACAAGAGTGCACTCTTCCAGGTCATAACCTCCGTGACCTATATCACTAGACCCCACCTCAGAACAGCATGTTCAGCCATTGGCCTTCTCAATGGATGAATCTGCTGATACATGTAGTGTGTAGAGTGTCTCAGTAATCCTGTAACATTCCTATTATGTCAGGGAACATTTCAGATCTAATCAATCTAATCTAGTCTTGCCACAGACCTGGCAAGAGTACAGACATATACTTCTATTATTAGACAATGTAAGATGAAAATTTTACTTCAATTTGCCTGGGTATTCTTTGTGACAATATCCTTACCGTCATCTAATATAAGCAACTGTTTAGTATATTTTTTTTCTCTATGTTAGGTGGTCAGGATGGAATTGTTGTCTCCCCCACCATACTTTAATTCTTCAGAATAGTAGTACCTTCCTTGATCATTCAAATGTTTATTCCCTTTTTCATTGACATACATGCATTTTCCTTCTGTGCTCAATTTAAATTTAGCACCTGATTCATTTAAGATCTTAAAAATTATTTCTATCATATGTTTTACCTCTCTAGAGAATGCATGACTTGCTAGACAACAAATTATGCTTCAATTACTTATTTCAAGGTTGTAACAGTGTCTCGCTAAGGACTGAAAAAGGAAACACCCAATAAATATTGAATGACTGCAATTTCCATTAAAAATGATGGGTCTTCATCTCTGGGAATTTTCAGAAGTATTGCCTGTCTTACTATACAGAAAACATCAAATGGCACTCATTTCATTACAAACCTAAGTGCCAGGTTGAGCTCTATTTTATTTAAGACTCAATAATGATACATAAAAGCTCCCAAAACCTGCAAAAGCTGATGTGTGACATTTCCTGTCAATATGAGTTTGTCCTGTCAGAGTAACTGACACTGTTTTTGAAATTCCTGACAATGAGTGCACATATATGCTGCTGAGGGAACTAAAGGAATCCTTCCTGCTTACACTGTTATTGGTACTAATATAATGCTACTATTTGTTTGTTTGATGGACATTAATACCAAGTTGTTAAGGGAATACAAAGCAACAAGACGGCTTGGAATAAAGAGTGGTGTGGCTGCTGCATTTGATTACAATCTAGAAGGAAAAAATGACAGCAAGGAAAGGTCTGCTTGAACTGCAAGATAGTATCACCCTCTTGACTTCATTTTTATTCATAGGTATGCCTATGACAGGTTAATAAAACCACTGCAAAAGGCTTTGGCATTGTAGTTTATGTTATTAAGACAAACCATGACATTTAGAAAGTAAGATGAACAGGTTTCTTAAGTATCTGCAGTTGGCCTTCTTCTATAGCAGTGACCATAACTCTGAGGTGTGTCCAGCTTCATCCCAACACTTACTGGCAAAAGGAATCACTTTGGCATGCATTCAAAAACACATAGATCCCCATAAATGAGAGAGGCAGAGCCACCTGTGTCCTGTGCTCTCTGCAAGACATCAAGGTCTGCACTCAAAACAACATTATTAAACAGGCCTGCAGCTCCTGAGGTATACAGAGTGGATGACAACTTCAACAAGATGGAAATTCTATTACCAAAATAAAGAAGAAAAACTGTAAGACCGGAGAGATAATTCGGCATAGCTGCTTATAAAGATTGTTGGAGAACAATTGAAGGGTTTAGTACTCATTTTATGAAAACATACAGATTATAGTCAATTGCATGGTAACTGCTCCTACTACTGTATTATGCATAGTATGAGCTATGCAACTATAGAAAGATGATGTCATATAAAGGTGATTGTTAATATTTTATTGTGTTTGAAAAAGAATGAAAATGTATATATCCAAGTGACCTTAAGGGGCTACACAGAGCAGCCATGAGAATCCTTGGCAGAAGTCCACATATGCATGATTACACAAATCTGCGAGTTTTTGATGAAGTTTTACTTACATGGAAGACTGACATGTGCCAAGCTTCCTCTGTAATTTCCCTGTCTGAGCTAAACAGACCTCTACTAACTTTTTGTGTCTAATATTGTCTCTTTCCCTTACGAAGAGCTGCCACAGGGCTTTGATTTGAGGAATCACCTTTCTCCCATTGTAGGTGGTGTGGGGTAATTTCTAAGTGTGGTTCCTTGTGTGTCCTTTAGTGGCTTAAATCAAGCCAAACTGTTGCTCTCATCCATTTTTTCTCTTGTGATCAATAATATGACAGAGAATGACAGTGGTAATCAACTGTGGAAATCTAAGTGGACCCTGCACTCAGCTTTATTACATCTGTCTAATTTGGGTCCTTTTTTTGACCCATTTCATCTTTGAATCGTTTAATTCCCATTGCTGCTCCATATCTTCTTTTGCCTATAGTAAAAGTTGATTTGAGTGAAAGCATTTTTATTGGACAAATTGATCTTGTCAAATGAAAACTAAATCCCAATTTAGTAAGGAAAGACTTCATTCAAAAGGATACTTCCATCTTCAGAGGAGGGAGGGGGATACTAATGCAATAAGGGAAGGGTCCTTCGCAGTACGAAGTTCTGCCATAGCATCTGCAGGCATTTTTAAAACCCAGGCAAGGGAAGGGTTTTTTTTTTTTTTTTTTTTTTTGTTTTGTTTTGTTTTGTTTTGTTTTCAGAGAAGAGTAAACAGATTAGAAAGAACCAGATGTGGGAAAATCAAGTAAGCATATCTTTCAGTACACAGTAGATGAAAGAGTGCTTTGTCCTAAAACCAGCTTACCAACCAAGGATTACTAACGAGGAGATGTTTCCTGAGGATGCCTCAATTCAGGGGTTTGGTGAGAGAGAGAAATGTAAGTAAATTTGTTAACAACTATTTTGTTCGATACAAACAAGCACTGTAGCTAATCATTTATGAGGCAAAAAGAAATAGCATTTTGGAGAACTACTCTGCCACAAGGGAGGATATACTTGAAGCATTCATGGGAAAATGGATGCACTTTGAAACCACGTTGTTAAGTGAAATTAATCAGATATACAAGTTTAATATCACATGATTTCTTTTACAAGAGACATTCAAAATATAAATAAAAAGCAAACTAAAAATGAATGTTAGAAATCAGGGAGATTAATCTTCTGCAAAAGGAATGGGAACCAAGAGATAGAGATGGGCCAGGGGTTAAGAGGTGAAGGGATTAAATTTTAAAAATGAAGACATATTATGTCCATGTACAATGAATGTATCATATACATGAAAAATATTCTAGAAGAATATGTCCTTGGTTTGTCATGGGTAAATAAGGTAGTAGGGGCATATGAATCACATGTGAGTCATGTACTAAAGGGTGACTCTTTGTCTCAAGCTGTTTTCTAGAACATAAAAGGGTTGCAGGATTTCTTAAACTCAGCTTTCAGCTTGGGCGAAGTTCAGCATTGCCTGTTTTTATTACTTGCAGCAACACAAAAGAATAGGAAATAGTGCAATGGTTGATTTCCAAGTGATTTTGTTCACAGTTTTAACATCTTATGTCATCTGATGCAAGAAAGTAAAAAGAAAAGAGAAGAAAAAAGAAAAGGAGAGCTTGCTAAAATCCTGCCTCATCATGAAAGCAGGAGAGAATGTTAAGTCCACCTAGGATCCTGTGTGAAAAGAGCCGACTGCTCGTAATCTGAACATCTACAAAGACAAACAGGGTCCCATACACCGCTCAGCATATTTCATCCTGACTGTGAGACCTTCAAGGGTGTCTGACCACCTCTCCACAGCATCACAGAAAGCCAAGAACTCTTCCTTGAGTACAGTTTCTGTACAGCTACATGCATATGATAAAAGGACTTGTTCCAAGTGTCCCAGCCAAAAGAAAAAAGAAAGAAAGAAGAAAGAAAGAAAAGAGAATACAGTAAATATGAGATCCATGATAGTAAAAAGAGCTTCCCTCTTGACATTCTTGCCTAGTTTCAGTTGCCAAGTCCTATGTGAAGGTTACTGTAGATTTCTGAGGATCATTTTTTATATAAATGCATGAGAAGGTAATCCCCCAAAAGTGCCCAATTCAGTATCTTAAGAAACAAAACAAAGACCACTTAACACATCCCTTCCCTTGAAATACAATTTATTACAGCTAGCATTTTCATTGAAAAGAATAAATTATGCAACTCTCATCCTCATTCCTTAGACCATCACTGAGCATGTCTTTATTATGGAAATTTCTCAGCAAACAAAAACTTGTAAGAGAACTCGAAGAACCAATAGAAGATCTGTCATTTTTAAAACAAAAGCAAATAACTACAGTTAACCTGAAATACTCCATAAATTCCTTTAAGATCTCAAAGACACATTACCCATCTGTCTCCTAGTACTTGACTCAGTTGTTTCCAGGTAATATTTGATCATCGCCTCTTTTATCTCATTCATGAAGTCCCCTCAGGAACGGTGATCTGCGTCTCTTAGTAGCACCTCCTTACAGAGCACCTCCTTTCCATTTGTCTGTTCTTGGGCTGCCTGTGGAGTCCAGCTAACTCCATTCTAAAAAGCCCCTTCTCCAGTGATGAAATGACAATTACCACCAAGCAAGGTCACCCAAATTTCTGTACCCATAAAGCTATGTCTTGTATCACTTCCCATAGGTTTTAAAATTTTGACAACTTGACATTGTTGCTGATTTGCTTGCAAATGAATTTTAATTTGTCCTCTCTGAAAATCCTGTTTCTCTAAACTGTATCAGTTATATAAAGAAAAGAAGACTCTCCGGCCCCCAGAGAAATATCTGTAAAATAGCTGAGCTTTAATGGTACTTGCAACAGAAAGTATCTTCTCAGGGATGGGCTTAACGTAAGAGAACACAGGATCTTCTGGACAGAAATTCTCTTTTTCTTTTTTCCTGTTTTACTGCGATCTCTCTGCCCTGGCACACAATCTTTTCACTGGCTTCTTTTCGGTTTTCTGGTTCCTTAATTCTGCTCTCATTACATTATGCTAATCCTCATCTTGCTGAATTTGTTGCCTATTAGACCACATGCTGAAATAATCAGAATTCCTCTGTGATTCAAAATCATGGTCTTTTTATCTCTCTTTGCTCAATCATTCCTAAACCATTTCTGGACAGAGATCTTTCAGTGACCAAAAATTTCCTTTCCCATTTCAACTTCTCCTGTGTCAAACCCCAGGAAACAACGGAGATCTTTAAAAGTTCACTGCCTTTGATTTTTTTTTAAGGAAATTTGTTCACAAAATTCTCATTTTGTTCTGCTTTGTTTTGTTGTTTTTTGTGGCATCAGGATCAAACTCAAGACCATACGTTTACCAAGCAGGTACTGTGCTGCTGAGCTATATCGCGAGCCTTTGTTCTGAAGAAGAGACAAAGTTAGCTTCAGTCTGCAAATGGATTGAAAATTGTCTCAATTCTTTGTCCAGGGAAAAATAGGTTGCCCTGAGTTTGTAAATACTTGGAAGCTTCTCTTTAATATAGACAAATGACAGCAAATCATGACTTTCTTTGTATTTTTAGGAAGAAAACAAAAACTGTGCCTTCTGTTTTTTGAAAATCGATAATAAAATAATTTTAAGAGCTTTGCCCATTAGAGTAGAAGTAGAATAAGATGAGTCACACATTTAAAATTTTTTGGAGTTGACACTTAATCCAAGTAGAGATTGCAAGAAGGAAGGCAAAGGAACATAAAGACAACTCAGTGTGTCCTGTTTTCAATGGCATCCATGATCTTTTAGGAAGAAAGGAACAATGTAGAAGCTTTAGAAGTTTCTTAGGAGAAGCAATGAAAGACAATGGCAGTTAGCCAGTGAATAATAGTCTTCCACGACAGCTTGGTCTATCTGTTTTCAAGGTCACTGAGCCTTACAACGTCTTCGCTCCTTGTATCTTGATTTGCTCACTTGTCATCAGAATGTCTGAAATTATATTATTTAAATATATTCCAGATTAAATGAAATGGTTTTGAAAAAAATGTCGAAGTGCCTTTGGGACTACTTTTATCCTATCCATAGTTCTGAATCTTATGTGAATTTTACATTTGACAGTTCTTTACAATAAATAAGACCAAAAGTACCAAAGGAATGGAATAGGAGAGGAGGTTAAACCCTTCTCCTGTGGCAGGAAACAGCTGGTTTGGAGAAAGGCAAAGGAGGGAATTACAGTGGAAAACCTAGAGGAACAGAAACAAGAAAGTGGGTGATGACTAGGTGCCATTGTTCAGAGACAAAGGCCGCTTTGAAGACAAATCTCACCACAATTCTCCTCCAGGAAAGCCCATCCTTAACAGGTGATTTCTCTTAGGCAGGAACATTGTCAAATCCCAACTGTTTTGTGGATCTTTTGCTGGGTGTCAGGCTATCTTCTTAGATAACTTTTCTGGAATGAATAGGAAACCGTGCTTCTTTATTTTTATAACCTTGCTATTTTTGTTTTCCATATTCCTTGTCTTCCACTTTCACTTCAGTCTTTTCTATTCTTTCTATTCTCCATTTCTCTTGATTCTTTGATTCAATTAAGAGTCAACCAGTACTACATGTCTTCACATGCATTAGCAATTAGATCAGTGTGGGGTCTTCACCCAGCACAGGAAATTCATTGAGAACAATGTATTAAGAATTTGCAACGACAAGTTACCTATGGGAAGAATGCTGTAAATTGAGTGCAGAATTCTTTGGTATCCTAAGTCAAAAATGATACATGTGATTCTACTGATCCTGACTGAAGGATTTCGAGATGACGTAGGTGTGGTTTGTCCCTTAGTTTATGACTAATTAACTAGGAAGTGACAAAGTAGTGAAGACTAAACATGTATTTTTCTTTCCGTGATTACTATAACTTTCACAGTTATGGAGAACCAAATACCTATGTCATTTAAGTTAGGCTACTGCAAAGCAAGGTGTAAGCAATTAAAACTCCAGAGCTACAGAAACAGTTGGTATACTAGTATCTTGCAATGGATTATGGGTGTGGGTTCTTCTGGTACAGCTGCCATTCCCATTACATATCACCCAGTCAGCCAAATTCTGACATCAGTCGCTTGATCCTGGAGAGGCGAGAGTTCAGAGCTCAGGTAGAACCTGCCATTCTATAGAGCTTTCTCTGGATTATTGGAAACCCATTCCAAGTCATGATCGTTCAGTTTCTTTCTTGTCAACTGCTAGTCCAAGGATTTAAATCGAAGTCAAGCTTTCTAAATTCAAATTTCCTCTCTCCCCTATGTAGGATATGGAACACAGGGCCTTCACACTGAGCTATGGAATTAGCACTTTTTTTTTTTTTTTTTTTTTTTTTTTTTTTTGAGACAGCGTATAAGTGGTTAAATTGCCAAGGTGGGCACGAACTTGCAGTCCTTCTGCCTCAGCTTACCATACATTTCCTTAGGTATTAATTTTACAGAATCATCATGCAATATATTTTTAGGAATTTTTTTTCTCAAACAATACTTAAAATTGATTGAGATTTACTCTGAAACCAGAACTATGTTAAATACTTTATACCTATTCCCTTCTTGTGATCTCTATAGGAACTATGGGAAAAGGTACTCTGTATGCTCTTAGATGAAGAAATTCAGAAACAAATGCTTCTGGAGAGTGGCGGAGTAGAACTGAACTCTAAATATTCAGAGACAAAGTTCCCAGCTACACCATTTCAATATAAGTGTTACTGATGAAAATAAACATATGCCACTTCCATCCCAGTATTAGAGCAGAACAGTGATTCAAAAAAAGTGAATATTCAAATAAAATTCACATTGAAGCAGTGGCTGGTGGCATCGACCTGTAATCCCGCCGCATAGGGAAGCTAATGCAAGACTGAAAACTTAAGCCCACTCTGGGCAGCTTATTGGCTTAGTAAGATTCTGTTCCAAAATCAAATAAAGTAAAATAAAATAAAACAATGGTCTGAAACTGTAGCTCAGTACAAAGACCCTGGGTTTAGTCCTCAGTGCCACAAGAAAAAAAAAAAAAGTTTATGTTGAAATCATTTAATGGCAATTTAAACTTCTGAAATATTAATCAGATTATAATGACCTCACGGACATGCTTGAATTCATGCACTAGGAAAGTAATCGTAATCACCAGCACTATGACACCTAAGGACAAAAAGCAGAAGCATCAATTTCTGTTGGTGACTGCTATTGTATAGTGAATATTCTCAGTAAAAGCTTTGTGCACAAGCATAATTCATTCTGGAAACATGCTTGTATTCCAAAACACTTATATATGAAAGCAAATTTTCCCATAAAAATAATGGAAATTCAGATGATTCATTCCATAGCTATATGAAATTGATTATGACAGTATAATATAATAAAAAAGAATGTACAAAAAATAAAGAAAAACACACAAATTGCCCTGCACTTACCATTGAAAATACTCATGGCTGGTGGGAAGGAAACAAGAAAGAGGAAGGTTATTGTATAGGATGACTTTCATTATCACTAACAGAATCACTGCTACTTATTGGCTCAGTGGAATAATTTTCTTTTCATGCAGCTTTAAAAATCTATCTAATGACACTTGCTGTTGATGCTTTTTGAGATTTTCACACAGAAATGTGACAATGAATTGCTAAACAGATTTATCACTGGCACTGCTGCACCTTATACAGGTGGAGTTTTCTACAAAATTTCCCTATTTCCCACCTTGTACACATCTCCTTAATCTTATTTGAGGTGAGGGATTCCTGTCTTTTTCTCCTTATCAGCAGACAAGATCTTCTCCAGAGGCTTTTGCTGCCATCCCAGTCACCTGCAGTCACACAGCAAGGCTGGGGGGAGGGAGAGAGAGCCACTGGCTTAGTTGTGATCATGTGACATTTGCCATCATACACTACTCATATTGCAAGACACCACTTGTCTATCAAGTTAAATTTATTAGAAGTGCTTGCTTGTCTTGTAGAAGACTCACAGAACAAGTTATTCACTATCCATGGTTTTACTGTATCTGGTTTTGGGGATACAAATTAAATATTGGCTTTAAAACTTATGATATGCATTAAATTTTGACTTTAAAACTTATGACCTGTGAAATCTTTAAATATTTAATTTCTAAGACTCATTTCTGCATATGAATATGGTGCTGGAAACTAACGTTCTGCTGATTGTCATTACTTCATTTAATCCTCAGATGTGTTAGATGTTTAATATTAACTTGGATGCATAGGTTATCAATAAAAAGGTCAAAGAAGTCAAATATCTTGACCAGAGACGACAAATTTTCAACAGCATAGATCGAATTGAATATAGCTCCACTTGACTTTAAAATCTCTTCTATTCCAACAGCACATTACTGACTCATAGAGATAATAAACCAAGACTATCCCACAGAATTTTGAGGTTTGAATGCAAAAATGAATAAGAAAAATAACTAATAATGCAGAAAGCATTTAATGGTAGCAAAGCAAGCATATCGTCTTGACTTTACAGAAGTTCTGCCCTTATATACTGGTTCTTTGAAGCAGATTTGGTATGATAGTCAATTAATAGGTTCTATTAGTCAAACAATTTATAGCAGATCTCAGTATCAGAGCTGTGAAGATCCTGTTGCTCCTGAAGAACTGATTTCATGTCTGTTGTACAGCTTAGTAAAGTCTCCCGTCTGGCCCTGCAGCAGATAGCAGCAGGCATATTTTCCTTTTACATCTCAGTATATGAACTACAATCTCCATACGATTACATGGACACTTGTACCACGCACATATGTCTCTCTGTGACCTTCAGGGCTTCTCTGCCCTGTGAACTGCAGCCTACAGTGCCAGAGAATTTAGGACCCTCAAGATCAGCTGCTAAATGACTGATGGCAACTGGTATGTAGACAGCCCAGTTTCACTACCTCTTACTTGAACAGATTTGGGGCCATGTTCTCCTCCTCCTGGCTGAATGAAGCTGTGGTTGGTCACCCTGCAAAATAGCTTCCCAGCACACGTGGCATACATATCTCCTTCCCTTAATCATCTCACTGGTTTCACTTCTCCATGAAAGTATTTACACTCAAATCTTTCTCTCAAAATATGCCTCCCTGATACTGAAAAAAGAGGATTCTTTTCTCCAGTCACTTTGTTGGAATTTGATCACACCAAACAAATTTCTCCTGTTTCTGTAACAGAGTGCTGACTCAATTAGCCATTGTTTAAGGAGAAAACTATACAGACACTAAAAATATCTCAGCTAATTGTAAGTCTGGTATATGTCTCTAGGTATAGGCCATCCCGACAATGCCCACTGTGCACTTACACATTCACTCTCAGGTTTCCCTGGACACAACACCTTTGTCTCTCTGGAGTCAAGGGCTGAGTTCTGCAGGACTACAGCATGGAGAGTAGAAGAGCAGCACCACACCTCTAGTAGATCACCTCTATTAAATCAGAGGTAGGGGCTGAGAACTATGGCCCACATCTACTCCCAGAACTCTAGGAGGTTCAGTCAGGAGAATGTCAAGTTTGAGCCCAGCCTGGGCAATTTAGGGACACAGGCAGAACCTGTCTCAAAATAAGTAATAAAAAATGAACTGGGACCGTAGCTCAGTTTGAAAGCCCTGGATTTCATCCCTAGTATTACACATGGGTAGAGGCAAAGGCCACGTTATACACACCAAATTTTTCTTCAACCCCGGGAGTCAGATATCTATCTTCGTAGGGCAGAATTAAAGAGAACTGAAGGAATTGTACCAGTTGATATTGATCCACATAAATATCAAAAATAGGGAGGAAAAAACCTCTAGCACTCATGCTCAAAAATGCAGATCCCACTAATATGCAAAACCATACATTGAAATTAGTAAGTTAAGAAATATCTTAATATATTACTCAGGTGAATTATAATGATACAGAGGACATTAATTATATTAAAACAAAACCATTGTATTTAGTAAATATTTTCTGAAGAGCAAAAGATCAGCCTTGTTTTATGTTTGATATTAGAAATTCATTGAGGTCCTGTTACTATTAACACAGCACAAAATTCAGAACTCTCAGCGTCAGGTGTTCTGCTATAGACTTTACAACGTCCTCTGGGGAACTAGCTCAAGATTCAGGCTAGCTCTTGATTTCACTGTCATTTTGTCTAGACACTATTGCTGGGGACTATGAATCAGAAGTTGAGTTTAGGTAATATTCATACGTATTCTTGTCTTGTCCTAGAGCCAGAAGGACATGAAGAAACTCCCTGTTCTTTTCTGGTCACAGCCAAAAGCCCTAGGGCCTTAGCTGTGGCACTCACAGGGCAAGGTAAGACCAGTTGGCGAAACCAGTTTCCTCAGGGCCTCTGTCTCCTCCTTGTCCTTGTCTTTGCAAGGATGCTTTGTTCTTCTTACCAGCTCACCGTAGTCACCATCACTGCTTTTGAGAACAACTGCTACCCTTCAGCACTGACCTTGACTCAGATATAATGCACACACACCAAGGTTCTGGGTGCTGGTGGCCTTTTGTTCCCAGAGAACAACTGATCACCCCAGATAACTTCCTGCATCTCTATTTCACCTCGTGTTCCTTCTTCCTGTCATGAGCCACACAGCAGGGGTCCCTAATAACCGGTGCTGTGGAAAGGGTAGCTAATACTCTAGTATATTCCATACCATAATTTCAGAGCGTGACACAGTTCCAACCACCCCTGATCACAGCCAGACAAATAATAGGCACAAAGTACCTATTTCAATGATTAAATGAGCTAGAGACAGCTCTACAGTGAAAGCATCCAGTGTGAAACATTTACCATTTTCTTCACATTTTAATTACATGTTTACAGTAATAATTACATTCATTGTGGGGATTTTGTACATATACATAATGTATCTTAATTATTTTATATTCCTTTCATTTTCCCTCCTTCTCACCTCCTTTGACCTCTGAACACTAACCAGTATACACACACACTGTCTTTCCTATATTAAAAGTTCAAAGTTCTATGAATCTGACATAAATATATACCTAGGAAAATTTAAATTCATCCCTTTGATTCTTATTCTTATATTTTTGTTATCAAGCTATTAGAATATACAACTGTAATGTAAGCTGATTTTACTTCTACATGTGATAATCCAAAGCATGCAAGTCGACCTTTATTAAAAATTGAAGGAAACAGAGCACTTGAAACATTCATCAAAATAAGTGTTCCAACTTGAAATGACACTTGCTACCTAACATCTAACACATAGCTCAAGAAAATACTATCCAAATGTTAGATCTTTAATTTTTCTATTGAGTTATGGTATTGTGTATAAGTTAATCACAGTATTACTTAAACATGTTATTCTTGCATCTTTGGAGAACTATAGGAAAAGAAATTTTTAACTACTGAAATTTTTATGGGAATTATTATTATGCTAAATCCAGGGCATAAATCATTACTAATTTAAAATTCTAATAACTTAGATTCTCAACACTAGAACCAGAAACTATTTTTTAGTTAACTTCAAAGTCCAATAATTTACACCTTGTAACACTTATGACCAGAGTTAATTTTTGTTTACTTTTATCAATAATTTATATTCATGCATACATATACATCCAACAGGGTAAAAATTATAGAGTAAACATGAATAATCCAAAACCAAATGAGGAAATCCCCTGTGGTTTTTTTAAAACCTGATTTTTAAACTACATACATAAAAATATCTCTGTTAGAAAATTAGGAAAAGGCACATCATCTGTAGTCACTTTCAGAGAGAAGTTACTCTTTTTTTAAATTTAATTTAAAAAAAGACTAAAAACAGAAAATAGGTAGAAATAATATGTTCAGAGAAAAAAATAAACAGTAAGAAATCACTAGTTGATGTCTGCATATTATGTCATTCTACAAATAGTTGTTTAAGATACAAAAATGGGACATGTACAGTGGGAATTCAAACAACAAGACTGCAAACAGTTCTGGTCAACTGTACAACAAAAACTTAGTAACATGATTGTCAATCCTATACACTTAAACATACATGCAGTTATCCATATCACATTGCTGGGTTTCACATTATGACACTCCAGGATCAGCACTGGGTACTTTAGTGTCTCTTTTTCTTTAGCGTAGCTGTTTATCATTGTCATAAGATCAGTCCTCTAAAACTGTTTATAGATTCTACACATGCATGAGTCTTAACATGTATTTCTATCCTTTCTACATTAGAGGGAGAAACAAAACAAAGCAAGGCAAAACAAAACATATTCCAGAAACATATTCATTTCATTCCAGAAATGGAAAAAAAAAAAAACATAAAAGACCATTGTACAAAGAGTTCTACCATGGTTCCTGTGTTGTCTCTTGTTATCTCCAATAGAATTGGCTATATCATCAGACATAGTACAACTGAATATATCAGTACATAACAGTATTAATAAAAACACAACTTTGTATATAGTATAGAACTTCAAAAACTGGAAGTTATTAAACCAGAATGTGTATCGTAGAGTCTTGTCAACTTCAATGTAGTTGCCTATACTCTCAGACTTGATACTATCAACCATATCAGTTTTGAAAAAAATCTTCTCTGCCTCATTTCTGTTATGCTCTTTTTTGCCATCAGTTGTCTGGTTATCATCTTTATTCTGTTTTCTGCTCTCTTCAGTGAAGCCTTTCTACCACTGTTCCTGCAATCCTCGTACTTTTCTCTCTCTCTAGAATGCCCTACAGTATTCTCAGTAGAGTTGGTTTGGTGGTTGCGAATTTCCCAAGTTCCTCTTTGTCTTGGAAGCATCTTGTTTCTCCATTAATTTCTAGAGACAGTTTAGCAGGGTATATCAATCTGGGATGGAGGTTATTTTCTTTCAAGGCTTGGAATATTTTGCTCCAGTCTCTTCTTGACTTGATAGTTTGTGTCAAGAAGTTTGCCATTATTCTGATGGGCCTTCCTTTATAGGTTATCTGTTTCTTGTCTCTAACAGCTTTTAATATTCTGTTCTTATATTGAATTTCCGGGATCTTATTACATGCCTGGGTATAGCACTGTTTTGGTTGTAGGTGGCTGGAGTTCTGTATGCCTCATATATCAAAATATCATTTCCTTTTCCTATGTTTGGGAAGTTTTCCTTAATTATTTTAGTGAATAATCTTTGTAGTTTCCTTGTTTGTCCCTGCTTCTTCATTCACATTCTTTATTCACAAGTTATAGATCCTCTTGTAGTCTTCTAGCCTTTGTATTGTTTCTGCTTGTTTCCTTGTTATTTTTGAAAAGCTTTTCTTTCATAATCCCACATTGCAAAACTGTCCTCCAGTTTGGATAATCTATGATTAGTTTCTTTCAAGCTGATTTACCATCTTTCCATAGAGTTTTTAATTTCCTGGTAATCTTTTTGAATCTGCTTCATGTATTCTATATTTTCTTTATATTCTTTATCAAATGTTTCTCTGCTTTGAGTTCCTCCCTTGTACTGTCTGTGTCTGCTTGAGAGGTGCTTAGTATTTCTTTTATTATTCTTCTTGTATCTTGTTATACTTGGCTAAATATTTCACTTTTGAACTTGTCTATGAGATCCCGAATATATTTCTTTATGTCCACTGGCGCCATGTGTGGTATTGCATGTTTGCTGTTCTCATTCTCCTTTGTATTTACCTGTGTCCTGGGTCAGTGTTCTCAGGGTTGGGATCTGGGGACATTTTGTTGTTGCTTCCTCTTCCCACCTTTTTTGCTTCTTCCAGGAGGCCCCAGTTTCTTTGTTGGTAACGATTCTTCTAAAACATGCTGGCTAGATGACCCTTCCCACTGCCATGTGCTAGCCAGTCGCAGATGGGGACAGCATATACTGGCCCCTCCCCTTTGGGTCAGTCAAGCTGCTGTGACCCACACTGTATTACTTACGCCACCTCCCCTCAGGGTCAGTCAAGCTGCTGTGACCTGCACTGTATTACTGTGTGTCGCCTCCCCTCCAGGTCAGTAAAACTTCTGAGGCTTCACTGGGTTGGTGTGGTTAGTGTGCAGCACCACTGTAGGGACTTGATTTCGGATAACCTATTGGGTCCCAGCCAGCTCATGTGACCCACGTCTAGCTCACTCCACCAATCCCGTTCAGGAAGGGAACAACGGACTGAAGTCACTGCTGCCCCTAGTACTTGCTAGTCCTGCCTGGTCCCAGAATGTTGTCTGCTGGAGCCCTCCTTCCTGTGGAATGGCTCCACTCCTGTCACTCACCACAGGTCAATGCAGGCAGCCCACCAGAGCTCTCCTTTCGTCTCGCCAACCCCCGAACTCAATGTAACTGTGTCTCCAGTGAGTCAAAGCGGCCAGACCTCAGATGGTCAGCAAGTTGCCTGCTGCGGCGAGAACACTGAATCTTTAGCTGTTCCAATAACAGCACCAGGACTGTATTTTTGGTTGGTTCTTCTCACCCTAATTTCTTCTTGGGATGAGAGAATTCATCTCCCTCTGTTTGGGGCTCCCCATTCTGTATTATGTTGAATTCTAAGTTGACTATCTCAGGGAGCCTCTGTAGCCAGCTGTTATCTATCTGCCATCTTTGTTCCTCCCTCAACAGATGTTATTCTAACTTTTTGTTTATAACACTAACATATTTAGCTAACGTCTTTTCAGTCCTTTCAAAATTTATAGTCTATTTCTTTTTCTTATGTCTTATCCTTTCTAATGTGATATCTAGTAAAGCAAAGAATCATATAATGACTCTGATGAGCAAGAAAAAATATAAAATAAGATGTGGTATTTCAACATAGTTGATCAGACATGCTTTTCCAAAACACATATAAAATGTTAGCCAGAAAAGACACTAATTATCAGTTAATAAGCAGGCAGTATTCTATAAAGAGCCTTTATGAAGGAAATCAGATAAGGCTTCCTTTACTGACTTTTGTAGCATAATATAAAGGAAAAAAAACCATTAGTGATTTATTTAGAGAAGAAAAAATAAATAAAAGCCTGCTCTCACTCAAGAAAAATACAAAAAAAGAATCCCATGATTTGAATATATGTGAGCCAATTACCATTTGAGTCATGAATATTTATTGAGGCTCTATTATATGGGCACTATTGTAATTCAAACAAAGCTGTTGTATCTTCTCTCTGTCTTCATAGTTCCAACATGTCTTATGGGAGAGAAAGATGTCTAAGGAAATAGAGGTTAATGTATTCCACAGACCAGCAGATTTTGGAAATAACTTGTTTATATGTATCTGGCATCCATTTACCCATATACCAATAACTACATCTAATGGAGACCACCCTTTTCCACCTCCACTGTAAATTTCAACAAATGACCCACCCTGGACATTTAGATGCATTCCATGCCAGACAGAGCAACCAATTCAGAGACGGCATGCCTGCCCAAGCTAACACAAGGAAGATGTGCTAAGTATGGATTTTAAGAAGTATGGGTGTTGAGAAGATTGGAAACATACAGCTGAACACACTGCCCCAGGAAAGAAAGCTACATCTGAATAAATCCACAAAAGACAGAACAAGTACAATATGCAGTGACATGCTCTCAACTCTAATCGTACCCCTTCAGGTCCTAAACAGAGCTCCGAGTTCCTACCCCAGGATTTTTAGTGATGTGACTAAGAAATGGAGGGATAGGAGAAATTTCCTTGAGCCTTAGACCTTTTTCATTAGGTTACCTTCAATTGAAATTGAGGCCATGCTGAGTGGTATAAGGAGTTAATGATGAGAAAGACTCTTAACTTCAACAATAGTAAACCATAACAAGATCATATTACAGCCCCATGTGAACACAAATAAAATTTCCTAAGGGAGAAATTGTATGTATAAAATACTGTCACCATCAGCATTTGGCATGCGGTAATATAACCTACTTTAATAACAGGACTCCCAAAAACAAGTCATGCTTTATTTCTTTTTCTGTGAGGCATCATCACTAGGCTGGTAGTCTGTGATTAAACACTTTGTTAGGGACCGCATGTGCTTTGTTTAATTTGTTTCAGATGCATGATTTTTCCCCTGCAATTTTTCTTACATTTTCATTGACATGCTGGCCATGTTAGAAAAGCATCGGTGCGATTTGGTTCACTGTTACCTCCTGGAATGAAAGCTGCCACTGATACTGAGGAGATGTGCCATGCTGTGGATGTCCTACTTGCAGCAAAATAGAGAAAGGCTTATTTAATCTCCCTCTTCAGCAGGCAGTTTGACTCCTCATAGAATCGGAAAGCTATCTATCTTTTAAGGGAAGGAGACAAGACACAGCTAAGGAAGGATTTGCATGTTTGAGCAATAATAAAGCTGGAAATTTCTTTCTTTTTTTTTTGGTCTTTTTCCTTTTTATCGTACTGGGGATCGAACTCACGACTGCCTACTTGAAAGGCAGGCACTTATGCCGCTGAGCTAAATCCCCAGCCCTAAGCTGGAAATTTCTACTGACCTGGAAATCTACTGGAAACTAAGAATCCCACTGGAAAAATCAGTAAAGGTAAGGAAAGGCATTTCTTACCACCACATAAAATGGTTTTCTTTAACTTGATAATAAATCCTCCCTGGGAAACGTGTCCTGTTAGCTACCAACATACTTTTGATTAATTTAACTAAATAAGTTTTATTTTAAAATAAAAACATCACTGGCCACAATTAAAAGAAACCTGACACTAGACAGGGTTGAGATAACATATAAGGACAGGGATTTCAACATTAATCATTTGAATGCTGATTTTTCAAAGGCTAGAGAACAAAGCAGAATTGAGTACAATATTAAAACCAGCAAAACAAAACACAAGATTCCAGCCCCATCTTTGGTTTCCCAACTCAGAGACGTGCCCATTATAAATATGGCTACAGAATAAATTACAATCTAAAAATTCCATGTAACAATGGCAGTGAAGTTTATTTGAACAACTGATTATGAACTGCTATAGCTAGTTGGTTATACAGGAATTTACATATTTAACTCTTGCAGGTTTCGGTTAGTTTTGGTAGAGATTTATTTTGCCAGGAGTCAATGAAGTCTTAGCCTCAGAACAAAAAGGTAGTGGACAAAATAAATAGTACCATCCTGCAATTAATTTAACTACAATGTGCTGCTACTGTATTTACTTTAAAATAAGACTGAGTCTTACAAGTAATAATGTTTGCTCCAAAAGACACAATAGGACTTATTTTCAGGAGATGTCTTATTTTTTCATGTGCAGCAATCTCCACTTATGTAGAAAAATGTACACATTCAAATATAGTAATGTGATATTCTTGTGGGTCATCTTCATAATTCTCCAAACTCCAAGTTCTGAGCTTAATTTCCTTGCAACACCATTTCCTATAAAAACCATTGGCCTCAATCCCTCTTGTCTTTACATGAAAACCTTGTGTCCGTGCAGCCTGCTCATAGTGCATTAGCAACACATCTCTCAGAGATTTTATCCTATGAATTTTTCCTCTGAAATCATGACCTCTCACAGGCTGGGCTTTGTAAAGTTTCCATTAACACCAGGTCATTAGCCTGGTTCTGGTGGACCCATTCCTCCTTGTTAAAGTAAATTTTTAGCTGTTTGTGCATCTCAGTGCCCTTCACTGAGGGATACAGGAAGTGCTCCATGTGTTTACTCACTTTGTAGGATGAATGGCAAGGAGTGTCCACATGTGAAAAAGTGGAAAATGGGATTTGAACTCATTTTCATTCTCTAGACAGCTGGTTTTGTGTATGTTTACCCAAGCATCACAGAGGTCCAACAGACCCACATTACTCCAGGATTTGTTAATAAAAAAGTTTTCTTTTGATTTTTTTTGCTAAAGTAGATCAATTCAGTACAATGGCACATGAAAAACCAAATTTGCAAGTTTTGGAGAAAGTCAAAAGTAAATCATCATAACACTCCTGCCTGAATGATGAAGGTGATCCATTATGGTAAAATATATGCTTTCATAACAGAAGAGTGGAGTGGGTGTATGACAGTGATGATGATGACTTTGATACCAGGTATGTGAGCCAAAGCTCCTGTGATGGTGAAATGGAGCAAGAATATATTGATACCGACACAAGGAAGGTGAAACTCTTTAATTCAGATGATAAAGGAAACGGCAATGTGAGTACACATTTGATTAGTCAAAATGTTGCAAAATGATCATGCGAGCAAATGAATGATGCAATGTGAGAAGTAGATCTGAAACAGAGAGAGGTCTTGGCGAGGGCGAAATGTATTGCCTAGAATGCTGGTACTGCCACTCAGTGTTGGAAATCTTAACAGACAAAATGCTACAAGATGCTGTGAGGTACACAAAGGCTGATGTGCATGTAAAACATTCTGTATGCTCCAGTAACCATATTCAAAAATGTATTTATTATGACACTTCACTACCTGAACTGAAGGCCTTCATACGTTTGCTGTACTTAGCACACATTTCTTATGGTGATTACAGGAATGTAAATGTAGGTTTTGTAAGCAAGTTATCAGCTGATATGAAAATGATGATGTCTATTCTAGATGCACAATACATAGTAGAATTTAGTGATTTATTTTATTGATGTTTTATGTTCCTGTTAACTATACACTATACAATATAGTAAGAAAAAATGGCAGAATCCTGACAAAACAGCAGGACCACTGAGATGTCAAGTGAGTCCTACAAAAAGACCAAGAGAGCAAAAGACGTGCTGTCAGTGTAAGTGATATGTGCATGTGGAATGTGATGCTGTCATGTGTTCAGACTGCTTTAGGTATAATAACTGCAGTTAAGACCTTTTTATACCATGCTATTAGTATTTTAATTGAAGTTCAGATAGGAATTTATTTCTGGTGTTCTTTTTCAAATTTAGACACCAAAACAGTCAATGTTAAAAATTTTGATGGTTTTTACAAGTACTCAGTAAATATTAAAAACAAGACTTTTTGTGACTTTTTCTGGTTATGCACTCAATGTTCAATATAATAAAACTCATAAATTAAAATTAATAATTCATCAATACAAATATTCTAAAGAATAATCATGGGTCTTAAACCTCATTAAATTAAGCAAACATTAATTGAACACTTACAAAACAGGAGCAGTAACAAAAATGAGGGCAGAAAAGAATGATGGGTTACTCAAAAGCAACAAAAAACTGCAAGCACCAAATTCAGAAAATGTTTATTTCATATTAGTACATTAAATATGCCCTTTACAATATAGTACATATTCCAGTATGAACATTTATATTATACACAATCATGCTTGTCGTTATTCATTCATCGTGTCCGTGTTCTGATTGGTCATTCAGAAATAAATATCGAACTGCATTCACTTACACAGAAATTCACCTCTTGTCCAAAGGCACTCACTAGTGTATTTACAAATTCTTAATTACCATTTATATTATCATTTATTATAAGTATTGATAATAACATTATTTATACTGAATTATATATTAATATCTTATAACAATACATCTGTCATGATTTGAAATGAACATATTAAATTCTTCCATCTGGATGATAATCTTAACTGAGTTTATTTTGGGGGGGTAAATGTTACATTATAAACATTCTGAAAAACCACACTAAGAGTTATTTTCCATTTAGGTTTTATTTTTGAGCAAATATGGTAGCTTTCATCACATCTGCTAGACAAGCTGCATATATAAAACACAAAATTTAACAAAAATACAGCCTCAAAACAAACAAATTTCTAAAAAGACAGGTGGAATGCAGAAGTTTGGCTCGTATAGGAATTTTTAGAGGGAAGCATTCTAAAGCCTATGTTTTCCTATAAATACAGTAGCTAATTAATGGATATTTGTTTGGAGAAGCTGGTAGGGGAATCTCCAAAAAGACAGGTGGAATGCAGAAGTTTGGCCCTTATAGGAATTTTTAGAGGGAAGCATTCTAAAGTCTATGTTTTCCTACAAATACAGTAGCTAATTAATGGATATTTGTTTGGAGAAGCTCATGGGGGAATCTGGAGTTATCTAAGAAGAAGGCTCCAAGAGCAACTCAGAAAGCATTACAATCCTGGAACTCAACTTATACAATAAAGCTACAGTGACAAAAACAGCATGGCATCAGTGTGTGGGGGGGGGAGACTTCTGGATCAATGAAACAGAGTAGACTTTACAGAAACAACCCCACGCACACTCCAGATACTTCTATTAGCTACTTTAATAATTAGTGGAAAACTGTCTATTCATATGCTAAAGACCAAACCCAGATTCCTATCTCTCACCACGTACTAAACTAAAATCAAAATGGATCAAAGATCTAAATAATTAAACAGAAATGCTTAATCAGCTGCAAAACAAAATAGGTAAAACTCTCCAAGACATGGGTATAGGAAAGATTTCTGAACAAAACTCTGGTTGTATAAGAATCAATAAATAGGATCACATCAAATTAATCAGCATCTGTGAAGAAAAGGACAACAACTGAGGAGACCACCTAAAAAATGGAAAAGCAATTTGCCAGCTAGTTTTCAGACAAACAAATAGCATCTACAGTCCACAAAGAACTCAAAACATTTAGATCTCCAAAATTTAAATACTCCGTCTAAAAATGGGCATCTTAAGCGAATAGACACTTCTCATATGAAATATAATGGCAAATAACTACATGAAAAAATGTTCAACATCACTGGCCATTCATTCAAGCAATGCAAACTAAAACAATGTTGAGGTTCCATTTCATTCCAGAAAGAATGACTTCCTTCAAGAAATTAACCAATGACAAATGAGGCAATAGGGAAAAAGGAATCCTTCTTCACTGTTGTTGTGCCTGTAAGCTTCTATAATCACTACAGAAATTAGTATGGAGATTCTGGAAAAAACTAAAAATACAAATCCACTCAACCCAGCTATCCCTTTCTTATCATTTTCCCAAAGGAATTAAAGTGTTTAACTGACATCCATGTTTATCTTAGCACAATTCATAAAACCTAAATCTTCTAAACAACCTGTCTGCCTGTCAACAGATGGGTGGATAAAAAAATCATTTATACGGTGGAGTACACTGCTATTCTTGAATAAAGAAGCATAAACTTGAGTTATTTGTAAGAAAATGGATGTACCTTGAGCCTATGTTAAATAACTCAGACACACAAGCTTAAATATCACAAAGTTTCTCTTATAAATACATTATGGAATAAGAAATGAGAGAGAGAGAGAGAGAGAGAGAGAGAGAGAGAGAGAGAGAGAGAGAGAGAATATTGTAATCCCAGTCCAGAGAACATGGCAAAAACTACAACCTAACTTTGGAAATTGTCTTGAAGGTTTTGGATGATTTTTTGGCCTTTAGTCTACTTTTTAAACTGTATATATGATAACCAGTTTATAGGATCTTCTAAAATGAATAAATGAGTCTGATGGTGGCACAATAAAATGAAAGTGAAGGGAAGGGATAAAAGGATTGAAGTGTATAATGTACATATACCAATTCGCTTCAATAAATATAATCATTTTGTTCTGCAAACACGTACTAATAGAAATCAAAAAAAAAAGAAATTAATTATTTTATAGATTTAGTTAATTTAAAAAGCCAGAAGTACTTACACATGATTAAGAGATGGAATATGCATTGAGAATGATCCCACACTTTTCCAGGAGCTGTAATGGTTTGCTTCCACCCCTTGCACTGATACAGTCCCCTGCTCTCCCTTAACAATCCTAAGGCAGTTACCCACCAAATATATAGTGTTCTCACTGGGACACGGACTTAGCAAGGAGATATGGTTTCTTGTAGTGATGCTTCCTAGAGGCTGGACCCCAGAAACCTCAAGAAATTGGAGTTGGAGTCTGCACGTGGTCATGTAATTAGTATATCACTCCACAATCATCTTTCCTTTATGAAACGTCCTGATCATACAATCTAATGTTCAAGTTCAGTCTTTCCCATCCCAGAACAAAGAGCCAAGCCCCATCTCTTCTAACATGTTTCACAGCACTTCCGTTCATCGGGGCTCTCAGGCGTTAAAACTTGTGGTGACCTTTGATTTCTGTGTTCTGCATAACTTCCTTTCTTCTAACCATCTGCTAAGCATCATCAATTCCACTATTAATTTTTCCACTGCTCAAAATCTCATGTCCCATTATAAGTGTCCTATCTGCCTCTTTTTAGACACATTTTAAAATGTATGTCATGCACTTTAAAAATTTCAATGTGCAAATACTCACCTCAGAAACATTTCCTGGTTGCCAATTACCCCCCTCCAAAATTATTATCAGTTCCTGTAAATTTCACTGACATAATTTCCCCTGTTTATTCTAAAGACTTAGTAGAGTAATCAATGATGAGTATATTATTTCCTTCGAAAAAGGAAAATAACTATATGGTCATTTTTGTACATTGTCTTACCTTGATATTTTGTGATTGATTGCTTTGATTTCTTCAAATATTTTCGTGTCCATCCTGCTTGAGTAAAAAAAAAAAGTCTATCAAATGTATCAACCAAGAAATGAGAATATAGGAAGAATAGTTTGATGTGAAATACAGATGTTATCAGAGATTTATTGAGTCAAAGTCCACAAAATGGTGACGAGTTGGAAAAGAAAAATCAAACCATGGATATATAGTTCAAACAGATAAGCTGTTGGTTGAAACTGATTACACATCATGCACAGTCAAGTATTTGCTTTATTCTTTGCCTCGCTAGGACCAAATGTTGAGCCAACAGAAAAAATAAAAATAAAAAATGGTGATTTCTGCACAGAAATTAAGTCATGAACTTTAGTTAGCCAGTTTCTAGAAATACAGATTCTTGTTTGGTTTTGGTTCACTCTGACATTTTCATCTGCATAAAAAATGGCTCTGCTTAAACACCTCCAACTGAACATGGCCCAGCAGAATCTACCACATCTGCTCCATTCATCATGTTCTTCAATACTTTCCCAGGTTTGTTAATCATGCCACTATTTAACATTTCTGAATCTGAACTTTAGTTCCTTTCTATTTGATCACTGTTATCATTTCATAGTTGAATCTGTGTCCTCCTTTATATGCTACCATTGTTACAATGACTGAAATCCTCATAGCTTCGTGCCTTAGAAGTTAAACTGAATTTAGCTTTCTTTCCTCTTCCTGAATCCATCAAACACTCCCTTTAACTGCCACACTTCCACGTGTGTAGTGGTTCAAGCTTCCTGTGACTCCCTTTGGAAAGGTAGCAGGTCCACGTTAAATAGTCCATGATAATTCTATGAAACAAAATACAGTCTAACGACTGACAGGCTCATCATTTGACTTATATCCAAGTTCATGTTTTTAAAAGTAAAATGGAATGTAACATGCATATATATTGATATTACCTGTCCAGAGTTATGTCTAACTAAACAAATCAAAATAAAATTTATAAAAGATTTTGGACTTTTAGAAAACCATGATTATTCTGATCATATACTTCTCTCTTTTTGGTACACCACTTTTGAATATTACTTACATTTAAGGTATCACTTTAAGATATTACTTATATTTAAGGTACTACTTTATTTATATTAACTCATTTATTCATTCTAACAGTTCTATGTAATGAATATAGAAAAGCAAAAATAGTAGTTTACTATCTTTCCAATACATCCACAACTTTCAATTAAGCTCAGAGTGTACCACTTTTCTCTAATAACTTTAAATATTCCTTCAGTGATTTACAAAAATGTTCAACTCCTTAGTCCAAAATTAAGAACACTGCATGTTCTGGTTCTAACCTTTTCTCCATCATCCTACACTCAAATATTTTGGCTGCATACTGTGGTTTCTAGCCCTCAACACATCACATGTTATTAGTTAGGATCTCTGCAGAATTGAAAATATATGTAAAATTGTGTAATAATTAGGTAGGCTTACAGAATGAGAGGTGCAAGAGTCCAAAATGACCGTCTGTGCACTAAAGAGCTGGAGAACCCAAGGACCGTTCAGCCTAAGCTGTTGGAAGCTGCAGAACAAGGAGGATCAAAGATGAAGCATCAGTCCAAAGTCAAAGGCTTAGAGCTCCCTGGAGGGTCACTAGTACAACTGTGTGATGGGAAGCTGAAGAAACTGGAGCCAGAGACCTATGCACAAAGACAGCAGCACCAGTGGACGCACCACTGGAAGACCGGAGCTCTTCAAAACAGAGACACTTCTTCTTTTACTTTTTTATTCTATCCAGGCAACAATTCTATTGGTTGATGTCACCCACAACTAAGGGGGGTTCTTTTCTCACCTGGTCTGTATTTCAAACACACTCAGACATACCCAGAATGCTGATTCTTAATCTGATAAGTGTTTTGTACTTACTTCATTGAGGTTGACATATAACCAAAGGTTATGTCCTACTTTCTTACTCTTGCACCTTTTTTCATATTCTTTCTTCAACCTCTTCTATATTTGCACAATGAAATTATATGGTTTTCTGTTGTAAGCTCCTGTTACCATTTATTTTTTTGAGTATTTTAGTTAACCACCTTTATATAAACTCTCCATTTGCAATACCAGATACAGAGTTTCAAATCCCTTAGAATTTACTATATTCTCTCTCAAGATATTTATGAATATAATTTTCTATATTGGAGTGAAAATTAATCGAAGAAAAGTATGTGCTATTTTGATTCTTATTTTTCATAGCAGCCAGAAAATACTGATGAATATAAAATGATTCAGACAGTGCTTAATATATGATAAATTCTCAGTAAATTCTCAATAAATGAGGTATTATTAGCTAGAAAAACTATTGCATTTTCATGAGGAATCTAGCAGGACCAGGCTCCTTTGACTTGAATATTATTACTCAAATAAGAGTAGTAGAGAACCTGCACCTCAGGTTAAATGACAGCCCTATATCTTATACAGTAACTAGGGGTTGTCAATGCAAATTCCAAAATCTAGATGTTTCTACCTGTAAGCCCAATACTATCCATAGTCTACTTTGCTATCAACCCAGTAGTACTTATTAATAAACTAATTGCATTATCTGATTCTGAGGTTAAAATCAGAATTAATAGAATGTCAGTTCAAATCCATAATGGTTTGCAGACTCACTAAGCACTTGACTGCGGTCTCCAAGGTGATTTTCCTCCAAAGTGCTTTTTGTCTGCCAGAGAACCATCCCCGGGATATAGGCACCCTTGACCAATCAGGGGTGATGTAACTTTTTGAGGTCATAGAAAAGCAATCCATAATATCAGGCCAAGCCTAGTTTAGTGCCTCAGAGTATGAATAAAGTGTTTTTAGGACACAGTCATACCCATTTGTCTGCATACTGACTATGCTTTCCTTCACATCAGAGTTAAGTAGTTGTGACAGTCCTTCTTATCTTGCCCTTTATATTAAAAAGCACTAACTTCAGTCTGTGTCATTAATTCTCAACTCTGATTTTCTTGCTCACTGTTTCTTATTCCTGAGACGAAACATGTGATGCCCCAAATTAGGGAAGGAAAGGTCTATTTAGTTTACAGTTTTGGGAGATTTCACTCCATACTTAGCCTGTTCAAGACAGGGTGGCATGGGTAAGGGGCAACTTCTCCTGGTGGTAACAAGCAACACAAGTGAACAGAGTAAAAAGGGAGAAGCACACCTTCTTTCCTCCCTTATATTGTACGCCAATTACCCATGCATGGGTGGATGCAGCATTCATACCATCAATTCCAGCATTGGACAATGAACCAATCACAAACGCTAGACTCAGCCATTTTCATGACTGCATGAGGCTTGAGGGGGTCATCCAAACACAAACCATAACACTGATGGACATTGAGATCTCCTACCTAGGATGCTCTACCTTTCAAGATTTTTATCAAATTTATCCAGAGTAGAAATGTTAGTGTTTTTTGTTGAAAGAAACCACTTGTGATTATAGCATGGATGTAAGCTTAAGAATCATTGTCTAGGAAAGGCTCTTAAAGGCTAATTATGATGACAGCTGAAGGTATTGTGTACAATTCTGGAAAATATGGCCAAGTCACAATTCAGTATTTTGTAACATGCCTGCATCGTGAAGATACTGGCATGATTTACTCATTGATTTTCTCATGAGGCTGGCAATGTATGAGCACTAATTTTCTGATTCTATTAACAAAGCCATTTGGAAAGAGTAAAAAGAGCCTTTCTAATAAAAGCAAGGAGAGTCTAACACCTACTTCATTTCCCTAAACGAAACTGCATTTCATTCCTGAAGATCAGACAAAGGCAGTTAATTATAAGATCATTTGTGGCTTGATTAGAAACCTCACTTGCTGAAAACTACAGAATGCCACTTACATTAAACACAATTGGAACAAGTGGAACAAAACCCTTGTACACTTGCATTGTCAATTACTTACCTAATTGGCTTATAATTGTAGATACTGTTGTTACGTCTCTCTTGTAATACAGAGTGATCCTTGAGTCCTTGAACAGATTCCTTTTCCTCCTTCTCTCATTTGGAAACATAGACAGACAGATAGACAAACAGATAAGCAGCTCCAGACCACAATTATATAGAAATGTTTTAAAATCATTCAATCTTATGCTTTTGTTGCTGCATGCATGCATGTGAATATGTATATAAAGAGAAACAGAGACCACAAGTAAAATGCTAATGAGCTTAAAGTTTGTAGCTTAAGTTCTAGTAGTTTTATAGTATTGTGGTAACCTCTAGGAATTATAACAAAGAGCCCAATGAGGGGTCAGTCTGTGAAGAAGATACCACTTGACTTTTCTGCTCATTCAGTCTATGAAAGATACTTGAAACCAGTTTTCTCACAAGGTTTGGTGAATTCCTATGGACACAAATGCTAGGAAGAACATCTGGAGTATAGAATACTCAGGGTCAGAAGTTTGCTGTGTGTGTGAGAGTGTGATGGCAGCCAGACAACAATTGTTCTAAAACTGCCACCACTCCTCTTCTGATTCACTCTGTGAAAATCTCTGACTTTCTGGGTCACTTAGTTTCTGCCTAAGATTCTCAGAGTTAATGCCTGTGTCACTTCTAAGAGAACAGAGTCAGGCATGATGGGACACACTGTTAATACCAAGGACTACAATTGGAGGCCACTTGGGCAACTTAGGAGGAAAGGATGAGGAGAGGGAGAGGAGAAAAAGGAGAAGAGGAGGAGGAAGAGGAAACAAGAGGAGGCAGCCAAAATATAACACAGAAAATAATATGAATAGACACAATTATTTTTCCTCAAGTCCTTGTCAAAGTGTATAGAAATGCAGCGGGCCAGGTCAGTTTATGCCCCACCTGAACTATAGACTTCAAGAAGTGATGTGTTACAAAGCTTGTTTCTAGTTCTCATTCTTGGTATGCCCTTGATGTAAGCAGAAATGAGACCTCCTCTGATTCAGAAGAGGTTTGTGATCAAATGTCAGCTTCAAACTTCACTTATCATTTTTCATATCATCTAAAGCATAGGCCCTTTATGATCACCCTGTGAGTTCAAAAGAAAAGGAACTTCTTTTACATCTCTTCTGAAAGTTACAGGGTCTCTCCTCCCACTGCATTCATATGGCTATGAAATAATCTATTGTATTTTGTCAATCCCTTCTCCCATCCATTTACCACACCTCCATCATATGCATCCCTTCAGGCAACACAAATACTACCCTAAACACTACCCCAACAAGCAGTCCAATGGCCACTTCTTTTGAGACGTTTTTACTCCTTAGCCAAACATAAGAGGTCACAAACCTCTTGGACTGATATATCTAGAGGGACAGAAAAGAGGAATGTGGGACAGTCATTCTCATTCCCTGGATAAAATAACTGTGTTCACATGGTGTGCTAGGTATTAGAGATACGATGGAACATATTAGTGATTTTCACTTTCATTTAGTTTACAGTAAAGTCCAATGGCCAAAGTTTAGTTGTGCGTTACCTTGACCATCCATTGAACATGACAGATGTCTACTTCTGTGTTCTTGTTTTTTGGGACGTGGCTCTCCCCAAGGCTGTCCATGGAATGGCATGGCAAGGGCTTATTTACTTCAACACAGCTCCAGAGAAGAGAGAAATGCAATGCAAGGAACGCCACTGGGGTATCTGGATTGGAGCACGTAGTTTTTGTTTTTTGTTTTTTTTTTTTTTTTGTCTTTTTCCTTTTTATCGGTACTGGGGATCGAACTCACGACTGCCTGCTTGCAAGGCAGGCGCTTATGCCGCTGAGCTAAATCTCCAGCCCCTCTCTTTACTTTTTTAAAAAGGACGTGAAATTGATTTGGTGAAATCTGGTCTCTACATTCCCAAATCACAGAACCAGAAAACCAATGATCAAATATAACGAACCTGCTTATTCATTCCCATGACAACAAATGATAAAAACAAAATCTATTGCATCATGTGAGAGCTGAGTAGTAGGAACAGATGAACTTTTAAGAGCAAAAATTTTATTTTCATACAAGTACCTTAAAGAGGATTTTATAAAAAGAGTACATGAACAAGACGAAATGTAGAAATTAGCCAAAAGTTTTTCAAAACATTAAAGAACCTTCTTTTAGAAATGGCCCTGAAGCATCAAGAGCGGGTTAAGCATCAGTAATCAAATAAATAAACTCTGAACACCACTCTGCAGTATTATTCTCATTTCAGTAATGGGGAGCATTTTCCAGAGATTGACTCCACTGTAGCATGCTGGAAGGCAGATGGTCGTCATAATTTTAAGCAGATCATGAGTTAGTCTTGGCCTTGGCTTGCTTCAGACAGAACAAATCACATATCTTTAAAATATGTCACTTTGAGTGCAAATTGTATCTTGTTATGTTTTTTCCAAAAAAAAAAAAAAAAAAAAGCTCCAAAATTGCCTTCTTAAAATAATTCATTATCTCTCACGGTTTGAAGAGATAGAAGGAAATCTGAAAGGAAACTGTTCAGTTTGGGTATTACAAAACTGCAAGGAAGACTGAAATCTTTGCTGACTGAGTCATCACTACTGATCTGATTTTTGAAATGAACTAAAAGGCAACTGACAAATTATAGAGATCTACAGTATATTGCTACGTTAATTGCATATTAGATACTGTGTAGATTCTGATTCCTACATATAATGTTTACTGTGCTTCTGTTCTTATAGATTTCAAAAATCAAGACCCCAAATTATGATTACTCCAGCTCTAAGAGTGTGCACAGAAGAGAAACATCAATTTTGAAATCATAATCCCACAATGTCTCAGCTGAATGCCCTTAGAAAAGTAATTGAACTGTTCCAAAGATTTCCTGTCTATAAAACAAGTGTAACAGTAACTCCTCAAAACTATAGTATACAGAGATGAAGGATTTTACCAAAAATAGCCTCCAAACCACACATAGCAACCTACTCTTAACCGTGATTTCTCATATTCACTGTTTTCTCAATTACTCTGTGTTGCCATGTGCATTAGTTCTTACCCAACAAAATCTACTTTGGCTGACAGTCATTTAGACTCTGAAAAGAAATGCTAGAAACAAAATTATCCATGGCTCTCCCACTGAGTTCAGATTTTTGGGCTTGAGAGTTTTGGCACTTATGTGAGAATGGTAAATAGCTGCCAGGGATATCTACTGTAGTCTAAATATATCACCGTTTGCCTGTGTGAATTATCTACTGGAGTTTGTTGAGAGAACAGTGCTTATATGAAATGCTGCAGTATCATAAAATCATTCTTCACTAATATATTCTGGCTGAAGGGGGGATATATCAGTCAGACAGGATTCTCCTGCTGTAAAGTTTCAGTAATCAAGTCAAGTAATCAATAGGTTTTATAGTCCATAATGGATGAATGCATCTGTCACTAAAATAGCTTAAGTAGCTAAAAGCTTTTGATAATTTTCTCATTACAAAATTCACTTGTTTGAAGACAAGCTGTTTTCTGAACTCAACTAAGCAAACTCTATAAATCACAATTCTGAAACTTTGCTATTGTAAAACCATAAAAATACTTTCCTTTGGGCATTTGGGACACCAAATATTCATTTGTGTGCCTGGATAGTCCATCAAATGAAAAAAAAAAATTCTGCTTGAGGACACAGAATATATTATTCTTCATATCTGCATAGTAAATCAGGCTTATGCTGTGGGTCACTGAATGTTGGTCATAGTAGCTAACAAGTTGTACCTTCAACCTTGCTTTCAATTTTCAAATTAAAATAATTTTATGGACGAAAAGATTCCACATTGTGAAACTGAAAGTATATCTTTAAAAATATGGGGCCCAAAATAACCACAGCCATCCTCAGCAACAGCGTGGACCCAAGCCCTCCAAAAATGAGAATAACAGTTTATTCAGGAAAACCAGCCCAACAAGCTTCTCCAGGAGAATCAGCAGCACCCCACCTTTCCCTCCACTTCTTCTTGTGATGCTGTTGGCAACAATCCTGAGGTGGGCCTTATATACCCAGGTCCATGCTGGGCGTTACAGGTTGACCATTAGTTAATATGCCACAGTCTTTCCCTGATCAACTCAATAGCCAGAAACATTTCTTTAAATCATAGTCTCCAGTGGCAGATTTATGAAATGTTAATATGTCTTGGTCTCCTCAGATTTAAATTAATATGATGATCACATATATCAATTTTTATTGCACTGATTTCCTCATCAAAAGCAAAATATTCAGACGGTGATCAAAACTCAACATTAAAAGCTCAATACTTTGACTAATTAACCTGATTACAAACATATCTAAAAACTGCATTAAAATCATACTAAAGGACCTGTTACAATCACAACCTTGCTTCCTATTAACTTTTAACAACAGGGCACAGCAACACTGAGAAACAGGAATTACCTACATTCTAAATACAGACTTACCTTCAGGTGAAAGACTTCAATTCATCTTTTCATAGTCCTGTTCTCAACAGCCATGTTCTCCTTCCTTTCATCCTTGCAATCCACTGCTCCCCTGGAGATTTTCCTTTGGTCAAATGCTTCAAATCACCGTGCTGGTTCTTTGCTCTTAATTTCCAACATATATATGGAAAAAAAAAAAAAAAAGTAAAACCCTCTCCACAGTAACCATGCCACCATTCCAACAGTAGACTGCATTGTAGTTTTTCTGCCACCCAAGAAATATCTCTAAACTCAAGCAAAATGCAGATCAACTTCCTGCCAGAGCACAATCCACACTACCTGGGCCCCAGCAGCCAGTGCAGTCCTTCTCAATGGAAGCCTTCTGAGCTTCATCTTGACCAGCAGCATTTCCATCAGTGCTCTGATTTTCCAGGCTTTGACCAGAGTCTCTAATACAGTTACAGAAACAGGAACTGCTTCTTTAACCAGTCTCTCAAAACCTTTCCAAATTAATTCCTAGGACTCTTAAGGCACATGGCCACAGCAATGAGTCCACTCTATTGGCATCAATTTTGTTGTTCAGGATATATAAAGGAAAAGATTTAACACAGAACATATAATTTATAGGATTCTTTTATAGTATTCACCCAGAGTCAAATGCAAAAGAGTATGGGAGATCTGTCCACATACTAGAGACCCAAAGAATCCAGCTGAGGGCCTGTATTCCATAGCAATATTCTCTATGAGTCCAGCTAAACTTGTAGGGTCCATGACAATGACTCATGCAAGTCTGCATCAAAGATCTGTGCTGGCAAGGTGCAAAGGTCAATGTTAGAAGCCAGACAGTTCCTGCCAGTGGGATGAAAGATCTGTGCCAGTAGGCTGAATGATCTGCACTAGAGCCAGGAAGTGATGCTCAAGGTAAGGACCAGAGCTCCCCTTAAAACAACCACAGCCATCCTCAGAAAAAATGAGAATCTGTACCCCTCCAACAATGAGAACAATTAATCTTCTATCAGGAAAACCAGCATCTCCAGGAAAATTAACAGCTTCTCCAGGAAAATTAACAGCACCCCCAGCTTCTTCTCATTTTCCTTTTATACTGCTGGCAACAATACTCAGGTGGACCTTCCACGTCCAGAACCATGCTGATTCAGTTCAGCTGGGTGTCACAGGTTGACATTAGTTAAACTGCCACAGTTTCATTTTGTCCTTTTCTCTGTACCAATGTACTTCCTTTGCTTGAGTTCTCATGACTTCCTGATACATAAATCTTGAAAAACAGCTGCCAGCTCTTTGACTTACGTCACCAAGTTCTCCATGATGCACATGTTCTTTGGCTCTTATGTAATTTCTTTGCCACATAGTCTTGACTATCCAAATTCAATTTCTCTGTGAAATCTTTTCATGCTATCAATCTGTGATTGGTCACTTGTCACTAATCACCACTAACTTACTTGTACAGAGATGCAAAGTTTAACAGCAGCCAAAGATGCAAATAATACTACAGTTACATTCAGATTTTAAAATTTTTATTCTAGAGATAATAAGAAAAATCTAAGTAAATAATTTCAATTAAAATAGATAAGTAAAAACCTGAATGCATACAAAATGTTATGTATGTACATACAAGGGGTGGTCAAAAACTACAGTATTATGGTCCGTCTAGGCCTCTGTGTTCAGATGAGGGGTTTTTGGTGTGTGACTAGATCATGGGGGTGTTCTGCTTATCAGTGGGTCAGTTCCAGATGAGTTTGTGGCTTCAAGATGGGGAGATGATCAGAAGATGTAAAAGGGTCTCTCTCTCTCTCTCTCTCTCTCTCTCTCTCTCTCTCTCTCTCTCTCTCTCTCTCCCTCTCTCTCCCTGCCATCCTCTTTCTTTTCTAACTAGTCACCAAGATATAGTAGCTTTTCTCAGGCTCTTCTACCATGGAGTCTGACAGCAATGTATGGGTTGAAACCTCTGATATTGCGATCCAAAATAAGCCTCTCTTTCTTTAAGATGTGGGTATTGGGTATGAAGAATAAGACAGAGTTTGGTACTAGGAATGAGCTCAGTGCCATGAACAGATAACCATGTGGTTCAGAAGCCTTTGGAACTTGTTTCTCATGAGAGCTTAATAATGATTGCAAATGCCAGCTAGAGAAGCCTTAGAATTTTGTAAGAGGAGCTTGATGGAAAATTGTGGTACAAATTTACAACGTTCACAGAAATGCAGACAATAAAGTCCTAACTCAGGATGTTTCAACTGGGAGCAAGCTCTACATTGACAACTGGACTCAATATGTGCTACATGCTGGCAGAAAAATCATTTTAATTTTGCCTGTGTCTCAAGACTTTGTGGGGACTGAGATTAAGGACAGCAGATTAATCTTGTGGAGGATATTATGAGGTACCCAATGTTCAGGCAGTTGCTTGGGTACTGCTTGCTGCTTTGAATGAGATTTATAGTGAAAATTAGAAGTAAAAAGCCCATTTGAAAGGTTTTTGATGTCACTAGAAAGGAAACTTCTGTAATGCTGAAGCAAAGTAGAACATGGTTGCTGAAAATACTAGCATTATAATGTTAATGAAATAAATCAAACACATAAACTTAAATATCACAAGGTGTCTCTTATATGAGAAACCCAAAATAAAAGTAAACCACAAACTAAAAGATAGATAACAGGAAATGGAGAGTGAGATTTTTCTCAAAAGGGAAGCAGTTTGGTCTATGCTTTTCTTTCTTAGCTGAGTCTTTATCTGGCATTGGAGTCGGGGTTATGTTGGTTTCCAGAAATGACTCTAAGAGCATCCCTTTCAGTTTCCTTACAGAGTTTGAGAAGTATTGGAGATGTATGAATTCAGCATTGCAACACATCATCAAAAGATCGGATATCATGACCAAGTATGTTTCACCAGAGGTGCAAGATGGCTTAGTATATCTAAATCAATAAATATAAAACATCACATACACAAAAGGTAAAAAACAAAACACAAAACACACATGATCCTATCAATGCTTGTTCTCCTTCATGCTAAAAACCCTGAAGGAAACAAGTATAGAAGAACCATACCTGAATTAGATAAAAGCTATTTATGACAAAGCAACAGCCAAAACCATATTAAATGGCTAAAACTAGAAACAATCCCTCTTATAGTTAGGAGTAAAACAAAGACACCCACAATCCCCACTTCTATTAAAATAACACGCGAAACATTTCTCAGAACAGTCAAGCAAGAGGAAAAATAAAAGAACACATACACAAAAGGAAGAACTCAAACCACCATCATTTGCAGATGGCATGATTTTCTATAGAAAATCTATATGATCCAAAGAACACCACCAAAAAACTCTTAGAATCAATAACCCACTCCAACAAAGTAGTAGGACACAAAATCAACACAAAAGTATTTGCATGTGTGTATATCAATAACAAACTCAAAGAGAAAAAAATTATGAAAACAATGCCATTCACAATTGAAAGGTTTCTGCCCTACTATAAATTACTGAATATTATGGCAGCAGTCCAACGTGGCAGAAGGTCAAAGCAAAAATGACACTTACCCTGGTGACCACTTCTTCCCTCTTCCCCTGCAGCCCTGATGACACCTTCCTCTTTCCTTTCTCACATGCAACAAGAGAATTCCAATTGTTCCTCTTGAGTTATGGATTCCACTCCAAGCACGGCTTTGGGCCAGAGATCACATAACCTTCAGCCCCCTCTGTATCCAGCAGAGGAGAAAGCCCCAAGCCCATGGGTTGTGCATGCCTCTCCATGTCCTTAATAAAGGCATTTTCTTTCCTTTTGCTTCTCTATCACACAAGAAAACTCTAACAACAGTAGCTTCACAAAAAATAAAGGTTAAGAATTAACCCAACCAAAGAAGTGGAAGACCTCCACAAAGAAAACTGAAGTAATCTGAAAAAATGAAATTAAAGAGGGCAACAGAAAGTTGGCAGGTGTCCCCTGCTTCTGGATAGGCAGAACAAAGCTTTTCAAAATGTCACAATCCCAAAACCATTATACAGACTCAGTGAAATTCCAATCAAAATACACGCAGCATACTTTACAGATCTAGAGAAACAATCCTAAAATTAACATGGAACCAGAATGATACATTCAGAGTAGTAAAAACAATTTTGTACAACAGGATCAAATCAGGAGGCATCAGAATACCTGAGTTCAAGCCTAACTACAAAGCAACTGTGATGAAAATAGAATGATATTGGAACAAAAGCAAATGCATAGAATAGTTGAACAAAATTGAGAATATGGAAACATCATCAGATACTTTAGCTATTTGATCTTTAAAGCAGCAAACAGCATATGTTGGATTCAGTAAATAGTTCCTGGAAAACTACAAGAGTGTTGGCAGAAGACTGAAGCTAAACCTGTATCTCTCTGTGTATACTAAATTAAAGTAAAAATGTCTCTAAGATCTAAATATTAAAGGAGAGACATTGACCCTACTGGAAAATAAAATGAGTAAAACATTTAAAAGCATAGATATGGGAAAGGATTTTCTAAGCAGAACCCTAGTTACACAAGAAATTACAGCAAAAATCAACAAATGTGATTACATCATAATTAAAAAGCATCTGTACATCAAAAGCAGCAATTAGCAGAGTGAAGAGACAACCAAAAGAAATAGGAAAATAATTTTTGCCAGCTATTCTTCTGACAGGGGATTGATTAATTATCTTTATATCTATGTCATCTATATGGATCGGTATCTATAATTAGGCCACCTAAAGACAATGACACAGTCAAGAAGTGGGCAAGTGCAGTAAACAAACAATTCACTTAGTAAGAAATACAAATGGCCAACAAATATAAGAAAAAATGTTCAATATCTCTGGCCATTAGTGAAATGCAAATTGAAACAATGCTAAGATTCTATCATACTCCAATAAACAAAAAAATCAAATAATAATAAATATTGGTGAGACTGTGAGGAAAAAAAAGAAAACCATCTACATTGTTAGTAAGAATGTGTGCTTCTACAACACTTATGGAAATCAAAATGGAAACTGTTCAAATAACTAAAATTAGAAATCCATTTGACTCTGCTATCTCCTTTCTAGGTAATCCCCAAAGAGCTTAAAAACATCATACTACAACTACACATGCATACCGTTTACAACAGCACAATCCATAGTAGCTAAATCCTGGAAGCATTCTGTATACCCATCAACAGATGACTGCACAAGGAAAATGGAATCTTTACTAATGGAATAATTTACTGAACTATAAGGGAGGACAGATTGGAGAGATTTGTAATAAAATGGATATACCTGGCAAATAAAATGTTGAGAGAACTAAACCAGACTCGAAGCCTAGAAAAGGCAAAGAAATTAATAAAGAATGAATAGACAGAGGGGGGATGGTAATCTGGCAGATGAGAAGGCGTTGGAGGGATGAAGGACAAGGACTTTGGGGAAGGTGAAATAAGTAGACTAAAGATGTGCCAGATACAGACACCCAATAAGCTGGGTGTTATATTATAACAAATATAAATATTACAGGCCAGAAACGTGAGCTAAGATTAATAACATCATCAAGAATGTGAATAAAGAAAGGGGAATTAGAGAAAGATGTTTGAAAAAAATAGGTTGTATTATGTTCAAGTACCCTATCTTAAAGAGGATTTTAAACTCCGCATTCTACAAACATGTACTAATAAAAACAAAAGAGAATAGGACTGAAAGCAGGGAATAAAGGACAATAATCATAAAAACCATTCAGAGTGTAAGCTTTCAAATTATTTTGGAAAAAAGCTATTAAAATTTTACTGTGATATGTAGATATGTAGCTCTAATGAAGACTGAAATCTTACCTCATATTTTTATTAGTGAAAAATAGAGGAGTAAGGGAGAACTGTGGAGTTTCAAGCAAGCAGGTGCACACTATCCCCAGAGCCTAGCCTGCTTGGACTCTTGCACTGTCTGGGTGCAAAATAAGAGCTGGGTGGATCTGGGGCACCTGCATCTGCCTCCCTGTGTGTCTAGAGGACTGTGGATTTCTCAGCACGCAGGTGAGCATCACCAGTTCCAGAGGACCCACGGTCTGCGGTAAGTGCCCAGTGCATTCTGCTCCAAGCCCAGACTCTTCGGGACCCTCCAGGCTTCTGGATGCAGTGAAGTGGCTAAGTGTGTCTGAGGCGCTTACATCCCCTCCCAGTTTGAGCTGGGCTCTGAGAACTGTGGAGTTCCAAACAAGCAGATGGGGCGTACACTGTCTCCTGAGCCCAGGTATCTGGAACTGTGGATTTCTAACCAGGCAGAAGAGTGCCACTGGTTCCATAGGCCCAGTGGCCTGGGGGAACTGGGTGCCAGAGTCCCAGGAGTTGCGAACATAGAAGTGGATTTCCAACAGACCCTAAGGAAGCTTTCAAATAACACTTGAAACACAGAAATATAGGAAAATGACAAAACAAAAAACCAAATTACAACCTCAAACCTCCAGCCCATCTCAAGAAACCCTAGGAACGGTGTATGTAGAAGAAAATATATGCCATACACCTCAAATATCAGACATAATAGCTACTGAAATAAACAAGCAACTCCAGGAAGCTTCAAAGGAATTCAAACTCGAAATAATCTCCCAGGTAAAAGAATAAATGATAAAAGAAATGAAAGAGATTCTGAATATATCTAAAGAAAACAAGTTAAAAAATTGGAAGAACTAAACAAAAAGAATTTCTAGATGAGCAATATAAGAAACAAACAGAATACATACAGCAGATTCACAGAGATATACAGGAAATCAAAAACTCCACTGAAAGCTTCAAAAACCACCTCAATCAAAGTGAAGATAGAATTTCAGAACTTGAAGACAGGATTGTAGCTAGTGAATAGGAAAGGAAAGATCTTTTAGAAATAACAAGGAATCAGGAAATAACAATTCAACAACTGCAAGATAATGCAAAGAAAAACAACATAAGATTGATAGGGATTAATGAAAAAGAAGAGGACGACATAAAGGATGTCAAGAGGATATTTAGAGAACAATAGCTGAAAATTTCCCAAGCATGAGATCAGAAGCCGACATCAGTGAAGCCTATAGAACTCCAAAAAGTCATAACCAAAATAAAACTACACCCAGACATATAATAATCACCATCCCAGAAATCCAACACAAGAATAGATTATTAAAAGCAGTCAGAGAGAAAAGACTGATTACTTATAAAGGAACACCCATCAGAATCACAGCAGACTTCTCAGCACAAACAATAAAGTCAAAAAGAGCATGGAGTGAAGTATTCCAGATCCTAAAGCAAAATGATTTCCAACATAGACTGATGTACCCTGAAAAACTATCATTCAAAATCAATGGTGAAATACGATACTTCCATGACAAAGAACAGCTGAAGAACTTCATCAACACCAAGCCAACCCTGCAAAAAATATTAAGAGACAGTTTAGATACACAAAGGAAAAAACTAATAAGCAAAGCAGATAATTAAACAGAACAGAAAGATAAAGGTGCAACAGCAGAGAGATAACATGTCAACAATAAACCAACATATAACAGTTATAACCATTAATGTAAATGGTCACAATGCACTAATCAAAAGAAACAGACTAGCAGAATGGATCCAGAAACAAAATCCAACCATATGCTGTTTACAGGAAACCCATCTAACCCAGCAGGATACTCATAGACTGAAAGTCAAAGGATGGAAAACAATACTTCACACAACAGGAATCCAAAAAAAAGCAGCAGTAGCCATTCTGTTTGCAGACAACGTGAACTTTAAACCAACAATGATCATAAAGGACAAAGAAGGTCACAACATACTCATTCGGGGAAAACACCAAGAGGAAGAGATCTTAAATATATATGCAACAAACTCCAGAGCACCCAGGTATATAAAACAACTATTAACAGAAATGAAAACTCAAATTATCAGTAACACAATTGTAACAGGAGACTTTAACATGCCATTGACACCAAGGGACAGATTAACGAGACAGAAAATGAGCAAAGAAATAACAGAACTGAATCATACCTGTAAACAAATGGACTTGATAGACATATACAGAATGTTCCACCCAACAACATCAGAATACACATTCTTTTCAGCAGTACATGGATCATTCTCTAAAATAGACCATATATTAGCTCACAGAACATATTTAAACAAATGCAAAAGAGTTGAAATCATCCCTTGCATGTTATCGGATCATAGCACTCTGAAATTAGAAATTAATGATAAAAGATACTGCAAAAATCCCACAAACACATGGAAACTGAATAACACACTATTGAGTATTCAGTGGGTCACAGAGGAAATTAAAGAAGAAATTAAATAATACCTACAAGAAAATGAAAATACAGATACAACTTACTGGAATCTGTGGGATGCAATGAAAGCCGTCCTCAGAGGAAAATTTATTGCACTGAGTTCCCACATCAGGAAAACAGAATGAATACAAATAAATAACCTGATGCTATACCTCAAACAGTTAGAAAAAGAAGAGCAAGTCAAGCCCAAAGCCAAAAGAAGGGAGCAAATTATAAAAATCAGAGCAGAAATCAACGCAATAGAGACTAAGAAAACAATCCAAAGAATTAATGAATCAAAGAGATGGTTCTTTGAAAGAATAAATAAAATCGATAAGCCCCTAGCCAACCTTATTTTAAAAAGGGAAGAAAAAGCTCAAATTTATGCAATAAGAAATTAAAAAGGTGAAATCACTACAGACTCTCAGAAATACAGAAGATCATCAACACCTATTCTGAAAACCTCTACTCTCAAAGGTTTGATAACACAGAAGAAATAGACAGATCCCTAGAAACATGTAAAGTACCAAAGCTAGATCAAGAGGATGTAAAACTGCTGAATAAGCCAATCTCTATTAATTAAATTGAAATTGTAATTAAGTCCTTACCTACAAAGAAGAGCCCAGGCCCAGATGGATTCACTGCAGAATTCTACAAAAACACAAAGAAGACCTAATGCCGACACTCCTCAAACTTTTCAATGAAATTGAAAGGCAAGCAATCCTTCCTAAGTCATTCCTGGAAGCAAATATTACTCTAGTTCCAAAACCTGAGAAAGACCCAACTAAAAAAGAGAACTATAGACCGATCTCCCTGTTGAACACAGATGCAAAAATCCTCAATAAAATATTGGCAAATAGGATGCAGCAAATCATCAAGAAGATTATAAACCATGACCAAGTGGGATTCATCCCAGGAATTCAGGGATGGTTCAACATATGTAAATCAATAAATGTAATCCACCATATCAATGAAGCCAAAAGTAAGAATCACATGATCATTTATATAGATGCAGAAAAAGCCTTTGATAAGGTCCAACATTCATTCATGATAAGAACTTTACAGAAAATTGGAATAGATGGTCTTTAACTCAATATGATAAAGGCCATTTATGACAAAGCAACAGCCAGCATCATACTAAATGACCAAAAATTGAAAGCCTTTACTTTAAAATCAGGCACAATACAAGGATGTCCTTTATCACCACTCCTATTTAATATAGTACTGGAAGTACTAGCCAGAGCAATTAGACAAGAGAGAGAAATAAAAGGGGTAAAGATAGGAAAAGAAGAAGTTAAATTATCATTGTTTTCAGATGACATGATATTCTACATAGAAGACCCCCTAAACTTCATTGAAAGACTCTTAGATATAATAAATAAATTCAGTAATGTAGCTGGATACAAAATCAATGCTCAGAAATCAATAGAATTACTATACACTAACAACAAAATTAAAGAGAGAGAAATAAGAGAAGCCATACTCTTCACACTAGAAAGCAAAAAAAAAAAAATGAAACATTTAGGAATTACTCTTATGAAAGAAGTGAAAGACCTACACAGGGAAAATTATAATACACTGAAAAAAGAAATTGAAGATGATCTCAGAAAATGGAAAGACATCCCTTGCTCATGGATAGGAAGAACAAACATTGTGAAAATGGCCATTCTCCCAAAACTCTTATACAGATTCAATGCAATCCCAGTAAAAATACCATCAACATACCTTATAAATCTAGAGAAATCACTCCTAAAATTCATCTGGAATCAGAAGAGACCTAGAATAGCAAAGGCAATTATAAGCAGCAAAGGCAAGGCAGGAGGCATCACAATCCCTGACTTGAAGTTATACTACAAAGCAACAGTAGTAAAATCAACATGGTACTGGAGTCAAAACAGAGCTGAGATCAATGGAATAGATTAGAAGATACAACCACAACTACAAACACACTCAACCACCTTATCTTTGATAAAGGAGCCAAGTAGGTTCACTGGAAGAACGAGAGTCTCTTTAATAGTGTTGGAAAAACTGGCTCTTCACTTGCCGAAAACTAAAGCTAGACCCATGCCTATCACCATGTACTAAATTAAAATCTAAATGGATCAAAGATCTTAATATTAAAACAGAAGCACTAAATCTTTTGGAAGACAAATTGGGTAGAAACCTTGAAGAGAATTCATGAATAGGTCTCAAACCGCATGGGAAATACTTCCCAGAATCAATAACTGGGACCACCTCTTATTAAAAAGTTTCTGCATGCCAAAAGAAATCTCCAGCATAGTGAAAAGAAAACCCACAAACTGGGAAAAGATTTTAGTGAACTCCCCCTCAGACAAGGGACTGTTGTCTAAAACATATAAAGAATTAAAAAAAACTCAGACCCCCAAAATTCAAAGATCCAATCCAAAAATGGGCATCTGAGATGAATACGCACTTCTCAGATGAAGAAATACAAATGGCAAATAAATACATGAAAAAATGTTCACCATCATTGGTCATTAGAGAAATGCAAATTGAAACCACACTGAGATTCCATCTCATTCCTGAAAGAATGGCCAGGATCAAGAAAACCAACAACAACAAATGCTGGAGAGGCTGTGGGGAAAAAGGAACTCTCCTATACTGTTGGTAGGAGTGTAGACTGGTACAACTTTTGTGGAGGTCATTCTGGAGATTTCTCAAAAAGCTGATATTGGAAGTCCTATTAGTTCCAGCTATTCCACTTCTAGGCCTATTCCCAGAAGAACTGAAAGCATCATACCACAGTGAGATATGTGCACCTATGTTTATAGCAGCACAATTTGTAATCGCCAGATCTTGGAAACAACCCAAGAGTCCATCAACTGAGGATTGGATAAAAAAGTTGTGGTATTTCTATACAATTGAGTATTACTCAGCTATAAAAAGGATCACATTGAGATATTTATCAATAAATTGGCACAGCTTTCACATACTCATAAGTGAAATCAATCTCGCATGTATGAATACCGAATAGTTTCCCTAATATAAGTAATGATTCAAATATGTAAAAGTATGTGGTAATCATGATTCCCCATTATGTGGCCTTGAAGCCTTATAAAGTTTTCACTTGTTAATTGGAATGGCTTTATTCTGGGCTGCTTGATATTATTGCCTGTGATGAAATGAAGAGCTATTTTGAAGAAAATAAGTCATCATAATTGCTAGTGCTGATTTACTATCATCTTGTTTTGAAGCCCCACCAAACTATGGCTCTTCTATCTCCATTGGTTTTATCATGATGTATCTTGCTGGATTTTATTATATGTGATAGTATAAACAAAAATTGTTATAGGCAAAGCGATAATATACTAACCATTGTTCGTTTTCTGTTAGCTGGTTCTAAATTCCCTACAATGCTTTCATCCACTTGAATGGTTTTACACTGACTTGATATGTTTGAAGCTATAGTTATATTCAAATATTTCAAGGAAAAAGACACTATGGTAACTACTATTTAGTCGGTGGTGAAGCACTAGATTGCTGAAACTATCATGCTTTGACCTGTATTGTTATGTTGTTATGTCCTCTTTTATCTCAATCTCTCCCTTATTCATTAAAAAATTATTTAGTTATTTTTTATGATTTTTTAATTAAGGGGAAAAATTAAAAAATTAGCAGGATATATTATTGTAACTTTTCTGATTTCCTATTAACTTGATTTGAAGTCCTGTAATACTCCCACTATCTTTTTTTGACTGATTAGATTCTGTTCCGTTCTGTATGATAGTATCAAGTTTGAGGGTATAGGCCACTATTTTGAAGGCAATAAGATTCACTATGATGCCCATAAGACTATTATCTTCTTTGGAAGTCCTCTAATGTTTACAAGGTTTAGGTTTTATTGGTCTTGTTCTCTACTGTTTTGTTCAACTTTATAATACCTAATGAGATAGACAATTCTTTTTAAGGAAGCAAGAGACATTATGGTAACCATTGTTGATAACCTTGTACTCTGTTTTTACACCATGTGCTATGTCCATCCTTGGTTTGGATTGACAGCTTTGTTTTGCCATATTTGACTTTATTCTCTTCCAAAAACAAAATAATAAGAACTAAGGAGTAATAAAACCCAAAATGTGTAAATTTTGTTGTAAAAAAGAGAGGGAAAAAAAGTGCTCTAAAGGATACAACTGCAAGTGTGTTTACGAGTGTTAAATAGATGACCATAATAATGTTTTTGTTTGGATCATTGAACACAACTGTTTGCAGTCTCACTGTTTGTATGTCCACTTTGTATGCTTTGATACTGTGACTTGAGCAACTATCTCTAAGATGATAATGTGTAATCTATTAACTGGTGATTTCTTACAGTTTTTTTTTTTTTGTAGTTATGTATTACTTGTTCCCTTACATCGCTTTGTTTTATTTTGTTTTTTCTCTTTTCCTTTTAAATAAAATTTAAAAAAAAATAGAGGCGTAAGTGGGAATAGATAGTAAAATGTATTTTATGGTGTGTATGGGGAATAAGGTGAAAAGCTGTTTTAAGAATGAGAGGAAAGGGGTCAGGAAGGAGGGAGGGGGAAAAAAGAACTGGGTTGTCTTATGTACATGCACTAACTTCACACAAGTAATTTAATCATTATGTAGCATATACATATGTGAAACAAAAAATCAATAGGTGGTCAGGCAAGGCCGGGAAGGGAAAAGGATGAAAAAAGGTATTAAGAGGTTTGCTGCATACTGTACAAACTTCTCATAAGAAATGTAAACTTATGTACTGCGTCTGTTACTTTTCTTATTGCTGAGACAAAATACCCCAAGCCAAAATTAAGGGAGGAAATGTTTATTTGGCTCACAGTTCTCAAAGGTTTCAGTTCAGAGTCAGCTGGCTCCAGGGCAGGGTGGCACGGCAGAGTGGCACTGCAGAGGAGAAACAGTTCATGGCAGCCAGAAAGACAGCAAAAACAAGCAAACCAAAAAGCAACAAGAGACAAAGCTCTTTCTGTCTCTTAATTTTATCCAGTCAGTCCCGATCTCGGGGGAGGGGGATATCACTCTCACCATTGATGTTAGCACTGAATCCTTGATCCCAGCATCACACCGGAGCGTGCCACCTCTGAAAAGCCTCACCTATGACCTCATGAGGCTCTGGGTGACAGTGATACACAAGCTGTAACATGTACTATACATGTGTACTAATAAAATACAATTTAAATAAACAAAGCCAAGCACTTTGCTTCGGGACAGTAGGAAAGATGCCTTGAGGGCATTTCAGAAGGAAGCAAGCCCTTATCCTTCACAGGCTCCGAAGTAGAAAAAAGAGACTTCACCTGGGAAGGACGCACCCTGCTCTCCTAAAAATTACTGGATGATATGGCTGCAGTCTAACATGGCAGAAGACCAAAGCAAAAATTGACACTTACCCTATGACCACTTCCTCCTCCTTCCCCTTCAGTCCCTTTAGCTTCATTTTTCCTTTCGCGCATGCGCGAAGAGAATGCCAATCAGTTCCTCTTAAGTCATCAATGCCCGCCCAACCACTGCTTCCAGACAGAGGTCACCTGACCTTTACCCCCTCTGTGTTAGGGGAAAGCCTACGGTCAGGAGTTCTGCACTCCTCTACACGTCTTCAACAAAAGCATCCTTTTTCTTTCTTTCTGCTTCTGTGTTGCGCCAGAAAATCCTAACCACAAAAAGCAACTTTATTGCAAAAAGAAAATAAGCAAGTAATTAATACAAAAAAATGCAAGTAAAAACAATAAGAATGAAAAGCTATGCAACCCCAATAATAGTGTGGTAAAAAACTCAATTTGTGTAAAGTTGCAAAAGTTTTAGAATATTTTGTCTTATTTCTGCATTAATTATAATATTTTTGTGTGTAAATAACATCTGCACAAAGGCCATTTAAATAATAAAGGCTATTCATCTCACATTATAAAATAATCTAGAAGAATGGGTAGTATTTCAGTAATGTCATCAGAATCATTCATTCCTTTATCCTACTAGGGATTTAGCCCTGAATAAAATGATCAAAATTTATTCCAGTTCTGTTAGAATGTTAACATAAGAGAAAGGTGAAAAAATAGACGTTTATACGTTATATAATGTGATGAGATCAAAATATACTATGAGCTTTTAAATTATAAACAATGGATGACAGTAAAAGACATGGCCATTAGTCTCAGTCAAGATACTTCTCCTCATTTTGAACTCACTTATCCTGTCATTCTTGAGATTTTCTGAAGCAGTTCTGGAAGTCTTGTTTTGCAAGGATTTGCATAATTTTTTATATATGTATTTTTTTCCTTTTATTCCTCTATTGATTCTGTTCCCCTGAAGAACACTAATCCAGAGATTTGGGTACCACAAGTGGTACTTAAAAACCTCAAAAAAGGGAAATAAATCTCAAAACATAAAACTATAAGAGACACATTCAAACTATCCAGACTGCCATAGCCAGCATCCTCCTATTTTTTTCCTTGGAGGTATAAATCACGTGTGGTTTTGTATACCAAAGTGTGATAATAAAAACTGTGACTATAATTACTTTCTTTAAAGAACAATTATACCTCTGTAGCTGAACTAATAGTTTACATTCTATGTAGTAAATGCTCAGCTCCATGCATGAACCTAATCAGTCTTTTGTTAGCAGAAAGTAAAGAAAGACAGTAGCTTCATAAAACCAACAGTGTCTGTCGCAATGTTAATATCGAAAGTTTTAATTGATAGTCTAGTGTCACTGATCACTAGTTCACAAAGCCTTCACTAGAACCCAAGTCTTCGTATCAACTTTCAGAGCTTTCCTAAAACTGAGTAGATTGAGCTTCATATGTGTAGTACACACACTAGCGCAGAGTTATAGAGTTAGTGTGTGTGAGAGGATGAGTGAATGGAAATGTTAGGCACACTCAAATATTTCTCTAAAATACTAAGTATGATTTGCTTTACTTTTTCAAAAAGTATTCTTTCAACTCCCCTTCTACATATGTTCTTGGTACTAAAAACATTGATGAATTTTAGGGTTTTTTATTTTAAAGTAAGAAATTATACCATATGGTTTCAGTGGCTTACTATCTCTGTGTGTTTCCCAACTACAGACTTAATTAGTACTTCACAAACAAATAAATTTGTATTCCTCAGTGACAGATTTCCAGGTACCTTGATATTTACAGAAGAGCATCATTGCAGTATTAGTATTAAGTAACTTACTTTTCAAAGCATTACTAAATTATTTGAGTTTATATTATTGCTATAAAGAGAGAACACACATTTTCATGGAACATCTCCTGCTGTATCCCATTCCAGTGATTGCCCTCCAGCCAGGGTTTGAGTTTCTTTGTGTCAATGTGAGTGACCAGAAGAAGGAATAAACGTTGGGCTTCGGGTAATCTCTGTTATATCTCTACCACAAATTCAGCAAGTGGCCTGGATGAGTCCCATTGTAATTCATGATTTCTTTTCTGTCCCCTCTTGAAGATGATTAACTATATCTGCCTTGTTGAACTTAGGGGATCACATGCAAGTTTTGTATGTGCAATAAATGCACAGCACCTTTGTTTCCTAAGTGACGTCTGTCACTTGTAGATACACTGTACTTCTTATATCTGTATTTATCCTGTTCTCTATTTTACTTACTTTTACTTCATTATGTCTTCCTGACTTATTTCTGATAGGTTAGAGGAAAGGAAAAACATGATCTCATTTAACTTTTGTATTCTAAATTTCTGGGTGGACATTAATGCTACACATAGGCCAAATGAATGAATTGACATAATATGTACAATATTTGCTCTGGGCGCCACATGCAGAAATGGTGAAAACAGAAGACATTATAAACCAAAAATAATTCAATGGCTAGTGGTCCTAAATCTGAATTAATAAGGATAAGTATAAAGATACTTAAGAAAACAATTCATTTTTTCTGTTTAAGCTAAAATAGGAAGAAATATGTCAAACAATATGTTGTGTTTTCTTTGGTACCAGGGATCAAACTCACAACCTCATGCTTGCCAGGCAGGCACTTATGCTGCTGAGCTAAATCCCCAGCCCTATGTCAAACAATATGAAGGATCCACTCAAGCTGTGAAGACCATGGACATATTTTTGTTTGTTTGTTTGTCTTTTTGAGACAGGACCTCCCTGTGCAGTTCAGGCTGGTCTTGAGTTCACTTTGTAGCCTAGGCCGGTCTGGAACTCTCAAGGATCCTCCTGCCTCAGTCTCCCAAGTGCTGGCATTACACCTGACTAAGACTATGGGCTTCTCAAGCAGTGACTCAGCATAAATCTTCATTGAGTATTGGATAGCTAAAACTACCACATTTACCAATGAAGTGTTTCGGATTGTTTGCTGTAGAAATAAGAGGAAAGACATTAACCTGCATAAAGCTGGAAGAATACAGTTTACTTTATTGTGTAACTAAATTAGTGTTTGTGGGCCTGGGGATTTAGCTCAGCGGCATAAGCACCTGCCCTGCAAGCAGGCGGTCGTGAGTTTGATCCCTGGTACCAAGAAAAAAAAAAAAAAAAAGAAAAAAAAATTGCTTGTGGTGCTGGCCTACTGATTTTGACATCAGTTCAGTTGCTCTCTTCAAGCAGAAATTTGTGGCAAGGGCCCAGGAGTTAATCTTTCCTATTCAGTTTTCTCTAAAGGAAATACCACATGAAGTGTGCCCCTGCCTGAGCTTAAGCATAGGACAAAGACAAAGAAACTGAAGACTATGAGTTTGTGAACAAAGGGCTTTATTCACAGCTTTGTTGCAGAGGGCAACCAGCTTCATTTAACAACTGAAGGATGGTATCTAATTTCCTGCAGCAATCCCCAGGATACATGTGGTATTACATGAAAACACTGAACTAGCATATAGGAAGTATCAGTGAATCATGGATAATTTCTTACATAACCTTTGGATTAGTCCTACTTATGTAAGCATGATTCTTCTCATTTTGCAAATAATGAAAAGAAGACTCACCTACATTTAAAAATGTCATCTAATAGGCCTGGATTTGAATCATGGCTTAGGTAATTTCAAATGCTATATGCTTGCATAACGCCCTCTTTCCAGGACAGGAAACCTTCCTGCGTTCCTTCACCTTCAGTAGACGCCATCTTTGCAGCTGTTCCACATTGCCACCTGAGCTTCACTCCTGGGCTGCACAAGCTGGACACTGAGCAGAGCTGAGCTCACATTGGGATGCACACTCTTGCTCTCACACAGTGAGTGAGTGCCAAGGGGCTCTAGAGCTTATTATTTTGCTTAGCAATGACTTAAACTCATGAGCCAGGGAAGTGTTCCAACTTTTCATAAATGACTTGTCCTTTTGATAAAATTTCATCTGATACTTTAGAAAAATTGAACAGACGCTATCACTGCAGGGCACCTTGGGTAGATCAGAGCCCAAAATCAGAGGAACTTTTCCTCAGTCTTTTCACATCATCAAGCTAAATAATGAATCTGAAGTTTCCCGACATCTTTCTTCCCATGAAGTTTAAATTAGATGTGACATCCCTTGGGTACTATTCAAAAGAGTTCTAAAGACACTGTAAAAATATTGAAAGAAGCTAAACGAGATTCTTTTACTTAAATATACATAACTATGTACATACTAACTTCACTTAGTTGAAATGAAAAGGAAGAGCTAAGTTCAATGTTAATGTCATTCTTTCATGCTTGACTTTATATATAAATGCCAATAATTCTGAAGGTTTCTAAGATGGATATTTATAATAACTTCAGATTTCATTAGCTAAAAAGCCAGCATTAGAAGATAAAAATTAGATTTTAATGAACAATTCTTTGGAAGGATGTCATGAATTGGTATCTGGAGGATATAATCATGACTTAAAAATCAAGAAGATTAAATGAGTCTAGGAAAAGACTAGATAGAATAAAGATTAAAATAACTTCAAAGGCAGGCCTCTCCTGAACCACTTTTTCTACCCCCTGGGGGAAAATGAAGTAAGAAGAAAAAAACAAGAAAGAATAATAAATGTGGACTTTAAAAATGTAATTTGTATTTTAATGCTTATAGTTCATGAGGAAAATTTGAGTTGACCATTTTTACAGTTTTGATTTAACACAGTAAATTAAAGGTTTTGTCAGCAAATAAATAGCTGCATGGTGATTGGTACTGAAAATGGCCTCTCATGGGTTACTGCCCAAACTCTGCCTTGTCTGATTTCATGAACCCAGCACCACCTCAGGAGAGGTTAATGACTGAGATAAATTGACTGTATGGGTTTTCCAGTGTAACCTGGGAGATCTGTTGCTAATGATAATTGAAATGGTAACAAGAAATATTGCTGTGAGGACCAATGCAGAGAGTGGTTTTCCACAACATGCACTATGCTATGCACTCTATATCCATAAAGCATACTGACTGAAAGGGATAAATACATAAGGATGTTGAAGAGCCACAGCTAAGGAGAACCTTGACTCAGTCTTTAGCTCACTGATTTTTAAGAATCGTGAAGGATGTTATGCTAGCTTCTGTCAATTCACCTTAAAACTGCACTTATATTTCCAAAACAAAATTAGCATTTTTAAAAAATAAAAGGAAAACATAATGATGATCAGTAAGTATGAACATTTGATTCTAAAAATTAGCACTTACAAGTCTGAAATCACCGTGAGTACCCAGTTTGAAACAGATTAGAAAGACAGATAGACAGAGACAGAGGGGGTGGGGGGAGAGGAAGCGCACAAAGGAATGAGCTCATGATTATTACAGGGAAAAGAGAACATTTTAGCAGACATATCATGGCCCTTAAGTATCTTTCCACCTTCTTTCTCTCCTCTACAAATTTTAATTATGAAATAGCTAGACTAAACTACTCTTTCTATTTTCTTGTGTTTGCTAAAATGTTTCTCCCACCACAACGATTGCTTATAATACCTATTAATCCTTCCACTTAGGTCTTTTGAAATCTCTTCTATTGTCTTAAGATTTGGTAAAATGTCACTACATTTGTGAAGTCACTCATTAACATACTAATTAAAACCCACCTCTACAGCTTAGAATAACATATGGAACTTCTTCACCCATTGTGATACTAGATTAGTTGCACATTCCCTATGGAAAAACAGAACTATTACACAGATATCTTTTTCCCTATCACTCTAAGTTGAGTACCCTGCATTTTGAACATGTTTAATAAATGTTATTGAATGACTTGTGCCTGGAATGAAATTGCAGTCTTATATAAAATTTTCTCCCTCAAGATTCTGTTTTAAAAAATGAATCCTATAAAATAAGTTGAGGGAAAAAAATGATTCCGATAAATTAGAGAAATTTATTACTTGAGTCTATAAATCCTAGAGCTAAATGCAAATAATTTCCGGTCTGGTTATGTAGGTTCAAATCTCAATTCAGTTGTTATGAGTTTTGGGCAAGTTATTTAACTCTAACTTTGCCTGAATTTCCTTACTTATAAAAAGGACTTGATAATAGCAATACTGATTATCAGTAGCCCTCTTCAAAGGTGATTGGAAGACTTAAACATATTTATACTGAAACAAATATGTTTCAATATAAACAAATACCCACCCAAGAAAAGGTGCCTGCTACATAAGTAACATTTGATCTACTTTTTACTAGGCACGGATTTCAAACTTCATTCACAAGCAAGCATGGAACCACAGTCATGTATCAACAATCATGAATCCCAGTCTAACGCTGTTGATATGCATAATACTTGCATAATACTTTTGAATCTGCATGAACACTTTTAAAGGGAGGTATTTTTGCATCACATTCATATTTGTAGTTTGTGTGTGTGTGTGTGTGTGTGTGTGTGTGTGTGTAAAACTGTTTAGCGCTAAGACTTTTGTTTTCTAAAGGGAAAGAAATAGTCGGAAGTTGGTGGCACCTACCTCACTGGGTTACGTGTCCTCCAGAATTCAGGGCTGTATACCTGCTTGTGGTCTCCCTGATGCAAAGCCTGAATGCTGCATGTAAGGAGCATTCCACACATCTTACCTCATCCAAGACACTCATTCATGCTGCCTTAGCCTTAGGTTTAGAAGACTCTGGAATTAAAAAGATGATACTGCCTGGATGTTCACATCACTATGACAGTGATTGTGATCATGGCCACTCCAGTAGCCAACATTTGCTAAGTATGCATTATTTAATAGGCAATGTAATAGCCACATGTAGATTATCTGAATTACTGAGAAACTTGCAAGACAGAGTCCATCGGTTTATTTATTTTACAAAAACTAAATACTCAGTAAAATGTTGCTACCTGCCGCAGGTCAGTGATGGAATCAGCAACAAATCCCTATAATAACTGGATTTAAATACCATTGTTTCCCACCCTGTTGCCCTACCTTCACCTTTTTGGCTTCTCTCCCATGACATGTACCCACATATTGAAGGAACCCACAGAGGACAGTGTTATCTCTCTTTTTCATATGGGTCATTAAACTATAGGCAGATCACCAATATAGAAAATGATAGTGATAAGTAAGTACCATGCTGGGACAAATGTAGAACTTTTTTTACTTTTAGAAATAATATGAAAAATAACTCAGAAAAAATCTTGGCACCATCAGTACAAAAGCCATTCTTCAGTTCTCTAAAGTATGACAAAGCATTTAAAGATATAATTTTCCAATTGCTGATGCTAAGCTTTATTTTAGAAAATATAAAAATATGCTTTAAAGCATACCAGCCCCTTCTTAATGAGGCAGAGAACCAGTGCATTTCCATATATATTACAAAGTAGTAAGTGTATTATAAGCAAGGAAAAATTCACTGAGTATATACAATGAGTTAGGTATCTGTTATTCATTCTCATTAGAATGCATATCAAACATTTTCACAACTTTACTAAGAATAATATTGCAGTTGCTCATTAATCTTTATTAGTTCATTGGGCTTCTTGGAACCGAAACTACTATTGGGTTGAATTGTGAATATTATCAGGAACTATTCTTTTGTGGTATCTGGTAAGGAGGGCAGATTTTTTTTTTTTTTTGCAACTTATTATCTTTTCTGATTCTCTAAGTAGCAGTCATTGCAATACTTTAGTCTCAGAATAAATTAATTTGCAATCCCTGAAGTTCTGTCTTATTCCTTTCATTGGAAAAAAAATCTGGAAAGCAATTCACAAATTTCCATAAGTGTCATGAAGTTCTGGTAAGCATTTATCAAATTATATTTGTGCTCTACTAATTAATAATAATTTTCAACAGATGATATTAAATATGCATAAAGTAGTTAATGGTTAGCATAAAAGCTAAGAAGCATTAAAATATTGTGCAGAAAGCTTTTAGAGAACAATTCACACAAGTTCCACAAGTCCTCCAATTAAACCCAAAAGGTTCATGAGCTTTTTGGGGGATAATGCTGGATGGTACTGAGGCCTCCACTCAGAGCTATTTCCCCTTCCTCTATTTTAATGTTTTTCTTTTATACTGACAGTCTTGCTAAGCTGCAAAGATAGCAGTGCTAGGCTCAAATTCAGGGTCCTCCTACATCAGCCTCCTGCTGTGCTAGGTTTATAAACAGTCCCTACCAACCTGGCCCCAATGCTATTATTTAGCTATTTATTTATAAATTTGAAATAGAGTGGCACTAATTTGCCCTAACTCATTAGTTGGGATTAAAGGCATGTTGACACTGTGCCTAGGACAAGAGGTCTTAAACATTTGTGGACATTCTACCAAGGGGGTTGCTACATAGGCTTAACAAATTTATTTATAAGAAAATAAATTCTTGACTCAGAAAAGGAACAAACTGTATCTCAGAAACCTTTGTACTCATTCTGACCGCTATTCTTTCTATTTCCTGAGTAAGCACAAAATGGTGGATGTTTTGGTAGAAATTCTAATAATATATAAGAAAGAATTTCATGATCCCTTCTGAAGTTACATTGAGATTTGAAAGTCATGAACACAACAGACAGGTGACCAAGCTCCAAACTGGACTAGAATGCTCTTTAATCTTATTCAGATTTACCAACCTGTTCTCTAGTTGCTGAAGATGTCACAGAAATTCTGCCTCTTTTACTATGGTATGAAGATAGCAATTATTGTAAATAAAGAATTAAGTTCAACTATTTTAACAATGAACTGCCACTATGCCATTTTTCATCTATATGTACAAAATAATTTATCATTTATATAGCACCAACTCCCTTGAAAATGTCAACATATCAATATGCCTTTTGGTCTCCAACGAGTTTTCAATCATCTTTACATGAGCAAACAGTCTCATTCAAAATGAACCAAACATTCTAATATATTCATGCTATTATTGTTCCTTGGAAATGATCCAGGGCTTCAATAAGGCAGTGATTGGAAATGCACAAAGTATTTTAATATCCTAATTATTTTGATTTAACTTCTTCTAATAGTTTAAATTGATACAGAATTTATTTAGAACCCATTACAGGGTTTCTTTTCTAACAGATCATAAACACAGGCTAAACTTACTCTCAAGGAAAAATTAATTATTCATGTTTAAATTGCCAGTAAACTTTTCCAAAAACCTGTCACTTCCTTCTACATTCAGGCTTTTATTTTAATTTCTTTTCTATTTTAGGAAAGTAATTACCAGCAATGTATATGTTATTCTGGAGAGCAGTGAAGCCTTCTACCCTCTGATCTGAACACGAAACAAACCTCAGAACGACACAGAGAGAAGCAGTCTGTCCGCTCCACTTGAGGGCACCATCACAAGCCACCATTCCTTGGGCAAGGAGCTACGTGGTGAAAAGGACAAAGACTCACAAAAACCATCTTTCCTGCATTAATACTCTGTTGTCCTCACACTACACACAAATCAAGGTTGTTTGTTGAGCAAATGCAATATGCTTATGTGCAAGTTAGCATTCATCTTGCTGCCCTTTTGCTGAGTTCAAATGGTTGTACTCCAGAGGAGAGGTTTTTGCATTGGATAGAAACAATGCACATTCAAACTTGTTAATAACCAATTATGGTCCTGCAGTGCCATTTGGCCTTTATATTCCCAGACCTGAGTGGGATCAGACAAAATCAGCTACAATTAGTCAAAACTGTACTGCTGGGAGGATGGCAGAGTGGTGAGCAGCAGGAAATGAGCCTCTTCAAGATTTGGTGTCCAGACACTGGAATACAACATGAGGAAAAGAAGGAAGGAGGTGGGTCCCCACACCTGAAAGGATCTGAAGTGAGAATGGAAGTCCATGGGGAGAGGGAAGAGACTTCAGCAAAGGAGGAGGTTGCAGGCAGGGCTTTCTCCCTGAGCCCAGACTCACTGCATCGGGGAGGTAACTGGAAACTACAGACAACCCCGGCGACCTCCACAGAGAAATGCACCACTGGAAACAGAGCCGTGAATGCAGAAGGCTGCAGAGGCTGCTGAGCTATTCAGGTTCAGATGTCCCCCAGGACAGGATGATTGAAACCTATCTTGGAGAGGAGCCAACTAAGCCCTAACTGCTGGACTCATCTAGTGGCTCACAGTGTTGAAGGTCAGTTTCAGGAGATTAGAGAAACAAATTCAAGCTAGCAAGGAGCCAAGTTCAAGCCAGCAGGACGTACATAGAGGGATGCATCCTGGACGCGTTGGTTTCAGCCTCATGATGAGAAAGCAGCCTGGACTTCAGTGAAAATAAAGATGCAGGCCCTTTGGGATAAGCAAGTACCCCACCATAAAGCTTTCTGGTATTAATCAACTCAGATCTGAACTCTGCCTGCTCATGTGGTCTAGTATTGACAGCAGAGATACAAATTGAAATGGACTTATGTTTCTTATTTTATTGTTTTATCTCTTGTTTTTCATCATTGTGTCTTTCTTGATTGTTTATTCTAGATATTATGAGTTTGAGCATGGCTTGTAGTTTTATTTTTCTTGTTCTGTTCTTTTTTTTTTTAATTTCTTCTCTTTTTCCCTCCTGTCCTTTTCACAGGTTTCCCAAAGTTTGTGTGATCTTCCATTTCCTTGCTCCCAATCACTTCCTTTTCTTCTATTTCTCCATTTTGCCCCCAACTCCGTTTTAAATTTTCTCCCCTGCAGGTAAACTTGCTATATTGAGGGCTTATTTACTGCACACATTTTTCTGGTTTAGTCTACATTTCGTTTTGTAATCACAAATCTAGGTCATACAGTTAAAGGTGGCAAATTAATATTTACCTCAGTTTTTCATATTATAGGCAGTGTTGCATGTTATCATTACTGCTGATTGTACCAATTTAGCCAAAGTGACATAACTGTTCTAACCAGTAGTCTTTGGTATACCAAGATGGGATTGCCTCAGGATCATAAAAAATACTGTGGACCAGTGTCAAAGAACCAGAGGCTGGGTCAAGTGGGCAGCAACTTCTTATACCAGTGAATTAAAGAAGTAGGATCTTACAATAGACTCAAAACCCAAAAGCCAGCTACACCTGGATGACTCCTCTGAGAAGTAATCATTTCCTAAAGGTCCGGCATACTAGCAATAAAGCAACTCGCCACAGGCAATTTAAACCAGAACTTAAATTGCAACAATAGAAAATGAGAAACCATTTAAACAAGAAATAAACCCAGTGTCCCAGGTCACCAAAAGCAAACCGGAAGGCAATGAGGTGGAATAACTTGAAAGTGACCCACCTGGACTCTCTGAAATGGTGACATCAGAAGTAACAAAGCAGATAAATGAGACTCTACAAAAAAATCAAATCTGAAAGGATTTCTCAGATAACTGTAGAGATGGTGACTATAATGAAAGATACTTTTAAGTAAGTCTAGAACAAAAAATAGTGGAGGTTAGGAAAATGATGGAAACCAGGAATATATAACATAGGAAAGAAGTGGAATTCACAAAACAGAGTCAAGTAGGTACTCAGGAGATTAAAAATTCCATGGAAAGCATGTGCATCAAAATGGATCAATGTGAGGACAGAATTTCTCATATAGAAGATAGGTTTTTGGTTAGCAATCATGAAAAAAATATTTCTTAATAGTAGCAAAGAACCATGAGTAACCCAGCAGCTATCTTTCCAAATTGATGGAGAATACTTCTAAGAAAAGATCATCAAAAAAATTCATGAACAAAACTAACACTCCAAAATATTCTGTAGGGAATTCTAGGAAGAGATAATGAAGATTAGAACTCCATGAACCTCAAGAGATTGAATACAGTAGGGAAGGCAAGCATTTAAACAGAATGAGGGAAAAGGAGCCCAAAACAGGCAAATAACATGACAAGAATAAATCAATACATATTAATTGTAACCATCAATGTTAATTGTCTCAACTCATCAATAAAAAGAAACACATTTTCTGAATGGACTAAGAAGTTAAATCCAAGAATTTGCTGCATATAAGAAACCTGTTTAATTCCAAAAATGATTCAGAGACTAAGCATCAAAAAGTAGAAGATAATACTCCATGCTACCAGAATCCAGAAAAAAAAAAGTAGCAATTGTATTTGCAGACAAAGTGGATTTCAAGTCAAGACTAATCAAGAGAAACAAAGAAGTTCACTACATCCTTATAAAGGGAACAATCCAAGAATAAGAGATAGTGATGATAAATATATATACCAAATACAGGTATACTTGACTATATAAAACAAATATTAATGACTATGAAAAATCAAATAAAACTAATTGCAATAGGGGACCTCAGTATACCACTGTCACAAATAGATCAACTAGACAAAAAAAAATAATGATTAAATATTAGAGTTGAACCAAACTTTTGAACAAATATCTAGTTCATTCAGTAAATATCTAAAGAGTGTTTCACCCTACAAATTTCAGCACATATTCTTCTATGCTGCACACAGTACATTCCCCAAAATGGACTACATACTACCTCATAGAACATGCGTAAGTAAATGCAAAGGAAATGAAATTATACTATACATATTATCAGACCATAGTGCAATGAAATTGGAGGTCAGTGGCAAAATAAATCACAATAATTTCATAAACACAGGGAAACTATATAATACCCTATCAATAACCAATGGGTCACAGAGGAAATTAAACACAATATTAGACTAGACGGTTTCTACAATTAAAATATAGCACCAATATAATATACCAGAACTTATGGGACACAATGAAAGCAGTCCTACAAAGGAAATTTATATTGGTGAATTCCCATATCAGGAAAATAGAATGAGCTCAAATAAACAATGTCATATTAAACCGCAAGACTCTAGAAACAGAACAAATAAAGCCTAAAGCTCATATAAGGGAAGAAATAATAAAGATCAGAAAAGAAATAAATGCAGTTGACACTAGGAAAAGCACTGCAAAGAATCAATGGATTGAAGAGTTGTTTCCTTGAAAGAGTAAATACAATTGATAACCCTTAGGCAACCTTATCCAAAAAGGAAAGTAGAGATCCAAGTCAGTGCAATTGGGAATTAAAAGGGTGAAATCACAAGAGATCCTGCAAAACTCCAGAATATCACCAATGCCCACTTCAAGAACCTCTATTCTAATAGGATGGAAAATGCAGAAGAAATGGGCAGATTCCATGATGCATACAAGTTACCAATGATGAATCAAGAAGACATAAAAATTCTGAGTAAGCCAATATCAGTCAATAAAATTGAAGATGCAGTTAAAACCCTACCAACAAAGAAAGTTCCAGGCCCTGATGGATTCACTGCTGAATTCTACAAGAAATTCAGTGAAAACCTGATACCACTATTTTTAAAACTCTTTAATGGAATTGAAAAGGAAGCAATATTCTCAAATTTATTCCTAGAAGTGAACATTACTTTGATGCCAAAACCAGTGAAAAACCTAACCACAAAAGAGAGGTCAACCTCCCTAATGAACATAGATACAAAAACTGTCAATAAGATACTGGCAAACACAATTCAACAAGTCATCAGGAAGATTATGTACCATGACTAAGAAAGATTCATCCCAGTGATATAGGAATGGTTCAACTTATGATGATCAATAAATGTAATACATTATATTAGCAGAGTCAAGAATAAAAACCATCCGATTATCTCAAAAGATGCAGAGAAAGCATTTGATAAAGTCTAAAACCCATTCATCATAAAAACCACAGAAAATAGCAATAGATAATCTTTATCTCCGTCTGATAAAAGCCATCTATGAAAAACCAATAGCTAACATCATGCTAAATGGACAAAAACTGAGAGCTTTCACTCTAAAACAGGAAAAAGACATGAATTTCCACTGTTACGTCTTAGTCAATATAGTTCTGGAAACATTAGCAGAAAAATAAGATAAGATAAATAAAATGAATAAGGAAGAAATTAAATTATCATTATTACAGATGACATGATATTCTACAAAGAAGATTTTAACAAGTCACCAAAAGACTTCTAACTTTAATAAATTCAATAGAATAGCTAGATACAAAATCAACATTCAAAAATCAGTAGCCTTCCTATACATTAATAACAAACTCACTGAGAAAAGTAGGGAAACAACATATTTCAAAATAATATCCAAATATAATTACCAAATATAATTACCAAAAATACCTAGGGATAAATCTAAAGGAAAAATAAAAGATCTCTACACTGAAACCTACAGTACTCTAAAAAGAAAGGTTGAAGAGAATATCAGAAAATGGAATAATATCTCCTACTGTTGGTATGAAGAACCAATATAGTGAAAATGACTATGTTCCCTAAATTATAATACAGATTTAATGCAATTATGGTCAAAATTCCAACAGCACATCTCACAGAATTAGAGGAAACAATCTTCAACTTCATTTGGAACCAGAAGAGATCTAGATCAGCAGAAGCAATTCTGGGCAACAAAGGCAAAGCAGGAGTTATCACAATCCCTGACTTGAAACTATACTACAAAGCAATGTCTGAAAAACAGCACGGTACTGAAAAAAAAAAAAAAAAAAAAAACCCTGAGGATCAGTGGAACACATTACAAGATGCAAAAACAACTCCAGATCCTCCTATTCAGTCAACTTATCTTTAACAAAAGAGCCAAACACTTCACTGGAAGAAAGATAGACTCTTTAGTAAACAGTGCTGGAAAAATTGACTTTCCATATGACAAAGATTAAAAGTAGACCCATATCTTTTATCATGCACTAAACTAAAATCCAAAGATCTAAGTATCAAAACAGAAACAATAACTCTTCTGAAATATACAATAGGTAGAACACTTGAAGACACTGATGTAGGCTTAATGGAGAAAAATCTGATTACACAGGACATTTCACACAGGATCAACAACTGGGATCTCATCTTATTAAAAATCTTTTGCCTGGCAAGAGAAACCACCAACAGTGTAAAAAGACAATCCACAGTGTGGGAAAAAATTTACCAACTCTTCTTCAGACAAAGGACTACCATTTAGACTGAATAAAGAACTGTCTTCAGACAAAGGACCATTTAGACTAATAAAGAACTGAAAAAAAATCATACTCTCCAAATTCAAAGACCCAGTCCAAAAAATGGTCATCCGAGGTAAACAGATGCTTCTCAGATGAGGATGTACAAATGGAAAATAAATACATGGAATAACATTCAATGTCACTGGTCATTGAGAGATGCAGAAGGACTCCATTTCATTCTAAAAGGATGGCTGTTATTAAGAAATCAACCAGTAACAAATGCTGGAGAGGCTGTGGGGGAAAAGGAACCCTCTCTACTGACAACAGAAGAGTAAACTGGTGCAAACCACTGTAGAGATTCCTCAAAAACCTAGGTATAGAGGTCCATATGACTCAGCTATTGCCCTTCTTGGTATTTTCCTGAAAGAATTAAGAGCATCATATAGTGACATCTGCACACCCATATTTACAGTGGGACAGTTTATAATAGTCGAATCTTGGAAACTGCCCAAATGCCTATCAACTGATGAATAGGTAATGAAAATTGCTTTTTTTTTATACAATGGAGTACTCGTCTGCCATAAAGAAGGATAAACTAAGACATTTCTAGATAAATGGATGCACCTTGAGAATATGTTCTTAAGTGAAATAAATCAGACACACACGTGTAAATACCACATTGTTTCTCTAAAAGTGTAAATAAGGACCAAAATGTATAGCAGATATTGTGAAATAGGAAGAAAATATTTGAACGGGAAGGGGAACTAGGGAAAAAGGAGGGAGAAAAGAAGGAAGGGAAAAGAAATAAAATGAAAAAAACAAGATAAATGAAAACTATGCTTTTTGGAGGATAAGAGATGTAGGGAGGGGAGGGGGACAGGGGAAAAAAGTCTGGATATATCATGCACAGGTAAAAATCCCCTATGATGAATATGATCGTGTAAAATGTATCAATAAACTTAATTAAAATATAAAGTTGATCCATAGGCTTAATGCAAAAAACAAATTAATCAAAACAACTACTAATATAAAAGTCTTATGATGAAATTCTGCTAGTATTTTCACTTTACAAAATAAAAAAAGAAAGTCTGAAATTGGAAAAAAGAAGCAACTTGTCTAAATCCAACAAATAGTAAATAACAGTGAGGTCTATTTGCTTCTCAGCCCTAATGAAATTAACTACCATGATGACCCCTGTCTTTTGTGTTTTTGTACATATGTGTAGATATTAGCTCAACATCTTTGCATGGAGCCCTGGTATGGCCCAAAGGCTGTGAAAAAGATGGAGATTTTTAAGACCTGGCCTTCGTATTTAAGAAATATGTAAGTAGGTTGAAGTAATAAATATTTTTTGATTATGAGGAATGGAAGTGGCAGTTTTGAGGATACTTATTTTCTTCCTTAAGAGATACCTAAATACTTAACTGGATAAATAAGTCCCAGAGGCATATGTCTTCAAGGTGGACCAGGCTGAATATAGAATGCTTGTCACCGACACAGGTATTTCCTTGGCAAAACACACAACTCTTGTTCGAGAGGTTCACCTGTGAAGAGGAAGATTGATTATCAAAAAACTACATAGAAAAATAACAAAGAACTCCTGAAATATAAGACGTTGTCTATAGTTTCAGCCATGAGATTAATTTCATCTGTCTTCTGTACAACATGTGAATTCCTTTTAAAAAGCAGTAAAACATTTGTTTGTTTGGTCTTGCTTTTCGTTGAAACATGTCCTGGATGGAGGACAGGTCTAACTTCTCCCTTATCTTTTGCTTCTCTACACATTGGTTTTCTTTACGTTCAAAAACTTTGATGAGCCATGTTACCCAGAGATGAGGGCAGGAGAAACAAAGCTATTAAATGAACAACAAACAGAAGAATGGTTCAAGTGGTTTGTCTTTTGTTTCAGTTGTAGTGACAAAGAAAGATAGCTTCCTAAGTTACCTATCCTGAGAGGGGAGGTAATTTGTGTCTCAGTTTCTTCTAGGTCACATTATTCTAAATAACCAACTCTTCCACCTGATGTGAGAAATCACCAGCAAGCCAATAATGGGGTCATGGGAGACAGGATTTGCTATCCATTCCAATCTTTTTAGGGCATAGAGTACTTGGTCCTCCCTCCTTATTTCCTTCAGTGGTTCACCTTTTCTTTCATCCTTGTATATATGTACTGGAAGTACCATTTAGTTTGCTGTTCTATCTTCATGTAGCTTCCATGGCAAACACGGGGTTGTTAAATTAAAATCCCAAAAAACGGAATCTCAGTCCTAGCATCTCATAGCTAAGTGACTTTGGACTAGCTGTTTAAATCTTACCAGAATGTAGCCCTCTGTAAGAATTTAAATAAGCTGATACATACAAAATGTTTAGCATCAGGCTTGGCACAAAGCAGGAGAATGAGAAGTTTCCAGTACTGCCATCTGTAAAGACTAAAGGCTTAACAAACTCATTGTCCCTGTAGAAATTTTATGATTTTTGGCCATGCCTCTTACTCAGCTGTTGGCATAAACTTATTCTACTTTCAACAGCTCCTCTGGAATTATGTTTTCAGGTATGCCTTTCTAACTCAGTTGTGCAAACAAGAATAAATGAGCTACTTGAACAGGATACATTTATGTAATGGGTATTCCATGATATTTACTGTGCAAATAAATAAAGGACTTAATAGATATCTGGAGTGTGACTCCCCGACTAGGTTTCCTCAGCAGAGGTCACTGCTTTGTTTATCTGCCCCAACGACATTCTGATATTCGTGTTTATCTCCTAGCTGTGAAGAGCCCCTTTCCTTCTTCTGTTCTGCTGCATGCACATGGCAGCAAGCAGCTCTGCACATCGCTGGGGGCCGTTAACAAAGCACAGAACTCGCACTGGCAATGCCGAAGGCAGTGAGAGACCAGGACACCAGCAGAACGGGCTGGGCATTTGGGTGTTTGACAAGAAAACACATTTTAAAGCCACATGTGCACAAATGGATCCACCAAGGATTGAAGAGATTCTCTCCAGAGATGGTAAGTTACACTGGAAGACAGATCCCACACTGCTGAATGAAAGAGGAACATCACAGAAAATATCCTGGCCAAAAATGAAAGCAAGTACGATCATACATCTATCAGTCACTATTTCTGTCCACATCAGAGAACAATTTCTTCATGGATCCATCTCCTTTGTGAAAATAGAGAAGGAACAAGATGTCCTTTTCAGTTTTTTTTTTTTTTTTCAGGTGCCCAGTTGTACTAATATAAGATGTATATTACATAGAGTAATAAAATAAACCAATATGAAAAAGGAGTGGGTAAAATACAGATGCTCTGATGTTCACTTTAGGAAAATGAAAGCCTCATTTTAATGATGCAAGCTCCCATAATTCAGCCATGATTTGATATTATCAAAAGTCATCAACTAGAATCACACTGAGGAATAGACCTCAACTCCAATGTGAAGCAAGTCAGAGCTACTCCTGATGTGAGCAAAAAGCAAAACTTAACATCTCATGATACTTTAAACAGAATTTGCCTGAAGGCAAATGATACTATTAGAGATAGTGCACACTTCTATTTGTTTGTATTCATCCTTTAAGGAATTTGACAGCATGAAAAAACTGTGCAGTTTCCTCACAGATTCTTAGAGAAAACAGATTACGAAAATAGGTTGGTGTTTTTCTCATTTTTCGCATTCCACACTCTATACAAAACAAATCTTAAGCGCTGCGTTCTGAAATTAAAGAACTCCTTTGTTCAGACACTGGACACTGAAAGAGTTTCATCTGAAATGTAGGTTGAAAGAATCTAAACGTTTCCTGTCACTAGCGCGCACACACCACACACCACACACCATGCACCAGCACCACACCCACTCCACACCCAGTGTCACTGTGTATCCAAGAGGAGACACCATGGATGAGAGGAGGTGGTGACAGGGGAAGCTTTGCCACTTGTAACTACATCCCAGAAACTTCCAAATGTTCCAAGGCATTTGGCAATTAAATTAAATCTGAAGTGCTAATTTGGCACAAGTTTTTATTCATAGCATCAATTCTCAACACTAATCTTGACGTGCTCTTTTTTATTTTTAAGATTTCCAACTGGGACTTAAAAATTACTTGGCACACTAATATCTGGGGAGAAATATGAGGGAGCCCATGCTTCTGACTGAAGCAGAGCAGTGCTCCTCGGAAGAACGTGGGAGCTGTCTCCTCATTGGGCCCAGAGGCAGCTCTAACTCTCACTCTGTGCCATTGGCTCTGGAAAGTTGATAAATGGCACTTATTTCCTTCTCCTGACCTAGTTTGTAAGCTCATAAATCACAGCACTCTCCCTAAAATCCATTTGTCTGAGCTTCCTCTTGTTAAGCCCTGGAGTTAGGAAGCTGTGAGGGTCAGGGGATGAGCTCCGAGCCTCAGGACGCCATGCTCAGCTCATTACCTGCTCCATTACTGACTGTTTCAGGATTCCAGTCTTCTCAGTCATTAAAATGACGGCCAGAGGGAAGCAGGGTAGAGGAGTCCAAGTGGGGATACGAGTCCACGGCTGAACCAGGAGTGGGGTTCATTTGTTCCTACAGCAGGGAGAGAGAAAGGGGAGCACAGAAGCAGGAGCGCATAGTATAAGACTGAAAATCAAAGAGGGGAAGTACAGGTAATACAGCCTGTGTGTGTCTCACCTTTCTGCTACCCACAAAATCCAGGCATTTCTCTGTCACCTTGAGGGTGCCTGTACAACACTGTGCTCCACTTAATAGTAACGACAACTTCTACTTTTACCTTCATTTCAACTCAATATATACCTTAGGCCTTATCACAGATGAAATGATCTGAAAATTTTAAGAATGTGTATTTTGCTTACATATTCTATCATGTATCCTAAAAGAAACAGAGTACTAAAAGATTTAAAAATCTGTGTAGCACATGAGGCAGGGTGTTATTTGGCAGATGTAATTATTAACACACCTTGCAAAACAACCCTGTGAGATTCACTGAGTGATTCAATTAGTGGGAGTGAAACAGAAAAAAAAAAAAATTCTAAGTTCTTGATGAGAACATTTGGTATATTTTACTTCTCAGAGAGAATAAAGCACTGCTGGGGTGCTTGCCAAATTCAGACTTGTCTTCTGGGTTTCCAGTCCATAAACAATTTTAATATCCATGACACAAATAGAAAACATTAGTTAATCCAAAAGAAAACACTTTATGACTAGAAAAGAAATGAGTAACACAGCAAAGTATTAATTAAATGGTTTAGATTAGTGAGAGAACTGACCTCAATCAAAGCCTTTTGCTTATGAGGTGAGGGGAGAGAGATAGAGAGACAGACAGAGACAGAGAAAAGAGGGAACAGAGGGAGAGAGAGAGAGAGTTCAAACATTATCAAAACTATTGCAAACCTATTGTGAGCAAATTTCTTCTGCAAAGGACTTTCTAGTAAATCACATTCTGCTGCATTTGTTTAATTAACTGTAACGCTTCCCATGTAGATAGTTTGTGGGGGGACAGGTATGGCTTACTGACACGTCCTTTCTGAGAGCTAAGGGTGTTACAGCAATAGAAGCAGTGAAATGACACCCAGTATTTGGAGACAGATTTATTAACATCAGACAGGCACTGACAAGGAACCAATCCTTATAAAAATACAAGGCCTTGAAGGCCCAGGGAGAGAGGCTTTTATGGGATTGCAAAGGGGAGGTACAGAGGTAGTGTGCTTGACTGTGTTTCACTAGTTCCTACACTGTGCATCATGGTGATCAGCTATACATCATGTGACCAGCCATTTCTAAGAAACAGAAGCAACCAGGACTGCCACAGGAACTGTTACCCAGGCAACTGAAGTACACTGGCTGGGGAGTGGTGGGGATTTTCTGTTACAAAGGTAAAACAGAAGATATCAGGCCCTGACCTTATATTTGGGCATAAAATACATACATGCACAGAATACTGTCTTAGTCAATTTTCTTGTCCCTGAGACATAGAAGGCTGAAGCCTACAATTTAAAAGAGGAGAGGTTTATTTGGGCTCCGGGTTTTTGGAGGGTTCGGTCCATTGCCTGCTGGCTGCAAGCAGAATGCATGGCAGAGGGGCGTCGTGGAAGGAAATCTGCTTACTTTATTGTGGAAAGACGACAGAGAGAAACAGGTGCCAGGAAGGGAGTTACACCCTTCCAAGAAGGTCACACACCCTGCAACTGCTTCCTCTGTCCCAATCGTACCAACAGCAAAACACCTCTGTCTCCTCCCTGATTTACTCTCTTGTCAAAGTCCTGCCTATGACCCCAGGAGGCTTGTGGGGGACACTCTCCATCCAACCCATGATAAGCGGCAGTCTTTTTCAACCTCCAGGAGATTCTAAGTATTAATGACTTACACTGTCAATCCTAAGAGCTGGGAGGGAGCACAAAGAGGGGTGGAAAGACAAGCTGATTGATGGGCTTCTACCATAACCAATCCAGTGAAGGCGGGAATTCAAATACAGCCGCTAACAGAGCTGAAGAAGGATGGAATGGAATGGAATGGTACCCCCAACTCAACCTCAGGCCTGGGGAAAGTCAAAGCTTTTCCTCACAGTCAGAGAGGAAAGAGGAAAAAATCTTTATTCTTGAAAGGCACAGAAGCCACTAAGACATATGACAAACTCTACTGCAAGGACTTGGATGGGATTTAGCTACCAACCCAGACATAGATTTTGTTTTTTAAACTGAATTGTGTTTTTGTTTTAATTCTTTTTGATCAACACTGGCTTTAGTATTTATTGAAATTTATCCCAATGTAAAGCATACATAGTATAAGTTGTATGGACTCTAGTATATTCTAACTCATCCTTTTGAATGTCAGAAGGACATTAGAATTATACACTTGCGAAACCAAGTGAGATCAAGGATATTCTCGTTGCACTGATCAGTTCACCTGCTTGTCAGTTCCATCCACCTTCTCCCCTACTCTGGGTAATCAGTCTGTCCTGTCTCTGTGGACTAGATTTGTCTTTTTGGGGGTATTTTGCAAAGTGGATTTACACAGAGTGCACTCTTTAGTGTCTGGCTTTTTGCACTCGGCATATTGTTCTTGAGATTCATCTGTAGCATTATTAATTGGTGCAGGTACATTGCCACACGGGAGGCATTCCAATGTGTGCATTCCACCTTGCTTATTCTCTCACCTGCTCCTACATACTCATTTTGTTTTCATTTGGAGGAGTAAACTGCCATATGCAAGTCTGTGTGATTTTCTGTCTTTGTTTCTTTAGGGTGAAACAAAAATGGGATATCTGGGTTTTAAGGTATGCATATGATTAACTTTGTAGGAAATTAGCAAACCTTTATACCATTTTTCATTTTAATCAGTAATGCATGACAGCTTTAAATGCTCCTTATTTTTGCCAATATATAGTATTACTAATCCCTCTAAGTCCTGACAGATGGCTATTTCATTGTGATCTTAATATGCATTTCTCTGATGACTAACAGGTATTTTGGCATATGTTTACTTGCTTTTTCTATATATCTTGTTATAAAACAAATTTTGTCTCTTTTTTAGGGGTTAATGTAATTATTATCTGAATTTTGTAAGAATTTTAAGTACACTGGCTATGAGTCCTTTGCCAGTACAGGCTTACAGATTTCCAATTTGTTTTACTATTTACTGGTGAAAGGGTACTGAATTCCCCAGCTGTAACTGTGAATTTGTCTATTTGTCATTCAATTTTTCTAATTAAATGGAAGCTGCAGTAGATACATAAACACTTGAGGGTTACCATTTTCTTGACGACTTGACCTGTTTATGAAATGTTCCTTTAATCCCTGGTTACATTTCTTGTTTTAAAATCTACCTTAGGGATGGGGGTTTAGCTCAGCAGCCTAAGAGCCTACCTGGCAAGCACAAGGTCATGAGTTTGATCCCTGGCACCAAAAAAAAAAAAAAAAAAAAAAAAAAAAAAAATCTACCTGGTATAAGTGTGGCCACTCTTCTTTTTATAATTTTAAAATATATAAACTTATATTTTGACTAATCCCCAGCCTCTTTACTTGCTTCCTACATGTTTGTGCAGGGGTTTTTTTGGGTTTTTTTTTTACCTTTTTCTTGCCTTGTGTTGGATTGGTTCATTCCACTTACCTATTAGTTTTGCTTGCTTTAAAGTTGGAGTATATGCATCCAGAATGTAAAAAATGTTTAAATCTCATTTTATTTTTAATAAATTCTTCCTGTCCTCTGTACTATTCTTATTTTCTTATCATCTGCTTTTCTATGCACATTTAAACTCCACAAACATTTGCTATTATTGTGTTAATTTAAAGACTCTTAAAAGGGAGGAAAACGTCTTTTATACTTACCTTTTGTAGTAATCTTCAATTATTAATGCGAATCCAAGTTTCTCTCATGTCACCTCATTCCACTTTTAAATATTTTCCTTGGTAGAACTCTGTTAGCACAAAAGTTTTTGGTACTTGTTGACTGAAAAGATTTTACTCCACTTTAATTTTTGGATTGTTTTGCTGGGTAAAGTATTCTAGACTTAACATTTTTTTTTTTTTCCTGACAAGAATTTAAATGGATTTGCTCCATCATCTTCTGGTTTGCATAGTTACTAATAAGACTTTAGTAGTGTGTTTTTGGTTTTCTCTTCTTTGGGTATCTGCTGCGCCCCTTTGATCCGTGGTAACTCTTCTTGGTATTTGATGTGCTCTAGGTTCTTGTTTTCACAATGCTTTGTCCTGGGTTTCCATTCATTTGATTGTGATGTTCCTTTCTGTAGCATTCCATTATATGTTCATAGTTTCTATGAAATTTGGAAAACTATGGTCATTATTTCTTCAAGAATTTTCTACTTTTCCCCTTCTTTCCTTGAACAAATTACATTAGAACACTTTCTATTTTTCCCAGGGTCACTAAAACTACTTCTCTTTTTTGTCATTCAGCTGTATTTTTTAAAAATTCTATTCTTTCATGTTTAATTTTTGTAATATTCTGAAATTTCAAGTTGTAATTAAATTTATACTAGAATTTTAAAATTCAGATATTTGATTTATTTTTCAACTATCTAGTCACATTGTTTCTTTTATGTCACTTTCTCTGATGTTTACTTTTAAGCTTTTTTTAAAAACATATATAAACACTATTTTGATAACATTCTGCATTAGTTCTATTATCTCTGGCATTGATGGCTCTGTTTTTAATGAAGTTTGTCTTTCCAGGTTAAGAATGAATTTACTTGCGTCTCCTCATGTCTGGTAGTACTCAGTACTGTGAATGTCACATTGTCCAGTGCCTAGGTTTTGTTGTTTTCCTTTAAAGACAAATGGGCTTCTTCTGCCAGACAGACAAACTACATATGCTTCAGTGTGATCCTTCTGTGCTGTGCTTTCAAGCTTTTCTTAGGTGAGTCTAAAGCGCTAGCAACTTTCATCCCACAAGTGTACAGTTCCTGGAACATTCTAGGGGCTCACAGAGGACTTCACTGTGAAAGTCTTGGTACTCCATTTATTTCCCTTTTTTCGAGCATCAAATTCCACCATTTCCTGTGTTCAAGGCCTAGAGCCAGTCGATATATTTTCTCAATTTTTTAGCTATTCACGGTGTTCTTTACACTCCATTATGGCCATGGTGTGTATCCTAAATTATGAAAATGAACTGAGGCTCAGTGTGTTCACAAAAAAGCTTAAATTTTTAAATTTCTGAATCTTGTACAAGGCACTGAATTTTGTGCTGATGCAATGCCAAACAGCAAATAAACCAAACTCTCTCTTGCAAAGCTGTAGTGAAATTTCACTGTTAAGTGAAAAAAAGAGACATGTAAATTAATCTTTGTGTGACATCCAAATGATGTTAGGAAGAACTTTTTGTTTTATTCTCAGCTTATATTTCAATACTTGCAATATTGCATAGTGTACTCCTCCCAGAGGAATCTTGTCTCATGATTAAGCTCTGTTACAGTGTTTTCTCAAATTAACCTGAATTATTTCTTCTTGTGCTTTCCAATGTCTAACTCTTATACCAGGTTCTGAGGTCAACCAGAATTTATTTATTTTTGATAATTTATATCCTGCTTGCTTCAAAATCAGATTTGAAGCAGCCTACGTAAAAGACACAAGATAGCTAGTTGACGTATTAGTACAACCCTCAAGTCTGCAGGCATACTGTAGTTCAAATTAAGCATTCCAGGTCCCACAATTACAACGTGTAGTACATGATTTAGTGTGTTTTAGACACTTCAGTATATCCTATGGAGATTACTGATATCTTCATCTGTTTAAGTCCCATGCTTATTACTTGTCAACAAAAGTTAATATCACTAGCCTTAGCAAACAAATAGCATGTCTTTCTATATGCTCAAATCAAATGCATCCCTGACCAAGATGAATGTGGGGCCTTTTTCAGTCAGCAGCACAGAATTATGGTGCTATCCCCAGGTTCCTAAGACATTAAGGTCTTCAAGCATTGAAAGGGTGATGGGATCTTGGCAATTATTCACATTGAACAAACTCAGTGAAGACCTAGCATAGTTCAGATCGCAGATGACAATTGTACTTGAAGGGTGACATATTAGAGAAATAGCAGTGAACGCTCATGAGCGCTTTACCCTGTACCTCAAAAAGTCCTGTGAAGTAGGTGATGGAAGCTGACAGAGTCTGAAGACAACATGGTTACACTCAAGCTGTGTGACGTGTGCATACGTAGAGGAGGGAAGTCTTGTTGCTGACTTTCCATTCTGTGTTTTCCCTCCAGGTTGCATTTCTAGCAAAGCCTGAGTTCCACTGTCCTTTTTCAATATTTTTGTCTCCCTTTTCTGAAAACCCCAAGAAAGACTTAGGTGCAGACTCCTATAATTTTTGTTTTGCTTATCTTTTATGCTTTTAGGAAAAAAAAAACTCCTCTCTAAGCTAAATTCCTTTTATTCACTTGAGAATTATTTTCAACCTTTTTCTGCTGACCCATTTTTTGATAGTGCAGAATTACTTCATTGAGAAGAAATGTTAAAGGATAGAACAAAATGTGAGCCTACAAATCAACCATAAGTAAACTACTGTGGCTCAGTAATAGAACACTGGCTTACCATGCATGAGGCCTTGGGTTCAATATTCAACTAAAATAGATAGATAGATAGATAGATAGATAGATAGATAGATAGATAAGAGATTTAACAAGCATATAAATAGATGCTTAAAATATCTAACTGCAAAGGAAATGTAAATGAAAACCACAAGGAAATACTGCCTCATGTTCATCAGAATGATCTCTATCAAGAAAAGAAACCAAAAAGAAAGAAATGTTTCACTGAAACCCCTGTGGAGATTTCAGTCTCCCACCCAGCAATATGGCACATGGATGAAGAAAGATAGAGAGCAATCTGCAGTATCCAAAGAATACCAATTGCTCTCAGTGGAAGAAAGAACAAAGAGATAGAGTGACCGTGACTTTTATTGCTTTCCTTTACTGACAAGAAAGTAGGATAAAGATCATGACTAGGGTCTCAGGAGAATAACTTTTGCAGACATGGCTTGTAAAGGGAGGGATAAAGCACTCTTGGACAAGGCATAGAGGCTCCCTAATTAGTGGCTAGACAAACAACTTGATGTTTGGAGAGTCAGCACCTTTACTCTCTGAAGATCTCAGCTCAGATGTTACTGCCTGGCTTAGCCCTGGAATTTCACAGGATCTAGTTAAGCCTCCATTTCAGCCATTAGTGGGGGAGGAGAGGGAAATTCTCACCCACTTTGCTTCATGTTGGTACCTCTGTTGGACTCATTCACATACTTTTTAGCCAATTTAAGGGAACATTTACCTGGATATAGCCAGTTCTGCTCATATCAGCAAATAGGGCTACAATAAAGGCCAGTCAGGAAAGGAGGCAAGGCTTCATTTCTCAGGAGAGTGTGGCTTCTCAGGGGATCCACCACAGTGCTCCTGAGGATTTGGAGAAACTGGAATTTTAATTCTCACCCTTATACACTACTAGTGAGAATGTGAATTGGTGTTGCTTCAATGGAAAACTGTGTAAGCTTCTTAAAAAACTATTTAAAGCAAAATTACTATGTGGCCAAGCAGCCTTTTGGTTATACACCAAAAGAATTAAAAATAGGACCTCGAAAAAAAAAAAAAAAAAAACATTTACACAACTATTGAATGAACTGTGTTCCCTCAAAATTTCTATTTTGAAGCTCTAAGACTCCAAGTGATAATATTTGTAGTTAGGGTCTCTGGGATATAAGTGGACCTCGAAAAAAAAAAAAAAACATTTACACAACTATTGAACGAACTGTGTTCCCTCAAAATTTCTATTTTGAAGCTCTAAGACTCCAAGTGATAATATTTGTAGTTAGGGTCTCTGGGATATAAGTGGACCTCGAAAAAAAAAAAAACATTTACACAACTATTGAATGAACTGTGTTCCCTCAAAATTTCTATTTTGAAGCTCTAAGACTCCAAGTGATAATATTTGTAGTTAGGGTCTCTGGGATATAAGTGAGTTCACATGAAGTTATAAAGATTGGGCCACCAGTGATAATATTTGGAGTTAGGGTCTCTGGGATATAAGTGAGTTCACATGAGGTTATAAAGATTGGGCCACCATGATGAAATCAGTGTTCCCATAAGAAAACATGTCAGTGATTTTACTTTCTTTCTGTTGTATGAGAAAAAGCAGCTATCTCTGAGTAAGGACAAGATCCTTCTCCAAAACCAGACTGCACTAGTTCCCTCACCTTGAATTTCCAGCATCCAAAGGTGTGGAAAAATAAATTTCCATTGTTCAGCCTCTCAGTCTTTAGCAGTTTGTTATGGCAAGTCAACTAACTATGGCCGGGCAACTTATTAACACCCATGTTTACTGGAGCAAAATTACACAGAGCTTAATGGGGGATGAAAGCAAACTAAATGTACAGGAATGGACAAAGACTACTCAAAGTATGCATGCAAAGGAATTTAATTCAGTCACATGGGTAAAATCTCAGGAAATTATGATTGAGTGAAGTAAGTCAATCTTAAAGACAGATACTGGATAAGTAACACTTCCATGAGTTCTCTAAGTGGCCAGACTCTTAGAAAGTAGAACGGTCACTGTCAGGGTTGGGGAAAGATGAAAAGCGAAGCTACTATTCAATGACTATACCATTTTGGTTTTGTAGGATAAAAAGGATTGCAAGATCTGGTGCCCAATGACATGCATGTATTTAACAATATTAGCTGTAGCACTAAAAAGGACCAAGATGGTAAATTCTATGTTTTCTTACCACAGTCAAGCAATACAATGAGTGTATGCAATAAAGATAATCAAAGGAATAAGCAAAAACGGATGCATCATCTAGAACTCAAGAGAATATTTTCTTTTTGTTGACTCCAGTGCTAGATCTATCACTGGCTACCTTGGGTCCCTATTTCAGTGACAGTGGAAATTAAAACTAAAGTATGAGTTTCAAAGAGAAAGCTGTAAATAAAAGTCAGAGAAAATAAAAGGGAGCATGGATCTGACAAAGATCAAGCTGCTTCCCCAGCACCAAAAGTAAGAACAGACAGGGTAATGGCCTAGCCGAAATTCACAGCTGCTGTTGGCAGTGGACGAGACCACCTGACTCATGAAAGGTGGACAAGACCACCTGACTCACCAAAGAAATAGGTCAGTTTTTCCAGATTAGCAGGGAGGGCTAGAGTCTGGTGGACCATTATCTCAGTTCTATGTTTACAAGATGTCTTCAAAAGTTCTTTTACTGGAGGGAGCAATTTGGTCTTAATGAGATGATTGTTTCTGCTTGGGGTGTCATAATTCTATGAGGTTTGGCTGAAATCCAAGATGATCATCAGTTTAGGGGAGGACTGGAGACTAAAGAGCATCCTTGAATGTCCTTTTATCTCCCTTGTCTTCTTGTGTGTCCTCAGTCTTGAAGGAGGGCAAAGCCTTAGTGCAATGGTGCACACTTATAATCTCAGCCCTGGGGAGGCTGAGGTAGGAAAATTGCCATGAGTTTGAGGCCAGCCTCAGCTACATAGTGTGTTCAAGGCCAGTCTGAACTACGCACCAAAATCCTGTCTGAAGCAAACAAATGAACAAACAAACAAGCAAAACAAGTTTGAAGGAGGATGAAATTATGTGAATTCAGGGCTAGCTTTGTTTAGCTAACTTGGACACAGTTACGCTCTTAATGATTAGCGTGTCTGTATGGAGAGCTGAGCAGAGCTCACCCAGAGTTTTAAGGTAGTAAAGGGGAGGTCAACAAAATAAGCATCGAGCTTTTTCTGCTTTTAGTTTTACTTTTGGGCATACATTTTTGTTGTTAGTATATTGGTTTGTTTGTCTTATTGTTGTTGTTGTTGCTTAAACTCATGCTGCTCTGGATTCTTTCTGGGCTTAAAACAACTTTTAAGTCCTGGAAACTTCAGAAGAAAATGCAAACTGTGCATTTAATAAGAAAGAGGTTAGGGATCCAGGGACTTGTTTGTTCGTCTGAACCTAGCACCCTAGCACATCTCTGTGCCAGATCTTCCTATCAGTGACTGAAGAGTAATCTTTGCTCAAACCTCTGTTGAATGAGATGAAGAGAGGGAGAAAAGAAACTAGGATCATGACAGAGGCACCAGAAATAATGCTGTCATTTAGCTAGGTCTGCAGAACCAACATCAACACTTTTATGCCACTGCTGTGACCAGAGATTTAGACGTTTTTACACTGGTTCAAAATCAACACCTTGACTCAGCTTGGAAGCTGACAGAGAGCTAGTATATATTAAAAAGTTAATGTCCTTGGCTGGAAGTCAGCCTACTGTCACCAGGAGAATCTCTTCAGGAGACTCGGAGAGATTTCTTCTGTGTCATCCACAGGGTAAACTCTATCTAGCATGGCTAAGGTTTGTGTCACAAGCCTAAAAGCCACTGAGTGTGACCCTGTAATCCTGTAACTATAGTTGAGGAGATACATGGCTCTATCTATAGTTAGAAGATTCTGTTCGTATGCCATAGAATCTATTGCTTCCTCACCCAGTTAGTTTCAGATTTTATTTAGGAAATTATTGACTCATCCATGTGGTTTTGGTGACACTGACCCATCCTAATACTGGTCTCCACAAACAACCTGAGCCTTGTCAATCTGGTAATTTCTTTCTATAGGCCACAGGGATGAATTTGGGGGTTATACATAAGCCACACTAAAATTATTAGAATTACATTATCTGCTATTACTGAGAAAGATGCACCCCTCAGTTAGTAACTAAGCTGAAGAATAAGAGGCTTTAGAAGCTAACCTAGAGGCTCCAAGCAGAATAGAACTAAGAGACAGTTTTCAGATGACAGTTTTTGAAATCTTGGATGTAGATGTGCTAATAAATCCTTTTTGTGCCTAAGTGATTTGCATTTGATTTCAATAACTTACAAAGAAGGGAGGATCTAAGCATGTTACAATACAGAGTTCAATGACACACTAGACCATTTCCATTATTATTTGTCTGTATTTCAGACACGGTGTATGGGCACACCGTGATAAGTTCTTTAAAGGGGTTCTATTTATTTATTGTCCAGTCTCATAGAAATGACTGTCTACTGAGACAGTTTTTCTCTTGTAGTAAAACCAAATTCCACCCAATACTCACACACACACACACATACACACACACACACACACACACACACACACACACACACACACTCAATGGCTTTTGAAAACTCTGTAGTTCAATATATAGGCAAGATCTTCCATGTCAGGGTCACAGGGCGTCATGACATGAATATACTCGCCAGTATTCTTCTGAATGCTTCCATCCTATGCTTTGAAGGTTTAAGATCATCCATTTTGTTTTCTTGCATCTCTAGAATGAGCAGGAAATGATAGGTTGATAATTTTAGGCCCAAAAGAAAGAAGGGCACCTGCAGGTAGACTGCTTAGGCCACATCTGTGTTTGCCTATTGGCACCAGTAAGTTTCTCTCAGATATTGCCTGCAAGATAAGAATAATGCAGTGATTTAAACAGTATCACTAGGAACAGACTGGGAGTGTGGCACATATTCTAGGGGTGACTGAGGTTTAACTGCAGGCTTTGGGGTCTGAATTCCCACTTATTTGCTATGTGGCCTTTAGTAAAATATGTCACCTCCTTGTGGCTGAGATTTTTCATGGGTCCAATAGGATCATAATAGAACTGACCTCACCAGGTAATTCTGAGGACCGAGTAATGCAAGACATTCAAAATGGTTAAAATGCTGCAGAGCGAATTCCATTTTCACACAGTGAAGAATTTTAAGAGTGAAAAGACTTCTCACAGGGATGAGTATTTCACTGACTAATAGATAAAAGAAACAAACCAAAACATGTTAATTTCCACCAAAATATTCTTCTCTTTCAAACTGGAGAAAAGTAAGGCAGTTTGGAGAATGAGTGAGCAAAGAAAGTATCCTTGGAATTTCTATCGTGGATACAAAGATCTCCGATGCCCATGCCAAGATCGGGTAATACCTTTTCATGTCATCCTGACATGTCACATTTATTTTTCTCTGCTGATAAGAGAAAGGCAAAGTCATTATTGCTGGAAACCACACCATTTTCTCATTGCTCTGGCAACAAAATGTTAGATAAAGGTGGAGACTCTTTTCTTTCAGTTTTAGTGCAGTGAGTAGGGGGCACATAGAAAATGGGCACATGTAGGAAGGTCAGCCCCTGATCTGTGCCAGCTCCATGAAAGCAAACAGAGCACAGGCCACCCCAGGTCCTTTGTGTGCCCAGCCTTGGGCACCGATGTGTCTTCATTGAGGTGGGTGTCTACTCATCCACCCCTCAAAGCACCAAGGAACAAGCATTTCCCTCTGCCAGGTTGACCCCAGTGGCATTTCTGCCTCTTTTCTTTTGCCCTCAAATTTGTCTTTTCGTCTCTGCTGCATGTTTTACAGAATCAGTGATGCATTTCCACATCTCTATTCTCTCCTTTTACTGTTTGAACAGAGAAAACATGTTTCTTAAATGGAAACAGAAGTTAAAGTTTTGTAGGAGAATTATAGAGTGGTGCAGTGGTGTCCTAAAATAAGCTAAAATGGACCACTTACATTTTGAAAGGTTAAAAAAGTGTCTGTTAGTATGCAAGAAAACATCTGCTAGGCTAGTTGAGAAACATTAACTGGAAGGGAAAAGTTAGACACGTAGGAATCACTTACTTCACACTCTAACATTGTTCACTACTGGACATTTGGCTTGGGATATTAACTGAGCTTTCTTGGTCCTCAAACTCCTGATTTATAAAATGAGGATTAATAAAGATCACGGTTTTTGTGACCAAATGTCTACTTGCTAGCCAAAGAGCAATTTTCCTTTACTTTTCCCCATCTCTAGTCATTTTCTTATTAGTAAAACACAAAAAAATTACCTGAGAATAAATTTAACTCTATTCACATTCCACATTTCTACGAGTTATTTTTAATATGCACACACTATTTCACTTTCTCTGCTTTAAATAAAGTTCAATGGGTTTTTAAAAAATGGGTAGTTTTATAGTTCCACAATTATAGTACCATGGAGTAGCTTCATCCAGAAGCTTTTGCAACTAGTTTTTGATGAAAAGGAAATAAGTTATTGTAACCATTTTGTGTAGGTTTCAACTCGTAATTAAAATATCAGAGAATATAATTATTGGATATATTGTAAGACGATGCCAAGCTTTACAGGAAACAATAAGACAGCTTTTCAAATGGCTGCATGATCTGGAGGACCCTCTAGGTATTCAAGGATTCTACAGGAGTGTAACCTCTGATTGGTTTTTGCTGCATCACAGACTCTAATGTATTCCCCAATGGTTCATGGCTCTGGTAGGTAAGTCCTTGAGCAATCTTCTTCTGTTGAGTTTGATCAGTTTCCGTGGATTGTTTCTCATCCACGGAAGATAACAAAGTGATACCACATCATTTCCATAATGGTTTCATGAAGTTTAACTCTCTGTTTTGCCAATACATTTGTTCTAGAAGCTTCCTTGCAGACTTGATGAAATATGTGACCATATGGTTGAAACTCACATGACTAAGAACTACTGTCTGCCTGCATGAGCTGAAAATGGCCAACAGGACCTGAGGATAGCTTCCAGCTGACAGCCAGCAAGAAACCCTAGTCTTTTGATCTACAACTACAGAAAAATAATTTTGTCAATCATATGAGCTTGGAGATAGATTTTTCTCTATTTCATGACCTAGCCCTTGCCAACACTCCACTGTAGACTGGTGAGGCACTAAGTAGAGGACCCAATTAAATGTTTGCCAATTCCTGACCCACAGAAATTGGCAGCACAATTTTTGTTAGCAGCTGTCCTTACATCTTATTGGTTCACTAATTAATTAATGAGTTGAATAAAGTATTGACACTTGTTAATTTGATGTTGTATTAGTTAGGCCTTATCAATAAAACAGAGCCAAAAGGACATATAGCTTAATTTAAAAGTTGGCTCACACTGTTATAGAAGCTGCAGAGTCCAAGATCTGTGGTGTGGGGCAGTAGGTGGAAATGTAAGGCAACCAAGGTTCAATTTCTGTTTGAAGGCATCTACTGGAAAATTCCCTATTGCTGCAGTAGATACTGGCCTTTTTATTATATTCAGGAATTTCACTTCTTGGATGAGGCCTGTCCACATGCCAGAGAAACATCTATTAACTTCAAGTTTACTGATCCAGGTGTAAGTCTCACCAAAAATGTTCCCCAAGTTTAAACAAAATTAACCATGAGAGATGTTCCTAGGATATTTATACATAACTTGTATCTTTAAAAGGGGGATAAAACATACTGGTAGCTATGAAATACTGTAAGTTCAAAAGACCCTGCTGAAGTATAAGGGAGGGAAAGCCCTGAGAACCTCCAAATAAGAGGCATTACAAGACCCAGAGGTCCAGCATGGAAAAAAAGTGCAATTTTCCAGGACACAAGTGGAAGGTGAGGAACTGGCAAATGGACAGCACTAGAGGGCAAGACAGGAGTTGAGATCAGAGCAGAAAGTCAGCAGGGATATTCAGGCACACAGACCTGACAGGAGGCTGGGTTTTACCTGAGTGAAATGGCAAGTCCAGGGTCAGAGCAGAGACACAACATGCATTAACTCTGCAATATGCTTTTATTGATGTGGTTTCAGTTAAAATATGGCTAAAAGTGAAAAAAAAAATTAGGCCTGATTTCAGGTATCTCTGACTTGCCATTTGAACTCAAGCTCAAAGCACTTAAGAGAACTGTTCAATGTCACAAAACTCACAAGCGTAAGAACCTGATCTGACTAGCACACGGCAGTGGGAAGGGTCATCTAGCCAACGTGCTTCAGAAGAATCATAATCAACAAAAGAGAAATTGGGGCCTCCTGGAAGAAGCAAAAGGGATGAGAAGAGGAAACAACAACAAAAGGTTCCCAGGTCCCAACCCTGAGAACATTGACCCAGGACAGGTAAATACAAAGGAGAATGAGAACAGCAAACTTGCAATATCAGACATGGTGCCAGTGGACATAAAGAGATATATTCGGGCCCTCATAGATGAGTTCAAAAGTGAAGTATTTAGCCAAGTAAAGCAAGATATAAGAAGATTAATGAAAGAGAGACTAAGCACCTCTCATGCAGACACAGATGGAAGAAGGGAGGAACTCAAATAAAGGAGAGAAATATTTGATGAAGAATATAAAAAATATAGAAAACATGAAGCAGATTCAAAGAGATTACCAGGAAATTAAAAACTCTATGGAAAGATCGCAAATCAGCTTGAAAGAAACTAAGGGTAGTTTATCCAAACTGGAGGATAGTTTTGCAATGTGGGATTATGAAAGAGAAATCTTTTTAAAAATAACAAGGAAACAAGCAGTAATAATACCAAGGCTAGAAGGTGACAAGATCTATAACTTGAGAATAAAGAATGTGAATGAAGAAGCAGGGGTGCAAACAAAGGAACTACAAAGGTTATTCATAGAAATAATTAAGGAAAACTTCCCAAACATAGGAAAAGGAAATGATATTCTGATATATGAGGCATACAGAACTCCAGCCATCTACAACAAAATCAGAGCTACACCCAGGCATATAATAATCAAGATCCCAGAAATTCATTATAAGAAGAGAATATTAAAAGCTGTTAGAGACAAGAAATAGATAACCTATAAAGGAAGGTCCAACAGAATAGCAGCAGACTTCTTGACACAAACCATCAAGTCAAGAAGAGCTTCGAGTGAAATATTTCAAGCCCTGAAAGAAAATAACCTCCATCCCAGATTTTGATATACCCTGCTAAACTGTCTCTAGAAATTAATGGAGAAGCAAGATGCTTCCAAGACAAAGAGGAACTTGGAAAATTCACAATCACCAATCCAACTCTACAGAGAATATTGTAGGGCATTCTAGAGAGAAAGAAAAGTACTAGGATTCCAGGAACAGTGGCAGAGAGCCTCAGTGAATGGAGCAGAAAACAGAATGAAGATAAGTAGACAACTGATGGCAAAAAGAGCATAACAGAAATAAGGCAGAGAAGATTTTATTCAAAACTCGTACGATTGATAGTATCAAGTCTGAGAGTATAGGCAACTATACTGAAAATGACAAGACTCTACGATACACATTCTGGTTTGATAATTGCTGGTTTTTGAAGTTCTATACTATATATAAAGTTGTGTTTTTATTAATACTGTTATGTACTGATATTTCATTTATACTATGTCTGATGATATAGCCAATTCTATTGGCGATAACAAGAGACAACACAGGAACCATGGTAGAACTCTTTGTACAATGGTTTTATATGTTTTTTTTTCATGTGTTTATAGGAATATGTTTTGTTTTGCCTTGCTTTGTTTAGTTTCTCTCTCTAATATATAAAGCATAGAAATACATGTTAAGACTCATGCACATGTAAAATCTATAAACAGTTTGTGAGAACTGATCTTATGACAATTGATGAAATAAACAGATACTTTGAAGAAAAAGAGACACTAAAATACCCAGAAATGACATAATGTGAAAGCCAGAAACAGTATTATTCTTTGTTAAGAGTGATATTAGCCTGCTTAGGTTTATTCAATCTCAACATAATTGAAGATATGGATAACTGCATGTATGTTTAAGTGTATAGGATTGATAACCATATTTCTAAGTTTTTGTTGGATAGTTGAACAGAACTGGTTGCAGTCTCACTGTTTGAATCCTCATTTTATATGCTCCACTTTAGTATCTTGAGTAACTATTTGTAAGAAGACAATCCGTAATCATCAACTAGTGATTTCTTACTGTTTATATTTTCTTTGAAATTATGTATTATTTCTACCCATTTTATGTATTTTTTTTTGTCTTTTTCGTTTTTATCGGTACCAGGGATCGAACTCACGACTGCCTGCTTACAAGGCAGGCGCTTATGCCGCTGAGCTAAATCCCCAGACCCCCCCCCCCCCATTTTATGTTTTGTTTAGTCTTTCTTTAAATTCAGTTTTTAAAAAAAGACACTACATTACCCAGTGCTGATCACAGTGTGTCATAATGTGGAACCCAGCAATACTATTATTCTTTGTTCAGAATGATTTTAACCTGCTTTAGTTTGTTTAATCTAAACAAAAGTGAATATATGCATAACTGCACGTGTGTTTAAGTGTATAGGATTGACAACCATGTTACTAAGTTTTTGTTAGACAGTTGAACAGAACTGTTTTCAGTCTTGCTGTTTGAATTCCCACTTTACATATTCCATTTTTATATCTTGAACAACTATTTGTAAAATGACAATAACATCAACTAGTGATTTCTTACTGTTTATTTTTTTCTCGAGGAACGTATGTATTGTTTCTACCTATTTTCTGTTTTGTTTAGTCTTTCTTTAAATAAAATTTCAAAAAAAGAGCCTGATTTGTTTCTATTTTGCTCACATAATATTAGCATCCAGGCTACTGTGCCCCTTCTTATGACCTGCACAGCATTTCTATTTGGGCGTTTACTGTTTGGGGATTTACAACGTGATAAATAGGACCATAACATTGAATTTGCAGGAAAAAAAAGAGTCCAATTCATGTGAACAGATAAAAAGTATGTGACTTTATTTTTCTTTATTGTGAGGTAAGGAGTAGTGTTTGCATATAACGATGAGAGCCAGTTCTCCCTCCTACTAATACGATTTTGCTCAAAAATAGCAGCTTGTGGACTTTCCCAAATTTCAGTCAACACGGTGATATAAAAAAAACATGTTTCCTTTTCTTTTTCTTTTCTTCTAGTCAGGAGGGTGAGAAACATTTTCCTGGATGATGCTATTGCAATAATCAACACTTGCTCACTGAGAGAAAGGATAATTCAAAATATTAAATAAGATATTCAATTTGAGATTAGTGAGGTGGTTATTTGGCTAAAAGGGATTTGACAAAGAAGAAGCACTAATATGCCTAAAGGTAAAGGAAATATTCTACTGGATTTAATTAGCAGTGGGACTCTTCTGGCACCTCTCCATTAAGAAACTTCAAACCTTCAAATGATAATTAAAATTTCTGCAGGTTAATAATCACAATAAAGTTTCAATTTTTAAAAATAAGGATTCTAAGCTCAAGTGCAAAATACTGATGTGTGTCTCCCAAGCGTATTTCCTCAGAGATCATAGTTAATATACAGATAGTAGTCATGCATTTTATTAACAGTTGTGGTCTTGATCAATTAGCTTTAAAATCACACAGCTTTCAAGTCTGGTAATTTTAGACTTAGAAGAACATACATCGTGAATAAATGCTGGCATCGGATTTCTTCAAGACTTCTTAATGAGCACATTATCCTCTGCCCCAAATAAAGACACACTGGAAGAGAGCCCTCTTCTCTGCATTGTCCATTGGGATCCTCTGTGGGCAGTGGTGGTATAGGCCTAAGGACAGCGCTGGGCAAACCCAGAGTCCATGTGATAGCCCAGTATTCTGGCAGGTGGAGGTCCTGGTGAGGGAATTATTTTACCAGAAAGTTCCATGTGATGCATTCTAAGTGTGGAAAGATATGATCATGTTTTACTCTGTCCTTTTAATCCCTGTTTGTATCCCTGGCATAGAAGAAGGCTTTAAATATGACATCAGAATCCTGCTATGAGTTATGGTAGATATTAGAAAGGTAAAGCTTTGCTTGTTTTTGAGATATTTCATCCATGAAGATTGTGGGAGTTTAATGCAAAATATTCTTACTGGAAAAATGCTGCTGTTGGGAGGTGAACCATCCCTCAGGGAAGAGTGATGGAAAGAAAAAAGGAGAAAGAGGAGCTTCTAAATGTGCAATATGGACTCTTGTACTACAGATGAGCAGGGGGATCAGAGGGTGCACAAAGCTTTCCTTTGTCCTCTAGAAGTTATAGGGAACATTTTTTTTTCTTTTGTGAGAATGTCATTCCTTCCTACATATCCAGGGCACAGATGTAAGTTAATGTGTTTACTTTTTTTTAAATTTTTGTGTGGCAGTTACTAAACCACTAATAGCGTACCACTGGCCACTATGGAAGTATTTACATCAAAGAATCCAGTCACTGCTTGTATCAGTCAGGGTTTACTAGAGGAACAGGTGTAACATGAGACATACAAATGTATAAGAAATTACAAGATTGGTCAACTAGGGTGTTTGCATGCTGGAGGCTGAAGCATGCAGCTCTAGGTCTGGAGTCTACTGCAGTGTCCTGTGCAAGACTGTATCAGGAGGCAGGTGGATCTGTGATAGAACCCTGAAGAATCTATGATGGAAGGCTGGACAGTCCCAGGCAGAAGTTGAACAATCTGTGCCAGAATCTAGGAGACCATGTTCAAGCTGAAGGCGAAAGCTGGGGCTCCTCTATAGAACCAGCAATTTTTCCTTCCTCATTTCCTTTTTTTATTGTATGTAGACTGCTGCCCTAGGGTGGGTGTAGCACTCACACCATCTTCCTGCCCTCTTCTTGCCCAGATTGAGGATGTTACAAAGTAAGGACACTGACCCTCTGCTGAATCACTTAAACTTCTGATCTTCTCAAGTTGACACAATGTATCAACCATTATACTGCTGCAAGGTTCCATGCTCCTAACCCAGCATGCAGAAGCCTTTTTCACCACAGCACTGAGGTTTCTGGTTCACTGCTCAGCTCTGCCCTAGCTTCCCCTTCAGTGCCGGCAAACTTTCCCAAATACAGCTGTGCTCGAACATGCACATTTTCCCTGATCTTTCTCAACCCTGACTCTGTAAAATGATGCTTCCTTCTCTAATGCTATTACTTTTAGGCTCTCTTAAAATCCTAAGCAATCTCCTTGATCAATTTCAAGTGTTGTGTTTCTGTCCTCCATGCCTTAAACACAGCCATCTCTCAACATGGCACAAAGCATTCACTCTTTCTCATTTGGCAAATGTGTTCACTGCTGGTTTTGTATAACTGCTGGTTGATATTATCACAGGGTTCCTTTTTTCATGGCTCAATGGCAGGTTAATATTTCAACAGCTTGGTAGGTGCATATGATAATCCCGCTAACATCACAAGCTTAATCTTTCTTAAAGCAAACATATTATCCCCTCCTCTCTCACAAGCATGGCCTCCAATTTTCTTTTCTTTCTTTATTTTCCAATAATATCACCATCTAAGCTGCCCCACCAACAGAGCTGATGATCATAGAAAATTTACAAGCAAGAAACTTTTGAATAAAGGTTTTTATTTTTATAAGTGAATTTAAAAATATTTACTGGTACTTGTTTGTAATATTTCAATTCACTATATTTCTTTGTAAAGTCAACCTCTATAATAGGTTTAATATATTCTATCTCTGGCATCCCTCTTCTCACCATGCTACCTCAGCTAAGGTCTACTTGTTGGACCCCCTTGACCAGGGCCCCAGACTTCTTATTTGTCTTCTTCTCCTTGTAATTGCTGCAATGCGCTATACACACAAAGTAAAACTTCCCTAGAACACTGCAAGGCTATGCCGTCTGTGTTGACTTTAATTCAGATTTTTCATTTTGTTGCTATCTCTCTAAGAGATGGAACCCAAATACTGCCCGCCCCCCTCAAATGTAGGCAGGACTTAACACTTCTCTCATAATGAATAGGATTATAGCAGAAGTGACAGAATGGGCTTCAGAATTAGTCATTAAACCAATGAGCTTAGTTCTCGTTCATTTTTGTGGAAACTGATCACTACCTTGTGAGGACATTTTGGCAGCCTCTAGAGGGTCTCATGCAGTGAGGCAATAAGGGTTCCTGTGGCAGCCACGAGGTTATTCAATCCTGGCACATTCTTATACAACTGCCAACATCCACTGCAGCCTTGTGAGGAATCTGACATCAGAAATACCTGGCTAACTCACTCTTAGATTCTCCCTTCCTGAAAACTGTATGAAATAAACATTTGTTGTTAAAAGCTGCAAATGTCTGGGGTAATGTCTTATGCAGCAATAGAGAACTAATGCACCAGCTGCCTCCTGCCCTGCTCAGTAAATTTTAAAGTGGCGTTCTGAGCATTTCACCTCAGTGGTAAAATTTTCTAAAGGACTTGCAGTAGAACTTGCTACTCAATAAAGATCTATTGCTTTACTCAGGTATTCAAGGTCCTCTATGACCTATCACCAATCCATATCTCCAGCTTTATGTCCCAAAATATTCTCATTTGCAACTGATGCTTCAGTCAACCTGGAAGATTTTTTTTATTCCCAGGATATTAGCCTCTGAATTTCCTATCCTATTTTTGTTATTCCTAAGGAAAAATGTAGCAAACTTTTCAGGGACTATTTTTGTTATTTCTAAGGAAAAATGTAGCAAACTTTACAGAGACTTTTACCATCAATATCACATGAAATCTTCTTAAGGAGATACAGACATAAATGCATATATACATAAAAAAATCTCCTCAGAATATAGGTGATGATAAGAATATGTTTCAGGTCATCTGGTATTTCTACAAAGGAGGACACTAGAATTATCTTGTTTCAATTGACTGGAGTGTAACTACCTTTTCTTTTGTTGACTTTGGGCTTTGTTTTTCTTTCAGTGTGGCTGCTTTTAAGAGCACTCTTTTGGAATGTCCCTTGCCCTGGCTCCTGTTTGGCTATGATGCTTTGTCTTAAGATTCTCAACCTTCCTAATGTAAGAAACCTGCTCTATTTTGTGCATAACTTGCCAAGAAAGATTTCAAATGCTTTTCTTCCTACCTTTGTTTATTTTTTGGTATGGTTTACAGTTTTTCAGTCATTATACACTGTCTCTTCTCCATGCTTAAGTTTTTTTCTTATGCTTTTCTCTGAGAAAAGTACGTATATTTAATCCAGATTTTGTTGCTGTAACAAAATACTCAACACAGAGAGAATAGAGGTCTTGTGCTCACAGTTCTGGAAGCTAAAAGTCAAGACCAGGGCATCTACTCTTGATGGAGGACCTCTTGATGGACCATAATACAACAAAGTCACTAATCCCATCATGATCAACCCAGCCTCGATAACCTCATTGAATGAACCCTCATTACCTCCCAAAAATTCAATCTTCAAATACCTTCACTGTGTGGACTTTGGGATTAAGTTTCCAACCCATGTACTTTTGGGGGACAATTTCAAACTACAGCAGTGTGCTTGTGTAAAGAATGTGTATTTGCAATTTTAGTCAAGAAACTAAAATTAGCTCTGTCTTCATGATTCAGTGGCTGCTGCTGCAAAGGCAGAATTCTGAGTTTTATCAAGTATTTTAGGATTAACAATGGGACATCTTGGGTTCTGCTGCAAGTGTCTACTTTCATTATGTGAACTTATTCATATAATGAACTAAGCCAGTTCTTGCTCAGCTCTCCCATGGAAACAGAGTAAATCAGGCAGGAACCAACCTAAGGGGTCCTCTATGCCTTCAGTGTCTGCGTTTTGTGATGGTTAGTTTTGTCTAGCTTGTGAGACCTTTTTGATTTATTCCCAGGATCTTAGTAGTGATCTGCGTAGAGACAGAGGTTGGTATCACAGAAAAAAGAACCAGGACTAATAGTGTGACACAGGAAAGAGTATTTAATCTGAGTGCCTGAGTTCCTGCTTAGTTACCAATTTGCTCTGAGGTGACTGGCTGAGTTTGACATGGACCACAATGTATGGTGCTCAGTCAGTGCTCCAGACATACCTAGTGAATTATTTTCAATCACCTTTTAATGTCCAGAAATCCATAAGACTAGGATTCTAGTAGAGTCATTTAGGCAGGTTTTGGTATTAGCAGAGGTATCCCCTGAGCCCTGAAACTGTAGACTCAGGCTGTTCCTCTGTACCACTGCTTCCCAGGAGTTCACAGCAGTCCTCCTCTGAGTTATGTATAGTGGGTCACTGTAATATGCTTAATAAACAATCTTGGCATTGTTTTTTTCTGTTTTTAGAAACTGTTTACCACACACTCCCCCCAAAAAGATCACATCTGCATATAAGTAGAAACAGAAAGCTACTGGTTCACTAAAATTTTCCTACCAAAGAGTTCAAGGTGAGGGCTTACGTGGTCACTGGATGTATATCTATCTGTCTTCTAAACCTGTACATATCTAGGACCTAAATCAATGTGAATAAGAAAGGAGGAGTATGAAAAATATGGAGAAGAAGACAATTCTGACAAAATGTATTTGATCTTGATAATAATTAGCAATCACTCTTACATACTTGGCTTTTCCTTCATGTCATTTTCTGAAGGACTATAACAAACTTCTAAAAATACCATCAAATTGATCTTCAGAGGGCTTGGAGAAGCTGGAATCCATAAGTGCCCAAGAAGAATCCTTCAATCAAGGATGAAGAGTGTGTTCAGATGTCTCCAGGTCGCTTCTTCAACTTCAGAGATGCTTTCTTTCAGAGGGAGGTCTCACATACTCGAGGTTAGCTCTGGATACTTTGGTATTTATGTAATCCCAGTTACTCTTGTCACCACCAAGTGGCTTTGTTTTAGGTTTTGGAGAGACTCCAGTGCTGTTATGTCCTGACACAGCTCACTTGAACCCCAGCTGCCCTGATTTTTTCCACCATTTCTGTCTTGAGGAATCAGTTCTTGCCTACTTCTGTGTCTCAGGTCCCTCCATCAAGACTTATAACAAATGATATTGTGGCTTAGATTTAGAATGTACCACCCAAATCACATGTGTACAGAAGTGAGGTTTTCAGAAAGTCATTGGATCGACTTCCGGGAGAACATGGCGGACAGATAACAGCAACTACCGGAGGCTCTCTGAAAGGCTCGGCTCAGAAGTCAGGAATGGTGCGGACTAAGGAGACATAAACTGGTAGAGATATGCTCTACTGACTCAGGAATGAACTGGGCTGAGAGAAACCAACTTGGAATGAAGTCCTGGCACTAAAATAGGAACAGAAAAGCCTCAGTGTGGAGGCTGGACCCCGCGCCATTGGAAGCCGCGATTTGGGTTTCCCGCTGCTCGGCGGCTGGCTGCCTCCACAGCGGCTCGGCAAGGAGAGAGACGCGCAGAAGCTCTGTGAACGGGAGTCTGCGAACGGAGTCGAAAACAGGATGGACAGGGAGGCATACAGTGACTTGTGGTGAGGTGAGTGAGAGAAACTGACACTCTACCACAGTTTGACTCCAGCAGAGGACTTTCTGGGCTTGGGCAGTCCTGCGAGAGCAGGGCGCGGTGGCGACTCCAGCCACACATTCCCCTCTCTGACGGGATTGGTGAAAAGTGCCTGGCCTGCAGGACGCTGCTGGTGGACTCCGTAGGCTGGCCCAACCCAGATCCCAGAGCCTGACGGTGGCCCAGAGGGGCGACTCCTGCGTAGGCTGCCTCATCCGTAACTCCCTGGTGCGCAGCGGTGGGCAGGAACACCTAGCCAGCGCAATTTGATCAGGCTGTGGCTGACAGGCAGGGAAGCTGGGCCTCCTATGTAAGCTTGCATATATATAAGGAACAGATAATATGGGAAAAGGCAGCAACAAGAAAGGCTCCTCGGCCCCCAATTCTGAGAAACAGGCATTAGCAGACACCGCACCAATAGACATTAAGCGCCATATAGAGAGCCTCATAGACCAATTCAGGAATGAAGTTATCAATGACCTGAAGCTAGAAGTATGCAGAATAGTTAAAGAAATGCTAAGCACCACCCAGGAAAAAACAGATGGTGGAATGGAAGAACAGAAAAAGAGGGGAGAATTGTTTGATGGAGAAAACAGAGAAAGCATAGAGTACGTGAAGCAGGTTCAAAGGGACTATCAAGAAATTAAGAAGTCTATCCAAGACTGGCATAACAGCTTGAAAGAAACTAAGGACAGTCTATCTGAACTGGAGGGCAGACTTGTAATATGGGAGAATGAAATGAAAAACTTCTTAAAAATAACAAAGAAACAAACATTAATAATACAAAGACAAGATGGTAAGAGGAGCCATAACTTAAGTATTAAGAACATAAAAGAAGAAGTAGGGACACAAACAAGTGAACTACAAAAGCTACTCACAGAAATAATCCAGGAGAATTTTCCTAATTTAGCAAAAGGTAAAGATACACAGATGTATGAGGCATACAGGACCCCAACCACCTACAACCCAAACAGAGAAACACCCAGGCATATAATAATAAAAATTCCAGAAATTCAATACAAGAACAGAATATTAAAAGCTGTAAGAGACAAGAAACAGACCACTTACAAGGGAACACCCATCAGAATTACAGCAGATTTCTCTGCACAAACCATCAAATCACGAAGAGCGTGGGGGGAAATATTTCAAGCTTTGAAAGATAATAATCTCCAGCCAAGATTGAGATATCCTGCACAACTGTCCCTGGAAATTGATGGAAAAACAAGGTACTTCCAGGATAAAGAGGAACTGGGAGAATTTGCAACCACCAATTCAACTCTACAGAAAGTACTGCAGGATATTCTAAAAAAAGAAAAATACAAAGAACCCAGAAATAGTGGCGGGGAGGCCACAACAAATGGAGCAGAGAACAAAATGAAGAAGACAAACTGACAGCTACTGACAGAAAAAGAGCTCAACAGAAATGAGGCAGAGAAGATTGTATGATAGGAACAGCTATTTTGGAGAAAATGGCATCTTAATAGGTAATACTGATTTAGTATCATCTTGTTTTGAAGTCTCATCTAGCTTTTGTTCTTCTGTCTCCAATGGTCTAAACATGTTGTATCTTATTGGATTTTATTATGTACGATAGTATAAGCAAAAACCTTTTAAAGACAAGGAAACCATACAGAAACCATTGTTCATTTTCTGTTAGTCGATTCTAAATACTCTGTAATGCTGTCATTCTCTTAAATGGTTTTACATTGTTTTGATATACTTAATGCTACAGTATATGAAGTTGTACTCAAGGACTTCAAGGAAAGAGTCAATATGGTAACTACTTTTGGGTTGGAATTATCTGGTGGTGAAACACTATTCTGCTTAAATGGTTACGTTTTGATCTGCGCTGTTTCGCTGTTATGCCCTCTTTTTTCTCAATCTCCACTCCATTATTTACTTTTTTATTTTTATCCGTTTAATTAAAGGGAAAAAAATAGCAGGATATAATATAGTAACCCACTTTGACTTTCTATTATCTCGATTTGAAGCCCTGTATTACTCTCACCATCTTGTTTTTGACTGATGTTCCCCTATTCTGTTTTGCTGGATAGTATCAGGTTCGAAAGTTTAGGCATCAGCTGTGAAGATAATGAGATTCATTATAACGCCCATTCTCGTTAACTTTTATCTACTTTTGAAGACCTACAATGTCTCCAATGTTTTGGTTTTGTCGGTTTTGTTCTTTACTGTTTTGTTCAATTGTATTATAACTAATGATATAGGCAATTCTATTAGAGATAGCGGGACCATTGTTGATCACCTTGTATTATGTTTTTATATTATCTATTATGTCCACCCTTTTGACTTGACCGATTCTATTCTGTTATGTCACATCTGGTTTTACTCTCTTCCAAAAAAGCAATAAGAACCGTGGGAGCAATGAAACCCAAAATGTGTAATAGTCATTGTACAAAAGAGAGGAAAAGAAAGTGCTCTAAACTATATAACTGCATGTATATTTAAGTGTATAAGATAGAAAATGATATCACAGAGTTTTATTGGATCATTGAACAGAACTGTTTGCAGTATCATTGTTGGAATGTCCACTCTACAAGCTTTAATTTTGTGACTTGAATAATTATTTCTAAGATGGCAATATGTAATCCATTAACTAGTGATTTCCTACTGTTCATTTTTTTCTTCTGTAAATCTGTATAACTTGTACCCTTTCACTGTTTTTTTTTTCTTTTCTCCTTAAATTAAAAAAAAAAAGATGAAAGTCATTGGATCATGAGGGCACTATATTTATCAATGGATAAATCCACTGAGTTCATTGTTGAGTGTGCTGTGAAGAATGAGGTCCAGTTGGAGGATGTGCCTCTCCCTCTAGCTCTTCCACTCACTGTCTCTGCTTTTGTCTCACATTGAGGTACACAGCTCTCCTCCCTAGTGCCCTTCTGGTCTGCTCCTTCTCCTTCAGAGATAGACAACAGTGGACTAAATGTTCTGAAACCATAGACCAACTAGACCTCTCTTCCCTTAGCTTGTGAGTGGTAGGTATCTTGTCCCACTGTTGGGAAGACTGATTAATAACAGACAAAAATAGTGATTATTGTGGATACCCACAGATCATCTGAACTGTGGCTACCAGTCTGCCTTTCAATGTATTCACTGATGGAATTTCGAGGTAACTTCTGCCTTTTGCCTTGGGTCTACTACAATGTAAGCTTTTGCACTACTCTGAATACTAACTCAACTTCAAGGACACTCATTCAGCTGAGTCCCTACTGCTCCTCAAGTCCTTGCCAGTATGGCTTCCTTATTCCTTCCACTTAAGTCCCACGTTGTATTGTGCCTCTGTAACACATCCCAGTTCTTCCCGATTTGCATGATATGGTATGTGACCACTAATATTGTTTGTCAACTTGACTGGCTTGAGAGATGCCAAGAGATTAGTAAAGTACACTCTGGACACATCTCTGAGAGTCTCTCTAGAGAAAACTGGCATGTCGGTTAGCTTGGAAAGTTTGCAGTACCATCCCACAGGCTTACAGCCCAGATGAAGCAGGATCAGGAGGAGGAACTTCATCAGTACTTACAAGCTCAGTTCTCTAAGCGACTCATTTCTCACTGATGCCATGGTCAGTGAAGGTCAGACTCCTGCCTCTCCAGCCTGTTGCTCACACCAGTGGCTCCCCAGAGCACCGGCAGGGGCTAAGCCTTGGACTGCTCTGTATCTTTGGACCTCTTTTTATTAGGTTTTAGCTGTTTGGACTGAGTAGCTGTGGGATTCTCTGGCCCTCCACCAGGCAGACAGCTACTGTTGGACTACTCCATTTCTGAGTCTATGAATCCATTGAATACAACTTCTTTTTTAGTAACACATATGTATATTCTACCGGTTATGCTCCTCTAAAGAACCCTAACTATATGGATTGGGTACTAGGAATAGGGCACTGTTCAGAGTTAAATAAAAAATGTTCCCCAAAATTCAGCAGATGGACCTTAGCAAAGTGACCGGATCATAAGAGGGCTTAATCTCATCAGCAAGTGAATCCAGTGACAAGTCGGTGGCTGAATGTGCTTTAGGAGGTGGGGCTGGTTGGAGGAGGCGGGTCCCTGAGGGTATGACACAGGTGGGTACTTTCCTGACTCTGACCATTTCCTCTTTCCATGGTTTCTGGGCATCACGAGGTGAGCTGCTTTCCAGTATCATGTCCTTCCACTGTGATGTTTCTGCCTTCCCTTTAAGTCATTCATCTCTGGTATTTGTCATAGCAATAGAAAGCTGACTAACATACTCAGGGTTCTCACCAGTTAAACAAAAACTAATACAAAACAAAGCCAAATAAAAACATAGCTTGCCAAATGTGTCTATGTATGGTAGAGACACCAGGTTTCACTTAGGAGAAATGGTGCACTCCTGGAGTAAATGTAAGAAAGGAAGATCTAGCATTTCAATGAGGTCACTGACTGGTATGTGCACTGACTGGTATGTCCTCTGTATCCACGTTTGCCAAAGTTAATAGCAAATATCAATTCATTCCTTCAGGAGAGCTAAGATAGCTAACCTGCCCTTGTATTGCACCAAGTAAGGTCAGAAGGAGTTAATCTTTATTTGTGTAGTACAACAGCAAGTCCTGACATGGGATTTGGTGTGTGCTTTCATAAGAATGACAATTCTTTTTCTTGTATAAACTCTTCCCATATTTGGAACAGAGAATGGCATGGAGATATGATTTCCTTGTTTTGAAACATCTCTAATTTGTAGCATCTCTTATAGGTAATATAAGAGAACTGGAAGAAAGAGTGTAGAGTAGAAAGGAGAGTGGGCATATCCATGAGAACTTCTGAGTTGAAATTCTTATTTTAATACTTTAACGAGATCTATTACCCTGGATGAGTGAAACAAAATTTTCAGGTTGATGTTTCACGTTATTAAACCAACATACTTGTCACAAAATATTTGGATTTTAGGTCATTTATTCCCTTATTCCTTAAAACATGGCAAAATATCACACGATGCGATTTTAAACAGTTCCCTTTCTTTACATTTCTTCGCCCCTTATACATCTTTTCCAATCCTTTATATCCTCTTCTCACGTGGTCCCAAAACTTTTGATCTATTTTGTTCTATAAATTCAAGAGGCCAAACAGAAGAAATAGTATTTGCAGCACATTTTAAAATACAAATGGAAATTAATAATAATGCACTAAACAGACTGAATAGCTTTTTGATGTCTGGTATATTAAAAAATAAAAAATACCCATTTTCCTTTCTTGATAGAATTGTCAGATTATTTTTATGAGAAAATCCTACCCCATGTTAATTATTTCCCCTCTGTGCTTGGTAGTTTAGGGGAGAGAGAGACAGTGAGAGAGAATGATTTTATCAATTCATGTCCTCATGTCTACCCTCCCTTCTCTGGATACTCAGAGGATTTGATGCCATAAATCCCCAGATACATCTATTAAATTTCAAACAGAGGAGAAGCTCTGAAGAGCAGGAAGAAAGGATTGATCTTTTCTGGGCATTCTTCCAGACAGAAACTTGGCCAGGCATGTGGCTGAGGACAACTGTGTCTGCCTTGCTTTTGAGCCATCTGAATCACAGCACAGTGAAGCATTTGGAAAACAGTCCACATTGTATTAAGTAGCTCCCTATCTTTTAATCCAGCATGCAGCTCTGCTTTGATAGAGAATGAATCCAGTGGGGTTTCTGAGCTTTGTGATGGTGGTCATGAGTGAGTCTTTTCTGTTCTCCGCATTTCACTTTTACCAGATGTAAAATGTTCCCACTTAGGGAACTCGTGTGGATTTGAGAAGACAATGATTATACAATAACCCACGATGTTCCACTGTAGTTTCTCTACAATCTCTGTCATCATTAGTGCATATGCATCCCAAATTCCACATTTTACACTGTTGCCTGATTGACAAATTTTGTTTCATATTCAATGCTTAACTTGGCATGGAATTGAAAATCTTTGCATCCTTCTGCTCTTTGGACTCGGTGCCCACACACACGCTCTCACATGGGTTTGGACGTGGTCCTTGCATGGTGCATTTAGTTTACTTACATCTTCATAATCAATGAAGCCTGCATCCCAGCCTGGCTAGTGAGAACTTCCTGTTTCGTTTGCAGTAGACACTCGGCTAGGCCGGTCCCAGCCTTGTGTAAGTGGGGATGTGTGTGCATGTGTGCAGCGCTATCGCTAAGTGAGGTTGGCAGCCTCTGGTGGCTGAACGTCAATGAAAAAAGCCAGTCAAGCCGCTGGCTGCATGATAGCAAGATGACCATAGGAGTAAAAGTGGAGATCACTCTCCAGCAGCTCCTGAGCCACTGACTCATTTCTCAAGGAATTTTTTTTAACCTTCTTCTTCAGTCTGGTATTGACCACGCTTTGCTGAAGAATAACAAAACTTTCTGATAGCACAAGGTCAGAACAGTCAGCATACACAGTGTGTAAATTTGAATATCCAAGAACAGCACTGAGCCATAATATCACTGGGCCATAATATTACTCCCTTAATCGTTTCTGAAAATTCATTACTATGAGTGTATCTGAACAATGTGTAAATGTGGTTGTACATATATTTACTTCTTTATAGTCTATATAATTTTATTATGTATATATGTATGTACTCATATATATACTCCCTCATGGGAGCGAGTGCATATATAGTATATATATATGAATATACACCCATTATATATATATATATATATATATATATATATATATATATATATGGGAGACAGAAACAGAGAACTCCAAAAACTGCAAAATATATGGACACTTAGGGAAAAAAAAAATCTTATTCAAGTATTTTAATGCTAAATTTATTGAGACATCATGAGATTAATACATATGCATACTTTTAGTCATACAATGAGATATCTCAACATTATTTTATTGTTTTTATCTGAACCTTACTGTTAAACATTTCAAAGCCTTCCTTTTGTTTTGTCTTTGTTCTGAACATTGAACTTCAAAGCTTTCTTTACTTGATTTATTTTCCTCAAGTATCTCATGCCCTGGTCACACAATCTTCTTTAAGGAGTTCTGTCTAAAATTTACCGTTCTTGGGCCCAAGAGTCCTGTTTCCAAACATGAGTTTCTCGGTGGCTTGGTGGAACGGGGTGTACTGAGCATTGATATCCTGCAGCCCCAAGGCCTGTGAAAGAGACAGGGAGGCTGCTGCCTCTGGTGAGGAATCTGTTCTTTTCCTGCCTCTTCCTTCTGCTGTCAGGCAGGACTTCTTTATTCCTGCAGTACATCTGAGTTACTTTTCATTTACCAGCTGCATCAGTCTGTTCTATTACAGGGCATTTTTGAAAATGTAAATTTGTTTCAGTACGACTGCTATGTTAGGGAATTGTTTGAGGATAATTCAAATGTGCCTGCTTATTACGCATGGTTTTGTCATTAAGAAACAGGAGGGGATCTCAGAAAACTGCATGAAGCTGAAACTAGCTATGTAAAAACACACATAATACACACATGTGTGCACATGCACTCACACACACCCTGCAGACATTGCAGCCGCTCTCACTGAGCTGGAGTTGAGCTGCCTACCACTTGTGTGATTGTCACGGGTTTGCTTCTGAGTTCAGGTAACTCTTCATCATTGGGCGGTAACTCACAAGCTGCGCTCATTCTGGCCCACACTTTTGCAAGGGCACTGCAGATCTTTTACAAGGAAATGTTTTATTTGTGTGTTTCTTAACCATTTAACGAGCATGAACTGTGCTACTGTTCTAACTATGTTCATATATTTTTCTGTAGTACATAGACTCCCGCTATGCTAAACGTGTGAAGGTCCTATGCATCATGCCTCACTTTCTTTGCTTCCTAAACTTCGTGTTTTTATTATGTTATTTTGTACAGGAAGGTGATTTTTCAGAACATACATGTTACTAGTAATAGGAAAAAAATAGGAAGTTTTTCTGGGGAAAAACTTGGGCATGTGTAATGTACAATATTTCCCCTTTAACTCAGAAGCACTTACAGTTGTTTGGACTCAAAACTGTTTTCTGAGGTTGACTTTAACTGCACTGGGACCATGCACGTCTCTGAGTGACTGGCTTCTCTGCAGGCTGAAGACCCAAGAAAGGTTTCCTCATCTCACCTTTTTGCTTTAAAGCCCAACTCCTCTTTCCCACCCTCGTCCCTTCCCACCCCAGTCACTCTGTTGCTCATCAAATTTTATTAATACATCACAATGTCTTGATGTCCCGGTATATATTAACTTCCATCAGTTTTCATTACTTCTATTAGAATATATGCTTCATGAAGGCAAATAATTTGACTTTTTGGCAGCTCTGTCGCCACCACTTACTGAAGTACTTGCTACATTTAGGTAATACATATCTGCATTTTTCAAACCACAGGTTCTTTTTCATATATTTAACCCTAAAAGTTTATGGTCACTATTTCCTTGCATCCATCCATCTCAAATTATTTTAGAATCTCCTCTCCATGCCAACATCAGTCAAACATGCCTTTTGAAAATCCTACTAATTCCTCAGGAACTGGTAAACAAATTACATAATGATTCAGAAACCAAACATAGCCCTCTGAACTTTTATTCCACTTTCTAGCCACGTATTTTTCCTTTTGTTTTTTTCTAAACGGCAATTATTTCACTTAAATGAGTCCCTAAAAATAGTTCCCTAATACAGTGTCTTCAGTGGTAATGGAGACGTGCAGGAAGGTGTTGATTCCCAACAAACAGCAATTGGACATGTAATTAGAGGTGCTTGCTGAGCTAGGCTTGACCCATGAAGCCGCCTCGGAGACCACTGCTAAGTAACACAGACCGGCTCACCACTTTAAGTGGAAAATCAAGGGTTGAATTTCATCCAACATTTATCTAGTGCCCCCTAATGGCAATGCCCAGTGCTGGATGCTAAAAGAATGAAAATACAGTGAAAGGAAACACCCTCTCATGAATTAGCATAGAATCAAGAAAGAAAGGCCTAAAGGGTTAGGGTAAGTTCTGCATATGCATTCCTCTCTATGAGTGAAAAAAGCCCCAGGGAAAGGAGCACCTCCCTCCACGGGCATCTTGCAGTGGGGGAAATTGCTGAACTGACATTGGCAAAACTCAACAGGCACGAACACTCTGATCCTGTTTGATCTTCAGAAAGATCCTGTTTGATCTTCAGAAAGCTACGGAGGGAGGAGGGATCCGTGCCTGCATGGGTATTTCACCCAAATGTGCCCAAACTGCACCCCAAGAGACGCTACTTAAGTACTCGGGCCACAAGGCTGGCTACACTTGGACCCAGTCGATTTCTTTATTGTCCACTAGCTTTTAAATTGTTTATTTTTTGCTGCTAAGAATGATTCAGCAACTCAGAATTTCGGAGCTGGAAGGGGTTTTCTTCCTCCAAATTATATGCATGAAGACACGGAAGCTTTTCTGTTAAAAGGATTTGTCAAGGTCGAACAGCTGGTACAGCCAGGAGAACTCCCCTTCGGGGTCCCAGGTCCAAGCTGTCTCTTTCTATTTACCATCTGAGACATTAATGCTCCCCAAGTTTTAGTTCATTACATGTAGATTTGACCCTGCGGTAACTACAATGTGATGAAGAAGTTATTAATGGATTTATTTCCTACTAATAACTTCTAATTTTGAACTAATAACAATAAGCATGTTACACATTCAAAACACTTTGAGGTTTAAATGACATGGTGTAATTTAATAAAGTGAAATGTGTTATGCAATAAACTGAAATGTAAGTAGAACAAAATTCAGGTTATAGAGTATATTCCACTTCATTAGTTAAAAAAAAAAAGCCCTTGAGCTACCGGTGTAGCCTTTATGAAAACCTAAAACCACATTACTTTTCTGTCTATAGTGAACATGAAGTTTTGGGATAAAATAAAAGCCCCTGAGGCAAAAACTTTAGAGACATTATCTGTTTAATAAATATGATTGTAAAAGCAATAAACAAGAGCAATTATACATTACACTACATAGTATTTAACAAAAAATACATCAAAAAAGTCATTTTAAAATTAGAAGTAGTTCCAATACTATAAGAAAACTTTCATTGTTTTTAAATTGGCTTCCTATAAAAATAAGTTGGCAAATGAGGGGTTTCAATGCTCAGTTGGAATCCTGGAAAACACCGAACAGCTGCCAAGCACCCCACTGCTCTCAAAGTTGCTGTTTGGAACTTCTGAAAAAAGCAAAGCAAACCTCTGCATTTTGGACAGTGAATTCAACTGGGATAAGGCAAAGGAGAAACATTGGTTGGGTAGCTCAGGGTACGCATGCAGTTTGCCTTCGGCGTTTTAGAAAATGTTGCAGTATTTTTAGCCTGCCCTGAAAATACCTGTCACACCCCTCTCTCATCATCCTCCTCTGGCCCTAAGCCCACCGAACCCTTCACTGGGTTGGCACCTGCTATGAGCAAGCAGGTAGGCACTTGGGTCCCTCCCATTTGTAGGTGCTGGCTTCTTTCTTTTGGGAGTTGGAACAGCATAGTATGGTGTTCTGCATATACCACAATCACCTGGATGGTCTGTTAAAGTAGACTGCGGGGTCTGCTATGACCTAGCAGTAGGGACTCAGTTGGCCTGGGTACAGCCCCAGTATTTGCAGGTGACTCTGGTATTGCTGGCCTGGCATGGCACTTTCAGAACCTAGTTAAGGTTATGGGAACTGTGGGGTTCCTTCTCAACACTATGGGGTCCTTGCTTCACCTGTCACCTACAGTGTGAGGGAACTTCGAGAAGAGGCACGTGAGGACACTGGAGATGCTCCATCTGTCTCTTGGTCACATTTGGTCACTTTCCAAAATGCCAGGCATCCCATGTCTACCTCTGCTTTACATTGTGACCAACAGCCCTTCCTCCTTGGGTCTTTCCACTGATGTAGTTCATTAACAAAGGGTTTTCATACTAGTACTCTAGGCAAGGCACTGTGCGGGATTAAGAATGTTATTCCCCTTTTCATAATTTTCTAATTAAAATGAATTGAACTGCAACTCGGAGGACTCCCTAGGCTCTTGTGTAAGCCTCTTTTGATTTCTAAGCATGTTGTTTTCCAGATTAAACTTGGGAGGCTCTACTTAAAGAGAATCAATGAGGATGTTCTCTATGAGATAGGCAGCCTGGCAGGCTGGGGAGGGATGATACTCTACAAGGAGGCGGCCACGTCCAGCAGAGTCCCTGCCCTGATTCTGACAGAGGTGGGGCATCTTCAACCCTCAAACATTCTGTGTGACTCCTGCCTGGCAGTAGCTTTTCTGCTCTTCCCCTGACCGAGTTACACAAGGGGCGGGACCATCGGGAGCATTTGGAACCCTCATCATCACCAGCCCCTATTTTCCATGCTGTCGTTGGCTTGGAAACACAGCCATGAAACTGAATTTTTCTGGCCAGTCTGACAGAATTGCTCTCTTCTGCCCTTCATGTGGGCTTTGTCCAGACCTAGCATGGAAGGGGCTTCAGTAGCAGACAGGTTTTTTATTTCCTTCTTTCTCTGGTCCTACTTTCATGATTGCCCTTGGAAAACTAGAGTTATTTCATGCGCTGAGGATTTGAGGATTTTGAGGATTTCTTTCATTCTACTGTAGTCAGCTAATTCCTTTAAATTCATACTGACTTTTTCTTTACTGACGCCATGATAGTCAGAGATCAGAGAAGGCATGTCAAATCACTGAGATCACTCTAAATCATTGAAATCTCACCCTAATGCAAGATAAGACCTATTTTCTCAGATTTCTGGACACTTAAACATTAACTCCTCACCTGCTTCTCCTGGTAAAGTCAGTTTTATTTCACAAATATTTTTATTCTACTAGAAGAGAGAAATATTGGGCAACAGCTACTGTCACAGGAAGAAACTCTCCTGCAATACTTTTATACATTCAAAACGTATCTCACAAGTCTTCTGTAATCTGACCACACAACATTTTTGTTAATGTGTGCGAACACTGTTATTGATCTATACACTTTCTTTTCCAAAGTATGCAGCCCAGTTTGGATTTCTTTGCATGTATCAACTCTTTCACACACATTGCATGTTCCCAGGTGGGAAAAGGTAGGGATATTTGGAAAAGGTGGGCTCTGGAGGAAGAAACAAAGGGTGCGTGGAACTGATCCCTGCTGGGCAGGATGCGGTTTGGTTGGTGCACAGGGAGTCTGGCATGCTTGGCCATGTACGGAACCAACAGAGGTTGAGACTGGTGAGTGGTGGGAGCAAGGATGGCAGAAGCTAGGCCAGTACTTAGGAAATGTCAGCGTTAAATGTTCAAATTCTAGCAACATGTTTGGGAAGAAAAGGTGGGAACCCCTGAAAGATAACTTGGGGAGTGGAGAAAAAAAGATTCAAATACATCAACGGATGATGGCCACACAAGAATGGCAAACCAATGGGAAGGCAAAACAATGGTTAACTATCGGGGGGAAAAATCCCATTTTTGACATCATTGCGAATTAGAGTAAGCAAAGCTGCAAGGAGAAAAGCTGAATGGGAAACAAAGGTCCATATCTGACACACTGTTTCCCTGCTCCTGCTCCTCTTCCCTCCCCATTGCACCTTTGTACATGGATCTTCAATTTGCATCTTTCTCCCTGTGGCCACAGAGAATGGACAGAGAGAAAGAAAGAGAAAGAGAAAGAGAAAGAGAAAGAGAGAGAGAGAGAGAGAGAGAGAGAGAGAGAGAGAGAGAGAGAACAGCCTGTGGCCACTGCTGACCATCAGGGCTCCGGAAGCTAACTCAGAAGGGACTGTGACAGTAAGAATGGTGAAATGGAGAAATAGCTCTAGGTTTCAACTCCTGTGCATGTCTTGTGAAAAGGCGTGAGATGGCTAATCCACTCAGCAGCCTGCAGTGCTAAAAGAGCTGTTAAATCTACAGCCAAGAATGTTTCCAAAAATGCATGCAGATTTCCTTGGCCTACATATGTTATGAATTTTCTACAAACACGACCGATCGAAAAAAGAGAAGAAAGGGAAAGGGAGTGTTTTCCATTAAAATAGAGCACCTGTACACTACCCCTTCCGAACATGTTCTCAAGTTAGTGTCCACATGCACAGGCTTAAAGCTAAAAACCCTTGTTGTCTGTGTCTGAAGAATTAAAAAGTCCCGATGCAGTGAGTGTTTGTTTGTTTGTTTGGATTTTGGTGTTTTTATTTTATTGTTTGTTTTACTGGCGTCCTCCATTCAAACATTTACAAAGGTAGGGATTTCTTTTGTGCTTTGATTCTCAGCAACTATGGAAATACTTCCTGGCAAAATAGGAAACAGAACAACAAAGGAAAGAAAAAAAGAACATAAAGTTAGTGGTCATGAAGGATGATGCACTTGACAACTGCGAAATTCTTTCCTGATCAGCAGGTCGCCTGCGGCCTTTGGGGGTTTTCCTTAAATTGCAAATTGTGGCCCTGCAGATCCCCGCTTTGGCGTTGAAGGTGGAGTGGCGTGTCTTGCTCTTTGCAATCGGAGAGATGAGTCACCAGGTTGAGTAGAAGGGGAGGGAGGGGAGGGTAAAGCTACTCTCCTAAGAGAAAACATGTAACACTTACTCATTTAATGACACTGGAAATGCAAAGGTGTCAGAGATGGTAACGCACTTCAAGCTGTTCCTGGTGGAGAAGGAATTGCTACTTTAATAAACAAACAGCCGCTATGCTTCATTACCCCTGGGACTGGGACTGAAAATCAGCTGACCCCCAAAAATGCAGCCTGTTACACACTTTAGAAGTGAACAGACAGGGTGACTGCTTCTCTGGACAGGAAGACCGAAAACCCATTTTCCTTTTTAACCCAAAGTTATTATAGTTTTCCCTGTCTCCCTCAGTAAAAGAAAATGCATTGTGAAAACTGAACCCAGATGTGGCTGCAGCTGTTCCTGATGCTTATGATATTAGCCACAGACCTCTCCCTTCTCCGTTTGAAGACAGAGTTCTGTTCCCACTCAGATTCATTTTTTTCCAGCTAATAGATTAAAAATCTTATGTAAAGGTACTTTGGACAGTTTGGCACCATGATTTAGAGTGAAGTACAAATACTTATACAGCAATTTATCCAGCATAGCTGGCAGTGCAGGATCTAGATGTAAATATCCCCAGCTTCAACTCCTGCAGCCAGCAGCAGGAAGAAGCAAGGAGAGACATGGGTCACCAAAGGGGGCTTGTGGTCTGTCTACGTGCCTGCACAATTTCCTCTGCACCTCCTGGGACTGAGGAAATCAACTGCAGAGGCTACACCCACCTAGCTGTGGAATTTCCAAGTGTACTCCATAGGGAAGAGGAGCTCTACTAAATATGATGAAGTCCGTTTCAGGACTTTGGGTAAGAGGCAACCAAAAAAGAGGACAGCATCTGGCCACTAGCCTGTCGCAGTCTGACCCTGGGATGAGTCTTTCTCAGGAGTCCTACAGCTGCATCTCCTGCACACTTAGGCCCTCCTGTCCTCAAACTCTCCATTTGCATGTCTCCTAGGGACAGGTTCTGGATAACAGCCAGATTTAAAATAAAAATGCCCAGGTGGTCTGGTTCTCCCTTTCATTATATCATTCCAAGTATTCTGGAGCATTTCACCCTCCTCAGATCTGTCTGGAGCTGAGACTTTCATATCTTTCTCTGGTCATACACAAATAACCCTGTAGCTCAAACTCTGCCCAGCCGCCAGCCCACAGGCCCCAGCCTCTGAGAAGGCTCCTTCTCATATACTGACAGAGCAAATGCTAGGTTACTTGTTCGTTAGCATTTGAAGCCAGTATTTTAGGGAAAGTTTTTGCAAAAAGAAGAGTAATTTAATGACAGGCAAAAAAACTAGATAGGAGCAAGATAGAGGTATCTTAGTTGTTTTCCCAGAGGTGTTAGAGCAGAAAAAAAGATAGTTATGGCAAGCCGGAAAGGGGTTAGAGGGGGTCAGCCATTGACTACACAGGCTAGACGCCCAACAACTACCGGGAATCATTTACCTATGAGCTGTGACTCCACCTTTTCATCTCTAAGCTGGCCAGGCCTCCTTAGTTCAGTGTGAGGGACACTGGGCCTGGTTTCAATGTGACTGTCTGGACTGATCATCTCTTGTTCTTTCTCATTCTGCATCTGGGCATAAACATTAATTCCCGGAATCTTCCTAAAACATTAACAGAAACCATCACTGCTCCGCGTTGGAAAGGCGGGTGCGTGCTTCTGAACCTGTCAGGAAAGGGAGAATCAGGGAGATGTGGGTGGAGGGACACTCACCTCTTAAACTTGTAGATGACAAACACAGCCAGTCCTACAAACACCACCGAGAGCAGCATCAGCATGGCGGACCCACTGTGGGTTGGGGTGAGGTCCACCAGCGGGGCTGAAGGGGGAAACAAGGCAATGTTAGACACAGAGACTCGGGCAGGCTGGGTGCTTTGTGAACACCAGGTGGGATGCACACACCATGGGGACTGCACGAGCTGATACGTGCGATGTGAGTTTGTCCCAGCCCCCAAATGCTGCAGCTGGCCTGTCCACGTGTGATGGTGAGACAGGGAAAAACTCTGGGTTCAGGGTCGGATCTTCCAGACCTGCTAGACCACTCCCTGCCTGTGTGACCAGATCTCAGTGGCCCCACCTTAATATGCCTCGCATCATGAGAGGCAAATGGGTGGCTGTGAGGATTACATGAGTTACTGTACCTAACTTTAAACCACTTCTCGGTAACAGCTACAGGTTATTCTGGTGGTGGTGGTAATTTATAGTATTAATACTATTGCTCCTTGACCCTGGATGGGGTTATGCCCTAGTAAACTCACTGAAAGTTGAAAGTCCTAAAGACAAAATGCCCTCAATACACTTAGCCAATCAAGCATCACAGAATAGCCTAGACCACTGTGAATGTGTTCCAAACCCTGACACTAGCCTTAGTGGGAAGAAAACATCCAATCAAAGCCAATTTTATAGTAGGGTTCAGTACCTCACGAAATTCACTGAATGAAGCACTGAAAGTGAAAAGCAGAATTGTTCTATGTATGTGTGCTTGTGTGATTGCAAAGTTGCACATCCTCAAATCCAACCATCAAAGGGACCACCTGTATTTATCATAATACAGTACTAACACTTACTAAATGCTCCTGTAGTCTTTTCCACAAGTAAAATCACCAATTGCAATACTTTTATGAATTACTCAACCTCACAACTACCACATCCACCCTTAGATAATGAACTAGAAAATGGCAGAGCATGCTTACATTTTTGTACACAGAGAACTCGCAGCCAAGTAAATGCTATGCACACGTGCAATCCCTCAGGTGCAGGGCTTGAGGAGCTGACCACACAGGTCCCTCCACAAGTTCCCAAAGTCTTCTCAGATCACACCTCTGAGGTTCAGTCTTCCATATACTGACTTCTCTCAGAGGATTCTGCATGCATAAATCTCCCTGCACCTCCCTTTATAGGGCACTTTGAGAAAACATCTCTTTCCATCTCCAAATCTTTCATTGTAGGTGCAAACCTGTTGTGCATATAATAACTTTGTTTGCAATTAATTTCTACCCTCTCAAAAATGGTGACATTTTGCAAATACAGCATCGGCTCAAGCTTAAGAAAAACAATCTCATGTACTCTGCAAGCTGGGATGCTGACCTTTACCTTCTGTCAATTTAAACAAAGTCTGATACTCAAAAATGCAAGTGACCTTTGAGACCCATTTTCTGTGGCTTGTCTCTGCTGAGAGCAGAGAGGGCAGCATTCTGGTCATTCAGGTGAAAAGGTTCGAGAACAAGTGACTGTAATTTTGATGGTCTCAGACAAGACCTGGGCTGCCTCTGCTCTGTCTGGTACGTGTGGGGTTACAGCCCAGCGACTGGCTGCTTTCCTCCCTTCCCTGTGAGTCAAGCAGCATCACCCTGTGGAGAGGGACGTGTGTCTGTGAGGAGACAGGTGCAGCTGCAATTGAAACAAATGCTCAAGGCAAAAGAGCTTTTCATCGATAAGAAGCAAAGACTTCAGTGTCATCGACAGTCAGAACTACTTTAGTGCTCACACTGCAGCTGGAAAGACGTCATCGGGGAAGAGAATACCTCTCATTCTCCTAGACATGATCTCAATGTAAGATTCCACCAACAGAAAGCAAGGACTATGACCCCCGTTACACAGATAAAAGTGAAGGATCTACCATCGGTTAATGTCATTCCAAAGGCTGTGGAACTAGTATACTGGAACGCACATACTTGAACACATACACACATTGCATATACACATATACACATGTAGAGAAACATATACACACAGTCACACTCTATATACTCCACCAGTGGGAGATAACCAGAAACTTAAAATAATAATGGGTATCTACCCATTAAAATATCTTTAAATGCAAATGGAATCCTACTGAAGACTCCAAATTTAGAAAAAAAATACATCATATATTTATAGATGGAGGGAGGAGAGGGAAAGAAATTAAATGAACTTCATCTTCTTCCTGCTCAGCCTCACTAACAGCCGGACTTGCTTTCTCTGTGTCTCCTCTAATGCCCACAACCCCATCCACTGGATTGTCTGACGCAAATCGCAGATAATGTATCATTTTATCATCTGCAATTCTAAGAGCCAAAATTGCTGCTTTCCTGTCTTCTTCTCAGTTACCACACCATCCTCACATTAAAGAACAAGGAGATAACTTACAGGCAATCTTCAGATGCAAATCCTTAACCCAGCAGGGAACAAGTGGTAGCCCAGAGAGAGGCCACAGACCTTTTGGATGGTGGAAGGCAAAGGTACAGTTAAACTCCCCTTGACCCAGGTGAATGATCCTATAGTATAACCAGAATAACACATGAAGCCGGGAACAATGCAGGACTCACTGACAGGCAGCATTTGAAATACTGGAAAATTAAAAGAGAATATTACCTTGGCTAGGTTCTCAGTATCACAAAAGCAGTCTCTCTCTCTCTCTCTCTCTCTCTCTCTCTCTCTCTCTCTCTCTCTCTCTCTCTCCTACCTTCACTTTCTTTACCATAGGGCTTGGCTTATCTTTCAATTCTAAATCATTCACACTCAAGTCATCATTCTTAAATCAGCTGCATTAATGTCACTGGATAATTAACATACTCTTTCGGGAAAACAAGCTTCTGCATGGCAGTTTGAAAATGTGCACCATGTCATCTTCCCCCTGCCCAAACCCTGCAGAAACCCAGAAGATGGCAGCAGGGAGAGACCCAGTGGCACCACCCTCCATGTTCCCAGGTGCTTCTGTGTGCTGAGCTGGGCTAAGTATAAACGCATCTATTACCGTTCCACACAACAGCAGCTGCGTATCTTAGTTTGCCTAACACTTGGGTGCATTTGTGCATGTTGTGCTGAGGAATGGAATTGGGTGATAAATGGGCTTCGCTTTGTTGTGTGGAATTAGCATAAATTAATTCCTCTCCAATTACAGCCTCAACAAGGTAGACTTGTGGGAAGAAAGTGCTGAGCCATTATAACTACCCAGAACAAAACACAGACACAAGCAATACTCCAAGTAACTTGCCATTTCTGAGCCCCGATGCTGACACACATCATTTGTAGGATCCCATGAGCATCTCAGAAATGCTTGAATCATTAAGTTCTATTGAGGAGGAGCTGGGTCATTATGATAAGGGAGATACAGCAATAAACACATCTTCTTGTGAGAAGTGATTAGCATATAGTAAGTGATAAATTAACAGTTTTAGTTGTGCATATGAGACTAAACCCACTTAGAGTTAAGTCACTGATATGGTTCCCTTCTGGAATCAGATACTGGCTCTGTCACTTACAAGCTACATGCCTCAAGTTGAAATTCAGTTTCCTCCTCTGCAATACGGAAATAAAAGTAGCACTGAGGGCCAGTTAGTTGTGAGAAGGAGACGGAATCCATAAAGCACTGTTGGTGTCCAGTACACAGTACACACCAGCATTTCTTGTTGTTATATTATGATGAGCACACTTCTGAAAGTAGATTTTGTGGGAAAGGTCTTAAAAGATGGCCAAGTAGTTCCACAGTGGGGTAATTTAGAGATGTGTTACATGTGCTGTTTCCCCACCCAGAGATTCATGACATACATATCAGTACAGGAAAAGTTCACGGTCCTGCAGGGAAGAACTCACTGCAATTTATCACAGTGGTTCCAAGGTCACTGGGGCACAGAGTCCTCGCAGACCTGGGTCCTGTACACACTCCAGGGCACCTCTTGAGCACCACTTTCCCATTGGCTGCAACTTTGTCCCATGCTTGGTTTATGCTCAGGTGCCACCTTGGTAGACTGGGACATCACCCTTGCAGGCTGTGCAGATGCCTTATTGTGGTCCTGTGGTCACCCTCACTCTATGGGGACCTTTTTGGTGAACTGAAACCCGCACTACAATCCTGAAATTGTGAAATTATAACTCTGACTATACTTGCAATATAAAGTTAGTACTGCCAAGAAGCTGCAAAAGCAAGTTCATTTTACCTTCCTTTCTGCCACCAAAGCAGAAGCAAGACAAGCTTTATTTACATGCCTGAACACAAAAACCCAAGTGATCTAACCTTTTGCTTTGTTTTGATGTACTTTGGGGGTGGAGAGATGAAGGTGATATTGCTACAGCACCCTAACAAACAAACAAACAAACAAACAAACAAACAAACAAACAGCTTCTCTTGAGTGCAAGATGGTCAGAAAGATTTCCATTTGCAAAGCAACTTCCTTTGGCCAATGTGCCTTCCCTGTAATTCAAAACAAACCCAATCATGGGAGTTCTGGAGATTACTCCCCACTGTAGTGGCAGACAGCTATGGATTGTGGCCAGATGGGTATGGGATAGGAAGCTTGGCTGAAGGAATTCACAGAAGACCATCAGAGTGAGACATCTGATTCCTGCCCCCCCCATGTAAGCTACCAAAACTCAGCCCAGGGTAAACAGTCATATTCTAGGAAAATGAAACAAAACTGAGCACAGAGGCTGCTAGCCTCTAAGCAGGAACTTTCTGTTGGGATGCTGTAATAAGGCTACTTCTCCTTAACATTTCACATGACATTTTCTTTGCTTTTCTTACACATTCAATCTGTAAAAGCCATTACCCTTCAGGGAGCCCAGAACTGCCGACAGTCCACTGATGCCCCGTTGATGAATTGTTGCTTGTCAAATGAACTCTTCACAGTTTTAATGTGCTTCAGCTTGTGACTCTAGTGACTCCTGAAGCACTGTCATTGGGTTTCAATGGAGAATGTGTCTTCAGGACTCTGTCTCCTAGAAAATTGAGGTCATTTGGCCAAGCAATGACAACCAAGAGGACATCCAAGATCCACTCTCACAGTAAGTAAGAGGCAAGAAGAAGAGGAGGCAGCCTTTTAGCTTTCTGCATTAAATGCCTATGTGGAACTCTAGCTACTATACAATGTTCTCTTCAAAATGTTTAAAACTACCTGAATCAGAACTACATTCGTGGGAACAACATCCTATGCTGTATATGAGAAAAAATTCATTAGTTTTGGATGCTACGAAAATGGTTTGACTGGGTGCCTGAAGGGTTCTTGTGCTAAAATCTAATCTCCGTATCTCCATTGTGGGGTATTAGGAGGGCCAAAACATCACATGACTGTGATGTTTAGAGGTGGGGTTTTGTGTGAGGTGATTAGAAGTAGATAAAGATCATCAAGGCGGACTTCATGTGACTGAATGCTAATGGATTTATAAGTAGAGAGGAGAAAATGAGAGGGGGGGGGAGAGAGAGGTAAGAGAGGCAGAGGGGGAGGAAGAGGGAGAAAGGGAGGGAGAGGGGGTGGGGGGAGGAGGGGAAGGGAGAGGGGGAGGGTGTGCACAAAGAATTGGGACAGGCCCTTGTTCCTTGTCTCTTGTGATGTGATGCTCTGGTCCACCTCATGATTCTTCCATCAATAAAGCCAGATATGAATTCCCAAACGTCCACAACTATGAACTAGAACAAACCTTGTTCTTCTAGCCTTAGATATTTCATTACAGCAATACTAAATGGATTGTTGCTGTGTCTGAAGGATCATGGGAATCCATAAATGAATACAAGTGATTATTATATATAATACTTAGAGACTACTCGCTATAGAAATACTCAGTTCATATCTTAGGGTATGCCTGACCTTTGTAGTCTCTTGGCTACTAAAACAAAACAACAGCAAAAATATGCATCTTTATTGATAATTGTAGATTAATCTGGTTATGACTCTAGGAGCGAATTGTATAAACTTTTAAAAAGCTTTTCAAGTTTCTCCAAAGTGAGCAGTCAGCCTCATGTAGATTCACCACATGGGTTACCTTAACTCTCTACCTTTCTTCATGTCCAAGCGGAATACACTGAGTTTGAAGCATTTCCTATGAAGAAGTGTGTTCCCACTTCTGTCCTTACTTGAGCCTGGGAACACAACAGAATCATTATGTGCAAAGCCTTGTACTTCTGCTCAGCTTTGGGAATCCTACCACTGCGTGTGTAGACAAGCCTGGGACAGGCTCTGAAGGGTCAGAGCTCAGGAAGGAGGCTAGTCAGCCAGGCTAGCCTGCACACCAGCCCAGCCAAGGTCAGCAGAGAAGCCCCTCACTGACATCAGAGAAACAAGGAACACGGCTGGACCAGACAAGCTGCCCAGCTGACCCACAGACTCTTGGTACAAGTAAATGCCACCTGTCGTACCACTTAGTTTCTAGGCATTTTATCACATAACAATAGGCGATTTATTCTGCTCACAAAATTCTCTTTAAAATGGCTAAACACACAATTAGCCATGTTCACCTCTAGCTTTATGGCAACCAATTCGTGGTACGGACTTCTGTCCTTACTTTTAGGATGGCAGAGGGAAAACCAGATGATCATAAAGGTTCTCTTCTAAAGCAGAACACTTTAATACAGAAAGAATGTGTTATTAAAGGTTATAGTGACACAGCAGACATCACCAGAAACTGTCCTAGGCACTCATTCCAAATACAAGAAACTTGATGCCTGGAAGTTTCTCCTAGGCTCTGGAATCTTCCTATATTTTAGATCTGCTCTCTTGCCTTATTTTTTTCCTTTTGATTGTTTTGTCTTTTCTCTTACATCCTTACATTTCTGTGCCTAAACTACCACTTATTTCTAGTCTAAAGCATGTTTTACCCTGTTTCTGATTACCGCACCCTGACCATCCTCTGATCAACAGTCTCTAGGTAGATTCTCAGACCTGGCCAGCTCAGGTAGTTACCCTGTGGTCATTTCTGCCCACTTTGTGGGCTCAAGGAATCTTGATTAAAATAAATAAATAAATAAATAAATGAAAAGCTGAGTTTAAGAGTAACTGCGTTCCTGCCCCCGTGGTAGATTTATAAAAGTGTCACATTGTGGGGAATGATATCTTTAGATCTCTTGCCACTTCTTATTACTTATTATAACACTATGATGATTTCAAACTGTCAAAACCATTGGCTCGAAGTGTCTATGGAGCAACCTAATTACATGAAGAGAAAAAAAATATTTAATTTTAGGAGAAACAAGGGGCCAGGGATTTAGCTCAGTGGCATAAGCGCCTGCCTGGGAAGTGCAAGGTCATGAGTTCAATCCCTGGTACCACAAAAAAAAAAAAAAAAAAAAAAAAAATTAGGAGAAACAGAAGGAAGGCAAAGTACCACCCACCTCACAAAAAAGACTTGTAAGCAGTGACTGTGCAATAAGCAAGTAGAGACTAAAGAGACAGATAAATTTATTGGCTGTGGAAGAATCTCACTAGTGCTAATTTCATTCCTAAGTGGAAAATGTTATTGTGACAATTTATTTCCTTTTACAGTACAGAGCTCCATTTGGGGTTTGCATCTAGAACATGGCTTGGATTACACTGCTGTTCCTTAACGAATGCAAATTCTACCTTCAAACGGAAAGCATCCTTCTCTATGTGCCACTGAAGGACAAAACTCATGATGCATCTCAAGCTAGGCTGAAATTCAGTTTCTTATTCCTCCCCAACCGTGACACATAGCGTATCCAATGGTAGCAACCCAGAAACCTGGAAATATTAATTCTCTAATATCTCTGTGATAATCTTTCTATTACACCTGGAGAGAAATTAAACCTGTCCACAACAATATGGAGCCTGAGATAACACAAGATTACAGTTTTATTACAACATTCACATCTACCCTTGACAAAGGACAGCTTCCTTAAATGTAGTTGCTTAAACAAGGCAACTGAAAGACAAGAGGAGGGGGTAGCAATATTATCGTGTATTTTATCATGTTTTTACTTAACCTGAGATTTGAGGCTCTTGGAAAATACTAACTTTTCATCTCTTGCTTTGTTTCTGTGCCCTAGATCCTAGGAAAACAGTGACCGCACTGGACAGCTGAGGGGAGGTCAATATCCTGAGTCTGAGATATGTGCAGAAATACAGTAGTTGGAACAGGTGCATCATTTTCTGCTCATACTAGCACATGGCCAGCATCTAGATAATGTCATTTGTTTGACTCTACTAAAACTGATGGCTATTCAATTACATCTGCCACTAGGAATCCAGTTCACACTGAATCATTTTTCAACAGCTCTGTGATTACAGTTCTTGGTTGGTCTTGGCCATTGATCTAGATTAAGGATATAGCATATCCACGGTGTGGAGATGTGTTCTATCTTTTGTTCTTCTCCTAATTTCATCTACCCATTCTTCCAAATAAGTTGTCTCTATGCCAAAAAATTATATTGTAATTGTTTATTTCTAATTTCCTGCTATTTCTAATATGACACATGCTTCTTATTTCTTTTTCAGTGGATGACCTAGTGGTAAATCAGATTTCTTGTTGTCCTTTATTCAGTCTGTCTCAGTGAAAGACTCATGGTCTTCTTGATCTCTTGTACTGAGACATAGAACTCAAGGGAGCACAGATCCAGGTATGCTTCAAGATGCCCAACCTCGGTGTATATATAAAATTTTAATCATGTAATTAGGGAGACAAAGACACATTATGAGACAAACTTTCCATGGACGCTCATTGGACACATGAGTACCAGTTTCCAATTGTCAGCTGCTTGATTAAAGGGGGTGTGCTATGGAGGCTGATCCATGATTGAATAAATCAGACCTGACGTTTTAATCAGGAGGTGAGATTTTGACTATATCTCTATTGACTACAGTGTATATCTTAACTACTTTCTCATCACTGAGAGACACAGTACCAACACTTGCAACTCTGAAGAGCAAAGGTTTACTTCAGCTTATAGAGTTTTCAGTGTACAGTTAGCTGGCACCAAGGCAGGGTGGTACACCAGAACAACTTGGTCATGGCACAGCAGACAGGATGCAGAGTGAGAGATCAAAAGAGGGAGAAGGCTACACCTTTCTGGGGCACACCTCCCCTGACCAGGCTCTACCTCCCCTCCCTTGAATGGGCTTCATCTCCTCATATCACTCTTAGCTATGAATTCATAAGTGGGTGAATCCATGGATGAGTATCATGTAGCCCTGATCTGACGGTCTTCCCGAAGCTCCACCTACCAGCATGTGAGACCTCAGGGGGCATCTAGATATAAGTTAGAACACGATACCTCAAGTACGTACGAGTTATGAAAGCAGTATTTGTGGAGTGCCTGAGGTGCTTGTGTTCAGTGCTAGGCGCAGTAATGGAGACTGTAAAGACAAGATCCACTGTATGCACAAGATGTTAAATAGCAGTGATGAAGACAGTTGTCACCATGGTCATGATCATCAATGTCAGAAAGAAATAGATTTAACCCATACATTTAAATGTTGTATTGTCTCACTAGTGTGAGAAACTGCAGTAGCAAATAAGGTCCAAAATGTACAACAGATACTGTGACCTGGGAAGAAACTGTTCAAAAGAAAAGACAAACTATGATGGGAGAAAGGAAAGCAGGAAAAATGAAAAAAAAATATGTCTATATACAAGATAGTTAAGATAGTTATACTGCTAGTTTCTCTTAGTTAACTGAAAAGAAAGGTTTATGCTAATATTGTCTGGACAAGGTATCATGCTTATATCTTGCAGGCTGAGTAACAATGAAGACAACAACATGCAATGTATTAATTATTGTAAGTCTCCTACTATCCTGCCTTGAAACTCTGTTTTAGTGTTTTTATGTTTTTTCTCTTTCAAATAAAAAATAGAGATAAAAATACATGAAATTTCCAACAAGGGGAAGATATCATCTAACCGTTGGCATGGACCTGAGATAAAACTCAAGCAAATTTAGGCCATGCAGACAGGAGAGGAAGTGGGGAGAAATATTTCAGTCAGGTGTATCTTGAACAAAAGTACACTTTGGTCCAAACTCCAAAGCTTCCATTCTGCTTCCCAGTCTGATTAAACGTCACTTTCTTTTCTAGCACTCTGGGGCGCTCTGAAACACCACAGGTTTGGTCTGTACACATGGACGCGGGTTGACATGAGATTCTAAGAGCCAAAGGCTGTGACCCTCCCTCAGCCTTCTGGATGGTCTGCTTATCGCCCTTTCCCCGTAGGATCTCAGATCTCTTTCTGCAATGACAATTTTAGAAACATAGCTGTCGGGAGTGGCTGGGCCTCAAGAGAAATGACATGGTAACCAAGGGGCACAGGATAGACGAAAAACAAATGAGGACCACATTCAATGTGAGCTCAGCTTAGACGCCCAAGTGAATGGATTCTAAGCAGAATGTGTAGGGAAGGCAAAACCATGCCCCAGTGGTATCCAGGTATGCACGTATTCTTACCTTGTGCTCCTGTGAAAGAAACAGGGAGCTGGATTTGAAAACCAAAAAAGGTAAATTCCTGAAAGGAGACTGTGCTTTCCCCTTGCAGACAAACCATGTTATGCACTGCTTCTCTCATCAGCAAGAGTCTGGCTTTAACGTTTTTAAAAGGAGCCTGCTGGGCAATTAATGGACTACAGCAGCAGTCTGTAGTGGTCCCTGGGAAGACATCAGCCATCCTACTTATAAGACATGAGATGTGGCAAACTGTGGTCCTTTTTAGTTTTTCTCTCTTCTGGCAAGAGAATGAGAAGGAAAGGAAGTCGGGCTGAAGGTTCTGCCTCAAAGACTCTTCACTCTCCCTTCTTCAATCTTCTTCTCATTTCTCCAGTCAGCCAACCACATATGCATCTATTTATTATGCATTTAATAAAAGAAACTGTGGCAAGTAGTTTGATCTTCCCAACCTTGACCCAAAGTGTCCAACTTCCCAGGTGTAAAAATTGTCTCTATCATCTTTGGTCTATATGCTCTTCAAATAATTTTTGCTTTGCTGTTCTAAATCATATAGAAAGAGTCAACGTAGGTCAATCTCAATCAAGAAGCTGATCTCCAGGATATTTTCACTGTCATTGTTGAAAAGTGCCGTTTTTTTTATGTACAAAAGTCCAGCCCAGACTGACACAGTGCCTGGGATTCTGCCTATTCTAATATTGTGCGAAATGTTGCTGAGATCCATATTCCAAAAATTTCTATGACTAATTTTGTAATTTTGGACATTTTATTCCTTTATGCCTTAAAATGGAGTTAATTTTCCACATAATATTTACATCAGTACCAGTTGCAAGTCAGCCAATATTGTATCTCAATAAACTGAGCTAAGTAGGTTTGGAGTTTGACTGCTAGGAAACTCTGCTATCAAATCCAGCTAGGAAGAATAGTCAAATAGTTGAACGGTTGGAAGTCAAAGAAACTTCTCACTTTCTCCAAGTGGTCCAAGGTAAGACTTAATTTTTCCTGGAACAGCCATTCTTTTTGTCATCTTGGTAACCTTACATCATGTTTTCCCAGGCTACAGAGGGCTCTCCCTCAAATTTCAGTGTGCTTATGTGGGTGCTCAGACTCTTACACATCCCTTCTGCCAGCACTTTATCCCAGGAGGCTGAATCCTGCTCTCAAACTCCTAACTGTGAACAAACTGTGGACACAAATGGGAAGTTTTTCAGGTCTTCCCAGCTTTGCATCATTTCTTGGCATCTAGAGCTTACATGAGTGGGTGAATCCCCCACACTATCAGAAATAAACTTTCAACATGAAACTGGAGAAGCACAGCAGCTTTGAGATGAGCTCACTAAGTTAATTTCACGAACAAGCTATTGGCCAAACTAGTCTTGCTTACTTATCTATATTTCTAGATGGTATTTTTCAACTTGTTCCCAACCCTAAAGCACTTCTCCACACAAGAGGGCTTCTTAAAATATCAATTAAGATTTCAAATCCACCCAAATAACCAGTCACACTTGAAGTATAACGTAACAATACATTAAATTTTTTAAAAAGGTACAGATAATAACCGACAAAAGACAGCAATGGGCGGAAGAGGGATGAAATGGAAATGGTCTCCAGAACTGGAGAACCAGAGAAATGGGACTGGTTTACTTTCCATTTTGATCTAGAATGCTCTCTTCCAATAGAAGCTTTTTTTGAACAGTTATAGTATTTTCTCATAAATCAAGTTGCTATGCAGCATAATATGCTTCCTGAAGGTAATATTGATTCAGAATCTGAGTATGTTGTAAAGTGAAGCTTATATCACAAAAGATGGACTACTCATAACCTTTCCAACACCAAGGTCAGTATGTAGGTCAGCTCAGTAGTTTCAGCCAATAAACCCGAAGAGAAGTAGCTCCACTTAACCTGGAAGAGGAGTATGAGGTCCACCCTGCCACAGAACAGGCTCGCCACTGAATTAATTAAACCTCACACATCTCTCAGTGGTCCTACTGTCTTCCCAGAACCCTCTAAAGTATCATAAATGATTCACCCTGACTTCCATGTTGCACCTCCACAGCCCATATTAACAATGACTTTTAAATTTTCATTTGCTTAAGGCAATGAAATTCTTAAAAACAAAATTCTATACAATTCTAATTTTATAAAACATGAAATCCTGTAGGAAGAATGGCTAACCCTATATTCAGGGGCCCACCCAAGAATCTCCAGGAAATGAGAGGATGCATTTGGAAACCTTTGTTCTTTGTTCATCATGCAATTGGCATTCTCGGTGCCCTTGGCATTTTCCCTCCTTGGTGTTTGGTGCTTGGAAACATTTATTGAGTCTAGCCTGCTCCAGCCTTTGAGATCCTGCTCAAAAAATGCTTCCTCCATAAAATACTTTGCATCATTCTGGCAAGACACAATTCACCCCTGCTTTGAATTCCTAGATAACTTTGGTTGTTAATCATCAAAATGAATAAAGGTAAAAGCAACAGCTTACTCTGTGCCAGCAACTACTCCAAGTGCATTGCCGAATTAACCTAAACTTCTCTTACAGGTGCTTCAGCATCTCCGAGGTACATGAAGTTTAAATCTGTTTTCCAGGTCTATAGAGTGAGTATCAGAACAAGAATGAAATCCATGATCTGGCTTTCATAAATTAAAATGAAACAGAGTCCAGATGCTTAAATATACCCTGGAGCCTCTCTACATAAGCCTTGGCTATGCTTTAGATCAAGCTCCACCCTGAACTCTGAAGGTGGGGGCAGGGCTGTCGGAAGGTAATAGGACTGGGAGCATAAGGCTAACTTGCACTCTGAAGGTGCGGACTGCTTGGAGGTGGTAGTGAGACCTAGAAGGGTCTGTCTGTCTCTCCGGCTCTTCCTTTCCCTCTGCTTCCTGACCGCCAGAACATGAGCAGTCTCTCTCCCTAGACTCCGCCACCATGCCACTTCTGTTCTAGAGCCAGCAGGCTATGGGCTGCATGCATGAGCCAAAATAAACCTTTTCTTCGTTACATTGTGGGTGTCAGGCATCCTGTATCAGCAATGACACAGTGACTATGACAGCACTTTTTACTTTAGTTCTTTTTTTACTTTTGAGACAGAGTTTCATTATGCAGTCCCTAGCTGTCCTTTAACTCATTTGCCTAGCTGACCTTTAACTCATTTTGCAGCCCAGGCTGGCCTCGAATTTATAGATACTCCTGCCTCAGCTTCCCAAGTGCTGGGATTACAGGTACACCCCAGCCGGCTTGTGCTTTAGTTTTTAAGACACCTTCCATTACTCATTTTCTCAGCTCCATAGCCCCAATACCACTGATACCTTCAAACTTTCCCACACCGTAAGCAGATCATAAATTTGTTAAAACAGTAATTCTTTCTACTAGCATTTATATTTCATGAAACACCAGTTTCTGCACAAATAAGTACCCAATAAATATTGTTATTTAATTAATCACTAATAAATACAATAATTTATAAATGCATGGGACAACTGGCTTTTTCTCTGTAACATTTCCAGCCTTAAAGGAAGTATTTCCCATTCTGTTTAATAAGCAAAGAGGTATAACCAAATTGAGGTTACCTTCCTTGCTATGCATGGCCCAGCATAACTGCAAAATCCCTGATATTTCCCTTGCATCATATTCAAAAGAATTGTGTAAGATTATATGAAAACAGACCTTTGCATGAAGCCTAAAATAAAGGTTATTTATAAGTGTAAGGTCATTTTCAAGAAATCGGTTAAGATGAGGCCTGCTATCCAGTGAGATGTGTCTGGTGACTCTGTCCATTTTGCCCCAGGAACTAAGTAGGAAACTAACTGTATTCTGTTGCCTAGCTGCGTTCTCCTTAGCGCAGAAACATATAGCTAGCGAACATCCAGAATTGCTGCTCAGTGTATGATTAACAAGGGAAACACCCGGACCTGATTCAAGGTCAGAAACACAAAGGGGACCCTTAGGAGGCCTTGGGATGTGGGAACTGACCTGCCGTTAAGTGTGCTGCATGGACCAGAACTTGCACCCCGGGCTTCAGCTCAAAGTGCACTGCGTTTTGGTTGAGCTTGTGAATCAGCACTTCTGATATCTGAAAGAAGAAGTTGTATGGTTAGGGCTGCCAAAATATTCAGAGACACTACGAACAAACTGGCTGAGAAATACTTAACCAATTAGCGCGGCATGGCCTCCAGTACCTGTGCTATGTCCATGAGCTACACAAGTAGCAGACACATAATTCATAGGTTTAGCTATACAATTAATATATGCTGTATATTGTGTAGCTTAATATATTTATATTGTCTGGTGTAATAGAATATGTAACATTTTATTAATATGATAATTAATTAATTATATAATATATAACTATATGGTTTTATCTGTAAATTATGTAAATGAATTTTATATGACTTGATTTCTTTATTCCGGAGGACATGTATATTTTCAAGCACAGCCTGACTTACACGTTAATCACTGCACAGGAAGACAAACTGTTAGTCAACAGGATATAAGATAATTTCTGATTATAAAAATATCCTGTTTAGATTCCTGAGAACATGGCGGACAGACAACAGCAACTGCTGAACGCTCTCTAAAGGCTCGGCTCAGAGGCCAGGAATGATGCGGACTAAGGAGATACGAACCAGTAGAGATATGCTCTGCTGACTCAGGAACGAACTGGGCTGAGAGAATCCAACTTGGAATACAGCCCTGGCGCTAAAATAGGAACAGAAAAATCTCGGTGTGGAGACTCGACTCCGCGCCATCGGAAACCGCGGTTTGGATTTCCCGCCGCGCGGCGGCCGGCCACCTCCACAGCGGCTCGGCAAGGAGAGACGCGACCCCCGAGCTCTGGGAACGGGCGACTGGGAACGGTCTCGGAAACGCGACGGGCAGGAAGGAAGGCTGACTGGTGGCGAGGTGAGCGAGGAACTGACTCCCTACCGCAGTCTGACTCCAGCGGAGGATTTTCTGGGCGCGGGCAGTCCTGTAAGAGCAGGGCGCGGTGGCAACTGCAGCCGCACGGTTCCCTCTCGGACGGGATTGGTGAAAGGTGCCTGGCCAGAGGGACGCTGCTCGCGGACCCCCTAGGCTGGCCTAGCCCAGATCCCAGAGCCTGACGGTGGCCCGGAGGAGCCACCGACTTCCGCGTAGGCTGCCTCCTCCTCAACTCCCTGGGGCGCAGCGGTGGGCGGAAACAACTAGCCAGCGCAATTTGATCAAGCTGTAGCTGACAGGCAGGGAAGCCGGGCCTCCTGTGTAAGATTACATTTTATAAGGAACAGAAAATATGGGGAAGGGAAGCAACAAAAAAGGCTCCTCGACCCCCAATCCTGAGAATCAGGCAATAGTGGACACTGTACCAATATACATTAAGCGCCATTTAGAGAGCCTCATAGACCAATTCAGGAATGAAGTTATCAATGACCTGAAGCTAGAAATATGCAGAATAGTTAGAGAAATGCTAAGCACCACCCAGGAAAAAGCAGATGGTGGAGTGGAAGAACAGAAAAAGAGGGGAGAATTGCTTGATGGAGAAAACAGAGAAAGCATGGAGTATGTGAAGCAGGTGCAAAGGGACTATCAAGAAATCAAGAAATATACCCAAGACTGGCATAACAGCTTGAAAGAAACTAAGGACAGACTATCTGAATTGGAGGGCAGACTTGAAACATGGGAGAATGAAATGAAAAACTTCTTAAAAATAATAAAGAAACACACAGCAATAATACAAAGACAAGAAGATGATAAGAGGAGCCATAACTTAAGGATTAAGAACATAAAAGAAGAAGTAGGGACACAAACAAGTGAACTACAAAAGCTACTCACAGAAATAATCCAGGAGAATTTTCCTAATTTAGCAAAAGGTAAAGATACTCAAATGTATGAGGCATACAGGACCCCAGCTACCTACAACCCTAACAGAGAAACACCCAGGCATATAATAATAAAAATTCCAGAAATTCAATACAAGAACAGAATATTAAAAGCTGTAAGAGACAAGAAACAGATCACTTACAAGGGAACACCCATCAAAATTACAGCAGATTTCTCTTCACAAACCATCAAATCACGAAGAGCATGGGGAGAAATAATTCAAGCTTTGAAAGATAATAATCTACAGCCAAGATTGAGATATCCTGCACAACTGTCCCTGGAAATTGATGGAAAAACGAGGTGCTTCCAAGATAAAGAGGAACTGGGGGAATTTGCAACCACCAATCCAACCCTACAGAAAGTATTGCAGGATATTCTAAAAAAAGAAAAATACAAAGAACCCAGAAATAGGAGCGGGGAGGCCACAACGAATAGAGCAGAGACCAAAACGAAGAAGACAAACTGACAGCTACTGACAGAAAAAGAGCTCAACAGAAATGAGACAGAGAAGATTGGATGATAGGAACAGCTTTTTTTGGAGAAAATGACATCTTAATAGGTAATGCTGATTTAGTACCATCTTGTTTTGAGGTCTCATCTAGCTTTTGTTCTTCTGTCTCCAATGGTCTAAACAGGTTGTATCTTATTGGATTTTACTATGTACGATGATATAAGAAAAAACCTTTTAAAGACAAGGAGATTATACAGAGACCATTGTTCATTTTCTGTTGGTCGATTCTAAATGCTCTGTAATGCTGTTATTCTCTTAAATGGTTATACATTGTTTTGATATACTTAATGCTACAGTGTATGAAGTTGTACTCAAGGACTTCAGGGAGGGAGTCAATATGGTAACTATTTTTGGGTCAGGATTAGCTGGTGGTGAAACACTGTTCTGCTTAAATGGTTATGTTTTGATCTGCCCTGTTTCGCTGTTATGCCCTCTTTTTTTCTCAATCTCCACTCCATTATTTACTTTTTTATTTTTACCCATTTAATTACAGGGAAAAATATAGCAGGATATAATATAGTAACCCACTTCGACTTTCTATTATCTCGATTTGAAGCCCTGTATTGCTCTCACCATCTTGTTTTTGACTGAGGTTCCTATATTCTGTTTTGCTGGATAGTATCAGGTTCGAAAGTTTAGGCATCAGCTGAGAAGATAATGAGATTCATTACAACGCCCATTCTCGTTAACTTTTATCTACTTTTGAAGACCTACAATGTCTCCAATGTTTTGGTTTTGTCGGTTTTATTCTTTACGGTTTTGTTCAATTGTATTACAACTAATGATATAGGCAATTCTATTAGAAATAGCGGGAGGCATTAGGGTAACCATTGTTGATCACCTTGTATTATGTTTTTATATTATCTATTATGTCCACCCTTTTGACTTGACCGATTCTGTTCTATTATGTCACATTTGGTTTTACTCTCTTCCAAAAAACCAACAAGAACCGTGGGAGCAATGAAACCCAAAATGTGTAATAGTCACTGTACAAAAGAGAGGAAAAGAAAGTGCTCTAAACTATATAACTGCATGTATATTTAAAAGTATAAGATAGAAAATGATATCACAGAGTTTTATTGGATCATTGAACAGAACTGTTTGCAGTATCATTGGTGGAATGTCCACTCTACAAGCTTTAATTTTGTGACTTGAACAATTATTTCTAAGATGGCAATATGTAATCCATTAACTAGTGATTTCCTACTGCGCATTTTTTTATTCTGTAAATCTGTATAACTTGTACCCCTTCACTGTTTTTTTTTCTTTCTTTTCTTTTCTCCTTAAATAAAAATTAAAAAAAAAAAAAAAAAAAGTCATGAACCTTTTCAGCAATACCCATCTTATTCCCACAGGAAGAACTGGGGTATTTAACCAGTGGCCTTAAGGAGTTTAGTAATAATACTCTTTGTACATATTTTCCAGCCATTTTTATTTCTACCCATGAAATGAAATCCATGGCTTTCTGGCCTTTTAAAAATTGTGTGGTTTTCTCTTATTAATTAATAGACATTTTTATATACATAAAACATAATTTTTTATTGATGTTGGTTTCAAATACGTTCTCTTTACTCTCTTAATGACATCTATAATGAAGTTTTAAATTTCATAAATATAAATGTATGAATATTTCTGTCATTTAAAACATCTGTGATTTATTAAAATTTTCCTTATGCAATTATCATAAAAATATTGCATTTTTAAATAAAATTTTAGGGTTTTGAAAAAAAAAAAAATATCCTGTTTAACCTTAGAAGTCACCTCAGTTTTTTAAGAAAGCATTTGTTATGCATTAATAGACTCAAAATAAAAACTGCTTTTAAAAGGTCTGGTCTTGGTGCTCAGTGAGAAGGCCCAGGGTTCTTTCTGAGGAGGAGGAGGAAGGGTTGAGAGGAGGAGGAGAAAAAGGAGGAGAAGGAGGAGGAGGAGGAGGAAGAGGAGGAGGAGGAAGAAGAGGAAGAGGAGGAGGAGGAAGAAGAAGAAGAAGAAAAGAAGAAGAAGAGGAATAGGAAGAGGAAGAAGAAGAAGAAGAAGAAGAAGAAGAAGAAGAAGAAGAAGAAGAAGAAGAAGAAGAAGAAGAAGAAGAAGAAGAAGAAGAAGACAGGCAATTCACCCTTCATACCTATGGTGAGATTTTTATTTATTGCTTTCCCTTTGCTGTCCCGCCCCATACCCTATAGGTTTCACAGACTTGGCACTTTATGCCTGTTACTGAATAGCAGATATTGTTCTGCTGAAATTCTGAAGGGCACAGTTAAGGCAAAGACAGCCACAGCTTCTGCAGGGACCCTAAGGACCGGCCTCACCCTGGCCCCGGGCATGCACCCAGCAACTAGGCCACTCTAGCCCAGTGCAGGCTCACAGAAGTCTGCTTTGTGGAATATTGACCCCAATCATGCAGCACAGAACCTGGATTTGAAATTATCACTGCAAGATCTTAAGACACTCTAAAAATTTGCTCACTGTTCAGAGGAGGAATTTGCTCTTTGCTCACATTTTAATTTTTTCAGAACACCAAGAAGGGTTAACTACACTCTTATTTTTCTAAAAACCTGGTACCCTTGTCTTACTATTTTATTATAATCGATTCTGTATTTCTTCCTCTTTTTCCTATTGAGTTTGTTGGTCCATTTTCTCTCCGAATCATAAGGTAACACCTCTGACGCCTCACAACTCAGCAGGCCCCATGGCTAAGTGTCCCCCGCCCCACAGCCACTGCCTGACCCTTCAGTCCAGCACTGCAAGCCCCGCCCACCAGACGCTGTCACTGGGCAAACCACACCAGAAAACAAAACTATGCAGGGAAACTTCCAGAATGAGCCAGACTTACAGACGGAATGGATTTTTAACAAGTACTGCAAATGGGGGCTAAATGAGTTTCCTCTCTACTCTTTTTTTCCTAGTACTGGGGTTGGAACCCACAGTCTGTGTACTGGGCTGTTTCCTTGCTTCCTATTTTCCTCTTCCCTTCTCTTTTTCCTTTCTACCTCCGTTCCTTCGCGACAGGGTCTTTCAGAGTCCCTCACTCAGTGCGCTCAAACTGGCAGTATTTGGCTTCTATTTCTTTTATTGCGGAGGTTATAGGACTCTACCACCATGTCCAGGTCCACTGTACTCTTTAATAAATTCCTTTCTTACTTTATTCTTATCATTCAGTTGGTAGCATTTTCAAAACATCTGACAATAGATTTTTATTAAAGGTCTTTCATAAAGATTTTTATCTGTAAACTGTACACATGTATATTTAATGTGTTAAGACTCATATATGTGTATATGTATACACATTACAAATATCCATACATATATATTTCCACAAAAATATTTAATTCAAATATAAAAGACTCGTCAGAAGCAGTTAAGAAATAGAATTGTTTTACAGAAACTATCCCACTGACAAAAGGAATTATGCATTTGGAAGAGACTAATTTCTCACTTTCACCCAGGTAAAATGATATTTATTTCTTATTCCTGCAAATGGCTTTTTCTCAAGTGAGAGACATAAATAACCAAACAGAACATAGGATTCATGAGAACAGCTTCTTTCCAATTTATGGTCTCTAGGAGAGTCTTTTTTGAAAATAATTAACTTCCTCGATGGGTTAGTTTATAGTACTGCTTCATAGGCTTTATCTATCTTTTTACCATTTACAAAACTGAGCATGTTATGCAAAAATAGGCAGGCAACAAAAACTATGTTCAGTATCTTTAACTAGCATCAAAGGACATTCAATAAAGAACATATACTTCATGGTGAAAAACCTGAGCAAACAAAGCTAAATGAAGTTTACATTCCATACAAGAATAACCTAATTAGAGCCATGTACATTTCCACTCAAATTAATTAGTACGAAACTGTTGACAGACTTTGACCGTATTTTAAATGTTCAGCATGGCACTTGCAGAATTGCTTCTCCTGCATTACGTTCATCAGATCAGAGCTGTTACACTCATTTTAAAGTACATTACAGATGCAGTGAAGATTTTATTTTGGTAAAGTTGCTTGGTTCTGGCTACTTTGTGCAACACTGCATGTCTCAGGTGTTAGAGCTGGCATCTCCATGTACTGGAATAGAGAGTTTAAGTAAGTTTACCCAGTTAGTACTTGCAAAGCTGAGACTTCAGTTTTGATTACTAATCCTCTGACATCCTCATTAAAATCATGCTCCTGAGCCTGTTGACAAAAAGACAGCTGAAGATCTAGAGAGAGGTCTGGATGAGTGAGTTTAGGGAGAGTTTAAAAAGGCAGCGTGGTATTACTTATGCCACCACCTCTGATTCCTATGTGACGTGAAGTTTCAAATACCCACCCCAAAGCCAGTGACCAACATGGCCCAAGAAACAGGCCAGCGATGGTGAACCTTTTAGCACTTTCAGTGGTACAAACAGCCTGCGGCAGCAGGCGTGCCATAGGTTCTCCACCCCTGGAATAGACCACCCTCAGGATGGCCACGATCTTCTCACTGGTTAATACAATTTGTAACACTCAGAGCATGTGCTATTCAAAAAGTAAGAGACTGCAGTCTACAGAAAAGCATAGCAGAAACTTAAATGCCAACAGCAAATGCTTGCCTGTGAAGACTCAAGTGGAATAAGATGTGATTACAGGGAGACAGAACCAGCTGGAGCAAATTGAATTTCTTTCCTTCTCTTTTGCTGTCCAGAGAAAAGTGTGTTTTCTTAGCAAATTTAATTTATCCTTTATATTGCCATCCTTCTTCCGCTATTCTCCCACACACTCCATTTCCTGTTCTACTAAGGCTACACAAGCATGGCCGTAGAAACAACAGGTCATCCTTGGTAAATGCCTGTTCAGTAGGAGAGACTTGTGATTCAGATGCAGCCCACACTCCACTTAAGCTATCACCACCGAGGATGGCAGGTATTCGACCCAAACACCAGAAAGGCTACCAGCAAAAGGACACTGTGGAGAGGCGTGCTACTAGAAAACCACAGATTCTCCTTGCTTTCTCCTATAAAAAAGATGAAGATCGGGTGCAGCAGCCAGAAGACATTAGGCTAGGCTGCCATCAACGGCATCTTTCCTGTTCCTGTGGCACATCCACTGTGGCAAGCAACTCATTAGGACCACTCAGCAAGCTAGGCAGGCAAAGCCACCACCGAAAATATTTGTACTCACTGCATCTTGGGGAGGAAAAGGAGTTCTCCAGTCTTTAGCACCGAATTCCTCTGCTTGGAATGACACATATCCCATTTCCTCCGTGCTCACCAGCCTGCCTACGTTGGAGACTGTCCTCAACTGCACCCAGGAGGAAGTGGCCCAGAACACATAGTCAACAAACATGACGCTTTTTAATGAAATCTTTAGGACAAAACATTTTCAGATTATTCTGAGAATGTACACATCAAACTTTTGATGTATGGAAAATGTTTAAGAGCAACTGAGCAGTTGGTAAATTTATGAAACATGGAAGGGGGTTACAAACTACAGACATCCACTTGAAATAAACTTTGGCAAAAGTAGCAGTTTCAAGGCTATGGTGGGTCAGTCCACCAATGCGGACCCATGAGGTTGGAACGAAACGTGCAAACTCTGATGAACTCAAGCACCACTCTGCCACATCTAGACAGGGCCTCGCCTAGGTGACGACCCAGTGCATCGGTCCGGACCCTGTCACCCTAAGTTCCCCTAGAAGAGCAGCCGAGGAATCTCCCTGTGGTATTTAGTGCAGGAAGATCTCTCCCAGCTCCCTACAATGCCAGCTCTTATTTGAAGTCACAGGCAAGCATGAGGCCGACTATCAAATTCTATTTAACCCCAGCTCACCCTGTCCTATTCCTTCTTAGCAAAGAGCATTCAGCTTGATTAAAGTACTAATCGTGTTTCTAAGAATGCACCGGAAGAAACAAATTCGCCATAGCTATTTCTTTCCCTTGGATTCACTGCCATTACCTTTAAGTTCCTCTTTCTCCTGTTTAACTCCTTTTGCCTACCTCTTACCTATTCAACCTTCTGTTCAGTCTTCCCAGCTCAATGACCTTCCTCATGAACTCCAGGGCACATTTACATCCAATTCCTTAATTTAAAACTCAGGACTTATAGGGCAGGTCATGTGAGCATTCAGAAATGTTCTTAACAATGATACTTCATGCTGAATGTTTGTTTTCCTAAAAGGTTGCTGATATACTCTTCCATTTTCTATTCTGCTTGTCCTTTCTCCATTGAAAGGACACTGCCTCCAAATGGACTCTGTGTGGTCACTGCATTATTTGCTTTGATTTGGATCCAAGGATAGGCTGATATCCAATTTAATTGGGATCATATTTTCCTCTAAAGGTGCAGAGGTCCATCTTCTACCATAAACCCGGGCAACTTGTGTGTCATTAACGTGCACTCTTTCTTTTTCTTTTTGTGCTTGTTTTCTTCTTTGTGAAATTCCATTCCTTAGTGTCTTCCCTTACCCTCAGTATCCTCTCCCCCAACAGGTCCTTCACTATACCAAACAATCCATGATAGGCCTAAAAGCATTTTTGCATTTTCCTAAATGCTCCTATTCCAGAGTGACCATAAATATAACTATTTAGCTTTTTTTTTTTTTTTTTGGAGCCATTGAAGCTGAGTACACATGCAGGGCTGTGGCGTGGCCTGGACATGATTAAACTGAGAATGAGGAGAAGCCTCAGTGGGCAAGATAGGCCACAGCTGAGGCCCCCTGGAGACTTTCTGTCTGGGTAGTTTTCCTTAATTAGCATCTTCTGTTGCTCTGAGGAGTCCTTGAACCCCTCCCAAGATCCTGCTCAGGTTTCCTCCATTGTCCACTCAGCTCTTTGCTTGTTCTGATTAAATACAGGCTGCCAAGGGTCAGCCGGCCGGCTGGCTAGCGGAGTTATGAACTCTGGTGAAGATTTCAGTCCTTTTGGAGCCCTAAAGACCATGCCATGTGTCTCACTCCTTTTAGCCTTTGCCGTGTACCCTTTTGGGGGGGGGGGCTGGGGATCTAGGTACAGATCCCTGTCGATGTCCGCTCCCGGCCGGCAGGAAGGACACACGACACAGTCTGGTAGTGGACAACCTTTTCTTTTTATTTTTCTTCTCCGTACAGCCTGCCCTGGGTTCTCCCAGCTGAAGCCTCCTTTGGTCCGCTCCCCGCGGCTCCTTTTGTGCTTCAGCCTGCCCCAAAGCCTCTACCGGTCCGCTCTCCGCGGCTCCTTTTGGGCTTCTACTTCCGGGCTTCTATCTGGCTTCTTCTTCCGCCCAGGGGTGGCACCGGTATATATACGGGTACAGTGTCCAATCATGTTAAAGTAAGCAAGGCAAGCTGATTGGCTAACATCATCAGTTGCCAGGCAGACTATATTGTTGAGCGGGTTGTTTACGCGGTAAGCAGGAAACTAACATATTCGATGGGAGGGGCAATCTACCTCAGGCTTCACTCTTTACCACAGGCCGCACGTCCGCCGCGCAAGGCGAGCTATCACAGACGCGGCTCCCAACAGATCCCAACAGCATTTATCTTTTGCTGAGCCTCTAGTAATTTGCTGTATCATTTCTTTGGTCCTCTCAAGCATGTGGCGGGATTGCTGTGACTTTCACAGTTATTTGATTCCGGCCCTTACTTTCTTTTCTCAACCATAAAGTAAAACCACAAATATCAGAGTTTAAACTAGAAATCTGGCTCATACTTCTCTAAACCTGAGATCTTCCTACCAAAATGACTGGGCTCCCTACAAGTGTTCCAAACAGTAAGTCAGATAGCTTTTGAGCAAGGCCCATGCCTTCAGATCACTGCTTGAATGATCCCTGATGGTGGTGAAGGAGCACAGAACTCTGAAGAAACAGGGGTAGAGGGAAAAAAAGCCCAGAGAAAGAGGCAGTCAGAGAAAGACACAGCCCAGAGGAGTGTGAGCCATTTCACATATCAGACCTTTTCTTTCCACGGTTCCACTCAAGTAGTCATCTAGAAAATTCTATGCCTTGTGAAAATGCCCAGGAGGGTGAGAATAAAGATGGCCAGATGATGTGGTGCTTGGGAAATAGCTGGCTGTGACTCTCAACCGCCTTTCATACTGGATAACCTGGATTTTGTGGGAAGCTCCTGAGTGTGCCAGAGAAGGAACAGCTGGAAAAGTTCACCTTAAGGGTCTTGGATAAGGATTTACTTCCCCCTAGAGTCTCAGCACTTCTGTGATAAAAAAATGCATTTTTTTCTCTTACCAAATTGCACTGCAGATAATAATCTGTAGACTGTAATGGAGGGCTGAGTCAGGGAGGGAGAGGTCAAGCTGAGAAGCAAATCAGTATGTTACCTCCTGCCACCCTCCAGCTGCACTGTACTAGGAAGTGAGTTCAACAGGGTTTTTTAAGGCAACTGCGCTCTTCATTACCTGCACATGGAGAAAATTAGAGTCCGGAGTCTTCTGCCAGGAGAGAAAGTGGCAGTTGAAAGGAGGAGTAGGCCAAGAGGGGGGCAATGCTATAATCTGGGGTTGTTGGTAATAAGGAGGTTTGGTGAGGTCTTGGAAGAGCCAGAGATCACGGGCTGGATGCGGGGTTTACTCAGAGTAAGTTAAAAAGCTCCAAGTACCCCATAGCCTGTACTGACTTCATTTTCGAGAGGAATCCCTTTTACAACCTACATCCCTAGAAGAATTGAGAAACCAAGATCATTAACTTTCTACTGGAATAGCAGCTCAAGACTGGGATCATTCTAACTGAATGGAGGAGGAAGAAGATTACAATTCTCACTCTGGAGACAGGGGAGCTGTTTGAAGATAAAATGAGAGAAATGAGAATAAACCAAAGCAGGCAGGCAGGAGACAGAAACACACACATGCATGCATGCACACACACACACACACACACACACACACACACACACGTGTTCAATGCTCAAGAAGTGCTAGAAAGTAGGAAAAGGTGGTCCTCATATACCCTGTATGTGTTCCAGAAACAATGCCACTCATTTTATTATGAATACAAAATGGATTTTCTTAACAGTGATGACTGAACAACTAATGAGTTTTAAAAAGTCACACCTTTTAAGAAAAAGATCATGCATACGTCATTGGATTTGCATGGCAGTTCGTTTCTTTTTTTGGAGCTGAGGATCAAACCCAGGGCCCCCCACAGGCCAGGCAAATGCCCTGCTACTGGGCTAAACCCCAGCCAGGACCCTCTTCTGATGCAAGTAGATAAAGCAAGCTATACACCGGTTCCTCGTCTGTGTACTGGTCACTATTTGCTTTTGTTTATTTACAACACTGGACACTTTTGTGCTTAAGTAAAAAAGCACATCCAGTAAACAGTGCAGCACATTCACCTGTGAATCAGTCAGCCAGCACAGTGTGCACGCCTTCCAGGTGTTTTTAGGTGAGGCTGCAGCAGGGTCACCAGAGTTTGGATGGGAAATGGAAGGCAGAGAGACAAAGACTCCCCCAACATGGGGTCCTGTCACTCTCAAGCCCAGACTCCCCAAGATCCCTGGAGTGGCTAATTGGGTGGCTCACACTGAAGGAAGAAGCTGAACACGACTCCCTGGGGACTCACCTGCTCCAGATCCTCAGGGGACCTTCTGTTCTCTCCTGCAGGATCCTGATAGGGCAGAACAAAGAGCTCCGCAGCAGTGGGCAGGCCGGGCAGCACGGCCACCAGGATGTGCTGGCTTGGAACCCCTGTGGCCTGAGGAGGAGACAGAGGGTCAGATGAGTCCTGCAGGGGGGGACCAATGAGAAGGGGTGGGTGGGGGCAGAAGATGCTGGGAGTGTGGGGGATGCAGGCCTGGAACCCCAGGCAGGAAGGCCCCAAGATGCAGCTCTGTTCTGAGTGCAGGCTCAGAGTCAAGATAGGCTGAAGCCTAATCCTGACTGCACCCTGGGAAAGTTCACCCTAATGGTTTATCTTTCCTGCACCCACCCTTCCTTCAACAAAACGCAGGAACAGCAATGCCTGCTTTTTAGTGAGAGCAAAACACAGGGGTGTATGCCGGGGGTTCAGTGTTAGCTCTAGAGGCCTCCAGTACCTGGACCTTCTCTCGCTAACTTCTGGCATCCGCCCCTTACTACCCTGTCCTCCCCCTTCATTACCCCACTGGAGTCACCCTTCAAGCTACCAGCCACATCCTAATCATCTAACAAAGCAGGTCTCCTCCAAAGTCCAGCCCTGGGGGAATCTCCATGGCACCAGAACCTGAGGACCAGCCCTACTGCAGGACGTACTCCAAGCCCTTCATATGGTCATGCTCTGTTGCTCACGGACCGACTTCCTCTGGTCTTGCACTTGCTGTGTCTTGATGTATTTCTTTGAGTGCTCTCTCTAGATGATTCTCCAGTCAATAATTATAATCCCAATTTCCATCTTTGTGACTAATTAGAGTTTCACTTCCTTGTTTGTGTCTGGCTTCCAAAAGACATAACATAAAACTAAGTTCTTATTTTCACCCTTGAAAATCCTTGTTTTGCATTGAGGCAACAGGGAGGGGCCTTTCATAGATAGATAGATAGCTGAGCTTGATGCCATGGATTTGACACTATACTTTCCATCCTGTTAGATCAAGTCATTTTGCAAGAACTTGAAAAGCTGATGTCTACACCCCAGTGACCATACTAGTTTGTTCCTGCAAAAACATCTTTTGGTACCCACCCTCAGCCTGTCTGTGCACTTGAGGTCTGCAGTGGCCCCTCACTGCCTGGAGGCACCTACGACCTCCAGAATCCTCTCCCTGAATGTGGGTCTGGGTGGTGAATCTTTCTCCATTCCAGGAAAGGTGGGAGCTACAGAAAGGTAAATGCAAAGCCTTTAGGAAGACATGGGGGGGTACCCATGAAGCATGATACGAATGAGAAGCCAATGATGGTACCAGCCTTGCTCTGTGCCTCTCTGCTCTTGACACCAACACTGGCTCCCATCTGACTCCTGCTTTATGCCCCTACTGTGTGGTAAACTCAGACTGAGTTCAGGCATTCTCGTTATACATTTAAAAAATGTTTACTGAATGGCATTTGATTTAAGTTGTCATTGTGACTTATCAACAGCAAAAGCCAACTTAGAAAGGGCCTAGCAGCCATTTTTATACCTAACTCTACCACAATATGAGTAGGGAGAAATCTACAAACAAGATGACTGTACGCTGCACCTCTCATAAGTATTATTGGGGTTCCCTTGGCAATGTGGCTCTGTAGGACTCTAAAAAGAGGCCAAGTATCTTAGGGACCTCAAGGGCAGGTGGGTGCTGGAGACCAGGGGCTGGGCCAGCTGCTGCTCAGGCCAGGTCCCTTGGAAACTGAAAGGTGTTAAGCACCTCCCCCCACCCACACCCTCTGCTGAAGATGCTGAGCTGACACTTATTCTGCATTTAGCTGATCAGACTATACGTCCGCCCAGAAATATTGATGAGCAGTACTTTCTAGCCCTTTGGACAGCTGTTGGGGAGGTGGAGGCCCAGGGCACCTGATCCCTGGAGAGTGAGCAGAAAGAAATCAGCCCAGCCGCTGGTCACTGCTGAACTAATGCCTGGCTGATAAATCACCTGGGGGAGTTGGACAACTGTCTGGGAGACCTTCAGGGACATAGGTCCCTAGAGCTGAAGGAGACAGGCGGTGAGTTCATTAAAGCCTACAAGTACTCTCCTGATTTCATTAAAGTACACAAGTACTCTCCCTTAGATAGCAGGGGAGAGAATCAGCTGTCATTCCACGGACAGCTCCAAGGGCAAGGCCTTAGTGCAATTAGCCCTATAGTCTAGGAGCTGCACCCCCTGGTGGCCATAAACATGAACTATCAATAACATCCTGCTTTGCAGCTGAGAGCCAGAAAACCAAAACAAGACTGAAGTTGTTCAGCACTGCATAAAAATATCTTTTCTCCATCCCAATATTCCACCCGTCACTATTTCTCCCTGTACAAATGGAAGGACAGGTATAGATTGAAATGGATAGGAATTCATGAACTCAAGATCCCAACTTTCAAGGTCTGAGTCCCCACCCTGATTTCTCACTGATGTCGCTTGGTTCTTCCCCACTGAGGAAATGGTATAGAAACAATACCCACACAGGGGCTCACTTTTGGATTCAACGTGGACAAATAAAGCAAAGCGTCCAGAGGAGAGCCTGGAACACTGCATAGGCTGAAGTGACCATCAACAGAGAGGACGGTATGAGGAGCAGGCTGAGAGGCAGACTAATCCTTTCTCTTCCAATAGAGGCACCTCAGTGCCTTTATGCCCTGTGCAGGTAGGAGGAAAATGTAAAGGAAGCTAAGTTGATTTTCCTGTTGGGCTAGGAAGATGCTGCAGGAAAGTCAGTTCACCTCCCGTTTCCTGGGTTTCAGGCTCTGAGACCAGGCAGCCTCAGGAGCAGCATCTCCTCTGCTCACCTGCTGAGGCAGAATGGCAAGAGCGGAGGGACTGCAAAGGCACCTCCCTAATCATCAGTGGCAGCTTCCAGGAGAGGGTGACAGGCCACCGTGGTACTTGCCCGGACACCTTTCGAGACTTAGGAGGTTTCCTCATATCATAAAAATCCAGATTTTAGACCAAGGCCCTGCACTTCAGTTCTTCAGCTCTGTCTGTTATTAACTATGAGGAGTCTAGGGAAATTCCTTCTCTGCACCCCTGGCCACTTCTGCAAACTGAGCTGGCACCGGAGGAAAGGATGTCTTCACAAGAAGAAGGACACAGAACTAAGACTTCCGTCACATCCCACATGCTCCCACCTAGCTGTGTCCTCAGGAAACAGTTAGGGCCCATTGAGGACACACAGAGGGTGGTCTCTTCCTCTTGGGCACAGCAGTGGGCACAGCAGCTGACATGCACTCATGAGAAGCAGCCCAGTTGCGAACTCTGCCATGGGGCTGATGCGAATTCCTTGTACTTCTTTTCTAAGCAGAATAAGCTCCAGAGGTAGCAAAGGCCTTGGGTACAGAGTCTGCCACTCCTGTACCTCCCCAGGTCTGCGGGGCTGGGCTCCGCCTCGAGGACCCAGCCTCTTTAGCCAGGCTTCCCAGAGCTCCGCTCCTTCAGGTTTCTCTCTGCCAAGTTCTTCCAGGACAGACAGGAAAGGTGTCCAAGTCCAGGAAGGGACCCTGTGTGCTCACCTCTACCAGGGACTTCCTGATGACGCGGCTGATGTCCCTCCTCCACTCGGGGATGTCTGGGTTGTAGTCATCCAGGTTTGGAGAAAAGGACAGGCGGAGCGAGCGGAACTCCTCTGTGGATACAACCGGAAGTGGGTTAAAGAGATCTGCCAGGCAGTAAGAACTGCAGGGTACGCCAAGCTTTCGGAGAGAGTCCTTCCCATTCACACTCACGAGCCAGACAGAACTTTCTAAAAGACAAATTCACTGTCCTGCCCCTGTTATCTCAATAGCTCCTCATCATTTTTGAAGCTGAAGCCCTGATCTCTGCCTGCCATGCCCAGCTCTGCAGACTCTGCATTAGCCGCAGTTCTAGACCTTGCATGCTTGAAGGGTAACTGATCAGAGGCCTCAGGCAGGTTTGTGCATGGCATGTTTGTGGCCTCAGGGCCTTTGCATGACCTCTTTCTCTGCTTTTAATGCTCATTCATTCCACTGTCTATGTGTAAAAAACATTCAAATTCTCATAAAAGTTTTCTCTGCTTGATTATTCTTCTGACCACATTTTTATTGGCACTACTGTGCTTAACACACGCTTTTATTATCACTATATATCTGTTTAATGATAATTATTACATGATTAACTTATAATTAATCTATGTTTATGATTATAGTTATCCACTGTCATCTTTTGTTTCTGTGAAGGTTTTATTTAATGCAAATTTAAGCTCCTGAAGTCAGAGATTTTGCCATTTTTCCCCCCAATAGCCCCTGAGATAGTCTGGATCCTCCAGCATGCAGGGTGGTGATTAAACAGCAAGGGTTTCTTCAGTGGAACGGTGTGCGGGAGATAATAGGATGCAACCCAGAGAGGCCTGGGAGTGTTCAGACACTGGGTGCATCACCCAGGACGGTGACGGGGAGGCAGGCTGGGTGTAGATTGATCAGAGTCCCTGAGCCAACCTTGGGGGGAAGGAGCACCCTCTCTGATCCAGGGAGTCAGCCTTTGTACCCTAAGCCTTCATCCAGGGCTGGGACGGTCCCTGGAAGGGGCATCCCTGGATCTCAAACAGCGATGAGTTTCTGCCGCACCAGTCTGCAGGTCTTGGTCAGCTACACTTCCTGCAGTTGGAAGTCTCAGTGATGTCTCTGTGGCCTCCATGTCCCATAACCCATGACCCTGGCACAGGGCAGACTCGCTCTCCCCTAAAACCAGCTAAGCGGGCCTTACTGCACTTAGAATAAAACCCAGACTCCTGCCAAGTCCTTCGTGGTTCCTGGTAGCCTGATGCAGAGCTCTGCCCTGCACCCGGTGCCCAGAGCCCTGTCCCTCCTGCTCCTCCACCCTCCACCCTCCTTCCTCCCCAGTTCACTCCTTCCTGCCCACAGGGCAGCACACCCGCTGCCTTCTCATGGGGGCTCCCTCTTTGGAGACAGCTTTCTGACTGGCACCCCCAGATCACTTACTACCTACCGGCCCCCGAACCCTGTCCTGTTCTTCTTCTTCTTACTTGGTGTTAATTTTATCTTTTGTTTTCATTGTATTTCTCCCCAAGTTAAGCATAAGTTCCTAGAGCACGAGGACCCTGTGTTCCAGCCTTCAGGACTGTGCCTGGTATGCCACAGGATTTTCACTACTACCTATGCATCATTTAATTAGCAAACGTTTATTAAGTAAACGATGCTAAGATGTCAGCAGAAACCTCCTCCGAAGATTCTGCAGTAGAGCTGTGTGTTTGCAGCTGTCGCCCTGTTGCTATCTGAAGAGTCACTGCTCCCTTATGTGAATTCAACTGAATCAGCTCTGATGGAGGAAATATAGTGCATACTGATCGGTGGTGTGGTGGTAAATGAAGGGCAGCACTGTGGTCACCTGTGGAGTACCCACACTGCTCTGAGGTCAGAAGTTTATGTCAATCTCACTTTCGCCCCACCTCTTACCAAGCTGCGGTGACTTCATCCTCAAGGGAAGATGCTAATGTGGGTAAAAGGACCCAGGATCGCACCTCCCTCCAAGCTCACTTAGCGTAGGAAACCAAGTGGAGAGGGGGGCTGCAAAAGGCTCCAAGATCACCCCACCAAGGCGGTGTGTGAGGGCAAACGAGAAGGGTAAGAACTCATAATGTGACATTTTTGCAGCTGCTGAAAGAGAGGAATTTTACCTGTGTACAGTTGTGTTATTTAAAGGCAAATAGGAGCCCTGGAGCAAATTAAGGGGAAGAACACAAACTACATTTTCTTTCTTCCAGTCTCTTGTGTGGGGTAGGCAGAAAGATCCTCCTCCTCCAGTTTGCCAGTAAGACTGTCCTTTGCTCTGATCATGATGGCCAGCCTGGTCCCTCCCTTTGCCTAAGCTTTGGATGTGTCCCACATCAGACTGCCTGGCTTTTCTTGGCTTCCTTTAGAGCATCTACTCCAGAAAAATGGTGGCTGTAAATTCCTTCATGTCTGTTTGAGATGTAAATTTTGCAAGACTCTAGGATCTGGGGAGTCTTTCCTTTTAAAATGAAATGGAGTTCAAGAAAAACGGGGCCTTACATTTACTGTCTCCAGGAGGGTGAGAGTCTAACTTCGGGAAATGACACTTCATGACTGCCAACGACCTAATCACACTGCGGAGCCCTCCTACTTCCCAGTGGCCTCTGTTCTTCTATTAGCAAACCCTAGCATTTAAAAATCTCTGCCTTTCAGGTCAGCTGAGTTTAAGGCCACGTGCTTAACTCTATCTGGTGTGATTTTTCTTTAAAAAGACACACTTGCCGTTGAAAGTTTCAAATTACTCTATTATACACTGGGCAACTCATGGCTGAACATGAATCCCAGAAGCCGATGGCTCAGGAGTTTCGTTAGCGGAGAGAAGAAAACATTCCCCAGCTAAAACTTTAAGGAGTAGGAAAAGATCCAGTAGGAAAGGGTAGAGGGGGACCTACCCTTTAAGAAAGGAACTTCAGAAAGAGGAAGAATGAGAAATAGCAAGGGGGAAGAAAGTGAGTAAGATCTTCTCCCCGGATTGAGAATTCTAAGCTTGTCCACTGTATTTATCTCACATTGTCCCATCTGTAAACAGAGATAATCTGTAAAATGAAGGGCCAGAAAAGCCCACAGATTCTATGGATTTAAAACTGTCTCTGCGATTCTAAGAAGAGTTCACTACTCATACATGTGAACAAGAACATCTGTCCGCTCAGGGGTCAGTGTCCGTGAGAGCAATCTGTGACCTCCAGGAGAGAGAATGAGGAGAAAGTGTCTTGGTAGAAAAGACATGAAAGTCAGTTAACAAGGGCCATTTTCTACTACAGGCCTTGGGCCTGGGAGGGCTGTGTTAGAAGCCCAACTCCAGGACTTACTAGGAGGAGTGAGTGCTTTATCTTTGTCTAATAATAATAATAATAATAAGTAATTTGTCTCATATAAACTTATGTTGTTATGACAACACTCAGAAGAGACAGGAAGGGGAAGAGTAGTGAAAATTCTCCCATACCCACAGCCACTGTTTGCTCACCACACTGATGGACGTCAGTGGACACTCACCCCCGGTTTACCAGCTCTTCTGGTCTGACTGAGACTTTTTATGAGGGAGAGAAAGGTGGAAAATTACAAACTCTAACACTAAGCTAGCCATGCATGGCGAAGTGGCCCTGGCTTTTGGTTTTTAAATGTTCTCAAAGTTGCTTACAGATCACTGTCTGGTTTTGAAAGTCAAATTGGCAAGATAAAAAGTAAAAATTAAAATCTGACTCCCCACAAGGAAATCTACTCCTGAATTATCTCATCAGATTCAACTAATTGTGGCAGTTGAGCAGTTGATAAGATTAGGAATAAAGCTAACATCTATCTCCTTCTCTTCCTCTCTTTCTATTCCTGCAGATCATTTCTTATCCTTATTAATTTTACATTCTTATTTTTGAAATTTCATTTTTCCATGACACACATACCATAGCTACATGAATAATGAACATTTACATTTTTACCACCTACTAGCAACACAATTTCTATCTAATAGCTTTTATGGAGAAAAAGAAAATAACATCCTACCAAAATGGGATCAATCTGAATAAACCTGAATTGCCTTCCATTTTCAGGCAATGATCTCTCCTTTCCATCTGAGTAAATTTTCATTCTGCCTAATTCTCCAACTGTATTCATTTTCCCTCATTGATCACAAAGTTGTTTTGCACAGGTGTTTGTTTAAACCCACACTCAGTCTATGGCTATGCCATCCGGCTGATATGACCCTTCCATGGCTTTCAGTAAAGCAGAGGTATTTGTGTGTGTGTGTGTGTGTGTGTGTGTGTGTGTGTGTGTGTGTGTGAAATACAAATTTATGCTAGAGATTTAAAAGGTATTTAGATAATGAAAGATTTTTCTTAAAGTTCAACTTCTCAAAGCAGCCTCATAATTAGACATTTTCTTTCATGCTGGTTTGACCTATTCAAACACCACCTACATTCCAGTAAAAGGATTCATCCATGCTCATAATGAAAACTTAGCCTACCCTACCTGAGATGAATGACCACACATGAACCAGACTTAGGAAAACAAAAAACTTCCCAGGGTTCCTTGACTGCCCTTTTTGCTGGTGGATCACATTTCCCCAAGGAGGAAACTGACTCCACCGGAGCTGTTGGTCAGCTGCTGCCTGTTCTCTAGTGAAGGGCTTGGTGGGACTCTGGCGCCATGGTATCAGCCAGTCTCCCCCCAGCATAGCACAGCACAGCGAGGAAAGGCACTCACCGTACACTGCGATGGTCTTCGTGTCCTGCAGAATGGCATTCCCTGCGGAGACCTGCACCGTGATGGTGTTCATCCCCTCGGAAGTGAACCTGAACGATACGCTTCCCTCCAAGGTGATCAAGGGCTACAGTGAACAAGACATAGTTACAGCAAAAACAGTCACCACACCTGAGTACCCACTAATTCCACAGAGGCTCTTCCTAGGCACCAGCTCAGAACTTTCTGTGGCTCCCCATTTTCTGTAGGCCAGGCCAGAAGGGAAGCTGGCTCTTGCAGCAATGACCCAGCAAGATTCTGCCCCATTCCTTGGGAATCCGACTCCTCCCTCCTGATGTCATCTTGACTCAGGGTGGGCAAATCAGTAGGTCTTGCTTGTTGGTGAGATGCAAGCCTCACTTCCTGCATCATCTGCCATGTTAAGCAGATCCTTCATCCAAGACATCACACAAATCAAATGAAAACACAGGGCTTGTATTAATCCAAATTTAACAATGGCCACTGAAATCCACACTGCCCCAGTGTTCCTCTGCAGGGTGTAGTACTTATACAAAACTACACTGAAATGCAGAAACCTTGGACACCAGCAGTGGATACTAGTTATACAGGAGTGGACATGGGCACCGGCCTTCTCTGAGATGTACCATCAACACATTACTGGAAGTAGCTTCTAAGAAAACAAGTACTAATTGCACTGTGGGTTGTGGTTTGTAGATGTAAGAAAAGAGTGTTGGGAAGTGGTGGCTCTAACACAATCAGATGCCAGAGTCTGAGAAAAACATTATTAGCCTACCGACCTCCCTAGACTCACTCCTCACAAATCACTTTTTCCATATTAATTAGCTTTAAAATAAAAATTCAATTATCTCTCTGAATGGCAGAGGGAAAACTAAAGAAGCCTAGTGTGAGAAGCCCAGTGTGAGGGTCTGTTGAGAATTAGGTTTTCCTTAACAGACAAAAAGAAAATTTAAACAAACAATAGGAGGCACAGAAAAAAAGACTGATAGGGGGGATTCCCTTCCAGTGCCGGCTTTCAGGAAATAACATTGATTTCTCCTCTTTCTGCTGTGAAGAATGCACCCAAAGGGCCAATTTTGCATTCATCAGTTCAGGAGAAATAAGGGAGCGCTAGATCACAGCTCCTTCCCGCCATGCTCCAGAGCTCTCCTCCCCAGCAAGCACAGAAAACGATACCTTTAAGGAAAACCGAGTTTGGCTCTAGAGTAGAACCATGTTTCTTTGAAAACAAGACACACATTGAGGAGCAATGTTACCAGAGCAAGACCACAGCAGTCAGCAGGCCTCTGGCGAGGGATCCCTTGGGGCTCCAGTCCTGCCGCCCAGGTGACTTTTCACCTTCCCAGTGAGCATGGAGTGAGCCCCAAAAGGAAACAGCACAGGCAGCCCCAGCCCACGTGCATTCAGAAATACACAGAGACTGCAAAGCCTCGGATTTCGCCTTTGTGTGAGGGAGCTGCAAGAGACCCAGCGAACCTCTTTGGCTCCATCACACTCAAGTCTCCCTCCTTCGTCTGTGGAAGGGCTGAGGATGTGAGGTGTAAGGCTCTTGGGTGGGTTGAACATTATGGGTGACTGAGCACAGGGAAACATAAGATGTGAAGCATACCTGCTTCAGGGTGAGGAGACCTTGCGTGTGTGTGTGTGCGTGTGTGCATGTGTGTGTGTGTGTGTGTGTTGTGTGTGGGCAGGTGGGGGTGAGGTACTGTCATGGACACAGGCTGCTTTATCCCGCCTGGTGCTCTCTTTATCCTGCCTCGTCTCTTTTTCTTTCTAGTGACCACCTCCTCTCTTGTCTGACTCAAATGCTTCCAAGAATGCCGATTCCAACACCTCCCTCTCCACCCGAGACCCTGTGGTCAAGTAACAATACCAGAACTTCTTTTAGGACTTTTGGGAAATCTCCTGCTAAGCTAACATCCGGGAAGGCAGAGAGGCACGAGAGAAGGGTTCATGAGCTCGGGCAGCCTCCTGCCTCTGGAGCCGAGTGACCCCTGGACTCGGGGGCGAGTGCACTGTCATCCTCCTTTACTTCCTCCAGCACCTCCTGGGCTCCTGTCTCCTGTGTCCCCCCGCACCCCATGGGCAGTAGCCTCACCTCTGTGTTGTTTCCGTACCACCACACATATGTGAGGGTGCCCACTTGGCTGGGCCACAGCACTGCAGTGGCGTTGACCTCTTTGTTCTTCGTGGTGACAAAGGGAAGAGAAAGGTGCACGTGCTCCAGGGGACCTGAGACACAAGGGAAAGAGGAGCCGTGAAGGAGTAAGGGCTCCCCCTGTTCTGCAAGAACCATGCCCACTCTGCAATGCTCCCTGACCCCGGGGCCACACCCCAGAGGGAAAGCACCCTGCTTCCCCAGTTTGGGAGAAGAAAGAGTGCTGTGAACAACTGCACTCTGCCCCTTCCTGTTGATGGACCTTCCTCTCCTGACTGTAGCCTCAGTTACACATGTTTACAAGTGACAGTTTTACAAATAACTGATGAAGTCTTTAAGTGAGCAAGCATAATATGCTGCGCACTTAAACATAAGACTGCTTGGGAGATCCAAACTTTTTCAAGAGTTCACACCTGGGAGAGAAACGAGGATCACAGAGACTTAAGAATTTGTAGGGGCGTGAGGGTGGATGGGTGCCCTAGACCAAAGAATAATTGCCACAGTAATTTTTACTCTTTAACTCATGTTAAAGAACTGCATGTGTGTGTGTGTGTGTGTGTGCATTTTCTTGCACTCCTTGCCCCTGGCCCCTGTCAGCCTCAGCCCTGAGCTCAGCCTTCTCTCTTGGGTGCCCCTCACCAGCTCTCCTGAGCCAACGTACACCAGCCAGCTGAGAGAACCTGACTCTGTTCTGTGCGGGCTCTGTCTCATTTATGAGCATGAGTTGTTTTTTTCTTTAGGCCAGAACATCAGAGCAAGGATAATACCTATGGGTCACTAGGGCAGTGACCAAAAGGAAGTCTCATGGCTGAGTTATGGCCTGTCACTCATCCAGTAGGCTTTGAGTGTGTCCAGATATCGAGTGTTGTTTTAGGTGTCCAGAGACTTAGCCTTGGTGGGTAGTAGATACTTCCAAGGGAAGAAGGCACTGAACACAGAAAGCAGAGTTAGGAGAGAGAGCGCAGTTTTCACAGACTGGTCATAGAAGGACTCTCAGAAGAAATGACATCTGGCCAGCAAGCTGAAGAAGCAGAAAACTATCTGGAATGCCCCCGGGCAAGCCAGAACTTAGAGGAGGAGGTACCCTGCCTGTTGGTGAATAGCAAGAATGCGTGGGCACCTGCAACGGAGAGACAGAGGGAAAGAGCAGAGCCAAGAGGACCACAGTGTCTTAGCCTTGTGGGACCTGGGACACAGCACGCGTGTCTGCGTGAGTTTACGCTTATGTGTGTATACACTATGTCTGCATACCTGTCTGAACTTTAGGTTTCAGACTTCCACAGTCTTCTCCTCAGGGGTATAAAATACCTGGTTCCTTCTGCCCAGAGACCTATCTGTATGCACCTCTGTTCTACACAGAGATTGCACTAGGCCCCCAAAGGAGCCACCAGCCAACCACCAACTGAATCTAGAGCTGAACGTGGCTCCAGCACACAGGTGTGTGCCATGCACAAAAGGGACAGCAGGTGGCGCTGTGCCACTGCTCGAATCTTCCTGGAAAAGTAGTGAGGAAAACCTGGGAAGTGACTTGTGCCAGCCCGGGTAGGTTTCCTTCTCCTTTCTTGCATAGCTTTCTCATGTACAAGCAGCAGCTGACCTCTGAAACTGAGCAGTGTGTGTGTGCGTGCGTGCGTGCGTGCGTGCATACCACGCATACGGACTACTGACTGCTCCAGCCTAATTCGAGCATTTATAATCCGGAAACCCCTGACTACTTAATTAAATATTGTACATTTATCATATTGTTCGTGAGCCTCTCTCTCTCTCTCTCCCTTCCTCCCTCTCTCTCTCTTCCAGATGCTGAAATAAAAGCCATTAAAAGAAGTAAAAGTGATTCAGACCACCAGGAAGAGATTCTAAAATAGAGCTCCAACAATTTCAGAGCACATACAAAACATACCAATCCGAAGTTCTGAGCACATTAAGAGGCTTTCAGTAGGTCTGAGATAGGATCAGGGACACCACACTGTCGTTATTTAATGAAGGGACACGCTGCTCTTTGAACAATTCTTTAACCAGCTGTGATCTGATGCTTGCTGACCAATGCCTTGAGGGTGGGCATAGCTGCAAAGCCACATGATTTTTCAAGCCAGCTTGGGGTCACTTCCCGAGAGAGGGCAGAAAGACAGCTGCAAACTGTCCCTGTGCTAAGGAAGTGGGTTGAGGAAGGGCCACCGCATCCACCTCATTTGTCTTCTGCCGCCCTTTCTGCAAACAACCAGAGTCCTCGGTGATTTTTTCCCCACAAGATGGCTGTGATAGGGCAGCTATCTGAGCAGAAATCTGCAAGCCACCCTCTCAGACCTGTCCCCTCCAGATGAAGGCAAAGCTGGCTGTGTCACGTGTCTCATTAGTTTGCAAAGCAGCAGTGCACGGTGAATACTATCCCCAAGGAATTTCCAACTGTCAGGCTACAACAGATTACCAGGCACCCTGCGAGAGCTGCCGGCCCACTGCTGGAAACATTACAGCAGAACATCAGCTCCATTTGTTTCTGATGACCTTTGCAAATCCGTATTGAAAAGACTCTGATTTAGAATCAGATCATCTTCCTGCACTGGATGTGGTGGGCATGTGTACGTAAGACAAGCAGCAGGTTTCGGGGATGGGTTAAGAGAGGAACAGAGGGAAGGAATGGGCAGCTAACAATGTCTACTAATTCTCCTTTACCTCAGAATCCATTTGGTGGCCACGCACACGCTACCCTGTGATCATGAGGAAACCGGTAGCTGACAGGGTGCTGCATATTTTGCTTGGTGGAATCTTTGGCAAAAAACTATGCCTCATTTGAAAGAATCAATGTCCATTCAGAGAGATAGAGCAACTCTGCCAGGATTTGGATTTAGTTAGACTGCCTGGAGCTACCCAGGGCTCTGTGATTTGGGACTTTGTGATTTTGGTTGTTTTTTCTATAATTTTTCCCTGTTTCTGTCCTCTGTGTCCTGGACGTTGGCATCAAAAGTCACTCATGACACCATCTAGATATTACACACTTGAGAGCACCACTCAGAATTGTTCTCAGTCTGAGTTCCTCTTAGTGTAAAACCATGCTAAAATCATAGCGCTTCTCTGGTCCTTGTTTTCTTCCTCTGAAAGAAAGGACCTCCGTCATCTGTTATGGCACAGAGGTGAAAATATAGCATTTGTCTGCACGCTAATGCGCTTGGGGTCCTTTAGGAGAGGCACACAGAGCAAAAGTGGCAGACCTGCTGGGACTGCTACGGCACGGGTTTTAGATGAACGGGACCAAGAACAGCTTAATGCATGGTCCTGCTGTATACAAGTGCTAGTTCTTTCCCCAGTGCTAGGCTTCCAAAGGATTTTGGAAGTAGGCATGTGTATCCAAGCCCTCCACCCCAGAATAATTTAAAAGATTAAATCAGAGCACAGAATTTCCACTGGAGGTCATCTCCCACTAAGGTGAAGGTTAAATATTTCACCTAATCAGTCAGGCTGATGGGATGGAAAAATCGTACAGGAACAAAGAAACTTATTCCTTTGGGAAAGCATGGACTCTCATGGCCCCTCATCTTGGCAGAGGTAAGCTCTGTGACACTGTTCCTCCCAGGATTTCATGGACCAGGGAGAGTTCTTGGGGGGCAGAGGTGGACCCCTGCAGGAAAGATCAAGTGTGGGGGATCAAAAGAATCCACAGGGTGCCAAGTAGATTGGTCCATGGGGAACTCAATGGGGTACTCTGAGAAATTTTGGCCAGAAAGTGCTACTGAATTTTAAATCCATATTTACATCTACTGGAGGAGGGTAGGGACGTTATAAATGGGTGAGACATAGAATGTGCTTATCATTCCTTAAGGGGGTAGCTGTTTAGCAAACATCTCTCTGTAGGATCAGCTGTGGGGGAGATATGCTGCTGGATAAGGTAATCTCCAGAAAATCTATTGCTACTTGTGTCGCTGGCTTTGTTTTCTACTAATAACTAATGCTTTAAAAAGTTGTGATTTTTTTTATAGACAAGGAGATAATATAGAAAGCATTGTTCATTTTCTGTTAGTTGGTTCTAAATACTCTGTAATACTTTCATTCTCTTGAATGGTTTTACACTGTCTTGTTATGTTTGATGCTATAGTATATGAAGTTATAATCAAATATTTCAAGGAAAGAGACACTATGGTAACTACTATTATGTCGGGTTATCTTGTGGTGAAACACTATATTATTTAAATTGTTCTGTTGTGACCTGTACTGTTATGTTTCTATGTTCTCTTTTATCTTAATCTCCTTCTTTTTAAACTTTTTTTAAATAAAAAAAGGTGATATTATTCCCATGATATCACTACCTTTGTTCCCCTGAATTAGTGGTGGTGAACCCATGGCATGCATGCCACAGCCAGCTGTCTGTTATCACTGAAAGCTCTAAAAAGTTCGCCATCACCCTCTAAGTGCTGATGAATAAGGATATTACGCTGGTGGCTTACAGACAGATGGGACCCTGTGGAACACAACTGAAACCCATGGATCCATGCGGCACAGCACTGCTTTTTTGCTAAAAGCTCAAGCTTTCTTGGGAGATCTGTAAAGATGGAAAGGAGAGCAGATGCTGGGAGAAACTACTCTGGTCACTGTGGGCACCTGCCCTGCTTTAGTGCTGGGATTCAGCTGGAGTTCTACTATGTAGTGAGTGTACATGTCAAAAGAGTCACCTTAGCTCCCTGAATCCCTGGAGTATGGGCTTTCTAACTGTTCCATTTCTCAGGAATATATTTCATAACTAAGAAATCCATACTTTGAGTCTCTTTGGGGCCAAACTTGGCTGGCACACAGAGACAGGTCGTAATCAGGTGTAGCCAAAACAGGGAGTACTGAGTTGGCCGACTAGGAATCATTTCAACTTTGTGTAGACCAGAGGGAGACAGCTTTTGTCTCCCTGAAGTAAATACTTCCATGCTGAGTCTAAAGGAGATAAAGACCCAGAATGACTAATGCAGTACTAGCATGTTAAGAGGAACCTTCCACAACCAGTCTCGTGGGCCTCACTAGTCTTATCCTTTCACTGGCCAATGCTTTCTGCAGTTTATGATTTCTGTGGGCCAGGTGCACAAAAACAGGTTCAGAGTCACCCACCAAGTGTGGAACTAAATGTGAGCATGACCATTGAGAGAAAACAGCTATTTTCAGTTTAAAGGAAACTAGCTCTAGGACTGCTAGGGAAGCACTTACCTTTCTTGTAACACACTACATAGCGAACTCTGCTTAGGTGTGACTCCTGTCTCAGCTTACTTCCTCATGCCTTCCGACTCCTTGATGGAGGAAAGCCTTAGCGCTGGAACTGCTTTCTACATAGTCCGGGTGTCCAGCCTCTGTACCGCTGCCTATACTCTTGCCCTCAGAACTGCCCTCAAACACCAAGTGATCCACAAGCAGAAGCTCAGGAGAGACGTTTTGGTTTGAAAAAGTGTAGAAAGATTATTAAGAGTAAGATGTAATGTAGGAAAGCAAAAGCAAGCAATTGGGGAAGGAATGTGTTTTTGAAAGTGTTAATTTGACTGAGTTCTCCATGTACCTCCTTTTCAACCACTTCTGACCAAACGAGAAAAAAAGACAAATTCCTGCTTCAAGCAAACAGCTCTCAGGCCCAGCCCCGGGCAGCTGTTGCATCTCAGAGGTCCCAGGCAGGCAGGGTCAGCGCCCTGAGGATAGTGTAAAATGCTCCCGGGTCCAAATGGCTCTCCTTGTGAGTTTCCCTTCTGCTCTCTTACTTTGCTCTTTCACTCTCTTACTCCCAGTTCCCCTTCTCTACCCAGGAAATGCTGTGTCAGGTTTTAAAACAGCACATTTACAGTATGTCAAAAGCCAACAACAGTAATAACATACAAGTTACATGTAAGTACAGGACGGCGCTGTCAGACCCCAGACTGTTGTCCACCTGCACGGTCACTCGGAAGATGCCCACATTCTGGTAGACGTGCTTGATGCCATCCTCCATGGAGCTGAGGTTGACGTAAGACACCGCAATGCCATCGCCGAAGTCCACTTGGATGATCGTCCGCTGAACATCACCCTGCAAAACAGCGAGTAGAGACTGGGCACTGGGATGTTCCTGCCCAGGGCTGGGACTGTCCCGGCTCTGAACCTGACCCTGTTTAGCACAGGGTAACTTGGGCTTCCTCCTGCAGATGGAAAGGTCTGTCTATTTTGACAGAACCTCTGTGGCTGTTTGGCAGGCAGGGACTCACTAAGATAGATACTCTCTAAATGTGTAGGGAAAGCTTCAGTGCTGGGAAAAGAGCAGTGTTGATCATCATTCCTCAGAAGACTGCTAATCATCTTATCACCCACATGACTGGAAGACACGTGACACCCAGCTTCAAGTATTCAGCCTACTTTATGAGACCATGAAATACTTCCAGTATCTTCAACACCCCTGAACTAGCCAGGTTATACCTGGTTTCTTAACTGTGCTGGAGGAAGGATGGAAGACAACTTGTTTGACACCCGACATGGCGTGGGACTCAGCCCTGCCATTACTTAAGAAATAATCGTTAGCTTGGTATGGCGGCTCACACCCATCATCTCAGCACTCTAGAAGGCTGAGGCAGGAGGAGCCCATGATTGAAAACAGCCTGGGCAAATTAGACTTATCAAGACCCTGTTTAAAAAAAATTAAAAGGATGGGGATGGGGAAGTAGCTCAGTGTAAAGGCCCTGGATCAAGCCTCAGTACCATATAAACAATTATATCAATGGCTATCTCTTTAAAAGTTCAGTATTTGGTGCTATCCAAAGAATCACATTCCACTCTCCATAGAATTTTCGTGTGGAAATAAAGGATAAGCACTGTTTACCCATTTTACACATAAAGAAGCTGAAGTCTGGAGAAGTTTCCTCAGCAAGTAGGTTATTTTGGCTTGCTCAATAGAGACAGAATACACTGCTTAGGGTGAGCCGCTGAAGCCTTCCTTAGGGCTGCAGTCTGAGAGCCTGAGACATACAAGTCACGCAGCATCCTGTGGTCTCAGTTACCAGATTTATGAAATGGGCTTAGTAAAACCTCCCCCTAGGAACTCTTAGTGTGCCACAGAAACACCCAGGTAACTAACAAACTGGGAAACGTTAAACAGAAACACATATTTCTAAAAGCTCATTTAACAGACTTACAGTGTTGCTTTAAAGAATGATTAATATCAAGTGACTCTAAATTTCTCATACACAGACAGAAGATAAAATATGTATTACAAAGTCCCAGACCTATGGAAGAGAAATGGTATTTAGAAGGACAATTTAGATTTTTCAAGGAACAAAGTTGCTTAGATCTAATTGGCAAAAACAAGCTTCCCTCATGTGCAATTAGTCCATGAGAGCTTGCTTGCTCTTTCTTTTTTCTTTTTCTTTCTTTCTTGTTTTTTTTCTTTGATATTCTTTTTCATTTTCAGGAAAAAAATTTTTAGAGCTTTTAAAATAGAAATGTATTTTAGTTTAAGTAGGGTTTATATGGTATCATGTTTTTTTGGAAAAGGCCAGGTTTAAAATGCTGACATTTAAAAGATTCATTTACAGAAAGATGAAAAGCAGTTCAAACCCTATGAATCGATGTGCTTTACTCCTCTGTCTATGCCCAGCCAAGCTGTGTGGGGGCACAGAGCAGCTAATCCTCAGAAAGGACTAGAACAGCTCACAGTAAACACACAGGAGGAATTCTCCCCTGGAGTGGAAAAAGAAACTCCATTGAAAACTACAAAGAGCTCTCCTCCAGCTCAGACACTACGATCCCTTGACTTCCCTGCACTAACGAATAAAATGTCAGCCATTCTTGCTCACTTGTCCTTCATTTGGAAAGTGGACTGACCAATCTTGCCTTTCTGAAGAGTGTGCACTTCCAGGTCTCCCGGCTTTCAACAGATTTGCTGGAAGCTGAGGCTCGGCATGTGTCTGGAGAAAAGTCTGTTTATTGAACCAAGGAGCTGAGCAAATATTGGGGCAGATGGGGTCACTCACGACATAAGACATACAGCGGATTCCACTGGAGACAGCGGGGCGGGATTGAGAGGGACAGGTCTGGGGTACTTTTTGGGGACACAGGAGCTGCGGCAGGGGCTATTGTTTATAAGGGGACTGAGGGAAAATGTGACAGTCATATTTTCAGCCCATTCTGCTTCACGCATCAGTGAGGAAGTAGCAACCCACCCACTGGGAAGAGAAAGATGTTTGCTGCCATGCTTGAGTCTTTCTTGCCTTGCCTTTTTCTCTGATGTTCACTATTTTCCTTTTATTGGCCTGGGTGTAGATGATCTGTTATATACATGAAGGTGCTCTCAGGTTCTGTCCATCTGGATGTCCCACCAGTCTTCTGGCATCACAGAATTCTCAATTCTCTACATGTGATGATGCTCACATGCACACGGTAGATGCATGCAGCCAGGAAGTAAAGGAGCTTTTGTGTGTCTGTATGAAAGCCTCAAGGCTTCCATCACAGAGTCAGCCTGGTAGGCTACACACACACACACACACACACACACACACACACACACACACACTCACATACACGCAGGCACACATCCACACAAGCACTGCAGATAAGTGAGAACCAAGTTAACAAGTGGGGTCTGTGTTTTCAAGAACTTACAACCTCTGGTGAGGAAGACGCACTTGAAATGATCACAGAGAGTTCAGGGAAATATCAGCAGGGTAATAGGGAAGGGCTCACAGTGTCTAAGTTTGTGCAGAAGGGAGAACTGGACAGTGTGTCTAATCGAGAGCTTCAAAAAGTACAGTGGGTTATCTGCCTCCTTAGTGCTAAGTTTCTTTCATTGAAAGTCCATACTGTCTTTCCAAGGGGGAGAAACGTGTCATCCTAGACAAGGCACTGTTTCCTTCCTTGCTTGACTTTACTCCGCGCTGTGACTGTTTTGTGCTCCGTCAATATTCTTATTTAGACATTTCTAACTAGGATGGATGGGTGTGAATTTTATACTCCACATCTTGCATCTGCCCTCTGGTAGAACAGTTGTATGTTTAAGCAATGAAAATGAAGGACAGGTACATGAGACACAGAGGGGCTGATAATCAGTAGCTGGAAAATTCTTCTGTATAACTAAGAGGTAGCTCGGTCTGATGAATGAAAAACCATCACTTTCCCCATCTGAGTCCAGGCCGACAAACACGTGGACCGCCACATCCAATGCTTTAGGTCTTCTGCCTCTGACTCTCATGTCGCCATGTAACTAGACAACTGAGCAGACTGGCTCCAAAGGAAAGGCATGTGGACCCATCCGTTCCTGTAACAAGGATTTAGAGGAACAGGGAAATGCACAGGACCGTGATTCAGCCTTGACAGCTGGTCCAGATGTGAGTCCCAGAGATGCCCCTGAGCACTGGGAAACTCACAACTGCTGGAGACAGCAGAGACTCCTGTGTCACAAGCTGGCCCTGCACAGCAGAAGAGGAGTCTGATTCTGGCTCCAGCAACATCTGTGCCTCAAGGGAGCTTAAAGATCACTCAAGGAAAAACCACAGAGAAAGGCCTAGTTAGCCCATTTTTATTAAAGATAAACACAAATGACACAGTGGGAGCACTCCACACCTGGGTGTGCTGGTGTGGGGATGGAGAGGGCACACAGGCTGATACTGACCACCCTGGAGGAGTCAACGAGGTAGGCAGGGGAGCCCTGGCAGGACTGAGAGCCAGGGTGTAAACAAGGGAACGTAACGAGTCCACCACACTTAAAAGGGCATGGATTACTCGTAACACAGGAAACATTGCAGAACTCAGCTTTATTCTCTACCCCTACACACGTAGTGATCATACAGGAAATAACTAGAAGACAACACAGATACTGTGTTGTCTGGTGGTGGGATACAGTCAAACTTTAGTGTGGAGTGTCAGGCATTATTTTAGTGCTCTTCTGAATACACGTGGATTAAGATGAAAATATTATTAAGCAGCACTGAGTGACACAAAAAACCAGCTACAAGGGTCAGCCCTTTCTTCTGGCTGCAGATATTTAGGCAGGATAGGGGACCACTGCTGGACACACCTGCTTCAGGGAGGTAGATTCTGATTAACAAGGGCCTTACCCCTGGGGCAGCCAGAAACTACTCTACTGTGTGACTAGACAACATTTAAAAGACAACATTTCACTACCCTGTAGAATGAGTGAATGGGCAGGATCCAGATGAATTTGGACAATTGAGAGTACAGGTAAGATTGCTATACATTTTAAAATATTCTCTGGTAGTCATCAAGGAGAAATGAAAGAACACCTCTTGAAAATTTCCTGTGTCTGGAATAATAGCAAATAATTGCCAATATATTCTTTTGCTTCTTCCTAAACCATCAAAGATTCAGACCGGTTTAATTTTTTCATTACAGGAACAGTTTGATGTAAGATCTGCTTATCTTCAATGCCACACTTCTACTAGTCCTTCACAGAAGATGCCAAAACTGTGCTATGAAGTGCATTCTCAGAAGGAGTCAGAGGAGTGTGCAGTCATTCATCTGAAAACAGACAGCTTTCTTTCATAAGCACCACAAACTGCAGTGGTTTGAATGTCCCTTCAGGGTTCATGCATTAGAAACTTATCTCTAAGTTAATAGAGTGGAAAAACGGAGCTTTACTCTTGTGAATGGATGCATCCCATCCTCATGAGACAGGGTTTGCTGTTGCACAGTAGGCTCCTGAAAAGCATAGCCTGGGGCCCCTTCCATCTTGCAGGTGTGGATGCTTCCTTCTGCTGTGGCTTAGTCCTCCAAGAAGGTTCTCACAAGTGGGAGCCCTTCAGCCTTAACCCATAAACCCCTCAACCTTACACTAGTCTCCCAAAAAGCAAAGAGCAGAGGTCTGTTCTTTATGAACTTCCCGGTTGCAGTTAAGTCAGGGAAGCACAGAACAAAGACACTAAGTGAAACACTTTCCAGTGTGCCAGTGTGGTCCGATTCCTTAGGGAACTGTGATGGTGTTCACATAAGATGCCAGGTCTACCCAACAGGAGAGACGCTACAGCGTCTCTGTGAGGATCCTGGCGGTGTGAGTGCGTAAAAAAACACTGGGACACTGTGATGAGGAGAACGTGGCGGGTCATTTATAACAGCAAATAAACCAATATAATACCAAAGGCTGTGGTACTTGCCCTAACTTTACTTCCCAAATAAGTCCTCATGCTTGGTTTTGGGTGCCTCACTTAGAATGGACCAAAACACACAGGACAGGTGGAACACTTGGTCAGTCTAAGCCTACAGATGACCACAGGCTGGGACTTCTCTACTCCTAAAGTAGACATTTTCAGTTGATTAAGCACCTTGTATCTACTATTACCAGTGTGGGTAGCTTTAGGAATTATCTCAGCAGGCTTCTGCAGAAAAACTCTGGGACAACACAAATAATACGTATTTTATAAATGCTTATGAATGACCTCTCAAAATCCCTCATGAAGTAAAACATTTGGTTTGTAATAAGAACAAAATTGCATTTCTGAAATAAGTAATAGAAAGACTGCTTTAGGAAACACCAGTGCAACCCCTCTTCCTGATAATAGGATATGTAATAGAAATGTTAGCTTTATTAAAAGAACAAAGAAGAGACAATGAGCGAAAGAGAACTACATATTCGTTAGGCAAATGTGGAAATATATAAAAGGATAAAAATGAAATTAAAATCACATAATTTTATTACCCATACGATACATTACTAAGATTGCTGAATACTATTTTAAGGAACAGAATGCACATGTGCATGTGAACACACACACACACACACACACCTGCATGACAACACTGGCATCATTACATTGTTTTGGGATTTTGCTGTCAATGTTTTTAAGAAGCTTTTACATTTTTACATCTTGCTTCACTTGACAAACTTAGGGAAGTCTTCCAACAACTTCTCTGAAATGGATATACGATTTCTTAACCTGAGGTTTTCTTCATCTCTTCTCCAAGTCAGGTTGCTGTAAAGTGAGTTGAAAGAGGTTCTCAGAGATACTAAGAGTGGAAGGGACACCCCACAAGTCAGGTCATAGTCTGGGAGTCAGAAAATCCACCTCTATGTCTCATGACTATGCATTTGGATCTCAGTCCTTCATTTGTAAGGACTGGCAAACCAGTGGTTACATTGTCACTTCTAGTCCAAATGAGCTGTGGTCCCTTTAATTCCTTCATCCTTGCCCTTGGGATTAGGGAACATCCACAGGTCTCCTTCTGTGGCCACAAGAATCCCAGCTCATAAGTGAAGACACAGAGTTCATGCCACTGCTGCAGTCACATGATGGAGATTCTCTACCACCCACTGGCAGTGGGGAAGACTGAGGACAGAGCAGCTGAGGCAGGGGCCTGGGAACAAGCAGCAAACCGCACAGCCAGAGCCTGAGAAAGTGACACAGGCAAGGACTCCATGGTGTGGTGACACTCCAGTTTGGGGGTGACGCCACCCATGTGGGGGAAGTGGGATGCAGAGTGACAGAATCTCAAGAAAGCGAGCTCAGAGACTGAGAGTCCAAACTGAAGATGATTTCAGGACTCTCACCCCTGGGATGCTCACTGACCTGGAAATCTCAGTAATGAGCCTGCTGCCTCCTTCTGCTTCTAAGGCCGACTGAAGGTCCTAGCCAAAGTCAGTCCTCTGAGGGCCTGAAGAACAGCGACCTCCGATGTGTGTGGGCTGCTTGTCAGGGCAGAGAAAACTGAAGCTGAGAGAGAGCTTTAACCAACGTGACCTGCACCCCCTTCCCCAGCCTCTGAATAAAGACAACCTACACTGGCTGCCTCATTTCTTCCTCCTGTTTAACCTCAAGCCACAGAGAAGACGACATGAAGTGGCTCAATTACCTTGTTAAGAGTCAGAGAGAACAAAGCTGAGTGGAGTGAGGAATTATCCATGAGAAAGCTGCCAACCTCATGGCTCATTGAAACCAATTGGGGCTCCCACGTGTGTGGCCCTTGCCTGCCCCCATCTACGACTGCCTGCTAACTGCCCGCTCCAAATAGGCTTCGCAAGTCCAGGTGGAAAAAGTGGGTCAAACTGAATTCAAAGGAAAAAAAGGTTTCACAGAACGCTTTGTCCACTGCTATCTTCTGCACCATTTGAACCCTGGCAGCACCATGGAGCATTTATGAAATTTTACTACTTGTTGGTGCTTTCCTACCTCCCTAAGTCAGTCAATGTTTGTGAATGTGGATCATACGAATCTGTCTAATAAGGACATAGCCCTGTTCTACAGTTAAATCTCACCAAACTTACAGCCATGAATTTCCCTTATGAAGTCCCAGTCTTTGTATGTAAATTTGTTTAATACTTTGTTTAATACTTCCATATTAAAACAATGAATACAGATCAAAGTTTTAATTTTAGTCCCTTGCCTCAGATTTAATTTTAAAGCCTTAAAATATACAGAGAACTGCATCTCTTTAGTCTTACGGCTGTTTTAAAAGAGTTAATTATTCCCTGCAATATGCACACAATACTTCTAACAAATGAAAGCCTTTCAACTCAGCGTCATCCTTGAGTTCCCAGGACTGATGAGGTCCTTCCTCAAGCATCCTGTGCCTGAGACTTTGTACATGAGGCTTCCCTGTGCAGCTGAGTTACCCTGTTGAAAGGCCACAGGCTCCTCAGAGAGTCACTGGTGGTCCAGAGAACACTCATCTGGAGTGAGTCTCCAGGGAGAAGATGCCACTTGATACTGTACTTTTGGGTTCAGGGCCAAAAACCTCTGCTTGACTTCCTAAAATTCATGGATAGTTGGAAAATATTTGGCTTCTTAGGCACCACTTAATGGATTCATCTGTTGGGGCAGTGATAATGTAGAAACACATTCATGAGATGGCAAACTTATATTTCATGATCAATTAGAGGTTTCTGAAAAGTTGCTCTTCTGCTGTTTCTGGTGAATTCAGCTGATGCTGGCAGTGTCCACAGCCCAGCTGCAGATTTGTAACTGTCTACACCGGAAGGCACCCTGGGCTGATTCCTGCCCATTCAGTAAAGGCCCTCTCTCTGGAACAGTATTGCCATATCTGTATTACAGTAATGCCCTTAACTGTGCTCATTCTGTAAGGGCCCCCTCCTCTGGTTCCTGGAGTGTTTCTCCTATTTCAAGGTCAGCCTGTCTGTCAGTATATGATTCAGTGTATGTGACCAATCATGTAACGTTTGGTCACTTGCTTTGTACCTCCCACTTCTAATTTTATACAGACTAAGCTCCTTGTTGATTCAGGGTGGTTGCTTGGGAGGAATTATCCCTTCAACAGTCCACTAGCATGGAAACCCAACAGTCTGCTGGTGTAAAGATTAAATGCTGCCTTCTTATCTCCTCAGTGCAAAGAGCCTTCCTTTGGTTTGGCTTGGCTTGACTTGGCTTGGGAAATTTCTCGCAACACATTTGCTATCCTCTTGGCTGGTCCTGGACCACTTGTTCTTTGTCATTAAGGAAAAAATGCTGCACAAATGGATTTCTGTGCACATGTGTTTTCTTGGTTCATCGTGTGCCATGGTGAGCCTGAGAAAGGAGAAGGACTGCTCCTTTGCCGGCTCCTAATGAATGAATTTAGTGCATGTGTGATGAAAACTCTAGCAGACAGCAGAGATGGGGTGCTGACCAGGAATTTTTCTCCAACCCTAACATGCTCCAAGTAATGCTTGAGGTGAGCCACCCTGTGGGATTTTGAAGGAATTGTGATATGGGGTCATTTTTGTTACCTAAACATTGAGAGTGACTTGGAGGAAGGAATTTTCATTGCTTAAACATGCAAAATCAACACTGCTTTGGCTTGGGTACATATTATATTATGTGAAATGATAAGCTGATTTCTGTGCATCTTCCTTTGTTCTCTTGTTTGCTAAGTTTTGACCTTGTTCCCATTGATATTCTTATGCCAGAATTAGGACATACACTAATAGACAATAAAGGAAAAGATTTAGACATCAGATGAAGACTTTAACATCTTTTGGAGGGTATTCAAATTTTAAAGTCTCTTCCTGTCAATTCTAGGCATTATCTCTACTCTCCTTAAGGAAGCCTATTCAAATTCACATGTTTATCCAAGTTATCTCTATCAATATTTTGGACATTTCAAGCAGGCACACTGAAGCTACAACCCAAGATGACATGATTTCATGCCTTAATGACATTCATAGTCTACTGGAGGATGTAAAAATATTATTATAATATGATACAATAAAGTATTTTTAACTGTGTTGTTTTAGCATTTTCTATATCATGTGGTTGGACTTTTATATAAAGCAGGTATAATAGAGATCCTCCTTCACTCAAAACATGCACGCCAAACAAATCAAAGTAGATCTGATGAATTTAAAAGTACATCATATAAAACTGATACTTAGCAAATATTAGTTGCCAAACAATAGGTAGACACATACCCAAGGAAAAAGTATGATCAAAATGGGTCAATGTCTGAATTTTAAGAATTTAGTGCATAAAAGACCTCATTCACCAGATTAATGCCCTGTAAGTATTCCTCTCTCCTCAGACACATTAATCCCATTGCTCTCAACACTTTCTGAAGCACTTCTGGAAGTTCCTTTTCATGTGTGTCTCTAGTTGGGTTATTGCGGTTACCTTGAAGGCCTGAATCAATTCAAAGCATTTACTTTCTACCTTGGAGAAGAGCTGGAATCTGTACAGTGCCTGCCCTTGTGAGTGAGGCCGATGAGGACACAGCATAATGTTTTCATGAGCCTGCCTCTCCATGGGTGGCCCAGGTAATAGCGCTAGCATCTGTTTTATCATACGCTGTAAAGGCACTCAGGAAAAACAATTCCCAGAACTCCTGTAGAAAGTGGCAAGAATGATGTGATCAGTGTGTTTAAAGCAAGGGGAGTATTTTCAGGGGATCAATGGCAATGTGTCTTTTACTATACCCCATTTTAAAAATTTAAATGATCAAGGTGTATTTCACTTGCATCCCTATTTGGGGACTTAGCCATGAGACTAAACACTAAGTTTGGTGCACAAATACAACAACCTGGGAATACAACTCTTCTGCTGACTTCTGCATGAATCAGAGTTGTAGTATCTCATGGGAAGGCATGTGATATGGAGTGGGTCTCCTGAGTTCCTTTAGCATCTGAAAATGTTGACTTTTCTGTAGGCATCAAAGGTGTGACACAAATATTCTTGTTATAAAACTTACTGGTAGGTGCGGGGCAAGAACCAGACTCTATGTTCACAAAAATTATGTGGATGGAATCCAAGGGAGAAGGGGAGGTTGGAGAGATTCTAGAGAACACAGTGCCCCCATGTAGCACCAGTGGGTGAATATCAGGGCTTTTGTCTCTTCGTTTGGAATTTAATGTTTTAAGGTTATAGTTTAATTCATACATTCATGCTTTGGAGAAATCTGGTATGCCTCGCACAGGCTCTGAACTCCTTGGGTACTGTGTTCATCTTCCATACTTTGCAGTTCTCTTAAAGTAGGTCACTAGCATTAGACACACAGTAGACCCTCAATAATGGCACAGTTTTGCAAAGACAGGGAAACCCAAAGGAGGATTTATCGCTCTCTGCTGAAAAGTTTTTTAAAGCACTGAGGCAAACCATGAATACTCTCAGACAAGCAGACAGGGAAATTTTGGTAAATTTGTTGACTAGTGTCCAAGCACACAGGAACCAGTCATGGGACAAACCAGGTCAGGCATAGATGATTTTGGTTCTTCCTTCTAGCATCTGCAATTTGTGACTATCTGCCCCTCGCCAAGGGCTTCCATACAGGTTTAGATACCACCTGAAATCCTGCCCAGAAAGAGGTTTCTCCCTACTTTAGAGAAGCAATAGACAGGTAAGGTATGAGGAGGCTCGATCTAGACTCCTGGTTCTCCTACCTGACTGCTGCACCCCCTCTGGTAGGTTAGTTTGCTTTTCTGTGACTCAGCTAGTTCCATCATGGAATGACAGGACAGCACCGGCTTGCTCGGTTGCTGTGATACCATACGGGGAAGGCCAGGCAAGCGCTCACAGACATCAACAGTTAATGGTCACTAAATGTTGGTCATCTGGATAGCTATCACTGAGTCAGGTCCAAGTCAGGTCCTGCCAGCTTCCGAGTCAGCTCTCTTCTTTAGTCTTCACTGCCTGTGACGTGTATAAACTCTGCACGTGTGCACAGTCCGGAGAACAGCGGAGAAGCTGAGGTTATCACAAAAGAAGGCGGTGGGTTGAATTGGGTAGAATGAATAGACTTGGTGTTTTTCCTTTTGAGCCCCTAGCCAGGAATTCATACAGCTCAGGAGAGGATTCCTCAATCTGTTCCTGTAATTTACAGCTGCATGATGCCTGATGCTCAGTGTTACTCAGCCAGCATGGTGGAAGAGCTGAGCGTATCACCGCTGAGAGCATGTGCTCCAGGGCTTGGGCAAAGGATGGAAATGATCAGGGGTGAAGGTCCTTGTCTCAGACCCCGATCTACTGTATTCTTAGAAACACAACCACAACGGAAGTTCTGTGCCAGCATATTGCTTAAGAAGATGCTCTTCGGGGTCAACACTGGCTTTCTTATAGCTCCCAGAAGGGATCATTGCATTTACCATAAAATGGGGTAAAAATAAAAAGAGGATAAAGCGTTGGAGAGGGAAAAGAAACTTGCCTTCGGAGTCCAAGAAACTTTTTCCACCCTTTCACAAGACTAACACAATACAGTATTAAAATACCTTGATTAAACTTTTCATTGAGTAAAATATACATACAAATATACAAATCATTAAGTATACAACCACCAGCCAGATCTGGTAATCAAAAATTGCCCGTATTCCCAGAATCTCCTTTTCAGTCTTCCTCCAAAGTAACAATTATTCTCACTTCTTTCACCATAAATTCACTTTTGTTTAGTTTTGTCACTTAATTCAATGGAACCATATCACATGTATTTTTTAGACTGAAATTTTTAGCCCAATATTAAGAAATGGGCTTCATCTCCAGTGCATGTAGTTCTTTTTCATTACTATACTATGTCCATTCTGTAAGTGTAGTGTAAATTATTCATTAGTCATATTTAGACAGTTTCTAGTTGAAGGATTTTTAAGGTCTTGTAAGTGGTTTGCATACATTGCATGTGTTTATTATGAGTATAGTAGCTGCCCCTCACCTATGGAGGATTTATTCAAAATGTCCCATTGCCTGCCTGACACCACAGATGATGTAAACCAAAGCCCACTGCTCCTTCCTATACATGAACATATAAGATAACTACAACAATATGCTGTAATAACAGTATTAAAACAGGATTTTTCTTTTACTTTTTATTTGATGCTTTTGGAAATTCCATGACTATGAGTAGCTCCAAGCATAGAAAGAGAATTAGTGCTGCACATTCTTAGGCGTAGGGTATGGTGAGTCGCAGGGTGCCGGTGTGCTGGTTATAAGGCTCAGTGTCAAACAGATCTCCACAGTGCCGTGACTACTCTGCATCTGTACAGCACGGGGAGGGGATGAGCTACTCCACCCTCACAGCTTCCCTTCACCTTAGGTTCCGGTTTAATGACAAGTCTGATGGTCAGTAAGGCCATTCTGGTACAGTGTGAACCACATTCACTTGAGGTGCAGTGATGCTGATGGTTATTCTGTGTCTACTGGCTGTTTGGTGTCATTCTCTTGAGAATCCACCCTGTGCATCTGCTGTGGGGTTGTCAGTATTCTTCTTGTTGAGATGTGGGATCCAGTCATTCAGCTCCTGTTACAGATTCTTTAGTGAAACTGTGCATTATAAATGTAATTTTCCCTCTGGGGCATTCTTTTTTAATTTTCTAATGAGTGTCTTCTTAAGTGCAGAATTTCTTCACTTTTTCCTTCAATGTAATGAGTTTTGTTTCCTCTTTAAAAATAATATTGGCCTAACTCAAGGTATTTTTCTCCCAGAAATTAAAGACTATCTTTCACTGACAGTTACTGTGTGCACAATGTGAGGTCAGGGCTCATGTATTTCCATGTAGATATTCATTATGGCACCGTTTGTAACAAAAACATTCCCTCTGTCTCTCCATCTCTCTTCATGTCTCTATCTTTGTTTCTCTCCCTTCCTCCTTATCTCTTCCAGCTTCCAGCTTCCAGCCTTGCTAAACTGTGTATGAGGAAATATACATGATAAATCTTGATGTCTGGCAAAGTAAGTCATCCAACTTTGTAAGTCATCTTCAAAATTACTTTTGCTATTCTTCAGCTTTTGCAGTATCATATAATTTTCATGACTATACAGTAAAACTTAACTCAAACAATCCTGGGGATTTCTAATGGGATGACCTTGAATGAAGATCAGTGTGGAAAACATTGACATCTTTCATAACATTAAGAATTCCAGTGCATGACCAAAGTATACCCCTCCTTTAGTTTAGGTCTTTCAAAATTGTTTTTCTTTCCAAGTGTTGTTTTCTTGACAAATCATTATGCATAGGATTTGCTAAATATATAGAATACATTACTTGTAATTTTATTCTAGACTTATCAGTAAACATTAATAAGAAACTCATGGAAAACTTGTGGCATGACAGCTTTGTCATTATTGGTTAGACACAAACTTCTTAAACAGGACACAAAAAAAATCAAAGCCAGGTGTGGCTGTACGCTCCTGTAATCTGACCCTCTTTATCCCTCAGTTATCGAAGCTTACTCAGTTTGTGAGCCTTAGATGCCCTCAGTGCCAGTTGGTGAACCCAAAGCGATTGTAACAAATGGAAACCACTCGTTATCATGGGACTATGCCTGGAGAACTTTGGGAAGTTCTCCCAAAGTTACAAAAATAGTGAAGCCTGGACTTCAAGGGTATAAGTACTTTCACTGGATGGGTCAAAGCCTTTCGCACTAAATCTGAGTCAGCTCTGATAAGTCAAAAAGCTTTTATATGAGGTTGTCCCATGATCCAGCCTCCCTTTATCTATGAGGTCCAACAATGGCCTGGCTTTTATAGCCCAGATAACTCAAAAACTAACCCAAGCTTTGCAGATTGATTGGAAACTCCATTGTGCTTACCGGCCTCAAAGTTCAGGACAAGTAGAAAGGATAAATCAGACCTTAAGAACGGCAATAACTAAGATGGCATTGGAAACTGGTGAGAACTAGGTAAGTCTCCTTCCTTTTGCCCTCTTGCGTGTGTGATTTACCCCCTATGTTGCAGGTGTTTCCCCTTTTGAAGCTCTATATGGAAGACTTCCTCCTCTCATTCCTAAGATTTCTGAGGAAAATCTAGTTGATCTAGCTAACCAAGATCTTGTTAAGTATCTCCAGGACCTTCATCTAGTTCTGACTTCCATCCACTGGTTATTCCAACAACAACATCCTCTGCCTGCAGCCCATCCCCAGGAAGAATGTCCTGCAGTGGAACCTGGCACATTAGTCCTCATCAAGAGACATCACTGTGAATCCCTTGAACCACAGTGGGAAGGCCCCTATACCGTGGTCCTCAGCACTCCGACTGCCGTCAAAGTTGCTGGAAAGCATGCCTGGAGGTTCATCATTCCCACTTCAAGCCAGTTCCAGCCTCCAACAGTGATCAACCTACAGATAAGTGGACTGCTGTTCCCTCCAAGGATTCTTTAAAGCTTAAAATTGGCAAATGTATCCGATAATCTTGTTCTTATGTGTTCTTCCTTATGGAGACCGCAAGGAGATACTTCATAATCCACTGCTTGAAACTTGGAAAATTAGTATTTCACTGGTGAATTATTGATAGCCAACGTTACTGTCTATGGGATAATTGAGATAGATTCATGTGACCTATTAAATAACATCCCAGCAAAAATTAGACAGAAGAGAACATTGTTTGGTCCACATGCCATGCTGATGATTAGTTGCTAATGGAGTCTTGCAGGGACCTACATAGTCAAAAGAAATTACAGTCCACTGGCTGGTATATTTGCCCCTAAAAGCAATAGCCAGCCTTGATCACACTAGTAGGTGTTCACAGTCCATAGAGACAGAATATTTTTGTAGACATTGGGGTTGTGAATCTATATCTCCTTGGCAGGGAAACAAAGGGAATCATTACCTTTTGCTCACTCGGGAGACTCCATCTTCCTGCACCCTCAACCAGTGTAATCTTATGACTTTCAGACCCAAAATCCCAACTGATCCTGTTTGGAAAGCAGGATTATATTATGGTATTAGGTTATGGGTCTCCATATATGACCCGGGAAGCGCCTTTTACCATTCAGTTCATTCCTCGGCCTGTTCAGACAGCCCCCACCAGACCCATAGGCCCTCAGGCTCCCTACCACCTCAATCTCTTACTGTCACTCATCTTCCACCCCCCTCCACTAGACTTCCTGCTCCTGAGACCTTTTTTCCCTCTGCCATTTCTGCGCCATCCCTAGACCCCTTTTTGCCTCTGGACATTGCTTACCAGTTTCTCAATCTTAGTGCCCCAAACCTCACTGCTTACTGCTGGCTATGCCTCCCATCTTGACCTCCCTTCTATATGGACACCCTGGTGACTATTATGGCAAATCAACTTTTAAATTCCCGTGAAGATGACACCACTTGTTGGTGGAGAGCTAGGCCCCTGCTCACACTGGACAGCATACAGGGTACTCCAGGAACCTGTGTTTACTCTGCCTCCTACTCCTTGCACACTTCCCCTTATGCTGTGTTCTGTAATCTTACCTCTTCAGCTTTGATTCATATTTTTTCCTATCCTGCTAATCAGCACCTTGTTGCTCCCAACGGAACCTGGTTTGCCTGTACTTCTGGTATAACTCCTTGTTCTATGCATCACCTGTTTACCCAGCGCCCTGAGCTTTGCATATTAGTCCATATCTTTCCCCAAGAGTACTGGTACTCTGGAGATAATGGTAAGAGTCATTTTTTTGTTCCCTAGCTTTGACTTTAAAGAGTCCAGTCTGATTAAATAAAAATCCCATATTCATACCTGTATTACTGGGAATTAAAATGGCAGGGTTAATAGGTTTAGGAGTGTCCAGCCTAATAGTTGGAGATCAAATTATAGACACTTTAGTGCACTCATCAACCAAGATCTAGCAGCTTTTAGTGATTCTATCTCCAAATTAGACAATTCTAAGTTCACTGGCTGAGATGGTTTTACAAAACTGGTGGGGTCTAGATCTCCTGTTCCTAAAGGAGACTTCTGTCTGGTCTTAAAAAAAATGTTGCTTGTATGCCAGTTATTCTGGGGTTATCTGACAAAGTATGGCCAGCCTTAAAAAGGTGGCTACAGGAATGAAAACAAGCCAGACAAGCTGAATAGAACTAGTTTGAACGATGGTTTGCTCTATCTCCCTGGTTAACAACATTAATCACAGCAGCCTCTGGACCTCTGTTAGTCTTACTTACTTGTTTAACAATTGGACCTTGCATTATAAACAAATTGGTAAATCATGTCAAAGATTGGGTTCAAACTATAAAACTCACGATTTTAAGGACACAAGGTTATGAACAGATATCTCTGTTTAAAAACTCCATGAGCCAATGATTTGGTTTACTGACAAAAATCAGTGGGGAATGTTGTGCTAGAAAAAAAAAAGCTAAAATGCAAAGTTAAAAAGATTGTTGTTAGAAAAAAGAGCTTTGTTATTCTCTGCAATGCTTATCACCCTAGTAACCATGTAACTGGAGCACTGACCACATAGTTAAACATTAACTGAAGCATCGCCATACTGTTCTGTATGTGTCATTACCTTAGTAACCTGTTTGTTGTGTCAACCTTTGTGAGAAACAAATGTTCCTGGAAGTAGCAAACCCACGACTGTAAATTAAGAAAAGAAAGGGCTAACCACCAACTGTGAAATGTCTCTGACCCCAAACAAAGGGGAACAAAGGCCTTCCACGTTCTTGCTCACTTCACATCACTCCTTCCTTTGTGGTTTAATCACTATAAAAATCTGTCAAAATTCTAACCCAGTTACACAGCTTTGCAAACTCCATCTGCACTGTGTCGCTGGTGCCAGCTTAAATAAAGTGTTCTTTTTCTTTTAAAAAAGATGCCTATCTCATTTTTCTTGAATAACATCTTGGGGCCTCATTTTTGGGGCATAATACCATATAAATTCCCAAAGTTTTTGAAAGGAAATGCTACTAAAATGTTGAACTCTTCCCAGTTAATTCCCCTTCTTCCCAGAAAATAATTTTAGCTTCCCAATATTTAGTTTTTCCCTTGCTCTCTCTCTCTTTCCTTTGTCCTCCTTTTTTCTTTTCCCTCTTTCCCTTTCTAAACACATACACACACACACACACACACACACACACACACGCACACACACACACACACACACACACAATTTGCTACAAACTAATGTTTTTCTTTCACTCAAAGGATACAACCTGTGAATTTGTATGGTCCTCTTCCAGCTTACTGAAAAAAATTCTTTGGGGATGAAGCCAAGAACATTGCATTTTAATATATTTTCTGGGTGATTCTTCTGCATGCTAGAGATAGAACTTAGAAGAAGGAATTAGAAGAGGAAAATGGGATTCAAGATTTTATACTCTAATCCTGGCATCACTATTAATATTTAAAATCCTTGTTTATTCACTGAGCCTAGGCCACTGCTGACCACCTCCTGGATTCCCATACTCGGCTAAAAGAAGGACCATCTGGTGTACTACTTGAGGCAATGTAAGGAACCCTTACCCTTCAACAATCACCCCCTTCATGTATTAATATGACAAGAATGCCCATGTACTTTCCCAAACAAACAGAAAAAAATCTCATCTCACCTACCATCTAGTCGGAAATTTTAGGTAACAATAATTTGGGAAGCAATAATTGGTACTCACAATGATATCTACAAGTTGCTATCAAAATTCAAGTTTGCAAGTGTTAAAGATATGATACTCAGTTGTGTTTTGATAGGCCTTGGTGCCTTAAGTTTGTCTAATCTGTTGCTTTTGGAAAATGTAAGATTTCAGACTGAGAGGGGACAAAAGCATTAGCATCTTTTAGATTGGTCGTGTGTGTGTATGTGTGAGAATGTCTGGTGATACTGTTAATGTAGTTGGAGAAAATATTTTGCTAAAACTGCCACTAAGGTACAGTTAAATACAAAGAGGACTCTGAAAAGAAAGAGATTGAGTAGGAGTGAAAACAACTTATAGCTAATGAGAGTAATTAAAGAAATGTATCAGGGAAGGTGAAATGATAACATAAAACATAACTAAAATGAGAACAGAACAACAAAACTAATTGTATCTAAAGGAGAAGATTAAACAGGATATGTCAGCACAATCGTGATTGGTTAGGAAAAGTCGCAGGGTTTGGAGAGCAGAGGGCGGAGGAATCAGCCCTACCTCTTCCAGCTGCACCAGCAGGGTGACATTGTGGCCTTGCTCTGCTGTCAGCTTCCCATCAGCGGTGAGGATCCGGAGCCCACGAGGGGCCTTGCCTGGACACTTCTGTGGTTTGGCAGTGTACTGCTCTCGCACTCCATCTGTGCAGTTATTGGAAACCACCTTTCTGTACCTACAGAAGAAGAGCTCAAGCTATAAACAGGCTCTTTCTACTGCAGATGACCCCCAAGTTTCTGAACCATATTTAGTACTCCGCCCCAGGACTACCACTGACCTCAGGACCACCCACTTTGCATGCTCCTGTGACGTTGACTGCTGTTTTGCAGCAAGCACCCGAAGAGAGAGGAGCATCAGGTAGCAGGCTGTTTCTATCATTAGCATTTTCACGAATTTTGTTATTCATATCATCAATTTAATCACTTTGGAGCCCTTGGACATGCACAGAATTGGAGCAAACTGTCTGCATCCTCACCAAGATGAAATCTAGTTGCAGAAGAACACATGAACAATGCTGAAGGTATTTGAGGATTGAGTGAGTAATAATATTGTCTCTTTTTAGTCTCCAGGAATTTTTCCAAGATGCTCAGGGAACTTCCAAAATTACTGATGGTACTGAACCCTATAAATACTAAGCTTTTTACTATATATACATACTATGGAAAGGTTTAATGTATAATATAGGCAGATTAAGAGGTTAATAAAAATAGCGCATAGTACAGCAATCAGAGCAATATACTGTAATGAAATTCATGAGCATGTGATCTCTTTTGCACATTATCTTCTTGACCTCTCCCTCCTTGTGATGATGTGAAATGGTACAAGTCTATGTAAAGAGGGGAAATCAAGTGAGTGGGAGAGCACTGCAATACAAACTCAGGAGAGACCTCAGCTCATTACTCCGGGACACAATCAGAAACTTCCGGATACTTTATTTCTAGAATTGTCCACTCAGTCCTTTCAGTCTGCCTTGACTGTGGGTAGCTGAAACTATTGAATGTAGGACTAAGTGTGGGGGAGGGACTGTGACAACCGCTATTTTATATAGTTCACCAGATTCACAGAGAATTACAATCTGTGACTCTAGGATACCAAGATTTAACAATTACGAGGTTCCCTGTTACCTATTCATTTTTTTTTCCTACGGGTCTGCAGTAACCACTTTATGTATTTATATATTTTATTTCCCAAATCCAATCAGCTAGAGTTAATTCCCTCTTTCTCCAAAAATAAGATCTGACTAGAAAATAATCTTAGAAATGAGAGATCGAAACTGCTGGCCCTCTCAGCCTGTGCTTGCCTGACCTGCTATCCCTATTGCCCCTCTTGGTGCCCACTCTATAACGCAGGAAGGTAAGGACAGGCTGCTTGGGGTTGGCAATTTTTGATCTCCAGTTTTCAAGACTGATTATTTTCTAGCTAGTTCTTATCTTTTGGGTAACACAATGGTAGCAGTAAAACTGGAGGCACTCAAAGCTCACGTCTTACTATCATAGACCAGAGGTTGGCAAATGTTTTACAGAAGAGTTAGATGCTAAAAGTTTAATTTGTAGACTTTGTATTCTCAACTACTCAACTCTGAAGCTCTACCAGGAAAGTAGACATAGACAGTCTGAGTAAAGCTAGCTTCCACTAAAACTTTGTTTACAGCTCCATCCCTGGAGTGGATTTGGTCTGCAGATAGTTTTCCAATCCACGACAATGCTCTTTCCTCTGATCCTGAGTGTCATGATTAACTACCTGAGTGCAGCTCTGAGAAAATCAAATGAGGCAGATGGTACATGGTCAGTCATTCACACTTCACACACCTCCCACGGGAGGTGCAGGTGCGGGGACACACGTGATTTAGAACTGCCTCATTGCTTAGCATGTGACGGTGAAATTTCACTGGTCACCATTATTTAATATCACCATCTTTCCTTCCTGTTTACAACCTTTTCACAGCTTTCACATGCTCTCAGGATAAGGTGTAAATCTCCTAATCCTTCACAGAAAGCCCTCCTCAAATCAACTTCATTCTGCTTTTCTGATCCCTTCTCCCCCAAAGCTCATTGTGTTCCAGTCGAATCTTTTTCTAATCCTTTTGAAAATACTTTTCTTTTGCTCTTTCTGCTTCTCTCTCCTTCTGCATGCACCATTAGTTGCCTAAAGCTTACCCAAACTACAAGGCAAAATTTACTTCCTGCCTTCTCTAAGACTATTTCCCTGACTATGATAGAAAACAGTAAAAAGGCATATTTAGAGAATATTTAATATTTTCTAGTCATGTACTAAATACTTTATGTGAATTATCTCATTTATCCTCAAAACAGCCCTAATAAGAAAGCCACTGTTATTTCCTCCAATATTCACATGGAGAAACTGAGACCAATGGGTGTGTATTTATTTCCTCAAGGTCACGTGGGGAGAACCCTAGAGCCTTTGCCTCTACAAGATACTTTCTCTACTGCTGCACTGCACTTCCTGTTTAAATGGAACAAGCCTGATGATCCTGTCCAGATTTACATCATAGGAATCCTTGGCTCCGCACTGTTTTCTCTCTGTGTGGCCAAGAGAACCTTCAGTTCTAACAGGGCTTCCTTGTGTCCACATTAGCAAAGCTGGGCCTCAGGAGCCCCATGCTGGCACATCTGTGTCAGTTTAAATGCTGGGTACTTACAGAGCAGATGGCTGCTACACTCAGAGTCCCACTCACCTACCAAGCTCTGCTGGTCCTCTCCTTCACACAGCAGTGAAGGTATTGACACCTAATCCTTGGAGGAAGGTGCTCTCCAAAACCACCTGCTTTACCACTAAGGTCACTGCCCATCATGATTGGTCATGTTCATACTGAGCATTCAGAACATCGTTCTATTAAAAAATCCTCCAAGGTGTTTATGTTCCTTAAAAGCAAATAAGGACTGGTGTTCATCAGTGTGTGCTAATTAAAAGAAAAAATAAGACCTGATGGGAGAAAGAAGGAAAATAAATGCAGACAATGGAGAATGGTACCATTTTGGTACCCACAGGGTAACAAAAAATGACCCACACCACCATCCAGAGTAATGACAGTGTCATGGTGAGTTTACCTGTCCATCTGAAATGGCCTGTGTACTTCAGAGGCAAGGCACTATGCAAACCCAAGGCAGGAGATGGTTGCAAACCACTCAGCATCCACGCACACCTGGGACTCAGTCTTGGCGACCAGCTACAGAAGCATGAGCCCAACATCTTCACTAGCATCACTGCCACAGAGCGTTCCTTCTGTCTGTCACTGTTCTAACTAATCATCACCTCGGGCTCTCATGCATCCTGCAGCAATAGGGAGCTCTGCTGAGACACAAACCTACTCCCTTGGGATTCTGCCACACAGACGGCTGGTAATGATTTTTTAAAATGCTCATTAAAAACCATTCTGAAACCATTTTATTTCTTGGGTGAAAATGGCATTGCATTAGCCTTACCAGACCTGTGCCTGAAATCTAGAAGAAAATTGTGCAGAAACACAGAGTTAATTTACTCAAGTAAGCACACACCTGCTTTCTGCATTACAGAATGGTTCTATTTTCATCCCAGCAGCTGTCCCTGGGTCTGAGTTACATAAATGAATAATGCATTTAATATGTTATTAAATGGGGCCCGCTGCCTCGGTAATAACAAGGCAACTTATGATTATGTCAGAGCTGAGCTCTGAATATTACTGGGATGCATTTAGTTGAGGAAGCATTCTTCAATATGCCAGGAAGAAAAGTGCTTTGTAATGGCCAGGGAGCCTTTGTACAATTACTGAAAAGGAAACATTCCGCAAATGCGGCTTTGATATCACTTGCAGCTCATCAGCAGACAGTGCCTTAATACTCCAACAACCCTCCTCTCAGCTGTTCCCTTCCTTCCTCTCTGGATGTGCCACTGTCACCTTTTCCTTTTTACCTACACCTTTGATTTTTGCCTCTGTGTTGCCTGCCAGTCTTAAAAAAGATGAAGGTCACATTTCTTTTCTCTGTGAGAGTGAAACCGGAAAGCAGCACTGAATGGCTCCACACTCTGTGATTTTCTTTTCTACTTGAGCATATTCTGTTCCTTTATGCATTTAGGGTGGTGGTTTTTGGATACAGATCATTGCTATTCACTGTGGTTAAGGGAAAGTGTTGGCTGAGTTCAGTAGATCTCAACACTGCCTTCTGTTTTTAAAGTTTATTTTTAATTGACAAATAGTCATACTTATTGGATATTCTGTAATGCTTTGGTCTGTCTAGACACTGCAGACTTGAAATAATTGGTGTGTTCCTCACATCAATTTATGTTTTTATGGTATAAGAGTGTTAAAAACTTTTTTAAGAAAGTTTAAAACATACATTATTACTCAGCATGATCACCCTGCTGTAGAGAGCTCACTGGAACCATTCACCCCATCTAACTGAAACTCTGTATGTGATTACCATGTCTCTTTGTGTCCCTCTTTCTCCACCCTGACCTTGGAAACCACCTCTCTGCACTCTCCTTCTCAATGACCAACTTTTCCCAAGAACATGGGGAAGATTACGTAGTGTTTCTCTGTGCCTGAATAATTCCACTTGACACAACATTCTCTAGTTCCATCTGTGTTGCGAATGTTGAGTTTCATTCTTTTTAAAGACTTTCTAGTATTCCATTGTGTATCTCCATCATATTCCCTCATCCTCTGATGGACCAGTTGCTTCTATATCTGGGCTTCTGTGAGCCCCACTTCAATAAACAGGAAAGTGCTCCTATGGCTCCAGCATCTCCTATGATCCAGCGATCCCACTACTGCTGTGTGATCCTCTGCCTCACTTTGGGGTACTGCAAATATATATAGATGACCAAGTCCTAGGAATTCTAATTTAACAGAGAAATTTGCATATCAGTTTGTTTTTGTTTCCCCTGGTGATTCCTGCCCACACCCAGGTTTAAATATTACCACCCTGAAAGCTAACACCAGCGTGGTAGAAACAAACTTTCTGAGTTTGAACTCAAGACCTTATGAATAGGAACTTGGGCAAGTTAGTGGACCTTTCTCTCATCTTCAGGTTCCCTGCTTGTAAAATAGGGGCAGCTGCAAACATTCCTTAAAGAATTGATTGTGACGGTGCCTTAGTGAAGGTTTGTCACAGATTCTGACATGTTGCAAGAATTCTATAAATCCTAAAATACAAAAACTTGGTTCTTCAATATTAACTATTCCCTGAAAATGTTCTGGTAGCCAAAATCTTCATGAGATCAAACCCGGCTGGGTCAACTCTTTTCTTACACCCATTCAATGGGTCCTGTGAGCTTTTTCAGAAACATCAAGTTCAGGTTTACAATAAAGGTCCACGTTCTGGCCTTGGGAGCCTTTCTAGCTCCCGCTCTTTGCTCAGCTCTGATGCCTCCTATACCTTGGCCAGCCTGAGCACCTCACGTATTAGTCCATGCTGTTCATCCTACGTGGGATCCTCCTTCTACGCCACTTTGACCCATTGTGAAAATCATGCCTTCTGTGAAGCTGCTTCTTCCTGTCTTCACAGCAGTCAGCATGTGTGGCCAGCATGGCAGAAGCAGATCTTCTTGTACCCCCGTGGCCATTATTTCACTGAGCTCTGGGGTCCCACATCGGCACTCACACTGAGAAAAAAAACAGCTTAATTTTTTGGACTGTACTATGTACCTGGCCTTCAAGAGAAAACCCTAGTTTGTTACAGTGGTAGTAGATTTAATGAAGCAGGAAATGGAATGAAGCTGGGGGGAGGGGAGGGAGGTGGTCCTGGGAAGAGTATACGACTAAGACTTGGAATACTCCTAGACTTGGCATCATAGCCCTGCAGGTATGCAGAGGGGAAGCAGGGGAAGCAGCAGGGTGTGCATGCGCAGGGGTCTAAATGGAGAGACCCACAGTCATAGATCTCCGATGTCAGGGCTGCAGGGCTGTAGCCATGTGGCTTAACAATGGGGACAGAGATGGTTCTTCTACCCTATACCAAGAGAGACACTTCCAAGGAAATCAGCGGTGGTAGGGGCCCAGATCGTCACATCTTCAGTGACTAAGCATTATGCCAGAAGTTGAAGCTGAGAGATCTCAGGAGTGGCAAGATAGCCATTACTCTGAAGGTCACTGTGTGTACTTTAATTAGGGTCCCCTGTGACAAGGTACACATTGGGGTGGCCATGTACCCATAGCACAGTGATTGACGGTAGTAGCTGTAACATCAGCACTCAGAAAGCAGTGGAGTTCTGCAGCTGATTAGGTAGATTTTCCACTTTTGTCTCCTGAAAGCAATAGCTCTCTGGACTTTTCTCTGGCCATTCCTAGATCTGGGGGCTGGCAGGGGCTGAAAGGCCAGGTGGATGAAATAAAGCTTTTCCTGCATTAAGCAGGACAGAAGTACAAGTCATTTAACTTGAATAATAAATGGAATGTGACTTCATTTTGAGTGCAAGCTTGATGAAATGGGACATATGGGCCCACTTAACTAAATGACATAATATAGAGAATCATGAGAGTATCTCATAGAATCCACAACTGGAGTCAACTTGTACAACTAAATGTTATAAAGAGATTTGTTTTTCTTTTGAGCCCCGCCAATGCAAGGTATCCTACTATAAATCATTTTGATTGATCATGGAACTCAAAGATCATCCAAAACAATTTCTTCTTTACATACATCTTGATAAGGAGACTGACAGAGTCACCGAGGTCACACAGGGAACAACTGGCAGCTTGGGACTTGGGAGATGATGTGGTCTTCCTGGCTGCCATGCCAGTGCCCCTGCTGTGGCTGGAGACAGTCATGTGAAGTAGTCACCGTCCATAACAGCAGTCAGAATCATCTGCTTTCCCAAGAAAGGAGTGGAGTTAGGCAGGCCCAAAGGTATTCTGCACTTTCCCCAGCCCTGAAGCTCACGCAGGTTCTAAACTGACTGAGCACGGATGCCTGGAAGGCTTAAACTGACAGTGCAGAGACACTTCAGGTGCAAGCAGACTCCTTATTCTGCAAGCTTTGAGGCATTGGCAACAGGACTTGTCCTTGTGAAAACTATCAATATGGCTTCCCCAACAGGGTTATGTGCAGTTCTTTTTGCCCAAAGAGACCTTGCTGAACTTAGCAACACGGAAGGAACCTACTTTTCCCTTCCTCAGCTTTTCCTTATGGAATCCATTGACATCTGCATTTTAAATAGAATGGCAGTGAACTGAAATAAAATCTAATCTGTATGAATGAGGCAGTCTGGGAGCCAAAAGCTGGTGCTCTAGCCTGTGTGTGAAAAGCACTGGCAATGCCTGATACCCAGGTCGAAGAAGTAATCATCTGACTGAGTGAAATTTGCTTTACAAGCAAGAGAAGCACCTTCGATTGCCAAAAAAGAATCTAATTATCACCATATGTTTTTGATAGCAAGCAATATAGTGTGAGAATATTAACTGTAGCCTTGTTTAGAGTTGCAGCAAAAAACACAAAACAGTCCAACTGTCTATAAAAAGGGATAATTACATAATCCTGTAATACTTAATACTAAGGAATAAAAAGAAATGAGATGGAAAGAAGCCCTGTATCTTCTGACTTGGCAAGATGTTGAATACCTATTTTCAAACCAAAAGGCTCATGAAAAATAATATATCAGTAGCAAATCAGTTATAAAAACAACCTCCCAAATTAATTTTCTAAATTGTTTTGCTTGGCAGTTATTCCCTGTCAAATGCAGAGTGTTTCAAAACATGCCTAACAGACACGTCATGTTTGCATAGGGAAGGTGTCAGGATTGGCAGATGATCTCAACTTGTTTTAAACATATGAAACCCATCTATGTGTTTCTTTTCCAATTAAATATTTAAGTGAAAAGCTACACATGTAATGGCAACATTTTAGTGACTACATTAAGCATGTGAATGCACGCTTACAGAATACCACTGAGTTAACGCACAGCCAATGGACATCTGGGGTGACATGCTGGGTTGATGGGCTGACGCTGGGAAACGCAGACACCTCTTTTCAATATCATGTATATTTCATCTCTCACCAGCTCTTGTGTTGGCTACAGACCCTGCAAATGGGGGTTCAGTGGCAAGTCAGATTTTTATTTCAGTAAAAGGGGTTCCCTCTCCTAGTGTGAAATGCCTCACTCAGGTTGCACACTGATTAATGAGGTCACTACTGTGACCTTCTCTAGACTTTTATCTGAGGGACTTTCCTTGAGAGCTCAGTGCTTTACCAGGAAGCATCTTTCTTAGGAGCGTAGGACACTCCCACGCAGGCTGATGGCTAGCAGTCATCATAGTTCTGGTTACGTGAACCTGGATGCTGTGGCTGATGGTTTTATACCAAACATTTGAATGGAATGGATGAACCCAGTCTACAGGGACCTACACAAATACCTTTAGGGTCCGATGCTACCTTGCACTGCAAAACCAGGGACATGTACACCCCAGGAGAATAGAATGTCAGGCTGCAGGAGATTTCGGGGTGATCCCCTGACCTCAACATGCAAAACTGCACTGATGAACCTTTTCTTTCCTTATCACCAAATCACATTGTAATGGAAATTGTAATTTTCATTTCATAGACCATAGGTGATAAAATCCCCATAAATAGCAAAACCTAATTTAACTGTCTCATTGTTTGTTTGATAATAACTGGGATTTATAAGTAAAATGAAAAGTGAGGGGCCATTCTGCCACATTCCTATGGTTTGGGAAAACTCGGGAACAGTTCTGAGCCTTCTGTATTTCAGTTTCTTTGCCTCAATGCCAAAGATAGAAGAATATAATACCCTGGACTGATCAAGCTGTTGGGGGTGGGAAACCTAGTCTTAAATCAGCTCTAGAGGTTTCCAGTGACCTTTGCAATGTCTAAATGTTCTCTTGCATGCCTATCATTAAACTTGTCTTTGGCAATCTTTCTCCATGAAGTTTAGATATTTTATTAACTCTATTTGTCTTTCCTTCTGTCGTACTAGACACTGAAGACCCATTGCTATAAATATGTTATTTGTATGTTCCTTACTTTTCATGTTATTCAAGTAAACCAGAGACTATTCCTTCTTTTAAAGGCTTAGGAATTCCTGACGTCAGAGAAAGAAATGGTTGAAGTCAGTGTCCATGTCTCTTACCACATTTAAAAGAATAGTAGATATTATTCTGACAAGGTTTTCAAGCTAAAAGTATTTTTGAATTTCCAGTAGAGGAGTACATAAATAGAATTTCACTATGTCTAGTGGATTCTATGGCTAACAGCTGGCATGGAAAATGACATGCATGAGGCTTTGTGAAGTACAGCTGGTGAACATTTTTCTGTCTCTCTCCCCTACTTCCCCCCGTCTTGTCACTCCTCCCTCCCTCCCTTCCTTTCTTCCTTCCTTTTTTCCTTTTCTCTTTCCTTTCTTTTCTTCCCATCCCTTCCTTTCCCTCTCCCTCCCTTCCTCTTTTCTTTTTTTCTTCCCTAATTTCCACTCCTCCTTTGGGTCTTCATTTAACTTTTTAATAGCAGAATTTTCAAATATGAAGAAATGAGAGAAAATAATACAATAAACTCATATACACACATTAATTCAACTGCAAAATCCATAAATGCTTATATCTTGTTACTACTTAAAAATAAAACTTATGCATCACATATATTGAAAAAATAAGTCTCTTTTCTAATCTTAGCCTAAGCAAAGTGCCTTTATTACAACTAAAAACACAATATAACTCCTTAGCATCACTTCTAAAGCTTAGCTTTACATATCAACTAGAGTGAGCCGCAAGGGGTCCAGACAGCTTCACATGATCTGGGTGCTTCTGTGAGGGTGGTTTATATAACATTACCATCCATTTACAGTGATAGAAAAGTTGATTCCCTCTCTTATGTGGATGGGCCTCATTCTATCAGAAAGGTCTGAATGGAACAAAAAGTCTGACCCTTGGACTATTCTTTGAGTGAGAGCTCCTTACTGCTGACTTGGCTGATGGCATTCTCCCTGCCTTCAGACTGCCCTGAAACATCAGCTCTTTGTGAGGCTCAAGCTTCCTGGCCAACAACTATGTCTTAGACTCTGCAGTTCTGGGCCTTGGCTTGGAGCACAACCAAACCATCATCTTTCAGTCCAGCTTACACAGCAGACCTTGACATCTGCCTCTCTTTGCAGCCAGTGGGTCAATTCCTTATAATGAATCTCTCTTTACACATTTACTGCTGGAGACCCCTACAAAGCGGCTCTGAGCAGGTTTTAAATTTTACTAATTGGCTTTCTATGTTTATCTGTGAATCTGTCCTAGACCTTGGTCCCTCGCCTGGTGACAGGAGCTGATTCATAGTAAGTGAACCTCTATGAATCACTGGTCCTGGCTGAGGCCTATAGTGGCCTGTGAGGCCAAAGATACCTCAAAGGGCAAGATAAGGCCACAGCTGTGGACACTTGACTTCAACCCCAATTAACAATATAGAGACTGCAGCTACAGAAATTACTCCTACAGTGTCACTCCTACTGTGTCTTCATGATAAAGCAGTTTTACTGAACTGACTTGATTCATTACTTGGAGACGTCCTTGAAGTGACTCCCAAGTCCTGATCATTGCCTGTACTTTCCTTAGTTTCCCCACTCCTTGTTGTTGGACTTAATAAAGTGGGTGGTCCAGAGAAGTCTTTGTTTTAGCCCTTGGAGTTTTGAGCTGAACTAAAGAGTTTTGACCCTCCTGGAGCCCTAAAACCATTCAATTTATCTTTTTTTTTTTTTTATTTAAACCTCCACTGTACACTCATTTGGGAGATCGGGGGATCTAGGCCAGGACCCAATAACTGGCACTTGAACAGGGACTTAAAATATTTGGACTAGGAATTTTTAGCCTGAAGGACTAAGTCTGCCTATAGCAGAAAGGTTTGGATATGAAGGAGACCTTCACAGGACAAAAACTTCACCAGGGACATCTGGAGAGAAGAAAAAGGGTGAATCTGCTCCCTGTGAAAGGCCATTTTATCTGGGTGTAAAACATGGGGCAGAAGGTTTCCGCGGAGGAGCAAAGATATTTACAACTGCTCCTAAGCCTGCCTAAAGACTCAGGGCTAATTTGCCAAAGAAAGACTTAACAAAAATGTTAAAAGAGGTAACCAAATATAATCTATGGTTTCCTCAAACAGGCATTAGAGCAATTGATATTTGGGAAAGAGTTGGAAAAATATTAAAAAGGCACACAGGGCAGGACAAATCATTTCCCTTGAGATGTTCTCAACTTGGAATCTGGTTCTTTCAGTTTAAAGTCCATTGAAGAGCTCACTGTCAATAGTCTCTGATTTGGACACAAAGGGAAGAGAGCTCCCTGATGAGGTGCCTGCCACCAAAATCCTCAGAGGGATTATCTCAGCAGAAGCCAGAGCTTTACAAAAAATCTCTCATATGGCTCCATCCAGAAACTTACCGTTAATACAAAAAGAGGCAGCAGCATGGGGAGAAATAAATACCCTCCCTGCTTGCATCCCAGTTAGAATTGAAAGAGAGGCTAATGATCAGGAGTATTTTAGTCATACACCTTTTGAAATACAGCTGCTTAAAAATCTTAAACAAAGTGTAGTTAACAGTGGAGTCCAAAGTCCATTTACTGTGGGACTCTTACAAAATGTTTTGGATACATATCAATTGATACCTTATGGTATCAAACATTTGTCACAAACATGCCTGTCTCCTGCTCAATTCCTTCGTTTTGATGTAAAGCTAAAAACTCTTGTTTTGGAGCAGGCTCATAAAAACAGGACTGGTCACAATCCATGTCCAGCAATAAATGAAATGTTTTCTGGGACAGAATATATGCACCAGTTGAGGAACAGATTCAATCCCCTGAAGAGCTATTTCCATGATTGGTAGAATTAGTAAAACAAAGCATGGACAACTATTCTGAGGATAGGGCTCCAGTGATGTCCTTCTTACATATTCTACAAGGATTCCAGGAACCCTTTACTCAATTTGTGACAAAATTCCAAGAAGTCATTTGCAGACATGTATCAAACACAGAAGCTATGGACATTTTATCTTTAAAATTAAAGATTGTAAACAGGTTTTAAATCCTGTAAAGTCGACTAATGATTTAACAACATATATTTGAGCATGTTAGGACGTAGGAACTGAGTCTTATAAGGCAACTATTATGGCTCAGGTTATGACTGGTCTTACAAATGCAGAGAGGAATAATATAAAATGTTTTAATTGTGGATAAACAGGACATACTAAAAACAATTACAGAATTCTTGGTAGATCTGAAAGGACAGATGCTGCAGCTGCATCACATCAAGAGAAAAGTGCCTCTGGCCAAAAGGAGGACTCAGGTTCCATGCTTGGACTCTGTCCAAGATGCCAAAGAGACACTAGGCAAAATATTATCATTCTAAATTCCATAAGGATAGTACACGGTTGACAAAAAACGAGATGAGGGCCTCTCCTCAGGCCAGCAAAACAATAGAGGATGCACGGCCTGTGAGTCAAAATCTCAGTCAACTTTACCCAGTCCAAACTCTCCAGCAAAATGAAGAACAACATCAAAGGTGGCTCCCCAGAGAGATATTAACTCACTCACCATGGGAACAAACCAAAGCATGGGATCAGATCCTTTTATAGCTTACAGAGTCACTCTTATTGGAGGTGACAAGCCTAAGCCAATTCTCACAGGAATTTGGGGTCCCCCACCTGAAGGAACAGTTAGTCTTGCACTTGGAAAGGCTGATCTAAATTTAAAAGGAATAACTATTGTGCCTAGTGTGACTGACGGTGCCTGTAGGGATGAAATACAAGTTCTTGCATGTGCTATGGATCTCTGGGTTTTTGAATAGGGAGATCACATGGTACAGTTGATTTTGTTACCTATAGAGAAGCCTTTTTTGTTAAGTATAGACAGCTCAAGAGGGAAGAAGCCCTCAGAGCAAGACTACAAAGAGAGAAATTTATTTTACACAGGAAGTGACTAAAAACAGGGCTACCTGTTCTATAAAAATTAATGGGAAATACTTTGAAGGTCTAATAGACACTGGTGCAGATGTGTCTGTAATTGCATTAAAACAATGGCCTGCCATGTGGCCAACACAAAGGGCCCCTACATTCCTTATTGGATGGGGAACCCCTCAGAAGTGTTACAGAGTGCCTCACCTTTGCCTTATGAGGGACTAGACCAAAAAAAAAAAAGGTTTCTTTTTACCTTATGTGGCACCTATCCACTTAACTTGTGGGGAAGAGATTTGTTACAAAAGTGGAAATTAGTGCTGACTAGTGATTCTGATTTTAAAGCTGAACAAACAAGTTCCAATTTGGAAACTGAACAAATAAATTCAAATCCTAAAATTAAGAAAATGATGATTAAAATGGGATATCACAAAGGCAAAGGACTAGGAAAAAAACTTACAAGGAATCAAAGAGCCTGTTAAGATTACACCTAAAGATGACAAGCAAGGTATTGGATGTCAGCAGGTTTTTTGACAAGGGCCATTGATTCTTCTCCCCCCCAAACAGCTCTGCCTTTACAATGGAAAACTAAGGAGCCTGTTTGGATAGATCAATGGCCCCTTAAAAAGGAGAAGCTAACTCAATTACATAAATTAGTTGAAGAGCAATTGCAGCTAGGACATTTACAAAGCTGTTAGCCTTTGGAATACTCCTGTCTTTGTTATTCCAAAGAAGTCAGGCATATGGAGGTTGTTACAGGATTTAAGAGCTGTAAATGCCTGCTTACTTCTTATGGGGGTGCTGCAGCCAGGACTGCAAATCTAACTGCAGTTCCTAGAGACTGGCCTGGTGCTTTTTTTTTTTAAACATCCTTCTTTTTCCTACAGATAGGCCACATTTACTTCTTCTGTGCCTAGCCTAAACTTTAAAGAGCCAATGCAATGCTACCAATGAGTCATATTACCTCAAGGAATGAAAAATAGTCCAACATTATGTTAGCTTTTTGTACAGAAAGCCTTACAAAAGGTTAGACAAACTTACCTTTCCTTATATGTGGTCCATTATATGGATGACATCTTATTGTCAGCTCCAATTAAAAAAGTTATATGATTTATTTACAGCAACAAAATGAGATTTAATATCCTTTGCCCTCTGCATTGCTCCAGACAAAGTTCAGTTATTCAGCCATTACTACTACCTGGGAATACTTGTAACTGACAGAGAGGTAAAGCCATAAAAATTACAGATTGGCTGAGACCATTGAAAAGGTCTTAATGACTTCCAAAAATTATCAGGTGATATAAATTGGATAAGATCAAAGTTGGGTATTGCTACTTATCAATTGAAACATTTGTATGGTACCTTACAGGGAGATCTGGCTATTGGTTCCCCTCTTAATTTGTCTACTAAAGTACAAGAAGAGCTAGCTGTGGTTGAAAAGGCATTACAACAGTGTCAAAATTTTAGAATAAATACAAATTATTGCCTTGTTCTTTATATTCTAAACATTCCTCATTCTCCTACAGGTCTTGTAGGACAATATTATGATAAACAGATTTTCCCTATTGAGTGGATTTATCTATCTAATCAGTTAGTCAAAATCTTACAGTTATACTTAGAACAAATTGCCAAGGTTGTGACCATGGAAAGAATAAGATCTAAACAACTTTTTGGGATTGATCCTGCTATGATTTTATTGCCTATTGATTTAAATCAATATTTGATCCTGTTACAACAAGTTTATATTGGCAAGTAGCCTTTGCAGATTTCATAGAACTAATTGATAATCATTTTCCCAGTGATCCTTGAAAGGGTTTTGGCCCAGACAGGACACTGTAGCCAGGAAAGCCTCAACCGGAAGCAGGAAGCCCCTATTCCCCCACCTCCACCCCGCCTCTAGGAATTTACCTGTGACGCCATCTTCCCACCCCTGGGAATTTACCTAGGACCAATGGGCTACCTGTACATCCCTAATGCCGCCCCAAACCGAGGCTACTTACATACCCCCACGCCATGTGTCCGCCAGAGAGATCACTGGTCGCCAGTGGTGGGGGCTGCCGGTCATCTCTCTCTGTGTTCTCAGAATAAAGGCTGCTTTTTATTTTATACTTCTCATCTTTTGGAAATATTTTTCATCTTTTGGAAATAATCCTATCAATCTTATCTTTCAGTTTTTTCTCAAGAACTCATGTATTATTCCAAAGATTACTAAATTTGAACCTATTTCTGATGCAACAGTTTTTTTTCACTGATGGCTCCTCCAAGGCCAAGGTTGCAATCTGGAGTAAAGACTATCACCAGGTGATTAAAAGCTCTAGGACTTTCTGCACAAAGATCTGAGATCACTGCTATTTTATTTGTCACACAACAATTTAACTGTAAACCTATTAATATAATCAGTGACTCAGCATATACAGCTTACCTTACTCATCAGCTTGAGAGCACCACCCTATGGTCGAGCTTAGACCCACCTTTATTTAACTTGTTTCTTAGATTAAAACAGGTGATTCCTAATCAAACATCACCCTTTTATATTGGTCACATAAGATCTCATTCTAATTTGCCTGGATTTTTAACATATGTCAATCAACAGGCTGATTTGCTAATTGCTTTTATTATACCATTTGATACAGCTAGACAATCTCATTCCTCCCTGTGTGTTGAAGATGCTATGGTTCAATCAAACCACTGCCATGTTGCTCACCCACAACTATGGGTGGGATACACCATACAGCAACTGGTAGTTATCACCCTGGATTCTACATCTATCCCAGGAGATTTATGGGAGCCTAAGTTACCTATCTGCTCTGTAATTAGTCCCTTACAGATTCATGAAGAGGCTGTTTGGCCTTGGGCTGCTTGTCGGACCAAGACAGATATTAAAGGAAAAATAGGACAATATGAGTTTATTGATTGGAACCCATGGGGAGAACTTGTTGGAAGGATAAAAAATACAGACCCATGGCAGGGACTAAATTGGACATATTCAGACAATGTTACTAAATAATCTCTACCTGTGCAACATGTAAATTGGACTGGTTTAAGACTTAGTACCCCCATGCCTCACTTAATCTATGGTACACAAGGAGAACCCACACAACAGTCTTTCTGGAAGTTGACTCTACCTTTTATAAAAAGGAGCATACGGACTGGTAGGGGATTTAAATCATACAATAGAGAAACTTATAAATTAAAACATCTAAGACTGTCCAACCATCTATTTGCACTTATAAACTTTATGTATTTTTATATGGTACTGTATCTTGGAATGTAAATTCTTTCAAGTGCTCAAATTGTACCTTGAGCCACTGTGGAAGGCCAGGAGCTGTTTATGGACAGACATTACTGATAATGGGTCACATGCCAGGAGTTTGGATCCCTGTAAATCTCACCGAAACATGGCCCTACTCTCCAGCATCACATTTGCTACATATCCTAGTAAAATGTCTGACACACAGGACAAAAAGAATGCTTGGTTTAATTATTGCAGGAATCGTCTCTCTAGTTCTCCTGATTTCCAGTGTGGCGGTTTTTTCAGTGGTCATTACACATTCTATAGATAGCACATATTGTAGATTATTGGGCAAAAATTGCTGACAAAGCATGGAAAACACAAAGTAACATAGATGCCAAATTACAGACACAGCTTAGCACACTGGAAACTTCTGTGTTATGGATGGGAGATCAAATAGAGAGTTTACAAATATTACAAGATTAAAATGCCATTACAAGGCCACTTATTTCTGCATAATTCCCTTGTCTTATAATAAATCTATACATTCTTAGGAGGACCTAAAGAAACATGTACAAAGAACTATCCATCAAAATGTTACTATGGATATTGATACACTCCAGAAGGAGATGCTATCAACTGTCCCAACAACCCCAAAATTTACAAACAAATTCAAGATTGGGACAAATTTTCTGATGGTTTAGATCAATTAAATCAATTTCAGCTATTTAAAGGCACACTTCTGTCTTTGTGTTGGTATACTTGGAGTAATCTGTGTATTTCTCCTTATTCTATTCATAGTCTGTCAAAGAGAAGCCAAGGCGGGTCAACTCCTAGACAACATTCAACCATGCCTCACCCTGATCCAGCTGTTATTACAAAAACAAAAGGGAGGAGATGTTGGAATCCACTATGAAGCAGCTCTGAGCAGGATTTAAATTTTACTAATTGGCTTTCTATGTGTATCTGTGAATCCGTCCTAGGCCTTGGCCCCTTGCCTGGCAACAGGAGCTGATTCATAGTAAGTGAACCTCTATGAATCATTGGTCCTGGCTGAGGCCTGTAGTGGCCTGTGAGGTCAGAGATACCTCAAAGGGCAAGATAACACCACAGCTGTGGACACTTGGCTCCAACCCCAATTAACAAGATAGAGACTGCAGCTGCAGAAATTACTCCTATAGTCTCACTTCTACCATGTCTTCTTGATAAGACAGTTTCACTGAATTGACTTGACTCATTACTTGAAGTCCTTGAAGTGACTCCCAAGATCCTACTCATCTCTGTATTTTCCTCAGTTTCCCCACCCCTTGTTGTTGGACCTAATAAATAAAGTGGGTGGTCCAGAGAAGTCTTTGTCTTAGCTCTTGGAGTTTCAAGCTCAGCTAACGGGTTTTGACCCTCCTAGAGCCCTAAAACCAACAATTTGTCTCTTTTTATTTATACATCCAACATTAAGGACTCAATATTTACACTTTATTTGTTCTTTTTCTCTAGAAGCAAAATCTCACAAAGTGCTTCTACATCCTCATCTTCATCCAAGAAACCAATCTCGTTTCCTTATTTGCAACTGCAGTCTACTCACAACTTCAACCCACACTACTAATGCAAAACTGTACTGCATTATTCAGATGAACAAACCCAAGAGTACTGAGCTTGGAGGAAGTAACCCCAGTCTCAGTGAGGGGTAACCTGCTCGGTATAACACATGCTAAACAGCAGCAAAGCTTTGGCGTCTCAGGGTTCCTGCCTCGGATCCTACTCACCCAGTGCTGTTGAGGTAGCTCTGCCCCACGCTGCAGTCCTTGGACAGGGAGGATGGATTGAACCAAAATGCTGGCAGGCACTGCCCATTGCTGTGCCTCTCGTAGCCATAGTCACTGTTGGGGAAAAAGCCAAGACATAACTTTCAGCAGGTGGCAAAGTGACAAAGCATAATGCCCAGTTAGGCCACAGCCAGCTTCTATTCTAATCAGTCAAATTCATTTCCTGAATCAATAACTTCTCAAGGATGGAACTTTTTTCTCAGATTATCAATTACCCCTGAAAATATCCTATAGAACCTTTAACCCACAGGATGGGGTTACATGTTCATCAGAAGATGTATATACAAAGTTGACTGCAACTGGAAAACAGGCAGTGGTGGAAGCTCAACCCCTAGGCAACACTTTGGGGAGGAGCTTGCACACCCTCATGTGGCACAGTTCCCACCACTGGTGATGTCCTTGGGGTGCTCCTCCAAGACATCTGGATCTGCCCAGCAGAGCTGAGCCAGGTCCCCCTGCGCATGAGCCATATGCTTCAAAGTCACAGCTAAGAGGCAAACGTCCTTCAGCAGTGCTGTAAGTGTTCCCTCACGAAAACATTTTTTCCTAGGCAGTCAGTGCTTTCAGTCCTTTCTGCTTTGGAAAGAGTCAGACTTCTTCCTCAGACCCTACCCATTCTTGCCTTCAGGGCTGCTGAGTGGCCTGAGAGTTTTGGCTTCTAGGGATGAAGCTGGGCACAGGGAAAGACAACAAATTACACTTCCTTGTGCACAAACAAATTGCACGTGGCAATCAGCAGGGAGCAGTGTGGATTGGCCCATCTCTGTAACGGAGGTAAGACACTGGCACGAGAGGAAGGAAGGAAGGAAGGGAGAGAGGAAGGAAGAAAAGAAGGAAAAAGAGGCTCAGCACAGGGAACTGTCACCAGGCAGCTGGAACTCAGAGGACTCTCCATATTCCAACTGGCTTTGGTGCTGGTTCAACACTGCATGGCTAGAAAGACTTGACCACTGCTCTCTGAAGGATATGCTTCAGGGAATCACTTTACAAATGCTGGATAGTTTTAGGTAAGGTCACCTGGGGGAGGTCCAAAGAGCCAGGCTACACAAGGATATTCAGAGGCAATGCTTTTCCTTATTTTGTAGTCAGATGGGATCGTCAGAACTCTATAACTACTTGTAGGGACCCAACAAGATCATCAGAAGCCACACAACTCCAAGAGGGGCATTTGATCAGAAAGCCTAACAATGGTCTTTCATATTAGTCATTTCCTACTTTTCAGAACATAGTTCAGCTGGTGGGATGAGCAGCAGAATCCAGTAACAAATGATATCTAGCATTAGGCTAAGATGCAGGGGTAGGGGGATGGGAGGACAGAAGCCTGTTGGCTTTCCTTAGCCTGTGCTCCTCTCACTCTGGACAAGCTTAAAGATTGGAAATGGCAAACAACAGCAACCATCACACCTGGCTCATTTGGGGACTTTGTAAGAAAGGTCCCCAAGGAAGCAAGTACCTCAAAGATGAAACCAAGCTGTTGGTATATATCACCTCACTTCTTTCCTTCAGTTTCTACTAGAGAGTGAATCTGCTCTCGGTCAAAGAAAGGCTGTTTCCTAAGCTCCAAATTAATGCACAGGTGTAAAACACCACCTTCTTTTGCAGATCCTGCTTGAGGATAGTGAATGATGGGAGAGCACTTGGAAAGAGGGATGCGGGAAATGACTTCAACCCTCATGGCAGTCCTTTCCAGGAATGTACTGCAGTGTCAGTTTTGAAGGGTAGGATGGAGATAAAATCTTTTTGTCATTGAAACGCAGTGATGCTGCAATGGCTGGAATGAGTCATGGCTGGGGAGATGCTGAAGAGTTCCTGAGGCTCCAATGCCCCCTGGCTGATTGAGAGAGTCACAGAAGTGGCTCGGGCAGGGTTCACCCAGCTCCCTTAGGTTACTGGTCTGGCAGATGTCTCCCTGTTTTGCCAGGCTACACTAGTGCTATTTACTCAGAAAATATATCCAGTGACCTGCCCTAAAGAAGGCAGTCTTCTAAAATATGAAATGTACACATATACAGAGTCTCAAACACCAATATCTGGATGATCAGATATGTGAGCTGTGATGGCCATAGAGCTAAAAATAAATGGTTGGTGATGGCTAGTTTTATGCAAGTGAAGTTTCAATTGTTTAAAAATTATATGCATATTGAGGCATTGTTTTCTCCAAGCTCAAATATGTATAAATGAAAAGGACAAAGGAACCGAAAATGTGATGGAAACAATGAAGGGATGAGTTATTAGTCATCATCAATAAATGTGTCAATGTCACCTGAACATGATACACTGACTGCAAACAATGCTAGAGCATGCACTGCATGTTAGCTTTTGGCCTAGCAAGCATCCCTGGAAGAACTCCATGGAATCTGAGTTCGGTTTAAGTCTTCTGGTATCTCAGTACCTCCTCACTTTATACTAATTTCTCTCTCACCAGGTTCACTCACTGGAACCTGCCACTGTGGTCATAAATGTCTGCTGCACTGCTCATAAACTGCAGTCAGCTGACTACTGATAGAAAACTTTTAGGGACAGAAAATTTACCACCTTTTAAGGTCACTGTTATATTCTGAGGCTTTTAGATGATTCTAGAAAAGGTTTACATAGACCACAAATATTTCTTTGGCCTGAGAGGTCCACTCACTGTGTTCAGTGTTGCTGTTGAGGTGGACAGGAAGAACCTGGTTTCTGTCCTTGGCCTGAGACTATCAGTATTGGGGATAATTGCCAGCCAACTCTTGAATCCTCTTCAAAGCAATGCCCAGTTTTGCCACGCACACCCCCACACAGACAGTAAACCATGTGATGATTAACTTATTCAGACACGAGGTTTCCACTTGGCCCTCTAGACAGTGGGGCTTTTACAAATCTGTGCTTTCCTCAAGGACCTTGTGATGTGAATGGAGACCCTGAACACCCGGTGTGTCACTGTGCAAGCTCACCAGTCAAAATCGGCTTCTGTGCAGACACAGGGCTCAGACTCCATGGCACCTGCATATTTTCCCTGCATGCACTTCCGCTCTGATTTTCGCTTCTTGTATTTCCTTTTGGCTCCCATGATGCACGCCTCCCCCTGTAAAGACAGCATAGCACATGTTGGGCACCTCGCTTGGAATTTCCTTGCTCCAAGCAAGCCAGCTAAGGAGAATATTTGCAAATCCTACTGTAATATGGACTCTGGTAGCTCACTCTGTCCTACCAGCATGTTTTAGACATTTATTATAAACTGTGACAATAAGGGCAATCCCAAGAATCACTGAAGATCTGTCTGATAGTCTTCTTATCATCCTATGTATTGAACAAACTTTTATTTGGAGAAGCACGAGGCTCAGAGATATGAAGGATACACAGGTAAGTAAGAAGGATTAACAGCAAGTATAAGATCGGCAAACTTACAGTAATTAAGTTAAATTCTTCATTAACGAAAGATTTACTGTCCCCGGTCATTTATAAGCGTATGAAGAAAGTGCATTGCTAAGAAATGTAAAGATCCACTTTGTCCTGATTTATTATGCTTCTGCCCACACAACTTTATAGCACAGTTTTATGTGTATTCATCTACCAGACAAGCAAGAGGACTAAATTCAGTGTTTTTCCATGAAATAAATAAAGCCTTGACCAACGCAATGCCTGAGCTTCCCAAAGGAGAAAGAGTAACAATGTAAGTAAGTGATCATTTTATTGTTGAGCCTTGGAATAAGGCAGACGATTCAAGCTACTGCAGCATCTGCTATCAAACACTTAGTTCCTTTCCTGTTCCTCAAAGATGATGGTAAAATTTTTGTTTAATGTATTCTACACTATATTTCTTTGGGAAACTGACTTTACCTCCATTAACGATCTATGTGTAAACAGCATAGTCTGTACTTGGGTTTAGTATGCCTCAGTGCCCAAACCTGGTGATGGTTTTGCTGTAAGAACGTTAACCATAGCCTCTGAGAGAAATGAAGAATGACTTCTGCCTTAAGTAGCCAAAAAGAGATGCTTTCTGCATTTTGATATGAGCTGCATATCCGAGAGGCCCCCAGGAACATTTCCTGTTACTAATTCTGTATTAATGTACCACAAGTACCATGGAGGAGCCGAGAAGCACTGTATATTCCCAGAGAATCAAGGAAAGTGGGAAGGAGCATTTTTCTGGCACTCCTCAATCAGCAACTCTGTGGTATTTTTTGGACTCACCTCTGTGTACATCACTATAAATAAAACTAAAGCTCTCGCCCTTACCCGGCCCCACCTTGCAATCACGTGACATGCACCAGTAAATTGTGCTTGGCTCTCAGTACAAGGTCAGCATTTCATTTTGAGCTCTAAGTCTAAGGCAAGGACATCTGAATTGTGTCTCATTATATCCAAGCATCACAAAGCAGAAGTACGAGGAAAATGTGGAAATGTTGAGTTTGTGCACCACTGCGGAACACATGTATAAAGAACCAAACGGGCATTTCTGTCCCACAGAACCCCAGTTTCTAACCCTTGGAGAGTAGCTTTCCTTTATCTGACTCCCACACTTCCCACCCAGGCCCCGGCTCCGTTGTCTTCTTCCCACCTGGTTGTATAAGTGCCAAGGGGTGTAGTCCTCCTCGGCGCACCGTCTGTCGAAAATGGATTTGTAGTCCACTTTGACCAGCTGCCATTCAGAGCGGTGGCTGAAGTGTCCAAACACGCTACAGGGTCCACCAAGGTAAAAACAACCACAACAATGACAGTCACAACAGTCCTAGCAACAGCTTCTATTTGCTGAGTGTTTATTGAGTGTCACGCTGAGTGTATTGCACAAACTGTATCTTTCAAACCTCCAAACACACTGAAGAAGACAATGAGATCACTAGCTCCACTCTACAGATGGTTCCATAGAGGCTAAGACTGTTTTGTCAACATGCAAACACTAAAATCAAGGTACTCACAACTGATATTTAGGTCAAGAGTCTACTTGTATATATTTGTATTAAAAGAATGCTGACAAAATGAGAGCCCCACCACAGACCCTGCATTCTTGCTGGTGCAGGATTGCATTTCTAACTTCTTTTGCAAATGTAGCTGGTTCCCATGGTTCCCAAGACATTCTGCCTTTCTGCCGCCTCTAGGGTAGTACACAGCAAGCCGGTAGTTCTAAGTGCTCTTGTACTTTACCTCTACTCCCTTCACTCAAACTCAGGTCCGCAAGTGGTCTCTGAATCAACCATCAGTGTCATAAACCCCAAGAAAGAGACTTTCTGATCAGCAATTTGTCTATTTCACAAATACAAAATCAAATGAAGGCAAATTATGAAATAAGTTGCAAAGATTTAGATAGAAGGCAAATAAAATTTTTCTTGCTGTTGATTCCTATTATTGAAAAATGAAAAGAAGGGTTGGAAAATGTGCCAATTATTCTCTTTGGTTTTATAATTTTCACTGGTAATTTGATGCAGTACTTCGAAACCTTCCTTTTCTTTCAGCCATGGCTAATTTTCTAGGGAAAAAATACCACAGTTGCATATTTCAAATTCAAAGTATATGTTGTGGAAATCACAAGCAGCTGAATCATTAATCAAGCCTTTCACAAGTTAATGATCATCACTTTTCAGACAAGAATGAGTGTAAAATGCAATTTCACAAGAACAGACTCTTCTGATGATTTTTCTAATATTCCTTACAATTGGGCTAGGTGAAAAGCCAGAAAAAATAAAATCCTTTGTGGGATTTTTCTTGAATGCCGAGTTCTCACTGAAAGAGAAATCATTCTCATATATCTGACATTTTCATCATATCCAGCTAGCTTACTATTAAAAATTGAAATGTATAGCTGTCATTTATATTGAAACAATTCCTTCTAATTTCTCTAGTATCGTCGAGTATAGAAAGCAAAGAGCTTCTCCATTCTACTATCTCCCCTCGCAATCTTGGTCTCAAAGAGTCAAAGCATGATTTGTCCCCTCTTGCTGGTGGCTTGTACAGTAGTGGGACTGACTTCGCAAAAAACTTCAAAACTAACAGCAATGATAGGTGTAAGACATCTGGATGGATTTGCTTGCTTGTGTGAAGACTGGACACATCACGGTTTTTCACTTACGTCATGATTAGAGTCTCCTCTCCAGGCTCCCCAAGGACACCATCCACAAAAAGTGGAATAGAGGTGAAACTGTATTTGCTCCAAGACCTCCCTTCATCAAAACTCAACCTAAACACAGAGCAGAACAGTCAACAAATCTCACAACAAAATTTTTAAAAAGCCTTTGCTAAGACCAAGGGGAGACAGTATTGACAGTGACTCCTAGCACTCTGGGTTGCAAGTTTGAACCCAGCCTAAACAACCCAACCACTCAGAAAGACCTTGTCTCTAAGTAACAAAATAAATAAATAAATAAATCATAGGACTGGTGATGTAGCTTAGTATGGTTGGTTCCCTATGCATTACAAAAGGGGCCTAGGGCATTGTCAAAGTAAGTCTGTTATATGAGTAAGTTTTGAATTACACCAAAAGATAGACATAAAGTTGGCCAAGTTGTTGGGATTTGAATGTGTGGTGAGAGCCATAGATATTGGGAGAGCTAGATGAAGCGGGAATAGTAATAAGTCTCAGAGAAGTTTTTGACTTGAGTATTTTATAAGTTTGTAGATATCAATGTGACCCACTGCAAATCCTTACTGCTCTCTTCCAGCAAGCTTTGGCTGTAACCTTAGAACAGATGACCTTGCAGTGGTAACAGATAACAAGCCTGTCTCTAAGTGACCAGCTTCTCGGTGTATCCTTCTCACATAAATATAAATTAGACCTGACCTCACTGAACGATAATGAATCTCACTGGAAAGGACCGGAATGGATATCAGAGGGATGGGGTTCTTGAGAGCAAGAATAAACAATTCTGCAATTTTGCTGGTTATAGCTGTGGTCTGAATGTCTGTGTTCTCTCCAAAGCTCAGTGGCTGGAAGTCTAATCATCAGTGTGATGGTACTAGGAGACGGTTCCTTCGGGGAGTGATTAGATCACAGAGCAGTGCTATCAGAAATGGGATGAGTGCCTTACCAAGTAACCTCAAAGGATTATCTGGAATCCTTTGAGAATCCTGCAGAAACCTAGGAAGGTAGCTATGTGAATCGCATTACAGGGGCCTCACCAGACACTGAGTGTGCAGGAACCCTGACTTTGGGTTTCCTGCCTCCAGAACTGTGGGAAGGAAAGTTCTGCTGTTTATGAGGTCCCTGGTTTATGGCATTTTCTTACAGGAGCAGGGCAGACTAAGATAAGCACAAATGAGCTTTTCCTGGGCTCCTTCTCTTAGATGAAATTCGCCATGCTAAGTATCTGTTTCTCATCTGCAGCTTTTCCTCCAGTCATCAAGGTAGTTAAGAGTAGAGGGAAGATTGGGCTTTTGATTTTGACCCAGCTCAAACGCCAAGAGGGTAACTTCCAAAGTCAGACGAAAAAGCCCATTGGAAAGCCCTGTCGAAGTTGGGCCTTGCATCCCCACCAGTGGAAGATGGGAAGAATTGAAAACTGAAACCTCAAAAAAAAAAAAAGAGACAGTGAAGAAAGCAGTATGGTAGAAATGAGACAGGAACAGAACGGTTATGCACTGCACGTTTCAGTGGGAACGCACAGACCAGTGCAGATGCTATTTGGGACAGGTGACTGCAAGTAGATAAGTGTCTCACACAGAGTGACTGATGGTCAACACTGTCCTCCCTGTCATCTTGCAGAGAGAAAAAGGTTGTGGGGAGGATATTGTCACATTAGAAAACCATTATGGAATTCCTGTCTGGATGGTAGAAATTCCCCTGTTTCTTACTTTTACTTCTGTCCTACAAATCTGCAGTAACAATCTTACTTCAACAGAGCAAAGGTAGAAATGATGTTCTAGAACCGCATGATAATTTACTGGAAACTCGGTCGCAGTCTGATTGGCTGAGTCCCAGCATTGCTCCGGAGTGCAGACAGCAGGAGAAAGTCGCCCAGGCAGCAGCTGCCCTTACCAAAGATGTCGAATCGGGAGAGAGGTGTGCTTCATAGCAACCAGGACTCCACCTTGATCAAGGTACAAAATGCTGTGCTCTTCTTCAAAGATCTGAACAAAGGAAAGCAACACAGAATGGACATATATCCACACGCCAAGGGTACAGACAATCAGCCCTGCAGGAGGACAAAATCCTTTCTAGGATAGAAGTTGATTTGTCTAAAACTTTGGGAAAATAGTTTTATAGTGTTTCCCAGTGTGAGGCACATGTATCACTGGTGTTATGGAGAACAGTTTTAGGTATGAACAAAAATAGCTTTGCAATGAATAGTATATATTAATATTCATATCCCTTTTATTTTCACAGTATTATTACATAATGCCAGAACACTGGGTATCATATACTGAACACCTTAGATGACACCTTAGACCAATTTAGTCCTTGACTTTCATTGAGAAAATTGAGCTTTTGAGAGATGTGTTGACTGCTTATAGCACGTGAATAGTATTAGTTGGAGCTGGGACTTCCTGCACTCCAGGGCCCCTTTCCGGTCTAATTACTTCTAATCCCCAAGAATTATCTAAAATGTATTCTTGCTTAATTCACTGAAGTGTCATAAGTAGTTCTGATCAAAATGATATAACATCTTTGGATACACAGATCATTGGGTCTTTCTTGAAATGGAGAGAGCCCAATCTAAAGTCAAATGGGAACATGCTGGAAAGCCTATCTCCTGTCTGGATAGGATGCACATTATCTTCTCAGTTGAATGCTCATAGAGCCTTGCCTGAAGTTACACTACAGAAATGACATTCCTTTCTTTTGTTTATTGCTTATAGAAAACATGTACCCCAGAACTGCAAAAAAAGGGAGATTTCTGTGCTCTTTTGGGTACATTCGAGGGAAATGCAGTCCTGACTATTCTCCAGAGGAAGCTACCTTAGAATAGTGCATCTTCTTCCTTCTCTCCAAGATCAATTACTCTGAGGTTTCTTAAGAAAATTTCTTTCCTGCCTTGCTTTTCTTAAAATCTCCTGAGGCCTTACAAAGGATTTAAGATAAGAAATGGCAACTAGACTATGTGTTTTCTTTCTAAAATTTAAAGCAGAATGCTTTCATTGCTAAGTGTGATTACCTGTGAATTAGATTCCAATTTACGGTGCTAGTTATTATATGATAATTAAATGTCAGTGGGTTATTAAAACGTATTTATCCAAGTGTAACAACCATGCATTAGACTCATATCTTGTTATGATTGCCAAACCTCATTAAATGCCTGTTTTATAAGCCATGGGTATCTAATTTTCATTCAGAAGAAAGTCAAGAAGTCTTTAATCTAAACACATTAGTTTTAAGTGATTCCATTTCTACTTTACCTAGCATATGCATCCTGATGGTTATTACTCTGCCTTCTTTTGACAATGAAATTTAAACATCTCAGAACAGCACCTGGGTAATGGCCATTTCTATACCACTGCATTTCTGTGTGTCCCGACTTCAGAGCAAGGGTGATAGAGAGGCAGCCCAGAATTAGGGTTCAAATGCACCATTCAGGCTCCCTGTGCTCTGTGTGGTGAAACTGTATGGATTCTGTTTTTCTTTTATGGGAAATTTCCATCAGATTTGGTTTACCATCACCTATAAATGACCTTACCACAGATTCTCAGTAATAAATATCACTATTAAGTGACCAAAAACGAAACATTTATTAAACTCCAAGATTTAAGACTTTCATAAGAAATAAAAAACAGATCAGTAGGCTTTAATGTTTATACCTAACACTAAACTTAAAACTAAACTGGACAGGTGCTTTTGCTTATTAAACTTTACCAACACTACCCAGGGCATTTTTCCTACCTGTCTCCAAGTGTTCCCTGCATCTGAAGAAACGAACATGCTGATGTCGTTGTCTGACAATTCGGAACCTATATTGCCTAGAAAGAGTATATTCCCATTAGTGGAAAGAACTTTCTGTGCAAGCTAACAACAAACAAAATCAGCAGCCTGCATTGCCTGCGAAAGATTTCAATGGCTAACGTTCTGTCCGCCCAGGGGTTTTCTCAGCATTCCTGCTTTCATGTTCAGTGGTGCAGATGTCTTTCAAAATATTTGTAGCTTGCTCATTAAATTCCATGCAACGATATCTAGTGTCTTAAAATAAACGTTGTTTACAACAGCAAGCATAGCAGCCAAGCTTCTTACCTGAGGCAACTATGATGCTCGGAGCTGTGTCTCTGCTGGCAATGATCCCCGATGTGTAGGGATTCTCAGAAACCTTCAGGTGCAGGTGCAGGGAGCAGTAGGGCTACAGAGAGGAGACGTAACGCCATAAGAGCTCATCACTTCAAAGGTCATTTAAGCCCAGACTCAGAGCATGCTTCCATCCTGGCAACTGTCCCATCTACCCTTCCAGTCATCTACACCTCTATCCATCCACTGCATCCATTCATGCACCAACCCATTACCTCTCTCCTGACAAACAAACAGCTTCTGTTTGGTGTAGGATGGCTGCCAAGTTGGGTAAAAAGGAGCACCTTCATTTTAGGTCTAATTTACTGGCTTAATTCCATTTGCTAATTTGACAGACATGTTGGTACCTTATCTGTAAAACACTAGATGAAGCTTAAAAGGCTAAAATTTCGTCTTTGACTTTACAGAGTTTGCAGTTACAGGGCATTAGATCTTTCCATTGATTATCTGAAAAACAGATTTTTATAGCCACAAGAAAGGCAGACAAAATATTAAGAGATTTTGGACGGTGTAGAGATGTGGTGATGCACCTTTGCAGAGATGGCTCTCAGGAGAAGGGTGCCTGGTGGGTTGGCTAGGACTGCAAGCAAGATGCTGCACAGGCAAAAGGACATTTCAGACCTGGGCAAAATCAATTATGAAGGAAAATAAGCAGAAGAATGGAGTTATGCAGTACACAGCCATGAAAGACAAAAGCGGAGGAAGGAGACATGAAACCAAGAAAGGTTCCATCGGGAGTGTTTTGCAGCAGTTACTGGGCATAATTTATTCACACAGCATTTGAGGTCTTGATCTAGGTGTAGAAGAAGCTTGTGATGTGAGAAACTGTCCTGGAACTTTCCAAAATATTCAAGCAGTGTTTCTACAAGGATATTATGAGAACCAGTTTTATTCAATATAACAGTTATATATGTACACCAAATGCAGTAGCAATAAAAATTAAATGAAATTTTAAGGAACTTGTTTACCTGTATCTGAAAAGCTTGATTGAATTCTCTGATTAAGATACCAATAGTTTTCTAAAAGATAAAATATCTTCTACGAATTTATTTTAAAATAGACCTTGTACGGTCTTGTCAAAAATACACGTTTGTGTTTGAACTTACATTTCTTCCATTTCTCAGGAAGATTACTTTCTAATCTTATCAACTTCAGTTTCTGGAATCACCAACATATCCCTGTTATTACTTTTACTGTGTTCTGTAAGTCTCAGCCAGCACATACGCAGAGCTACAGAGATATAGCGATTACATTTATACAAGATAGAATAAATGACAAACTAAGAATGAAACTCAGGAATAGAAACAACCAAAATCTGGCAAAAATAAACAAGAGGGTCTTTCATTCACTGTCACTATAGAAATTAAGATTCTCAAGAAGCAATAAAGTATTAGTTGTACATCAAAATTTTATGTAAAGCACTGAAAATTCATTTTCACTCTAAAGTGTTTTTTAAGCAAAAATATAGAAAGCACCTCTAGAAAGAAGCACCCAAACCAAACACTTGGACTCCTTTCGTCCTAAGAGAAGAGTAGCCCAGGTACTGTTAGATGCTGCAGAGATTCTGGGTACTGTCACCCACTACTCCAGGGGAAGTAAGGCCAGGTTAGAGCAGAAGTGTCAAACTGTTTCTCCCCACGTTTTCCTGACAACTGCAGCTGATCTGGGTTTTCCCTTTCTGAGTAACCACCATGCATTTTACCAGGTGCAATCCCAGATTATCTTTTCTGTACAGTACAATTTTACCTTCCCAGTCTACAAATGAAGAGAATGTCACAAATATAACTTGACATAGTCTGTGGTATCTTGCATAGGCCCTAAGAAAGATAGTCAATAATAGCTTGCAATATAAAGATACACATTTTTCTTGGGGCATGAAAGACTATCACCCTACTCAGAAAACACCAGCAATGCTTGGAACTGATTACAAATCATACAGTCTGAGGATTGCTGTGTCCATCTCCACAGCATTCCAAGAAGTGCAGCTTGGAGATTACCCCCAAAGAGCTTACTGGAGGGCCTTTTCACCATCTGAGACAGCAGGACATTCCTGGAGAAAGAGGCCTCAGCTGGGAATCTTGGGCCAGCTGCTCAGCACAGCTGGAAGACTGAACACCTCAGCTGACAAGAAGAGGATGTGTTTCTGGGGTATGAAAAAGTTATCAGAGAGATTGGAAGGCATTTCCAATCGGGAGTCTCAGTGCTGCTCCGTTGCTATGGCTTCCAGAGGGCCAAAATATTCTAATCTGAGAAGAAAAGCCAGCAGTTCATATAGCAGCAGCAACACTAGAAGTGATTGCTTTGCTGTACATTTTCTCCTCTTTCACATTTGTAGTCCTGGATTGCCCCCAGCTGGTGCAGGAAGGATAGCCTGAGGCTTTATTTTAAATTTACTTACATTTTTTTGTCAAAGAGTTTGCAATGTCTGCCCAAATGTTTGAATGAAAACCATGTTAGCTGGCTCACCTTACTCTTTGAACTTAAATTAGTGCGCTCATTTTAAATACCTGTCAAAGTGAAATCACCATAAGCAGACTGCCATAAACCACCATAGCGACAGCGGAGCTGCCACAAATTCTCACAGGACAGGAGTCACAGCCCTCGGATTCTTATGCACATTTTGCCCAGACAGCAGCACTTTGTAGACCTCTCTTTTTCATTCTTCTTTCTTGCTTGCTTTTTTTTCTCTTATTAGCAAACAAATACTGAGCACCTGTCACAGCCTAATAGACCCAGGTGTTGTTTTCACTATTTCTAGCGTTGTGTCAGATACAGTAGAGTCAAAGCACAGCCTGCTCCAAGAGCGGTTCTCTATGTCACTTTAACTTTCACATTAATGAGATACAAGATTGGGCACAGCAACCACCACTACTTAGCTGCTGACTCAGAGAGGATGGAGGACAGAGGGGCCAGCGCTTGTATTTGGAAGCTGCCCTTTGTAGACTTACACAAGCTGTGGGTGGTGATCAGTTAAGTCAATCCCAGAACCAATTAGATTGTTTGTTTCTAATCTTATCAGAATCATGTACAATGTTGGAGAATCTGAAGCAAATTAAGGACTCTAAAAAATGCACGGAGACAAATGCCCAGTTTCCCTTCAATATCAGGGAGCACCTCAGACCCACATCTGTGGTCCGCTAGGTCCTAATTTCCTTTTTTGTTGTCTTCTTTTTTCTTTTACTTTTACCCACAAGCTCCTTTGACCACTACAACTATTCTATAAATGTGTGCTGGATTTTACTGCTGCGTGAATTCTATTCACTAAAAATACCAATCATTTATTCTACCTGTGCGGCTGAAGTCTTTGACTGCATCTCCTCATCACCTGGATTCTGGGAATTGCCACCTCAGTGCTCTCTGCTTCTCTGAGATTGGTTTAGTTTCCCCACACCAGGGAGAACAGATTTATTGTCTTTCTATGCCTGCATTATTTCACTTGGCCCAACTCTCTCAGGTGATCCATTAATTATTTACTGTGCTTTTAGCACTGTAGGTGGCCAGTGAAAATTATTAAATGACAGAGGACATTTCCCCATCATGACATAAATAAATTTAACAAACATCGAGTGATTTCCAGTACTGTCCCACTGCTTTCCCCCCAGCCTGGGTATCAACAGCCTTTGGATCCTTCTTCATGGTACTTTTACTCCAGGGCTATGGATCTAGGTACTGCACTGAAAGACAGACCATAAATCTCAAACAGCACAGGTAAGTCCCAGGTAGTGCACCTGGCATCTTCATTCCCTCAAATCCCTGATCCTTCTGTGCAGTTTCTGACTCTGAACTGGAGCTAGGAATTCCTTAGCTGTTCAGCACAGCATCAGTGACAAAGAACAGGGTGGCCCTCAGCTTAGCTGGCAGAATGTGGAGTTTGGGGCTGCCCGGCAACCCAGCACAGGATACAGACTCACAGAGGTACAAGGGAGGTGGAAGACAGTCATGAATCTCCTGGGGCAGCTACCTGTTCAGCTCCTGTGGGGGAAAAGGCCAAGTGAATCCATAAAGCAGTCTGGGTATCTCTCCATGAAGCCCTGTGCTTTCCCCACAGGCCCGTGGATTTGTTGCGGCCTCCACTGAGTCACATCTTCCCTCCTGGGAGCCACGTGAGGCACAGGAGCAGGGACACCATGACCTGAAATACCCCACCTAATTGCACAATGCAGTCTTCAGAGGAAAGAAATCCCAGTTGGGCCCTCCAGGCAATCAGTCCGAAAGACCTAAAAATGCAGCCCCGAATTATCCTGGATGTCTTATTTCTATAGAATACATTTTCCCAGGAACATTCCATTTGGGGCTGTAATTCTGCACTTGTTCCACATTTGTAACAGCCTTGCTGGAAAATTTCTTTTCTAATCATGAGGCTGTGCTTTCAGTGACACTGTCACTTTCCAAGAACTCACAATCTAAAATCACTTTTTATCTTTTCTCTCCCTCCAGTTTCCAAGCCTAGAAAAGCTTTTTTTCCCCCCAGTCTGGGTTTCCTGTAGCTCAAAGATTTTCCTTCCTATTTTGTACCTTTGGCAGATTTTATGAAGTGATTTCAGTTCCTCCTCCCCATCCTTTTGTCATTTTCTACTCTTCACTCTGTTATCTGTTTTTAAAAGCTTGAATTAAAAACTGCCTTAAGCTTCAGGGTTAATAAGAGAGGAAGAACTAGACTCCTGGGTTCCATTCCCATCTCCATTGCATTAATTCATCTCGCCTTTATCTTAACGACCCTCTTGATTTTATTAATGTTGGAGTCAACATGAACTCATGTGCTTCAGAAGGTGGGCATTATGACAAATTCTCCAGTGTAACTACTAGAGGGAATGCTCTTAAAGTCCAAATAGGATACTTGGACAACACCTTTGAATTAAGTGCCTACTCCAAACACAAATTCCAAACACAGCACACGTGCTGAGCATCCACCACGTGGCAGGTATGACTCAGAACTCATTTTTGGAATGGTCACAAAAATAGCCATGGCCTCTTCATTGACAGAACAACTATTTGACAGAGAACGAGGGGCAAGAGAACCCACGAACACAAGGGCTGATTTCAGACAGCAACGAGGAGTGTGGAGAGAAAAAGGCTGGGATCGATATAACTGTTGAGTGCTGGTGAAACCTGTTTGAGAGTCAGGATATGAATGTAAAGGTAAATCCTGGCTAGCAATTAAAGGAATTAAGAACATTATTAAGGGGAATAACAGACAATGCAAATACACCAAGACACAAATAAACACTGCCAGATTGTGGAGGACGAAGAAAAGGTCTTCAACGCTCAGGTGAAGGAAGCAGAGTAAAGTCTGGTTGAAGTGTAAGGGGCAGGAGGAGGCCACTTGGTGTGTAGACTGAGGTCACATGGAGGTCGTGATTAAGTACTCTGTTTTGTTTTGTTTTGTTTTGTTTTGTTTTCATCCTGAACTAGAAAACCATTAGAAATAAAGGAGAGAGATAATCTAGCTTTTCAAAAGCAGCTCAACTTAGTACTATTTCCAAAATTTGAGAGGATATAAATCTTGCATACAATAAGGAAGGCCAAGTACAGTTATCAAGGAACAGGAGCGAGAGTTCTGTGTCACTCTCACTGTGTCAGTGTGACCCAAACGGCCCATCCTGACCCCGTCATGGTTACGTGGGCACACACATGTGTCAACATTCACTGAACTCTACACTTCAATGCACATCTCACAGGTCTATGTGTTTTATCTCGCTAAAGTTGAGTCACTAAAAGAAGAAGTCACACTGTCTTTGGAAAGTAGGCTGCTGGGAAGAAAGCAGGGGAGGACTAGTCAGGAGCCCATCACTGTGTGTCAGGTGATGGACGATGGTAGCCTGGACTAGGACTGTCCCAGAGGAGATGGAGAAGGAAGCCCAGATGGCCTTTGCATTTTGGAGGCATAGAAATCTGACCCATGACTTTGGGTTCTGGGTGAGAAATGAACACCTGGTGAGGTACTGTGTTTAGAAGTCCATTTTAATGACCCACTTACAATGCCAAGGCGCTTAGGCAAGCCTGTTTAGATGGCACAGATCATTCTCTCACATTACGGCATTCACCTCCAAAGTATGTAGGGGTAAGAATGGCCCAACTTGTGCACTTCTGGCTAAATATCCCAATACTTCACTCGGAATAGCTTTGCTAGACAGGTGGTCTTGTGAGTTACAAATGCCACTGAATTCCACCTCTCCATAGCATGGCTGTTCAATAAACAGCTGATACGTTTACTTAATCTGTCATAGGCTTTGTGCACTCACTGTAACTGGCTGGTTTGCTCCCTGTGAGTTGCCAGTAATCAGGATGGAAGCTGAGTGGGAGGCTGAATTTAAAGTTGCTTCCCTAATCCACTGTGACAACCGAGATCTCTCTGCAACTAATGAGGTCAAGCTGTAGCTGCTGGCTTGTTTTCCAGTAGGGGAAGGACACACCTCCAGTTATGCAGGAGGAACCTGCTACCCACAGTTTGCAGGATGGAAGGAAGCAAGCAGAGAGTGGCCAACAGCAAAGCCAGAGTTGTGGGAACAATGATAAACAGACAGACAGTCAGACAGCCTGCCTATACAGACACACACACACACACACACACACACACACACACACACACCAAGCACTTTTTACTAAAACTAAGTGCATTTCTCTCTCTGTTTACATACTGGTCTCTCCTTTTTTCTTGACTTAATGCAGCTTAAGCCTTTTACAGAAATTAATAGCACTAATTTAACCATACTTTGTCTTGCAGTTCCTCACTATCTCCCCCCACCTCCATACTCACTCAGTATCTGTTGAGCAGGAAGTATGCAGCAATTAACAAGAGCCACTAACAGGGGTAGTAAGTGACTCTCCAGTTTTTCACTTCTTAATGTAGCTTCATGCAAAGAGCCAAATTGACTGCAAACCCTTGGAAGCAAGATTTGTCTTTGGGCACCATCATATCATTCAATATATAAATAAATTAATGCTGATAACACTTATTTTCCAATATAACAAAACTAAAAGAAATCCGGACTTTGAAGTAGGGATAAGCACATTTTTTAAGGGGCCCCAAACTAAACATCTTGTGCTCTGTTGACCCCACAGTCTCTGCCACGGCTCATTGATTCTGCCATTGGAGAGGCAAAGCAGCCATGAAGAATGTGTGGATAGACAGGCAGATGTGTCTCAGGGAGACCTTATTTAGAAAAACAAGTGCTGGGTCATCATTCTCCCTCAGGCCCTCTTTTATGCCAACCCAAGGTTTATAGATTAAGACAAATGGATGGGGTATATTATAAAGAAACTGGAAATTTAAATCAGTGGTTCCAAACCCTTTCGAGGTCATAAAATTCTCTCACAATGGTGATGAAACATTATCGCAGGAATTATACCTACACGTGTTCTTGTTCAGGTCAACAATTGTGCAGTACAAATGTTCATTATTAGGTCTGTAACAGGTGATTACCATGAGAAGTGATGCATGTTTAGGGGATAATCTTGCACCACGATTGGAGATTCCTATTGGAATCTGGAGGTGTAGCTCAGTCATAGAGTGTGTGCTTAGCAGATCCAAAGCCCTGGGATTAATCCCCAACAACAAAGCAAAGCAAGGTAAAGCAGAGCAAAGCAAAATAAAACAGTTAAGGCTGGAAGCATGGATCCCAGAAGTGAGCAACAGTCTTACCTGTGTTCTTTTATTTGTTAGCCATTGCAAAAAGCAGCCTCATGACGCCTCTTTACTTCTTACTTCATGTCCTTCCCTGCCCATTTTGCTCACCAACTGAACTAAAGTGCCTATCTGCATGCTCTTATTAGTGCCATTTCCAGTCCTCACCTGTGAGGCATTCCGATCCAATGTGATTACTCACCAGCAGACAGTGCACAGGGTCCCCCCTGAGATCTGTGTCTGGTGCCTGCAGCAGGCGCCAGTCTCGGCCTTTGTTGTACGTGATGAAAGTCTTCACCTGGTTGTCAATCTTCTTGTTAGCCAAGAACATTCCCTTTATCCCTGCTACCTGGGAAAAATTGACATGGCTGAAAAATATATCAATTTGAGGAGGAATATTTTTACTTACTTTAAAAAGGGGACTCTTCCAACTCTTCCAAGAGCACTTGCCTTGGGGGATGACAGGGTGACAGCTAAGAGGGGGCATGCTTAGGTACGACTCTCTAGCCTGCCAGCTGAAAGCCAGAATTGTGCTACTTGTATGGAGATTGTAACAAGTTAGACAGATGTTCATTAATATGTCTCACATAGATTGGCCGCTGTTTTCAGTGGCCAAGAGATAAACTGGTCTTCTTGGTTCTGCTATTTGGAAAGTTACACAGAAATAGAAAACACTTTTGCTGTATTCTAGACTTGAAAATTTTACCTCATTTAACTGTTGGACCAGCTCTCTTGGGTAAAGTCATGTATTCTGTTTCACATTTGAGCAAATCTCAGGTTTCTCCAGGTAGTTCTTCTTTCCTAAGGACTCACTGGTACACACATACACACACACATGCACGCACACACACATGCACACGCAGTGAGTGTCAGACCTGGCAATTGAACCTAGAACTTTATGGCCTCAGAGCTATACTCTGAATGGCTATTACTGAGCCATCTGGGCAACTGAAAGAAGTCCTTCATTGAAGATTCTAATGTAATTCTTATTTCTTTCTATAAATGATCTCTTTATTAAGTCACAATCACAGACTATTCAAGAAAAAAAAAACTTCTAAACTTAAAGAAGCAATACATTCTGTCATCAAATAATCTCTACCCCACTCTTATAACATCACTGCTTTCACCACAAGCAGCTCCTATTAATGACTTCACTCTGAAAATGACATTGCATCCTCTCTTCTATAGTTTTGGGAGAGGTAACTACCAGGTTATCAAACTATGCAATAATAAATCATCCATTGTGGAGTTTCAAGTGTTGTGGACTTTATCAAACACGTATTTTACCCCTGGGTGAGATTATCACAACGTAGGGAAACTGGAGGCAGTGAGGAAAAGGACCACAGTGTGCGGAGTAGCACTTTCTGTCCCATGGGTGCTGTAGCTGATTTTAAAGCTTATGAGCAGCAGGAGATAGGACAGTCATGTGAAGTTTGGGAATGAAGTGGACAGACCTCAATGAAGTAGCTATGCAGAACGTACATGGAGGTGAGTGAATAAATTGGCCACCATAGGTGAGCCCATTTAACTTAGCTGGGACCTATGTATTGTAATGGGAATTTTTTTAAGTGAAAAAGTGAAAAAAATAGCAGTCATCTTGTGAGTTCTTGTTCATATCAAGCATCTGTGCCCATTCCATTATATATAAACCTTCTAGTACTTGTTTCAAACTTGCATAACAACTTTTATTCCAATTCCATGGATGAAAAAAGCTCAGGTACAGATAAAATCAGTTTCTTAAGATCACAGGGTGTTGGGTTTCATTCTCAAATCTGTTTGAGTTCCAAAATTCTTTCCATAAACACAGCTCTGAATTTGTCAATTTAGAGAGGCTGGGTTTTGATCAATAGAAGACATGCTCTGCCTTTGCTTTTGACACAGTCAGACCTCATTAGTTTGTACCTGCTGATTTGCCATCTGGGATAATTTAGAGTTGGGCCAAATTTGCACTCTTTTGGAACAACAAATGTGTTAAACAAATAAATGCCTCCAAGGAGTTCCTGAGAGGAATACTTTGAAGTACTTAGGGAAACAAGCCACATTCTGGGCAATCGAAGGCAGCCAGTACAGTTTCTTGTGCATTGCAAATCCTCAGCAAATGCAGGAGGTGTCGATTCCAGGAGCGCTCCACCTCCAGCAATACTGTGCTAATTACAAATCATATGTACTTATTTGCCACACCAGCTCTATCAGGGCTTCTCAACAGGAAACTCCAAATTAGTTTTGCATATGTTTGTGAGGCTATTATAGACTCACATAGGACCAAACTGCCAGTTCTTTAAAAATTAAATTTCAGAAATCAGAATTTCACAAAGCTATTTTGATCTTCTCCTTATAGCACACTGAGAAATGGGGAATGACTCTGTCTTAGCCATTCCGTGCTCTGGAGGGTTATAAAAATAAATGCAAAAGGAATAAAATTGTTACCTACCTCAGTAGTTTCCCTGCCAAATTTCCTTCCTGCCTTTTCCCTTTTGGTAAGAGGGCCAGAGCATGAAACGCTGTGCTGAGGACCTGGTTTATTTGATTTGCAGAAGTGGCGACTTATCGGCCCCCAACCACTTGACATTATCAAATGCCATTTTGAGCAGAGGTGAACCTTGGAATTCACCTCTGACAGCAAGGCCTCCAGGTTTGTGTCGAGGAATAAAATCTTGGCAAAGTACAGAGAATACTGAAATGGAAGATCAAGTTGTAGAAAGTCTACTTATATTCCTCTTACAGCCAAGGCACGTTATCTGTCAGTGTCTTTTTATTGTTTTGTCCCTTTGGCATGGTCTGCAAAGAAGGCCATCCTGCTTAGGATTGTGCCATCCACTCGGAGCATGGAAATTCCATTTCCCCACATCTCTCACTGTAACCACTGTGGTTTTTGTAGTCTTATCATCTATCTTGCGATGTTTACTCACTTACTGTAGGACTTCCAATACCAAAGTAGCAGCATTAGTGCCCCAAATGTGGAATTGTGTGGGTGTAAGTATGAATATTTCATGCATGTATGCCTGCCTCTCTGTCTCTGTCTCTGACTCTGTTTCCCTGTCTCTCTGTCTCTGTGTAAAGGGTCCCACTGACAATGAGAAAATAGGCATACATTTCCAGATCACCTCTCTCTGGCTCTACTCCAAATGCATATTTAATGAAAGGCATGGGGCTGACATTTGGCAGGGGTTGGGGATGAATCAGAAGTTTGTTTCATTCCATTTCTCCAACACTTTTCCATTCTTCTATTCATGCCTCGTATCTTGGTCTCAACCATTATGGAATTTTCCTATGGATGCCAATGTTTTTGTGGACTCCCCTAGTGCTCTTTTTTACAATCTTTATTGTTATTAGCACATGTTCACAGTAAATAATGATTACCATCATGTGAGGAGTTGGTATATGTACATAGCAGGCCTTAATTTTTTTCACCCTCTCCCTCCTACTCTGTAGAAACTTTATTGAAAGAAGGTAATTCACATTGTCTCTTTTCTGGTGAAATCTCACATTATTGTCTCAAACACTGGCATCATCTTTGAGTTTTCATTCAAGCACAAATTGCTTCTTTATAGCTCATAACAGTGAAGTCACTTGGTACGAGGAACTGTGGTTTTACTTTCAATAAAATAAGCAGTAAGTGTTTTGCATTAAAAATATACAAATAACAACAACAGTACCTTAAACTTATTGAGTGCTCATAAATTATTCTACACCATAAGAAAGAACTTTGGAAATATGAGCACATAAATTTTTCCATGAACTCTAAATGGTAGATCCAGTATTACCCTAAATATGTGTATGAGTAAACCAAGGTTCAGATGTGATCTTAATCACTTGTCTGATTAAGATCATTCTGCAAGGGAACTTAAAATCTACACTCTGAGTTATTGTGTCTAACTTCAGAGTACATGTAACCAGTCACGTGGCTGTATTAAATTTTTTCAAGCTTTTCTCTCATCCTAGAATGTACTGAGAAAAACATGATTTTGGGATACCACGCTTATAGGAAATGGCCATTCTTTCATTGCTTAGTGTATTAAATCAACAGTCTTTCAGTAAATATATTTTCAGCATGTACTATGTGAGCATTGTGGATATCAGACTTGGAATATCTAAGCAGCTGTACTTACATTCAACAAATGATTCTGGCAAGTTAGAGTTTTCTATGCGCTGGGCATTTGGTCTCCCCTCCCCTCCTCCTCTCCTCTTCTTTTCTTTTTGTACCAGGAATCAAAGTCAACCTCACAGTTACCAGGCAGGTGCTGTGCCGCTCGGCTATATCCCAGCCTAGATTTATTAAATTATTAAAAAGAAGACTCCCAGGTATCTCTCCTTTTTCATGCTTACTTTGACAGTTCTCTCTTGCACCAATCTTTCAAGTTGTCCGAGTGGGAGGACCCCATCCCAGGAATCTTTGTGTTTGCGTGTATTCCCTCTGAGTCTGACTGAGAGCTGATTACTCCCATCCCTCAATCTAAAGTCACAAATCCTCAGTGGAAAAAAAAAATCGAAAGAACAAAAAAGATAGAACAATTATAGCAAGCATGGGAATTTTTCCAAGACCATGATGTCTTTGGGGTTGGGGATAGGATATTTTACTTGCAAAGAATATTCCAGCAGTGGAGATGTATAAGCAGATAGAGCAGGGCTGCTTCTGCAATGGGGGAACCTAGCTGACAAAATAAGTGGAAACCTTCTTTCTCTCCCTGCTGCCCTGATCTAACACTACTCTCTCCCAGAAACAGTGGCCTGTTCCACATATTATAATGAATACATGTTGGATTAAAGGCCGTTTTTCCCCTTCTACCTCTTACTTTGGTATTTAATGGCAAAGTTTTCCAGAACTACATCATCATGACTATTTAATGTTCTCTTTTTAAAGAGGCCACACGAAGTGTGCAAGACACAGTGTGCCACAAGACATCTGCTGCTCCCCGTTAATCTCCTGTGACATACGGCAGTGTGTTGTTCAGGATGCCCACTGTGACTCACTCTCACAAGAGGCGCATTCCTGTGCATTCCGAATTTGACGTCCAGGTGGCTTCACTCCCAACACAAGCCTTTCCACTCAGCCAGAGGAAACTGTCATTGTCCATTAAGCCAGAGTGCCCTTCATCATCATTAATTAATATTCCCTTCCCAAAGGAGGCGGGATATTGTCCAAAGCTGTCAGATTCCTTTTCATCATCCACACCGCACAAATATCCTAGGAACTGAATGTCACAGACACGCTCATCTTGCTCTGACCACCACCAAGCCTGCCGTGTTCTGTTACTCTTGGCACTGTTTTTCACTTATAATCAACTTAGTCCCCAGTACTGATCTTCCAGGGAGACAGGACACTTCATAGTTGAGAGTTTGCAGGCTCTACGATATTCTTGCATACTTGAATCCTGCTGTTTACTGGCTATATAATCTTACACATGTGGGTGCATTCTCTCAAAGTCTCTATTAGGAAAGAAGTGATTTTACTCCCATATCTTGAAATTAGTAAGTAAACTGAATGAGATGGTTCATGATTCTTTAAATACAGCTTTGCACATCACGGTACCCCCAGCATTAGCTATTAATTACATTTCACCACTACAACACTTCTAACGTATTTGCTGGTTTTCCTGACTTGCATTTCTTGGCCCTCCTGAAGAGGGTACCGGTTTAGTGAGCAACTCATAACTAAGAGAAAAATCTATCTTCCAGTGACGAAGCCTCAGCTTCCTGTCTCCCAGTGCATGGTCCTAAACATGTCACTGTGTCATTCCTCATGGACACGTAGCTCTAGAGTAAAGAGGGGAGCATTTCTAGCCATGTTCTAACGCGAATGCAAACAGAATGACTGGTTTGAATGAGAACAATGCTTCCTTCTACATTTCTCACAAAAACCGCTCGACTCTGCATGTCCTTGAGGCACAGCTCCAGCCGTGCTCTGACACACTGTGTGGCTCGCCTCTGCTAACACAGCTTAAATTGAACACACATATGGCAATAGCAGGTCACTGACATGCAACAACACAGAGAGAATGAACAGCAGTCTCTCCTGTCACCCTCAAATGCAAGCAGATACGCACTCTGTGTATGCTGTCCCTATCACTCCCACCTCTTGGGTTGCTCATCTGTGCTCCTTATTAATTCATTTATGGATTTTCTTACTTTTCATTTATCTCTAAGTCCTCATCATTCATTGTAATTCTACTGGGAAATTCATGCTGGATGGCTTTCAGCTTCCTGCTAGCCAGAACAATCAGATTTAAGGGAACATTTGTGCCGGGCTCTGTCCGCCAATATTCTTTCTATCTAGGTAATCAGCAGACACGGCACTGCCGTCCTGATCACATCAATTTCAATTCAGGTTGCTGTGAACTGTCAGGCTAATGAAAGAAAGACTCTTCTCTCCTGGCCCCAGGATGCAAAACACCTTTACATAATAAAGTCACACTACTGCTCAACGTGATGGTAACAGGAGCCAGCTGGGTCCCTACAGAGAGTCAAGGCCAGAAAGACTCAAAGGGGAAGCTCAGGATTAACAGAGAAAAGTTTTTCCTGCTTCTTTTCATTCTATACCTGATACCAATGTTTGGATACAGAAAATCACATGTGAAAATAGCTATACATAACAAGAAATGCCACAATCATTCCTGTCCAGACCTGCATCTCCCCCATCATCAGGGACTCATTTAAAATGGTCTCTGTTTTTTGGCAGAAAATGCAATTCATTTAGAGAATTTATTTTGATTTAAATTGGACAAAAGGAAAGGATAATCAGAAAGGGGAAAAAGCAATCTGAAAATCAGACCGGAAAGCAAACGGGACAACTAAGCTGGGTGGGGGGATGTTTGGACTTCATAGCAGCCCGAGACTCAGAGAAGACACTTCCATGGCACATGCTGGACCAAGGCAAGAGAACGCATGACATTTCAACAGAGCTCACATTTAAATGTTCACGGGGCACTTACAAATGAAAGAAGACGTAAGCATTTACTTTTGGTCATACAAAGACATCCAGTTGGTGTTAAAGAGTGTCACGGGGCCTGCTAATTGCAATGTCGAAGAGATAGAAACTCAAAAGAAATGTACTATATGTTTAAATAATGTGTATAGAGTTCTAAGAATACAAGAGTAGAATATTATATTGGTGCTGAGATACATTGGACATAATATTAATTGTGCTATTCTCTGAGCACTGTAGCATTTCAGGCCTTGCACTGAGTACTTTGGAAGGATTAACTCATTTCATTGTCAGAGAAATCCTATTCAGTACTGCTTTTATCTCCATATATTTTTTTAATCGGTACCGGGGATTGAACTCATGACCCCGTGCTTGCAAGGCAGGCACTTATGCCGCTGAGCTAAATCCCCAGTCTCTATCTCCATATTTTTATGAGACAGTGGCTCACAGGGTAAAGATTTGTGTAAAGCAGGTATACAAATGTCAGAGAGAGGATATAATCTCAGGAAACTTGGATCCAAAAATCTATACTCTAAATTTTATACAAGCTGAATTTTAAACTAACTCATCAGAATACATATTTTCCAGAATACATGTTCAGATTGAAGCTGAAATGTATGAAGCTATATTTATCTGAAACGTGGGCAGCAGACAAAGTGAAGAAAACCTGTGAAAGCATAAAAAAGCCTGCAGTGTATTTTTCTAAATATACCCACACAAACTAGGTTCTACATTATTGTCATAATCATGTTAAAAAACATTTGGGTTCTGGATTGGCATGCAGTTTGTTAATATGCCTTGACACATATACAGAAGTGTACACATTAGAAGAACATTCTCACAAACTTGTGAAAGAGAAAGAAGATGGAAAACACTGAGCAATTGTAGTGATTGGTTTGGATTTCATTAGGGTAATTGATTTCTTCCATACTGAATATAACTCGATCGCTTCTTATCATACAAACAGCCACTTGACTCCTTGAATTTATCCTCAACCAAACCACATTGTCACTATGCCTATAGAGATTTTAATCTATTTTAAGATTTTTCAAATAGACCATAGGTACATGATTGGACTTTGTAAATCCTGATACATCTTTGAAAATGGCTCCTTATTACCCAAGATAAGACTGAAAAATAGTGGAAGTCCACCCTCCAATAGTGACTTTCTTTGTCACTATTGGACTGTGCTTTAAAAGGCAAAGCTGACGGGTCCAACCAGTATGCTTTTATTTTGAATTCTGGTTATTTTGGTAAACAAAGAGCCATAGTTCTTAGGGAAGACTGGTAAGCTGTGCTTTTATTGTTATTCATTAATTTATTTTTCCAAATTTGGGATAAAAGAACCTAATGATCTTGCCTTGCACCATGGCCCGGAGAAAAGTTCATTAGCCAAGGGAAGTTAGAGAGAGTTTCAAAGCCAAGGGAATATCTTTATGGCAAACAAAGACAAGCCCATCTCCTTCCCTCTTTCCTCGGAGACAGTAGAGAACTGCCCCGACCGCTCTTTAAAAACAACCCCTTTACCCTTCAAACCTACTTTGAAATATCACATTAAGAGCGCTACTGTGCAAGCTGTAATCAGTGGTAACCAAGATCCTCTCCAAGGTCTTGGGGATTCACAAACCCTGGACTTGGTCAAAGAAGAACCCCAGAATTTTGTGGCTTGTAAATCAAGTCATAAAAATGCTTTATAAATTCCTATACCTCCCAGGTGGAAGGAGGCCACAAATAGACTGGTATTAAAATGATCACTCTACTACTGGACTCTTGTTGGCCAGCGCTGGTGCCAAAGCAGCCTGGTGACATACCTCATAGAGGTCGATCATGACATTGCCCTCAGGGCCTCGGCTGCTCTGCACGTTCTCCAAGGCCAGTGTGAAGTAGATGCCACGGGTGTCTGAGATGTAGAGGTTGTACGTGTCGTTCTGGTTCCACTCTTGCACGGCTGCAAACACTTGGTTCTCATCCGTGCTGATGACATGCATGTCCTACAGAAAGACAAGCAGGTGGAGAAGGAAGAGGACTTTTAAACACGGTCCACGGGTGTGGCGTCAGGTAGGAACTGGCACTTTAACCAAGCACAGAAAGCTTCCTTTTCTACCTGTGACAAATAATGGTTAATTAGCTAACTTTCAATCACACATTTTCTTTATCACTGGCAGGGTTAGGTGGTAGGGTCATAGGAAAATAGGATAGAGGGATGCTTGGCAGCTCACTTATAGTTTAATTGGCCTGTTAGATAATTGGAAAAACATTTTCTTGAATATATATGATTTTGAAGAACGAATCGTTCTGATATATTTGCCAGGCTGAAACATGGTGAATGCCTAACAGACAAGTACTGCATCTATCACTGTAGTCCATGAACCAGCCAAACAGGGACCACCAGCAAGCTGACACTAGAGCCTCTATTCCTATTTAAGGAACCCAAATTCCTAGGGAACAGTCTGTCCATGAAAATGTGAGAAGCCTGCCCTAAAATTCCCGCAGTGCTAATTCATGTTAATTAGTATTTAAGCTGGTAACCAAAATCTTTAGCAGAACAGCTCTGCAGGAAACTTTAAGGGGACAGGGAAGCAGTAGACGGATGCTCTGGGCGTGGGAATCCCACACCCTTCCTTCTTTCAGAACCTGGAGAGGCAGAGGCTAGCACAGATCAGCCTGGATGCCTCCTCTCGGAGAGGACTGATACACGCACAGCTATATTTTACCCATTAGTCAAAGCAGAAGACACGCCACCAAAGCAAAAATCAAAAACCAAACCAAAACAGAAAAAAGAGGTCCAGAAGCATTGTGCAAGATCACAGACAAACAACTGGGAAGATTCTTGGCCTCTGGGTGGCTTCCCAGCCACTCAGATGTTCACAAATGGACCTTGTTCTGTTCTTGATGGAGCTTCCAATCTGACACTCTTCCTTGGCTAGAGAATTCTCCTAATGTCTAATCAAAATTTCTCATTTTAACATGCATTCAGTTCTTAACTCTAATTTAGATACATGTCTAAAATTTCTACTGCAAAAGAGGTGTAATAGCATGTCCCTCTCAGACTGGTGAAGATAAAACCATTTATTAAGTGTTAAACATTTCATGTCTGGCACTTAGCATTTGCTTCATATTCACTAGCAATTATCAGTGAAGAGAGCCTTTCTATCTCCTCTATCGATTAAGCAAGGTTGATTTGGCTTTTCTGTGTTGTAAATGTTAGAGTTCTTACTAATACACTCAACAAAATGTGGTTCATTCAAATGTTTTATTTCTAAATGGAGGGATTAGCTGTTTAAATTTGCCCCAGAGTTTTTCCTTCCTCCCCCGACAGAGAAACCTTCCAAGGCTCTCCACTTATTCTAGGCAAAGACAAAAATCTACCCTAGCATTTAGAGTTATCAAACTGGCAATCTCAAACCGTGTTTTTCTTCTGTAGAATGTTACACAAACCCTCAATTCAAGTTAAACTCTCAAAATTAAGCTAGAAAAAGCATAAAGTTTCTCCTCACCTCTGTTCCTTCTGAGTGAATTTCTGCACTGGTGAATTTCTGAGGTCATCAAAGAAGATGATGGGTTAAATAATCCCATACTAGATTAGGTTATCTGTTCTAATTCACCATGCAAGTCATATATTTTGCAGATTTACAGCTGAAAACCTAGATACATCAAGTGTTTTGACCTAGATTACTTAGAGAACAGGTCACTAAAAAACAGATTAAGATGCTATCTTTCCCTTCATATAATCTAATTACACTGAGCAGAAGATGATGTTGGACTTAAGTATTTGCATGGAAAATTTGAGATTTTAAATGCTACCGATTTTTTTTCTTGCCTAAATAGTCTTCTATCATTGAAAATATTATCTTTCTCTTTTACTGAATCACTAAATTCAGATCAAGATGAACTCTTACAGCTCTTCTATTGGGAATTAAAAAAAATCTGTTGGGCAAGGCCCTAGCTTTGTTGGATTTTAATAGACTAATAGGGAGCAGAGACTCTTTTGGTGAAACGTTTTAAATGACGCTGAATCAGAGATTTTTCAGAATTCTCATGATTCTTCAACATACCAATGCGTTAGTCTCTAGGCAAAGGACAGAAGAGAGTTCATTTTTTAAACTTGTTTGATTGCAGGATGGAATTTTTTTTGGCATATCAAAAAGGGAATTTTACTCTAGTACATCTGAGAAAACATTCTGCATTTAAGCTCCTTATTTTAAAAAACAAGACAAAGAGAAATGGATAAAGCAGCTGCCCAAGGTTGCAGCACAAGTTAGTGACAGATCCAGGTCCAAAGCTGGGTCTTCTGTCACAAATCAAACAGCTTCACACTGCCTGCATCCTGGTACACATTGATCTTCCACCAGGAAGACAGCCGAATCCATACTAATAATAATATTACCTTGCTTTTATAGAGTATCTGTCCTCCAAAATGCTCGCGGCACTTTCATATGTATTGCCTCATTTATCTCACTCCAGTGGCTCAGAATGAGCTCCAAGTAAGTTAAAGGAAGAAAGAAAGAGCACCACCCCATCTCTTTGACTAGGGGATGATCTGCCTGTTAATGGCGACTGCAGTGTTAAACTTACCCATCTCCTTCCTTGTCTGTTCTTTACCATTATGCTGTTAATTGTTTTCTAAGCACAGCTCAGGGGAACTATGATCATTCAAGAGTTGACACAATGGAAGCAGAAGATTAAACAAAATTTGAGCATGAAAATGCTGGATTGTCTCAATTCCTTTTCTTGGCCAGAAGGTTTTTTTTTTTTGTCCTGGCCCAGACAGAAGACCATGAAACAGATGCCCCTCTCTGCAGATCCCTCCCCTCAGCCAGGCTTCTCTTTGAAGGTATAATGGGATTGTAATGAGGTCTCTCATTGCTTTATATGACAAATACCCACCTGGGCCAAATAACCCATTCATTTGCTATGGTAGCTCCCATTTTGTGGGAACAAGCTTAATTAATTACTGCATTCTACCTTCAGAGTTTAAATAAGGCTGGATTATGGAACGTGGTCCTTCGGGAGAGCGGAGGGAGGGGAGCCCACGCTGAGTCAGGTTCAAAGTGAAACTTCTCCTTTCACAGTGGCTGGATGCCGCTGGGGAGGCTGGCAGCAGTGACTGGGGTTGGGGGTGGCTGTGCATCCGCAATGGCAGGCCTCTCCCGAATCTTTGGCAGGGGCCTCATAAAAGCTTCTTTGTTTTCACATTTCTATTGCTGGGACTTCTCAGCTCAAAGGGATGCTTCCACTCAGTGCTGCTGACAGTACATCAAGTTTTGGAGGAAGGATGGTGATGTTATATTTGAACAAGAGAAGTGATTCATTTACTCTCAAAGGCATAAAAGTTTATAATCACTAGCTTGAGTGTCAGAAAACTAGAGGTCTCGCTTCAGTTCGGTAGCAAATGGCATGCAGCCTTGGCCAATATTTATTCCCCTCAAAGAGTGTGCTGACCTAAGAGAGCACAGTCAATGAGAGACTCAACCAAGTCCCCTACTCCAGGCTCAATTCTGTCTATCCAAAACCAGCACATCTTACTCACTGAGCATCATTTCATTCTTAGTGATATAAACCTTGCAAGCTAACTGCTTCAGTTTTTTGGCCAAAGAAATCACAATTTATTTTAGTAATCTGCAGTAGGAGGGAACTGTGCTCTCTTTACTGAGGCAATTTGTCCATTTTCCTCAGGAACACCCTTAAGAGATTATCAAGGGTAATTTTAATAACACTCAGTTTTCTGTTTATATACAAACTTCATCCAGTTCTCATCTAAGACATAATTCACTGGGTATGTTCTTATCTTTTTTAAGAAAAAAAAAAAAAACTAAACCAAATCAAGAGCAAGCAGCATTGAAATGTGTGTACCCACACAGACATATGGTTCTGGGCAATTACCACAGCCGTTAATCTCTGAGCAGCTGAAAATAGCAATAACTTCTAACATGGTTATAGCTCACTGGAGTTAAAAGTGCACTTTACTGTGCATTATTACCTCTAACGGGCTATTACAGCCTCTTTCACTCTTGGGGTAAGGGGTAGAAAGGTGGCCAAGTGAAAGAATCTTACCCAGGAAAGACCAAACAATCTATCACCATTGGCTCCCCTCGGAGAGGAATCCTGCTATGCCCTTGTGCCATTTCTATCAAAGTTGCCTGAGCAGAGAGTTGGTGTCGATCCAAGATAATATACCATAAGTCAAGGATGAAAATAAAAATGTATGAGGACTCAATTTAAAAGTTCAAGTTCTCTGTGCAATTTAAAAGTTCCAAAGCTGAGCTACAATTTTAACCCAACCTTCAGGATCCTCTTCTTACAAATCTCTCACATCCACCTCTTTTGCTCTAAGTTTAAAACACAATATATTAAGAAACTTAAAATACACCAGCATGGTTGCAAGAGCTCAGAGCACAGCTGAGTGCCAGTGTGAGCACGACCTCCACCAGGTGGCGCTGCACATCAACACAGTTTTTCCAAGTCTCCCCAAAGATCATGGGATGGCCACACTGGGTGAGGGTCTTGGCCCTATTTTCAAAGGGGGATCCCCCGAGAAGACTGAAAATGTCAGCTGTGTAGCAGAGTTCCAACGGCAAGGAATATTCTAAGTTTCTCTGGGAAGAAAGTAGAGATTGGAGTCACCTGTGTGCAGTGCCCCTCAGTAAACAATTTGTCCTAGCAATACAGTGAGGTAGAAATGGGTCCTACCTATTGCCTTGATATATAACACGTTTACTTTTCCGAATAGATAGAAAATCAATACACATTTTTTGAACACCTTTACTACTGAAAATAATACTGAATCACTTATTGTTTCATATGCTCTAATATCATGAATTCCAGAGACAGCATGAAAGAGAAAGGAGGAAATGAAGAATGAGAGAGAAAGAAGGACCAAGAAAAGACAGCAGTGAGATTAGCAAAACTGCAAGGTAAGGAAGCAGGAATGTGAGAAATGGAGACAGGATGGTAAGAAAGGTGGGCTCGGGAAAGGGGTGCAGGCGGGACCCTGAGAGCCAGGGTGCTGCAGCCATAGTGAAGTCAGAGCGTACCTTGGGCAACGCGTACTTTGGAAGCTTCATTTGGGCAAACGCGTTCCTGTGGTAGGACACGTAGTAATGTGGTCTTCCTCCGGAGGTCAGCTGGAATGCAAGAGCAGGGCTGTAAGCGGAGGAGCTGCTGTGATGGCTTCTGTCACAGAAGAACATGGCCTGAGTGGAAGGGAGTAGTTCCCCTGCCACCAGTGAGGCTGTGGACAACTGCAAAGAGGTGGCATCGTGTTCAAAGCCACCTGACACTGGACATGCACTGGTCTGAGGCCCGGCCTGAACCCACTGGAAAGAAACAGCCCTCTTCCATCTGCACTGAGGCTGGAAGCCAGGACCCGTGCTCAGCTATTTTCCCCTCAGTATCACCAGCCTCAGGGTATCTGGCTTATTGTCCCTCGGCAGCTGAGCTCTCTGGGCGCAAGTCCAGGCCACACCAGCAGGGGCCCTTGCCACATTAGATAAAGACGGTCCAGGTCAGGCAGCAGACAGGAGCTCCCATTTCTGGGTACTCTGTCCAGTGTGGCAGAGTCCCACTGATAACCGGGATCACGTCCCCCGACAGGAGTGCTGGTCTAATGGGGTGCGAGCCAAGCCAGCGCTGAAATCCATTCCAGATCTTGTTCCAAGGAAGCTGTGAAAACCGGCCACTTTGTCTAGGATTTACAAGCCTTTGGTGAGACAAAGGGCAAAAAGTCTGGGGTATCCACTGAGACAAGCACCACGTGGGGGTACAATGTCAAAGGCACCCCTGTCACTTTCTCATTCCCTAGCAGCCACTCTGCACTTGTGCCAATGCCTGGAGTGCAAATGTCACCTGGAGTCTGTGACTCCGGATGATACAGAGTGCTGGGTGAATGCTCATAGAAAGTGGGGAAGTTGGCACCTTCCTCTCATTGGTATGTGTAGGTCACCTCTGAGTCCTGGTGTGGGCTGCAGAGTTACAGCCAGGACACCACGGGAGGAAAATACGAGAGAGTAAATACAGAGCTGTGTTTCCCTGGTAAGTCATATGGGTGGCTTATCAACAGTTAGTAGAAATGCAGAAAGGTTCCTGGGAGAGGCTCTCATTAGGAAATGTGTTAGACAGAACCAATAGATGTGACCACTGTAATGTCACTCGAAATTAGCACAGTATTCATCACTAGTTCCCCTGAAGAAAAAGCAAGTGGTGGCTATATGTGATCATTTGTGAAGCATTTAAAGCTGGTGGTAGACATTTTAAAAATCACAATTTCATATATATATATATATATATATAAAACAAACATCTAGAGGGTGTCTTTATTGTGCTTTTTGCTTATACATACAAGCAATTATACCTATTCTATTTTTGACATGGAAAGTAATAATTGAATACTTATGTGCACTGTCCAAACAAGACTAAAATTTTCCTTAACTGCTCAAAATAAGCAAAGCATAGTTTGACACTCTCTCTTCTAACACTCTAGAGTCTCTCATTCTCTGAGGAGGTGGAATAGCTAAATACATCTCAGGCTCAGTCTTGGTCTCCTAATAACAGTGCCAGAGAATCACAGATTGTTTTCACCCTGGCCACCTCCTCCCTGACCTCCAGGCACCACACAGCCTCCCCTTCCCAGCCTTCCCTTATTTTTGAGAGGGACTGATTGGCCTGCCAGGCCTTGTTTGGCAGAGATTAACACAGCTACCCAGTCAGTGGTGACTGGAAGCTTCTTGGGAAAGCAGATGGGGATGAGTGGCACCGACCTGCATTCTATCCACAATTTTAGTATTCTAATCAGGGCATTCCTGGCCTGTTGAACTAAGTAATATTCTTTCAGCAGAGAAGCTCCTGTATCCCTCCCTGCCTCTCATCTTTACCCCAGGTCCCCTGAGCGGCAAGTAAGACTCAACCGGGTCCAGAAACAATGCCAACACTTTTGAGATAACCAATGGGAGCAGCTCTTTCATACCTGAACAAACACATAATCGTCCTGGACGATCAGAGAGTCGTGGTCAATGTAGCCTGGGAAAGGTTTGTTTTTGTTGGTGTCTGTGCAATTCTGCATTCTGCAAGTGAGATATTGTGAATCTGGAAAGACACAAGGGGGTAGAGGTATACAAGACAGCTTTAGAATCAGAATGGATGTTTTTGTATTTTATCCCACTATCTTCAAGTCTTTTAAAGTAAACTCACAGCCTTTTAAGTACATCACTATTATTACTATTGTTAAAAATTATTATTGTTCTACTCCTTTGTTATCAGTGCTACTCTCTCCTGATTTCCCTACAAATTCTTGCCACGATAGAATACTAAATACTTTCTTCTTCCTTTTTCTTCCCCACATGAAATATTTGCCAAAACTGGCAATCACACTTGTGATTTCATAGCTATGGGTTTTCTATTTAATAGCCTTTCCTTCTATATTTTAACTGGTGGACCGGAGAACCCACACAGGCAACTATCACCCCCTCTGGAAGGAGAGGTACTGTTATAGATAATCAGATTTGTTTAAATTAAGATCAAGGTGGTTCTTCTACTATGGGTTAAATGTGAAACACAATAGGGAGATTTCTCAGTGAAAAGCTCTGCTTCCATTTTATAGATGAGGACTGAGACCTTCGATCTTGCTGGAACTGTGCAGGGGCTGCACCCAGTGACCGCAGTGGTGACTCTCAGTCTGTGCTGCTGAAGTACATAACCACTTCCTGAACACAGACACTCAGGACTCCGTGTGATACCATCCTGTTGCTCCTTACTTCCCACTGTTTCTGCTGTACTGCCCTTAAATAAAGTGAACGCCACCTCTCAGCCTCCTGCCTCTTCCTGTGCTCCCCCTCTGCCTTTCTGGTGATGTTTCCAGTTCTGCCTACTTTATGTTCAAGAATGTGGCCAAACTCTGCACCACTTTAGAAATGCTTCATTTGTATTCTCTCTGCCTAAAATGCTTCCCCCACAGGCTGTTACCAAAGAGGGCTATAGATTTCCACTCACTTCAGCATCTCCCATGGTAACACTCAACAGATAATACACAACACCTTGTGAGTTCCTTCCACAGCAATGGTTAAACTTATAAAATCACTTCAAGGTTTAATTCTATATGCTGCTCTCATTAGAATGTGCTTTCCATTAAGATGCTCCATAAAGACAGAGGCCTTTTTCTTTTCTTTTATCTCAGTTGTTTCTTTCAGTCATCTGTCTATCTGTCTATCTATCTACCTATCTATCTATCCCTGTTTTCCTGTAGACTCAGGTCTTGTTACTTAAGAATACTCCTGACATACAGGAGGCAATAAATGAATACCAGCTGGAATATGCCACTTTTCTGAAATAATATGCTTTTGAATAAAAAGAAGTCCCTTAATTGTTTTTGACAGTTAATGATTTCAGGGAACACATGTCTCTTCCAGATGCGCATAGCAGGAGATGCTCATTTTGGGGGATGGGGGTGGGTGGGCAGCAGTTCGTTGAGATGAGTGTGAGGATTTAATATGATTATCTTCCCAGAGCTTCCCAGGACTGCCACCACCTTCACCTAAGAAAAATGCTATTCTTGTGAACTGCACAATGATCTGTTGCGGGAATGTCACACCCACTGGTGTCCTGTGACCCAGCCCTGTTTTTGTGGGCCCTGAGCAGAGGGATGAGAAAGAATCTGAGTCACACACTTTCCTGCCCCATTGTACCTCAGCTGGAATGGCTCCCCAGGAATCCCCCTCCCCCATGAGTCCTTGGAAAACCATCTCCAACTTCAAGATAAAGAAAGGGAAGCAGGTTCAAAGAGATTACCAGGAAACTAAAAACTCTATTGAAAGCTGGCATAACAGCTTGAAAGAAACTAAGGATAGATTATCTCAACTGGAGGACAGATTTGTAATGTGAGAGCATGAAATGAAAAACTTCTTAAAAATAAGGAAACAAACAGCAATAATACGCAGGCTAGAAGATGATAAGAAGATCTATAACATAAGAATTAAGAATGTAAAGGAAGGAGTAGAGACACAAACAAATGAACTACAAAGGCTATTCACAGAAATAATCCAGCAGAATTTTCTAATTTAGTAAAAGGTAAAGATACTCAGATGTATGAGGCATACAGGACCCCAGCCACCTACAACCCAAACAGAGCTATGCCCAGGCATATAATAATCAAAATCCCAGAAATCCAATATAAGAATAGAATACTAAAAGCCTCCAGAGACAAGAAACAGATCACTTACAAGGGAACACCCATCAGAATTACAGCAGACTTCTCAGCACAAACCATCAAATCACGAAGAGCATTGGGTGAAATAATTCAAGCTTTGAAAGATAATAACCTCCAGCCAAGACTGATATATCCTGCACAACTGTCCCTAGAAATTAATGGAGAAACAAGGTGCTTCCAGGATAAAGAGGAACTAGAGGAATTTGCAACCACCAATTCAACTCTACAGAGAATACTGCAGGACATTCTAAAAGAGAAAAATAACAAGATTCCAAAAACAGTAACAGAGAGGCCACAATGAATGGAGCAGAAAGCAAAATGAAGAAGACAAACTGACAACTAATGACAGAAAAAGAGCTCAACAGAAATGAGGCAGAGAAGGTTGGACATAATTTCTAATATAGATGGCCTAGATACCTTAACTGCGGGGAAAAATAGAGAATAGCAGGCAAAGTGGATCAAGAGATAGGGTCAACTGAGAGGCTCTTTATGGAAAATATAGTTAGCCTGAAGAAGGTTATATGGACCAAAATCAAACATGAGAAAATGGAACTCGATGTGATAGGGAACCAGAGAGTAATAGGGGTAACTTAGACCAGTATATATGGATAGGTTGAACAGACAGGCTTTAAGAAATGAAGAAATATAACTAGAAATTCAGCCAAGGAGTGAGAAAGTTCAGAAACACTTAAGTAAATAGCAGGTTGCCCCCCACAATACAAAGCCATGAGTGTTGGGGAGACCGAAAAATACACAGTTCGTTCTGAGGGAGTAAAAGGGAGGAATAGTCCTCAAAAAAAAAAAATAACCAGCAGAAGATATAGCTAATAGTGTATCAGGATTAAAATCTCTATTACTCGCACCACTCTGCTTGGTTGGAACTTGTTCTGTCCTAGTTTGTATACAAGCATTGGATCTGAGGGGCATGGACGGCTCTCCATAGCATAGGGGACATCTTTAATTCCCTATTAACTCAATCAGGATCCAAGTATGACTTATATTGTTATATCATGACTTATACTGATCTTAGTTAAATCTGACTTGTTTGATTGCTGCTTATTATTGACAGATTTTATTCAAAACCTGTAAGGTTGATGGCAACAAGTTGAGGAGTACAGACAACTATACTGAAAATGACAATGATTCACTATGATATCCATTCTGATTTGATTACTACCTGTTTTTGTAGCTCTATACTATCTATAAAGATGTATTTCTGTTAAGTCTGTTATGTACTGATATGCTCAATTATACTTTATCTGATGATATAGCGAATTCTATTGATGATAACAAGAAACAGCATAGTGACCAGGATAGAACTCCTTATACAGCAGATTTATATGTCTTTTTAGTTTTATATGTCTATAGGAAAAAGTTTAGTTCTGCCTTGCTTTGTTACGTTTTTCCCTCTAACACAGAAAGGAGAGAAATACATGTTAAGACTCAAGCTTATGTAAAACCTATGAACAGTTTATGAGCACTGATCTGATGACACATGATAAATGAAGAAAAACTTTGAAAGAAAGTAACTGGCACAGTAGTACCCAATCCTGAGTCCAGAGTGTTATGATGTGAAATCCAGAAATATTATTAATCCTTGTTCAGAAGGATTTTAATCTAATACGCTCTGTTAGGTCTCAACATAAATGAAGACATGGATAAACGCATACATGTCTAAGTGTATAGAATTGATAGCCATAATACTTAGTTTTTGTTGGATAGTTGAACAGAACTGTTTGCAGTCTCCCTGGTTGAAATCCCATTTATATGTTCCACTTGTGTACCTTGAACAACTATTTATAGGGGGATAATATGTACACATCAGCTAGTGATTTATTACTGCCTATTTCTTTTCTTTGAAAGTATGTACTATATCTGCCCATTTTCTATCTTGTTTTGTCTTTCTTTTAAAAAAAGACAACAGAAGATATTAATAGTGTATCAAGATTTAAAACACACATTACTTGCACCACTCTGCTTAGATTTTATTCTTTCCCAGTTGGTTTACTTGCACTAGATCTGAGGGCACAGACAGCTATCCCCAAAATATCAGGATATATTTATAGTAAAGTAATCATCTTTAATTTCCTATTAACTTAATCTGGAACCCTGTATAATTTATACTGCTTTATCATGACTGATCTTAGTTAAATCTGGTTTGTTTGATTGCTGTTTGGTATCAACAGATTTCATTCAAAACTATTATGATTGATAGTATCAATGAGAGTATAGGCAACTACACTGAAGATGATAAGATTCTACCATTCTGGCTTGATTAATACCTGTCATTGAAATTTTACACTATCTACAAAGTTGGGTTTTTGTTAATATTGTTATGTACTGCTATATTCAATTATACCGTGTCTGATGATTTAGATAATTCTATTGGAGATAATAAGAGACAACACAGGAACCATGGTAGAACTCTTACAACAGTCTTATATGTTTATTTTGTTTCATGTATTTATAGGAATATATTTTGTTTTGCCTTGCTTTGTTTTGTTTCTCCCCCTAATATAGAAAGGATAGAAATACATGTTAAGACTCATGCATGTGTAGAACCTATAAACAGTTTACGAGAACTGATCTTATAATGCATGATGAAATGAACAAATACTTTGAAGAAAAAGAGACACTACAGTACCTAGTGCTGATCCCATAGTGTCATGATGTGAAATCCAGCAATAATATTATTCTTTGTTCAGAGTGATTTTAGCCTGCTTTGGTTTGTTTAATCTCAACATAAATGAAGATATGGGTAACTGCATGTATGTTTAAATGTATAGGATTGATAACCATATTACTAAGATTTTGTTGGATCGTTGAACAGAACTGTTTGCAGTCTTGCTGTTTGAATCCCTACTTTGCATGTTTGTATCTTGAACAACTATTTGTAATATGTAATTGATATGTAATCATCAACTAGTGATTTCTTACTGTTTATTTTTTCTTTGAAAGTATGTATTATTTCTACTCATTTTCTGTTTTGTTTTAGTCTTTCTTTAAATAAAATAAAAAAAGAGAAAGGCTTCTTGTTCATTTCCCTGCCTCCTTTTTCAGATATTCCTGTAGTCTTGTTTTTACTCCAACTCAAGATATTTTGCTTACAAACACTTTCTGGGGCTCACCCCTTCCCAGAATTGTTCTTCTTATGACACAAATTTCTACCTCACAATTTCACATTCCTCTAGACCTTTTTCAGCTTCTGAGCAACTTTAGTTTTTAAAAAATAGTGGGGAGTCATAGAAACAAGGAAGATAGGTGGTGACAAGAACTGGGTTTATGTTCTAGTGTGGCCTCATACTAGCTGCTGAGCTCATGGGAATCCTTGCATCTTCCTGAATTTCCATTCCTTTATTTATTAAACAAAAATAACAACATCAACTGTCAAGTAGATGAGCTACTAGATAAAAATTAATCTAATAATATAATGCTGCTTTGAAATTTAAACTTCCCACATGTTGTTATTGTAGTTAATATTCTTGCTTTCTCTTTCACAATGATAAAAATCAGTTTGAAGCACATAGCAAGTCCTTAAAAACACTGAATAAACTGCACTTGAAGAGTCTGGCCATACAGAAATATCGGTAATAAACTTATTAGTGTCCACTCTTTCATATTTGCCAGAAAAGACAGTGTGAGACATGTTGGCCATTCCTCCTCTTTGGGACTGGAAGTTTCACAATGTAAGCATTAATCCTGTGGAATCCAAGACCACTTAGAATTTTCCTATTCTCTTTGCCACAGATTGACATAAAAGAGTTCATTTAAACCCGGTTCTCACAGAGGAGAAGAGGAGGGCAAGAACCAGGAGATAATGGGGGAGCCCTTCCACTACCCTGTGCAACTCTGAGCCTCATTGTGATGTCTGGGCCTGCTCTTGTCTTCCTGTTATCCCAAGAAGCCAGTCTTCCAGAAAAACTCATATAATGCATGCAAAAATGACAGGAAAAGGTTCTGTTTCCAGATAACATCCTTGAGCAACTGTCTGTCTCAAGTCTAGGACCTCTCTGCCTCTGTGATTCTCATGTGAGATAATAAATAAAAATGACAGCTAAAGAAAATTAAGCTCGAGGTTTTTGATTAGGAGTTCTTAGACTTTCAATTACGATTAAAACTTCCATTATAATCTCTAGAGCTGATACATAATGAAGATTTATTGATGGATACACAATGATTGTTTAATTTTCAATAGTAACTAATAGGTCTGAAGGACTGAATACTTCTGCAAGCAGAGAGGCATCGCAGCTTCCTGAGGCACCTCAGCCTGTGGTGAGTGCCCAGCACAGTCTGCCCAAATCTCAGACTGTTCCGGACCCCCCAGGCTTCTGGGTGCAGAGAAGTGGAACAGTGGGTTAGAGGCCACTACAGCTGCCTCCCCATCCCCCCCCCCCCCCCGCTACACTTGGAAGTCTGCTGAGCTCCTGACGGATGGGCGGGCCTACACTAACCCCCGAGCCCAGCCGCGCCTACCCATCTGCCTGCAGAGGAGGAGCTGGGCGGATCTGGAGTGCCTGCAGAAGTCCCTTCCTTTGCCTAGAGGACTGTGGATATCTCTGCAAGCAGGGAGGGATCACAGGCTCCTGAGGCACTGTGGCCTGTGGAGAGCACCCTAACCCGGCTGCAATTGAAGAGCTGTGGATCTTCCAAGGGGCAGGTGGGCGCACAGTGTCCCTGAGGCCCAGCTTGTCTGGAACTGCGGAGTTCTGAGCAGGCAGAGGAGGGACACTGGTTCTGCAGGCCCAATGGCTTGGGGTAGTGCGGTGTCAGAGGCTCAGTAGCTCCAAGCATAGAAGGGGATTTTCAACAGATCCTGAGGAAGCTTTCAAATAACACTTGAAACACAGAAATATACAAAATGACAAAACGAAAGACCAAATTACAACCTCAAACCTCCAGCCCATCTCAGGAAACCCTAGGAGCAATGTATACAGAAGAAAATATATCCCATCCACCTCATATATCGGACATAATAGCTACTGAAGTTGACAAACAACTCCAGGAAGCTTTAAAGAAATTCAAACTCGAAATAATCTCCCAGATAAAAGAAGAAATGATAAAAGAAATGAAAGAGATTCTAAATATATCTAAAGAAAACACAGATAAAAAATTGGAGGAACTAAACAAAAAGATAGAATCCCTAGACGAGCAATATAAGAAACAAACAGAATACATAATGCAGATGCACAGAGATATACAGGAAATAAAAAACTCCACTGAAAGTTGTAAAAACCGCCTTAATGAAAGTGAAGATAGAATTTCAGACCTTGAAGACATGATTGCAGCTAGTGAACAGGAAAGGAAAGATCTTTTGAAAATAACAAGGAATCAGGAAACAACAATTCAACAACTGCAAGACGATGCAAAGAAGAATAACATAAGAATGATAGGGATTAATGAAAGAGAGGGAGACAACATAAAGGATGTCAAGCGGATATTTAGAGAAGTAATAGCTGAAAATTTCCCAAGCATGAGATCAGAAACTGACATCAAGATCAGTGAAGCATATAGAACTCCAAACACTCATAACCAAAATAAAACTACACCCAGACATATAATAATCACCATCCCAGAAATCCAACACAAGAATAGATTACTAAAAGCTGTCAGAGAGAAAAGACAGATCACTTATAAAGGAAAACCTATCAGAATCACAGCAGACTTCTCAGCACAAACGATAAAGTCAAGAAGAGCATGGAGTGAAATATTCCAGATCCTAAAGCAAAATGATTTCCAACCAAGACTGATATATCCTGCAAAACTATCATTCAAAATAGATGGTGCAATACGATACTTCCATGACAAAGAACAGCTGAAGAACTTCATGAACACCAAACCGACCCTGCAAAAAATATTGAAAGACAGTTTAGATACACAAAGGAAAAAACCACTAAGCAAAGCAAATAATTAAACAGAACAGAAAGATAAAGATGCAACCGCAGAGAGATAACATTCCTACAATGAACCAGCATTTAACAGTAATAACCATTAATGTAAATGGTCTCAATGCACCAATCAAAAGAAACAGACTAGCAGAATGGATCAAGAAACAAAATCCAACCATATGCTGTTTACAGGAAACCCATCTAACCCAGAAGGATACTCACAGACTCAAAGTCAAAGGATGGAAAACAATTCTTCATGCAGCAGGAATCCAGAAAAAGGCAGGAGTAGCCATTCTGTTTGCAGACAACGTGAACTTTAAACCAACAATGACCATAAAGGACAAAGAAGGTCACTACATACTTGTAAGGGGAAAACTCCAAGAGGGAGAGATAACTATCTTAAATATATACGCACCAAACTCCAGAGCACCAAGTTATATAAAACAATTATTAACAGAAATGAAAACTCAAATTATCAGTAACACAATTGTAACAGGAGACCTTAATACGCCATTGACACCAAGGGACAGATCAACCAGACAGAAAATGAGCAAAGAAATAACAGAACTGAATCATACCTGTGAACAAATGGGTTTGATAGACATATACAGGATGTTCCACCCAACAACATCAGAATACACATTCTTCTCAGCAGTACATGGATCATTTTCTAAAATAGACCATATATTAGCTCACAGAACATATTTAAACAAGTGCAAAAGAGCTGAAATCATCCCTTGCATGTTATCGGATCATAGCGCTCTGAAATTAGAAATTAATGATAAAAGATACTGCAAAAATCCCACAAACACATGGAAACTGAATAACACACTCTTGAGTAATCAGTGGGTCACAGAGGAAATTAAAGAAGAAATCAAACAATACCTAAAAGAAAATGAAAATACAGATACAACTTACCGGAACCTGTGGGATGCAATGAAAGCCGTCCTGAGAGGAAAATTTATTGCACTGAGTTCCCACATCAGGAAAACAGAACGAATACAAATAAATAACTTGATGCTACACCTCAAACAGCTAGAAAAAGAAGAGCAAGTCAAGCCCAAAGCCAAAAGAAGAGAGGAAATTATAAAAATCAGAGCAGAAATCAATGCAATAGAGACTAAGAAAACAATCCAAAGAATCAACAAATCAAAGAGTTGGTTCTTTGAAAGAATAAATAAAATCGATAAGCCCCTAGCCAACCTTATTAAAAAAAGGGAAGAAAAAGCTCAAATTCATGCAATAAGAAATGAAAAAGGAGAAATCACTACAGACCCAATAGAAATACAGAAGATCATCAACACCTACTTCGAAAACCTCTACTCTCAAAAGTTTGATAACACAGAAGAAATAGACAGATTCTTAGAAGCATATGAATTGCCAAAGCTAGATCAAGAGGATGTAAAACTGTTGAATAACCCAATCTGTGTTACTGAAATTGAAAATGTAATTAAGTCCTTACCCACCAAGAAGAGCCCAGGCCCAGATGGATTCACTGCAGAATTCTACAAGAAATACAAAGAAGACCTAATGCCGACACTCTTCAAACTGTTCAATGAAATTGAAAGGGAAGCAATCCTTCCTAAGTCGTTCCTGGAAGCAAATATTACTCTAGTACCAAAACCTGAGAAAGACCCAACTAAAAAAGAGAACTATAGACCGATCTCCCTAATGAACACAGATGCAAAAATCCTCAATAAAATATTGGCAAATAGGATCCAGCAAATCATCAAGAAGATTATACACCATGACCAAGTGGGATTCATCCCAGGAATGCAAGGATGGTTCAACATACGCAAATCAATAAATGTAATCCACCATATCAATAAAGCCAAAAATAAGAATCACATGATCATTTCTATAGATGCAGAAAAAGCCTTCGATAAGGTCCAACATTTATTCATGATAAAAACTCTACAGAAAATTGGAATAGATGGTCTTTACCTCAATATAATAAAGGCCATTTATGACAAACCAACAGCCAGCATCATTCTAAATGGCCAAAAATTGAAAGCCTTTACTTTAAAATCAGGCACAAGACAAGGATGTCCTTTATCACCACTCCTATTTAATATAGTACTGGAAGTACTAGCCAGAGCAATTAGGCAAGAAAGAGAAATAAAAGGGGTAAAGATAGGAAAAGAAGAAGTTAAGTTATCATTGTTTGCAGATGACATGATACTCTACATAGAAGACCCCCTAAACTCCATTGAAATACTCTTAGATACAATAAATAAATTCAGTAATGTGGCTGGATACAAAATCAATACTCAGAAATCAATAGCATTCCTATACACGAACAACAAAATTACAGAGAGGGAAATAAGAGAAACTGGACTATTCACATTAGCAAGCAAAAAAATGAAATATTTAGGAATTACTCTTACGAAAGAAGTGAAAGACTTATACAGTGAAAACTATAATACACTGAAAAAGGAAATTGAAGATGATCTCAGAAAATGGAAAGACATCCCTTGCTCATGGATAGGAAGAACAAACATTGTGAAGATGGCCATTCTCCCAAAACTCTTATACAGATTCAATGCAATCCCAATAGAAATACCATCAACATACCTTATAGATCTAGAGAAATCACTCCTAAATTTCATCTGGAACCAGAAGAGACCTAGAATCGCAAAGGCAATTCTAAGCAGCAAAGGCAAAGCAGGAGGCATCACAATCCCTGACTTGAAATTATACTACAAAGCAACAGTAGTAAAATCAACATGGTATTGGAATCAAAATAGAGGCGAAGATCAATGGAATAGATTAGAAGATACAACCACAACTACAAACACACTCAACCACCTTATCTTTGATAAAGGAGCCAAGCAGGTTCACTGGAAGAACGATAGTCTCTTTAATAAATGGTGCTGGAAAAACTGGCTCTCCATTTGCCGAAAACTAAAGCTAGACCCATGTCTATCACCATGTACTAAATTAAAATCTAAATGGGTCAAAGATCTGAATATTAAAACAGAAACACTAAATCTATTGGAAGACAAAGTGGGTAGAAACCTTGGAGACATAGGAGTAGGTAGAGAATTCATGAACAGGACTCAAACCGCACGGGAAACACTTCCCAGAATCAATAACTGGGACCACATCTTATTAAAAAGTTTCTGCATGTCAAAAGAAATCTCCAGCATAGTGAAAAGAAAACCCACAAACTGGGAAAAGATTTTAGTGAACTCTCTCTCAGACAAGGGACTCTTGTCTAAAACATATAAAGAATTAAAAAAACTCAGACCTCCAAAATTCAAAGATCCAATCCAAAAATGGGCATCTGAGATGAATACGCAATTCTCAGATGAAGAAATGCAAATGGCAAATAAATATATGAAAACATGCTCATCATCATTGGTCATCAGAGAAATGCAAATTAAAACCACACTGAGATTCCATCTCACTCCTGAAAGAATGGCCAGGATCAAGAAAACCAACAACAACAAATGCTGGAGAGGATGTGGGGAAAAAGGAACTCTCCTGCACTGTTGGTGGGAGTGTAGACTGGTACAGCCTTTGTGGAGGTCTGTCTGGAGGTTTCTCAAAAAGTTGGGATTGGAAATCCCATTTATTCCAGCTATTCCACTTCTAGGCATATTCCCAGAAGAACTGAAAGCATCATACCACAGTGATTTATGTGCACCTATGTTTATGGCAGCACAATTTGTAATCGCCAGATCTTGGAAACAACCCAAGTGTCCATCAACTGAGGAATGGATAAAAAAGTTGTGGTATTTCTATACAATGGAATATTATTCAGCTATAAAGAAGGATCACATTGAGATATTTATCAATAAATGGGCGCAGCTTGAGACCATACTCATAAGTGAAATAAATCAATCTCGCATGTATGAATACCGAATAGTTTCCCTAATGTAAGTAATGATTCAAATATATGAAAATATGTGGCAATCATGATTCCCCATTATGTGGCCTTGAAGCCTTATAAAATTTTCACTTATTAATTAGAAAGGCTTTATTCCGGGCTTCTTGATATGGAAATATTTGAAGCTATAGTATATGAAGTTTTATCCAAATATCTCAAGGAAAAAGACAGACACTATGGTAACTATTATTCTTTAAAAAAATTATTTAGTTATTTCTTATGTTTATTTTAATTAAGGGAAAAATTTTAAAACTTAGGATATATAATAGTAACTCTTTTCGATTTCCTATTAACTTGTTTTGAAGTCCTGTAATGCTCCCACGATCTTGTTTTGACTGATTAGACTCTGTTCCATTCTGTGGGATAGTATCAGGTCCGAGGGTATAGGCAACTACTTTGAAGGCAGTAAGATTCACTAAGATGCCCATTCTGATTTGACTATTGTCTCCTTTGGAAGTCCTGTAATGTTTACAATGTCTAAGTTTTATTGGTCTTGTTCTCTACTGTTTTGTCCAACTTTATAATATCTAATGAGATAGACAAATCTTTTTAAGGAAACAAGAGACAACGTTGATAACTATTGTTAATAACCGTATACTCTGTTCTACATCATGTGCTAAGTCTATCCTTGGTTTTCACTGACAGCTTTGTTCTGCCATATTTGACTTTATTCTCCCCCCCCCAAAAAAGTAATAAGAACTAAGGAGTAATAAAATCTAAAATGTGTAAATTTTGTTGTAAAAAGAGAGGAAGGGGAAAAAAGAGCTCTAACGGATATAACAGCAAGTGTGTATAGGGATGTTGAATAGCTGACTATATTAATGTTTTTGGATCATTGAACACAGCTGTTTGTAGTCTCTCTGTTTGAATGTCTACTTTGTATTCTTTGATACTGTGATTTGAGCAACTATTTCCAAGATGATAATATGTAATCTATTAACAGGTGATTTCTTACTGTTATGCTTTTTTTTTGTAGTTCTGTATTATATGTAACCTTACACTGCTTTGTTTTGTTTTGTGTTTTTCTCTTTTTCCTCTTAAAAAAAAATAGTAACTAATAGTGCTTTAAGACGGCTATCTCCTCTTCACAGATAGAAAATGTAAGGAAAAACACAGTATGTGTAACTGGTCAATACTGAACTACAAATCTGAGGCGTGGGGTGAAAATAAAGAGACATCGAAAGTAACTTTGGTTGAGCATCCCTCTGTCAAACATTCTGAAGAGGAGCACATTAGTTTAGTAATTTGACACCCAAAACACTGCAGAATATTACAAATCAACTGATTTTGCAGACAAAGTGAAGGTCAAACCAGCAGAGACCATGTAGAGATGGCAATACTGAACGGGTCTGACTTCGCTGGCCTGATTGTATCTTTGGCTTATTTCTATTACACTCAGTTGCATGAAAACTCTTAGGGAGCGTGAGGCCAAAGTTTCACAAAGATATTTTATTTTGCCTTCTGAGAATCAACAGATACACCTGCATATAACATGAACGCACCTGCGAGTTAATATTTTAAGTGGTAATTTGACAACATAGGTCAAGATACTTGCAGCTGTATCTTTGGCCTCAGGTTCATTTCTGAGAATTCTGTCTAAGGAGCTATAATTGGTGCAAAGATTTAGCTTCCTGGTTACTCAACAGATTATTTACTAATAAAAAATAAAGAAAACAAAATGGCCAACAACAGTAGAATAACTAAACTATGCAGCAATGCACGCTTTGCTATTAAAATTTCTGCCTCCAGGAGGGATTGCTTAATGAATTTCATTTATATTAGAAAAGAAGGTTACCAACCAATTATGTCAAATCAATGCTCACTTTTTAGTTTTGAAAAAATAAGTGCTGGTTCTTCAAATGTTAGCACTCTAGGATCCTGGGTAGTAAGTACAGGCAGTCTACACAATCTTGGTAACTTTTCAATCTAAAAGTATTCCAAAATAAAAGTTTTTTCAAAGTAGGTTACCAAACTATGTGCATTACGGACCTACTTTTTTGGAAGTTGTAAATGCATAAAACATGTATATGAGATGTCAACAAGAGTGGCAGGGCAGTGATGTGAGAAGATGGGGCAATCTGGGTACAAATCCCACACGTAGTGCTTCTGGGGCTGTGAGTGCTGGGAGCGAGCGATGGGGAGTGTATGCACTCAACTGTGTCTAATTTCTCTCATGCTCTCTTTTCCTCCATTTGCCATTCTGCCCACTGTGCCAGAGCTGTGATCTACACTTGTTTCTGGGCTCAGACATACAAAGCACTGAATTCAATTAGGTGACACTAAAAAAAAAAGCGCCCTGGAAGAAGTCTTTAAACCACTTTTTACTCTGAAGGTCTCAAAGTAAAATTTACAAGCTGAAGGGTAAATGATCAATTCTAAGCTGACTGCCTGGTAAAGCGTTACTGGTTTGTTCCCTTTCTCCTTCTAATGGAAATGGAAAAAAAATTGGCTGGGGTTCATAATGAGGGACCAATCACTCTTACTCCCCTAGGGGCCTGCTGTAATAGCATTAAGTATGATGAACTCTTTCCATATTCAATTCTGGTGGGTGTATGATGCGATTCCATAGGAAGCATCTTGTAATTTGGCATTAATTAATGTCAATTAATGTATGCAATTGCTAGATGTTAGAATTAATTTCATTACTTTTCTTACACAGATGTTTTCCTTGCCGCAGGTAATTAGGACACTGTGCTGCTCTTTTCAAGCAGACTCATTATCTGCAACAGCTGCTGCACAGAATAATGTGCTCCCTCTACCCAGAACCTGTGCTCATCTAGAGAAAGGAGCCTGCCTTTCAAAAGCCGGTTCTGAGCCCGGCACTCCATTAAGATGTAATGCTTTCTTGAAAAACCTTTGTGAACCACTGGGGCTTTCTAAGCTTAGATCCATAGGATGGGAATATATGATACCCATCTTACCAGCAGCTGTGAGAACATAGACCTCTACCCTGAAATGTGTTAGTGCCTGCTGAGACTGCACCCAAAGAGTGGTCACTGAGAGGTCCTCTTCTCTCTTTAATTACTGGTGTTTCCCACCAGATTATAGTTATTGCCTGTAAAGTACTATAAGCATTTCTGAGGTAACACCTTTCTTTATATTCAGATTTTGGCTTAACTTGAAGTTTTAATTTTCTTCCATATGGAACCACAAAAGAGTTCTAATAGCCACCAAAATGTTGACTACAAAGAACAAAGCTGACTGTGTCATGATACCTGCTGTCCAAATCTATTGCAAAACCACAGTAAACAAAATGGCATGGTACTAAGATAAAAACAGACACACTGGCCAAGAGAATAGCAAAGGAAGTCAGAAACAAAACCCCACCGTCACAGTCGACTGATTTTTAACAAAGATGACAAGAATGCAAAAATGGAGAAGAGAAAATCTCTTCAAAAATCATGAGGAAAATGAGGAAATGAAGATACAAGTAGAAGGATGAAGTTAGACTTTTACCTGAGGTCACATATGAAAGTGACTCCCAAGTGGATCAGAGACCTCCATGTGAGCTCTGAAGGTGTAAATAATTAAAACAGGGAAAATGCTCTGCAGCACTGGTCGGAGTAAAGACCTTTTAGATCTCTCCACAAAGGTGTAGCTCCCCCTATGAGACTACACCAAATTCCAAAGTTTCTGGGCAACAAATGAAACAAGTAATTACATGAAGAGAACACCTACACATTGAGAGAAAGCAATTTCAAACTATGTATCTGAGAGAAGGCAAATATGCAATACATATATACAGAATCCAATTCCATACCTAGAAAATTCAATAAAACAAGAAAGGGATATAAAAATGGACACTTCCAAAAGAGGATATATAAATGGCCAATGGATTTAATGATTATAATCACTAATCATCAAAGAAATGCAAATGAAAACCACAACGAGGAATCACCCTTATTAGAATGGCTTCTGTCAAAAATACAGAAGATAAACATCAAGGAGGGTAAGGATATAAGAAAACATTTGTAGACTGCTGGTGGAAATAGTACAGGTATTATAGAAAACAGTATGAAAGTTCCTATATATATAAAAGTATAAATTCATATGATGCAGTAATCCTGGGAATGCTGAATCCAAAGAAATTTAAATTCATATGTAAATAAAGAAATTATTTGCACTCCCATGTTCACTGCAGTCTTGTTCTCCATAGCCAAGATACACACCGACTTGAGACTTTACAACCAATGAATGGGCAGAGAAAATGTAGCATATTTGCATGATGAAATACTATTCAGCCTTTGAAACGGGGCAATCCTGCCACTGTGTCAACATGTGTCAACCTGGAGGAAAGGGTATGATGTGGAACAGAGACACAGAAAAACGGATACTGCATTGTCTTTATGTGGAGCCTGAAAAGCTGAACCCATCGGAGCAGAGTACAGAACAGTTACCAGAGGCTCTGTGAAGAGGTTGCATGGGGAAATAGGACATATGACCAAAGGGCACAGCATTTCTCCAGACACCGTGAACCACATCTATAATCCCAGATACTCTACTGGGAGTTGAGGCAAGAGAATCGTGAGTTTGACGCCAGCCTGGGCAAGTTAGCAAAACTCTGTCTCAAAATTCTGTCCCTTTTAAAAATGGACCGAGGTTGGAGCTTAGAGAGCTAGAATGCTTTCCTAGTATGCACAAGACCTGTGTTCAATTCTAGAACCACACACAGATAAATACACAAACACACACACACATACACACACACACACACACACACACACACGTACAATACTCTGGTTAGGATGGAAAAGATTTACTAATCTATTGAACAGATTGGTGACCACAATAAATACCAAAGCATTGCATGTTTTGAAATTGATTTAACATTTAAATGCTTTCACCAGAGTAAGTGAGATGTAAGGTGATATATTTATTAACTAGCCTGTGTTCATCCTTCCACATTATAAATATATATCAAAACATCACACTGTAAATATACACTGGAAAATCACACACACACACACACACACACACACACACACATTACAGATTTACAAAATAATTTTATACACCACAATAACATTCCTGCCACATGATTAATGGCTGACAGCTTCCTGCTTGGCAGGCACCCCTTCTTCCTGTGGGAGTGATAGCTCAGTCCTGCATCACTTGGAACATACACTGCACTTCTAGGAAAGTTGTGTACAAAGCGAGGCTTCAGATTCTGTGTACTTTTAGGATGCTGGAAACCAAACAGATGTTAAAGACGAAGCCTGTAAGTATAAGACCTGACAAGTGTTTACCAGACTTCGCCCACTGAGCCTGCTTCTCACCCTCTTCTGCCAAAACAAAACAACACTCGGGACCCTGTGGCTGGTTTAGGTCTGAAGGGCTTCTGCTCTTTTTAACTAGCACATTTATTCCTGGCTCTGTCCTTGGCTCCTTCAGGAACCTGCTGGCGGGAACTGTCTTGTGTGTTCCCTGTGTTCAGGGCCAAGGCTTCCTGGCCCCAGCTGGAGTTTTCCTGAGCCTCAGGCTTCTGCAAGGGTCCCAGGAGCATTAACCTCCAAAAAACCAGCCTGACTTCTCCCTTGGGCCAGGAACTGTGGTGAGCAGATCACAAGACTTCGATCTTTCAAAATTTGTTAAAAAATAAATAAACTCAGAGAGATGTGCTTTTTACAGGAGATGACACACAGACCCAGGGGCATAGGATAAGACCTGCTCAAGGTCTAACATTAGAAAGCAACAGAACAAAACATGTGCAGCACACATTGCTGGAGCTCTCTCCATTTGCTCTGTTATTCGATAAAATGTATTCAGCACCAGTGGCTTCTTACTGACATCTAACCATAAACAATACTGACTTACATAGGCAAGCATGGGCACTTTAAAACACTTTCTCTTCTTCTGTTGGTTTTCAACGGTGGAGCAGAACAGTTTTTAAGATCTACACCGTGCTGGCAAAGGGTTCAAACTCTCAGCACCCAGAGAATCCTGAGAGTCATGAGGCCCTGCATTTGTGCTGACTAGAAGCCGCGATGCTGAAACAGAGGAATTATTCCTCCCTCCCTCAAGCTAATGTCTTGTCTGTTGCTAAAAGGTTAAAACACAACAGCTACTTCTATTAAGTTTCAAAAGCCTTTGGCAAGAGGCTTTGATGGTCTGCAACTTTTATTTATTTATTTTTCTGTGGTGCTAAAGATTGAACTCAGGGTCTTTTCATTGAACTTTTTCCCCAGCCCTTAAAACAAAACGTACAAAAAAAAAGTTCTTGGTTTTTTTTTTTTTTTAAATTTTGAAACAAGGCATCACTAAGCCACTAACTTGCGAGGCTGAATTTCACTTGCCTCAGCCTCCCAGAGTACCGAATGATAGGCACATGCCAGCACAGTTATAACCCTGCTTTCCTGAAAGATTAACAAGGAACAGGGTGGCCTGGATACACATTTTAAGACACCTACATTGGTCAACTCGAATCCTCCTCCAGTCTTCATTCTCTTACAAAAGCTCAAATCTCTCAGCCTGACCCAGTGATTCCTCTCTTGGAAACTTTCCTGCTGCCCCGCTTGACAATGTGCTCCTGTCTACAAAACTCTCTTCTCTATTCCCTGACTCTTGGTAACTTCCCTGGTGCCCACATCACTGGCTTGGTAACTTCCCATTTTTATCAAGCTCCAAAGTGAGCACTGCACTTTGAATATAACCCATACTCAGTAAGGAAAAGACAGTACAAATCCCTGTATTTCATCATGAAATACATAAAGACAGAGGACATGCATGCCTGGTCCTTGACATTTTCATCCACCTGTGCACCATATTATGCCAAGCATGCTTAGATCACATATCCTTTGTATGTGCCCTTCTGTCTGTCCGGGACCCTTTTCCACCAGGAAGACACAACACTCCCCAAGTTTCTATACGATCTTGGCTTACTTAGATCAGAAATTTGACCTTCTCTGGAGATTTCTATCTTGTCGGCCTGCCTACTTCCTACTGCTTTGTTTTTACATTTGTGTAAACGCTTCTCAAATAGGTGCATCACAAATTTGTTCACAATCTGTATTCCCCATGAAGAGAGAAACCCCGATGAAAGCAGAGTTTCTGCAATATTTCCCACTTTCCCTCACTCATGCCTAGAAGAACACTCAGCCATACACAGGTGTCCAATGGTATTAGTCGAAAGAATGAATCTTCAAGATCTGGAGTGATCCAGAGTGGGCTTTAAATCCCAGCTCTGAAACAACAGGAAAACACTTAATCACGGTTGGTCTTACTTCTCTCCTCATTAAAATGAGGAAAGTAACATGAGTCCCTAACTCTGAGGCTGTTCTAAGATATGCACCTGACAATTACCTAGGGCAGTGGCTCCAAGAAGTCATAGAATTATAAGGCATTCTTGTGGCTTAAGCATGTACAGGGCATAGGAGGGACATGTGGAAGTAAATCTTACAATCCTGCTGCGTCTAAGCAAGGGTCAGAAGCACTAGGACCGCTCACAACACTTGGAAATGGCCGCATGCATCTGCCACATGCTACTGCTGCGCTGTGAGGGGTTGTGAGAACCCATTAGGCTCTGGACTTCTGTCCTGGTTGAAGGCTCACATGTTTGTGAGCACCATTCTGTTCTCTCTTCCTGAGGAAGAGAGGGCAGGGCATGGAAACAGGGCAGCAGGACAGGCACAGAGGAGACAGAATGAGGAGAAGTGCACGCCAGCCATGAAGTCCAGTCAGAAAGCTGCTCAGTGCAGTTCAAGAGGGCATGGCCATTGTCAGACCTTTCACTGCAGTAGGCGTGGGTGCTGTGCTTTCCTATTCCATGATTAGCTGATTGGTTTTTGGGATTACCTTTAGGTCACCCAATTTGAGAGAGTAAGTTGAAATCCACAACCTGGTGACATGGAGAGACTCTCCTAATGTGAAAAATGGGGTCAGACTGACATCGCCAGAAAGAAAAGCAGTGCTAGGTGGCTCTGTTCTATCTGATCACTAATACCTGGTTTGGGGGTGGAAGAGTTGGGAATGCCTTTGCCATGGTGCTGGGAATCTCCACAGTTGGAAGGTGACCATAAACGTAAACCTCTAACCTCTCCCAAGGCTCCAATTTGGATACTATTAATAAATGGACTGAAAGAGAAGGTAAAAGAAAACTGAGATGTGGAATCAAATCCCACCCAGTGCTACACCCTCTGGGAACTCTGGCTGGCGTGGGAGTGGCCAAACTGAGATTTTGTCAAAAAAGCTAATGTGTTCATCTTCTCTAAAATATTACAGAGAAATGTATACCTCTTGAAATTCACTGAAGAAGAAATCAAAAGAATCAAGTAGAACAAACCGAAGTCTTCAAACTTATTCTTAAACATATATTAAAGTAATAAGACTTATTAGTTCGTATTGCACACCAGAGGCCAAGACTATCATGGTGTCTTTGATTGCTGAAGAAGTAAAGACATCGTGGAGCTATGACAGCTGGGCCCTTTCAGAAGCAACATGACAATGTCTAGGAAAACCCAAAATGCAGAGATTCTGCACAATACACTTTCAGTAACTCTTGTTGTTTGTGCAAGTACTTGTGAATGCTTATTAATTACAGCATACAAGCCCCTACAAGATGTGTATGTATCAACACTGCTTAAAACAGATGAGGGTCAACATAACTGTTAATGATATGTGATTATTAAATTCTAGTTCACTGGACAATGGGCTTCGACATGGTGATTGGTCATGAGATAATGAAGCTTCAAGGATATGAAAATATTTTTAACTTGCTATTGCAAACATGAACACTAAATGTGGCATAACCATGAACACATATTGAAATTCACAGCCATATATATTCATTTATACACATATATATTTTATATGCATGTGTATATGCCTGCTCTCAAGAATTGACATACTTTCCCCTTCACTATTTGAAAGGAAAGAACAACTGGGATAAAGGAAAGGAGAAAAGAAAGAAGAGAGAAAAATATATACACAAGATAAATAACTATACTACTAATCTGTTAGTCTGTGCTTTCATTGTTTGATTGATTGTTTTATGCCTATATTTGTAATCTGAACAACTGGTTTGTTTGATTTTATTATCTGTGATAGTATGAACAGCTATTTTGAAGAAAATAAGACATTATAATAGCCAGTGATGATTTAATATCATCTTACTCTGAAGTCCTACTATGTTTTTGTTCTTCTGTTTCCATTGGTTCTATCATATTATATCTTACTGGATTTTATGTGTGATAGAATAAATAAATTTTCTATGAAAAATGAGATAATATAGTAGCCATTGTTTGATCTCAGTTATTTGGTTCTGAATGCCCTGTAATACTTTCATTGTCTTGAATAATTTAATACTGTTTTGTTATGTTTGATACTATCATATATGAATTTAAGCTCAACTATTTCAAAGAAAGAGACATTATGGTAGTTACTGTTAATTATGGGTTGTCTTGTGGTAAATGCTCTGTTGCTTGCATTGTTCTGATGTGATCTGCTTTGTTTTGTCCTCTTTTGTCTTAATCTCTTTAAAATAAAAAAAGAACAGCTATTTTGAAGATCACATTACACAATATATTAAACTTTGTTAATCTATTATTTTGTTTTGAAATTTTTCATTTCTATTTCATTTTCATTTTAAAAGAGAAAAAAAGAGCCTACATACTAATAGGGAGGAAAATGATCAAATAATTACACAGCGGATATAAAATCTCAAACTCAGGTGAAAGCACAAAAGAAGAAAATGACCTATTTGGATCAAAGCAAACAAAGTAAGAAGCTGACTTAGATCGGGAATGTACAAAAGTTTTTCCCAAGAAACAGGCGCCAGGTGAGGTCTTGGCAATCTAAGTGTCTAACTTAATGCAGTACATCAGGACCGTGGGGAAGGAGGAAGAGGAAGTCCTATCAAACTCCACTTCCTGCGCTGGGGTGGGTCATTCTCAGCTGGCAGGTGCCAGTATTGCTTACTATTTTTTATTTTTGGTCTGAAGTGCTATTTTTTGTATTTTTTATACAAAAAATCACTGCTATTTCATTATAAAAGTGCTTCATGCTCACAGTAAAGCTTCCTAAGCATCGTGACTCAGCTCATGGGATATGAAGATTGAGGTTCTTGTCACTTCCCCACATCTAGACAGGGACACATGTACTGTCCAGTATGGTCAATGGATCAGAGGGCCAGAGCTGTGACTGCCAGTTCTTAGCCATCACAGAACTAGGGGGAGAAAGAGTGGCAGAGTTGTGCCTTTCTTTTGATTTTATTTCATCTTTTGGATGCTGAGTCGAGGTTCACTTCACAGAGTTTGGAGCAGGCATTCTTACAGTCGGCTAAAAAGCCAAGGTTTGTTTTCCCTAGTGAAAGAGATGAGTGCATGGCAAAGTCCTTACAGTAACAGGCACTGAGGCCAGGGACTGTCCCTTGTCCTTTCTTCCCGCTGTCATCCACCACTACTGGGACAGAAACATTCAGGCTGCTGTCACTTCAGAAGTAGAAGGAGAAGCAATAATGGTCAGTATAGCACTGCAGGGCATTTCAGAGGCAGTGTGCACAGACATAGGATAATACATTTGTAATTGTCATATGAAGCATTCTGATAAAAGCTATGTTCTTTTCCTCCAAAATAATATACACATGAAACATGACACCGATTTCAGGGAGGAAGTTCACTGTGCTCATCTGTTAGTTCTACGAGACTCCACAGACTCTCAGGATGTTCCCTAAGAAGACGTGCCTGGTGACTCCCACAAATATTCATTCATTCATTCATTCATTCATTCATTCAACAAACCTTAAACAGGCTCTGAGCTATGTTTGGAAGTAGAATAAAGATTAAATAAGATACAGCTTTCTACAAAACTTTTAATCTGACAGTTTGTTCAATGTTTTTCTCTAGTGACATGCATTATGTGTCTGTATGATATGCTTAAGTAAATTCATAGAATGTAGGTGTTGTTTTTAGTGTTCTTCTATAGTGGATATATACATACCCACACCTTTTAAGCCATATCCAGGCCCACACTGAGACATTACGACAAACATTTCTTTGTATCACGGCAGAACATACATCAGTTCATCCTTGGTTAAAATAGGGGTCAATCACAAATGCCACACATTTGATAAATATGCCCAACACTTCCCAGCACTACTCTGTGAAGGACTGTAACTGAGCCTCTCCTGTCAGCTCACTTCCCAAAACAGAGATCAAAAAGAAAGATTAGCATCTCTATCCCAGTTGTATACTACATAGAGCACCCACATTTCAGAGGATGGCCGGAAAACTGTAGGCACCCTGCAAAGGCTCCCACAAAGTCCAGAAGCTTCCCAGAGCTCCCCTCCCTTCCATCCTGGGGACCCCAGTTGAAACTATTGTAAATTGTAATCCCAAGACATCTGAAATGGGATCAAGATTAAACTTTGAATAGCAAACCCAGATAAACATTTACAACCCCACCAGCAAGTGAGGAATGTTTTTCTGTGTTAAATGTCTCAGTGCTTTGGGTAGAACATTACTAAAACAGTAAAATTAACTAAGTACCCAAAGTGAAAAAGATGTGGAATATGCCTGTAAGTTGTACAACCTACAATATAAATAATTTGTCTGCTAAATAATGAAAAGGGGGAAACACGAGAGTGTTTCAGTCAGGTGATTGGAAGAGGTTACATAGACACTGGAATTCTTGGAGCAACAGACAAGCCTGGGTGGTTTTCATAAATTTGTTCTCAAATCTTGCCAGCTCCATTTGTTAACTTTGCTACTCTGACCTGTCTGTGTTTTGTCCTTCCCACTTCTTCTCCGATTTTTTTTCTTGGAATCATGGCTATTGACTATCTTGGATACACAGAGGGCCGAAGGAAGAAAGGAAAGCACAAGAGAGAGAGAGAAGGAGGGATAAAGAGAGTGTGTGATATCAACCAAGAAAGATCAAGTATTACAGTTAGATCCTTTTTTTTCAACTGCCAGGTACTTTGTTTCTGTTTTGTTTTGACAGGGATAACTTTTCAAATTAAATCTCTTTATTGAATTTTCAGCCTTGGATAGTTTCTGAAGAAGCTGTCTTGACAAAATAAGAAAGTAAAATAAAATTAATAAAATGAGAACTGTTACATTTCATGCTTTGTGAAGACTGAGCCTGAGAGGATGCTGTATCATTTCCAGTGGCCGTGCCTTTGGGGAGCAGGGGAGTGCTATTCGGAGTAGGAAAGTGTGCAGACCAGGAGAAGAAAGAGCCTTGCTGAGCTTGGAATACACATTATATGCACGGGGTGACATAAGATGGAAAGCAGCATTATTCCCAAAGCCCGGAAATGAAAGCAATCTGGGATGCTACCAACCCCATCCAGAGCTTTCTAAACAAAGCTCGTCATGAAGGAAGACAGGCCCTGAAGCTCTTTCATTAGCTTTCTGTTGTGGGGCTTTGCTACTCAGTGTGTTCTGAAGACCGGCTTTATCGGTGTCATCAGAAAGCTTGTTAGGAATGCAGACTCCTGCACTGCCCACTGAATCAGAATTCACATTTGAACAAGATCTCCAGATGGGCTGCATGAATGTTGAAGTCTGAGACGCATGCTCTAAAATGTTCACCCAGCCTGGCAGGTGAGGTGAGATAGCTAGCTGGTAATTCTGACTACTGGCTAACTATGCATCCATTCATTCAACACGCACTTGGTAAGCTCCTGGTGTAGAGGACTGAATAGAGATACACAGTTCGTGCTCTCCTTAGACTTACAAACCGGTCAGGAGGAAAAGTGATCAAGTAATTAACTTAGTGGAATGTAGTGTTTCAAACTGAGATGAAAATAAAAATAAACAAGTTACTGAATATATATATATATATATGCACAGTTGGGTGAAAGGAAATAAAATAAGAAGCTGTTATCAGGTTGGAAGTTTAAGAAAGGCGTCTCAGATATAAGAGTGCTTACTAACCTGAGGACTGTCCATATACGTGATTAGTTACCTTCCATTGATCAAGGCTGGGAAAAAAGCCTGGAGTGTCCCATAGAGAAGAAACAGCAAGTATCAGGTCCTTGTACCAGGACATAAAACCAAAGATGCTTCAAGAACTGAAAGCAAACCTAAAGGCCAGTACGCAGGCAGCAAAGAGAGGATGGAGGGGAGATTAGGCTGAGAAACAGGCAGATGCCAGAAGTGTGTGGAAGGTAGTGAATTTATTCTTCCCCTTCAGAGACATGAGAAATCAGTGAGTGCTTTACAGTAGTGGTGCATTTATCCTTGCCTCTGTGAGTAGTAAAATTGGACCTTGGGATCCAACATAAAGTCAGCTGCTGCAGGGAATGGAGCAGAGAGGGGACAGACACTAAGCTGCTGAGCTTATGCTGTGTCAGGCACACTGCAGGCTGGTCACACCTGACAGCCCTTCTCTTACTTGCAGAAGAAGGGCACAGGCATCCTGGGCCCTGATCTGTGCTTCTGCAGACTGTCAAAGAATATATTCATCATGCCCCAGGACAGATGAACACTTCTAGTAATGAAAAATAGCACAGGGGAATCTCAAAGGCTATGTGGTTTCTGAGGAATTGGGCTGCATGAGTGACCTGTTCAGTTTTTGCTCAGAGTTGATACCTTCTGCCTTAGCATTCAGAAGAGCTACGGAATGCAGGCAGGGAGCCCTTCCACTGACAGGGAATGTCCTGTGAACCTGACTGCCACTCTCTGGGTCCGCGCCAACAATCCAGAACAACCTCACTGCTCTGGGGTGACTCAGGGGAGTCCACTGCCCTTCCTCTTACACTTGAGACTTTCCCTCTTCATTCCCTCCAGCTATCCATATTCCCTGAGCTAGGCCTATTACAACTTTAGCGACTGCATAGCTCTTCTGAGGTTCCTCGGGACCAAAGAAGGTGAAAGAAATTTACACTGCTTTTGTTCAAATGTTTAACAAGGCAGGCACCACATGCAGGATTTCCTCCTATGCACTGGTTTGTCTGATTTTCCCCCAAGAGAACTGTGGGGAACAGACACTCCTATCATCTAATGTACTTGCCCCTCAGGCATCCTACTACTTCTATGCTTGGCGTTTCTCACCCATAAAATGGGAATAATGATCAACAAGGTTGTCATGAAGATTAACTGTAGGAAAGCACAGGAAGATCCTCACACAATTACAGATACAGGGTAACTGGTAAACCAATGTGAGCTAATAAAGAGCCGCTATTATTAACTTGTTTAATTTGTAGACAAATACTGAAGCATATAAAGCTTAGGTATCTCCACAGTTAGTAAGTGGTTTTTTTGAGACATTTGGGTATGGATTTGACTTTGAGATGTACACCTGACTGCCTTTGATACTGTGTACTAGAAGCCACAGCCTCTGTACCGCATAGGTATTCACTGTAACACACTTGCCCAGGGCCAGGAAGAACCACCCAAAGGATGAGTAATTCTCTCCAAAGGCTTCCCCCTTCTTCAGCCTACAGGAGAAACACAAAGGGTGATTCCTTTTTTCCTGTTCTGTGCAAGTATTTTAAGAATCCCTAAATAAGACAGTAAAGTACTTCCTGGATAGAATCTGATGGATACTGAAAAAATAAATCAAAAGTAAACAACCACAAACTCTTCTAGAAAGCAGGAATTTGGCAACTTTTTTTCAACTCAAAGATTCCTGGATTAGATGAGAAAATGGTGCTAGCACTGTCAATATCCAAATATGAGTAAATCTGGAATACACATATATGTAAATATATGAATTTATAAAAATTATTGAAATAATTCTGGATTACTGAAGACAAGAAGCAGCTTCATTTCCAAACGACTCAGACTGTTATCAGTGTGATTACACAGCATTGGTTCATGACAGACAGAAAACCACCATTCTTTACATGGGGACAAAGCTAATTAACTTACGACCATCCACAGTTCTGGCCTCAAGATGCACGAGATCTGGCTCCTTGTTGGACCCCATCACGGACCTGAGAAATGAAGAAACATAAAAAGGAGCATCCACGTTAATAAGTGCAAATGTGTATCTGTGATGCCCACGACTATTAATACATGCAGGTGCCTAAAGTCTCAATCCTTGGAATATATCTACTTTATTTATGGACATAGTCTGACAGTAAAATTTCCACTTCAAACAAAAACCATAATGACACCTGTGTTTGACAACAGCCAGGCTGAACTCTGGTGAGGACATCGTGTATAATTAGCCTGAACTTTAATTTTACACAGGGCATATGTGTACTCTGTAGTGACCCTACCAACAGCACATTAAACTTCGAAACTTATCAGGCAGATGCCAGGCATGTGGCTTTAGCTGGGTGACTTAAAAAGCAATTTACATAGCAACCTCCTCTAATTCAGTTTTATTTTTCATTTTATAGTTGCAGAAATAACAACTGCCCTAAAAGAAGAATGGGACCCAAGCATGGCAGAGGTGACAGCATGGATCATTCTAGCATTGTTGAACCCGTGTGACCAAAGCAGGGGGCTGCACCTCATTTTCTCTAATGTAGATGCCTGAAGCCATCTGTGTAAGTAAAATAATAGCATATTTAAAAATTCTTGGAGACACAGATCATGTTCTGTTATTTCTCAGTGAGCCATATTGAACAAAAAATAATTATCCTATTACACAAATAATACGAGCAATAATGCTCTGCCTCTGGAAATTTTAGACAGGAAGACTAAAGTTGGGCTGTCTTTCTTTGTAAGAAAAAGAAAGTCAGAATTTTCAGAACCTTAATATTTTCTATTTTCATACAGAAAAGTCAGATTCCCCAAACTGGTCCCTCTGCCTGTCCCCAGCTGCCCAGCCCATCCGTCCACTCTATCCTAGACAATGAAGATCTCACAGATACATATTATCTTCAACTCTTTGAGTGGCACCCAAAGCCCGAAGTGACACATCCCGTCTCATATCAGCTGTCTCCTCTCCTGCAGCAACCCACACAGCACAGTGCCGCTGCCCTGCAGTGTCCCCCGTCCCCTCCCCCCGTTTCTACCCCACTGGGGGCCATTGGACATTTCTGTCTGGAGCTTGATGATGTCTCGCTCCAGCTTGGTCACAGCCTCCTAGACTGTTATGTTAAGGCATAACTGGAAAGTCACTTCATTTGTGAAATATGTCCCAATTACAGCAGAAAACGCCTTTCTTCCATCAACAAGTATTTATTTCTAAATAAATCTTGTAAGATACATATCGTGGTTTATTATACATATTAGCTTTGTGTCTTTCTCAGTGTGAAAGCAATCCCTTCCTCCAATATCCACACACACACACACACACAGACACACACACACACACACACACACACACACACACACACACAGAAGTTGAGGGAGAGCTCGAGAGCTCAAATACAGCTAATGGACTTTGTTTTAATCAGTTTATATTCATATTCACAGCTGTGAAATAGAGCAGTCAAAAGTGGAATGAGAGAAGAAAGGAACTAAGGAAAAATTAACAAAGAAAAGAAAGGAGGGAGAAAGAAAGTAAGGGGAGAGAAATGGCGTAAATTTAGTCTGTGAATTTTGTGAAAGTCTTTGAAACAAGTAAACTAATCATTGTCTTGGGACATTCCTAGAGCTCTTCTTATTTGAATTCATTCCCTAAATCAAAGAATTTGAGGCCTTGCTAGCCTAGGCCCTCTTCATCTGTACCGCAGATGCTTCCTGAAGGACCTATTATCGCTGTCTGTGAAGTTTGCTCTGATTGACACATGGTCTGAAATTCAGAATCTACGCTCCAAACATTAAATCTTACTTTCTTTTCCCCCATGAAGCAGGCATTTTCACATAAGCATTTTGTAATTTCCTCCAAATGCTTTCAGATACCCACCCCCCTGGAATTTGCTTGAGCATGGGAGAAGGTGCCACACATCCTCCTGATCTCCCCTCACTGCTGATGGCTTGCATATGTAGGTGACCTTTTACGACAAGGTCACAAATGATGAGCATTAAAAAAAGAAAATGTTCTGCCTGACAGCCTTCACACTAGGAAGCTCAGAAGCTAACCATTTGTTTTTACAAAATGTTGATGGGATGTTCTCTGGAGTTCACTGCCCTTTGTATTTGCTACTATGGGTTTCCTCTCTCAGGGATTTCACCTTTTATTCCCCAGAAAAATCTGGCATCTCATAAGCACAAAGCTGAAAACAAGCAAGCCTGGATATCTGTGTGACTTATGGACAGTATCCACAAAAGAAACAATCATCTCCCTGGGTCCCACTGCACCTTTCCATGTGCTCCTGGCCCCAGGTCAAAAGGCACAGTGGTTTCTCTAGCTCTCAGAGTTATCTCTCTAGGTATGAGATCTTGTTTCCTTTAATATTTTTCTCCCTTCTCAACTCAGGAAAATGATACAAGCATCAAATAGTTTTTGCTTTTACAAAATCTACTGTGTTTTCCCAACCCTTTACCCTGCCTAATACTTTTCCATTATTAAGAAAACAACTACAGTGATAAAATGAAACTTTAAATACTAAAGGTAAACCACAGGGTTCCCAAAAATTTTGTGACATATTTATCCCCTAAATAGGTGGTCTAGGTACACTGCATAGTTGGAGATGACACAGATATTGCTTCTTTCACTTTGAGACCCTGGTGGATTCTAGATGGATGAGCCCAAGCAGGGGCAAGTATCTGAGAGGGCGCTGGTTTTAACAGTCCTGTATTTGACTATGCACCATGAAGAATAGCACTTGCACATCCCTGCATTTTAGTAGGAAGAAGGGTATGAGGTAGTTCTCTGTGTGTCATAAGATTAACCATTGTATCTCTGTTTCATCATCACCAAGGCAACATAACATTAGCATGGAATTTAATCCAAAATGACCCACTGATGCTGTGACTTTCAGAGTGAGATCGTGAGATCTCAAGTGAGATCACTTGAGAGCTACTATCCAAATCTACTAGTGAGTCTGACTTCTGGGATCAAGAAGAGAGGCTGAGCACCTCTGCTTTCTGTCTCTAGATCATGCTGCACATGGTTCATCATGGTTTGCCTTAGATCTTTGCATAAATGATTATTTTAATACCCTGAGTTCCAAAGGGGAGTATCTTTACTCACTAGATTTTCTGTGCATTGAAAAAGCATACAGAGGTAAGCTTTCTCAATAAATACAAGGGTAACATTTTTATACTGGTTAGTATTTGCTATTACATTCAATAAAGGAAACTATTCAGTTCTGGGGTTTGGAACAATGGAATTACGGTCCAGGACACTCTAATGACTGAAAAATGAAAAAGTATCTGTGTCTTATCTACCTTTACATTGCCTTTATATCTTATTGAGGAAAGGAATTCCCTTTTTTTTAAAGAACTTCATGCAGTGGGAGGGGAGTCTCCCTGACTGCTCACACTCTGGTGTTTCTACCTGGAACTCCTCTCAACTGCCTCCTACCATCATAGCTCCTGTCACTCAGGCTCAGTTAGAGAAGCTGAAGTTGAAAGTTTGCTTCCCATTGGAGGAGCCACTTAAGTCAAGGTAGTTCTCCTTTCTGAGATCTCCAGGACCTTGCACATATTTGTGTCCAGTATAAAGACAGACTGCAATCGGTGTTCCCAGAAATAAGTATTTTAAAATCCATAGAAGGCTCCTGACATGTAGAACAAGTTTAGAGAAAACAGCTGATTTCTTTCTGCTGTCACTCTTTTGTCTTCCAAAAGATGGGTAGGGAACATGAACCCTTCCCTCAAAATAATGGTAACGTGGTGTTCCATAGTTCTTGGCATATGGTAAGTGTTCTACTAACAGCATACCAAAAATGGTTTTTCTTCACATCAATAAAAAAGAAGAGTCAAAGTAAAAGTTGATAGCCCAAGTATCAACTGTTTAAATTAATAAAATCAAATCATTTATTCAGCGAAATACTGCCAGTCTCATTTTGTGCAAATAGACCAACAGCTACAGATGTCCTGCCACAAGGAGGTTAAAACTGTAGAAATGATAGTAGCTTAATGAAGCAAGGGCCCTGTTTGAAGACACTGAAAGCCTGAACTTTCACCTGCAGGTAGAGATGTGGAGCAGGGGGAGGAAAAGGTCCATGAGGCCTTGCAGTAAATGTACTGAGTCTTTCCGGATTTGCTTCATGGGATCAATAAATTATTGGTGAAAGAAGTGCGCCCTCTTTACATGCAAACAGCAGGTACTAAGACCCAAAATCCTAGGCAAAAGGACCACCGATGCAGGCATTTACTAATAATTTTGTAGGCTGGCCCAAGCATTTTCTAAAGTAGCGCATTAGAAGATAAATCAGAAAGTTAGCAGAGCCAATCATAAAATACCTTTGCAAGATGCTAAGGTATTATAGCCGATCCTAAAGGCCAATATGAATTTATAAGCAGCTAACAATATGAATTTTGGTCTGTGTCTACAGGTTGTCCTCCTTTTCTAGGGCAGCTATGAGATGACAGTCCACATCATGGCAGACCTGCTCCATAGAAAGTAAAACAAAACTGGCTGCAGCTGCATCCCTCTGTGCTGACAGGATCTTAAATGCATGTTCCCATTTAGGAGTCATTCTGGAAGAAAACCTAAGCATCATCGAAGTCAAGAATGTGACAAACTAAGCACACTTGAGCGAGTGCCCTGGTGGCGTGCTCAGTGCAACATCAACCTTCTGAAAAGCAATCAGCTCAGTTCGTCCTTCTAGCCATTTTCCATGGAAAGACTCAGAAATGTCCCTAGTTTATCATTCTCTTGGCATTTTGTCTGAGTTTATACCTGTTTAATATAGTGCTCAATAAAAGCTGCAGAGCCACGAAATGTCCTGATGCAGATAACTGCAGAGCAAGTATTAAAAATAAACACTGTGACGGGACAGCACCTATTTATTCAGATTTAGAACTGCAGTTGGAAGCAGATGGGGAATGAGTGATCTGCAGAGCAACAGGAGAGCCTCTTTGTTCTAGACAGAGTTCTAGGGTGCCCGTAGCCCTCCCCCTGAATAATATCACCAAATCAAGAAGTCCTATCTGCTCTCTGGAAGCAGCTGGGTCCCTTGATTTCCTTTCCTACAGCCAATGGCTTCCTCTTCACTTGCCATTATAGTCAGAAGTGCAAACAAACCTAATTAGCAAAACTCTGGCAAAAGCTACATCCTTTATTCTTGCACAAAGCAGCTTAGCCGAGAGTTTCATCTGCTGCTAACCCAGCAGAAATGCCCTAGATAGACTCAAAAGCAGACTAATGGTGTCTCCTTAACAATTCTCTTTAGCCTGAGAAAGATGCTTTCTTGTTGCTTCTTTATTCTAGATCTGACTGTGACACACCGGGTTCCCAGGACCAAAGTTATCCACTAGCAATAATGAATAAACAGTCCAAGAATAAATAAACAGACAAATAAAAAGGATGCTTGGTATCTTATATGCATGGTGTGCTACTAAAATCAGCAAGACCAGTGACCTTAGGTTCACCAAGCTCAAATGCATTTTGTCATCCTTATTCCCAAATCAGACAGCTGACTATCTGTTTATGTGAGTCTACCACAAAGTGTACTGCTGTGTGTGTGTGTGTGTGTGTCCGTATGTGTGTCTATATGTGTGTTCAGAGGAAAGTGAGGAATGGGTATCTGACTCACAGTAAAAGACTACATACAACTCAGGAGGGTGGAAGGAAGGCAAAGACATTTACTACACACACTGCTTGTTGTAAATAAAGCTGACAGCATAAACAAGGGTGCCTAATAAGAAGCCGGTCTCTGGAGCACCAGGTTGACCAGGTCACAGTGGGTCACAACAAATCTTCCTGCTGCACTTTTTCCTTTCATCTCCACTTTCCCTTCTGTTAACTGAATGACCTTGCTTTTGGCACCTCCATTTGCACTTCCTAGGTTTCAACTCTGTCTCCCTTCTTGGTCTTTGATGTTGCTTCAGTAAGGATGAGCAGTCCAGAGAAAGCAGGGGCCAGGCCAGATCAATGCACCTGACCCCACACAGAAACCCTAGTCCTCTTGAGAAACAGAGACTTAAAATGATCAGAGGTGTGGTTAATTCATAGTTTATAACAGTTCATTTAAGAGTTCCTTTCACTCTTTTAAACATTGTTGGAATCATATTCTATCTATCTATCTATATCTATATATCTATATATATATAGATATATATATATACATATATATCTGAGCAACTTGTTAATTTTATTCTGTAATTTATTTTATAATAGTTTCATATCAAAATAAAAAATTAATGAAACAAACTTCTAATTTTATTACAATTTATTAAATGAAAACAGCATTGACTTAGTAATTGTCTACTGATGAACTTCAAAGTAAAAATGCATGCAGACAGAGAAAAGTACTGGAAATATAATCCTGGGGGCCTTAACAAATGATTATTATATTTTTATTTAAAAAGTTATATATGTAATATTCCTGCAATTAATATTGATAAATCTGTACTTTTAACAAAAACAGACCAATATCTTCATTTTAGAAAATTAGTGTGGGGGGGCATAATTTATATGTACCAATCACAACAGGAGAGAAAGAAGGATTGCATAAAGTAAGGAAGAGACCAGAAATTTCTCAAATCTCAGAATATTTACAATTATGTCACTATGTTTGTAAAAGTACTGTCTTCATGTTATCTTCTTGCTGAGACACAGCACTGGAGAAGGAAAGGTTTATTTTGGCTCACAGTTTATAGAAGTTCAGTCTATAGCACACTGGCTCCAAGGCAGGATGGCATGGCAGAAGGATATAGCTCATGGCATGGCAACAAGAGAGACAGACAGACAGGCAGACAAAGAGGCTCTTCCAGGCCACATACCTAGTGTCATGGTTTAAGTGGTCAGTGGCTCCCTCAAGTCTCATGTAATCATGGATGCTTCTGAGTCTGTGATTGGTTTGTATCTAGCACTGGGATTGGTGGTGTGAGTACTACACCTGCCCAGGGGTGCAGCCAGTTACAGTGTAAGAGCCAGAAGAAGGTGTGTCTTTCTCTCTTGCCGGTTTGTGCTTTGTTGTTTGCGGTAGTCATCCTACCTTGGAGCCAGCTGAGTATGGACTGAAACCTCCAGACTGTAAGAAATAAACTTTTCCTTTCTTCATTTTGGGCATCAGGTATTTTGTCTCAACAATGAGAGAAAAGTAACTAAGACACCTGATAAATGAACTACTTACTTCCTCCAACCAGTCTTCACCTCCCAACATCACTATTAGTGATAAATGTTATCAGTAGACTAATCAGTTGATGAGTATCTTGCTCCTATGATCTAATCACCTCCCAAAAGCCCCATCTATTAGGCTTTGTGGAACACCTAAATATAAACCATAAAACTGTGTCTCTGGACCCCAAAAGACTCCTTAAGCAAAATGCATCTCTGGTAGTTGTCAAAGTCTTAACAGTTTCAGCAAGGCTGAAAAGTCCTAGTTCAAAATTTGCTCTGAGATTCAAGGCAAACTCTTATCTGTGAGCCACTATGAAAAGGAAAATAAAGTTAAACACTCCAGCACACAAAGACACAGGATAAACATTCCCATTGCAAAAAACACAGGGATAGAAAGCAAAACCTAATTCCAGCAGCACAAACATTAAATCTTCTGGTTCTGTGCCCAGCATCTTGGATAATTCATGGAAAGATGTGAACTCCAAAGGACTTGGGCACCCCTGATCCTTCAGCATTGCCAGTGGTGACTGGAGCCTCACAGTTGCTCTCTTGGGCTGGCGTTAGTCCTGTGGCTTTCCTCAGAAGGTCTGCATTCCTAGCTTTTCCAACACTCTGGTGTCTTCACTGTAAATCTGGCTTCCCACTTTCTGTGCTCTCAGGAGCACACTGCCTAGCTTCCCTGGCCTTCTTCATTAAATGGTAAAAGCCTTTTTGATCACACAGCTCTTACATTCTGCATGCACCTAACACCAGGACCATGTAGGTGACGCCCAGGTCTGCCACCAGCTGGAACAGTATCTAGGCTTTCTACTGTCTTGGCTGTGAGGGTCTCTGACTTTCTGGATTGCTGTGCGCTTTGAACTCAACTGCCAGGAACAAATTTCCTAGATCACCATCATTGTAGGGCATAGTACCCTGGGTGTCTGTTCTCAAAGCAAACCTCTCACTTTTACTTGAGTCTGAGAAGGGTGAAGTCTACTTGGTTCCGAACTTATCCTCAAGGCACCCTTCCTATTGTGCAGTGTGAGCTGAAGTAGCTGGCTTTTAGTAATGCTAATTTTTTAGCAACCAGGCTACTTCTTTGCAGCCCCCAACTTTTACATTTCAACAAGACAGAGAAATTTTTAAAATATATAAGATCATATATGTCAATCACAATATTTCCTTAAAAGTTGTGTGAGAAAAACAAAATACAGACGACAATGAATTTAATATATCAATAAACTATTGTTACCAGATGTTGGTCAGTGAGTGGTGTCCACCTCTCAGGTGGCACTGATGTCAGACAGGGCTCTAAGGCCGTGTCCCTGTGATCATTTTTCACCAGCTTGGAAAACAATATGTATTGCGCTCCTAGAAAATTCCCCCAGGAGACAAATTCAAGAAAAACAATGACAAGAAAAGAGAAAGGCCCTATTATTCTGAAAGCAATTTACTTGCCTGAGGGCATACAGCTAAATAAGTGACAGGATCACCTAAGCTCTCTAATTTCTCTACAGCTCCACATCCTGTTTACTAAAAACATAATAACAGAATTAATTATATTGTTGTGGATAAAAAGAATACATGCAGCTCCTGATGTAGTAAAAAATGAATTCAGTGATACTTTGAAGATAGAAAATCTTACAGAGATGGACTAGTCCAGTCTTGTTCTGTTACAATTAAGGAAGCCAAAGTTACATAGAGCAAATAACTTTTCTAATATCACACAACTCAGGGAGCATCAAACATGGAACTTCTAACCCAGGCTTTTCACTTCTTTTTGTGCTAAAAGACAGAGAAAGAAAAGAGAAGGCAAAGGAAGGGAAGGAGAAGGGAACAGGGAATGGAAAGGATTGGAGAAAAAAAAAAAAAAAGAGAGAGAGACAGAAAATACATCCCAGTCTCTTTGCCCCTTAGTGTCTCAGGAAAGACAGTGTTAACTCACAGGGTGGTGTGTGCACCTTGCAATAAGATGATGGTAAGAGATTATAGGCAACTCAGCTACATCCTCATCCCATAGAAGGAATGTGTGTTAGCATTTCGGATAGTACAGTCCTAGCCATATGTGGAGAGATTCCATGTCCCAGAGGTAGAAACCAGAGCACCTCTTAATTTTCAGTTTACACTGTCATACAGTAGGGTTGGTACAAGAAGGGAGCTTCTCTGCGGCCACTCCAAACTAGCTAATACCTTCCATCCCTTCTCGGAAACACAGTGTCTCTCTCTATTAGACAGCCAGTGCCTGGCCCTCAGGTAAGGCTAGATTAGTCAATGTGATAGTCACTTCTCTCTACTTAGACAACCTATTATGACAAATATTTCTCTTCTTTTGCTTCAAGCCATTGACACTTCTGGAAAAATACCCCAAGAGACTATTATACCAGCCCCTCAACTGAGAAGGAGAGAGATGTTTCCAGTAAAGCCAGGAGGGCAGCCTGGGTGGAAACAGAACAGGCAGGGGAGAAAATCAGGTTCACTATTCCTGGGGTGTCCGCCTGTGCTTCCCAGTGCTTTAGAATTTCTGGGTTCTGACTTTATGTGTGAAGGGGTCCAACACCAGGTAATGGCAGGGATGCTCTGCTGCAAAGGGGCTTCAAAGGCCCTGCCCATTTATTTCTGAACCCACATTAACTGCTTAGCCAAGGAAGCTAGTGTGATAACGGAAAACACAGTCTTCATCATTTGGTTTGTCTGTGTCAGCGTTTCCTTCTGAATGCAAATTCCTAAAGACGGAGTCCAGTCTCTTCTAGAAAGAAGAGGTACTAAGAAGAGAAAAGAAAGAGCAGAGACGACAGCACAGGTTCATGACTGGAGACGTGATGGAGATGAGGAGGAGAGACAGGAGGAGCAGGGGCATTATTGTCCAGAGCCCTTGCATGGTGACTTCCCGTTGGGCTCCTCTCAATCCCAAGCCAATCTCCCCACATGGAAACAGGCTTGGCTGCTTCAGTGTGATTGGCAGTGGTTTCATTTATCTGTACACTATTCCTTTTGGAACTCTATTTATAAAAGTAATATATATTCAGTTAAATTATAAAGTACACCAAAGCATGAAACAGAAAATGAATTACTTTTAACACTTTACACCTGTCTTTAGTACTTTTTCTATGTAAGCACTGCTTTTCCTTTTCATACAACATTTACACTGTATTATTAATATAGCATGACATAGCATAACACAATGGCACCTTGGTTCACAAACTTCTTTCCATAGTTCTGATTGCAAACCAAATTGAATATGAACCAACTCAAATTTAACGGTTTGGTCCAATGTTGACCTTATGGGGAAATTGGATTTGGTTCTCGTCCAATTCAATGTGCAATCAGAAATGTGGAGAGAATTAAGTTCGTGAGCTGAGGCACCAGTTTAGTAGAATGCACTGTTTTGTCAACTGTGAAATCTTTCATAATTTACTTAATTTTCTGACCAAAAGGCATGAAGAGTCACACTTTTTATTCTTACTGATGAAACTGCACGTATTGTCATTGTAGGTAAATGTCTGCATGTCTTCAACGAAGCTCACTTTTCAACAGGAAGTAGTATCAGATGAGCGAGTAATGGCTCACAAAGAATGGGGATTTTTAGACTCTTGATACATTTTGTGTAACTGCTTTCTAGAAGTTTATGCAAATTATACTCCTAAGAATCCATAGTGTTGGTACACACCTGAAGACTCTACTACTCACAAGACAGTGGCAGAGGATCATTTGAGCCCTGAGTTTGAGATCAGCCTGGCAAAATAGCTAGAATCTGCCTCCAAAACCAAACCAAAACAAATTAAAACTCAGACAAGTAACAACTCTGGAAATATTCATCATATTGTCTACTCACCATAGTTTTTGAGAGTGTTTTCTCAAAAATCCTATCCATTTGGTAGTTTAATGGCATCCTATTTTTGATTCAATTTTTATTTCTTCTGATTGAGAGTACACATTTCATAACTGCCATTTATTGAACTGTTTGCTCATGCTCTTGTTGATTAATGAGATGTTTTTCATTCAAGATTTCATTTATGAGAACGTGTACTAAGTTTAGAGTATTTTCCAAACTTCTGTAAAGTATTTGAACATGTTTTGCAACTGTCTAATTTGGAATCTACATTTTTGGTGTTGAGAAATAAAGGATCATTAAACAATAGAAGTCACAATCCATCCTTCATAGTAGGTTGGCTTTCCTTTGGGGGCAGGGAGAGCAGTGGTCAAGTTTGCTTTTTTCCTTGGCTGCCACAGAGGCAAAGAGAGAAAAGAAATGTGTGTGTGTGTGTGTGTGTGTGTGCACGTGTGTGTGTACATCTGCACAAAACAGTCAGCCTCTTTTTTGGTGAGAGTGTGACAGGTGGCCAACTGAACAAATGAAGAGGCTGGAACTACTGGGGAATTTCATACCTCCAAGGTCAACCAAGAAAATCAGCCATCAACAAAGCATTTGGCTCTGTGGTCTGCATTCTAAGTCAAACCTCCATATTTCGGTGTGCCCATAATTAGTAGGTGACACACTGATGGGAGTCACTTCACCACATGTTTGGAGCCAGCATGGAGAGAAGCCCGACATGAGGGAGGAAGGAACATCACCAAAGAAACAGCAAAACAAGCCAGAATTTGGCTTCCTGCATCTTTCTTGCTGATAACAGCAATAGTTGAGCAACCAGACCACTGAATAAACAAATAATCAAGAGGAAGAAATACTTCTTACTGAAGAATTTCAATTAGTGAACACAAAAGAAATGTTTAAAATAGAGAAAATCTTCATGAAGACATTGTTTAACAGTAATACTTGGTGCAATGTGGGTCAGATAATGAATAATAAACTCAGTGTGTCAATTGAGTGGCCTCAAGTGTCTCTTCCAAGACATTTATTAATCATTGCAGGTATATTGATGTAAATTCACACAATATTTAAATCCCTTCCTTCCAGAAGCTGGAGCTTAATTCTTCTTCCCTTGAGTGTGAGCTAGACACAGTTAACTTGCTTAACAACTGGAGAAGACAACAACAAATCGCGTTTGTAATGGAGAGACGTGGTGGATATCACCCTCAGCAACTGACCAGGTTACCAACTTTAGTAATAAAACCCTGATATTCCCTACTCCTTGACATGATGTGATGAGAAGGACATATCATTTCTGTGACACTTTACACAGCAACCTAACCTCATAATAATGAGAAAATAACAGACTGACCCAACCTGAGGAACATTCAGTAGAATACCATACTGGTGCCCTTCTAAGCTACTCAAGTCATGAGACACAAGAAAGGACCAAGAAATTGTTACAGAGTTGAGGAGACTAAAATATGACAAACACACTAACTGAAATGTGAGATTCCGGGCTAGATCCTATATTAGGAAAAAGAAAATCAGTAGAAAACTTGGGGGAAACTAAAATAAGGTCCTGGTTTTAGCTGATGGTGTTCCATCATGGCGACTTCCTTAGCAGTGGGCACCACCTATGTAGGAAGTCAGCATTACATGAGGCTGGATGAGGAGAGGGCTGATATCTCCTGTAACTGGGCTCTGACTCTAAAATTAAAAATAAAATCTAGAGGAAGAGAAACAATACTCAAGTCTTGTGTTTATATTCTGAGCTGTAGTTGAACCGCCAGAAACAGGAAAGCCGTCCAGTTTTTACAAAATCGATGTCATCACATGTAATGGGTTGTGCCTGTACTACCATCACAGGAAACAAGCCCACGACTGCAGGATTTCAGCTTCTATCAATTTATGAGTCACATTTCCACAACCACAAATGTAAAGTTACATTGCTTTTCAGAAACGGAATGGAAGTTGGAATAATGTCTTCCATTTTATTTCCAAATCATTAGAACTGGAAAACAATGCTGACATGCAGCACGACGCGGAGTGTATTTATTTTAGGATCCCCTCTAATTGACCACGGAAAGGGGTCAATTTCAGGAGGCAGAATAAAGCGCATGTGCTGGGCTCAGGAGCTTTTGAAATGAAAGGATCAAGGGAGCCTTGGACCTGACATAGCCCTGCACTGTGTCTGCTTGGCTTCCGCTCTCTGAGGCAACTTGTTTTGCTTGGCTACTGCATTGCTAGGAAAGGCTAACCGCTCACAGGGAGCAGATGGAAGGGCTGTTCTTTTCTCTAGGACGGTGATGTACAAAGTATCGCAGGCACATAAATATTCCAACAAGTTCCATCTTGTCACAATAGAGTCATAAAGCTGCACTGTTCAGCACATGATAATGGCTTTGTAATTCAATTATTGGTAGTATTTGTCTTGTGGGATTTATCTCCCTTAAACTTCAGGCACTCATATAAAACCCTTTACCATAAATCTCATAAATGCAGGTTCCGTGCTCACCCCATGGCACATCTTGCCATGCCTGTGCAGACCCTGACAGCTCTCTCTGAATTATGAAATCATCCTGTTTAGAGGAGTTAGTTGATGCTTTTAAGTGCTGGAGCTAACAATAAAAAGCTATGAGATGGGTCCATCTCCTCTCACTCTTCTCTGTGGAAGAAGATGCTCCTGATAGACATATTTCTATTCTTATTCCAGAAGGTTCTTTTCTTACATTCTCTAGCATGTTTTGGAAGACATTCCTGCCACAGGTGCTGGTGAGGAGGAATGGCTTCTAGGTTTTCTCTGAGTCCTGAGTTTCTGTGACAAAAGTGCTCCATGGATAGTCATCTGCAGGAATTCCCTGGTCCTGCACTTAGCTGAAGGAGTTTCCTCCACCTACTCTGACTTTTATGCTTCCCAGTCAAAAGAGGTCTCTCCTCAGCTTTTGAGTTTTTCCTACCCTGAAGTTTTGAACTGGTTCCTCCCTTCTTGTTAGTTTTCTGAAAGGATTCTCTATTGAAGATTTGACTTGAACCTTAATGTACAGCACTAGCTCATTCCCAACATTCCTGCCTCGTCTTCACTTACTAAGCAGATACTTCAGTGCCTAGTTCACCAACTCAAGAAGCCCTCTTTCCTTTTACATTTAACATCTCTTAAGTCAGTAGATGTCTTACAATTGCTATAATGTGATAGTTTCATTGGCAACATTTCCAAATGACACATAAAATGATGAGGCATTTTCTCATTATTACATTTGACATTTGGTGACCTGTGGGATGTGCCAGGTTCTCAGTGGGCCAGCTCCTTACTCGGTTTCACTTTCTCAGTTGCGTGTATGTTTGTGTGAGTGTGTATATATGTGCATGTGAATCTTTTCATCTTTCTCTTTTCCATTCCTCTATTTTTTAAAAATTTTTTATTTAAGGAGAAAAGAAAAAAAACAATAAAAGGGTACAAGTTATACAGATTTACAGAAGAAAAAGATGAACAGTAGGAAATCATTAGTTAATGGATTACATATTGCCATCTTAGAAATAATTGTTCAAGTCACAAAATTAAAGCTTGTAGAGTGGACATTCCTCTATTTTAAGCATGAGACACGCTAACAGTTACTCACTTTGTATCTCAGCATCTTGTTGCAGGATACACAAAGGAGAAGAATGATTCACACAGGAGGATCACCATCACCCCCAGACAGAGAATGTGAGTTGGGGAAATAGTCTAATCTCTGGAGGAGGATATTTATCATGTCTTAAATTGCAGGGTAGGAAAATTCCACTATTTAGGGTTGAAGCACCATTTTGTTTTTGTTGTTATTTGGGAGTAACATACGGTTTACAAAGATGTGCAAAGATGACAACTTTTCATGAGATACATGATGGTGCTTTGCGCTGAATCAGCTTGGCTACACTGGAACTGTTTCCTTGAGCCTCTGTTGGGTTTCAAGTGACAGTGACGAAGGACATAAGCATCAGGCTTGTAAGGCAGGAAAAGCAGCCTACATTCCTTCTGAAGGTCCTTTTGGTTTGAAGTCTGATGGTGCCCTCGATCCTTGTCTTTTCTCCCCAGTTCCACTTCCAGGTTGTATTTCCCAGAATCCCAGTCTTGGGGCTTCAGGATACACAGCTGCATGGCTGGGAACACCAGGCAGCAGCTGTGCCAGGCTGCAACTCTCAGCCTGCTTCTGCAGGAGTGCCCTCTGCAGCTGCAGCCCTGCAGGGTTATCCATTATCCCTGTGGCCAGGATTAAGGTTTTGAAAAATCCAGTTGATGTTCATTAAGAGAACTGGCTACCCTAAGAGGGAGCACTTACACATAAAACAGGAAGATCAATTTCTGTTCGTTGTTGCTGGTTCTGAGGCAACAAATAAACTGTGTACACATTAAACATTCCTACTGAAAATATAAATTATTAAGTTGTATCAAAATGAGATGACGCCTTTGAGAAACACCCTAATCCCGGTTCTCCATTTTTTCCTCTCTTTAATACTAGTTAACATATACTCTCCACGAATTATGCATGTTTACCTTGAATCTTTTGATTTTCTTTATTCTGAAAAGTACATGGGGAAGATAGCATTATGATGATCATTTTACAGATTAGGACTACAAGGCCTAGAGGAGCTAATTAAGAAGCTTCATATCACAGCCCTTAAAAGCGGGGGTCTAGTCAGAGGGGATGGTGCACACCTGAAGTCTTGGTTACTCTGCTGGGACAAAATAGCCTCCACCCAAAGTTGAAGACAGAAAGGGTTACTTAGCTCATAGTTTGCAGAGGTTCCAGTCCACAAGGAGCTGGTGCCGAAGCAGGGTGGCACATGGCAAGGCATTAACAGTGCACAGTGAGTGGAGACAGTAAGGACAAACAAGGGCAGCTAGACAAGCCTCTCTCTGTCCCTTCAAGTGCATCCTGTCATTAAGGCAATGTCAGTCCAATCAGTGGACTGATCCAGTAATCACTCACCCCGAATCCCACTATTGCACTAGGAATCATTCACACACTCTAGATTCAGCCACCTCCAAAAACACTCTGTGACCCCATACGGCTTTGGGGGACATCCAGACACAAACCATAGGACCTGTAATTCTGGTATTTTGGAAGGCTGAGGCAGGAGGTTCTCAAGTTCAAGCCCAGCCTGAGCAAGTTACAGACTTTGAGAGGTCCTGTCTCAAAAATAAATAAATACATTCATACATATATAAACAAATAAAAATGTTAGAGATGTACTTCAGTCCAAAGGCTCTGGGCTCACTCCTCATTACTAGAAAACAGAAAAAAACATAAGCAAAAACAAACAAAAAAACCCACTATTCTAACAGAGGTATTTTGATTCCAGGACTCTCATCCCCCTCCCTTTTCTGTCTTCTTTCTTTGAATTTTATGATTTTATTTTATTTTATTTTTTCCTGAGGGTTAAACCCAAGGCTTTCACCCTGAGCTACACACTTCAGTCCTTTTTTAACCTTGCGACAGGGTCTTGCAATGCTACCCAGGTAAAGCTTGAACTTGGGATCCTACCTCAGCCTCCCAGGATGCCAGGATTACAGTCGGTCATCACCACTCCTGGCTCATAGCAGGACCTCATTTTTCAAGGCTGACCACCATTTCTTAGAGACTACAAGGCAACACTGGAAGGTGGTCCATGATTGAATGAGGACAGGGAACCACATATCTCCCCCCAAAATGTTCAAATAAAATTAGAACCCCTTGTATTTGAAGGTAAGTGAAGTATGACCCCTATTATCAAGTCAATTTCTGCTAATACAATTACAGATCAGGAAGCCCTGATTGTAACCTCACTCTCTCCTGGTAGTGTTTTGCATTCTGCCATCACAAGACTCTTAGTGAAAATCTGAAGTGAATGAATCTCACTGGTCCAAAACAGAGGATGTTGGTTCCCAGGAACAGAGAATCAGGTAGGGGATAGGAGTCCACGCTGGCAGGTAGGGAAATGAGCTCCCAGGGAAGCAGGACACCGCAGGCTTAATTTTTAGGGAAAACCTGCTCATCACGGAAACGACCACGAAGTGGAGGCAGGTTTAAGAGGACTGAAAGGAGACACATGCGGAGATCATTAACAGAAAGAAACACAGGTAAAACACTAGACCTCTCAAGGATAATGAAGACGCACTTATGGAGCCCTGCAGGTGTAGCTGCTGGAAATGCCCACCACAGCTCAGCCATCTGAGGAAAGGGTTCCTACAGGTGCCCCCCCACCCGTCCTTACTGGTGTAAATTCAGAAAAGAGGGGCTCAACCCAGGAGAAATTGTCTGCAGGATGGGAAAAAACATGAAACAGAAAGAATACAAGCTAAAGTCCAAAGAAGAGGGGGTTCTGAGTTCTTCGCGAGAACTGCACATTCTGAAATGCAGTCCTCTATGGCAGCCTCCGTGTGCCAGCAGTCTAGGAGGTGGATGTTCTCACTTCGCTTGAATTCCTCTGCTGACGCTGATCTCATTACTTAGCACTGCCTGCTGAGTTATTAAGTAGCTTAGAAAACAGAACAGTGTGCCTTCAATGGTCTAAAATGTTCCCCTCTTCTGTCTTTAGTACACTTCAGTGTCTTTCAATTCCAGCCTTGTCATGACAGAAGGAAAGGTGGGCATAACCCACAAGGGCTGCGTGATTTAACACTCAAGGGTGGGGGTTCACATGCACATGGGTGTTGAGTAAATGGCAGTACTGTGTGTGCACACGTGCCCAGGTCTGCTGCTGCCGTTCCTAGGGTACACAAGGCAGATGGAAAGGCAGGAAAAGCAGTCTTGACTCCTTGGAACTTATCTTTAGCAGGTCAAGGAAAGGAATGAAGAAAAAAAGATAGGATACAGAGAGCATATGAAATGCTTATTTACTGCTAATCATGAAATATAGCGTATTAGTTCTCCAAATTAGCCCTTGTAAGCAAATGGAAGCTCAGGCAAGTAAAGTTGTCTTTCTTAGGGTTGCTCAGTTACTCAGTAGTGAAGCTGAGGCTTGAACTTGGATATGCTGGCTATAGAATTATTCACTTCCTAGGAATCACATATGTAGACCTGTATTACAATGTGAGTTTGGAGGTATTACAATGTGTTTGTGACAAAAATTCAGGAGAAAAAGTCCTCTTGACCAGAAAATTTGGAAGAAAAAATTATGCTCCAAGATAGGGTCAGGCATCAATAAGAGGTCAGTTAGGTCCAACATTTGGCAAGGTTACCCACAGGTCATCTTTGCGTGCAGAGACTAAAACAGCTGTAGCGTATGTCAGGTGCTACAAGTTGATCATCACTAAAATGAATAAGGAGGGTTATCCCGGGGAGAAACTTCTAGCAAAGTATAGACAAGTAGAGCACAGCAGAGTCACACACTAATTAGTACGCAGAATTCCTTACCTGGTCCTGTAGGATTTAGCATGGGGAACTGAAGGGAGTGTAGATGTCAAAAAACACTACTTTCATATCAAGGTAGGCAAAAACCTATTCACAGCTTCCTGTTCAGCTTTACACTGTTAAGTACTAGGGGTAGGCTGACTCTTGGCCAGGGAAACAGAGAACTCCTTAGGCTGACAGCAGAGATAGTAGAGAGGGTTTTCCCTCTGCCAGGGGAGCAGGGATGAACCACACTGTGATTCTAAGGAGAATGGAAGAGGAAATGATGACCTTAGTGTCATTAGGTTAGAACAGATGAGACCTGGGAATCCAAAGGTTAAGACTTTAGGGAGAGTCTGAGTTGCTGGCTGGAACAGCAGAAATACAGCAATATGGAAATCTAGTTTTTATACACCGGTGTTTCTGAATGGTAGGATACTCTACTTCCACCTTAACACAAAATTGGAAGTGCGTGGTGGTGCCCAGCTAGACAAGCTTGACACTGACCTTCACAGCTTCGCAGAAAGGGTGAGGCAGGCACTCTTGACTAAAGCAGAGACCCAACTATATTGCCACAATATCTAGAATTCTGTTGTAACATCATCACACTCCATCCCCTACCCAGTTTGCAGTACCTGGGAAAGGGAAACTTGAGAGCCCAGGCTCTGTCACTAAATCCACTAAACCCACCTGAGAAAAAAGAGAGGAGGTCGAGCTTCCCCACACCACCATCGTTTCAAATTTAAGTGATATGGTGGATGGTAAGTGCATCAGAATGAGGGAGAGGAGAGGCTGGGGTTACCTGGTACCTATCTAACAAAGTAAACTAACCAAACTACAGGGGGTCGAAATGAGATGAACATTAATATTCAGCAAGAACTTGAGAAATAATCAAAGAAGAAAGTCAGAAATCAGAGAGAAACCATGTATAGTAAAGGCTGGCCTTGAACTCAACTTTATAGACCAGGCTTCACTACAAAGGAAGACTGCCTCAACAAAAAGAAACAGGACAGAGACAGTTTTGGAAGTTTAATCACATATCTATGTCTAGAAAATACCCTGGAATACAAAATGGTTCATCTCTCTGCAGTGTTCCCCAAAGACTCATGTGTGGACACCTTGGTCTCAGAGCAGCAATGTTCAGAGACGGGCTTTGGGGAACTGGCTGACACCACCCATGCATCAATGCAGAAAATCTTAGGAAGTGGTAGAAATCTCCTGCTTACTTGGAGGATGTGGGTCATGTGGAGCCCTACCTAAAAATGTACATCATATATCATATCCCTGACACAGTCTCAGTGTCTCTCTCTCACTCTTTCTTATACCCTTTCTCTCCCTCCTTCCTTCCCCTGTCCCTGTCTTTTTCTTCCTCCCTTCTCCCCTCCCTCTTTCCTTTAACTCTCTCCCTCTCTGGAATCTGCCAAAAGGTGAGGAGTCTTCCTTTGCCACACGTCTCTCTCATAATGCTGCACCTCATCAGAGGAACACAAACAAGGAACAAGTTGACTCTGGACTGACACCTCTGAAGCCATGAAGCAAACTAAACCTTCCTCCTTTAAATTGATTTTCTCAACATCAGTAGAAAGCTGACTAATGGGAATTAAGCCAGACACGCAGGCTATTTGGCAATGTAGAAAGTAAACTCAAAGTTTAAAATAAGCTCCAGTGAGCCCTAGAAGGGTGGAGGCTGGCAAGGTGCCCTGGAGATGAGAGTTTCAGCATGGAGCACGGGGCACTGCTTCCCCAAGACACATGGAGATTTAAATTCCTTCAGGGAGATTTAAATTCCTTCAGCATTCTGATTAACATGTAGCATAAGGCATAAGTACCTGAACTCTGTGAAATTCTTGTTCACCTGTTTACCCACTTATTTATGCCCCAGATGAAATAAGGATTAAAAAATCTGTGGATAATGAGTGTCCATTGCTGACGCCTCCCCATTAATCCCTCCTCTGTCCTTGGTAAAAGCAGCCCTGCTTCCTGGGGGCATCACTGCTCCTCATTCTCTGCCCATGTGGTTTAGTGAAATCCCCAGGTGTGTCTGTGGGCAAAATGCCTAACCAAGCCTGTAAGATGCAACCCAGGAGTTTTGCTGGAACAGACAAGATGGTATTTTCTTTTTTCTGGAAAGATGAGAATTGCCAGAGGCCACTACAAAGACTAAGCCTGCTTGAGAATGACATTCACACAAAGGGGACCACAGAAATGAGGCTCTGATGGACTTAGTGAGCCCAGACATCCAGTGGAGTTTAGATACAGTTAGGCCTTCTTAAATCTCAAGCTCATGACCTCAGTATCTCTTTAATTATTTTTCTTTTTAAAAGTTGCACTCTTCTCTCACATCTCTTAACAGACTTGGAAAAAATCTGTTTCCCATAATTGATTTGAGGACTGATTTAAATAACACATGCAAAAACACAAAAAGTGCTCGAAAGTGGTGTTTGTTGCAGAGATGTAGAATGGTAAGTCCTTCACATCAACTGACACTGAACTATGGGAAAAAGAGAATAGTACACATGTTCGAACACACTGAGTACAGAGTTACAAGCCTTCCTCTGTCTCCTCACTACTCCATACAAGTTGCCATATACCTGCTGAGAAATACCGCTGGAACTAGCCTGGTATTCCAAAATAAAAAAGGTTCAAGGTTGAACCTACTTTTCATTATCTGTGTGTGAGAAAATAGGCACCCATCAGTCAGCTGTCTCTGCCAGCCCTGTGTATGTTAGAGTGACAAAATCAATAAGATAACTCTGATCCTATTCTTAATTAAGTAAAATAGCTCTAAAAGTTTCCTTGTCTCTCGCAAACTTAATGGAGTTTCGAATAGATGAGAACTGTTTTCCATTGCTTTGTCCTAAACAACTCAGACTGAAACCAACCACATTCTTCGACTGCTAATAGACAATTAGATCTATAGTAGAAGCTTCATTTATCCATAACATTATTGACTTTAATTCTATTTCCTGTCTCAAGGCCCAAGGTAACGTCGTAGGGTGTCTTGATATTACGTTAATATCACTGTCTTAAAGATTTAAAAGCTACTGAGCACAATCTGAAAAAAAACTTTACTGGTGTGCAGATAAACTATAAGACAAGGTTCAAGGAACTGGCTTGTCTGTCAAATTTTTGGGTGTTATATGGTTACATATGACCAGATCCACGACAATGCACCCATTACAGGCATGCTAGGTATCTGGTGGATGTACCACACCTAGGTTCCCTGCAACACCTTTTATATAAAATGACCAACCAGGACATGACTTAGGGCTCAATGGATACAACAGAAGCTGCTTTTCCAGACACAGAGGGCTACTGTACAGGTGCGAGCCCTAGGAGGGCAGCCATGGACCCTAACCTGCCATTCATCCTAACTGTGGATGACAATGGATTTGGCTGGGGCCTCTGGCAAACACAGGGAAACAGAAGCACCCTGTTGAGTTTTGTCATGAAAGGTAGCCTCCAGCTGGTATTCCTGGATTAAAAAAAAATCAGTGCTGCATGATGCTCTGCACACCTATAAGAAATCTTGGGACAGATATGTACATAGCCCATCCCACAAATAAAATGTCACAGGCTCCCACTTTCATATGTTTGGGGACATATTTCCAATAGGGAGCCTCTTTCTCAGCTAGCCTGTGGGCAGCCAAACAGGGAGTGGTTTGGGGACTCATGATATACACAGCTCAAGAACCCATCCGGGAGAACAAACTGCAAGCCCTGAGCCCTCATCCCTATGCAGAAGAGAAAAAGGCACCTCTGGTTGATGCTGGATATACTAATGGGTCTGGCTGTGACCCAGTCCCACGATGGACAGTGGCCACTGTCCAGTCCAATACAAAGTACTTTAGTTTAAAACTGGAACAGGCAGATTAAGCCAATGGGCAGAATTACACACCATGTGATTACTTATGATACATAAAAAATGGCCCCTATGTATGTACACGTGGCCATCTTTGAGGGGCATTAAAGCTCTGGTTGCTGGCTTGGGCAACTCAAAAATGACAGACAAGGTACCAAAAATAAATAAATAAACAAATAAAAAGACAGAGGTCCAAGCCTAGATCCACTGTTCTAGAATCAAGGGGGCTCATCCTGACGACTGTTAGAAGGTGCAGTCAGATGAGACCAATCCCTTAGAGATCACTGTACAGAGACCACACACTCAAAGCCTTGTTCTGCCGCTCTGGAAGCTGGCAGGTCAGCTCATGGCTGAAGATCAGACAGACAGCATACACAGCAGTACCTGTCTTACTTGATTGATGTTCCATTAACCAGTTTGAGTTTTAATTCCCCTTCTCTTGCTAATTTTAATGCTTGCTCCAGGACTCTGTGATGTATACTTAGAGGACTGGAAGTTTACTCACAAAATTGCCTTCCTTCTCACCTTGGTGTAACTACTGTACCAGGTACCCTGATCTGTTTGTCATGTTATAGATTCAATGTATTGTCATTTTGCCTGGCTTCAGTACCTCATCACCTGTTAATCTCAGTTTCCTATTATTCTTTGGGCTGCAATTGCAGCAGTAGGAAGGCTGCCTTTGTTATCTGCTACATAAATGTAATTCTTGAGTTGTTGACTTTTAGTTGCTAACACCTAAACTGAAAAGGACTCTCCTATGAATTATAAGTATTAACACCTTAGGAATGACTGGAAATTCAGGACTTTGAGAATTTAAGGTTCAAATTAAAGCTACAAACCCCAAGATTATTCTTAATCAGACCAAATGGGACCTCTCACATCTTGAAGCGTATCTAGAATTTGATGTATATCTAACTCAAGCTGACTTTCTAAACAGGGAAAATCGCTATGATTCCCCAGGATGTGAAAGATTAAACTGGGAATGGGAGGACAATAACAAGTATGTCTGTCCAGAATGGCGACAAATAAAGCAACATTGTAAGCCCCTTTCTCATCTGCATTCTGACCCATTGGGATTGTATCATAGATTGGGGTAGACCCAAAGATGGTGTGTTAGCTCAGTTTCTTGCTAGGCCAGCTTTCCAATTGGAAGCTCGTAACCCCTCACAGTAGTATTCCAGATCCCTCCCACCGAGACTGGTCATCAGGCCAGTGGATAAAAGTCCAGGTAGACAACAAAGACAAGACCCAATGCTAATTTTAAAACTCATAAAGGTCTAGATATCCCCTGTGTCCCTGCCCTGCATTAAGACTCCTTCCTTAAGACCGTCCACATGTCCATTGGTCCCTACACCTGTAACAAACCTTATGGGGGACTCCAACTTCCCACTTCCTCCATCTTGTTAATGGTATCACTGGGTCCATCAAGCAGTAGACTCAGACTCCAGCAAAGCCTGTTGGCCCTGTGTCCCTCTTTCAGTCCTTTCCTGTTGAGCTTTAGGTTTCACTCTCAATAATCCTGAACTTAATGCAATTAGTGCTCCTGATCGCCTGCTTTGGCCCCATCCAGCAGGAGTTTGGGGAATCACTTCCTGCATGTTAGGTTTCAGTGAAGGCCACAGTGCTTCTGCTGATTACACAGATCTGCTGCCTGCCACCTCAGGCTCTTGGGCAGTCCCCTTGGAGATATCTTTGTTTGCACTGATTGGTTACATTAAGTCTGAATAGCACCAACATGAGTCTTTGTATACCTGCTCTTCTGGTAGCTGATCTCTTTGTTTGGTCAGGGCAGTGAGGACCATATGTGCCCTCGATCATGTAAAAAATGTGACCCAATGATGTTGCCCATACCCACTGAAACCACACAGCAGGGAGTTTGACAATGCTACAGCTCTGGGTGTAGGCCCACAGAAATATTCACAATTAAATGCTCAGATTGCTGGAGGTTTTGCCAATATAAAAATCTCACAGACATGCTACAGGATCAGACAAACTCCTTTTACAGGTTGTTTCCCCTTACCAACTGCTTAGTACTAAAGAGACTGGGGAAACTGAGAAAAAAAGATTCTCCTCTATAACAAAACCAGAGGGAAATATAAGGACCCAATTATATAATAATGAAGACACAGATATAAAATAGCAAACTTATAGACATGTTATAGCAAGTTAAAACTCAAATGGGGGACTCTGCCTATGCTCTTGCTGTTTGTCAGGTAAGTACCCTGCTAAACTCAGTCAGCCTTGACTGTCTGAGTCCAACTGCTTTGCTTCTGATAATGCTCTGGGTCAGACCGACAATGTTCAGCTTGTATTCTCCAAATTAAAAGAGTATGTATTGTTTCCAGCTTGCTGCAAGGTCACGTAAGGAACAAAATGGCTCAATCAAGGACATCCTTAACTTTGCTTGCTCTGCTCGAACCCCTTCTCTCGTCCCCAGGATGTTCCTACATTATGGTAAACAATTCCTTTTAAATAAATCTATTTACACTTAGCTTGCCTGACAATATGTGACTTGATCAAATTCTTGTAACCAATCATGTAACAACAACCTGCCATCTGCCTTGTATTTCCTGCTTGCAAACTGCATTTAAACTGAACACTAAAGTGACTCATGGCTCATGATTTGGACTTGGTCCTACCAGCCCTCTAGTGTAACAAATAAGTTGCCTTCTAGATTCCTTGGTCCAGAGTCTTCCATTCAGTTTGATACTGGTTTTTCTGTAAACCTAGGTGATGTGGAAGAAGTGTTATTTCTTACTCATTTTCTCTGGAAAATGTTACATTATTATCCTTGTCCTACTTAATGATTCAGCTGGAGAAATCCCTCTTGGCCATCTACACCTCCAAAGCCAGGATCTGGGCAGAAATGCTTAACGGGAGCATCTTTCAGTTAAACTGGCTGAACAATTCTAAATCAGTCTCATACTTTCTGTTTTAAGCTGAAGCAATTGGTTTCCAGGACTGAGTGTAATATACATTGCTTTGATGGCTGAATTCTCATTCAGCCCTCAGGAGGTAGCTTCAAGTCAGAAATACAGACCATGTGGGAAGACACCAAGAGATATTTTTGTTTTCTTTCTTCTTCTTTTTTGTTAAATCAATAGCCATAAAACTGTGCAATTACCAAGGTCTTATACCTTCTCTGGAAAAAACATATGAACCTATGGTATTTATGGGGGGCTGTTTGCCACATCCTATAGGAGAGATGCATAAAAAGGTCCAGCAGCCAATAGGGCTTTGAGTTTTCACCATTCAGCTGCCTAAGTGGACTGGACTTCCAGGGCTCCAATTCTAGGAAAAAAAGGCCAAGAGGCCGAGGTAGTAGTGTCTACTGGTTTAGGAGATCATGTGCTTTGGAGACAATAACCTGAATTTAAATCCTGGCTTTCACATTTTCTAGCTGTGTGACTTTGGCCAAATTACTCAACATCCTGTGCTATCAATTTCTCATTGGTTAATGGTATTATTAAAGAGCTTTCTTATGAAGATACTATAAGGATGAAATAGATTAAGTTTGAAAAGTGCTTATCACAGTGCCAAGGCTTGATTGGGAAAGATGTGTCTCTCTGTTCCAAAGGAAAAGATAGGAAGATTTACTTTAGATGATAGGTTAATTAGATTTTATAAACAATAATGTCTAATACTTCTACAAAGATGATAATTTACATCTGGTTACCAGGATTTTGCTACGCACACTTTCTGAGCAAAGATCCCTCTCCCAGAAATAGCCAAGCTGGCAGAGTAATCAGCATGATGCAGGCACTGAAGTCAGCTCACCTGCCTGCCGGTGATGTCAGATATGTAAACAGGACCTGCTGTGAGGGAAGAGCCTGCACCTCATGAGGCCACATGGGAATGTCCTCATCCTGACTCCTTCCCCTCATCTGTCCCTTTAGGTCTACTCTTTCCTTTGCTTCCAATAGCAGAACGAGCTTCTTCCCAGTGCTCTGACATTGGATACTGTGTGCAGACATTTGTGGGCACCTAGAGACCAGACAAGAGTTTGCCCCCCACCCATACTTCCTTATTGGCAAAGCATCACCTCCTTCCTAGAATAAGCTGTGTGGAGCCCCCTTCGTTGATTTATTCTCTGTGGCATTTTGATGCACAGAGAGTACCCAGAAAGGAAAAGGATGGGGAAAAAAAGGCATAGGATTTCCTAAAATCAACTTTATAACCTTTTGACAAAATGCAGCATGAAGATGTTTTGCAAGTAAGAAGCAAAATGAATAATCAGGGGAGAATAAGACGCCGACTGGAGGAAGGAAACTGAGGGAAAGGCACAGGTGGATTCCTGGGCCCAAAGATGCCTTAGGGTTTTGGGAGCCAGGCTCAGCTATCCCTAGGGAGAGGAAGATGAGCTTCTCCACACAAAACTGTGGCTGAAGATGCCTCAGAGCAAGCGGGAAGGTTTGGCTTCCCTTCCAGTCTGTTTGTTTGCAAATGTCTTTTCTCCAACTCTCCAGACAGGGTCATTTGCTTTTTAAGAGATTTCTCCAATGCCCTTCTCTGGTTTTAAACTCCCCCTGGGATTTAGGGAAGTTTTTGATAATGAGAAAGATAAAAATGCATTCTCGAAGTCCCTCAGATGTGGAGGAAGCATGTTTTAACTGGGGGCTGCTGTGAACCTTGGTGGCACGTGCTGCAGGAAGTACAGGTGGACAAATGTCCATGACTGAGGGAACACAGAGCGCAGAGACGTTCACTGCCCTAGAGGAGGAGGCCACTGGCTTCCCAAAGCTGCCTGCCTCAATGATTCTGAGCAGTGTAAGGCTGTGTGAGCTCCGTCTAAGTCAGTCACTTGCAGCACTGTTTATCTGGGCAAAGCCTAGAAAACCCGATATGTGTTTGCCACAAACAGGACAGACATTACAGGTCAGCAAGTAGCACCTTTTGGGTAAGGTCAGGGTGAAAATTCAAAAGGAACTGAGCAGTCATACTGCAATACCTGGGATGCTCCAATTTTGTTCTTATCTAGCTGTGAACTAGGCCCTGGCAAACGCAAAAGCCAATATGAGCTTCTGTATCTTCAAGTTTAATCACCCACTCCCAGGGACAAAAGTTCCGGCTAATTAGGAGGTGAAGGATACTGTTTTCTTTGTCTTTGTTCATCTCTAATTCTTTTTCCCTTCTTCTCCATTACCACCTCCCATGTTTCTCTTTTCCCACATACACATCCCACCAACAAATAGAACTTATGTTTTACATTAAATATATGCTCAGATTTCCCTCCAATTATACACCAGAGTAAGATGATATGTAACTATCTAAAACAAGAGGACACACTCTGTTAATACCATAGTCCCCAAAACAATAAGGTGTAGGCTTAGCTTAATTCTTAGCTAAGTACAAATATTCCAATACATAGTTGTGAACTGAATATTTGTGTCCCCCTAAAAAATGTTCATGTTGAAGCCCTAACCTCTAATCTTCTTTCAGCTGGTATTTGCAAGTAGGCTTTCAGGATGTTAATTTTTTTGAGATGAGGTCATGAAAGTGAGGTCTCCATGATGGAATCAGAATCCAAATGAGACTAGGAAAAGATACCAGAACTCTCCCTCTGTAGCATGGTAGGGCTATGGAAAGGACCCTCACTAGGAATGACATTAAAACATCTTGATCTTGAACTTCTTAGCCTCCGGGACTGGGAAAATATGTTATCTACTGTAATAAGTCTCTGGTCTATGGTGTTTTGTTATAGTAGCCTGAGCAAAGTGAGATCACATATAAACATTAGTAATTTATAAATTTTTTGGCAGCCTAGGAAGTGACTGGGGCTCATGGTTGAGTTCCACAAGACTGGGGAGGGAGCCAGATGAGCTGGAATCAGGAATAGGATGAAAATCTACTACATTGGGACCAAATAAAACCTACTTATTTGTTTGGAAGCCTTTATATGCATATATGATGTTTTAGAACTATATGCATATTAGTATTTATATTTTAGTATTTATATGCATATATGATGTTTTAGTGTTAAAACTCATTATTTAAAAAAATCTGCTTAAAATATTGATCAAAACCTAACAAGCAACACTCATACAGCTTCTGCTGCTAATGAATCTCATTGATTTTGGGAAAAACAAGAAATCTGTGACACAATCCTCATTAAGTGATATCTAAGGATGCCAGAAGGTAAAGTGAGACTTACCAGTAGAATCTGTTTGGTACCACTCCTTCTTGGACAAGTTGCCACCTTCTCCCAAATTCAGTAGAGCTGTAGAGCTGCAGAGAAAAGAAATGAATAGCACCATGGTCATACGGTACAACAAATCCACGGGCATCAGTTCTGTAAATCAATATTGAAAAAATATCCATATATTGAGCACCTCCATATGCCAGGGAAGTGCTCCATGTAAATCATCTCTACTCATAAGAACTCTACATAGAAGACATTAAATTACTCATTTTACTTGAGGAAACTGAGGCTCAGAAAGATCAGCTGAACTGCTGAAAGCCACATCCTATGAAGCAGTGGAGTGCACTGAAATTTGCGCTCTATTCGGCCCAGTGACGAAGCTGCTGTCCCACTGACTTAGCAGGAACTGGACACTGATGGGGATGTTGAGCCTATAATCTAGACCCAGCACACCAAGATCCTGTGATCCATCTTGAAACTGAGTAAACCCATGAGCAGCTCACCAGGTAGTCACTGTAAAATGGATGTGAAGGAGTCAGGCACCCAGCAGCCATGCTTCACAGATGCTGTGAACTACCTGGGACCTGAATGCACCATGAGACCTGAATTGGCTAAAATGGTGTTAACTCCCACAAAAGCAATACCTGGGGCCAAAGCGCTGAGGCAGGCAGAGACAAGCTACTAAAAACATCTGGCTGAGACAAGTAAAGGAGGATGAATCTGTGCAGGGAAACTTTGTAAAGATGTGACTATCAAGTTAAGGAGACTGGAACTGACCCTGTAGGCAATGAGAGGCCAATGCTGGCCTTTGTGAGTTACTGAAGGAATGTTGGATTATAAAAAAAGAGTTCTCATCAACTGAACCCTTGCTGTAATCCAGGAGCTTTGCATGCATGAGATCACTGATTCCACATGCCATCCTTGTGACACAGGGAGACATGCAACTCTTCTTCAGAAGGTTACATGGCTGGTATGATTTCACATCCATGTGTTACACTGCTTCAGCACTTTCCCAGATCAGCTGCACAGAATCACCTTTCAGGGCACAGGGATTAATTCTCCCACCTCCATCTCCCCGAAATGTTTTATTTTTGTTTTTATTTTTCTGACCACCTGTTCTGAGTTGCTTGTTTTTCCTGTCATGTAATCCTAGGAAATTCTATTTCAAGAAGCATCTTCTGATGGCCACACAGAGAATACTGCTGCTCGTGGTACCCTGGATTCTGAGGGCACTGGGCTACTGATTTAAAACCTATCATTTGGAAAATCTCCCTTCTGCTCTGTGCCTGGGGTGTGGCCTGCCCGCTCGTCCCAGAACAGAGTCTTATTTGCCGAGCAGATGGTAAGTAATGCTGCATTGCATACAATCATAGGTCCTCTTTCTCCTTTTCCTCAGTCAGGATACTCACAAGAGGGGTCTGATGACTCCAAGCCTGTCCATGCACTATAACTCAAGAATTCAGGGACCCTTGAAAAAACCTGTTGTGACCTGTGTCTTTTAATCAAAACATCCTGAAATTCAAAAAAATGGAGTATCTGGCTACTAAGACAAGTACCTGGATTGGCTCTGACTACAGTTATTTGAGCACCAAGAAAAATCTATTGCTTTTTACTTCCAGATATTTTCCTATTTTTTTTTTCTTTGCCCATTGCTATAGTTTGGAACTTGAAAGTCCCCCAAATCTCATAGATTATAACTTAGTCCCAGAGTGGAAACCCTGAGATGTAAGGTGGATGGGCGGTCTTGGGTCACTGGAAGCATGACATCCCGAAGGGTGCCTGTGGGGGGCCCTGTGGATGCCTGTCCCTCTCCTCTTCCTCTCCTGGGATTCAAGGCATGAGGGGAGCAGCTTTGCTCTTTGTGATGTGTCATCATGATGAGCTCCCTCACCACAGGTTCAGAGCAACTAAACACACTGACCATGAACTGGAACTTTCAAAAGCACAAGTTGATTATAAATTGAACACCTCTGGTGTTAGTGACAGGAAGCTGATAACTCACATCATGCCAGGAAGTGGAAAAGTTTCCTGGCTTTACTTCATGTTTGATATATTGTAATAATTCCAAGGAGAGATGGGAAGGCAGCTCCTTGCACATGGAGAAAAGAAAGGGATAACTCTTCTTTCTGACTCAGAAGCTAAGGAGCCAGCCTCTGCCTGCCGAGGCTCTCAGTTTCCTGCCTGTCCTGACTGTCTTGCATGTTTAAAACAATGACTGGCACAATTGCAGCAAATCATTGATCTACTTTCCTATTAATTCTAATTTGTTCTTAAAACTGAGATAAACTTCTTGTGAGTTTAGTGCTAACAGAATTCATACCACTATAGTGTGTGCACATCTATATGCAAATGAAAGTTAGCATCAATATGTATACACAGAGACTAATGTAAACATAACAGAATCAAGGTGTTCAAGACAATAATTCTGCGCATGCAGGCAAAACTCGTGTAAATCCTGCAAGCACCGTACATAGACTCCAGGGCCTCGCATGGCTGCACTAAGGGATCACCATCCCTGTTCCTGCACAGAATTCATCTCTGTGAAAGACTGCTGGGTGCCAGCATCGCTGTTCTTTATTTTTTTCTCTGCCTGCTTAAATTCATCCCCTAGGCTTGGATTCCGAGCCTGCGGATGAATCAGGTATGTCCCATGATATTTGTTTACATCTTCAAAAGGCTGCTTTGTTATTTGTGAGCATCTAGAGGCCCCGCAAGCAGTGGGTGTACAAAGCAAACTAATAAACCAATTCTCTCTGGCCCAGCTCAGTGAAATATTTTTTAATTCCGTCTCGGGAAAGTTAGCCTTGGTCTTAGTGGATGGGCTCCACATCTTCCCACTCTAACCAGGGCATTGTCCCTCTGCTGTGCCTGCCCAGGGCTACCCATGCTGCCAAGGGCTGCTTCAAGACCTCTTTTCCTTCTGGGCTATCATCAAAGGGCTCAAAGGCTTTCCCTTCACACTTTCTCATGTCCACTATGACTCCCAAGGACCTCATCTACAAAGACTTCCTACGATGTGACAAAAGATACCACCAAGCTATAGGACTTACCTTTACATCTATTTTTAGTAGTCTTTCAAGACAGTTCGTTAGCCATGCAAGTAAGACAATCTCTTCTGACATAAAATATTTCAAAAATACCTGAGAATACTCCTTTACTCTTTAACTGCAAAATTTTTAGATACTATTATTCCCATCCTTCTAGCATAGCTAAACATTCCTAGAACCAAGTAGTAGCAGAAAAGGGGGGAAAAAGTTATTGATATTGTACCAAGCAAATCACTTTGTCACTAACCTATATGATAAGAAACTCAGGTTTTCCAGAAAATTATATTTTGCTTCCCTGGATCCTTAGGTAGGGGCCAGTATCTTAAAAGAAAGTTTATAAATATCAATCCATTTGAAAGCCCTGATTACTTACAAGTGGGGTCTTTCAATTTCACCCCAGACTGTTATCCAACCTACTCCTTAGAACTCTTTCACACTGAGAGGTTAACTGTCCACCCTGGTGTTATCCCAAAAAGGGAGAAAACAACTCCCAGTCACTCCCATTAATGTATTAATTAAACCTAAAGAGTCTGACAGCAAATTTCTTCTCCACAAAGAATGGAATGGTATCAAAGCATGTTACCAAAGGATTCTGTCTCAGCTGCCAGTGAGACTTTCCATGCAAAGTCAATGTCCTTTCATGAAATGCATAACGTTGTTTGCACCTAAGTAAGATTTATTTCGCCACCTGTCCATTTCCAACTCCAAGGTTCCTTTTGATGGTCAGAACTGAGAGCTGTCATTACTACCTGTCACATCAGGGAGAGCAGCTGCGGCTCTCCCTGCAATACTAGGGCCAGGGAAACAAGGAGGAAAGACTAGGGAAAGACAGAAACAGCACTTACTCTAGTTTTAGGAGAGTACTGTTCGTCACTAGTTTTCTGCCATACACCCCAAAATGTCATTCTTACAGGGTACTGGTTTTTATTCTAACAACTCGGGTATAAAATACAGGAAAGCATTTTAAAGGGAAGGATTCTGATTGAGTACAAGGCAGAAAACCTTCCTTGTCTGAAATCACTCTGTGCTGCCTGAGACCCCCCCTCCCCTGCATTTGTAAACACAACATAATGAGCACAGCCCCAGAGTTCCTCTCTGCTCCAGATCTATTAGCAGCCTCAGGGTCTAACCCTCCATGTTGTCATTATGCTGGTCTGGGTCTATCAACACTTGTCTTTCCTGCCACCCTCCTCTCCTGAGGACTTAAAAAATAATCTCTCACTTGGCTTATTTTCTCAATATCTGCCCTTGTCTGCAGTAAGAAGAGTGCAGATAAAAATACACTTCCTGGCACAGGATCCCATTCCAATCGCTAGTTTTGGTGTGAGTTTACTACCAACTCTTGAGGCATCTCTGGCCCCCTTCTCAGGCTGCCTGTGAAACTGCAAGTCTGAGCATCAGTTATGGGATAATAAAAGAGAACTGCCAGAGCAGAATTGATCAGCTTGGATCAAGAAAAAGAGTGATATTATTGACTTTGCTCTGGATTCCTAATCTATAGCAAAGTAAGACAAAAGAAAGAAAGTCTGCAAACATATTCTGACCTTCCACCCTCTCACTATGCACATACCGGTTAAATCCCTTGAAGATGGGTGTCTTTCTACTGGGAGAATTAAAAGTCACCATCACTGTGTTGGTACAAAAGTTTGCAACTTTTGTACTCCCTGTTCCCTGCTCCCTGTTCCTGAAAAGTCTTTTCAGTGTTCCTCAATCAGATATGGATATCTTCTCTTTTTGGAAAGCTAGGCAGGTACACACTGTAAATTTTCTTTTGCAGCTGGAAACTTAGAAGGACACCCATCCCATGGACATTGGTACAAGAACAATTGCATTGAAGAGTTGTGGTAAAGTCAGGGGCAGCTTCCTGGTCTGCTCCACATAGCTCCTCGCCAAGCTTCCATTGGGATTGCCTCCTGCTGTTGACTGTTTTCAAGGCTGCTGCTTCCTCCTTTTTGTCCTCCATTCTTAACATCTTGGAGGCAGGGGACCTGCAAATTGCACTTCTTGAAAAGGCTGACAAAATCCCTGCCAGTTCTGTTTATCTGCCTCCTCCTAATGCTGCCCTGAGGATGGCCTGGGCACAAAGCGCTCACGCACCTCCGGGCTCTTCAGTTCTCACTGCTGCTTCTGCATTCTTTTTAGCAAGAAAAAGAAGGCACCTTAAGGACTTCAAATAGATTTCTAATGCTAGGCCTGAGGCATTGCAAATATCAAGTTCTTTTTTCCCCACCAGACTTCATAGGAAGGAAGAGAATCAGTGCAGAGAAACGCGCACGGCCTGGTAAGTATGCTCTAAGGGTCTGGGTCCACAGCACAAACCAGAGCTGGAACTCATGCAAACAGGAGACCAAATTCTACAGCAACTCATACGGTTCCACAAAACTTCAACAAAAGCTGAGCCATCTTAACTGTGGCTGGCTGACAGAGAGCATCCCCAGGGAGAAAATCTGACCACCACCTTAGATACCATTGGCACACTCAGCCCGAGCCACAGTTCTCAGGGGGAAGGCTGTCTGTCACATAAGGAGTATCATGGCCAATCCGTAGTGATGCATACACCGGGGAAGAGAGCTGTGGTGGCTCTTGAGGAGAGGAAACACTATAGGAATTCACAACGGCTTTCAAGGTGGTCCCTGGAAAAAAAATTAAAATTTCTAAGTTTGGGGAAGCAGAGAAAGAGTACTCAAGGGGGATGAGTAGGTCTGAGCAAATAAACAGAGCAGCAAATCATGGCATGGTTTTTGTGCTTTGGTCAACAGCAAGAGACTCTCTGTGGGATGCAGAAAGTGAGGTCAGCGCCATACTGACAAATAAATCCCAGGGCCAGAATGGGGAGCGATAATCCTACCCAAAGCTGCAGAGTGCTGATGTAGACTGGATCCAAATATCAGCAAGGTCAGAAGCCAAATGAGCTCCAAGTAGAGTATTCGATCTCTGCTGATCAAGAGCGAGCAGAAATGATGATGCGGTGCTGGGCCTATCAATCTTTCCTGCAGTTGGATTTATCAAACCTGTCCCTGGCCATTCTTCACCGAGGAATGACCTGTCACATCCTCCACAGTTGGGCTTGACACTGAGGACTAGACAAATGGAACGGGAGCTGGATGAGAAGGTCAATATGTGACACAGGGCCTTTTGGATTTGGGGCCACCTTATGTGCCCCCAGATCTGGAGGTCTACGGAACATAATATGGTGGAATACTGGCCTTAAAGCTTAACAAAGACAAGTGTTGGTGCATTAGAACACAACAAGAATGGGCTAAAAAGTTGCACATGTAAACCCAGGCCTCTTATTTTGAACCCTCTTGAGCTACGTAATAGCAAAACTGTGCCCATTCAAATCTCAATCTCTTGTTTAAAAATACTCATTTCTCCTCTTTCTTATAGCTCACTGCTTTCAAATCATTAGAAACAGGTTGATCAAACAGTTCCAGGCAACGTCTGAAATACACTGACACAACCTTTTAAACACAGCATCCTAGTGAAGGAAGGCCGTCCTTGTTTGCCTATGATTGCATTTCAGTTTGAGAATTTGTTTTATAAACAAAGATTGGGGTTGACATTTAGCAAGCTCCCTGGTTTCCACTCTAATTGCCTGTTTTGTACTTAGATACTTAAATTGCTTACATATTCATGAGATCAGTGATGGGCTTTGACATGGGGAAATTTTAAGCACACAAAAAATCCTGCCAGACCAGCATGGTCTAAATGCTCAACACATTTACTATGAATGACTGAGTGTCATTTTACTCAGGCAGTGCTGTGGGGAACCATGATGACATTAGGTAGATAACAGCTTCCTAAGTACTTGCACCTATGCAGAACTCATCTGAATATCCCCAGGGGTTATCTTTCAAAGATCCATTTGTCTTCTATCTCAATCTTACCTTTTGCCACTAAAGAGCTGCTAGGTCTATTAAAAAACAAACAGAATTACTATGAAGATAAATACTTCCATATTTAATGGCTTGTTACTGTAATCAATAATATTTTCTAAGCACAGCACATCAGTTCTTCCTTATTGCATCCATTCCCATTCTGAGATAGCTCTTAGTGATTAACTTAAAAGGCACTCAACATTGATCGTGGTGTCTATCTCCCCTAGTGGATAGATGCTGGACTGAGACTGTCTCTGTCCACTTCTAGTCTTGGCACTGCAGGTCTCTGAATGACAGCGTGGCTAGCATTTACAGGATGCGTGCTATCCAGCTCTGTGTTCTGTGTTTGGCATGCATTACATCTGCAACCTCCAACAGTCTTTGGAGGACTCCGTTATGGCTCCTTCCAGTTGACACTGAAGATGCATCACAGTTAAGCAACATGCTACTAACTCCACAGCCTGTGGCAAGTCCTGATCAACTAGGGGGCTGACACCTTAGCAACTCACGCTACTGTCAATCGATGTGAATGACCACTAGGGCTGAGATTTTTAAAATGGTGACTTATCTTTCCTCTTATCAAAAAGTCATTATTTCCCAAGGAACATCCAGCATTCCAAGGAGCATGATAAGCACTGGCCCTGTGTGATCATCTAGTCTGAATAAAGGGGATTTGGGGCTGGGGATTTAGCTCAGCGGCATAAGTGCCCGCCTTGCAAGCCTACAGTTGTGAGTTTGATCCCTGGTACTGATTAAAAAGGGAGGGGGACTTTTTTCTCAAAAGAAAGCATAAATATAAAACATCTTAAATGAAATCTGAAAGCTTGTAGAAAGAGATAAAGATGAAAAACAGTTCTTTTTTTAAGTTATGAAAGTAACTAAAATTCTATCATTGGGAATCAAACACAAGATTTTATTTTTTCCACCGATACGTTTGTTTTTTAAATTGATGATTCGGATGATATTTTATTTCTAAATTTTTATTAGTATACATTCTGAGTACAATAATGATTATACTCACTATAAGGAACTACATCATATTACCCCATATTATTTTGCCAGCATCAGATTCAATTATTTATCTTTTACATGGTTTTAATTCAAAGTCAGTGTGATGGTGAATCTTAATTATTAAGCTTCTTGGTCTGAGATGGCCTAGAAAATTAGCAAAGCACATTTCTAGGTGTTTACATGTGATCATGAAGGGTATTTGTCCCCTTCCTCTTGGGCTCTTCTCTTACTCAAATACTGTGAATAGTTTTCTTTTACATTGTCCTTTCAGCATGATGCTTCTGCCTCGCAGTCTAATAATAGACTAAACCCTGAGAAACCACGAGCTGCAATAAACCCTCCTCCTTTCACTGTCAAATGTCAAGTATGTGCTCCAGCAACAGAAAGCAGACTAACACAGAAGTCTGCTTTCACTTACATAGATAACTCCAACTGTTAAGTCTTTAGTGTTCCATCACTGTGGACAAACTGTCTTTCCCTTTAAAAAACACGTTTTGACTTTGCCTGTATCTGACATATATTGTAACAAAATACTAAAGGTGAATCCAATATGCAGAACATAATATTTTGCATTTCTTTGATAAACTATGATTCTTTGGAATTTATAAAAAGTCAGAAATGAGGATTTCCTACATAGCTTTGGGACTGCTATCCAATTGTGCCTCAAAATAAGCGAGAATGCAAATTTGAGAACATTCTACAGCTTTCACAGAACGAAGACTGACTCACCGTACTGTCCTATATTGTACTACCTCCACAGAACTGGTCATTGATTTGAATGTAATTATTTTTTTAAAAAATCACAATTTACTACATCCTGAAATAACATTGATAAGGGAGGGGAAAAAGCAGATAATGAGAATAATGTAAGGAAAGAGGAAAAAGTGCTTTGGGGACCAATGCAGAGCAGCTGATGGCTTGATTTCTATGGTGTTCCTTCCTAATTTTTTGATTTAGATGCAAACAATTGAAAATAAGAAACTCCACGAGGCAAAGGATGCAGCCTTCCCAGACAGAGCAGCAGGCTGGAGCTCCGCACCTCTGGCCCACCATGTGGGTGTGACAGGTCTAGGCCTGGAGTCCCAGCGCTTGGGGTAATGCTGATCCCAGAGCATGGGATGGGCAGCTTAAGAACTCAGTGTGAAGAGGCTGGGTTCAGCTCCCGGGACAGGAGAAGAAAGAAGAGCACCCACTGCCCCACTGTCTGCTCCCCACCCTGTCCAGTTATTCTTCCTTCCTGTCTGTGTAGGAGCTGAGCTCCTGGACCATAGTCTTAAACAGGTGGGAAGGAAGTGGGGCGCTGCAGGCAGCCGAAGGGAGCCCTGCACCAGCATGGCAGCAGGCCTGTCTCCACAGCTCCTGGGAAGGAGGAGGCCTTGCCCACTGGAGCACCAGTGAAAGGAACTCTCTTCTGAGTCATTCAGCAGCCTGCATGTGAGCAGTGCTCCTGCTGTTCACAGCGTTGAACACTCCCTCTGTAAGTCAGCCCTCTTGTGCAAGCGCTAACAGATGCCATGCACCCTGTACCCGGCATATCTGCAAAGCCGAGATATAGGCATGTTTTTACAGTTTTCTTCTGTATTTTTTCCTCCCAGTCACATCTGCTCTTTGTTTTCTCTCCTTTTAAATGTTTCCCAACACATCATGTTTAGTGAGGTGTTTAAGACAGACTGAGAGATGCTGTTGGAGGCAGTGTTTTATAGCACAGTTTGTACACTAGTTTATTGCCAAATTAAAATAAAGATGTGATCTGGCAGACTCAGCTGCTGCCAAGGCTTCCTTGGGTGCTTTTCTGTACGGAGGCAAGAAAGTTGGGGAACATTATCAAGGAAGGACTGGTTAGTTTCTCTCCTGCCTGCTCCATTTCTAAAAATCCATCAAAGGGACAAACAGCAGAATGCAGAACGTTTGGTTTACCTACTGTTAAGTCCCAGAAGTAAACAACACCAGTACAAAAGAGCAAGTTCCTCTGTGCCTAGTAATGTCATGGAATTTTTCATACTGCCTGTAGTCATTTACGTGGTAAGAACTGTGGGTACTCTTTATAATATTTATCCCTCCTGCCTATTTTACTCAGATTTTTGTAATGTCTATAATATTCCTTGAGTGGGTGGTGTTGAGGACTGTCTAAAGGTGAAGTCTCACATAGACTCTTCAGATGCTAAGAAGCCTTGCTTCAGTTTCCAGGCAGCTCCTTCCCAGGGTAGGGCTCCCCAAGACATAGGCTACCTCCTTTACCACTTCAACCAGAAAAGAATCCATCTCAGCCTTCAGTCTTTTTGGGGGTGCTTCTATAACCATATCCCCATTCAAGACAGGGTTAATTTCCATGGAACCACTGTAATGGCTGATATTATTTGTCAACCTGACTGAGCTGAGAGATGCTTACATAGCTGGTAAACACTATTTCTGAGCAAGTCTGTGAAGATGCTTCTTAAATATATCAGTATTTCAATCAGTAGTTTGAATAGATTTGCCCAACTCCAAAGAAGGTAAGCATCAAACAGTCATAAGGGTGAATTTCTCTTTTTAAGCTGAGACATCCAATACCTCCTGCCCTCAGACTTGGACATTTCTAGATCTTGAGTCTTTGGACTTAGACAAGGATTTAAATCATTAGCCCCAAACCTGCCTCCTGTGCCCACTCCATCCCAAGATATTGGGACTTAGAGGGCACTGAACTACTGAATATCCTGATTTTACAGCTTGCAGATGGCAGATCTTGGTACTGTACTTCTTAGCTTTCACAATTACATGAGCCATTTATTTCTCATCACACACCCCCTCAGAGGCTGTGTTTCTTTGGGAACCCCTCTAACCCAACCACCTCATTACTTGATATCAGCAACACATCTCTTTTTCTAAGTGAAAACGGGGTGGGCTAAAATATTAAAATGTCATGATTTCTCTGAAGTACCACTTTTTTACAGCTCATCTGGCCTCAAGAACTAAGAGTCAGTTACCTCTAGCTTGGGTCAGACAGTCAGACCAACAAAATTCTTCGAGCCCCTTGTGAAGCTCACATCAGAAAATCCACACTTGGTGTTAAGGTCTCCACAATGGAACAGTGAGAGCATTGCAGCTCTCCTAGGTACTCTTCAAGCCAGAGACCCACATTCTATTCTCAGGACCTGAAATATCTCATTCACTAAAGTAAAGAAAAATCCCGGTCCCGGAAATGTGGAAAAAAGGAATGTGCCCATGGGTTTACATGAGGTAAAGTCCATCTTATAAGAAGACGGCAAACATGGGAAGAAGAGAAAAGAAAGACTGATCTTAAGTAAGTTCTGGAGGAGATGCACCTCAAAAAGGGGTTTTCTTAGAAAACCCTTTACCCACAGATTCTGTGAACCAGCATTGATGTAAAACAGTGCCTAGCAGACTGAGTCCTAGCACTGACACTGAGATCTTAGCTGGTAATTCTGCAGCAGTAGCACCAGTAGTTGTCACAGAAAAACTGACAAAAATACTTACTTGAAAGAAGACATCTTTCCCCTTCTTGGACAAATACAATTCTAGATGGTACAACACAAACATTCAGACTCCCTCAGTGCCCACGGCTGTGTCTCATCTGTCCTAAAAGCCCTAAAGTCCATGAGTGATTGCCAGCTACTTTTCCTATCAGAGCCCCTCCCTCATGACAGGTCAGGGTGCCTCTCAACTTGACTCCAGCAGTGGCTCACCTGATAGGGCAGTTCGATGCCCTCCAACTAACTTCCCCTTCTCATTCAGAGATTCAAATTTTGAAACCTGGCGGCTACATGGTGCCTTCTTGCATTATCAGTTTATCTAATTCTTACCCTAACTCTATATTGATTTATCATTCATTCTCTCTTAAAGAAATGGAGAGACCTGCAGAGGACTAACTCCTGCTCCTCTCTTCACTTCAGGTATCACCCTCAAAAATAAAAACCCTCCCAAGTCTCACGGGAGGGATGTATTCCTTTCACAGAACATTCCCACATGATACCAACAAAAGATCTTCCTTTGAGAAAATTTATTAATCTCTCTGATTTTTGATCCCTGGCATCATATACAATAAAGAATTATAAGACTATTTCCAGTTATAAAATGTCAGAATTCATTGGGTGTGTCATCACTGAAGATCACTTTAGGTCCAGATCCTCAGCGTTTGATGCAGGACAGCTGTAATATCATGCTACCTGGTCTCCTTGCGTTTGACTATATATTATTAATTACTAATTACTAATACAGCTTAGTTCTTTAACTGGTACCGCCAAACAGCATTCCCATGACCAAGGATCCTATTAGGAAAATGGAACTTATTTTGTGCAATCATTGAAAGAGTAAAACTAAAGAAGATTAGTTTCTAAATGTATGTGCATAACTAGCTTTATCAATTTTTAGTTTTAGCAGAATAAAAAGTCAGCCAGCTCCAAACATTTTCGCCCAGGTTTACAGGATTGTTTTTAACATTCCTTTTATAAAAGGTGCCTGCTCCAACAGAAATCTTTCACATTTACTCAGGTGCAGGTGAAGTAATTTCATAGAACATCGAGTTAATAGATGGCTAGATCTCTATCTCCTGAACTTTAAACCAATTTCATGTAATTCATCCAGCCACTCTGATATGTAACCATTATGCGGCAGTGAGAGTGCTGACTTTTTAGCCTCTCTCAAAGTATTGGTGAAAGCAAATGTATTAATTTTCCATCTCTGTGTGGATTGAAAGTTCCTTGATACAGTTATTTTATACCAATGTTACTGCCATGTAGGAGTGAATGGATGCACAGTCTAATATTTGTTCTTTAAATCACATTGCAAATGTACGTGTGATTCGAAGTTTCAACACAAACTCATTTTGTGGCAAGGAAGATGATACTAAATATGGCCTACTGTAGATGGCCGTGCATTGTAGATGGACGGACACAGCTCACTCCAGGGATGCCACAGGATGGCCAAGGACCTGGTTTCAAGGCTGGGAACATGAAAGGTTACATTGCTGGGCATTTCCCCCAGCAGAACTGCCAAGATGCAGGCTTTCACCTAGCCAGGTAAATCTGGCCTGCACTGTTTCTGGCATCAGGGGAAATATTGAGCCAACTGCCGAACAGAATTCAATAACCCAGAAGATTAAATGACTAACACTCTGTGTCCCAAGCTGCTCAGCCCTTGTCTCTACTAACTGCACCCTGGGCCAGATGCACTGTGGCCTGACTCCAGGAATAAAATTGTACACTCTGCTGAAAGAGTAGCCAGAATGCGCAGGAAGAAGGAACTATGAATTGTAAATCTTTGCTATTTTTAGGCTTAATGTGCATTTTATTTGGCAATAAGGGCAGCTTGATTAAAGCTCCAATCCTAAAATGTTAATGTGCTTCCTTCAAAATGTTCATGTCAGTCGAGACCTTGACAATTTGGTGACCCCATGGCCATGCCTGCAGGGAGGACCTCCCACACTGACATCAGCTCATACACATATAAGTCCAGGATCTCTTTAAATATGCATAATTTCTAAGACATGATTCCTCTAAGGAAAGCTCTCGGAATGAATGCAGTGGATAATGCATTTCACAAGGAGCATTCCAGTATTTCACATGTTTTCCTATTTGCTTTTGATGGCTGGAGTTTCTCTCACTTTTGCCCACGTACATGCTGGGCTTTTGCTATTAAATTTAACTGGCCATTGCTAGCCTTAGATTCTAAGAATGTAATTTCTGAAAGGCAGGGATGATATATTTAATAGTACATATGTAACACAGCATACATACTACAGAGTATGACATTTATGGGACACACACATGTAACCACATAAACCATTCTGATATTTTCTTAGTAAGTGGACCTTTCCTTCAAGCTTACCACCAAAAACAAAAGAGCACTGAGACACCTGTATTCTGAATGATGTTACTCATGCATCGTTATTATTGTTCTCTGACCAGTTTTCTCTTTTCAGCAGGCCTTTGTTGGTGTTACCAGTGATTTGAGGGCTTTGACGGCCTTCTATGGCTCCTTTACCAAGAAAAATGACTAAGTCACATACACAAAGCAGTCTCAGACTCCCTGGAGGTCAGTGACCCCGAGAGCTTTAGGCACTGCTACAGTTTGGATTTCATCCCCAGAAAGGCTCTTGCAGGAGGAGCTGTGGACCTTGAGGAGGTGAGTCCTGGGGGAGATCTTGAAGTCACTGGGGATGACCCTGAAGGGGACTGAGGGGCCCTAGCTTGTCCTCTCTTTTGCCTCTGTTTCTTGGTGAATGAGGTGAGTGAATTTGTTCTGCAACACTCTGCTACCATGAGGTACTTGCTCCTCCAAGGCCCAGAGTACGAGGTCACTCAGTCTGGAGCTATAAACTCTAAAATTGTACTCCAAAATAAACATTTGCTCTCTACCAGATGAATCTCAGATTTTTATCTTAGTGATAGAAAGCTGCCCAACACAGAATCCATGTTAACAACTGCTGCTTTGCAATGTCTTATTTAATGTCTTTTATTCTGTGTGTTCTTTCAGACAGTTACATAGTTCAGGCCAGCAAAGAGAACCTCTGTTTCCCCAGCTCCCACAGGCACAAAGTTCAAAGGACTTCTCACAGCAGAAGTCATCATGGAAGTCAAATGGAGAGACACACAGCGAGTGTTCCTTCCCAGGAGAATCGTTCCCCAGCACATGAAGTGAGGACACATGCTCACCTTTTGATCTTGACTGTATGCCAGAATCCAGTCTTCCTGCTTTGGGTGGAACAGCAGGCTCTGGATGTAAAAGTTCAGCCGGTACTTCTGATAGGTGGCGCCTTCATCAGAGCTGATCAACAGGCTGCTCTCAATCTCTGGGTCCGTGAGCAGCATAATCTGCAGCAGAGAATATTGGGGAAGAAAACAACAGGAAGTTGATCTTATAAGTGGACAGAACTTCAAAAGGAGGAGAAAATCTGACAAGAGGGCAGGCAGACAATACTCAGCCAAACAAGGACTCTCATTCTGTCCTGTTATGGTGCCTTAGACCAGTGCCCCAAATCATCTTCACCACGCAAAGGAGAATTTTCAAGGAGTGGGTAGGAAAGAGAGGTCTGCTTTTCCACTTCTTTTGTAGTTTGCCATTGTATGTGTGTGCATATGTACTTTTTTCCCCAAATTATTTCCTTAATCTGGAACATTTTCTATGATCCCCTCAACCCAAACCCTCTTGCACACTATGCCTTGTCTCAGCTCCATTTGAGGAGACCGAAGAGCAAGAATGGTCACCACCTGGTGAGGGAAGGGAAGCTATAGAAAGAGGATGGGCTCTATTTTTTTTTGATTTCCTTTTATACCTCACATTCTTTTGTTCCACATCAACATATTTTGTATCACCCTACCTTTAGCTGAGCTTTATGAGGCTTGAGTCATAACCAGGATTCCTGAAAGCCTTCTCAAGGAATGGTGCACAGGTTTCTTTTCTTTTCTTTCTTTCTTTTTTTTTTTTTTTTTTTTTTTTTTTTTGTCTTTTTCATTTTTATTGGTACCAGGGATCGAACTCATGACTGCCTGCTTACAAGGCAGGCGCTTTATGCCGCTGAGCTAAAACCCCAGCCCCGGTGCACAGGTTTCTAAAAACCTCTCACTGCCTTCATTATTGAACTACTGCTAACTTTACTTTTGTTGCTTCTTGCCGACACGCCTTCTGCTAGAACATAAACTCAATGAGGATACAGTATTGGTCTACTTCTTCAAAGGTGTATTCCCAACAGCTACACTAAGGTCCAGCATGGAGTACATTTCCACTAAATATCTAACGAATGAATGAATGTCCTGTGGACTTAAAAAAGCATTCTGCCAAGATATGAATGGAAGTTCCACTACAAGTGTTGTTGGACGCCCTTCAGTCTGCGTGAGTTAAAAATAAAGTTTCAGATGGCTTGTACTCTTCCATAGTGATGCCTAATCATGGCCACAGCATTGTAAATAATCTACAATAGGACCAAGATAGATGAGCCCCCCTGAAAACTGCTCTGTATTCTTTTAAGTTACCCCGCCAGGAATGCCTAGTAAAGCACAGGGCCTCATTCTCCATTCCCAGGAGGTCTCTCCTCACTCAGTCAACCCACGCAGCTAGCATCTCTAGACAGGTGGCCTTAATGCTATCACCAACTTCCTCCTCACCAAATTATTAGCTGGCATTCTCTGAGTTTCCTTCAGAGAATCATGAACGATGTGCTGAATGTGTGGCTGTATGAAGAGAAATCACTGCAGCCCGGAGTTTAAAGATTACCAATAGAGGATCTGGCAGTTACGGGAAAAGAGAGTGGAGCTATTGCAAAGAAGAGCAGACAGAATGCCAAGTGGACACAAAGAGCTCTCTAGAATTTTGGGGCAATCCTATTAAAACTTGGGGATAGCTGGTGTCACCTTTGAAGGTGAAGTCCTGTCATCATGAGTGGCATGAGTATAACACACCAGACACACTGCCTGCCAGCTGTTCAGTCCATCGAGGATGAACTGAAGGCTCCTTGGTGTTCTTTCAGCCTGTGCTTGTCCAAGACAAGGGGAAGGTGTGGGAAGAAAGGACTGTAGGGCTGTAGGTGCCTCGGGACAGGACTGAAGCACATACAACCTGGGAATTAACTGTCTCTGAGAGTGTATTCTGATGGACACTACCCTTCACCCATCAATTCTCAGTGATGTGCTGCCCTGTCTCATGCCGACCAAACACACGGCTTCCCTCAGGATGACCGACACAGATGCTATCTGCTAAGTGCAAACTCAAATGATTTAATTAAAATCTGCTGTAGGGATTAAGCAAGGACAGTCAGACTACTAAACTCACGGAAGTATTTCCAGGTGGTTTCACATTTATTGGCACATAAAAACTGTCATTTTTCAAATAACAAATAAACCATGAAATGATCATATTGCTTTGTGTCTCTAGCCACAATTAACAATAACGTGTAACAACCTTTTGCAGTACTTCCAAATGTAATTTCCATGATAATACAAAGAGGCTCAATTTTACAGAGCAGCTATTGTCTCAGGCAAGGCAGTGTTTTTCCCCTCCTGATTTTGGAGGGCTCTGCTAACTTGATGGTGCTGTCTTCTCTTTCCATGAGTATGTATCTCACCACCTGCCTGTCCTGGAAGACTACATCATAAAAACAAAATTACAAAATTAAAAGTAGGTCTACAGATTGTCCCCAAATCAAGCTTATTTTGTGTATCATGTAAAAATATTTACGACATCCATTTATACTCTAAGTTATCACATTGCGTGAGATATTCTGCACCCTGGCAGTACTGGGAGAGGGAACTTGAACAATGCAACTGTTTTTGCACATCTGGCTACTTAATATTACATAAATAAAATGAATGTTTTACAGGCTTGAGGTGGGTGCCAAGAACCAGCAAAGCAAAATTCTGCCTTCCCTATGTAGCATCCACCTGAAAACCACCATCTGAGAACCTGACTATTTGGAAATGAAAAATTGTAGGAAACATCTGTGTGACCTTTATAGGCTTATATGTACTATACACATTCTGGAGGTTCTTAAGTTCCTGGTCACTTTGCTAAATACACACACACACATACACACACACACACACACACACACACACACACACACACACACAGAACCATATAGATTCATTTTTGTTTTGTTATTTTCCACTGGACGAACAACGTTTTAAGACCTCTAGTAGAATTCACAACAAAATAAATTGTTTCTAACTCTGTCAGGTTAACAAGATCTAAATAGAAAGGGGTTACCTCAATAATAAATGTAATCCGGTCTCAATCCTTATTCATTTTTTGCAAATGAATAAAATCTTCTCAAGGTGTTCTACAGGTTACTATTTTCAAAACTTAAATGCAAGCTAGTAATTTCTCTTCAAAAATAACAAATAACATTTTTTTTAAAATGTCAACCATCAGTTTTTGCTAGTGTATGGGGACTCTACCTCTTCTGCCTCTTGATGTGCCTTTGAATAGACAATGTTTCGCTGTGTGTATTCCTCTGTATTCTGGAGTAGTCTGAGTAAGAGTTTCAGAGAACTCTGGAAAAGGCACAAGTCCAAACTCTGCACGTTTCCTAAGGTAAACTTTCTAAAAAGTGAGTTCTGTGCTCAGAACAAAGCCTTGTTCCACAGCAGACCCACATATCTTTGCAAGGGAATACATGAATAAAAGAGTGAGTAAACTCTTCCAGTCCCACTTCATCATGAACACAGCCAGGGAGCCCTGCAACATGGAGAGTCTAAGGCTTCTTGAATCAGTTTTTACTGTTCTCTTTGGAAAGGACAGTGAAGACAAGAGGAAGACAGGACAGTTAAGAGCAGCACTTAGCTCTGCTCAGATACAACCAGAAGTGATTAGAATGCCCCGATGGCACACAAATGTGGAGCCCACAGCGTTTGCAGGGAGTCACCTCCACAGGCGATCCATAAGAGGGACACAGCTCCTGCCACCCACCTCTAAGCAGTCACTCATCTTTCCCTGAAGGAGATGAAAGAACTTTATTTGCTTTTCCTACAGGTGACATGAAGCGCAATTTATAGATTTCAAATAACTCACTTCTCTCTCTCTCTCTCTCTCTCTCTCTCTCTCTCTCTCTGTGGTATTCTTCTGACAGTTCAGTGTCAGCAAAAATTAAATATATCTTCACTCTCTCTAACTTGGTCCCGATTCAACAGATGGCCACATGATGTCACTGTACAAAATGTTGCCAGGCAACTTTCTGACCCTTCTAGGTAACTACCATGGCCCTGATTCGGAAAGCAATGCTGCCCTTATTTTGCCTGCCAGATTCTTTTCCCAGGCATGTTGTGTTTGGCACTGCTCCAGGCACCTGTTTGGATGTGGCAGAGTTAACATGGAGTAAGTCGCTACCCATGTACTTCTCCTCACAGTATTTCTGGTCCTCAAGCAACACATGCTTATTTTCTGAGTTGTTCAGTATATTTCCCCTAGTTCGTCCACACTTTGTCATCCCCATCCTAGGAAAAAGCAGAAGCAAGGTAGTGCTGGCTGTATGCATCTCTCTCACTTTCCTCCAGCCTTCACTTGGGTCCCCTGGTCCAAAGCACAGGTGCATAGTACAAGCTTTTTATAATGATCATGGGAATGATTATGATAGTCATGACATTGGAGTATTCTAGTCATCCACTCGCTTTATTCAAAGCAACACATTCATCTATTAACAAAGCAAGAGGCAATTTGAAAACTTCTAGTCTCAACATTGAAACCAAACCCAACAAAATGTAATCAGAGCAAGGAAGTAATTTGCTGGCCAGTGTGGGTGGAAAAGCTGACTATTCCCAATGCGGTCTGAGCTTTTATCCTTCCCAGATGACTGGGGGCTGGCACAGGTGTCCCCATTAGTAAGGGTGGGAGGACAGCTGAGGGACAGCCCACAGGATCTCAGAATGACCCATGGAGGGGAAATCACTGAAGTGTGAAGAGTGACAGGAAGGAGGACAAAAGGAAAGAGTTTCAGTTAAGTGCAGGAGACAGACACAGCGCAGGCCTTCATTCTAAATCCCATACCACCAACGTCAGCAAAGCTTCCCTAATGTACCCTGTGTACTCATTAGCACAAAACAGTGTCACGCCACGCAGGGAGATGGAGAACATTTGGGCAATAGACCGTCTCTTCATGACCTAAGAAGTGAGTCAGTGAAACTGCCAGAACAGTGTGGCTTTGTAGTTTAAGAAGTTTATTTTTAAACTGTCTTTTTTCTTTTTAATTTAATGAGGAACCAAAGATTTGGACATTTTACGAGGCAAATACAATTTTCAGTGAACATATGATTTTAGTCGTGCATGTGTGTGTGTGTCTTAATTTCCTTATCAGGATACCTTCTTATTAACTATTCTTTTTAATAATGAAAATTCATTCTATCAACTCTATAAAGAGTACACAGAAGATAAGTAAGTTCACCAGAAATCACTACATGTAAGTTACACTCAATGGAAGCCATTCCAAGAAAGATAATTTATAGAGCATCTCTGCTTGTTTCTCTTGGGATTACTCAATATGGTTCTCTCCTTCAAGTAGTTTAGTTATTCCAGATTTAAAAGCAGCATTTTACATGAGCCTCTGCTTCCACTGTTGCTGGTGGCCCGGGTCCTTGAGAAAGGACATAAATGCTTTTACCCAGGCCACAGGATGTGCACCGCTGAGCATGGCAATGCAACAGACTCAGATTCTGGAACTGCAGCCACGACTAAACCCTAAACCAGACTCCTGTCAGAGCCTTCCAGCATATGAGCCCTCTTCAGCGGAGAGAAGGAAGACAGTGTGTCTAGTGAAGGCCACTTACACCATGAGGAGAAGGTAAACCCAACCTTCACATTCTATCACTGCAGAAAATACGGGTTTGAGTCCAGACACTCAGCCACATATCAGTGGTACCACTCTTAACACCTGACAAGACACAGTCTTTCTTTGAGCCTCAGTTTCCTCGTGGCAGGCAGTGACATTCTCTATAAGCTGGTAACAGTCAGTAAGCACCTCTCTTTACCAAACCTTGAAACCGTATTATTTCATTCTACTTTTATAAAAATAATTTAAGATAGATATAATCATATTCACTTGACAGATAAGAAAACAAACAAACAAAGAAGAAAATGAGGTATTTGCTTAAGTTCATATAGCTGGACAATGATGAAGCATTCTATGTCACAGCCCGGGACTTGTGTGAGGATGGAACAGGATCATCTGTGTGAATTCAGGGCTAAGTTTTGTGCAGATGTTAATACTATCACTTTGCAAACCCTGTACATGTAGTAGTATGTGATATGCTATAATATGACAGCTACAGTTGAGCTCTGAGAGAGAGAGAGAGAGAGAGAGAGAGAGAGAGAGAGAGAGCGCTTGCATTGCAAGTATCTTATAAAAACATTGGCTTAGATGAGAAGTAGGGGGCAATAATGAACTGGGGGAAGACCATGGAGACTTTTTGCAGTGAGAGATTAGAAAGATACTCTTGAAAAAATAGTTATCTTTGTCTTTAAATATAAAACTATGTAGCCAAAATACACAGTTCTGTTTCACCCCACATTTTTCACAGTGGCTCTGGCCTCCTTTTCCATGTCCTTCCAAAACCACTCTCCTTATGACTGTTTTTATGCTTTAAGGATGGATAAAGAAGAAATGCTAGAAAAGGGTGAAATTTTCACACCTAGTGATTACACACACACACACACACACATATATATATATATATATATATATATATATTTTTTTTTTTTTTTTTGAGACAGGGTCTCAGTATGCAGTTTAGACTGGCCTTAAACTTACTTTGTAGCCCAGGCTCATCTCAAACATACAGGGATACTCCTGCCTTAGCTTCTCAAGTTCCGGGATTACAGGCATGGACCATCATGTCCAGCTTGACAGTATAATTATTGAAATAAATATTTTTCCACATGCTAATTCTCACAAAGTTTATGCTAGGGCCAATAAGAGTCATTACAATGTATCTGTTATCCAATTTGAAAAGACAGACTCATGTTGCTGGAGATTTAGCTCTTATCACTCTAAGTGATACTATGGAATATACGGGATATTTCAATGGTTAATACTCCATCAAATTTAAATATGGTGTAGTAGAGAAGAAGAGTGATACCCAAATTCAAAGGGTATTTTTATTACTGTAGTCACTACGGAAACTGATGAAATATCTCAAGACTAGCATTACCACTCATTTCGGCTCAAACTTACCCAGAATGTACTTCTTCTGTGGTCATTCCAAAGCCAGATAACCTTCTCTGTTCAGTCCCCAAAGACCTATACCTGCCAAGGTTACATCATTTTAAACTGTTAGCTGCTATTGGCGAGAGCCATGATGCTAGGAGAAATGGACATTCATCTTCTTTGCTCACACGGAACTTTACCCAAAATGATGTTCATTTAATAATAAGAAATCTCTTTATTCCATCAGAAATGATAAAGGGAAGCTGATTAGGACAAAGAGAGAGAAGACAGAAAGGCTATAAGTATATTTTAGTACTGAATGAGACAGAGGCAACACTAATTTTGGTAAACTCTGTAGCTGAACACTTGACTTCAGAGTCGGAAGATGTGTCAAGATGAAAATCAGGAAAACGAAAGGAAGAGCCCACAGCAATAAATCTTTTCTAAATATTAGTAACTACAATGCATCCCCATTTTTCATCCCTTGCTCTATTTGTATCATCATTCTGACAAGTGTTTTAGTTTTACTTATATTAATGTTTCATGATAACCTGGCAAATACACAAGGGTACACTGGGGAAGATTAATGAAGCCTCAAGCATATGAGACCTTGCTAATGTATTTGGCTATTAATGCTTCCCCCAAAAAAGCAGGAGACCACCAGGGGTTTCTCTCAAGGAGGATTTGCAGATGAGTGAAGTGAGAACCTCTTCTTGGGCTCACTGTCCAGAATACCTGTTAGGAAGACGAGGCTGGAACGGGTCACCAGGAGCAAGAGTCTTTGGTTAACTAGGAGATCCATGGTATGGTAAATTCGTCCTTCTTCCTCCAATTAGTTAATGACACACATTGATCACTGCAACTAAGGGTGAATGTGTTTAACGCACATGTCCCTGAGCATGACGACATTAGCTGGCGCTTTTGTCTTTTCTGCTTCTTTTTCAGTCAGAGTAGGCTATGGAGACAACTTCATTTTCTAAGAGTTTTGTGTCTTGAGTTCATTCCATCACCAAGTCCCTGTCTTGGAAGCCATAGGATCACCATGGTATGTCAAAGAGGAAACAGTCTTGGCTCCATTCAAGTACCCTTGGACAAACAAACTACCTGGAAACATTCCAGTTCACTCACTGCTCTGCGTCTCAGGAATTTTAAAGGCTTGACCAGGTGGTGCTAGCCTCTGATCCATATGGTGTCAGCTACAGTGCCTGGAACTGGACACTGGGCTTCCAAGTGGCTTCTTTGCTCACATCGGGCCTCAGTTTCTCTCTTCTGCCCTGTGTGGCATCCCATGCTTAAGGCCTCTCCTTTGCAGCTGGAAAATCACGTGTTATGGAAACTGCACTGGTAAGTGAGGCTGGCTTCCTTCAGAATGAGTGTCCCAAAATCATTTTTAGAGATTCAAGTGAAAGGTTTCCTGTGAGCTACCTTCAGAATCTCAGGACACCAATTATTTTACATTCTGTTTGTAAAAAAATTAATCAGCTCTCAGCCAGGTTTTTTTTTTTTTTTTTTTTTTTTTTTTTTTTTTTTTTGCTTTTCAGTACTGGGATTGAACCCAGGGCCTGAGCTATATTCCAAGATCTTTACCTCGGAACAGTTTCTCATTAAGTTCCTAAGTTGCCCAGGCTGGGGTTCAACTTGCAAGACTCTCCTCTTGGATTCCCAGAGTGCTGGGACTACAGGTGCATGCCAGCACACTGGGCTTGCAGCACTTTGGGGACAAAAACACAGGCTCTGAGAAAGAAGAAAGAGGTCATATGTACACACACATACATGCACTCACAGAAACAGAGAGTACAAGAACTGGAGGCACTGTATTGGAAATACTATGACCACAACTATTTCTTATACAGCCTTTTTATAATTCTTAAAAAGGCAGATTAAAATTATTATTATGCAAACTATGCATTAGTATCAGAATCATAGCATCTATGGGACATGTATAACTGGAGAGTTTTCACTGGGTTATGGTTTTGAAAATGTGTTGTTACTTTTGAAACTTGCAAATTCCTAAACTGGCATCAATATTCAAAGCAAGTATAATGATGAAGACCAGATGAATCTTATTTTTATTCAATTTCAAAAGAGTCCCACAGTTAAGAAATCCCTATCTGGATTTTAAGGGTGCAAGAATTATGCAGATGAAATTGTACAGGGGAGACCTGCTAAGTGTTCATTAAAGTGCCTGAGTGATGCTCTGACAGAAAAGCCCAATCCAGACACTAAGACATCATCATTTAACTCAGAATCCGATACCACAGAAAATGTTTTCTTAACAGAAAAATAATCCTTGTCTCTCTAGGTTCATAGCCAAAGCAGTTAACAGCAATGACAATGTAGCCTAGTGACTGAAACTTGGAAACTTAGCACTCTCTTTAGTCTGAGCAGTGGATCTTAAACCGACTGTCTTTTTGGTCCAACAAGAAGAAAAGACTATTTGAATCTGAGTGTGAATAAGTGAATGGTCAAGGTGTCCCAATAACACATAGCAAACATGAGATTTATCATGGTCAGATCCATGAAAAACTGTCCTAAATTTTTATTTTGGCATTTTATATTATTTGCATCCCACCACATGGCTCATAGGTGAATCTTATAAAGCATTCATCAATTCCAAATTATTAAAAAATGAATCTACACTTCAAGAAAATAAGCACAAAATCAGTTCTTTTGATCTGAGTTTCTCAGAGCCATGATGAAAATATGTCAAGTCCTGCAAGTATTTTGTGTTGAAAAAAACCAAAAATGTTCCCTTCCTCAAATGTTTACAAAGGACATGATGTTTTATTTACCTGCAATAATGTCTTTATGTCACCAGTCACACTTGTTCAGAGGTTAGAGACCCTCACAATCAGAATGGTCTCTAATCAAGGCGCTATTATGCATTCAATTATAAAGGCACCAATTTATTTTGTGATGAAACAAAAGCATTTTCTGACCAACGTTAATACTCACAGTGGGTTGACTGAGCCCATAAACATATCATTGTTTAAAAAGTTGGCCAGGTGTTATTCAACAATATGAAAGGAAGTTCACAATGATTTGGTTTTTTATTAAGTGCATTGTGGGCAAGGTAGAGATAGGTCTTTTTTTATTTAAGGAGAAAAAGAAAAAAACAGAGAAAGGGTACAAGTAATACAAAATTTAAAAAATAAACAGTAAGAAATCACTAGTTAATAGATTACATATTCTCATCTTAGAAATAGTTATTCAAGTTACAAAATTAAAGCATATAAAGTGGACTTTCAAACAGTGAGAGTGCAAACAGTTTTGTTCAATGATCCAAAAAACACTCAATAATATGGTTATCTATCTTATACACTCAAACATATATGTAGTTATAACCTTTAGAGCACCTTCTTTTCTTTTCTTTTGTACAATAACAATTACACATTTTGGGTTTTATTACTTCCACAGTTCTTATTACTTTTTTTGAAGAGAATAAAACCAAATGCGACAAATCAGAACAGAGTCAGTCAAATCAAAAGGATGGACATAATAGATAATGTAAAAACAAAATACAAGGTGATCAACAAGGGTTACCATACTGGCTCCTGCTATCTTAAGAAGAATTGCCTATATCATCAGTTATAATAAAATTGAACAAAACAGTAGAGAATACAACCAAAACATTGGAGACTTTACAGGACTTTAAAAGAAGATAATAGTCAACCAGAATGGGTATCATAATGAATCTTATTGTCTTCACAGTTGTTGCCTATACTTTCGAACTTGGTACTATCTAGCAAAGCAGAATAGGGGAAAATCAGTCAAAGTAAGATGGTGAGGGCAATACAGGGTTTCAAATCAAGTTAATAGGAAATCAAAGTAGGTTACTATAATACATCCTGCTTTTTTTATTTTTCCCTTAATTAAAAAGATAAAAGTAAAGAAGTAAATAATTTTAAAAAATAAAGAATAAAAAAGGGGATTGAGATAAAAGAGGGCATAACAACAGAACAGCACAGGTCAAAACATAACCATTTAAGCAAAATACTGTTTCACCTCAAGATATCCTGACATAAAATAGTTACCATAGTGACTCTTTCCTTGAAATCTTTGAATATACTGTAGCACCAAACATATCAAGACACTGTAAAACCATTCAAGAGAATGACATTATTACTGGGTATTTAGAACCAGCTAAAAGAAAATGAACCATGTCTCCTTGTCTATAAAAGTTTTTGCTTATATTATCAAATATAATAAAATCCAATAAGATACAACCTGTTAAGACCGATAGAGACAGAAAAATACAAGCTTGATGGGTCTTTAAAACAAGATGATACTAAATCAACACTAGCTATTATGATGTCTTGTTTTCTCCAAAATAGCTGTTCCTACCATCCGATCTTCTCTGCCTCATTTCTATTGAGATCTTTTACTGTCGTTTGTTGTCAGTTTGTCTTCTTCATTTCGTTTCTGCTCCATTCATTGTGGCCTCTCTGCCATTATTTACGGAATCTTGGTATTTTCCTTTTTTAGAATGTCCTGCAGTATTCTCTGTAGAGTTGTATTGGTGGTTGCAAATTCCCCTAGTTCCTTTTTATCCTGGAAGCACCTTGCTTTTCCATCAATTTCCAGGGACAGTTGTGCAGGATATACCAATCTTGGCTGGAGGTTATCTTTCAAAGCTTGAATTATTTCCCCCCATGCTCTTCGTGATTTGATGGTTTGTGCCGAGAAGTCTGCTGTAATTCTGATGGGTGTTCCCTTGTAAGTGATCTGTTTCTTGTCTCTGACGGCTTTTAATATTCTGTTCTTATATTGGATTTCTGGGATTTTGATTATTATATGCCTGGGTGTAGCTCTGTTTGGGTTGTAGATGGCTGGGGTCCTGTATGCCTCATACATCTGAGTATCTTTAGCTTTTGCTAAATTAGGGAAATTTTCTTGGATTATTTCTGTGAATAGCTTTTGTAGTCCATTTGCTTGTGTCCCTACTTCTTCTTTTATGTTCTTCATTCTTAAGTTACAGATCCTCTTATCATCTTCTAGCCTGTTTTATTGCTTTGTGTTTTTTTTTTTGTTATTTTTAAGAAGTTTTTCATTTCATGATCCCATATTACGAATCTTCCCTCCAGTTCAGATAATCTATCCTTAGTTTCTTTCAAGCTGTTATGCCAGCTTTCAATAGAGTTTTTAGTTTCCTGGTAATCTCTCTGAATCTGCTTCACGTATTCTATGTGTTCTCTATTTTCTCCATCAAACAATTCTCCCCTTTTTTTCTGTTCTACCATTCCACCATCTGTTTTTTCTTGGGCGGTGCTTAGCATTTCTCTAACTATTCTACTTACATCTTGCTTTAGGTCATTAATAACTTCATTCCTAAACTCGTCTATGAGGCTCTGGAGATAGCACTTTATGTCTATTGGTGCCGTGTCTGCTATTGCATGTTTCTCAGGATTGGGGGCTGACGACCCTTTCTTGTTGCTCCCTCTTCCCGTATTTTTTGTTGCTCCATACAAGCGTATATAGGAGGCCCAGTTTCTTTCTTTTTTTTTTTTTTTATTTAAAGAGAGAAGAAAAAAAAAAAAGAAGGAAAGGACATAAAAAAACAATGCAGTAAAAGGGTACAAATAATACAGTATTTCTAGAAAAAATATATATACAGTATGAAATCACCAGTTAACAGCCAATACATTATCTTCCCAGAAACAGTTGTCCATATCACTAAATTAAAGCATATAAAGTGAAAATTCATACAGTGAAATTGGAGACAGTTCCTTTCAATGATCCAACAAAAACTCAGTTATATGGTTTTCCTTCCTACACTCTCGAACATACCTGCGGTTATATCCCTTAGTCTACCTTACTTTCCTCTCTTTTTTACAGTAACAATTAGACTTTTAGGGTTTTATTACTCTCACAGTTCTTATTACTTTTTTGAAGAGAATTAAAACAAATGTGACTAAGCAAAACAGAGTCAGTTACAACAGAAGGGTGGGCATAGCACGTGATGCAAAAATAGAATACCAGGTGATCAAAAGTGGTTACCATTGTGCCTCTTGCTATTTTTAAATTGAGTTGTCTATATCATCAGGTATAATAGAATTGATCAAAACAATACGGAACAAAACCAATAAAATCTATACTGAGGACCTTACAGGACTTCAAAAAAAAAAAAAAAAAGGATGATAGTCAATCTATATTGGGCATCACAGTATATCTTATTGCCTTCAAAGTGATTGCCTATATCCTCAAACTTGATACTATCAAACAAAATAGAATATATAATAATCAGACAGAACAAGATGGGGAGAGCAATACTGGGGTTCAAGTCAGGTTAATAGGACAACAAAAAAGTTACTATAATATGTCCCGTTATTTTTAATTTAGTTTTCCCTTAATTAAAAAATGAGAGAAAATAGATTAATTTAAAAACAGAGGGAAGATTGAGGTAAGAGAGGACATTGTAATAGAACAACGCAGGGCATACCGAGCATTTCAAGCATCATTGTGTTTCACCACCAGGTAATCTTATGTAATAGTAATGACCATAGTGCCTCTTTCCTTAAATTATTTGAGTGTAACTTCACGTGCTATAATGTCAAGTGTATCTAGACAGTGTGAAGCCTTTCAAAGAATGCAAGAATTACAGGGTATTTAGAACCCTGCTAATAGAAAACAAACAATAGTTTCTATATTACCTCTTTGCCTATAAAGAGTTTTGTTTATACTATAGCATATAGTGAAATACAATAAGATACAACATGTTAAAACCAGTGGAAACAGATGTACTACAGCTTGATGGGACTTTAAAACAAGATGATATTAAATCAGCACTAGCTTTTATGTTGTGTTGCTTTCTTCAAAATAGCTATTTGTGCTATCATAGATACTAAAATCGAATAACCCAGGTTAAAAACATTGCGGTTAATGAGTGAAAATATTATATGGCTTCAAACCAGTATGATTGGGAGTCATGATTACCACATACTTCTATGTATCCTTATCATTTCTTACACTAGGAAAACTATTTGGTATTTATATATGGGAGTTTGATTTATTTCACTTATGAATATGGTCTCAAGCTGCATCCATTTATTTATAAATGTCTCAATGCGGTCATTCTTTATAGCTGAGTAGTACTCCATTGTATAAAATTACCACAACTTTTTTTATCATTCTTCAGTTGATGGACATTTAAGTTGTTTCTAAGATCTGGCTATTACAAATTGTGCTGCTATAAACATGGGTGCACATATATCGCTGTGGTATGATGCTTTCAGTTCTTCTGGGAATATGCCTAGAAGTGGAATAGCTGGGTCATATGGAGCTTCCAGTCCTAGTTTTCTGAGAAATCTCCAGACTGACCTCTACAAAGGTTGTACCAGTCTACACTCCCACCAACAATGTAGGAGAGTTCCTTTTTCTCCACAGCCTCTCCAGCATTTGTTGTTGTTGCTTTTCTTGATCTTGGCCATTCTTTCAGGAGTGAGATGAAATCTCAGTGTGGTTTTGATTTGCATTTCTCTAATGACCAATGATGATGAACATTTTTTCATATATTTATTTGCCATTTGTATTTCTTCATCTGAGAATTGTTTGTTCATCTCAGATGCCCATTTTTGGATTGGGTCTTTGAATTTTGGGGGTCTGATTTTTTTTTTAATTCTTTATATGTTTTAGACAGAAGTCCTTTGTTTGAGAGGCAGTTCACTAAGATTTTTTCCCAGTTTGTGGGTTTTCTTTTCAGTATGCTGGAGATTTCTTTTGACATGCAGAAACTTTTTAATAAGAGGTGATCCCAGTTATTGATTCTGGGAAATATTTCCCGTGCGGTTTGAGTCCTGTTCATGAATTGTCTACCTACTCCTATATCTTCAAAGTTTTTACCCAATTTGTCTTCCAATAGATTTAGTGTTTCTGTTTTAATATTTAGATATTTGATCCATTTAGATTTTATTTTAGTACATGGTGATAGGCATGGGTCTAGTTTTAGTTTTCAACGTATGGAGAGCCAGTTTTTCCAGCACCATTTATTAAAGAGACTGTCATACTCCCAGTGAACCTGTTTGGCCCCTTTATCGAAGACAAGGTGGTTGAGTGTGTTTGCAGTTGTGGTTGTATCTTCTAATCTATTCCACTGATCTTCAGCACAGTTTTGGTTCCAGTACCATGTTGATTTTACTATGGTTGCTTTGTAGTATAGTTTCAAGTCAGGGATTGTGATACCTCCTTTCTTACCTTTGCTGCTTAGAACTGTCCTTGCTATTCTAGGTCTCTTCTCACTCCAGATTAATTTTAGGAGTGATTTCTTGAGTTCTATGAGGTATGTTGATGGTATTTTTATCGGGATTGCATTGAATCTGTATAAAAGTTTTGGGAGAATGGCCATTGTCACAATATTTATTCTCCCTATCCATGAGCAAAGGATGTTTTTCCATTTTCTGAGATCATCTTCAATTTCATTTTTCAGTGTAATATAATTTTCCCTGTACAGGTCTTTCACTTCTTTCATGAGAGTAATCCTGAATCCAGTTTCTTTCTTTGTCAGTTACAGTTTGCTTGAATTGAACTGGCTAGGTGTTCCTGCCCACTGCAGTGTATGAGGGAGACCCAGACTTGGGCAGCCTCTGCTGGGCCCGCCCCTCCATGTCAACCTACCGAAGGCTTCACTGCTAGGGTGCACTTCCAGGCGCTGGGACCTGGTTTGGGCTAGCCTACTGGGTCTTAGTCTGCAGCGTCACAGTCACTCCCCACCAATCCTGCTTGAGAGGGGAATATACACCTAAGGACACTGCAGTTCCTGTACCGGCTACTGTTCCGGCTACTCTGCCGGGTCCCAGTATGTCCTTTGCTGAAGCCCCCTACTCTGTGGAAGGGTCTCCGATCTGCTCACTCACCGCAGATCAATGCAGGGCTCCAGGCCAGTCCCACTCTCAACTCCATTCACTGCTTCCCACTCTCAGAGCTTTCGCGTCTCTCTCCTTGCCTTGCCGATTGGGATGCAGCAGCGGCTGCAGGAAATTCAAATCTCGGCTGCCAGTGGCGTGGGCTCCCAGCTTCCGCGCTGAGACCTTGTCTGTTCCTGTTATATAATCAGGATTGCGTTTCCAGTTGGCATCTCTTAGTTTAGTCCGTTCCTGGGTCGGCAAGGTGTATCTCCCCTTGCCTAGTGCTTCTCGCCCGGCACCATTCCTGGATTTTAAGTGTGGTTTCTCGGAGAGCCTCCGAAGCTGCTGCTATCTATCTGCCATGTTCTCCCAGAAGTCTCTCATGCACATCTTTTATGCGGAAGACATTTAGTCCTTCTCCAAGAGTTGCCCAAGTTCTAACAGTTTTAGAATTATTTAAAAAATCAAGTTTCAGGTCTCCTTTGAAATCCAAGACAAGCTCTTAGCTGTAACACCCTTTTCTTGCTGTTGGTTTCAGTCTCTTCACTGCTCACCTGGGTATTGTCTTTTTCAAAGCCAGCAAGCGACTGGTTTTGCAGGTTCTACCTACAACCTCCTAAAAGAGTATTTCTGTTTTCAGAAGATAATGAGCTCACATGAGATATGTCTTTTGTTGACCTGCAAACTGACTTATTCCTATTTCACCACTGTAAATATTATTTATGACATTCAGATATTTACAGTTTCAATGATAAATTAGTTATCCTCGTAATAAAAAGATTCCTCTACTTGCCATTCTCACAGTCTCCCAAAGTCAACTTTCAGATAACAGATCATGTTTTAAAAAATAGTAACCATGTTTCATTAAAGAAAAACGCATCAAACTCATGGGCAAATCCATAATCTTCCTTAACAGAGTATACTAGATGTCTTTTACTTTTCCCTTTCTCCGAAACTCCTATCAGTTTCTTTTACTACAACGCAGTACAGCTTTTCAGAAAAGCCGAAGTCTTCCCTTGAACAGGAAACTGGTTTTTGTTTGTTTGCTTGTTGTTTGCTTTCAGCGCATAATTCCTCCCCAAGCCCACTCACCCTTCACGTCTTTCTATTCTCAGGCAGGGTCCAAGAAACATAAAACACTTTTCTCACTTTCAGTCTAAGTAATTCTTCTAGTGAGGCATTTTATTAAATGAAGACAAAATTTTTAAAGCAAAACCTCACCGATACTAATTTATATTTTTCTAGAAACAACACACAAATATCCTGAATGGACATCTGCCTGCAAAACTTCTACTGGCCGGGAGCTACTTCCCTGTTTCTAGTGATGCCAAGACTCACTTCTAGGAAGCATCCCACAGGACAGGTGCGTTCTACCTGAGTCCAGCTGCTTACACACGTTGCCGAGAGGCCCTGTCCCTGGGGTCAGGCAAGGCTCAGTCTTCTCAAGAGGTTTCTCAAACCTGGTCCCTTCTCATGCTGGAAACGCCAGGCAGTGGACCTACTTCCTTCAGTGCAGGACAAAAGACTGAGGACAAAGAATGCAACTTGGAGTAAAAAGGCAAGTTGTGAAGCTACTAGGCAGGGGTCTAGCTGTTGTTAAATATGAATGTCATTGTCAAAGACACAATTTTTAACATTTATTAATCTTATGTGTGTTATAGTTCATTAATTATGCTCAAATAGGAACAAGAATTAGTATGCATTTGCTACAGAAATTTTTGAAAATGCCCCCCCCCAAATCACTTAACTACATTTTATATGGAGATAATTATCACTAATGCTTTAAAGTTTGTTTTGTCAAATTTTGTTCCTGTCGATATATAGATATGAAAACATATACATTCCCAGTAGGAGGTGGGCTAAAATACAGAGAAGGAGATAAAAAGGACCATATGCCACTTTTCTGCTTCTTAACTTTTTTTCTCCATTTTTAAATAACAGAGCAACGTTTTCTATGTTATTAAATATTCTTCTGTGTAATTTTTATTGGCTACACAGAATTCAATTGCATACTTACTATGTAATTAATCTATTAAAACCTTCTAATTTTCAGTTATAAAATATTATAACCAAATGAAGACTAATATTTCTTTGTATCAATTACATTTCTTCAAGTAAGTTCCTTGCAATGAAACTTAAGCATCAAAAATAGGAATTTTGTGACTACTTTTGATACGTTTTCCAGAAAACAAAAAGGCACTAACATATAACTCCTTGGCCAGGACTTAAAAGCATCTCTCATATGGCATTCATCACTGTTTTAAACACTTTTCTAAGATGAATGGGAAAACAGTACATTTTGTGTCAGTCCACATTGACTTCACTCCTAATATTGGGTTTTGCTCCTTTAACTGGATTCTCATCTTTGTCATTTATTTATAGGTTGTTGGATAGTGTTTTTTTGTTTGTTTGTTTGTTTGTTTGTTTTTTTGAGACACGGTCTCACTGTGTAATTTAGGCTGGCCTTAAACATGGGGGGAATCCTCCTGCCCCAGTCTCCTGAATGCTAGGACTACAAGCAAGCATATGCCACCATTCCCTGCCTCTTGAATATTCTTATTTTATGACTTACCGAATTATATTCTCTCTCCATTTTAAATTACAGCTGTTTTTCATTTTTTATTTGCAATATTCTTTATCCACATTTGTTATTTTCATCTAAATTTCTGAAAGAAGGCAATAGTGTTCTGCATATATCCCACACAAAGGCACCTGGGGCAACCCCAGGTGAGTGCCCAAGCTCGGAAGTTAGAATTCCGAGATTAGAAACTGTCAGCTGTGCAGCACTTCAGCAGTGGTGTTCTCTCCACAAAGGAGCTGCAGAAAAGTACTACTTCTCCATTCTTTACTGTCATCAATTCATCTTCCAACCTTCTCATTTATCAGAGATTATAAGATGTTAAAAATACTTCACTGCACAAAAAGCTGAAATCTGTTAAACTGCTTTTTATCAGAGTTTCATTCTCACATGGCACTTTTCATTTAAGTAGTACACAGCACTTCGCAAACGTTAATTAGGAAATTCCAGCTGGGAACTAACGGGAACCTCAGCTGCCGGTCACAGTAAGTCCTCCAGGGCAATTCTCCAGCCTCCTTGCTGTTAGTAGGACTTACACTGAAAGCATGGTTCCTGAGGCCTGTGCCGTGGGTAACAATTGGCTTCCCTAATAAGAAGGTCTTCTGAACAGAGAGTGTGGGCTTAGAGGGGGGTATTAACCAGCACTTTTAAATTTGTCTACAACAGAAGGGAATATGCCAAGTAGAAATTCCTTCATGATGCAATTCACATTAATGTCATAACAAGACACAAAACGAAAGCTTAATGATTTTCTGTATCTTACAAGATATTTTAATAAAAATGTAGAGATAGCTATTAGAAATTCTTAGAATCCTTTTCACATGCTTTTCAAGAAACAACAGGAAAGCATGACTTTTGGGATATAGAGTGTTTTCTTAAAGGCTCTTTCACTACTTGTAGGATGGTATCTGTTCACCATCCAACCATGCATCTCTTCTTTTTCTAATTTATTTCAGCAGTTTTTACTACTAAACGATGGTCCCTGTGCTGAAGACTAGATTATACAATGCATGAGACACTGAATGACTTACAACAGGGACCAACAAAAAAATAACAGACAACATTCAATGAAAGAAATGTATTTTAGAGCTACTGGCATTTGAGTAGTTTTGCAATTATACAGAAAAAAGCACCACTGTTTTCCTGTTGATGGAGTGAGGGATGGGGCATTAGACCACGTGACACTAAAATGGATTCTGAGGGATGTGCAGGCATTTGATGGTAGAGATAGGAAAGGTTTCCCGGATGAGGATTCACAAATGGAAGGACAGCATAGTGTGTGCACGCCTTGTGCATTCTGCTAAACATGAAGTCCTCACTATGACAGAAGAACAAAGCAGTGTGCAACCAAGTTGGAAGAGATTTACTAACTGTGCAAGAGGTCTTTGACACAAAAAGCAATGGAATTATTTACTGTGAGCCAGAAATCCAAAATCAAAGAGCCTTAAGCAGAGAGACGGAAAACTTACACCTCATTTGGAGTGGTCAGTTTGGAGATAGTGTAGCTCTTATACGAAAGGCCAAGAAGAAGAGGCAGGGAGCTCTGTTAAGAGGTGATTGCAGTGGTTCCTCCCCGAGAACTGTTTCAGAAACCCACAAATGATGACGAGAATAAATGAAACTATTCCTAAAGAGATAACTGCTTAACACCACCTAAAATGTATCCATTATAATACAAGCATGATTTATGGTTGTTTCTAGCCAAATTTATTACTGGTGATTCTGAAAAGATTTTCGTTTATTTGATACGCTCTATGCACTTTATTTGGAAAATTACAGATGAGTGTGACAACCGATTTTTTTTTTTTTTTTTTTTTTGTAAATAGCATAGTGCAGGGCAGACACTAAAGCCCCATGGTCCACACACAGACTGGGACCAGCACCCAAATCCCTGCTCAGGCATGCAGTTTTCATTCAGCTCCGCATGTGCTGGGCCTCTTCCCAGGTAACCATAATCAGCACAGGCTCTAGAGTGGCTGCCCTGTAGAGAAGTCAGACACTTTTCAGGTTCCTGCAGTCTGTGTTGTCTTTCAGTCTTCCCAACATGAAAAGCAAGGCTGTCTTGGCTTTTCTCACTCGTATGAGGGAAAATAATTGAGCTCAAAGAAAGTCAAGCGCTGTAGCCCTGCTGCAGTTCAGAATAGGACGGCAAACAGCAGACTGGCTAAGCAGAAAACACATCAACACTGGCATGCTCTCGCTCCTTCCTCAATGCATACACCAGCTCTCACTAATTCCTTTCTCTTGGAATAAAATGCCTGTGCCCAAAGAGCTCTGGTCACTGCATTCATCTGTGATTACTTGTGAACCTAGAGGTATCTGAGCTAAGGAGCTCATTTCACAGACTTAACTTCCATTGCCGGTTATGGTCAGCCGTGTGACACCGGACAGTCACTTCTGCTGTCTGAGTCTTTATTTGACTGACTACAAAACAGGATTCACAAGGTCCACTTCATACACCAAGATCATACTGTGATTCCACAGAATTAAAGCAAAGAGCCTAGCACCTTCTAAGTGAAATGGATAGCCACAAAACCACAAAACTTCAACAATCATGTGCCTCTGAGGAACACTGGAATAGAGAGATATTGAAAAGGGTTCTTCTGTTTATTTAAATACAGCCTGAAGGGAAATGAAGACGATATATTTGTCAAATTTATCCAAAGGCAGAATCCACCTTTGTGCATGAAGCTTCTAAAGAACTCAGGAAGATACATTGGAAATTAACAGTGAACTATATTAATTTCAACTCATAGCAGATATTTAACAACCATTAAGTCATTCTTGGTGTGGCAGGGTCCCTCCCAAAGGAATGCAGTGAGAGCTCACAGCAAAGAAGGACAACGGGGCACCATTAGCTCCTAGACATGAGTGTGTTAAGTGGCTTGTGACATGGACTGTACCAAATCAGACTGTAAGATGTTAATGTGTTACCAATTAAGGGAGATGATGAAGGCGCACAAATTGTATAAAAGGCAAAACTCCACCATGGTCTGGGTTCCACCTTCTCAGTATTATCGCCCACTGAGCCCGGGGTCAGCAGGAAGCAGGAATAAATTTGCTTCCAGGACAGATAGGCCAAGGTGTCTTGTTCAGTCACTCTGAGTCTTGGGAATCATGCACTTGTCTGCTTTCTTGGTTATTTATGGGGACCAAGGCTTTTGTAACACACTCTGACGTTATTTGACATGATTAAGTTAAAGTGTGCTACCATGATAGCATCCGGAAAGAGGTCAGTCATTCTTCCAAGTGGGAACACTCTGTAAAGGTGAACCAATCTCCTGAGAACGGGGGTGGAGGGGGAGTGCACAGTGCAGCGGGATGGAGGCAGGGTGCCTTCTGCCACTGAGTAGTTCTGGGATTCCGGTGAAGCCTTTCTACTGCTGCAAACCCAAACTGCACCATTTTTAAAATGCTGGTTTCAACTATAAAATTAGTCTCTACTGTCCCTTTAGCTCCAGCACTGTATGAGTTTTCTGGAGAAAAAGTTAGTCTTGTGAAGTTATGGACAGATCAAACTTTAGTGAATTGATTCTATATTCAATGGCTAATGCAGCATCTAAAAGGCCATTCCTCATCTTGAGGTGTTCTAAGTTTCACCCTTCTATAGAGAAAAATACAAGTGCTGTTTTCAGTTTAAAGCTGTAACATTTCTTTGTGTAAAGTGAAGAATTTCTTTGTGTGTTGATGGTTCAGATTTTCCGATGCCGAGGTAAGTAACAATGGATAAGTCACAGCACACAGAAAGTTCATGCTAACTCGAAGTTTCAAACTGTAGAAACTTGAGCGTGCTTCTAAAACTAATTTTCCAGAAGATGTAGATCTTCTTGACATGCTGCATTTTTCACCAGTCCCTTTATCAAATTTCTTTTTCCCCTGAAGGTAAACTCTTTTAGTGCTGCATGAGACTCATAAGTTCCATCCCATCAAGGTTCAGTTTCCAATGACACCTATAAGATTATATTTACTTCTTTGAGCTAAAATGTAAAGGTCACTTTGTTTATTAAAGCTAAACCTTGAGGCTAAAGATTTCTTTTCAGCAGTCCTGATAGGTAGGGAGGGAGACAGAGATAGAGATAGAGATAGAAATAGAGGTAGAGGTAGAGGTAGAGGTAGAGGTAGAGGTAAAGACAGAGATACAGATAGAGATAGAGATGGAGAGAGAAAGACAGAAAGTTTGAAAGTAGAAACTGTTATTGATGAACTGAAACTGTGCTCCCTAGATTCTAATCGAAATGACTTTGTTTCATCAATAGTTAAACCAGAATTTCTCTTGCAAAGCAAAAATAAGTCATACCTGGAAGAAATTGTGCCTTTCTCAGATATAGCAACTACCCCTCCTCTCACTGGTTTATCATTTTTAACAGATGCAGGAAATTACCCATTGACGAAAGCAGTGCCACCATTTGCGCTCGCGCTCTCTCTCTCTCTCTCTCTCTCTCTCTCTCTCTCTCTCTCTCTCTCTCTCTCTCTCACTGTATCCCTTAGTTCCAGTACTTTCCAGTGTCTTGGATTCACAGGCAATGGGATCTAACCTAAATATTCATTTTGTCAAGTATATAATATAGCTAAGACAAGCTATTCTCCCTCTGCGAATGAATTGTAAATATCATGATGTTGTTAACTTCTGGGAGTCTTAACCTCAAAAATGCCACTCTGTTCAGCTTTGGCATCTATATTTAAGTGGTTTTCATGAAGACTGTGCAGATTTTCATTTAAGCTCCAAAGAAAACCCCTTTCCAGTTTACCTCGTGCTGAGGAGATTTAGCTATGGCAGAGTATATGAAGAACAGAGAGCAGGAACAAACAACCAGGTGCATCCATGAATTTTTAAACCAGGTTTGCTAAATGCCTTTAGCCACCTTTGGGGTAAATATCAATTGAACGCAGCCAGGATGGCCTCTGCTTTGGGTCTGCACTCACCACACAGATGGTGATTCACATCTACCACCTGAGCCCATGCAGCCAACTGCTGCCACCTGATGGCATGTGCAGGAGGGGGCTCTGGCTCTGCACTGTGGGGACCCAGGGAGCAGGACAGACATCCCCAGAGCAGTACAGGATGGAGAAGGTGAAAGTAATTCACACACAGTTTGGTATGGATTTAAAACAAAAACAGGGAGCAAATGTGGGAAAGCCATAAAGATATCTTTACTTGATCTTTCTTTGAAATATGATTTATCATTTCTTGATGGTCTGGCAAAAAACATGGCATCTGTCACTTCATTCTTCTATTTGCTACAACAAGTCTAGCATTCTTAAATTTAGGAGTGGGTACGTGTGGCAGCGAGCACAGTGCTTATGTGCATTTCCACAAATGCAGTACTTGGCCAAGAGGAACCAGCAGGACCTGCTACAGAAACAGACTGCAGGGAACACAGCAGTTCTACCTTGCTACAGTGTAGACAGACACAGCTTTTGATTCTGATGTGCCAGTCCAGCTAGCTGTGTTCTGTCACTGGTGACTGACCTGTAGTCGGCAGCATCTTCTACTATTTCAGTTTTATGCCATAATTTCAGTCTCTCAAGCAAAGTATAATGCTCTGTTAGTGAACAGTTAAATGCCAAAGTGGAATGTATTCCTTGTGTATTGTAAGCGCTTACTTTCATGGATCTTTTTGGAAAATAAAAATTATTTTTCAATACCATACTTACATAAAACTAACACAAAAATATACAACTTCTTTAAAAGCAAGTATCTTGTTCTCTGGAACACTTCTAGGATTGTGCATGAATGCATACGTGAGGCTACCGTGTCTATCTGTGTGTTGTAGTTCAACAAGACCTCTATACACAGGGAGGGCCAAATGTACAGAGGTTCAAAATAATCTCCCCCACCCCAATACTAGTGACTAAATGCCACAGAAGGCTGAGCTACATTCTCAGCCCCTCACCCTCCTTTTCTACTTGAACCTTAAGGCTCTCTTTAAGCTGCCCTGGCCAGCCCCAAATTTTTGATCCTCCTGCCTCTGGCTCCTGAGTAGCTGCGATTGCAGGCATGCTCCACTATACTCAGTCTAGGAACCTTGAGAAGAAACAAAGTCTCCAGTGCGTTCAGTGCACTAGGTTATGACTGCCCTCTGTCCTTCAAAAGCAGCCTGGGTGTAATGCTATTCCCGCACCTATTATTCTACATTATTGTTCCTTTGTCTATCTCCTCTACCAGACTGCATTATTAATACCAGACATTGACCTTTCTACTGTGATTCACTACCTCCAGGCCTTTGGCATAGTAAATTGTAAATCAACGTGTGTTAATTGAATTCATAATAAAAAATGGTGTGTGTGTGTGTGTGTGTGTGTGTGTGTGTGTTACTGACGGTTGAACCTAGACTCTTGGCTCTGAGCTGCATTCCCAGTCATTTTTACCTTTATTTTGAGACAGACTTGGTTGCCTAGGCTGGACTTGAACTTGCATGGCCCTATCTTGGTCTCCCAAATACTGGGATTACTGGAGTAGGCCACTGAACCTTGTTAGAAAGTAGTTTTAAACATTTATGACACTTTATTCATAAATTAATTATTAAATATTCAGAAGAACACTTTATATTCACTTGTTAGATGCTATTCACATTATGTATTCACTACATTCAATACATAGGCAGTATTGTTCATAATTTCAAGGACAGGCCAGGAGGAAGAAAAAGAGAAGAACTTAAGGGAGGAAAGAAAAACAATAGAGGAAGTTTCTAAACAACGTTTTTGCTTTAGTGCTAAAGCCAATCCCTGTATGCACTTCATGCATTAATCATTATTTTTCCATCACTTAGTTTTTTATTAATTCATAAAACAACATATTAACAGCACACACTTAGCCCTAACCATGTAGTGGCCCTGCTTCAAGGCCTTGGGATATGTGAACTCAGATGTCCCAATATTCTACTGTGAAGGTGCTTTCTGTATTTCCAGTTTACAGATGAATACAGTGAGGCACAGGAATGTTTCCTGAGGCACCCAGGGTCACAGAGGTGCCAGCCAGACCCACATCCCACGAAGGCAGCTCAACTCCAGTGCCCATAGTTTCACTCACAATCTTCTGTGCTCATGAACAATCTGTGAGTGCTGCCTGGCATTTTAGTCACCAAGGTTCATCTCCTCCATTGGGTACATGAGGGACACTCTGTCCACACCACCGCTTTATGATGCTATCACTTCCTTTACTGAGCACCTACTGAATCTTCTAAAGCAGACCAGGAGGATGTTAAACTACAGGATCCAACAGGGCATAGTGTTGTAGTCAGGGGTTGTACACAGAGAACAACTAGGATTAGGACATGGATTTTATAATATTTTTATAATGGTTATCGGAAGTTAACACAGGAGAATGTAGGAAATCTATCCACAACACCAAAGACATAGATTATTTAGTCAAGAGCCTAAACCCCAAAGCAATGTCCCACATGAGTCCAGATAAAAATCCAGAGCTCAGGACAATGCTTCCCACGAGTCCAACTGGGGGTCCAGAGCCCATAAGGAGGACTCACACCAGTCTCTTTTACGGATCGCTGCCGGGAAGACCCAAGGGTCAGGGGTGGAAGCCAGAAAGTCTATGCCAGCAGGATGAAGGAGCTGTGCTAGTGGGATGAGGGTTCTATGCTGGAGCCGAGAAGTCACACTCACAACAAAGAGCAGGGCTATCCTGAAGGCACCACAGCCATCCTCAGCAACACGGAGGCCCCGAGCTCCTCTGACAAGCACAGTCGGTATGTGTCAGGAAGCAGCGTGATGAGTTCATTCTGGAGACCAAGCAGCACATGTCTTCCCCGCTGGAGCCAGGAAGCGATGCTCGATGCGAAGACCAAAGCTTCTCCAGGAGAACCCACAATGCCTCCTTAACGCCTCAACCCTCTCTGCCTTTTTCTCCACCTATTTATCCTTGCAACCCTCCTCAGGTGGAGCATCTTCTCTCAATGCATGCTGATGTAATCCAGCTGGCATTAAGTTGACCACCAGTTCTCAAACCATAACACACAGTTATCACAGAGCACAGAAAATCAGCCAGCTTGCCCAGCTGGGAAGGAGAAGCCTTACCAATGTCCCAGTCCATGAAAACCATGGTTCAATAAGAAGGTAGGACTCTTGTGAAACAGATTCTTGATGACACAAGTCATCCTTCTAAATATCATCCCTTTGCAGAGAAGTATATTTTATATTATAAAAAAAAGACTCATTTAGAAAGTAAGGAACAGAGGATAAACATGCAAAAAAGAATCAGTTCTTTGAAGAGTGTGTTTATTGAAAGCTGCTAGTTTTCAACCACATTCAATGACACAGACACACAGGGGACACAATCTTCCCTGAGGCCTGGGACTGGTTTCTGTGCTCGCAGTGCTCGGGACTTTCCAGCAACTCCATTCCGGCCTTCTGATGTGATGCTGAAGGTTGCTAGTGAGACGGAGGCCACGCTGTTGTGGGTGCTGGTAAGGTGCAGCGTCTCCTCTAACACATCTATCAGCTCTTTAGGCCTCCTTATCTCAGTGACACATCTCAGCCTCTCTCTGGCTGATATATTGTTTATTGATTGATGTGAATTATGTAGGGAGCTTAGAACTCTCCCCAAAAGTTATGAACAACTGATAAAAGAGGTTCTCAGTAAAGCGGCTGTCAGAAAGGTAACAGCCACAGGATGCAAAGAGATAGATTACAGAACCTTGTCCGCTTGGTTCTCAATGTAGGCTTACAGCAGTGAATTACTGGGAAAACGTTCTTATTACAGTAGATTGCGATGAGGACATTCTTCATATCAAAATCTCCCAACATGCAGAGTACTGATGATTACTCTGAGTGAACCTGACAACCATTTAACCATCAGTCTCTCTTACTGGTTAAACTTGAAGAGGATGGGGCTAACTTGTGCAGATAACATCCCAAAAGGCAGACATTTCAAAACCTAATGTTGTAAGGTGAAAGAGTTATACGATCTGAAGAGAACCAGAGTATCAAAACCTAATGTTTTATGGGGAAGAGGAAATCAACTCAGCAAGGCACAGGTAACATAAACAAATGGATGGGAGTAAAAGAGTGAAGAGAAAGTACTTATAATTGTTGCATCAGAGAAAATCTCTTGTTACTCCAAGAAAAAAGACAGCATACTTGGGGAATAATTTGGCTAGCTGCCACATCAGCTATTGTTTGGAAACATAATTAACAGCCATGGATGGAAATAATTTATCTCTAGCTCTGGGGGAAAATTTACTGTGAAGTGTTGTTTTCTCAGGAGAAACAATGGAGGGTTGTGTTTTGGAATTCAGACATCTGTAAACACTGCCGAGAAAGGGAAGTGCTAGGTCACTGGTACTGTGGGGTCAGTGCTCATGGAGGGACTTGTGTGGCCAGAATCAGGCAGAGGGAAGGATGCCGGTACACACTGAAAAGCTATGGAGGAACTCTCCTCTAGGAAGGTACAGTGTCTGCAGATGCCCCTGGTAGTCCTCTGAAACTGAAGGTCAAGTAATATGATTCTTATATTTGGAGGACTTTGGCTTTTCTTCACCAAAGTAAAAACCATTTCACTGATGGTCCTGATTGAACTTGAGGTGTTTAAAGAGTTTTATCAGCAGTAAAATGCTTGTTAGTCTCTGCATCTCTCAGAGTTCTTGGAATTCTCCAGAGTACAAACTGCACCTGCCTCTTCATCTATTACAACAGAACTTTTGTGGTAATGCTTCTACCCATTTTCTCGAATCTCAGATTTTATATTTTAAAGGGCTTGCAATCAACTTTAGGATCAACTCAGTCTGTGATTAGTTCTCTGGTTCCAAACCTAGACTGCTTTGATAGGCACCTCTTCACCTTCCATTTGTGAACATTGTAGACATGGTTTCCATTCATAGTTTCCATTTTCTGATTTATTGATTTTAAAACCAAAAAGAAGGATAAAAGTGATACAAAATTTGAAAAATAAGAAATTAACACTAGTTAATATATTGCATATTGTTATACAGAAAGTAATTGTTCAGATTACAAAATTAGGCATAAAAATGATCAAAATCAGACAATGAAAACAAACAGTTCTTTTTGATGAACCAAAATTAGCAGTATAGTAATCTATCATGTATATATTTACACACACATACACACACACACACACACACACACACACATATATTTTTTTCCTTGTTTTTTTTCTCCTTTCCCCTAAAAAGTTGTTCTTTCCTTTTGAGCACTTTCTTTCCCTTTCATTTTCATAATATCTATTGTACATTTTGGATCTTATTTCCTCTTTGTTTTTATTTACATAAGGGAGACAACAGGATATTTACATGTGAGTCTGATTTATTTCATTTATGCGTATGGTCTCTAGTTGCATCCATTTACTTATACAACTTTCACGTTTATCCTTCTTTACAGCTAAGTAATACTCCCTTGTGTAAAAATACCACATCTTTTTTGGCCATTCCATAGTTGATAGGCATTTGGGATGTTTCCAAGATTTAGCCATCACAAATTGTGCTGCTATAAACATGGGTGTGCATATATTGCTGTAGCACAATGTTTTCATTTCTTCTGGGAACATACCCAGAAGGGGAACAGCTGGATTGAACAGGATCTCCAATCCTAGTTTTTTGAGGGATCTGCACACCTAATCCAAAAATGGGCATCTGAGATGAACATGCGCTTCTCAGGTGCAGAAACACATTTGTTCATTTATTTATCTTGCAGTCAGTTAGGTGTCTGTTAAATAGAAAGGCATCTTCTCTTCCAGAGGTTTCTATAACAGGCCACTACTGATACTTGTGCTGCTTCCACTCCTGCTCCTCTCCGACTCTTCAGAGTAATTTTTGATCATGCTCCTTATCCAAAGCATTCTGTCCCTTCCAGCTAACAGCCACTCTTTAGCGCGTTATGCAGCCATCTTATCACTGCCTTTTGGCTTTCTCCTCATCCTCACATAACTCACTTTTCCTCATCAGCAACTCTAGATGACCCTCAGGAACAGTCTGGAGCCTGGGAATCTTCTCACTGTTATTTTCTCAGCCAGACATGCTTTTGTCCCTTCCCCAAAAACAGGCGACACTCGTCTGTATTTTCACTACACCTTTAGAAGAAACGACTTCCCAACTCTCTGCCTGCTTTATATGCGAGCCTGTACTCTTCTCATGGACTTTCAAGAAAAACCTACCTCTTACCTGTCATAACCCTCATAAATTAAACACTCGTGGTGTAATATGGTTTGCATTTTTCACTAGGTTTGAAACCATGAAGATGTACCTTTCCATCTTAGTCCACATTTAAAATACGCCCTCACAGATGGTAGAAGTGGCGTACTTCTATCCATTAAAAACCATAGCATTAATGGAGAAAGGACAATAAAACCCAAATACGGTTGAATGGGCTGAATACAATATTGAAATATTTAGTAGAATTTGGCTCCCTTGTCAGATAAATTTTGCATCACTTTTTCAAGTCCTTTCCTTCTCCAGTCCACAGTGGAAACCAAAATGTCACCTTGCTCATTGTCACTGGAGGAAGAACACTTTGGATCACACTATTACTTTAACAGTAGGCTTTTACTCAACCAAAATGCCATAGTGGTAGAGTCAGGATCTCTCTGTGGGCCGCCACCCACTCAGGAGGTAAAAAGGGGCATGGAAATAGGCATGCGCATAGGAGGATGACTTGTACTTTGTCTCTCTCTCTCTCTCTCTCTCTCTCTCTCTCTCTCTCTCTCTCATTCTCTCTCTCTGTCTTTATCTCTGAAGATATTTATTTTTTCTTCTGCTCCAAAAGAGTGTATGAAATGAAATTTCACCATGGAACTAAAATAACAAACATCGCGGTAGCACAGCTACATTGTGGGAATGCAAAGGAATCTGACTAGTGTTTAAATGCTGAGATGGTGATGAGAAAATCCTACCCTCTGGAAGTGTTATGGGATGAGAATCAAGAGCAAGGCAAGGAAATGTGAGGCGTTTCATAAGAACGAGCCTCCTTACAAGACCCTGCCATGGGAAAGGAGGCCAAGGGCTGACATGGAGCACCATGGAAGTTGGTCACTGTCATCAGAGGCCACCTAAAAATACAATGCTTTCACCACCAACTGTGTAAAGTCACAAGGTACAGAATAGGGAAAAATTGTCAGCTACCCTTTTAGACAGAGGATTAACATCAAAATATCTAAAAGATTTAAAAAATTAGACACCCCCCCCAGTTTAAAGATACAATCCAAACATGGGCATCTGAAATGAATAGATACTTTGCAGATGGAGAAGTACAAATGGCCTACAAATACATGAAAAATGTTCAACACTGCTAGCCATTCAAGAAATCCAAATTAAAGCAACACTGAAATTCCATCTGATTCTAGAAGGACCAGATGTCATCAGGAAGTCAATCAATGATCAACACCGGCAAGGGAATGAGGGTATGGGGGGTTCTCTCCATTGTTGGGGGGAATGTAAAGTGGTTCAACCACTATGGAAATTGATACAGAGATTTGTCAGAAAACCACAAGACGTTCCACTTGACCCAGCTACTCCTTTTTTAGATATCTTCTCAAGAGGGTTAAAATGATCATACCACAGGGATATATGCACACCCATATATACAGCAGTACAAGTTGTAATGGTTAAATCTTGAAAATAGTTGATGGGCTGACCGACAGATGAACAGATAAAGAAAATGTGGAATTGATATACAGTGGGGCACTATTCTGCCATAAAGAAGGTTAAACTTGAGGCATGTATGGGTAAGTGATGCACTTCATGACCAAAATCTGAAGTGAAATAAAACAGACATGCAAATTTAAATATCACATTGTTTCCCTGAGAAACCGAAATTATAAATAGGGACCAAGTAGAGTATCCTTATTGAGAAATAGGAAGGAGTTTTTCAAATGGGGAGGGGAATAAGAGATGGGGAAGGGAGGAGAAAGGATAGGAAAAGGAACTTTTGAAAAAGAGTTGAAGATTGCAATGGAAATGCAGATTTTGTAAATTCAGGGGAGAAGAAGAGTTGAAGGAGAAAAAGAAGAGAAGAAGAGCAGAAGGAGACAAAGCAAAAAAAGAATTAAGATGTCTTATGTACACGTACAAATCCCCCATATGACTGTGATCTTTATGCACTGCAAACATCAACTAATACAAAATCTTACTCTAAATAAAATGGCTTCAGATTAAGTTTTTTTAAAAAAATGCTTCCTTGTTTTTCATTTCAGATTTGAGAATTTTTTGTTTGTTTTTGTTGTTATCAAGAATCAAACTCAGGACCTTGCAATTGCCAGGTAGGCACTATGCCACTAAGCTATATCACCAGCCTGAGAATTTTTTATTAAAATAAAATATTCAGAAACCTTAATAATAAGAATAAGAAATAATAATAAGAAAGATTTGGCCAAACACAAATTCTTTCTTATGGTAAATAAACACAAGAAAAATAGGTTAGCCTCAACAAAATTTAGGAGAAGAGAAAAAGAATTTAAGGTCAACCAATAAAGAAAATATATAAATTTACACTATTTATATACTACATCCTTTGCAAGATTAGTAACATTTAAAATTCATATAATGAATGAAATGCCAACTATAGACTAATAAGAGTGTAATTTGAAATGTTTTTAAATAAAAGTAAGTTTTAGATATATGGAAAATTTACTTGGAAAGCAAAAAATGCCAGATGTAGTACCCAGAAACCATATGAAATATATGGATCTCTCAATGAATTAATGGAATACAGCACCCCCTACCCCACCCCAGGCATGTTACACATAACCAAAGAAAGTGTTGTGGAAAAGAATGTTACCTTTTTCAAAGATATGTAACCCATTATGCAGGAAATTACTGTACCAATAGGATATTCATTTACACTTACAGCTATAAATTAGCACCTGGTTATTCCAATATTTCCAAAATGACATCACTAGTGCCTGAGATTATATGCACACTATGAATGTCAGACTTTGAATTTCAGAACTACCTATTTATATTGACATTAAGGTCCAATTTCTTTAACTTGCTAAGCACTCCTGAGCATTACAGATTTAGCACTCCCTAAGCCTTCCAAAGACTTGAAAAAGTACTTTATCTCAGTAGACAACAGTTAAATTCGTTCACTATAATTACTTGCTAACAGATATTATAGCTGCGAATTAAACTAAAATTATGCGTAAGATAACAAATCAATTGGCAGATAAAAGGATATTATCAAACAAGTGTCAGAAACCCTGATAAAGATGGTAAGTGACTAAGGAAGGAAACTTGAAAGGATTAACTAGCCCTTAAAAAGGCACCTCCAAACAGGAAGCCTTGAAATCTCCTACTTCAGGGGCCCTCGAGAAAGCCAGCAGCTACAAATTACTACTTAGATTTACAAAGTAAAGGTCAGGTAAAGAGAGCAGAATGCAGCAGACATCAAAGCAGGGAGAACATGTAAAGCAGAAAGGACCTCATAGCGTTTATGTGAGATCTAAAAGCTACTATCCATTTAATTCATTTAAAATAGATCCTGTGATACTAAGCACTTTATTTCCACATCCCAGGAAGATAAGACAAGCTGCCCAAGGCACTCAGTCTCTCCACAGCCTTCCCAGTCACAATTCCCAAGACTCAGTTCATGCCAGCATAGAACAGATTTACACGCCCATGTAGCATCTGTGCATTTATTAATTTTAGGATATATACATATCTCACAATGATCTATGAAAAATAGAAAGAAGTCATGAAGCAGTTTCTGCCCATAGGTAGTAAGAAAATTTGCAAATTAGTTATGAACCAAAATCTGGTGCGGCTGTCTCCCTAATGGTTAGAGAAGAAGCCTTTCAGATAAAGGAGGTGATTCCACTTTCCCTGCTAGCCTCGGCAGTGTACAACTGTTTGGCTCTTTCAACATCCTGCCCCACTCACCCACTAGCATGCCAGACATGAAGTTGAGACTGTGTCTCAATTTCCATAGTCCTGTGCAGAATATCAATAGAGGTATGGGAGAAAAGCACATATGGTCACCATCCTACTTTTTTGTCAGTTTAGCACAGTGAGATCAACTCGGGGGAATCTAACTCATTTTCCTTTTTATTCTCATCTTTCTCTTTAGGTAACTTCTGTAGCTCCTTAGCTTGTACTGCAATGTAGGTCAACAACACTATCAAAAGATGTTTTTGCTGGCATAAAAGTCTGCTTTAAAGAAAGAAGGAAGGAAAGAAGCAGGGAGAAGAATCCCATCTGTTAGGAGGCTGCAGAAGGCACCCCCTTCATGTCTATGTCCAGATAGATACCAAACAGCAGCACTGAATGCTAAGTTGCCTTTTTTGAAAATAGAAACTCTTTAAAATGGGCACTTACAGGCGATACCATGAAGGCTTTCACAGATGCAGCAACAGGACTGTGGGTTACAGTTCTCCTTCAGGAGCCCCAAGGTTGTATTGCTCACCCTTTCCCTCTGAGCTCAGATGTTGAGTTTGAAGATCCACACAAGGGAAGTGATTTCTTTTGGCTCATGGTTTCTGGCTGTGTTTCTGCAGATTTTTCATAGAGAAATAAAACACAGGTCCTAACCACTGAGAGTCATTAAGGCTCCTTGTAAACTTTATGCCAGGGTAGTGATATTAACAGCAATTGCCCCGGCCAAATTGCACTCCAATTAATTGCATTCCACTAGGCAGTTTGCAACAAAAGATTCCTCCCATGCAGTCGTCTTCTGCATCTCTGCCAACAATCTCTGTTAGCTGAGCTCCAAGTACTTTTGGGTCAAAAGAGAGTTTTTGTGGTGAAGTCATTTGGAGAATGCATACAGGGAGCTCCAATTTCCACAGGCACCTCTGTCATCCACAACTGGTTTGCAATATAAAGACATTCCAAAACATCCTTGTTTTGCAAGGCCCAGCTCAAACCTCTGTTCTTCCTCTGAGCTCTGAAAAAGTCAGGTTGGATTCAATCACATCATCCCTGACTTTTCCCTACCAAGGAGTTGTTTTTAAATACTGAATTCAGCTCAATAAATACATATCCTTTTGTGTTTGTCATTTTCTGGCTCTTACTCCCATGCAATGAGCTAAATGGAAGTGGGTTATTATCTAAAATCAGGGATAAAGACAACGTAACAGCCACGGCTATATGATCCCGTGTGTGTACCAAAGGAAGAGCACACTGACCATACAGCAACTGGATGTCTTTTGTTAGCTGGCTTGGTAATTAAAACCAGAAGATTCTAGTGGCTTCAACCCAATTAGGTATATTTGTTCTCTTCTTGAAATCTTCTCCACCATACTGGTGTCAATTTCTTTGCAACTACTTAAGGAACCCAAGTCAAAGCAATGACTGCAAGGTAGAGCTCTCAAGGAATCTGTTTGCCACAGTTTCCTTCTCTTTGGGCATGCGTCTTTGTATATCAAATAGCATCCCTCCATAAAAAAACCACATTCTCCTTCCCCATAGTAACCAATTTCCCCATCTAAGAAATAACTAGTTAAGCTTCTGCTATGTATCCAAACCTCCTTTTTCAAACAACAACTTGTTTTTTCATATATTATTTCATTTTACTCTTAATAATAATAAAAGCTGAAAATTTGTATTTTCTCATTTGCCAGATGGAATACAGAGTGTCTGGTATTGATTTTGAAATAAAATACACTTTAACATGCAAAAAAAAAAAAGTTAGAACCCCCTTTGAACTTTACTTTGTCTAAGACTGGACTCAGAAACATGACCCTACTGGTCTATACTAGTTTAACAAAAGACCACCTACATTTTGGAGCAAGAGTCCAACAGCAGGCAGAAATTAGTTTCTTCAATAACATTAGAAAAAATTCTTCTCCTTTGCATTTGTACTTTGAATATTTCTTTGAAAGAGAAGCCAGAATGAAATAGCTAAAGGATTTTGAGTTTGAAAAAGGCAAAATGTTGCATCAGATAAAAATTCCAGCGCCTCCTGCACCTTATCACTCACGGATAATTAGTCTCGTACTTGTGGCTGTTATTTAATAAGGTCACCACACTTCAGGCTGCTTTCTCCGCCATGAGAAAAGTGAATCTCCTGCTCATTCCACAGTGTCCCTGATGCTGGGATTTGAGTGCTGGTTGGTCCTCTGTAGCAGCTACACCTCAACCAATGCTTGGCACTGCCTAAGGAAGAGAAGAGAAAGTTTCCTTCTCCCTGGATTCATTCTGCCCGTTACCTTTGCTGAATAACAGTGGTTATACTGCTACCTCTTGTTTTCCTCCAGACTTTTAAAGCGAAGCCAGAAGAGGAAAAGGAAATAAAAAGGATATTGAACTTGTTCAGAGCAAGGCTCAGAGGGTCTCAAAGCAGTTGTCCATTTTACTACTAGTTATAAAGACAACAAGATGTGGGATTCAAGCCGAGCTGCTATAAAAACAATGTCTGGATTAAAAGACTTCTCTAAGTCCTTAGAAACCAGAAGACAGTGTTGACTCTGGGCTTAGCTGAGGGACAGAAGGAGGCAGGGAAGAAAAGGTTTGCTCTTCTCTGGGCTGAGATGCCCGGCAACCTGGCTGTCTCTCTGAGTGGGCAGCGATCAGACCTGTGCTGGTCTAGCAGGATGGATCTGTCATAGTGCCAGGACCCCCTGCTAGCCCTGCTTAATTCCACTCCACTTGTCCCGACAGGGACTTAAAAGACATGGCAGCCAAGTTACAAAGTGGAGATGAGTGACAGGCCAGTCCTAGCAGCCCTGGGCCACAGAAGCAGCGGGAGCTGCTGAGAACAAAGGGAGAAGCTGGAAAAGGGGACCTGCTAGTACTCAGGTCATTCATTCTTTGGTAGTTCTACAACCTCACAAATTCCTTCCCTGTGGACATCCGCAGAGTCTATCTGCTGGGCTGGCTTGAACCCCTCAATCTCTGTTAAAAGGGGGGACTTTCCTCATAGGCATTCCCATCTGTCTCTTTTCACACAAAAGCCGCTTTCTTATTTCATTTTAAGACATACTGACTGCTTGTTAGTGGGAGATAGGAGTCATTATGGTCATGGATTAAAGTATCCATGCATTCAATGCCATATTTCTTTTTTAGGTAGGGATAGGGAAGGTTTGAGTCCAGAGACAGGCAACAGCTCACATATCCAAAATGCCTTAAAATGACCTCTGCTAGACTGAATGTGGTGGTGCCCACCTGGAACCCCAGGACTCAGGAGGCTGAGAGTTCTAGGCCAGCCTGTACTACATAGTGAGTTCAAGGCCAATCCGAACTACACAGTGAGACCAGGTCTCAAAAAGAAAAAGAAATTACCCCTGTACCATCCAAACTCAAAGCAATAATAACCCCCTTGACTCACCTGGAAGACAGTGACACATATTAGTATTGATTCTCAAATTTGTTTAAAACAAAACAAAACAACAGCATGTGTATTTTGTTTTGTTCATGTTTTTCTCTCGAGGCCTCTTGCAAAAAGAAGTTTAATCTGAGCATCCTGCATGGGATGCCTGCGCTTCACATCAAGGCAGAGATGTTGGCTGTGTGATGATATCAAGAAAGAGACCTGGAATAATGGAGTGGAACTTTCAGAAAACACAATTCATTCTTCCATTCTTCTTCTACCCTGAGCTTAACAAACACCACCACAAATACTGGAATGGCAGCTTCCCGGGGTTCTATGAAGTTTAATTGCTAGTAAGTATTTTCTACTAGGAAGTGACTAAGAATTACCAGCTCCACAGCTGTCTTCTCCCTGTGCTCTCCTAACTGCTCCTAAAGCTGTGATCTTCTCTCCTCTCTTAAACTGCAAAGATGCCAAGGATGTATCTACAAGTTCCCTGCTCTGCACCCCATCTATAGGTGAAAAGCACAGCACAGTTGTCTCTCTGGGAGAGAAATAACGAACTCCAGTTTTTACATTAAAAGGACAGATGGAAAGAGCCTACTTGCAAATAAAATCTGCTGCTGTCCAGTAGAGGGCAGCTGGTGCCAAGCAGAAAACAACATTTTATACTTTTTATCACCAACACATGACACTTATTCACTCATTTTATTTTTATAAAGGAAAAAATGCATAAAAAGATTTTACTGAAAGATGCTGCCTTCTTGTTAGCGCAGCTCCCCTCTGCTCAGCAAAGCATAGCCCTTGGTTTCTGGGTAGCAGAACTGAGAGAGAAGGAAACCTGACAAGCAACGTGACCCTCAGAGCCCCTGGACAGAATTCCTGGGCAACAGCCCCTCAAAATCGACGTCTTAACAAGCACCCTGGATGGTTTTCGTATATGCTGAGGCTTAAAGGCCTCAACAGTAAGTTAGCTGCTTTGTGCAAATAATCCCTGAAAAGCATAGATGAGGCATAAGGATCTGTCTTTAGGATGTATTTGCATATTGGGAAAGACCAAAGATAGGGAAACACTTGCGCTATTCCGCTGTGCCACAGATGGCTAGAAACAGAATTACTGCTACTACTTATTTCACTGAGCAGACAATATCAGCTCCAGAGTACACTTAGAGGGAATAACTCGGACCTAAGGAAATCACATCTTTTAGTGAACATGCAAAGGATGTGAATATTTACCAAGAAGTTCAGGAAAATCTCTGTATTGACAAGTCTTTGTATATGACCTAGGCAATCCATCCTTTTAGTCCTATGTGTGTTTTTTTGTTTTTTTTTTGGGGGGGTATAGTGTTTTTTTTTTTTTTAACTTTAAAAAGTTTAGCTTTTTTCCTATATGAAGTATCATCATGTGTGACAATGCTCTCAGGACATTCACATAAGTGTATCTAGAGTTCATGGTCTGTTATAACCACTGATTTGAGAAGCTGGAACTGACTTCTTCCCTTTCTGGGAGGCAGGAGTACACATATTTCCAACCCCACTTAAAAAGGTAAAGAGATTTCCACTTCCCATTTAGACTCACTCGCATACAACTTCTTTTCTAAAATTTCTCTTTGTATCTTTTTCTTCTATAATATCAAAAGGTTATTTCTTGATAAAGAACAAAGACAAAAGGAAATTTAATTCACGAGGACTCACATGTCCATCTTTAACAAAGGAAATGACATAAACACATATAAATGACTGCTTCTGCTACAGAGAAGATTGATAGAAAAAAGAAGACTCCTTTTTTGAGGAACTGCAAGAAGAGTAGCACCCCCCAAAAAACCACATGTGCCTGTAGATTTACTGATGATATACATCAAAGATGAAATGCAGTGGCGAATGGAGCCACATGTCTAATCAGACTACAGGAATAAAGCCACACAAGGGAACCAGCCAGTGCTGCCCAGCACACGTGAAGATGGAAGAGCCACTCCTCAGTGTGACCCTCCAAGCGGCACATTCAAGGCAGCAGAAGCTCCCTCTATGCAGATCCTCGCACCCTTGCACACCACGTCTTTCCTCGGCCCCTGGGTGCAGGTGTGATGAGTAGGACAGGGACATTTCTGCTACACGGTCACAGAGTACATAAAGATACACTATAAGTAAATACAGGCAGCCCACAGGGCCACGGACAATCTCAAAGCCAGACAAGAAGAAGTGCTCAGCTACAGGAATGCTGTGTAGGAAGGACAGGTACTGGAGGGACATTCTGTCCACCTTCCTTCCATTGCAAATCTGTCCCTCCTACTGTTGGCAATGCTAATCGTAAAAATAATGTGAGAGAGATGTTCACAAAGTTCCCTTTACATATCTATCCACTCACTGAGAAGCGAGTATCACGATTCAGTAGGGAAACGTGTGGTGCACACGAGGTTTCCCGCGAACGTCTCTACGGAGTCCTTTCCAGATTCCTGACAGCATAAGGCTGACCCTGCAGGACTGCGAGGCTGCTCTCACAAAATGACTAGACAATTTTATACAAGCAGACCTAAGGTGTGGCAGTTGCCTTTACATTTTCACTCTACTTTGAATTTTATGTGACTATAAAATTATTATTTAAAGCATGAAATCTATTAAAGGTCTATAGAAGAATCAGCACTTACCCCCAAGAACACAAGGAAAAAGTAACACTTCCTGAGGAGGAAACTGGAGCAGGGTTTGAAAAGCAGTCAACTGTCCTGGAAGGTATGTAGGTGACAGATGCAAAGGTTCCATTTAAAGGCTTGCAGTCAGTAGCCAGGTCTCAGGATGACACAGGGAGACCATGACTTCTCCTATCCCATTCACAGCGTTTTGTAACAATGAGATGGTTGCACATACACATCTAAGAACTGCTGCAATCATTTTGAAAACAGGTTCTGTTGTAAATACATGAAGTCACCTTGGAACCCATGTTCACATAAATGATCTTGGGGAAGCAAGAAGCAAAGGAGGGAGGGAGGGAAGGAAGGAGGAAAGGAAGAAAAGGGAAAGGAGAAAGGGACGCAAAGAGGAAGGGAAAAGAGAAGAAATGAAAGCAGTAGCACACCAAGCATTTGCAGATAGGTAATACCCAATTCAAGCAATTCTCCCCACAGAATTATTTTGGAGTTCTTAATAATTGCCCTGAATTGGAACTGTACAGGAGGGACATAATGAGCCATGCGCATCGCTTTGTATTTGTAATAAATGCAGGCAAATGGTTTGAGCGTGATAATCCTGTGGGCTTTGTCACATGCGTGTGACCAGTTTCCATTGGATACTGGGTAAGGAGAGGCTGACTGCAGCCTCCGGGAGACCAGCTGGCCTCCCACTCACTGTGCTCCACTCCCTGTTACTACCAAAGCCTGCAGGGTGGGAAGAGTGACATGTCAAGACTCTTGGGAAATTTTAAGCCCTCATACAAATACAATTTTACAAGTCTATAAAATTTCAAATAGTAAAGCAAGGGGCAATACAACTACAGGAACCATCTCTGTGCAGATCAGAGGATGGCTTGCAGTCTCTCTGCTGGTAGCCCTAATCGTGTGGGGAGAAAGTGAAGAAATAGCTGTTTCCACAAGAAGACAGTGCTTTCTGTCAAGTTCTAATTTGCTTAGATCTGGAATTTTAAACCATACAGGGAGAGGCAAATTTCAAGCTCCATTTACTTTTAGAAAATTGGGACCTCTTGTCTTCATCTAAGTATACCCAGGCTTGCCCCTGGGCACTGTGTCTATCCTATAGCTGCTTCCACCAAAATAACTTGGTTGGTATAATGTGGTTTCAAATCCCATTAAAATGTCAGCAGCATCATAGCCCAGGAATAGAAGGAGGAGGGGAATAGGGCTGCAAAGTGGAAGGATTACCAGGGGGATGACAGAATCTTTTAGAATACATTTCCATGTTCATTTCCCGAATTAGCAGTTCTTAAAGCCACTGGTTAACCAGAAACACCAGTCTTCTATGAGGCACATCGGTGTTCTCAGATGAATTACAAGCTCTCACTTCCCTGTCGCTAAGATGATTATAGCAAGTAACTGAATCTTGTCCAAAAGGCTACTATCCCAGCATCCACCAATACCATGTGGGGGTAACTCATACAGTTTGAGAGATAGAATGTTCTATGCCTGACCTTTCCCCCTCTGGGGCTTTGATCTTTGCCCACTTGCCACAGAATGGCCCAGCTCTTCCTTGGGAAGAATGGTAATTCTCAGTGAGCAACATCTTCTCATCACTGCACAGTAATGTGAGCCTCTCATGATGAGTCAATGTCTCATTTTTTTACAAATTATTTTATTATTTAGAGTCTTAACTTATGTTGACACAAGAGGTCATTTAACTGAAAGCCACCTCCCATTCCAGTGGTCTACCTCTCTTCCTCTTTTCCACTTTCATTTGCAGGTCATTGTCTTCTTCTTTAAAGAAGAACACTAAGAAGACTAAGAAGAATGCATCCCACCAGTTACACCAAGCATTCAGCCAGAATTACAATAAGCAAGCAAGGCAGGGGTGAGAAGTGACAGATTTTTATTGGTGCATAGGGGTAAAGGTCAACAGTCTTGGAACAATGGACATTTATGGTAGTAAAGGACTGAGTCCTTTGTAGGAGTTCGTAAATGTCAGTAATGTACTTCTAAATGGGAACAGGAATGCTGTGTTCCCAAAGAACAAAGACAGCTTTAGGCAGTGGAGCAAATATGTAAATGTGTTAGTTAAATAAAGTGCTATTAAAGCATAAGGGAAGGACACTTGACAAACACGCCACGTAACAGAAATTTAAAAGAGAATATACAGCTCCCAATATCCAACATCAGCTAATATCTTCCTAAGATACAGTAGGTCTTTACCCAGCATGAGTCTGAGCTATTTCCCGCATAGTCTTTGCAATCAAAACACAATTATTTAAGTCCTAAAAAAGGCTATACCCATTCCAGTGGCATTTGGGGTTACGGATGAGACACGCACCCCTGTTTGTTAAGTTTTGTCTACTACCGTCCCTTCTTCAAGAGAAATCAGGCTGTTTTTAGAATGTAGTTGAGAAAAAAATATCAAATACTGGGCAATGCTATACCTGAGCCCCTCTGGATTCCTCAGAAATGACTGGCTGCTTCTCCTCTCTCCGTTCTTCTCATTTCTCACCTTCCCCAACCTTTACCCATGTCCTGATCTGATCTGGGAGGCAGTTAATGATTTTATAGGGACTGCAATTTGTAAATCAATAATTAGGATAAATGATTAGTCAAAGGGGCATTTTAATGAGCTTAAAGAATGCAGAAAAGCAGTATATGTAATATATTGTATCAAATTATTAAGATTTCAAGAGACGGAAAGCACAGGACTCACACCACTGCAAATCTCAGGCTTACTTGTACCTATGCACATCTTGCTTTAGGTTGTGAACTTGCGACAGATGGCACTTTGTGTTATGCGTGTTAGTGTCTCTGCTGCCTACCAGTCAATAGACGTTGGTTCCACTAAATTATACTCTATTGTTGTGACTTTCATGACCCTGTGTCACATCAATCTGCTTCCCTGGTCAACTGAAGCTCCTTTATTCTGCGTTCCTGATTATTTCAGATTCCCAAACTTAGAGCCTTTGTTGTCTGTATCACACAATTCATCACTTTATTTTACTCAAATGCATCTCTGCAATGGAGTGGTGAATGCTCAAAGGACAATAGAGAGTCCATGTATCCTTTTTGTTTATATTCATTTATATTGTGCTTGCAAAGAAGCAGGAATAGTGTTTGATAAAATATATGTCAGCTGATTTCTACTTACTATTGCAACTTCCCATCTCATCCATGGTTCTCACTTACCAATTACTTAAGGTAAATGCTGAATATATCAAATCTATACTAAGGTGACTTTAAATTTTATTAATTCAATATTAATAACATCACCGATGGACAGAAAAATAGCTTGTAAAATTAAAAATAAATTTCATTACTGTGTTCTAATTATAACTCAAATTAGTCAGGAAGACAAATTTTGTGGTCCCAATTAGTTATTATAGTCAAATATTCATGAAAATTAATGGTTTCAAGAGCCAAAGTAGACATTCATTTAAACCTGCTTATGGCTGTAAGCTGTGCCCCGTGCTTGTGAACACTGGTTCCTAGAGGATGTACATGGCAGGACACTTTGCATCTTCCTTTTTTCCTCCTTCTTTGACAAGCATTTACTTCTCCATGAAAGCTTTCTGAGGTTCCCAAGACAGAGTTCTATGTACACAGCTACTATGATACATACGTTCTATCATATATGTAACTGATTGTTTATACATCCATTTCACTTCCAGGCTGAAAAAACCTTCACTGCAAGAACAAGGACTACAGTCTTATTCCACCTCCCAGTTCTTCAAACGTATATGGCACAAAACAAACATCTTACAGCATCTGGTTGAGTTGACAAGTGAGAGCATAAGGCACAGCCACTCTGTAGCAGACAACAGTGAGGGTAAGAGTCCCATGCCCAAGATGCTTGCTGTATGCAGATACTCTCCTGTGGTTGTTTTCAATTTTGAATCCTCGTGATTATCTTACAATATTGATGTCACTGTGTTTTACTATAGAGCAGAGGAGACTGCATCAGGAAACAGCTCAGAAAAAGCCAACCAACAAATAAAATCTCTTCTAAAGACTAGGATATGGTTTAGCTGGAATTTACATCCAAGAAGACTAGCTCCAGTATCCATTAGATGAACCATTACTCACATCTACTGACTCTGCTGAGCAAAAATTCACAATGGCTGCTTCTGAATACCAAAGTGTAGCTTTACAGTCTTGGGAATGGGTGTTAGGCTGATTGATTCATTGAATGCAGAAAACTTATGGAGTACACAGACACCAGAGATCATTTCCTGCAGTGGCAGGGGTGTCCCAAGGAGAGATGGTATTCAAAGGACAAACTTCATTAAGTGCAGGCAGCAGGATAATACTCGAATCTGCCCCTGGGGAACTGAAAGTCCACGTCTAGCCTGATCACATCCTGGTTCCTGAGTCAGGATTGTGCTTTGATTCCTGGCCAAACCAATTTCAGCATAGCCACGAACATCTTGTACTCATCTGAAGCCACTCAGGAGGTACAGAGAGATAAGGGTAAACTGTACTCCCTCAGCAAATTTTAATTAGTTCCCGGTAAATTAGCCCTCCTCTCTTGGAGAGAGCTCAAGAAATTCTTAAACTTTTACTATAGGAAATGATTATGATTTTTTATTTCTTTTTCTTCTACCCACTTTCTTATTTGTGTACTTTGTATTACTTTTATCTCACCATTACTGCATTACTTTAAATTCTGTCCAGTAATCTCTGCCATCTTCTCTCTTTGGCTTCACATCTGTGCTTTCCCTCTTGTGCCCGTCTCTTATCTGGGATTGGTTATGTATTCAGGTTGTTTTCTTTTTCTCTGTTCTTTATTTTCCAAATTTATCCTTTTCTTACTAAAGGCATGCTCATTTCCTGGTGACAGATGCTGTCAATCACAGCTGCACTTAGTATTCCAGTCCCCAAACACTCAGAGAACCGAGCAGTAAAAAATGCAACTTCTCTATTCCAACCATCGCACTCCACAGACCACAGTGCAGGCCTTCCCATGCATATCTCAGGCCACACTGCTACCCAGTAATTTTTTTGTTGTTGTTGTTTTGCAGAACCTATTTAAATGCTTGATCCAAAAGACGATACAATGAGATGCACATTAAAGCATGCAAAGTCACCAAAACAGGGGTCTGGATATTAAAACTTGAAAATGGGTAACTATCAGAACCAACAGACAAAACCTCAAGAATTTTTTCAATGGAAAAGTCAATCCAATGAGAGGAATATTAGGGCAGCAATGACTTGTATCTCAGGCTGGGGGTGTTAAAGGTTCATCTATATTGGCTTTGTTTTCCTAACAGAACCAAGGGAAAGCTTGGGACAGATCTGATCCACTGAAATGAAACATCCAGTCCTAGTAAATATAGCAGCCTCTCTGAGGTCAGCATTCACCTCCACCCACCACGAGGGTAACATGGCTGGCTGACTAGAAACAAATGTTCTAGATCCAGTAGGTCACACACAGAGACCCCCCAAGAAGCCATGGGGAGCACGCTAGAGGCAAACGGATCAGAATGGGGAAAAGTCTTCTAACCATCTCCACAGCAGAGCACAGATGAATCAAGCTGAAATAATGCACTTGACCTTGAGACAAGGTTAATAGAGGGATCTTTAATATCAGGCTCGCCAGGCTTCAGAGAACATGAGCTCTAATAAGGACAGATCGTGAGGCAGAAATAAGTAAGTAGGTAGAGAGATAAGTAAAAATTTTTTAAATGTCTGCTTTTCAAATAAGGTTAAACCAGAGGTCTAGTATATATATTTGATAAACAGTCTTTAAGAGATATCCTTTATGTTAAGAATTTCCAATCACTGTATCATGCAGGGCAAGCAATATGTGAGAACCAGTAAGCAACATAAAAGTCCCTCTTACTTCCCAATACCTGGGGCTAATTTAGGCTCTCGTTATCTTAACTCACTTCAATTGTTAAAACAGAATAAAACACAAATTCAGAGTTGTCATTTTTTAAAGGAGAAAGAAGATTATCTACACTCACTAAAATTATTCTATTTGAGATTACTCTCTAAGATTTTCAAGGATCTTCCATGAATCTATCAGATTTTATTTACCTAGGTAGCTGCATGTATCTATTTTGTAGCTTCTAAAATTCTGTAACAATCTCAATAATCCATAAACTTGATCTTCACACAGGTAAAGATTAGTATTTTATAATCACTGGTTCATTATTAATACTTAATGTACTAGACACTTATTATGTGTGATCCATTTAACATATTACAAATAAAGAATAACAAATATGTGATAATTACACAAGAAATGTTTCAGACACAAAAAAGCTAAGTTCTGCTTGATGATACATAAAATGAAATAGTAAAACCTTAATTAACATAATCAGTTCTGAGAACTTGGAAAATTAGGTGATAATGATGACTGGAGAAAAACAAGAAAAAGACAGAAATAGAGAAAAAGAGGTTTTTAAATTATGTGCTAATCATAATTGCCTAAACCTGATAGCTTTAATAATTCTTAAAACTACTGACAACCACAGTTTTAAAGATACACAACTAATATCTAATAACTAGTTACTTAGTATGCAATGTATTATGGTATAATTGCAGGGTATAGTTTTATTAGCTGTATTTTACTTATGAAAGTTACCCTAAGTGCTCTGATTTATATAAAATAGAACAGCGTCCAGGCCTGCTCAGGTGCATAGAGAGTGGTGTGTCCTAGACCAGGTTTGTTTGTGTTTTGTGTTCCATGGAGATCTGGAGTCACAGTGGGTCCCCCAGGCTTCCTGATCAACCAGGGAGATACCTGGGCACTGCTCCCATAACAATACCCCAGCTTACAGATGGCACTCTATCTTAACTTGTCACTCTATCAAACTTAGCTTGTTTGAAACCCTCAGGCTCCCATGACTATTGGAAAGTAACCAGGGTGAAGGAGAGGCAGAAATATAGAAAGCTTCCTTACATTTTATATTATTAATGCTCAGGAAGAGAACTGAGCGGTGCTCCATGTAACCGAGCAGTATAAACACTCAGTTCTACCAAAAAGGTTCAAAAAAGATGCTTTTTTCCTTTGGCTGTGTTTAAGTGTGAGGTAGCACACACTGATTCAGTTAAAACACAGCACTTTCACTGAAGTTTGGGAAATGCCACTTCCGCCACGCCTCTGAGTTCATGGATGGCACTTCTTATGAATGAAACACACACTCCCTCTAAAAAATGAGAGGCAAATGGCTGACCTTGTGTACAAAGGGGCACATGAAAGAGCTGGGAGAGCAGGAGCAAGCGTGGCATGCCGCCATGGGAAACATCACACCTCCCTTTGAGATATTTTACAACACCTCAATTCCACTTGAGCTCACCAGATCACAATGTCAAGTGCAAAGTCCTGGCACTTTAAATATTAATCATGTTCTGCTTAGTTAGAAAGGGTAAAATTATACATGATGGCCTAGAAATGACAAAACCTTATGGGAGCTCTTAAAATTATTTATTCATTTGCAAGAATTCATTTTATAATCAGAAAACATGCATGAGTCCAAGCCCAGTTCACAGGACTCCTCCTTTTCCAAATTCCAAACAGGGAGCCCAAAACACAGCCTAAGCTCGTGTCAAATAGTCAGCCACATGCTGGACACGACCTTGTCCCTCGAGCCCATGCTCAGCGGGTAGAAGACTACACAGCTGATCGTAGCATTTTCTGGCATTTAGGGTCTTAGACTCTATAAACAGGAGATTAGATATGATCAAAAAAACCCTGCAGTATCATCCTTAGTGTCACTAAAGTTTCAACTCATGCTCTTAGCTTTTCACTCATCAGCCAGGAAGCTCTCAAGGCACTCAGTTTTCATAGGATACATTTAAAAAGAGCAGGACCTGAACACCCCTAGATCCAAATGGTATAATTTAACGATTCCATGATTCTCCCACGAGAAGTTGGCAGATGGTCTCACACACACCTCATTCCTGTCCCCTAATGTCACATACATGATATATAGAACACCCAGACAAATGGGAAAAAAAAAAATTAAGCATGCCCAGGATAAAGAGAGACAGAGCATCAATAATCAAACAGGTATTTAGAAAGTGTCACACGCAATATGGTAATTAAAACCTACACATCTGGAGGAAACACAAACAGTGTTTAATGCTGAGGTACCAGGGGACCTGCAGGGATGATCAATGTTCTCTGTGGAGCGAGGGTCCTATTTATAGGATGAAAGTCTTCAAAGACACTCTCAGCAGGAGTGATATTAATTAAGAAGTGGTAACAGAAATGAGAGGGAACAAGGATGAAAGGGGACAAGAACATAAAGAACAAACTGGGAACACAGAATGCAGAGGCAGGGAGGATATAACAATTGTATGAATTGGCTGCTCTGAGTTAAAAATATAAACACTATTTTTCTACTCTCCCTCAGTGAACTCTATATGGATTTGTATGCTTTGATCCTTGATGAGGTTACAAGACATTGTGTGAAGTGCAAGGAACCAAGGTTGGCTGGGGGTGCTGACAAAGGCATTGCTCTCAGCCATGCAGAGTCAAATGATACTTGCTTTTAGGTAGAAGATAGATAAAGAGCATTCAGGAGTCTCAGGTTTTCATTAATTTTTCCTTTGCTATGTTTATATTAGTTCTCCCATCAACCTCTGTACCCCAGCATCCCAAATCTTCCTTTCAGGTTCAGGTTACAGCATCTTTCCAAACAACAGATCACTGGTATTGGCCAAGAAACCTCTGCTGACACATACAGGCCTTCTCTGCAGGTGAGGGAAGCGTTCTTGGAGAGTTGGTAACAGATGGCCAGCCTGCCTCTCCTCTGGCACAAGGACCCACTCAGCCTTCTTCTTTGTAGGCCTCTTTCCTGTATCAGAAACCTGGGGCACAGACCCTCTGGGAGAAAGTATGAATGGGCCAGGCTAGTACCTAGTACCTAGGAGTACCTAGTACCTAGTACCTAGGAGCAGGCTTTCTAGGTTTCTTAGTCAAGATTTCCTGAAGAGAGCTAAGGGAATAGGAGAGTTTACACTGCAACAAATCCATGCAAGGAAAGCAGCTGTAATGACAGCATGCATACACAGCAATGGGCACTGCATGGTCATCAGTATAAACTGTGAAGAAGGGTCCGCTCCATTGTGGGCCTGGGTTAAGTCATGCCCTTAATAAACCATCTGCAAAGTCAGGGAACGATGCCCACTGCATCAAGACACAGTGATGGAAGAGTTGCCTCTGTCTGTATGGATTGCTAAATATAGCAAAAAGAATGCTATCAAAATAGGTTTCTGGGAATGCACAGGATTAGAGTGCACTGTGAGTTTCATTCCAAGAGGCCCCACCCATATGAAAAGGAAGAGGAAACACTTGAGATAAAACTACTAACTGGCTAGACACACTCTAGATCTTTAAAGAAATTCATATGGTCCTTTAAAAGGAGTTTGCATTTTGCACTAGAGAGTAACAAAAGTCACAGGGAAATTGGTGTGAACTCAAGTGTACTTATCCTGCCCAGTGAATGCAACCTGATAATTCTTTTTTCCTTACATAAACTCTTATTGATTGGGGAAAACATATTCACACTTTAAAGCATTGTGCAGATACTATTTTTTGCTTCACATATGCTCCTTGGGGAGATGTGCATATTTCATGGTGATAAATTCAACTCATAACTAGAAAAACTGTACACAAATATACTGCTTTGCCAACATTATTGATTTCTGCACCATTGTACAAATCTTCACTGTCCTCCAATATATCTTAAATCTATCAGCATCTCAGAGAGTGACCCTGATCACCTTATTTAACTGTAGAGGAAAAGATGCCCTGGTTCAGATCTGCTCATAAAAGCTGGGATTTCAATGGCTCAAGGCCATCTCTGCTTCTGTATAGTAAATGGGCCCAGAAAAAGCTAATCTCACTGCTAGGGAAAATGACTTCTCTCTTTCTGGGAACTACGGTCTGCTCCAGTCTTAATTCAGATCTGCTGAATGCCATGGTCAAACATCCTTTTTAAGCCTCTCCAGATAATGATAGATTGCCTATGCAGACTGATACCTGCCAATGTACTGAAACAAGTGGACTCCATGGCAGGGCTCTGTTCTCTAATCCTTTCTAAGTTTTACGGCAGCCTCAGGAGCTGCATCTGGACCTGAATTCTCATTCTGATTCTCAAGCTATCTCGATCTTGTGATCTGTACATACTCTGCGGCAACAGAAAAACCTATAATCATATTCAGTGTTTGGCATCTCTTGTTACAATGCTGTTAGTTTTAAATAACATCCATAAAAAGGGACTATCAATGGTTAGAGCAGTGCCTAGGACTCTCTCTGATCCGTAAATTCCTTTGTTATGTCATTATCACTTGAAAAATACAAATAACTCACCCAAAGTGGAGAAGAACTCTGTGCGGGTAGATTTCTGAAGCTTAGTTCAGAGATCTTTCTATTACAAAAAGTCATACTGAATTTACTACTCAGACATAGGACCTTTGAGTGTCATATTTTGGCTTATTTCTCTTTTTATTCCATGGTGCAAAACACTGTCTAGCACAGTTAAATGATGAAGTTAAATTTACCAAAAATGTAAACTACAGGAAAAAAATCAATAGAAGTTATAAAAAATTTTAAAGGCAACAGGTAAGTAAATCTGATTATAAATGCAAATGATGTAAATTTGGTTCCTCAATCTGAGATTATACACAGCAGATCAAAATTGTTTAGATCTGATTACTGATGATGGACCCATATCCAGCCCATAAGAGGATGACAGGACTGTTCAGGAAACAGCCAAACATTTATGAGGTTGACACTATTGAGCAGTACTGTTTCAAACTATGGCCATCATCTATATAAATCTAAGTTAATTAAAATTAAGTGCAGATACAAATTTAGTTACTCAGCTACATTTTAAATCATATTTGAAATACTCAAAAGCCATACGTTATTATTGTCTAGAGTATTTGACAGCTTGGAGAAACATTTCCATCCATGCAGAAAGTTCTACTGGACACTTCTATTTATAGAGGATAATCACTACTATTATTTCCACTAATTATATGAAGCAGGAGGGACAGGATGATAGGATAGGAGAATAAAATGAAGAGAAAACCCTGATTAAGTCTTTACAGCTCTGCGCTTAGCAATTGAAATGTCTAATTTCATATAATCCTTATAACTTCCCTCATGAGGTAGGTACTATAATTATCCCCATTTTCAACTTGACAGCACTGTGCTTGGAGAGATTAAGTATATCACCATACTAATCATTTAGTGATTAGCTTAGCTGCCTTCTTACCCAAGCCATCTAAATTCAGAACCTGTCTTCAGACGTTAGATTGTCTCCTGAAGAATCTGAAAGGTGTATAGTCAGAGAGGGCATTCAACCTTACACTGATGGTTCCTCATCCTCGCTGCACATCAGAAACACCTGAGGAATTTCTCAAGCTATGCAGTTATGTGAGCATTAAACCACAGCAACAGAGTTGGGCCGGGACTGGCAAATCAGTGAATCTCACCACTCTTCAGCCAAATATAGAGCTTCCATCCTGACAGTTTGTTAGAAGTAAAACACTCCACCTGCTGTAGGACAATGCATTCATTAAATTCTACTTCATTTATTTACTCGCTGTCAGAGGAGAAGAGGGGCATCGAATGAAAGCCCATCTTTCTTCTGTCTTGTCAAGGCTTCCTCTAATTCTCATGACTGACTGGTCAGAGCTTTTACAAGATAGTCAGCAGCATCCACTCCAGAGAGCTCACTTTCTCTAGCTGCCTTTCTGAAACTGTAATGAGGCAGCTACCCCTGGTTCTGCTGCATTCACAGCTGCTGATCTGAAAATTACCACCTGTCAGGCATTTCAGCACCTCACACCCAGCAGTTCACCTTTACATCTCTAATCCCAGTTGGAGAGAAATAGATTTTTAGGTAGCCAGAGAGGTTACTCAACTAAGACACAAATCGTTGCGCCAAGAATCTGTAGCATGCCAAATACACATTCCTTACCTTACGCTTGTTGGTAGGACATACATAGAGATAGCTCAAAATCGTCTTCAGACCCACTTTATCATTCAGCTTCTCATAAGTTGTCCCGTAATCGGTTGACCTATAATTCAAAAGAAGCTTTAATGAGGGCAGAAGTATACGTCATTTGACTGCTTGTCCGTATAATGTGTGTTTTACATAGTAGCATGGCTCTCAGGGGGCTTCTAAATGACTCGTGCAGTATGTAATGATGCTTAATTATGTACACAGTAGCATCATGTGAGTGGTTAACATTAGCATTTAAATTGAATTGGTAAAAATTAAAACGCTACTTCTCTACTTCTCCTTAGTGCATGCACTTTGCATAACGTATGTGATTAATTTTAAAAGATTCACAGATGAAGATGTCCCTTGAATCCACCAAAGAAATGAAAGAGCCTGGAGTTAGCTATGATGTTTTTAAGCTTTTGCTTTATCTTTGGCACAGGGACAAAGCAGATTCTAATTTATCTACACATTTTGTTTTCATTCAGGAGGCACAGGATGTATGATAGGTGAGTTCCCTCAAAGGTCATTCTATCTTTTCCTTTTATTTAAGAACAAGAAAATATCTTAATAATAAGTGAACTTTCACGATTGTCTTAATGGCCTTTTCCAGATTCAAGCAACACAGATTTAGGGGCACGATACTCTTTGGCACAGACTCTATGCTTCTTGTAGATTCTCTATTTTGTTTACTCATTGGTCAGTCACTTATTATTTCAGATTAAATACCAAATTTCAATCATCATCTTCATGAAGGTGTACTATGTATTCCAAATTTTAATTTCATTAGATCATCCTGCAGCCATATATATAGGTGGGAATATCTTCCTTGTGAAGAAAGTGCTTGAGGGAATTTAAGTGACCATTTCAAAGAAAAGAGCTGATAAGTGAACCAGATAAAAGTTGAAACAGTTTTTTTTTTTAATTTTACCTGTTTTCTCTGTTTCTCTCTCTCTCTCTCTCTCTCTCTCTCTCTCTCTCTCTCTCTATCTCTCTCTGAAAAGACAAAAAGCTGGGCACAGCTGACAAACCTGTAAACCTGGCTATTCTGGGAGGTAATGCAGGATGATCACAATTTTGACCCCACTTGAGTGACTAAGACCTTGTCTCAAAATATAATAAAATAAAATAAATAAAATAAAATAGAATAAAATTTAAAAAGGGGGGCTCGGCATGTTGCTTTACAAGTCCTGAGTTTAAACCCCAGTGGTAGCTCAGTTCACAAACTTAATTCACTGCACAATTCTGGAAAAGATGGTCACATTTGTGTTTGTGCAGAGCAGACGGCCACAGTCTTGGTCATCATCTGATGCAGTTTGCAAAAAAAATACAAACTTTTGCCAAAAACTTTGGTTAGTGAACTAAACTGTTTGCAAATAAAAGCATTTTGAACTAAGTACCACTGTACTAAAAACAAAAGAAGACATAGGCACCATAAAACTTACTGTCAGCCTCCTTTTCCCATAGAGGAGATCCCCAGTGAAATTCAACCAGAGTTCCTAAAATGTCCCAAACACTGCTCAGCTCAAGGACATGGAGGCAGGTTTTCCTGTCTGGTATCTCATGGCTTAGGCTGAGAGATCGAAAAAATGGGCAAACAGGAGGAAGTCTGGGATTCAATGGCAGAAGTATGCATTATCAGTATTTTGAAAGAATGTTCATTTAGACAGAAAATGTAGCTCTTCATATCACTTTTGATCTGATCTAAGTTATGAGCTCCACAGGTTTCAGTGTGTAAGAAGAGGAAGTTTGTGTTAACAAGCGAACTCTCATCCCCTACAAGCCTATTCTGAGTCGGGTGCTGCAGCAAGACAGCAAAACAAAAGTATTCCTGGAATTACAAAATTACTCTCTCCAAGAATTTAAGACATTTCATATATATATATATATATATATATATATATATATATTTGTACCAGGACTCAAACTCTGGACCTCACCCTTGCCAGGCAGGTGCTGTGCCACTGCGCTATTCCCCCCAGGCCCTATGTACATCCATGATATATACCAAACATTAGTGCTTGAAAGCAGCAGCACCCAGCATTTTTGTCACGAGGCCCCTGTCTTACAGAAGACAATGATTCCATTGGAAGAGGGATCGGGGTGATTGAAAAACTTTATTTTCATTTGTTTCTGTTTTTTTTTAAATTTTTAGTTTTTATCAGTACATGTTTGCAGTAATAATGATGGTAAGAAATTGGTGCATTATAAGGACATATTGTCAATTCCTTTTTTAGCCCTTTCCCTCCATTGCATTTAGGTAAGGAATGGACAACTGAAATCCCTTACGCATCTCACACGAAGTCCCTGAGAGGGTGTTCGGCCTCCTGGGCTGGGCTGTCCAGTTGCCTGCAGTTCACCTCCTGCTTTTAGCCAGATTCCTAAAGAGGTGATGATGAACCTGCACACCTGCATGGCCAGGAGCCCCACTTTAAAGGACCTACACACCATTCTCAGTCTCTGAGGAATGGGACACCATGAGAAACCTCTAGAAAAAACTACAAACCTTGACAATGGGTAGATGTATAGGAAGAGGAGTTCAAAAGAACCGCACAGACCGGAAGTTATTTTGTACACAGAGAAGGGAGGGCCTGGGCCGTCTTAAGGATAAGGTTTGCATCATAAACATTATCTTGACAATTGACAATATTTGACCAACATCCTAGAACTCTTTCATAGAGCATACTCACGCATCACCACAAAATCTCATTTTTTCTCTCATGTCCTGCTACTTTCTAAGAAAGATTCAAGATTTCTTTCCTTACTCACTCAGTCAACTCTCATTTTGTTTTTGTTTTGGGGGATTTTATGCTCTTTTTTTTTTTAACACTCTTTCCCTGGTCTTCTCAGGGTCAGTTTTCTCTTTCTAATGAAAATTTGTTTGTCTCCAAAAATTTTTGGCATTTTTCTATCATCTTTTATTGGATACTATTTTTGCATTCATCATCTGAACAGTATTTGGAAGGTCAAGAATAAACAAGTAAGATGCGAAATCCATCAGGGTGCAGTAGCATAAAGAGGACGACAAGCATTAATATAGCTGTATTATTAAATGCTGCTCAGTGACAGGCAAAAATAGACCTCTTTCAAGATAAGAGAAAGCAGGATTTCTCCAAGTGGGATAACAGAAATGAGGCTGAGACATAGGAACCAGTTTCTCAGGGTGCAAGCAGCAGTTCCTGATAATTTCTCCTAACATGATAACTGAGGTTTTCAATGGATATTTTTACATTAATACATTCATCCTTGCTCTACCAGGATTCTGCAGCAAAATGAGCTCATTTTGTGCATGTGTTCATCCTTATATGTGTGTTTAACTCTAATCTCAGTGTCCAAAAATGACCAAGGAGTGGCTTGGACTTACACCAGGGGAATTAGTTTTTGAGAAGGTTTATACTATGTTACTACATACTTGCATTATAATAACACTTGTCCACCAACCCAGTTCTTTCCAAATAGATGCCAGTATATTTCTGTACCGTCTCTGTAACTTGACTGTACAAAGCTCCCAACTGAACCACAATGTGTTAATTCTCTGTCCCAGCAGAGCTACAGGCCTAGACATGATGCCTTCTATAACAAACAATTGATAGAGAAAAATACGACATGGGTTCTCGCACACAAATGGTATAGACTGTCAATCACCTATGAGTGTTTCACAACTAGAATGAGCATGCTGGCAGGTGTCACAGGTAGAAATCAAAATTGGCTGGCATATGTTGGTACCGTGACACAGGATGCAAATGCTACATACTTGCCAACCAGTAGGCAGGTAGCTACTGACCCGAGACTGTGTGGCAGCATCTCCAGCCTCAGCATTGCATCTCTCAGTGGGGCCCTCATGGGGCTCCTCATGTTCTAATAATCAGAAAAGCTTGGTCCAGCACAGGTCTCACGAAACTCGCTACAGCAGGAAGACCAGAAACCGTACTGTCCGGTCAATGCCCACGCAACCAGCCTGTGTCCAAGTGGGCTAAATAGTGACCTCAGGGTGCCTGGATGCCCTGGAATGAAATCCTAGGCCCATCTGTACCCTTAAATTACAGTTATGAGAGCCTCTGGTTTTCCCCATATGGTCAACTGTAGGAGGTACAGTCCCTTAACACCATGGGCTGAGAACCAACAAAGAGATGGAACGGCAGGCTGACTTGTGAGTCAAGGTACTCACTGTTAAGTATTTATAACAGCAGTTTCAGGCATAGAAGAGGGGGATAGTTTCCAGAACTGAAATGCTGGCAAATACTTGACTAAGCAAAATTTTATGTCCCTTTACTTCATAACTTTTTGCAAAGTATATCCTTCTCCTGCACACCTAGCCCCTTACGTGCATATTTTATGTAGCAGTTTCCAAATATATTTGATTATAGCAACCATTCTTGAGTATGAGATTAGCATTCCAAGTAAAACACTTTAGAAAAGACAATATCAAAGACAAAATATAGCCAAAAAATAGGAGTCTTGACTTCATAAGGAATACAATAAAAAACTATAAGAAACAAAATTTGAAAACATATGCATAGTTAGCATGGGCTAACTTTAAAGTGATGAAAAACACAAAATTTAGATAAATTACGTAGTAAGATAAAGGAGAACTGTAAGGAAACCAGGAGGCAGATTTTGAGAGAAGGGATTTCAGAAACAGAAGCAGAAGAAGGGCCCTGGATGAGAAAGAGGATAGGAAATGGTCCAGGTGTGATATGCACACATGTATGTCAATTCCCTAAGATGAATGTAAACATTATGGATTGCAAACATATATTGATGAATAAAAAAATAAAGCCAGCGCCTTTATAAAGGAAAAACGAAAACCAAACAGGACATTCTAATATATATATCATTCACATATTTAAAATGCCATGTATATGACCTTGAATTCTCAACTTGCACCATTTTAAAAACATTCTGAAGAAAGCATTTTTATCTTCAAGGTTTTTTTACAGATTGGTTTATCCCTAGATTCAAAACTAAAAACAGAACTTCTGCCAACACCTGTACCATGCTAAAAGAAGCTGAAGGCCTTAGACAAAAGGAAAGTGTTACAGGAAAATCAGTATGCAAGTGATTAAATCAAAGCGTGTCTCCCTTTGCCTTTGATCATTAATTCTCATTCTGCCTTTCTTACAAAAACGTTAAATAGTGACTTCTAGAATATTTGAAAGCACGTCTGTTTAAGTATTTACTAAGAGCATGGAGTTCAGTTGCTCTGAAGGGTGGAGAAACCATAGTAGAGGCATCCCACCGACCTCTCAAAAGATTTTGATCTTTCTAAGATTGCAAAATCTCCAATTTCAGAGGAAGAAGAAATCAATATAGAATGTGACTAATTTCAACAAGAAGTAGCAAAAATAAAATGTGTGAGTAGAATTTCTCTACTATAATTTATACCATCAAATGAAAAACTAAATAGGCATGGAATCATTTGTAAACTAAATTAGTCAATAACAGTGCTTAATACAATGACTAGCACATAATATGCCACCTACAAATGACAGCTTTTATTATTACTTTTAAGACTAATTTTTCCTTATTACTTTTTAACATTTTTTCCAATGCTTAATAAAATATATAATCTGAATCCTCAAAGAAAATCTTAATCATTGAAAACTATTTTGATTTATTTTTCTAAGAAAAGACATTCATGAAGCTATAACAACATTTTAAATGTACCCGAAGTTAGTTAATCATACTTTAAAGAAATGTGCTGGTAGTTTTATGTGGCATTTGGATCAGAGAATAACGGTAAGAATAGAAATATGGCAGGTGAAGATTCTACACTCTTCTTCCGTAACATTTGGGCAAAAATCCCATACCTGAATAGGTTATTTTGCTAACAAAAATCTAACACATAATAAAAATCAACTTTTATATGTTCATAATGTGCTATAAGATCTTCAGCAGAATATGACGAGATTGACACTGAAAATAAGCACATGTGACAAATAAGAAAGATCCAGAATTATAACCAACATATGCAATCCAAATACCTCAAAGGGGCTCAAGTTCACATACGCTGCATGCTGTTGTCAGGGTTTACAAGGGAAAAGATTTAACACAGGGCACACATTTTATAGAATTATTTTATAATATTCACCCAAAGAGTTAACTGCAAAAGAGTGTGAGAGATCTGTGTACATAATGGAGACCCAAAGAATTCAGCTGAGGGCCTGGAGCCCATGAGAATGTCCTCCAGGAGTCCAGCTGAAGACCTAGGGCCTATGGCAATGTCTCATGCAACTCCTTATTAAGGATCTGCACTGGGAATGCCCACAAGCCAGTAGTAGAAGCTAGAAAGTTTTCACTAGTGGGATGAAGGATCTGTGCCAGCATGCTCAGAGATATGCACAGAAGCCAGGATGCAACACTCAAGGTAAAGGCCACAGGTTCCACAAAAAGAATGACAGCCATCCTCAGTAACACTAAGGACCTGAGCTCCTCTGATGATAACATCCAAATTCAGGAAAACCAGCATGAAGTTTCTCCAGGAGAATCAGCAACACCAGCATCTTCCCCTCCAACTCTCCTTTTTATAATGTTGGTAATGATCCTCAAGTGGGCCTTCTGTACCTGGCACCATGCGGATTCAGTTCCACTAGTGTTACAAATTGCCCGTTAGCTAATCCACCATACTGCACCTCTAAAGCCTGAATCCTGAATCCCACACTACACTGCCTCTGTCAAAAATCACAGCAAGCAATTTGCAGGTGGCATGACAGATGTACTTAGAGAATCTATACAACATTTCTTAGTAATATGAATTTAAACTGAAACTGCTAGAATTATTACATGGTGTTGACCAACGTTGTGGCCTTCCTCATACCCAAAGAGAGACAGAAGGCATGCCACCAAGAATAGATTTTTAGAAAAGTAGATGAAACCCTCATAAGGACCTAGGAGGAAAGTAAGTTCACCTATAATCTATATGTATCTTTATATCTGAAGTGAGCTTATTGCAGACAACATAGTGTTGGGTTTTGTTTCATGACTTTACTCTGACAATCTCTTAACTCACATGTGTAAAATATTGATATTTAAATTCATTGATGATACAGACGAACAAATATACATGGATATCCATAATTCAATGCATTAGTTACTATTATCTTGAACAAATTTATTTGTTAGATCAATTAAGAATAGAAATAAACTTTTTAGTTGTGCCTTCACTTATTCGTTCAGCAATTGCTATAGTTTATATCTGATTGTTATGGTTTATGTCTAGATACCTCCTGTGCTTACAATTAGGACATTTGGAAGGTGACTGAACTTGGGTATGTGATACTGGCTTAGTCCATTGATGAGTTTACAACTGCGTGTGGTGTCAGGAAGTGAGTCCTGGTGGGTAGAAGAGAGTCACTATAGGCATGGACTGGAGAGTTTGTATTTCTCTTCCTCCCTTGATTCCTCACTGCTTCCTGCCTTTCACGCTGTGGACTGTTTCTCTCCTGTGGTGCCCTCTCTGCCAAGCTGCCTTACCTTGAGTCAACTGACTATTGGACTGAAACTTCTACAGACTGTAAACTAAATTAAACCTTTCCTCCTTTAACTTGTGGGTATCAGCTATTTTATCCCAGTTACAGAAAAGTAACACTTATACTTAACTTCTTCTTTTCTATAGATCAGAATTTCTTACCTATACCATTCTTTTCTCTGAGTAATTTATTTCAGCATTTCCTTCAAGGCAAGCCTTCTGCCAACAAGTACTTCAATTTTGTCTGTCTGAGAAGTCTCTATTCTTGTACTTTTAGATGATAATTTTCTGGGTATCAAATTTTAGGTGGTTTGTATTTTTCTCTTAACACTTTAACTACCACATTCTGCTATTTTCTTGTTTAACAGATCTCAGAAGTCTGAGGTAAATTTATTTTTTCAAGTCCTCTCATTTAGTTTCAAAATTGCTTTTTTCATTCTTTGTAACAAAGGAACTCAAGCCAAAAGAACCCACTCTCTACAGGTGGTTTTAAGGCAGCAATAAACCTTTGATAACAGACCTGCTCATTCCTTTAAAAAGTATGGATCCATCTTCTCCAAAAGATGTACACATTCCTCCTTATCACCTTGGTATGTAACATTAGAGGCCTTCTAATGGGCCAGGCAAGTACGTGGACTTGTCAACATTGCAGCTGTAAACGTATTTTTACACTGAAAATTGGGCATTCCAAAATCTGCAAGATACTAAATGATTCAGGATAAAGCCATTGTTTAATCACATTTGCTGCCCATCCCCTTTTTTCATACCCCTAAACCTTCATAAAAACCCCATTTTCTCACCCCAACTGGCCATTTCTGTCTTAGAAATCCCCCTTCCTGCTTTCTCTGGGATTTAAATTTTTGTCTTTTCTACCTTTACTGTCTATTGGGAAACTCTTCCACCAGCCCAAGTTATGGAACCTTCATTCACTATCTTGCACATATTTTTTTTTTTATTTTGAAATTTGAATATGATGTATCTAGATATGGTTTTATTTTGCATGATATTTATTGTTTCATAGCCTACTGGTCTGGGGTCCCATGGTAGTGTCTGACATTAACCTGCAGAATTTTTCAGTGACCTTTGTTGCCTACACTGCACCCACTTCTTTCTCCTTGTCTTCTCTTGCTGGGATATCCATGGCCCATACACCTCCTGATCCTAGCTATATTCAATCAGACATTCAATTCTGCTTTTTAAATTTTTGTCTCGGTTTTTCTTTAGTTTTAAGTTTTAAAAACAGTCAGTCTGGGTAAGAACAGAATTCTCTGGCATATTTAAGGTAGATACTTTTCCCCCTAACTTTCTTGGAATTATGGAGGACTTCAGGTAAAAGTTATAAATGCATAACAGTTTTACTATGTCTTGACCTCCCAGAGTTTCACTGTCACAGTTCCCCACATTGAGTTGGCAAGTCATCATCTTCAGTTCATGTTTTCATATTGCAGTGCTACTTTCTGCAGAAATTTCTGCTTGTGAGTTTCTGCTATGATAAACTAGAATTTCCCTGGTCAGCCTGTGTACATCTCCAATTGAGAGAACAGTGTTCACCTTCAGACCTCATTTTCCTGAAAGGTATAGGAAAACTATGGCTTTGCAGTTTGTTAAGCTGCCTTCCTTATTAAGAAGGAGAGGTAACTTCTAAGCTCCATAACAGGCTGGAGCAGATCTGGATTCATCCTTTTGTTCTCTAACCCAGAAACCTCTGCCTGGCATCCACTTCCTGGTGACTCTGCATGCTGTGAGGGCAGAGAACACAGTGTTTATCTCCAAACCCCAGCTCCCAGCACAGCAGAGGCACACATCAGGTGCTTTCTCCATGTGAAGGTTCAGTGAAAGCAAAAAGCTTCAGGAACACATTTTGGACCAGGATTTTTTTGAGCTGCACCCTTAATCAAGCTTTAAGAAGTACCCAAATAATCTAAGCGTCTCCACTCTAGAGCCACAGACAGCGAAGATGTCCTATCCCAGACACACAGCCATATTGCCAAAGTCACAAGACAAGCTCTGTGGCTGTGGAGCAAAGCCTAGGTATAGAGCATAGCACAATATCATTCAGATAATCGCCAATGAGACACCCTGAAAGCAGAACAGAATTCACCTCTAAATCACGCAACTGAGGTGCCTATGTCATGTTTCTTTCTTACAGTAATTAAGAATAACCACGTTCGTTGCTCCTCATGAATTTGGTGGCATAAAAATAGCTTTCAAAGCCCTGGGCGCTCTGGCTGTCTCCTACACATTGCTCTTTAATAACTTGGATGCATGAGGCTAAAGCACTGAGAATAATTTAAGATTTGGAAAATGTTTGTGAGTGAGCTGACATTTAAATAACTTCATTATCATTCATTGACAGATTTTTTTAACCTGTCAGTGCAATTGATATTTCTATTACCATGTTATAACAAACCCTTGCACATTTTAAATACAGTCACCAGATTCCATTAGTCAACCCACTGTCAAGAAAATATCTCCACCTCCATTTCGCATAATGCTTCAAAAATATAATAGAAGATCTACATCAAACGATGACGTGGAGCTGAAGGAAATTGGCTGCTGCTTTCTAAGGATTCTGCCCTGAAATATGTTTTCTGTCAGTCTAAACAGATAATTTAAATGTTCTGCTCAGAAATATGGTGCCTCCGAGCTGTACACGCTTCCCTCTGCTTCCTGAACTTTTCTAGTTAAATTGCAGAATTAGCGCAGGGGCTTAAACAGTGTATTTAAGGGAAGTTGTGTAAGTGTGCTGTTTCTGTCCTCCCACATTGTATAGAATTCATTACATCACATGAAAAGCTTTTTAAATGAGAGGAACAAGGAAGGACTTATGTGTTAGGAAGTTAAAAAAACTTCTCATCTTTCTAGTTTTTCTGGGTCATGATCCTCTATCTCTGTGATCTGTTCATGTTTGACCTACAGAAGGGAGCTAAAGGCCATTTGCTTGGGCTTGTGTGTACACTGCTCCAAGGAAATCGTGGAAATGTGCAGTGCTGCAGCGATTCATCTTCTGAAGTTACAACAAAGACAGTGTTAAAGATAAGGGTTATTCTTCCCTCCAACATGTTTAAGAGTCTTTTTTTGAATACTAAAATCACCAATATTCACTGACTCCCAAATCTCTGTTTGTTTTGTTTAAAAAATGGGAGAGCAAAGTAATTTTTGCAGAGTCCTCTGGTCTACTTTTCAGAAGTAGTCATAAGTAGAAGTATTTACTATACTTCTTTAATATACATACATTGCTTCTTTCTTTCACACACACACACACACACACACACACATTCATATATGTCAATTCCCACTGTTACTCTATGTACTCTAGTTCTATTTCCATCCCCTTGGCCAAGGGTTCTCACCTCCTAGACCATTCCAATTCATTGTACACTAGGAACCAGATCTCACAGCAAGAGGCAAGTGAAGGGCAAAGGAAGCTTTACTACAGCTACTCTACAGCTACTCTACAGCACTCAAATCACCACTAGTACCCTACATTCTGTCAGATCCGTGGCAGCATCAGATTCTCAAAGGATAAAACTCGTACTGTGAGTTGCACATGTGAAGGATCTAACTTGGATGCTCCTTATGAGAATCTAATGCCTTGTAACCTGAAGTTGAGCTGAGGCAGTGATGCCAGTACTGAGAAGTGGCTGTAAAAATAAGCTAGTATTAGCAGAGCAGTTTGATAGCACAGAGATTGTAATAAATCAGTTGCCTGCACATTCATATCAAAGCTCTATCAATAATAACTATATCTAGTGGTGGACTTTAGGTCCGAATTCTACACTTATTCTAGTCTATACATTTTTTTATGGATCACTTTCATCTGTTCCTCTTGCTCACTCTGCACTTCTTTGCAATTCTTTCAGTCAGAGTTTGGTAAACTCACCTTAGACAAAATAAGCAAAAGGCAACAAGGAGTTTTTATGCAAAGATGTCGCTGCTCCATGATGAAACATTAGTCGACTCTAAGATGCCAGCAGAAGGAGAGTTACATTGAAAAGAAAATACGAAATGTTACTTAAATTATGTGTTCCCTGCAATAGGTGATCCATATTCTTTAAGCCACTTTGTATAATATGTGAGAACACCAGCTATCTAACAAAGCAGACTTCAAAACTGCTGCCCAACAAGGAGACAATGAGCCCCGCATTAAAAGACAAGCCTTTGGAAGTTTTAAAAAGAAAGTGAAAGAATAAAAAGAACAGAAGCTGTTATTGAAGGTCATCATTTTATCAAACATGGCTGCACTAGAGGATCCCTTTACCCCTGATGAAGGACTGACCCTTCCAAAGATCCCGCTGCTAAGGAAATTCGTGAACTTTTAGAAGAGGCTGCAGTTTCAAAGGTGACACATGTTCCTCTTTCAGTCAGCACCATAACTTGATGAGCTGATGAAGTTATGGAGGATGTTAAGGTAAAATTTTTAGAAAGGATTAGTGCATCATCATGCTACACAACACGTAGGCAAAGCTTGTTTTTCCATGACATACTGTTAGAAGGATGCACATGGGGTGATGTCATGTACCCTTTTGCTCCCAACTAACACCATAACTGTAGAACTATCCAAGTCTTTGAACGACTACATGTCAGGAAAACCAAATGGGTCCTTTTGTGCTGGTGTGTGCAGATGGAGCAGCTGCCATGACTGGACCACTTCCCACTATCATTACTTGGGTCAAAGAGGTAGGTTTAAATCTCTATGCATTTCAGAGTAAAGATTATCCTGAGATTGACACAAAAACATTGAAAACCCTTGTCCATTCCAAACATTCTATCTCTGTGAAGGAGAATTTTCTGCAGTGACAGCAACTGAAATGCAACTACGAGGTAGACTGGAATAAGCAAAACTTTGGGTGTCATTTTCTCCCATTTTCCCCAAATGGGACCATCTACTTGCAAGCAAACAAGTTTGGGGGTCCCACACCATGGTAAGTTGAATAGTTATTTCATTATATATTACAATATAATAGAAATAAAGTGTACAATAAATGCAATACACTTGAATTGTCTATGTTCTCCACCCATGGAATAATAGACTTCTGTAAAATCAGGTCTTGGTGTTAAAACGGTTGAGAGCCAATGTCCTCGAGCAGGAACTGCTAACTGTGCTCGGCTAACTGTAGCAGAATTCCAGGAACACTGACCAGAAGCTCCCTCTGACCTCTCTTGCACCTCTACCTGTCTGTGAAACCAGTTGTTCTGAAGATGGCAGAGGATGTGCATTCTTTCCCAGCTCTCCTGGGAGCCCACTTTGACAGTGCCCATCAACTGGTGGTCTTTGTTCTTCGCTGACAACCCAGACCCTTCTGCGTTGTGCTGCCTCTGTCAGTGTTTTCAGGCTTCTGTGCTAACAAGTTATACTCTCCCAAAGCCAGGCTGGTTCCCATTGATCCTTTCACCTTTCTTGCTTCCTACCACAATTAATCTATATAATTCAAAGCTCCAAGCCAACATCCTCTCCTTCAATTGAACTTTCTCACCTCTTCAACTGAGGCTTTGTTAAACAGAAGGTTTCTCCTTTCTACCTCCGATAACTTATCTGAGCCTTTTTTTTTTTTTTTTTTTTTTTTTTGCTTTTTGCATTTTGCTGTTTATTATACTTACACGGGTCACCTCTTTCTTCCACATGCTCACCTACTAGAAAGCAAAGCACATTTAAACCTACTTTTCTAGATATCTTGGTGATTGTTACTGCTTCTTACTACCCAGAAGCTGCTCAGAGATAATTGCTGAATTGTATTGAACACACTACCTGGAAAAGCTCTGTATCAAGAGAAAGTGTAATTCATGAAATTTTACATTTTTTTTTTCAGTATTGGGAAACAAGACTATAAGACTGCTGAACCTGCATGAGGAAAGGATACTTATAAGTTATAAATATAAGAAAAATTAGAGACTAACAGAGAACAGATGTGTATGTGAATGTGAAATGTACTGTAAGTTAAACTACCAAATAGCACATAGCCATAAAGCTTTGGAAAACATAATTTGCAATAAATTTCTTTTCTTTGTCTTTGTCTTTTTGTTGTTGTTTTGAGATAAGGTATTTCTATGGAGCTCAGAATGGCCTTGAACTCACAGTAATCCTCCTGTCTCAGCCTCCCAAATGCTGGAACTATAGCACGTGCCCCATGCCTGCCCATAATTTGTATTTATAAATTACTCAGATAAAGATATTTTTGAGCAAAGAGGATCATATCTATTAAGATTTATAAAATGCTCTTTCATACATACCTAATTCCCAGGCATTTCTGATCCAACTGGAAAGTCACATATTTCAATACTGAGGTCAGAATTTTGTAGCCTGTGTTACTCTGTACCTATAACTTACTACACTAACACTAAGCAGGTGATGATGACAACTGTGTTCCATTGCATTGCATTCTCACAACATCCCGGGAGCTAAGTGCCGACAAAATCTGTGTCTTCAGTTGAGGAGATTAAGAAGACTTCAAGAACGTGGACAATTCACCCAATACCACACCACAATAATGGGTACAACCTGGCAGCGAGGTACCAACAGCAGTACTGTTAATCTATTCAGGTGCCATCCTGTCCTAGAAAGATACACAGCACAGCATCTAAAAAAATAAAAATTTTCAAAAGTGCTCCCAGAGTGTTGACCACCTACCTTGGGAACAATGAATCACTGGTTTTTGTCATAACTGTCAGTTTTCATTCCAATGTGAAATTTTTGTTAGAAGTACCACTAGTAAAACATTTAATAAACTAAGACTCCCAATGTACTGATAGAAGCAGGGACATAGCAGTAGATTTCTGCTCGTGCTGTTTAAAGTGCAGTTTTCCAGACATGAAATGGCACGCATTTGCATGGTCCTTGTCTTTGGATTCTTGGTGGAAAATGCGCTTGAACTGCAAATGCCCACTGTCATGTTCTATTTCTGCCTGAGCGCTTCACTCTCCCCTCACATGGCTGCGCTCAGCAGGCCGAAGGGGTCCCATGATTTCCCTGTTCTAGGAATACGCATAAATATGTAAAATATGTTTCAAATCAAGCCACTGTTACTTAGCCCTCCTAACTTTACAATCAAAGCACACTATGAAAATTATGAAAAACAGATGCTAAAAAACAAGAAACTAATATTTATCAGTGACAAGGGAATTTATTCACCATGCTAATATTAAAATGACTCAAACATGCTCAACTGTGTCTACCTGTCTTCGGGTTTCACTGTCTAAGGCCAACTCTTAGGTTGGAGGATTCAGTGCTGTGTCACTTAACTGGGTGTCACTCTCTGTAGGTTTTGAGAGACTGAGTGAGGTAGAAAATGAGTGGATCAGTCCGTCATCAGTAACTGAAGGCACTAGGTCTAGCCTTAACCCTAACCTGCTAGAATTCTAGCCTCAGTGGGAATTTTATGAAATTCAACCTTCGCAGTACACCTTTGAGAAACTGAGCCTAAGCTCCAGTACAGATCATCCCAAAGAAGAAGCAGCCACGTGTTGGGGGACAGCTAGGGGTATAGGCTCTTTACCCACTATGTCCTATTTGCTTTCTACTGAGTGTTTAAGGGTGGATGTTTTATGTCAGGAAGAACACCTAGTCTGTTGCTGTTTATATTACTGTAATATTACAATCCTTACCTACTTCATATTTTTAGGAAAGATGAAAGGTTTTAGAAAGCGTAAGCTTCAATGATATTTAAGAAATGTATTTTTTTCCTGTCTAATCCTTTGCTTTGCTTTGCTCTTCTTTTGCAGTAAAGAGTTTAATTCCTACCTAATTACATTAGAGATGTGGAGTCATTCTCACTGAAATTCCCATTTTACATCCCCAAACCCTATCACATTCCCATCTCTCAGTAATTCTCTAAGTCTATCATATAATTTTGAGGATGGAGAAAATATACTTTCTGTGTGATGTAATAAGTTTAGCTGTCTGTATGAGAATTAGAAAAGTCAACTTTAATTGAGACCCAAGTCATGAAGAAACCCAGGTTTTCTAATATTCACACTAAAATATTTCCTAGAATGACTAAATATGCAAAGTTGCCTTAGCTGATCTCTTACTTCCTCCTACAGGCCCTGGCTCTCAACCCCCCAAAAGTTAGTATCCACTTCACAAAATTGCTACTATGATCTGTCACTTTAGGACACACTGGCGATCATCCCCAAGTATGCAGGAGAAATTTCAGGTCCTTCTGCTCTCAGAATTTTTCATTTTTTTCAAAAGAAGCATAATCCAGAATAAGCTTCTAGTCCTATCCCTCAGATTCTTCAATGCTGCAAGATAAACAGGATGTGGACTGAAATAGCCAGATGCGCCACAATTTTTGTCTTTTTTAGGCACTGGAAGAGCCTGAACAGTGGTTCATATATGCTGCAAAATATTCACCAAAAAACCAGGACTCTGATTCTTCACAGATGTAGTTTCCTTGAAGTCTAGTTACTAATAATTATCATAAATTCAGAGTAACCAGGAAATGTAAGGTTGTCTTCAAATTCAGTGTAACAATGAAATGTAAGGTTGAATGCAATAATGGCTTATTGAGTGTATCTGTTATGGTTGATACACTGTGTCAACTTGAGAAGTTTAAAAGTTTAACTGAGAGACTCAGCAGACAGGCAGGATCCTTACTTTGTAAATATCCTCATCCTGTGCCAGAGGAGGGCACAGAGATATTGTGAGTGCTACACCCACCCTGGAGGGTGAGGGGTGGCCTGTGTACAGTATAAGAGAGAGGAGAAGCCTGTTGCCCTCTGGCTCTGGCTGCTGTCTTGAAGTGTTGCCCCAGTGCCATGCCACCCTGCTTTGCAGCCAGCTGATATGGAAGGAAATCCCCTCAAACTGTAAGCTAAATAAACCTTTCCTTACTTTATTTTGGGTGCTGGATATATTTTGTCCCAGCAATGGGAAAAAAGTAGCCAAGACAGTATCCCATGTTCCAGGCCAGATCATTTTGAGATACATATTCCTAGGTGGTATTTAGTATGACGCGTTGATAACAGGAAGGCTGTGTAATTTGCATATTTAGTTTAACAGATGAAAGCAGCACATATGTATGTGGGAGCCAGATTCCATCTTCAGGGAGCAGAAACCAGAGCTGTGCGATGGAGCCGAACTCATGACACATCATTTTGGAGTGCTCAGAATTTCTGATACGATGGTTACCTAAACTCTCCCTAAACTTTCAGAGCGATGGTATTATTTCTCCTCCTCCTGCTTCTCGGGACCACCTACAGTAATTTTCAGCATCAACCTCTGCACTGGGCATTATTATTTTTCAAACTTCATTTCACCCATCCTCTACACAAATAATATGTCCTGCATTTTATCTCTCCATTGACCAGGAGTTGCACTTTTCAATAGTTGGCTCCGATTTTTAATTATACCCATAACTCCTTTAAGTCAATGTCCCTGTAATTCTCTCACTTCAGAATCCTTAGTGCTTATATCCCTGCAGTACAAAAAAAAAAAAAAAAAAAAAAAAAAAAAAAAAAAAAACAAAAAAAACAAAAAACTGATTAAGGGTGACCCTTCCACGAAGAGTAAGTGCCAGGGCTTGTCACAGTAATGGGCTCTGAAGTCGCCAATGCAGGCTTTGCCAATGATCTGCTGAGTGACCTTGGGCAAGCTGCCCAACATCTCTGAGCCATGCTTTAATAATGTTGATTGACCTTACAAAGTTGCTGGGAGGAATCTCTAATCAATCTGATGATGAGATACTTAGTCCATGAACAGCATTTTATAAATATTTACTAAGACACAATGAGCTCATTGCATCTTAAGTCCAAAAGATTTTCATAATCACAAAAAATTTTGAACCTGACCACAGCATTGTACCTGAAGTGATTCTTTTCTCTTAAACTTTACTAGCAGTCTACGATGGTCTAGTTTTCTTATTGTAAGTTAGGGAAATGAATCTGATCAGTGAAGCTTTCAAATCACTTACAAAGAAAGCAAAAATTCGAGTTCATTAGAACTGTACAGTTGTACTTGGGAAAAAAGCAGCAGCCTTTTGAGACTTTTAGGATAGACTGTGAGGGTACAACTGAATTTATCCCTCAACAAACGGGATGAATAGAGGACAGCATGTGACAGGTATAACTCCAGGTATTGTGTACAAAATATTCAGTAAAAAAGCAAGAATTCTACTCACAAATAGCATACATTTTAACATAAGAAACAGTAGGCATCGCCAATATAGAAACTGAAACTTTCTGGTTCACCTAAGCGTCTAGATGAAAACAAAACAGCGTTGCATTTAGAAAGAGAAGGTCGTCACCAGGCTTTGAAGAACTATCTGAGCAGGGGACACAGCTGGGCGGAACAGGAGGCCTCTGCGTGCTTTGGAGGGAACAAAAAGCCGCATGCTTACAGTTCAGAGGGTGATGAGGAGAACTAGACACCTGCAGCACAGGATAAGAAGTCTGGATTTAATTGTCTGGGACACAGGAAGGCAAGATGGAAAGACAATATGTCAGGGATTGACAACATGTTTAAGCCATCACTTTGGATACTGCGTGGAGAATAAACTAGAACATGGCAGAACTAGCAAAGCAGGGAGATTAGAAGTGAGATAATGACCCACACCAAGAATCTTCCCTGGGCCGGATATCTCAGTTTTGTGGCTAAAGGGTATGAGCAAGTTATAATTTGCACACTAATGTAGCCATTTATAATTATTTTTATTTATAAATCAGAATAGTTTTTATTTATTATATTAATTTCTAGTTACAAAATTTTCTTCCATTTATGCTGTTCCTTAGCCCAATCTTGATTTAGAGACCACATCTTCCTTTTCGCTTAAAATAAGGCAATTCCTGAGACAGCCTAGTTAAGCACACTCTATAAGGAATTTGGTTTCCATGACTCTGAGGTGAGGCTTTTAGAATCAACATGAATAATTCAGCAGTGTATTAGTTGTGCCTTATTATTAACATTTACTGTGATTTGAACTATAGTTTGAGAGTTATGGCTCTTTTTTTTTTAATCAGCAAGAGCTCATCCATCATGATACATTCCTTAGCTCTACCAGGTTGTAAAACTTTCTACTTATGGCAAAACTTGTGATGTGAAATGATACTCAGTATTTTGTTCCCTGGATATCTAAACTTAGGTCAAGCACAGGACAAGGAGATGGATTTTTATAGGGAGTGATATGAAATCACGTAGCTAGAGATTAATTCTAGCCAGAGTGCTCCAGGGAATGTCCTCCTTGGTGGCCTCTCTGAAGAGATAAGATCAGTAACATGGATTATATGTCAAAGCCACACAGAGGGCAGCAGAAGAATGGCAGAAAGGATCCCCAAAGTTTCCAGTACCAGATTGCATATGCCTGATTTTCTCAAAATGAGCCATCATGTCCCAGAGTCCTGTTTTGTGATTTCCTTGGGGAAGAAAAAACTCTAAGACTCGTTATTTTAATTTTGTTAGTCTTTAGTTCTTTGCTGTCTCTCAGTCATGTGGCTCTAAACCTCTCACCCAAATCATAGCATAACTTCTTGTGTCTCCTGCAAATGAGCACCATGAAGAGAAACTCAGTCAGTATTTCCATTTTAGCCCCTGGAGACACAGTATCCACAGGATCTCTCTACAGCAGGCCTAGCATAAGAACTGAGACACTCGGGCAACAACTTAACACTTCTGGTTCTGAGGATGTGAGTGGTTAGTGTTCCAGGGGAAGCCTGGGGAATCCATGGGTCCCTCTGAGAGCCAGTCTCTCCGAGAAACCACCCTGGGATTCCACTCAGGATGGTCTCCCCTTTAAAGAGAGAAAGCCCTACTCTGATGCTGTGGTGCAGACGAAAGAAGCAATGGGCAGAAATAGGAAAAAACCAACTATTAAATAAGCAACAAGAAAAGAAGATTCCTTGGTAATTCCTAGCAAATCTTATATTAATTTCTGGTTACAAAATTTTCTTCAATTTATGCTGTTCCTTAGCCCAATCCTGATTTAGAGACCACATCTTCCGCAAATACCTTCTCATTTCATTAAAAACAATGCTCAAAGAATCAAGGACGGTTTCCAAAGGCAGTTTATCTGACTTCAAAGTCCTCATGGATAACCTCTGCCTTATTCTCTCTCTCTCACCTACTACTCAAGAACAAATGGAACATCACAAATGTCCCTGGGTCTCACTTCTGGATTTTGCAACTCAACATGGAACAAGTTCCCGGGTCTTACACGACTCAGGACCTTTGTTTTTATCAAGTTATTAAAACTTTATGAATAGAACAACAGTACATAAGGCTTCCATTAAAAATCCAGGTATCATTACAATGTTTTTAAATTGAGTTATTCCATTCCTCTGCAAGAGTTTTTCAACTGGGGTGCCAACGTCTGCTAGCGGTCTCTTTGTAAAGTTGTGAGGTATTTACAAATTGTGACAACTGTCACACTGAGTCTGGGGTCTGGGGTGTGCTGGGTTCCGAATGTCTGCGGGATCCCTAAATTCCAATATTGAAACCTAATCACCAGGATGGTGGTATTAGAAGGAGAAATCTTTGGGGGATGATTAGTTCAAGAGAATGGACCCTCATGAATAAATGTGCTGTCTTTATAAAGGAGAACTCACAGAGTGAACCAGACCCTGAAGACATCAGTGCCTGGGTCCTGGATTTCTCGGCCTCAGACACTGTGAGAAATATATTTCTGTTGTGTTTGGGGCACCTCTTTATAGTACTGTATTTGTTATACCAGCCCAGACAAAGACAAGAAACAGAAGAGAATCCCACAGGATTTTCAAATGTCCCACTAGGCGCCACAGGGCTTGAAAAATATGTGTAGAAACAAGGACTTTTGACATACACACATAGCGTGGAATAAGCTTTGTGGACTGCGTCTCCCATCTGATCTGAAAGAAGACTGCATTTTTGAAATTGCTCTGATAACTTCATCACCCTGGGCAGTGGGTAGCTGGACGTCCCTGGAAACTGCACCTGTGCTCCTCACTCTGCTCAGGAGACCTGAGCTGCCAACTCTGCCCCGGTATCAGTCTCTTCTCACGCCTCTCCTACCTGACAGCTTTATTATTTCTAAGTGTGACATTTAAAGTCTTATGTAGGGAAACACACTTTGCCACACTCAGTTATTGTGCTATACTCCTTTTACATCTATAATTACAAAATTTGTTCATTTATTTATTATTAAATTGACATTGCGTAAGTGTGGTAGGCAGAATGCTTTTTCCTCCACTAAAGATGGTTCTCTAGTGAACGTATTAAGTTACATAACTTAAGTAACTCTGTAGATGTAACTATCAGGTACCCTTACAATCATCACAGGATCCTGGATTATCTGGATAAATCCAGTGTAATTTCATGTACTCATGAAATCAGAAGCATCTTGGAGACGTTAGAGAGACACCAAGTGTGAAAGCATCACTTGCAATGATCAGATTAAAGATGTGGAAAGCCACGTAAGAAGAGCCACACACATTCTGTAAGAACAGAAGTCCACCAGGCCTTAGATGACAACCAGCAAACATACAGTGACCTCAGGTCTCTAGCTGCAGACTAGACTCACCGATAATCTGTGAATATTGGAGACAGGGTTTTGTAGAATCCCAGGAGAAAGCAAAACAGATCACATCTTACTTTAGTCTTCCAAACTCTTAAAAGCAAACTGTGTTCAAGTGGACCTTTGATCTGTAAAATTGTGGCTATATTTGTATGTGTGCTCTTTACAGATGCTGAATGTGTGGTCATTTGTTTGGCAGTAATAGAAAACAGAGTTTCGTGTCGGCTAGCTCTAATAAGACTGCTAATGATAGAATTAGTTAGCTAATAGCTGAAGTGAGTGGAATGCAATTTTTCTTACTTATAACCTTCGTTAGATACTGATCAGACTTCAAACATAATTCAAAACGAAGCCACTGTACATGGAAATTTCATGCTATCTGACACACGTGTGCTCTGTCCTTCCTGGTCAAACTTGAGAGAAGAATTAGTGCATCTGAAGCATACTTATTAACAAAATTATAAAATAATGACTAAATTTGGAGCTAAAAAATGGTAAAATAATATTGCCTTAGAAAAACAAAAAAAAATCTATAAGCATACTTGGGAAAACATCATTTCTCATTTGACAAATTTCAAAATATGCCATTATATGATATTAAAGATCAACTCTTCAAAGGACTATCTGCCTGACATTTATTGCCTGACATTTATGGTGGTGAGTCTGTATGTGTATGTGTGTGTGTGTGTGTCTGTGAAATTCAGATCCTTGAGTCTCTTCCCTGGAAATTTCAATCCAACAGGTCTTGAAAATACTCAGAAATTTTCAATTTAGTAAGCCTACTAGAGTTAAGGCTATCAATTTTGAGAAAAGTTTTAGGTAAAACAATTTTGTGAAGACTGATAAACAGAGATAGGGTAAAAACACATTAGCGGCAAAACAAAAGTAAGAAAGAAAAGGGATACAAGAAAATGGAAACAAAGAAATGAATAAAAACACCCGGATGCCTCTTTGTTTGAATGTGGAGAATCAGCTGCTATCCAGAGAACAAAGCAGAAATCCCTACTTCAAAATCAGGATAGATCTGGAAAGACATTTAAAAGGGGGCCAGCTGCTCTCCAACAGAAAGGCTCTTTGGGCCCCTAAAAAGACCTGGGGTTTGAGATAGCCAGGCCTCCACTAATATCTTGGCTAGTTCACTCACAATGTGACTTTAAATAATTTTACCACTTTTAAAATTCAGTGCCTTTCTTTTCAATATGGGTTTTGTCCCTAACTTTCAGGGTGAGAAAGACAAACAGAACTATGATTTGGCACCTTGTAGCTATTTAATAAACTTTTATTTTATTTTATTTTTTGCCTGTTCTCTATTAGAAACAAAATCCCAAGGGTGATAAATATATTCCAAGTTGACTAATTCAAACCCTGGTCTTTAACCTTTGCAGAGAGACGAGCACGCATCCCATTATTTTTTAAAGGCCAGCAAATGAAATTCATTAAAATTTCTTAGTCATTTGTTACTGTAACATCATTTATAACAGGAATGACTTCTTCAAATCCCACCTAATAAAATTCATACCTATTATCCATCCACAACATGTACTCATGGGAAAGAAATTAAAATGACATAGTTAATGTAGTTACAGACCAATGGGCTTAAACAGCAAAAGCTGAGAAGATTAAAATTTGCTGCTACCCTATTTGATGCCACCCATCATTATCAGACTAAATTTCTTAATCTGGTGTCCCGTATACCCTCAGTGGGCTAGAAGAATTATAATAGCTGTTTGTTGATATTCATGTATTCAATTGTTATATCCTAAAACAGTCTGTTGCATACCACAGGGTATGAAAAGCACAGTAAACCCAGAATTGAATACAGACTAGTTGATGGCCTTCAGAAATCTCTAAGCATCATATCCCTGAAGTGAAGTGGATGTTCCTACCTTTTTTGCATGCTCAGTGAAGGCAAAACATACCTAAATTCTCTGCCCTGGATTTGCTACAGATGCTCCTGGGTTGTCGGTGGATCATTCTGATCTCCAACAAGATGCCTACAGAATGGCAAGAGGTCCACTGGCTCTCCCAGCCCAAACCTGGCATACTGTTGTGATGATGGTCTGCGCCAACACTGGAGAACTTGTTTCTGTGCAGGGCCAAATACCGAATATGCTTGGCTTTATGGGCCAGAGAATCTCTCTTGCAATTATGCAACTCTGTTACTGAAGCATGACGTAGCCATAGACAGTATATAAAAGATAGGTGCTACTGAGTCTCAGTGAAACTTTATTTTCAAAACAGGGTGTAGGCAGAATTCGGCCATAGCTTGCAAACCCTGGATTAGGGTCTGGAAAGAGAATTCCTAGTTGTGAACCCTTAGCTTTTTGCTCTAAGATTTTACACACATACACACTCATAGTGGGTGGGATACAAAAATAACAATAGCAGTAGTCATGAGAGTACCCCCAGAAAATTTAAATAAAATATAGTAAATAACATACTATACTGGAAGGAAAAGAGGCCAGGGTTGGATCTGGAGTTTGGAACTAAATAACATGTTGACAATTACTGAGGCAGAAAACTGATATTTCAATTAAACGATAAACCCTAATAAAACCTTCATAGAATCAAGTTCCTTTCTGATTATACTGGTTACAATACATTCTAGAATATGTATGACTTTACTCAAAAAACTGTACGATATGCAGAGATAACTGTTGAAAGACTCAAAAGAGACACAACAGGAAGTGTCCCAAGCATTCTTGGAAGAGATTCACCCAGGCTGCTCTCCTTACCGTTTGTAGAAAGCCATTGACATTTGAAAGTAAGTAGATGCCTTTCAATGTGATGTGATTTTAGAAGAGCCACTTGAAGCCAACCTGAGATACTGCCTGCTCTGCATAAGCAGTGATAAGCCTTAAAAGTGCCTCTGGATGAGAGATGATGCTCATAAGTTTAGAATACATTATCTGCAATATTAATAACACTTCCACACTTTCCCTTTACCTTTTACAAGAGTTTCACATCTCTTTCATCTTGCCATGCTATGCCATGCTCAAAGAATGAATAGCAAACTTTAGAGCTAATATGTAAAATCATAAAAAATCATAATTAGCAAACTTATCAATCAGACATCTTGTTTATATCTCTGCTGCCAGCTTTATTCATTTCACTGGTTTAAGTTTTTCAGACTCATAAAGGTAAAAACGAATAGTAATGATGTTTCTGACCTTCCACAACACAGGTAAGTGGCCCTTTCATACAGTATCACAGCAGGAAGAGCCAGGCTTGCTCAGGTCTTTTGTAGGCTGGCATCTGTAGTCAAGGCATAAAAGCTGAGCTCAAGCTTCATAATATACCATAGATAGAATTCTAAACCAAGAAATTGTTATTTTCCCTACAGAGAACATCAGTCACTTCTCAGGCCATAAAGCATCTTCATATCATCCTTCTCCTGCCAAATTCTGTAACTGCTTTGCATCCAAGGAAGCTGTTAAGGCACACTCCCCGTTTAACTCCTCCTTCTTTGTCCTTCGTTTCTATTATTCTTAACATATTTATGGTATGCTGACCATGGGGCTCTTGGATTCCATCACTTTACACAGTGTGTTAAAGATCCACCACACAGTGTGGGAACAAATAGAGTTCCAAGGAAAGATAAAATCATCTATACAATAGCCTTTCTCTGGGATTACCACAGATTCCCTCTTGTATGTCTTACATTTTTTTTTTTTTTTTTTTTTTTTTTTTTTTTTTTTTTTTTTTGTTGGTCTTTTTCATTTTTATCGGTACTGGGGATCGAACTCACAACCGCCTGCTTGCAAGGCAGGTGCTTATGCCGCTGAGCTAAACCTCCAGCCCCATGTCTTACATTCTACAAAAACTTTCCCACTATGCAGCTGAGGCATGTTAACCTACACATACTTTTAGTGAGTTTGTTTTTTTCTTTATTTTAAATTTATTGTCACCATTTAGGGAGATTTCATTTCCCATTATTAAGATCTGAAATTGTTCTGTGTTTAAGAGAATTCAATCATGTCTTAGTGACAAATTTAGCTTAAAGCAGAGCTTCACTTAGGTCTTCCAAGTAAATTTTGTTGAAAAGGTCAGTGTCTAATATTTGTCAGTTAAAGCTCATGCCAGACAAATTAAATTTTCTACTGGTGTGAAACTCAAACACTTTTAACACTGAATATCACCAGTGGTTGTCAATTGGAAAATCTACCCAAAACAAAATAACATTTGAGAGTGTATCTTTTCTGAAGACCTAAATATTTATTCACTCAAGAGTAAGGATTTGTTTTTTTGCTTAAATGAAAGTAACAGAAATCAAAACAAAATAATACCTTACCACATAATTAAAACTGACTTCAATAATCACAAGCATTTGAACATCTATTACTGTGGGAAAAAAGTGTGGGTGGGGGTCTAAGGGTTGTACCCCTCTTGAAACTTACAGTTCTCACCAGAAATACAAAATCAACTGAGCAATTAAATCATCCAAGACAAAGTTTAATAAAAATCATGGCCCATAATGTACTGAGGAAGTACAGGTTTTAATGGAGTACAATCTATGTTGTTTTGGATTTATGAGGAAAGCTATTTGAAACAAGAATAATATTGTAAATAGCAATTTACACAGACAGAGAGAGCGTTGCAATAATCACTACTCTCCCCTTTTTCTCTTTATATGCTAACATTTTCTACATCTTAAATGTTTTGCTACAAGGATAATAAAGTTTTGGGAGCGAGGGAAAGAGCTAGAGAGGGAGAGAGAAGGGCAGAGGGAGTAGGAAGAGAAGGAAGGGAGGGGAAGAAAGAGAGAGAGGAGGATAATTTTAAAAAGGGAAATACTATTTTTCAGATTGATCTAGTCAGCCTCACATCAAATAGGATGAGATGTTTGAGTTTCTTTCCTTTTTGATACTCAATTATTAAATGCTTCATAATCTACTCTAGGGAAGTGCCATATGGCCAAACACCTACAAGTGAATTTTACCCATTAAATTTGTCAACACAGGATAATTTGGTAAGAGTTCCAAGAAGACTTCATTGTTTTAGCAAATCTGAGCATCTATCAGGCCTGTCAAGTGCCCCACTGGGGAAAGTTAAGCCAGAGGTGTTCGTAGGGCAGTGGAAAGTGGACACTTGGGCATCTTATATTTACAAACTTCTCACAGAGTTGACGAGAAAGCCATGTGACCACAACAGTTTGTTTTGTTTTGTTAAAATCGTTAGAATCAAACATCAGGTATATGTGTGCACATACACACACACAGACACAGACACACATGCTCGCCATGTGTATAGGTGTGACGGCAAAGCTATGTGAGCTGTCTAAAGATTACGGAAGAGGCTGTCTTTTTCAAGCACACAGTGATTACTATCGATCTGTACTGCTCGCTGCAACTCAGCCTTCCCAGGCTGGTCATGAAAGAAGGATGGATGTTATTAAAGATCTCGAGTACCCATGCCATGGGTACCAGTCATTAGAAATAATAGTGACCAACTTTCAGGTGTATTGAAGAATTACTTGGCAAATCCAGTCCCTTTCCCCAGCCTGCATCTTCTAATTCTGCAAAGTTCAGAAAGGGATAATGGAAGCAATACTATCAAATCATAATGTGGAGGCTCAAATTTGCCAGCCAAATAACTAAATGAAGTAGTTAAATTCAATAACAAATAGTTAATTCTTTAGCTGTCATGCACCTAGGACTACATAAGGTACAACATAGAGAATCTTTAGAAAAAGATAAGGGACATGATTTCTACAACCTTGGAAATGGAGTTATTTTCAGAAATGAAAGTCAATGGCTTCTACAATAAAGTATACATTCAATTATCATGGGTCTTACCGATAGATTTCCCAACTGTGATGGAGAACCAACAGACACACACCAGTCTGGGACATAGCATGAATATATAGCTTTAAACATTTACAGTGATTAATTGTAATTATAGTATTTCAATAAAGTTAGTAGTATTCAGTAAACTATTAAACTTTGAAACTAGTATAAATTAAAATAAAATCTCAGAATGTGCTACTTTATGTTACTTTTATATAGCATCGCTTTTTGAATTCAGCAATAATTTATATCATCACAATTATGGAATTGTGGGATAAAAGCAGAAACTGAAGTAACAAAATCACACCTGACATTCCATAATCTTAGATTGATTAGAGCGCTACTGAAAAATAAAAACAAAAATGTTATTAGTTAGGTAGAGTCATGACACAATAAATGTAAAAATAATCTGTCAGTACAAAAGCAGAAGATAGATGTTCAGCACACAGTAGGTTTCAATAAGTGGTAATTATGAATCATTATTCAGATCAGAAAGAAATGCAATCTAGCATGGACCACGGTAGAGATTTGTGTTTTAATTTATATTCTGTAAGGCTGAAACCACTCTAAGGTTCATTACAAATGCATTGCTTCCTAACTATGCGCAATTTCTTTGTACACCCTGCCTTTTGTGCTTTCCTCTGTGTTCTGCTTAAAGAGGGAGTGGCTTTGTGGGAAACCCACAAAATGCACGCTGACGGGATAGGTCCGTACACTTCTCCATCTCACTAACTCACCGTCAGTGCCCAACTCTAGGTTTTGTTCCATCCGTTATAACTGGGAACAGTGCTGGCCCCTTGCGGCTCCCATGGAATGACATGGATAAGTGAAGCAGAATTTAAGAAAGCTCTTTGGGTTTTGAAAGCAAAATGCACAGAACACAAACTAACCTTCCACTCTCTGGAAACTGGTTTGAGGTAGGAAAAATACTGTAGAAGAGATGGAAAGGGAAAAATATTAGTGGCCTAACAAAGAAGGCAACTGTATCTGTCACTTTCCCTTCGTTGGAATAAAATACCCGACACCCACAACATCAAACAGGAGAGGTCTATTTTGGCTCACAGAGCCAGCAGATTCAGCCCATGGTTGGAGAGCTCCAAGACATAAACGACAGAGCAGAACAGCGAGGTGGAAGAATGCACTTCACCCTTATCAACCAGGAAGCTGAGGGAGAAGGGGCTAGGTGCAAAAATATACCTTTCCAGGTCATTGCCCAGGAACCTATCTCCAAGCAGACCTCTCTCCTAACAGCAAGCCAGCTATGAACTCAGCTACGAACAGTAACCCCATCACTCAGTGCCTTCAAAACACATAAAATTCTGAGCACTATTTCAGATCTAAACCATAACACCACATGTCTTGTCTTCAGAACACATACTTTCCTGAATAAGGTCAAGATAACCAAGGCCCCACTCAACAATAAGAAGTTGTTAGGGCTGTTCATTAAGGAAGTGACAGCCTTTTAAATATTTTTTTCAGGGTATAAATAGCATTAAAATTCATGACCAACATAAAGGAAAGAACCAAGCTGGCTTCTAAGCACTTGCGTATAGGGTGAGGAGTATATGATGAAGAAGTGTATGATCAATAAATGTCTTTTGAATGAAAATCTTCAATCTTGATTTTCTTCATAGAAAATCCACCAGCTGAGGTTACATTACAAACGATAAAGGTGACAATATTTTGTCTTGTTGTCCTTGCATGTTTTTATTCCATGACCAATCTCAAATAGAAATAACCTACTCTCCACAGGACTGAATATTCATTTTGCATATCAAAAGGAAAATGTACCAACAGTACAAAGCATGAAAAGATGACTTATCTTCTCAAATAGATTGTAAGCTCTTAAAGACAGAAAAATCACATCTTAGACCTCACTGTAAGTAATGTGGCAGCCACTGCAGAAGTGGAACTTAGTTTATGTTAAACAAAAAAAAAATTAACCAAAGTTGTGAAAATTTCTAGAAAACACAAAAGTTTTTAAAACTGCAAGGTGCTTTTTCTAGGGAGTCTTCTATGCCATCAGAATTATGGGCAAATAATTATTTGCAAAACATTGGTTGTTCCAACAAACCAACAACCCCTGTATCAGAAACAAATTAATAAAGAAATAAAGGAATACCTGCCTTAATGACAAGAACTCAGAAATTAGGTATTATTTTCTATAGATTTAGAGAACTATGGGGAGGCCCATCTGAGACTGTAGGTACAGACACCCTGTTCTCTTATTCCCTGAGCAGTCCAGACACTGGCAGAGAGCCTGACCTTGTTGCTTAGTGACATTTAAGAGCTCTAAAGAGAGACAACCTGTGTGCTGTCCCTGCCAGCTCTTCTTGCACCAAAGCAGAGGATCACAGCTGAGGAGCCAAGCAGCACTTCACAGCTCACCTGATGTATCCACAAGCCAGCAGCACTGGTGTCACCCAAGCCTATTTGGAGCACAGACTCACCAGGAAAGATCCATAAGCAACTGACATTAGGGCATCCCGCTCTTCTAGTAACTTTACACTAGTGATTTGCAAAGGGTAATGGGCCATCACCACCACCCATCACCTGTGTTTATAAAAATACAAAATTTCTGGGTTCTACCACAAACCTACTGAAGTCATGCAGAGCAGAAACTTGCATTTTTCACATAGGTAATTATGACACGTATTTTATTTCAGGGACCACTGCACTATTCTTTCACAGCAGAAAACTCTCAACCCTAGATCATATTTCCCTTCTGTTTCCCCCTCTCCCTCCCTCACTTAGAACTCTGACATTTCATGTTATTTTTCTTTTCTCCTACTATTTGCAGACAGATTTTTTTTCTATCTCTAAATCATCCGGGTATTGTTTTCCTCTAATAAAATGGCTACACTCTTGATTAAGGAATGTGATAAACCTGCTGTCAATTACCTTACCTGGTCTGACAAACTGATTAGACTCAGAAAGGGGCAGGTTTCCTCAGCAAAGCCTTATTAACAAAGAGAAAACAAAATAAGGGCCCACATAATTAAAATGTGATCGCTAGCAATAAGTGTGTAAAATTAGTCCTGAGATGCATTAGAGATGGGGAAACTTTTCTGATTGGCATCTTATAAAGACAAAAAAAAAAAAAATCCATAGGTTTGGTCAAATAAACAGAAGTACTACTGGGAAAGAATGCTGAACAGCAGTTGAAAGGACATTTCCCAATTCTTAAAATACCAGTAGTTTTGAAATTAACAAAATTCATTCTTGGCTTAGAGAGGGAAAAGTGTAATTCCTGGCCTCATTGGCAGCACATGAAGCCAAGCAGAATGTCAATGTCACTATTTGTGGTTCTACGTGGCTTTTGGCGGGGCCAGGAGGTCAGATCAACCATGCTGAAAGCAGAATTATGTTTGCATATGTCAGGAGGAACTGAATAAGCTATTCTGTGGAGCAGAGTTCAGAGCATCACAGAAACTGTGACTGCTCTGGAAAAAAGACCTCATGTGTTTTTCTGACTCAAGCACTGACACTTTAGTGTTACTTTCAAAATATTTTCTCCACTGACTCCCTCTTCATGGAACACACCTTCTGGACTTCATCCAAACTCAGGTAGCAATCAGACCATCAAGAAGAGGAAGGCAACATGGTACCTTTGCTACTTTACACAACAAAAATGCCTACATCTCAAGAGTGTTGAGAAATAGGATATTATTAGCTAATTAGGATGAACTGTCACACTGGAGTGTTTGATTAAATTAATTAATCAAGCAGATGACTGGCCTGGAGGGGTAGGAAGCTGCTTTCACAGTGCACCTGGTAAACTGTGTTATTAACTAATGGACCCTTAGAAATTTAAAGAAAAAGTACTTTTGGTTGAAAGGTAAGTTGACAAAAGTTGATAGAAGGACAAGAACAAATGATAATTTATCGTGTATAGCAAATTCCAAATACATATATGAGTGAACAGATTTTAAATTTTTGCTTCTCTCGACCAAGAACACCACAATAACCTAATCAGAAGTTTCCATTGGGATTCTTTTTGAAAACTGAGTATAATGTTGCCTTTGAAAAACATGTGGAATATCAGATTATAACATAAGGACCCAACATCCAGGACTCTTGTCTTATTTCTGGATTTCAATTAAAGCAATCCATCTATTCTTTGATAAAGACAGAAAAGAAAATTAAAAGAATGGTAGCTTTGTGTGGCCATCTAGCCTAGCAGGTACTTTACAGGACAGGCAGGCTGTGCTTACCTTTCCTTCCTGGTGGTAGAGAAGCCATACTTCCTATCCAGCCTCCTTTGGTTCAGGGACATCAGTGCCTTCACAGTGGGCAGTGAAGTGCAAAGGTAACTTTCTGTACCAGACTACATTTGGTGACCTCATGTATCCAACCCAAGGCCTTCACATCTACAGCCGAAGGTTCTGACACTTTACCCTGCTCTGGGTTTGCTACCAGGTTGGTATGCAAATATGAAACTGAATGACATGGTCCAAGGTGTCTCCTACAGCTAAGTCACCTGGGATACTGTCAACAGGTCACCACTGATTCACAGATTCCAGAGATAAACAACAGTTCAGGTTAAGCTGACTGCTGCAGGTGACTTCTCTGATTTATAAACACCCTTTAATTCTAAGTCTCCTAGGCTTTGACTTAAACAGATGTGGCTGTTGACTGGGTTCAGGTAGTCTCTGGACAATGCCTTCTGGTCAAAGAAGAGTTTTAATTAGAGACCTAGGCCACGCGTCGTCCTTACCCTCTGCACAGTTCCTAACACATCTCACCATTCTGTGCAAGCCCTGCTCAGTGTTTTCAAAGCTCCAAGTCTCTGAGTAGCAAAGGTTGTAGATGCATGTGTGGGTTTATTAAAATCCAAGACCTAGCATTTCATTTTTTCACTCGTTTATATTCCATTTACTTTACAAACTTTCTCTGAATTTCATTTAGGCAAGATGTAAATATAAATAAAGACAGCTCATGCACTCTTCCAGGTTCATGGAGTGTAGTACTAACATTCTAGTGGGCTCTAGACAAATTAAACTACAAACAATAGATTATTATATCTTTTAACTCTTGTTTTTCAAATTAAAAAAAGATTTTAAAAAATTTCAAAAATGTCTTCAATAAAATCAAGAAAAAAAGGGCCACATGAAAACTTGAATCAACCACCATTCTGCTACCTTCATCTAAGGACTGATTTTTTTTTTGTCATTGAGCATCAAATATGATCACTTTCAATAAATACTTTGAAAATTATACTGAATAAGGCCAATAACATGATTAAAAACACTTTGATCTAAGTTATTTAGTTGAGTTCACAGCTTATGACAACACACACATTTAACACTACTGACTTTTCTCCTCTTTGTCCTATTACTGTGCTTACTCCATGACACCACGGGCTGTGTGCCTTTCTGATCACGGATGCGTTATCTGTACCTGTTACTATACATGGCATATCCTGCATTCAGTAATAACACAGAGTGTGAATAAAACCAGTTAATGAACTAAATGGACGCAATATGGCCTTATTGAAAGTTATGGATCATCTTAAATTGTCTTTAAAAGAAGCTTTTGCCCCATCATGCACCTAGTCCAATGAAAATTAAGTAGAAGATTGCTGCAAATAATTCAGAGAGCCAGAAAAATAGATTTCCTTTTCATAATTTTATATCCTTTGATGACTCATAAAAACAAGAAATGTGAGCAGGAAAAAGCAGGATGAGAATGCGTGCAGGAAGAGTTTCGCCCAGTGAGAAACTTGAACATTTTTATCTAACATTTCATAGCATTCGAAAATGGGTAATTATCGCTCCAGCTCCTCAGACCAACACTATATGACTGAATACATCATCAATTTTGATACAAAACATGAGTTTTCAAGTAAACAGGAAGTTTTTCTTATCAAATGGAGCCTTTTATTTGCACAGAAGATTTTATTAATAACAGGGACGGACTTTCAACTACTCCAGCTGTGGCTCTCTCACTCACAGATGCAGATTCTTAAAGGAAAACGAAAGTACAAATTTGGGAGATATTCAGAAAATTCAGTCCCTTTTATTTCCTAGGCAGGCCAGTAGAATCAGCAGTTGGCAAATTAATTTTTATCTAACAACCTTTGATCATGTGACATATTTATTTCCACAGTAGAGATCACTTACAGAACAGCAAACTGGAAAGAAATCACTGTATGTGAAGTTAGTGGTGTGCATGTGTGTGTATATAGGTGTGTGTGGGGGGGTTATGTTAAGGATGATGGAAGCAAAGTTTTCATAAGGCAGGAAGATTATTCTTTGAAAAAATAATGCAAGAATCTTTAATTTTAAGCCTTTTAATGCAAGTTGACAAAAGTATGAAGCAATTTTAGGAGCTGAAAACTGTCATTAAATGGAATATGGCAACCTCTAGTTAAGTTCTTACATGGATTTATAAAAATAAACCTGAGGTTGATAGCAGCAGTGCTGGAGACCTACAAGGCAGGGTTATAACAATTATGTGGAAATAGGAGTTGCAAGCAAAGTAAAGCCTGGTTGTAAATGTATGCAATGCCATTAAAACAAACCTCTCTAGGCAGGTAAAATGGAAAATGGCCTTGTGACTTAAGCACAAGATGGACATTACCAAAGATTCCAAACTCTAGAAGAAAGCCAAGAGCTCAGCTAGTAGAAAGCATTTTAGTCATACTAAATTATCTCACTACCAGGTTCAGCCTTCCCATTTCACAGAACAGTTTGCACTCAGTATGCTTGTTGTGAGCATTGCATGGGTGTAGCTGGAAGCACTCATTTTTTCATAACAGATGTAAACCAGATGCCAATTAGAATTTCTCCTGAGGTGCCCAGGTAAATTTGCTCTCATTAGGTTTTCAGACTATATTCACTTCACTTTAGTTGTCAGCTTAGTGGACTTCAAAGTTAGATGGTTTCCTAGTCTCCTTCCTCAACCAACTCTTGCATGCTGCACATCTCATCCTTTTACAAAGAGTTTAAGATTTGTGGAATTCCCAGGGAACAACATAACACAGCTAACTCTAAGATTCTTCACTTACATGACACCCTAATTCTTCTTTATGGCCTATGACTTTTAATGAAGTAGGTTTTGATTAAATGATCAAAATGAAATTTGAGAGGACTTGGAGAATTGAGAGTAACTGTATACTATTGGTGAGACTGTAAAGCAGTAAACTACTTTGGAAAGTACTGCTGAAGATTCTCAAGAGATAAGAGAATGATCAGGTGACTTAGCAATCCCTGTCCTGTGCGAATATCCAAGAAAATTGAAAGCTGGATCTCAAAGACCTATCTGTGTACCCACATTACTAAAGCAATACTCATAATAACCAAATAGTTGAAGTAATCCAAATGGTTTCCAAAGAATAAACAAAATGTGATTATACATACGTATTTGTATGTGTACATACAGATGCTCCTCAATTTATCACACAAGCCTATAATTAAAATGTATTTAATTATCAGATGTTATAGCTTATCTTAGTGTATTAGCTCTGCATTTGCTGGTACCTAATACCAACCACTCACAATTCAAAGGAGGCAAAGTTTAATTTGGCTCGTAGTTCAGGGGGTCCGGTCCAGGTTTAGTTGGCTCCAAGGAAGAGACAGTGTGATGGAAGGGTGTGGAGAATAACAGATGCTTAGTTTATGGCCTCCAGGAAGCAGAGCAGGAAAATATGCTAGAGAATAAGGAGCCAAAGTGTAGACAGTACCCAGGATAATGTCTCTGTGATTCACAAAGATAGATCAAGAAGTGTGCTTTTACAAATATACTAGATGGCTCCTAAGCTGGTCACCCTGACCTTCATCAGTCACAACTAACATTCTTCAAAGCTGCTCAGAACACTTACATTGGTCCACAGGTAACCCCATGAAAGAATATACTGTATTATTATGTATCACCAGCATAAGAAAAGATCAAAATTCAAAATTTGAAATTGGATATTTATTGTGTATCACTTTCACTTGGTAAAAACATCTCATAAATTCAACTATCTTAAGTCAGGGACTATCTGCATTATTCAGACAGAAAAAGAAAGAAGAAGCTCTGACATAAATGATGACACAAATGAACCTTAAGGGCACTGTGTTAAGAGAAATAAGCCAGGAACAAAGTGGAAAACACTACATGATTCTATTTCTGTGAGCTAACTAAAGCAGTGGCATTCATAGAAAGAAAGGCAGAATGGCAGAACTGTGTGACTAAGATGAGGAGAGGGGAGAGGACTTCTGTGGAACTGGTACACAGATTCAGAATCCAACACAGAAAATGTCTGGAGGTCTGCTTGCCAACAAGATGCATATACTCAAGGCTGCTGAACATATTTAATACAATGTGAGTACATTTAACAGCACTGAATATAGTCGACACAGTTAGAAATGGTTATGGTGATAAATTTGGTTATGTGTGGGTTTTGTACAAAAATTCTGAAAAATGATTCTAACCATATAAGATTCAGACTATTTTATAAATCAGACTCCAGAGATTTTAGAGTTCATGGATACAGGTAAATGAATCAAGATCACAGGCTCAGGAGGTCTTCCCACTCCCCACTCCCCTTCCATATTTCATGTCCCAAACAGTTTTATCCCTGTGCCAAGGCCTAGAAATGACAGAAGTCTGGAGCACAGCAAGCTGTCCACAATCAACCTACTTTTTCCTTCTGTGATCCTTTTCCTCCACTTTATCCTTAACCTGTGTTCTACAGAAAAGAGGCAATTCCTTTGCCATTCACTCTTCTTTGGCCTGAAGCCTTAGTGTTTCTTAAAACATCCTAAGAACTACCATTTTTGCTGAGTTTTTCCAGTATCTTCATACTATTGCCACACTGGAAATTTGCTTCTCTGTGCGGGTGTGTGTATCAGTGTGTGTGTGTGTGTGTGTGTGTGTGTGTGTGAGAGAGAGAGAGAGAGAGAGAGAGAGAGAGAGAGAGAGAGAGAGAGACAGAGACAGAGAGAGAGAGAGAGAGAGAGAGAGAATCCAAACAAATCCATTCTTACTCCCCAACACTCAAATTTCCTTTCATGAGATCACCTCCTCAGTGACAAGGATCTTGGGTGCTGTTAGGCTTATATCTAGGTGACCCCTCCAAACAGTCTCACACATTCATAAATTCATAGGTGGGGCTTTTCACAGGTGATTGGGGCTAGGGTGACTGAGTATGGATTAAGGGTGTGATAACTAAATTAGTTTATTAGTTCAGCACAGTTCTGGGTGTGGATAACAGGTGGCACCAGCCATAGGCTTTTAGTTTGCCTGAATACAAAGGGAAGATGGAAGGAAGGCTCATTTGCTATCTGTCCTGCTGGGAACTGTTTCTCCTCCATGATGCCTGCCCCCCTGCCAGGCTGCCCTCCATTGGAGCAAGCTGACTATGGATTGGAATCTCTACAAAGTGTGAGCTGACATAAACATTTCCTCTTCTAACTTTGGGTGTTGGGTATTTTGTTCCAGTTTCAAGAAAAGTAGCTAAGACAGGTGTGTTGGTTAAACAATATATATCTGGGTATGGGATACAGCTCAGCACCTGTCTGGCAAGCACAGGATTCTGAGTTTGAGTCCCAAGAGCTACCCCCTCAAAAAAAAAGTGAGCTTTTCTTTAGAATTTGAAGAGGTCAGAACAGTTTTCCTGATCTAATGGTTGCAGAGGCTTTTGTAAGCTACTTGTCTTTTCTAAGCTGTGGCTTCACTAAAGCTGAGTCTGTCAATACTAACTGCCCTGCAAAAATATTTCCTTTTCACTACATCAACCAGTTTGGTGTTACTTTGAAACTGAAAACATGAGCTGACTACCTGACGAGGTTTACCTGCATGACGCCTTCAAAAGTGGAATGGGTCGCCACAACCAACAAGCTCGCAGAGCATGTGCAAGTCTCTACTCTTTGGTTCTCTGTGGCAAAGTTCTTAGGATATCTTCATGCTCTGACACCCAGTCTTTCCGTTTTGCTCTTCAGATTTACTTAAATCTACGCTGACCCTCTGCTGTTCTGCCCAGTGATGTCTCAAACACCATTAAAATAAATCCACCTACAGCACTGAGCTTGCGGATCCCTCTTCCTCTTAGGTGGACCTCTGAAAGCCACCTTCTGTGGCCTTGTGGTCCTTCTGCTGGGTTTTCAATGCAGACATTTCACAGGTGGATTACCAGTAAAGTAACTGCAGATGTCTACAATCTTCTTCTGTGCATCCTAAAGCAAAGCTACTCCAAACCTTCCCCAACCAACCAAGCACAGGAAGCCACCCTCCCAGGGTCAAAGGGATGGCCACTGTCACTGATGCATAGATGAATTTGTGTGGGGATGGGTGGGAGATGATCTTCAGGGTGCAAATCTAGGTTGCTCTGTGGGGAGGAGGTAGGAGGTGTGGCTGACAGATGTCAGAGCCAGACTGGTGGGCGAGCGGAAGACACAGGAGCTGCCAGCCTGATGACATCATTCTCCTTTCTTTTTCTGTCTTGATCTTTTTTTCATATTCCCCCTCAAAAAACCCCTAAAAACAGTTCTTGGTGTCATTTATCAATTCTCACAGTTCTTGATCTATTCCCATTCAGGACTGCCTTTATCTTCATTGTTTCCTTTCCTTATAACCTTAAAGCCCAATTACATAGACTCTGCCCCCAGCTTACAAACACAGCAACCTGCTCTCAACTCCTCTTGTCAGAATCACACTGGTTTTTGATCTAATTTCTTCTCTTGATTTATAGATTGAATGTTTTTAAATAAACATGGCTCCTTCGTGGTGTAATAGGCCGGCTCTTATGCTATGTGTCGTTTATTTATCATCACAGTCTTTCCTGGTAGTGGTGAAGGACTCCTGGATGGGTCTATGTACAGAGAACACAGGAATGTGAATCTAGAGCTAGTCCATAGATTGTCTGCGCTAGCCATAAACTAACCAGACTATTCCTTATTTTCTCTGTCAGTCAACATATTAAAATAAGTGGTATCTATGAAATTCTCTGTTTGCTTTCCCCAGTGACGCCTGGGGGATGCAATATAGACTTGTAAGAAAACTAAGTGTCTTACATTCAACTGAGGACTCAAGGAGAAACTAACGGAGGCAGTAGGAGGGGAAAAGGGGGAGTCAAGAGGGGTCAGAACAGGTAAGCAAGCAGCACCGCTCCCTACTATGCCTGCCCTGAAGCGCAACTCTGTCTCCTGTACCCACATAAATAAACTGCGTACCCCTGCAGTCCTAAACATCAGCCAGGGCTGCCCATTTACTCACCGCACTGCTTCCAAAGCCTGATGGCCTCCACCACCTTTTTCTGAGTCCACCTTTTTATTATTAAGTCCTCTCTGTCACTTTTGGCCAGTGTTCCTACAGTAGCCTTTCAATTGTTCTGTTTCCAGAGTCCATTTCCCATTACCTTCTGGATGATACTCAAAGAACTGTCTGTATGAAGGCTTTCAAGGACTCCTCAGGATTTCAGGAGAGACACAGAATCCATGAACTTCCTTCACAAGGTCCCCTGTTGTCCATGGCTATCCAGAAGGCTGACTCTAGCCTCAATACTGTCCCTTGGCAAAATTAACACTTCCTTTCACGTGCATGGAACTAAATGGATATCACAGAATAAGTCATGTTACTTTACTGTTCCATCCCATCATGTCCTCTCCTGCACGTTTGTATGAATAGGGTACATTTGCATTTGCCTCAGGCGCTCACTGCTCTCTCTTCTGCAGGCTATCACCCATTCTCACCTCCAAAGGAAACTCAGGCTCATCTCTCCTATGCCTCTCACCCCCGGAGTCATAGGGCAATGGATAGCTTCCCCTCTTTCTGGGTACGCATGACTTTTCTCCCATGAATTTCACTGTACTCTTGTTTTTGCATGTGCTTGTCATCCTGTTTGTTGACTAGCTCGTGTGTAAAAACAAAACTGCAGGCTAACTGAATTCTGAGGCAGTGTCAGTGCCTGACAACAAAGTCTGCTGAATAGAAATAGAATAAAATGTTTTGTCACTATTTTTGGCACAGGGCATGATGACTGGAGCAGTTAGTGATGGACTGTCCAGTGGACTTTAGCAACTCTGCATGCAGAACGGCAGCAAAGTTGTCCTTCATCCACCTGCATCTCCTTTCCCCAATGCTACAATGTGTTAACAAGCCCTATTTCTTTTTCCTCCTGTAGGAGCTTCCTTTGGCGCTGGACAGCGCCCTCTTGTGTTCTTTTTGCAAACCCGGAAGTCAAATCTGCTTTTTGTGTATGTGCAAAGGCTCCTCCTATCAACTGTCACTATGTTTGCCCTTCCCTTTAGCTCCACCCCAAATTCCAAATAAAAAGCCCGCGGGTTTTCCTGAAGCTTCTGAAGGTGCCTGTGTCTCTGTGTCCCTCAAATCCATTCAATAAAAGCCTGGTTTCCTTCCTCCTGTTATCTCTCTCTTTTCTCTCTCACCCCACCAAACACTTCTGTCTAGAGCTTTTCTCAGCATAGAAGAGGCTTCTCTTAAATCAGTCAGTGTAGAGTCAGGCAGAATTTGACAAAGAATTAACTCCACCCACAGGCATCCTTCAATGGTGTGCAAGATTGCTCTATAAACAATCAAACTCCTTACCTCTTAAACAGGGTGATTCAGTGATGTGTGTTCTCTTCTGATACCTAGACTTCCCCAGGGAGATAAGATTCCTCATCTGTCTTAGATACTTTTCTTTCATTGCTGAGGACAAATTATCCCACACTCAAAGTTAAGGAAGGAAAAGTTTATTTAGTTCACAGTTTGTAGAGGTTCCAGTCTGTAATCAGCTGGCTCTAAAGCAGGGGGGGTGTGGCAGAGGGGCAACTGTTTAAAACACCAGAAGGCAGAAAAAGCAACCAGAGCAAAAAAGGGAGGGGTGGAGAGCGAGCTTCTTTTCCTTCCTTATATGTACCAGGGCTGGTAAAACTCACATTATCTCTATGCCTTCCTCTTGCACAGGCTCAGGATGTTTACAAAGTGAGAACCCTGGACCTCTGCTGAATAACTTAGTTAAGCCACTAAACTTCTGAGGGTAATACAATGAATCAAACATCTCAACACCAAAGGGCATAAACAGCCACCTTAGGGCATGTCTTCTATACCCTAGAATGTAGAATGTAGAACTGCTGAGCCACTTAAACTTCTAAACTTGTCCGGTAAATCAACGATTACACTGTCCCTGTGTGAATTGCCCCTTCTCCAACCTTGGTTTCTAAGGATTATTTCTCAGTCCTTAAATTGCACTAGATTGTACTAGTTTACTACTCTTAGAATCTGATTCTGGGGGAACTCAACTAAGTATCTAACACTAGGTCTTAACATTTAAAAACAGTTCTACAGCACCATGAAATGGAAATTAAATATTAACTTTACACATGAGAAAACTGAGGTACAGAGAAGTTAAATTTTGTAGGTATATGATGTGCAATCAATAGGACAACACAGGTCCAGGGACTTAGCTCAGGTCCATAGTGTCTCACTGGCAAGTGTGAGGTCCTGAGCTTGATTCCTGGTACAGTAAAAGAAAACCCTAACAGGACAACATCATGGAAAGAGCATTGCATTTCTCCTTCAGTTTAAATCCGGTCATCTCAGCACCTAAATGAAAAATTCCACATACCAGTTCCAGTGGTGGCCTTGTCTCTAGGGAAAGCTGAAAGTCAGCATCATAAACACCTGAACCTGGAAGTCAACAGAGTTGAAAACTGAACCATTCCCAAAGAAAATATTGGATCCCTCCAGAGCTGCAGGAACAGGGCAGCTCTCATAGTAACCAAAAGATTATGAGATACTCTTCCAAGAAAATTAGAAAGCACCATATAAAGGGCTAAAATGCAGTCTTACCAATATTTTTACATGGAAGATACGGTAAAGAATGTGGAAGACAAACATTTATCTATATTATGCAAGATGGATAGGAGGATGCATTAAAATACTCAGTTTTCTAAGCAAAGATACACAAGTTCTAAGCTGAGAACAGCAGTGCTTGCCTGTAATTCCAGCTTCTCTGGAAGCTGTGGGAAGACTCCTGCCCTCAGGACATTAAGACCACCCTGGGCAACACAACAAGACTCATTTCAAAGAAAAAGCAGTTCCGAAAATTATTTTATTCCAATATTATAAAGATTAAAATATAGCAACACACATTGCTTATGTGACAGTAAAACAGACACTGGCATAACTGAACTGGAGTATAATCTGGAATCTACTTGAAAATTCATTTGGCAGCATATTATAGTAGATGCTTAACCCAGAACCTAAACTCTGAAACACTGTGTATTCAAACATTATTTAGAATATTTAACAAAATAGGACATTTTATGACACAAAGTGGCATGAGAGCATAACATGTAAAGCTTAAAATATGTAGGGTTTATAATTTTACATATGGTCTAAATGTTTTTTTCTAATGTTAATCTTGAAAACAGACAGGAAGTAAAGCACAGAAAGTGTGTGACAGTTCTTATAATTGGTGAAAGCCTATGGATGACTTACTCTCTTATGCACATTTCCGAAATTTCCAAACTTTCTGTAATATACATGTTAATTTTTATAATTACATGGAATTATTTTAAAATATGGATTAGCTACATCTAGAAAGATAACCTGAAGATACTGATATGTGGGTAATTAGATATTATATGTAACATTCCCTTTACTAGTGCATCCTCCCAGTCTGGTTGGTTCATGCATCCTGTCTCCCTTCCTTTTAGTGTCTTCAACCACAACATCAACCACTGGAGAGTGTTGTGGTCAGTCAGTGAGCAAGTGCTGAACTAAGAGCTCCTGAACCCATAGGAAGCCCTTTGCTTTTGTGAGCTTATAAGATGGCAACCTACAAGCCTACAAAGCTGGAAAGCCAGAGCCATGCAACTGGCAATGAGCTGCCCTCCTAAATTGAGAAAAATGACCTCCTCTGTGATTGTCATTTTATTCTTGTCATCCCAAAGAGTTGTAGCAGAATAACTGCTGTAAGCTATGAAACTGCCATTCAAGGAAACCCTGCTAAGTCTTGGATGAGTGTTGATTTCCCAAAACATTTTCTTAACAATTTTGTATCAAAATCTGCAAATTAATGAACATTGTTTGTTTTGGAAGCTCAAACTGCCTCAGCAGGACTTTCACAGAGAAAACAATGAGTAGAAAATTTGAAGGAAAGCATTAACTAAACCAAATGTATTTTTAATGATCCTTAAATTACATTAATAGCAACATTCTCAGTGGGACAAAAGAATCGACTCCTACCTTGTCTTGGTAACTTTTCTCCTCCTTGAGACAAATACTTGACACCCAAGTTTAAAGAGGAAGAGGTTTATTTGGCTCACAGGTGAGATTTCAGTCTGTAAGTGACTGTCTTCAAAGCAGGGTGGTATATGGCAGAACAACAATCATCAGAAGCAGAAGACAGCAAAAGCACAAAAAGAGGTGGGAGAGCAAGTCTCTTTCAGTCTCTTATATTGTATGCAGGTACTCCAAGCCCCAACACTGGACAATGAATCAATCAGAAGCTCAGGATTCAGTCATCACCGAAAAGCCTGCTCCCATGACCACATAGAGGCTTTGGGGGGATATCCAGACACAAACCATAACATACCTAATATGCTATTTCACATTCACTTGGAGGAAAACTAACTCTCTGTCTCTCTCTCTCTCTCTCTCTCTCTCTCTCTCTCTCTCTCTCTCTCTTTCCTACTCCTCCCTCCCTCTCTTTCTCTTTCTTCTCCTTTCTTTTCTCTCCCCGTCTTCTTCCTCTTTTTTTATTCGTCTTAGGGACCAAACATAGGTATTTTCATGTCTAATTATCTATGTTTACATTTTTATGCATGGAACTAGAAAGCTTCCTATTTATTTATTATCCTATCTCTTAAACAAGTGATGGTCCAGGGACTTAGCTCATTACCATTACATCATTACCACTGCTTGTCTTGTAATGACTTAAAAGAATTATCTGGCTTCCCCTAGCCTTGTCTCAGAGTCCAGAAATCACTCAGCTCTAGGAAAACACACCTCTGAACTTAGAGAAGCAGACAAAAAGTAACTGACATTGTATGAGTTTGATTAGTTGCTACTGAAATCATGGATACAATCCAGCTTCTTTTGATTTCTTTCTAGAATATTTTCAATACTTTTTCCACAGGAAAATCCTTTCTGCAGCAAACATGTAGCTGTTCACACTCCCACCAGTCTTATGGGTAGCTAAGTAATTTGCCAAATAAGACAGATCTACCCAGTGCTCACTGCTCTAATGGTGTATCCTCAGCTCTAGACCAAGACGTACCCAGAATGACTTTCCAGGAACTTATTTCTGACGGGATGAGGAGATACATAGAGTACTGTCTCAGTTGTATCAAGGAGAAAAACAAAAAGCACACCAGATAGACACTTCTCAAGTGTTACAGGAGTTTACCAATAAGACAAGTCATAGCTGTGGGCTTATGAAGACTATAGAAGAGACAGAGGCAGTCTGGGTACCTGAAGCAGAACTACAAACAGATCATTAACTAACTCTTCATGATAGAACTTGATAGTTTTCATGGCATGCAGATCTCCCAAATCACATGGGGACAAACCCATAAAGTCATAGAAAGACACTCAGCTCTGGAGGTGCAGTTTCATTTGACTTATGTAAGAATTCTGTGAACTTTGCCATGTAGGGAAAATCCTGCCTATTTATCCCACAAGATGGGCTCCACTGAGAAACCCCTGCTGGCCAACTCAAATCCACACACCTGGTCTAGAATAAAGGGAACAGTTAAATAAGGTAGCAGCACATTTTGTAATAGCTAAATTCTGGAAGCAGCCCAAATGTCCATTAACTAATGAATGGATAAAAAAAGATGTGTGTTTTTTATACATAAAATGGAGCATTACTCCACCACAAAGGAAGATAAAATTGGGAAATTTATAGCTAAATGGATGGACCTTGAGACTATAATCCTAAGTGAAATATACTGGACACAAATGTAAATATCACATCTCTCTGGTGTGGGAAACCGAAAATGTAAATAAGATCATAAATGTACAATAGATATTATGAAACAGGAAGAAACTGTTCAAAAGGAAAGGGAATTAGGAAAGGAGTGGGGAAAGAAGCAAGAGAAAGAAAAAATGAGAAAAAAGGATAAAATAAAAACCAAGCTTGTGAACAAGGAGAGGAAGAGGGTATGAAAAGAGAAAATAGGAATGAGAAAAAAAGAGGAATCAAGATACATCAATTACAGATACAAATAATAAATGTGGTTATTCTGTATCCTTAAATTGTACCAATAAGCTTAAATTAAAAAAAGGTTCAGTGCAGGACTTCTCTACTGAACCCCCTTCCTTGCCAACTCCAAGAAGTAAAATTAGATAAAGCTTTTAAGTAAAACAATGTTCTAATAAGAAATCAAAAAAACTCTCCAAAAAGGATTTCTGAGTAAAAGAGGAAATAAAAACTACAATTAAAGAATAATTTGAAAATAATGAAAACACAAGCACGATTAGCATAACCTGAAATTCACCACAACTCCACTCTGCAGACAAAATGAATGTTTAACCTCAAATACTTTCATAATTAATATGAAAGTAAAAAATCATTACATTGTTTAAAAGCATAAAAATAGTTACAAGCTTAACAAAAGCAGGAAGAGGAAAATAACAAAATTAAGGCCAGGAAAACAGACATACAGGAAAAAAAAATATTAAATTGCCGACTAAATCTGGTTATTGTGTCTTAGGATAACATAATAAATTAATTAATATTAACTACTAGTATGTGACTCTTGTGAATTCCTTAATAGAAAAATAAAAAAAATAAACTCAAAATGATTGAAAAAATACCTTACTTTCTGTAATTTGGTATTCATGTGTTTCAAAATCTATGCAAAATACATGTGCTTCTAATACAGGATGAAATGCAAAGATAAATAAAATATAGTCTTCTTTTTTAAAATAAAAATATTTCAATCTTACTGAAATTATGGAGCAAGATCATGAAAATTGGCAAATTATTTTCCCCCTTCATCAAGGCTATAACACATGATCCTTTTGTTAAGGGTTGAAAATACTTCTATATATGAACTTTTCACTCTGATTAATTTTACAGTGAATATGCTGTTACCCTTGAAAGAAAATACACTTGTAAACAAGCAAGGCGACACAGCCCTCGTCTATCCTGTAACACACTAAGAGTCTGTTCAAATCCCTCCTCTTTTCCGAGCCTTTCACTGCTCCTCTCTGACACAGTCATTGTCTCCATCTGACGTGAATCTGAACGTGGCTGGGAAAGGAAAATTATACCTAATGTCTGTTGACTCTATCATCAGACATGGCGACATTACATTTTATATATATATATATATATATATATATATATATATATATATATTTTTTTTTTTTTTTTTTTTTTTTTTTGTCTTTTTCCTTTTTATCGGTACCAGGGATCGTACTCATGACTGCCTGCTTGCAAGGCAGGAGCTTATGCGGCTGAGCTAAATCCCTAACCCCAATATTACATTTTATCAGGCCCCCTATAACCTATGGCCAACTCTTTAGTTATCTCTGAGGTCATAAGTAACTCAGTTTCTCCCTGCTGGTAACCTAATCTCATCTCTTCCTTATTTACAACTCTCTTTTCTTGGAGGACACACTGAAAATCAACAACTACGAGTTAAAATAAGAGAGGAGACTGGTTCAAAACACAGATGTTAGCAGTAAGGGTGAAGACATTCAATGTTCTTCTTGATTTCAAAGCAACTCTAATCAATAGAGTATGGAATGTGCTCCTGTAAGACCGTAGGAAAGGGGACAAGGGCACAGTCCAGGCAAGTGTCACTTACCATAAAATACCACCCACTATAGCCTGCTCAGGCCCCCATACCAAAAGCTATTGCAGCAAGTTTCCTTTCCAAGAAAATAAACTTGACAAGAATGAAAAAGAATGACACCATCACTGCCACCTAACGTTTGGGAAGCAGGCGTTAGCACAACTTGCAGAAGGTCTGCATTTCATGCAATTATTATGCTAAGCAACTGTGCTTATGATTTGGCTTGAGTTGTTGCAAAATTTTCTTATTAAGTCCTAGCAGTGGCTTTATTAAATCAATGAATTTTATGTCACTATTAAGTACAACAGTACTCAGTAGAAAGAATCTAATCTTTAATAAATAGGTAGATATCTTATGACATAAACTAATATTTTCACATACTAAAATTATTTACACTGATGTCAGTTGACATGAAAATATAATTGGTACATGGTAATATGAAAAATTAATATTAGTTTTTAAATATATGATCATAAAACTAGCTCTATGTCTACACCTGTAGAAAAAATGCTTAACGTTTAGCTTATTCACCTAAACATTAATAGTTGTTACCTTAGGCTGCTAGCATTAGGTGGATTTCATGTTTTCATTTTTTAGTAGTTAAGAAGGAAATGTTATGGTGGTAATTAGCAAAGCAATAAAGTTGTACCTATTTTCATAACAAAAAGGAGTACTCATTAATGTGTTTTTTTAACAAAAGATTATGTTACATAAACAAAGTCTTTACTAAAAGTAGTCCTAATTCCAAATGTCCCAGGAAAGACTTACGAAGACCATGCTCTTTTCTTTGAAGTCTTACCAGTATTCACCATTTGTCTCTCAGCATATGTTGCCTTGAGTTCATATTCACCACTTTCTCTAGGTAGAGATCTTTTTTCCAGAAATTAGGAATTTATATCATGATCATGTATATATTTGTATACAGCTATGCCTATTTGTATCTTCATTTTGTCCTCACATCTATGTTGGAGCATATATAATATCACACTGAAGTATATGCATTTTGTCCTAATATTGTTAGGAAATTTCAGCTCTCAGTATGTGACGTATGGATACACCTCTGCTTCTCTTGTCCTGGAAAGTGCCTTAAATGTGAGAGAGCTATCTGCATCACTCAGTTGAATGGAGAAATATCACAAACATGTCTTTCTGTGGAATGCAGATTCCTGAGTATAGCTGTAGCTAATGAAACTTGTTTATCAGTAGTGAGTAAGGTCTTCCTTAAATCCTAAGCTGAACCTTCTTTTACTCCAATGGCCATTTGTGTAGCTTCTCTGGCCCCATCTCCCCTGATTTTTGTCCTAAAGATACTTGTGCTCTCACTCTCCTCCTCGTTCCTTCAGACGCTCTGGAAAAAAAAAAAAATGTATGTGTATTTTTGGAATCCATCTCTCCCTGACATGTTCAGCTCAGCTAACCACACAACAGCTACCAGGCAAGCAGCTCTTTGTCCTCCACGCCCACTGTTCTCCTTCCCAGGGTGCAGTCTTCAGCTCCCTTGCTGTTTGGGAGGAAGATTGACATCATTTTTGGAACTCTAAAGAACACATGGTCTTTGAGAACAGCATTCAATTTTATGCTGGCTGCCTGGCTGTTTCCCTTGCCCTCAATCCATCTCTCTCATGCTGAGGACCCTCACTGATTTCACTGGGGTGAAAAGAATGCATTTCCTTTTGTCAGAAGTCACCATCTTTTTCTTGTGAAGTGACTACAGGTGTGTGCAGTGGCTTGATACTACAAATAACAATGAGAGAGGAAGAGAGATAATAGTCTCAGGAACAGAAACAGAGGTGTAGACGCACATGTGGCAAGAGGTGCTCAACATAGTCTGAAACTCACAAGATCATCTTAACTTTTGCTCTGCCAAAGAGCATGGGGGAGGAGATGAGAGGACAACATTGAATAGAAGAGGAGCCTTGTTCAGAGCTACCCAGAGAAATTCAGTTAAAACACATGTAATTGGAGGAAAAGAGAGGAACATACACCCTGAAAATAAAATCAATCTGACATAACAAGACTAATAGATCAAGGCAAACACAAAGAACTCAAATCAGCCAGCCTTCCTACCTGGCTGCCCTGTCAGTGGGTCACCAGGTTGGGATGACTGCCCACCATACTTGAAATCTTAAAGAAGAGAATAGGAAAAAAAGACTATACTAAAATAATGTGGCTAAATCAAGTCATTCAGGACTTAGAATACAAGGTCCCCTGCGTCTTCTTCTAAACAGAAGGCCAACAATAAATTCTGTCCACACAGAAAGCTCCCTTCCTGAGGACTGGCCAGTTTTCCTTTTTTCCCCCTTGTTTTTCTTTCCTCTCTTTATTCTTTTCTTTTCCTTTTCCATGTTCTTTTCTTCCCTTTCCTTCTGTGCACCAGAGTGCTAACAGGAACCACCACGAATAAGCACTAACTGGAACTCTCAGGAACAAAGACTGCAGGAGTGCATAGTAGCAAACAACACCCCGTAATCTGTGGTTAGAGAGGTGCAAGGAATTAAAGAGTCCAGCACTTCAGGACTGTGCAGCCCTGGGCTGTCCCCACACTGTTAGGGGCAGGATCAGAAAGGCATCCTGCAGCACCTCCCACCTCACCCAAGGAAGTTAGACTACAGCAGAGGTAGTGAGGTATCCGTAGAACTTGTAAAACAAGGAACGGAAAGCTAGCACTCTGCTCGGTAGCGGAATAAGAATTGGGACTGAACAGCCATGGACTGCAACAGCAGGAGCAGAGGACCAGACTGTATCATAGCACTTCACCCCACCCCACAACAAACGACTGGAGAAGAGAGAAACATGGCAGCAGAAGAGAAACAGAGAAAGCTGGGCAAGGACCAGGAAGAGCCAAAGGTGCGTGGGACTGGGAATAGTACCCTGTCTCTGTCTAAAACAGCACAGCAACTGGGACAGAAAACAGGGTAAGGCGTGGGAGACTGCTAAGGGACATGCAGAAAGCTCTGGCTGAACACTCTGATCCTAGACACACATATCTGGAGGCCGAGGTCAGCCTCAAATCCAGCACAAAGTCCACTGTAGGGTTGGCAGTGTTATTCAGTAGTTTTGGACTCTTGGTGGACACCAGAGGAATTTTGTTTTTATTTTTCTAATTTATTTATGGCTATTTTGCTTCTCATTCCTTTTCCCTTTTTTTTTTTTTGTCTTTTACCTCTATTTTTATTCTAATATATTCATCTTCTTTCCCCCTTTCCTCAACTTACTGCTCTAGACTTAATCATATTTTCATATGGGTGTACAGTCTAATTTTTCTGGTCAACTTCAACAACCCCTTGCTTACTTTGTCATTCCTTCTCTTCAGTGCTCTTATCTAGTTCCTCAAAGCATGTATGATTATTCCTCATTATCCATCTACATTTTTGCTTTTCAGTTAACTTTGTTCTATCCACTATCCTTAAATTTTCCCACCACTGAGTAAAACCAATCTATAAGGGGAAATATTTTGTACACCAGCTCTTAATTTATGATTGGTTCTTTTGTATAACTGCAGATTTTGTGTCCATAGTTAAAGGTACAAAATTAATAATTACCAGAGTTTGGCAGTTTCTAAACTGTGCTTGATGCTACTATCAATGTTAATTTATACTATTTTAGCTAGGATGTCATATATGTTTTAATCAATTGTTCTCACTTGTGTAGCAATACTGGCAAGTTCTGGGGTAATGACCTCACCACACTCCAGAATTAAAGAACTGGATACTGAGCCAAACAGATACCAACATCACACTCTTATTTAATTGGAAAGTAGGATCTTGGGACAGACACAAACCAAGAACCTCCTATATACAGAAGACATCCTGAAGAATAATCTTACCTAGAGAGGCCTTGATACTAGTGATAAAGCTATCTACTACAAAAACTTACAAGGTTCAACACAGAAAACAAAACAAAAGCTTTTGAAATGCAAAATGACAAAATGCACAAAAAAAAATGTACCCTCAGACCTCCAGCCAACCCAGAACAAGTCCAGGAAACAAAAAGATAGAGGAAATGGAAGACATACACCTGACATTTCTGGTATTATAGCAACTGAAGTGAAAAAACAAGTACATGGGACAATAGAGGAAATCAGATCAGAAATAATCTCTCAGGTAAAAGCACAATTAACGTTTATAAGGGAATTGCTCAGCAAAACTACAGCAGAAACAGTTAAAAAATAGATGATGATAGGAAGAGAATGCAAACTGAGAAGGGTCAATATAAGAAAGAAACAGAATTGAAACAGATTCAAACAGATATCCAGGAAATTAACAATTCTATTGAAAGCTGGTCAAGCTGCTTGAATGAAAATCAAGACAGACTTTTAGATGTTGAAGACAGGATCTCACCTATCCTGACAGGAAACACCTCTTGAAAATAATAAAAGATCAGGAAATAATAATTGAACAGCTACAAGACAATGCAAAGAAAAATAATATAAGAATAATTGGTGTCAATGAAAATGCAGAAGACAACACAAATGATATTAAAAATATTCACAAAGTAGTCACAGATAATTTCTAGGTATGAGAAGAATCTGGCATATAGATAAGTGAAGCATATAGAACTCAAATTAGATTTAACAAAAACAGATCCATACACAGACATACAATCAAGGTCCCCAAAATTCAGTACAGGCATAAAATATTATTTGAGAAAAGAAACAGATCATCTACAAAGGAAAGCCCATCAGAATATGGCAAACTTCTCAACACAAATCCTTAAGTCAAGAAGAGCTTGAAGTATTTCAAGTCCTGAAAGAAAATAACTTCCAACCCATACTGATGTACCTTGCAAAACTACATTTCAAATTTAATGGGTAAATAAGTAATTTCCATGACAAAGAACAACAGAAGAAATTCCATGAGCACTAAAGCAACACTACAAATGGCAGGGAAAGATATCCTAGAGAGATTAAAAATGACTATAATTCTAAGAACAACAATAGAAAGAAACCACCAAGCAGGGCAAGCAGTTAAACAGAGGGGAAAGCAGAGAACCAACAGCAGATGTTGTATCCAGGGTTTGCAAGGGAAATAATTAAATATGGGACACATAATATATAGAATTATTTATAACAGTCAAACTCAAAAATTGCAGGAAATCTGCCCACAGAATCCAGCTGAAGGCCTGGATCCCATGGCAATGTCCTTCATGAGTGCACCTGAAGACCTACAGTCCATGACAATGTCTCATGCAGATCTGTTTCAAGAACCCAGCTGAGGGCACAGATCCCTTGGCAACATGCTATATGAGTCCAGCCGAAGACCTAGAGCCCATGACAATGTTTCATGCAAGTCTGTTTGACTGATTTACGTTAGGAAGGTCCAAAGGTCAGTGCTGGCAGCTCAAAAGTCTGTGCCAGTGAATGAAGGATCTGTGCTAGTAGGCTCAGGTTCGGCACTAGAGCCAGGAAGGAACACTCAAAGTAATGACCAGAGCTCCCCCCGCCCCCGAAAAAAAAAAAAAAAACCTACCACAGCCATCCTTAGTGACAATGAGGTCCCAAGCCCCTCCAACAATGAAAATAGCAAAGTTCCTATTAGGAAGCCAGCAAACTGGAAAATGAACAGCATACCATCTTCTCCTCTAGAACCAGGAAACAATGCTCAAAGTAAAGATTGGAGCTCTCCCAAAGAGAACTGCAGCAATTCTCAACAACAAGAAGGTCCAGAGGTCCTCTAACAATGAGAACAGGCATGTTTGCATCAGGAAAGAAGCTCTGCAAGCCCCTCCAGGAGAACCAACAATTCAAATTTCTTGCTCCCCATTTTTCCCACTTATGCTGTTGGCAGCATTCCCCAAGTGGACCCTTCACACCCAGAACCATGTAGATTGAGTTCAGCTGGAAGCCACAAGCTGACCAACCAGTTGTCAATCCACCAAAGCAGGAAAATAACACAATAAACATAAGCCAATACATATCAGTCATAACCATCAAAGTAAGTAGCCTCAATTCACCAATCAAAAGAAACAGACTGGCAGAATGGATCAAGAAAAAACGTCTAACATAAACACATGGAAATTAAATAATATTCTCTTTACAAAACAATGGATTACAGATGAAATTAAAGAAGCAATTAAATAAGATCTACAAGTAAATAAAATGTAGCTACAACATACCAGAACCTATGGGGCACAATGAAAGCAGCCCTACAAGGTAGATTTTTAGTGGTGAATTCTCACACCCGGGAAACAGAACAAGCAAAATCACCTAATGTTGCACTTCAAGCTTCCAGGAAAATAAAAGTAAGTCAATCTCAAAGGACATACTAGGGAGGAAATTATCAAGATCAGAACATAACTCAATGCAATTGAGACTATAAAAACAATACAAAGAATTAATGAATGGAAGACTTGGTTCTTTAAAAAAATAAATAAAAATTGATGAACTTTTAGTCAACCTTACCAAAAAAACAAATACTCAAATTCATGCAGTGAGGAATGAAATGGGTGGAGTCATTATAAATCCTGTGTAAATTCTGAGGATTATCAATACCTGCTATGAAAATCTTTACCCTCATAGGATAGAAAACAATGAAGAAATGGTCAGATTCCTTGATACACATGAATTACTAAAACTGAATCAGGAATATATAAAAATTCTGAAAGACCCAGTATCAGTCAATGAAATTGCAAATGTAACTAAAAACTTACTAACAAAGAAAAGCCCAGGTACTTATGGAATCACTGCTCAATTTTGTAAGAAATTTAGAGAAGACTAAATTCCAATACTCTTCAAACTCTTTAATAAAACTGAAAAGGTAACAATTCTAATTCATTCCTAGATGCAAGAATAACTCTGATATCAAAACTATAGAAAGGCTCAACCAAAAAGAGAACTAAAGGCTAATCTCCTAATGAACACAAATGCAAAAATCTTCAATAAGATATTAGCAAAGAGAATTCAGAAATCATCAAGAAAATTATATGCCATGACCAAGTGGGATTCATCTCAGCAATATAGCAAAGGTTCAACATATTCAAATCCAAAACATAATACACTGGATCAAGAGAGTCAAAGACAAAAATCACATTACCATCTCAATAGACACAGAAAAAGCTTTTGACCTACAAAACTCATTGATGATAAATAAAACTCTAGGAAAATCAGATTAGATAGCCTTTATCCTAATGTGATAAAAGCCATCTATGACAAGCCAATAGTCAACATCATACCAAATAGACAAAAACTGAAAGTTTTCACTCTAAAATCCAGAACAAGATAAGGAAGGATGTCCACTGCCAAAACTCCTATTCAATATAGTTTTGGAGACACTAGCCAGAGAAATTAAACAAGAGAGAGAAATGAAAGGAATAAAGACAGGAAAGGAGGAATTTAAATGATCATTATTCTTAGATGACATGCTAATCTAGATAGAAGCCCTCCAAAACTCCACCAAAAGACTTCTAGAAATTAATAAACAAATTCAGCAGCATATAAAAGTAATTAAAATTGAATATTCCAAAATCAACTAGACCTGTGTCTATCATCATGCACTAAACTAAAATGAAAATGGATCAAAGATGTAAATACCAAAACAGAAACACTAAATTCAGTGGAAGAGAAAGTAGGTAAAAATCTTGAAGACAGATTTGTAGATAGAGAGTTCATGAACAAAATCCAGAAATACTTCAAAGTAAATACTTTAAAGAATCAACAACTGGGATCTCATCTTACTAATAAGCATTTGCATAGCAAAAGAAATCAGCAACAAATGAAATGGCAATCCACGGAGTATAAAAAAAAAAATAGCCAATTGATTCTTAGACAAAGGTCTTCCATCCAGAACATATAAATAACTATAAAACACCCCCAAATTCAAAGACCCAATCAAAAAATGGCCATCTGAGATGAATACACAGTTCTCAGATAAAGAAATACAAATGGCAAATAAATATATGAAAAATATTCAACATCATTGGTCCTTGAAGAGATGGAAATTAAAACAACACTCAGATTCCATTTCACTGCAGAAAGAATGACTGTCATCAAAAAATTAGCTAATCACAAATGCTGGAGAGGCTATAGGGGATAAAGGAACCCTTTTTCTCTACTGCCGATGGGAGTGTAGATTGGTACAACCATTGTGGAGATTCTTCAATAAGCTAAGATTAGAGGTCCCATTCCAAATTGCTATTCCCCTGCTGGATGTCTCCCCAATTCAAACATCATGCTACAGTGATATATGTGCACCCAAGTTTATAGCAGCACAACTTGTAATAGCTAAGTTTTGGAAATGACCCAAATGCCTATCAATCAGTAAAATCAATGAATAAAAAGATGTGATTATTTTTATATAATTGAGTACTACTCAGACATAAAGGATAAACATGAAACATTTTATAGGTGCATGGATGCAACTTGAGACCATACTCATAAGTGAAATAACTCAGACTCATACATGTAAACATTATATTGTCTTCCAGGTATAAGAAAATGAAAGAGTAAATAAATTCTAAAATGTACAACAGATACTATGAAATAGGGACCAATTGTTCAAAAGAAAATAAGAACTAGGATGGGTGAAAGAGGAAAGGACAGCAGGGAAAAAGGAGAAAGGTAAGTCTGTTACACTATTAATGTCTCTTAGTTCATTTAAAAGGTGTACATGTTGATCGCAGTGGGTGTTTAGCTGTCCCCATTAACATTAGCACACATAACACTCCAAGATTCCTGTGCACTGTAAAACCAACCAATTTGTAAAATACATCCAATTCCATTTTGATTTATCTATTTCCCTTACAAATCACTTCCAGTGACTGTCCTCTTCCACCTAGTTTATGAAATTGAGTCCCCTTCCGTTGACATCTCCAGAGCACACACAAACATGATGCCATAATACATATACATCTGACACCCAATAATACTCAGCCACGAAATATATTTGCAGGTCTTGCTGTGTGAGCGGAAGCTGCTTTAAGAGAAGAGTTAAGTATCCAGAGCTTTTCTCAGGGGGAGGAATCCAGGTTATAAATCATTGCAGGAAAAGCATTTTGATTCTTTCATCTTTTTCTTTTTCTTTCGTTTTTACTTTTTTGTATTTTTGTTTGTTTTGTGTTTTCCCTTAGCCACACTTCTGTGGTTTAACAAAGCAAAACAACCTTTAAAGACATAACGAAAAACAATGTTAGGCTCTGTGGCTCCTACTTCAGAACTTACATTGTGCCCTCATTTGCTCGTGCAAAAGAGAACTTAATATGGTTGAAGCGAAGAAAAGTAATTGAAAACTGGGCTCTGGAAACAAGGAACATGAGTTTCTAATAATATAGATTTGGGGGCAAATTGTTGAACATTTGTATTCATTTGCCTCTTCATAAGTACAGCTGCCAATGACAGTACCAAATTGGGGGGTTGCATGAGGTTTAAAAGAGATGTTGCAGGAAAGACGCTCACTGCGGCACACAGTCCTTAGACAAAGAGTCACACACATGTTAATCACATCAGTAACTGAAGAAGTACACAGCACAGAGAAACATTAATATGTGATATCAGTGAATACAAATATCTCTTACAGAAGTCCAAAACAGCTCTAGTAAGCTGTAAGTTTTTTAAGCACTTAACATACCAAATTATTAACTAAGAAACACTGATGTAAACAACTCTATTATAATGGTGTGACTGAAGCTAAACTGTTTCAATTACAGTCATTTGTGTGTGTGCTACCACCCTGGATTCTCCATGATCCTGGAACACAAAATGCCCTATACTTCACTTTTTATTCTCTTCTGTGAACTACCTAGAATCTTTCTCATCCTTGTTTTAAGGTTCTAAGCACAACAGCATGGGTCTAATGTGGTGTTTATCACTGGTTAATGTACATGAGATAAGGAAGAGTATCTAACATTTAGCATCTATGTTCCCACTATGATAATTACCTGGACAATTAACCCCTATCATTTGGGTTACTGTTCCAGGTCTCAGGTCTGATGTATTACTGATGGCTGCCCTTGGATAAATCTGGGTCCCAGATGCCTCATCTGTTACAATCATAGATTGCTTGTTGTTTCAATTTTTCTTTCTTTACCTTTTTATTCCTAGCAACAAGTGATTGAACCCAGGGCATTGCCCATGCTAGGCAAGTACTTGAGCAATGGAAAACATCTCTAGTCTTTTTGATTTTTTTATACTGAAACACTAAATTGCCCAACTTAACTTTGAACTTACAATCTTCCTGCCTTGGTTTCCCAAATAGTTGGGATCACAAGGATGCAGAACTGTTCCCAGCCCACAAATTTCTTCTAAATACCAAGGCAAAAATACCTGAAGAGGGGGATCTATAAACTGTAAAGCACTGTGCAAGTACAGGTATTGATTTTAATACTTGTCCAAGTACTCTTTGCTGCTGATATCTATAGACAAGCTTCCATAACTGAGAAGCTGGCTCTTCGAAAGGATCTGTGCTTTTCAAACACATGCTCCCAGCCAGCTGCTGAGTCACTAAGGAATCTATAGTAGGCCACACCTGCAGCCAGTGATACAGGAGGGCTCCCTCCTGCCATAGCAATGTGCACTGATGCTACAGGGACACTAACCCTCACAGTGCCGGAGGAATACAAACCCTGCAAATGCCTTTTTCTTCTTTCTTATTTGTCCCCCTTTTCCTTCTTCCTTCTTTTCCTCTTTTCTCTTCCTCTCACTTCTCCTCCTCCATCTCTTTTGTTACTGCTTTCTTTTCATTCACACAGGCTTAACTCTCTCTTCTTTACAGAGATTAGCTTACAGCCATCTGAAGCACAAAACCAAGGTCCTCAGTCCAGTGTGGGTAGAATGGGGCCCAAGTTGGGTCACCCGATCCAACAATGCATTTCTCAGCTACTTTGAGAACTTCCAAAGCTCTGCCATTTCCCATGTTAGTGGTTCTCAATCCTGGCTGCATGATAAAATCACATGTGTAAAATTTTTAAAATACTAATTTAGTCTCATTCCAAACTAATTTAGTAAGAACTCTTGGAGATGGGGTCTCCACATCAGGTAAAGCTCTTCAAAAATGAAGGATGCTTAGGATCTTGTGTAATCCTTTAAAAATTAAAGAGGAGCTTGCTACAGTTTATATACAATATTCTCCAAGACCCCCATGTACTCAGAGCAGGGGCTTTTAGAACGTCATAGAGTCCTGGGGACTTTATAGCTAATCTGCTGTTGGGACATGAGATCTGGTCGATGAAGGCAGTCACTAAAGGTGTGACCTGGAAGAACACACCTCCTTCCTCATCTCTTCCCTTCTCTCCCTGGTTCCTAGGAGTCATAAAGTTAGCAGCATTCCTACTTGGCAGGCCTTTTCAATACACTGCTTCTACCCATTTAAATAGTGTTCAGTTTTGAAAAAAAAAAAAAAAAGGGAGGGGTGCCTACATAGATAAAGCAAAGCTTGTGTACTGAAAAGATTAATATTGTAAAGAAGTTGACTACTACATTAAGACAGTAGGAAGGATGCATTTAGGGCAGGTGAGAAATCAGAAAGACCCCACCCTTCAAGCCTAAAGGGTCTGAAAATGAAAGTCTTTCCATTGAGGAAAGGGTCTCAGAGTATCCTGCTCACTAAGGGCTACCTTGGGAATTCTTTCCCCAGGATTCAGTTCATAAGACTCAGCTTCCCAGGCATTCCTCTATAAGCATGATTCCAGGGGTCCCAGGTACTGCTTGAGCTGCCATTGGCTTAGGCATCATCCATGTGCTGCTGTTTTTACATGAATGTAAAATACAAGAGTTGTAGGTCAGGGAAGCTTTCACTCAAATTTAAGAAGCAAGCTTGAGAGATCAGGCAGTATTTCCCTGAGAACATAGTGTGACAGTGGATACAGAAGTGCAGTAGAGACCCCAGTAAGTTCAGATATCAGAAACATGGAATGCCTGCTAAAGAATGCTACAGACAGTGAGCAGGTCCTGCACTAGAGAGAAAATAGAGGCACACGGTGCCACATAGGTAGGGTTGGCCAAGCCATCTGGAGTCCATAACTGGGCACAACTTGTCTTATGCTGGACAATGAGCCATAGGACACAGAATTTCATGTTTGCCTTGCTGAATTCCAGTCTTGCTTTGGTCCCATTTGTTTCTACTCCTCTATTCTTTCTTTTTGGAATGGAAATGCTGATCCTGTGCCATTTCACATCATCAGTGTTTAACTCTTTGATTTGTGCAGGTGTTCCCAGGTTAGAATTTGTCCTAAGTCTCAGAGGAGCTTCTTATTTTGGACTTTTCAGCAATGCTAAAATTCTTAAAACTTCGGCAACTTCTAGCATGGACTAAATTGACTAAAAATATTTTGCATTAAGTAATATGCAAGAAACTTTGGGGGGCCAGGAAAGAATGTTATGTCTTATATGCAATGTCCCCCAAGAGCCTTGTGCACTCAGAGTAACATTTAGGAAGGTGATGGATTAATGGGGAGTCTGGAGCTGACTTGCTCTTGGGAGTTCTGTTTGGAGGAGATGAGACTCTGGGACACAAGCTGGAAGGTTGTACCACCATGATGAGAGCAACTTTTCTCCGCCCAAGTCCTTCTTCCATACTATATAGTGTTTACACCTGCAAAACACGCATGGATTGAAACAAGCAAGTACAACAGCAACAACCCCTGAAAAGTCTACTTGAGCAACTCTTTCCCTCGGGTGATCATTTTTTTCTTGCACAGGAAGACCTTCTTAACGTTTTGTTTCTTGATCCTCATTCTCAACCTACAAGAATCAAGGCTGCTATTTATGAGGAATTTAAATATCAACAAGGTTCCCAGAGCACAAAAGTGTAGGGCTGCAGCCTCCTAAGAGCTTGCATTAATTAGAGAACCGTGCAGTCCTTTTCCCATGTAAATTTTTGGAGGTTCTCCACTTGGTTGCACAACAAGAAATACAGACAAAGTATAAAACATAGATTCTTGGGCTGCACCCTAGGCATTTAAGTGTGGTATCAAGTTTGCTGCTTTTCTTTAAATATAGATTCTAAAGCAAACCACACTGTGCACCTGTGTTATGTCACAAAGCAATAAAATAAAATAAAATAAAATAAAAATATAGAGACTATATTGCTAATGTGTCTTTTATTCTTTGCCCAGGTGTCATTTCCAAAACAGACTTCTTCAAGTCAATTCTCTTTCACATGGAAAAAGAGAGTATCTTTCCTATCAATTTGCCTTTTGCCCAAAGAAGGAAACAGAAGTTCAGAAATCATTTAAAGCAGTGGAGACTCGGGATGCTCATCACTCCATGCTGGAACCAAAAGCATTATTAAACATTATTAGGCATTATTAAACAAACTGATGAACACTGTGGCTGGATTTCATAGGAAGAAAAATACTGCTGGTGATACAACAGCCTGATTCTTCACCTAAATCTCTGGTAAGCAAAGACCCAGGAGCTGACTTCATGGATTTCATGATGCGAAATCCATGGATTTTTATGTGATGTGATAGTATTTACATCTCCAAAGCCCACTCTACATGCTTGTCTTTGGGGCTGGCTACTGAAGAGTCCCACCTGCACACAAGATGAAACACAACTCCATTCTGTCTGTGAAGGGAAGAGAGGTTTCAGAGCTCACTCCGCTGGAGGCTGTGCCTGGTGAGATGGCTATTGTGGGCCAACTACTGCTTCCACATGTCTTGCTTTTCAGCAGAACTCGGAGGCATGCAGGATACAGTGAGTCCTGGCTCCTGTGCGAGCTCATGACTTGAAGGAAAGGATCATTTCCCTGTAAATGTTGAAGTCATGGGGAGGACCCTGGGGTAGTGCACTCCATTCTCACTCAGCAGGTAGCTACTGGAAAGGGACATGTGAGAGACCTAAGACTAAGAAACATCCTGTGTCACATATTCCTTTAGGGGACAAAAAGAATAAATCAAAGGAGCCACTTGTTACTCCCAGAAAAAAAGAAATGTTGTGCATTAAGTTATTTCCAACCTTAACCCAACAGCCAGCTGAATGAAGGTGGGATGCTCTGGTCTGTCCAAATCTGTGACTGACTTCCAAACACTGTCATTCTTCATCCTAACAACCACTTAAAACGCAAATCAAAGGCTGTTAAAACACTTGTGACATTGAGTTTGAGTCCTCAAGCAAACTATAAAGAGCTGAAATTTATAACATTTGCAGTAGAAAGAGGATACTGGGTTTTAAAAACAAATTTATTAGCTTATTATTATTTCTTGGGCTTCTCCCCACCCTGCCACCCCTTTCCTTCTTGGGAAGTAATAAACTAGAACTATTGGATGAACTGCAAATTCTCAGTTAATGTTCATATCATTGTGCATGCTAGTCTTAATTTTGGTGTTATGTTTATGTTAGCATGTGCTAGCAAAAATCTAGGCAACGATTTCTCCTTTAACTGAAGAAGACCTAGGTCTACTTGACTAGCACCTATGCTCAAAGTACTACACAGTGGAATAACACACATGTCATTCCCTTTACATGCAAAATCCCAGAGGTCAGGGCCAGTAGGACAATGAGACAAACCACGACACACATCCAAACTCGTCATTAACATGTAAGGTGGTCTTGAATATGTCATTTGTCCTCTCCGTAATTCTGGTCAGCTGCAAAAGGCCTCAACAGACCTAGATAACTTTCACAGCCCCTTTCCCTGTCACAGTCTTATCATCCAAATAGTTTGTTTCACAGTTTACACTAATGACTAATGTGAGACCTCAATTCTCTTTTTCCTTCAAAACAATGTAGGGTGGAGGTGATGTCCTACCTCATGAAACATCTGATTTCTAACTAATCACTTTCTTTCTTTGACACACACTCTGCACTAAGCTTGGATTTAGACTCTTTCAGTCTTTGATGAGCTTTGGATTTACCTTTACCGAGCTATTAGCTGACTGGGGTAGGCTGCAGTCATTTATAAACACGATGATTAGGAGACATGACTCTGGGAAAAATACAAGTGTCTACAGAGCAGAGAGTAAGGGTCTGCTCTGAAGAGGGGCAGATTAGTTGCTTATCTCCATCCCAGATCTCAGGTTTCCAGATCTTCCCTTCACACCTTTCTGGAACTATGAGTGGGACCTCCCCCAACATGGATTCTATTTCCTCCTGCTGTACCATTCACTCTGTCATGCCTGGTTCTTTGACACCTTAACCCTTTAACTAGTTTATCCCCAAATCCTATCGTTTATCCTGTGAGGATTTCTTGAAGATGAGGAAACCAACACATTCCCACAAATGCCACCTTTCCTTAAGCATCACCTCTGGCTTTTCCTCTGTGGTATTTCCCTACATGATTTGGTTGTACTTCTTCTTGCAGTTTCCAAAATGCATGCTTGCTCGCAGTTCCTGGCCTCCTGTGCACCCCACCCCTCACCTCCCCACCTGTGTGGTCTCATTTCACGCCCTTATTTCCATTATGTCTGCACTCTGGTGCTGCTGGGGCCAATTCAGTTCCCTTCTTACCTTCCATCGTGGCTCCAGACATCTACACCTGTGTCTAGAAGCCATTCTTCTTCCCTATCTATTTCACTTCACCTAGTAAATTTTTACATTTTGACATCAATTTCCTGTAACTCCGCTCTAAGTATAGTCCACTAGCCACAGGCTTTCATAGACAAAGATCTGTCCCTTCTTGGAATTTTGTGATTTATTTAATTACTCTTTCCCTTAAAATCTGTATCTCCTGAGAGGTGAAACCATTCTTGATTTTTCTCACCAATATAATTATCCCGGTAGGAAATGAATTTTCTAATCGTTAACATTTTAAAATGTGTCTTTCTAATGAACTGTAAGTATCTTAAAGACCTATTTTGCATAATTACAATTAACATCCAAGCCTTGCAGAGTTTCTGGCACATAATAGGTGCTCAGCTAGTATCACTGGATGAAGAATTATTGTAATGAATGGGCATATTGTTTGGTCTCGTATTGAGTCTCTGCATCCCTTGAGGACAGAAATTATATTTTTTATTTGTTTTAAATATTCCATAGGTAAAGCTCATGAAAAGGTGGGGCTTACTAAATCTGGAGGCCAAGTAATTCTTCAGGCCTGGATGCTATGTGTAGTATAATGCTGAGCAGCAAGCCTGACCTCCATCCCTTAGATGCCTTTAGAATTGCCTGATCCCAGCTGTGACAATGAAAATGTCTCTGGACATCGATAAATATCTTCAGTAGGCAAAATCTGAGCCCCACCCCCACCCCAATATTTTACTGAGAACCGCTGGTTTAAGTGCTTAATCTAATCAATGCTGATTAAAATATTACAAGGTACCTTGGGTGTCCCTGGGTTCTGAAGAATCTCTCTAAATTTCCAAGGATTAGTACCACTGCAACTACACGCAGAACAATCCTTTTATAACAGCCAACAGATCATGAGAGGTATTTAAGCAAAAAAATCAGAGCCAAATGGGCCCACATTAACTTCTTCCTTAGTAACTGTTTCATGGGTACCTGTTTTACTTCATCATCTTCTATCAGGTAGAGAAGCAACTGAGTGTGGCAGCTTCTTAACCATGAATTGCTCAGGACAAGGAGGCCATTTGCTATACACACTCTTAAGTGTTACCTCACAAGCAGTCTGCAAACAGGGTCTGTGTGTGTGCTACAGCAAGGAGCAAAGGAAGTGGAGGAGAGAGGTAGAGAGGGATGGAAGGAGAGAGGGATAGCGGGGAGAAAAGGAGAAGAACAAGGAGGAGGGCTGGGGAAGCAAGAGACAGAGACAGCCAGAGAGAGAAAATACCAATCATCATAGGGTATTCAGTGGTCAAAGCAGTGAAACCACGAGCAATTCTGATTCCAACAGAAGTTTCACCATCTGGAGATGGAGACCATAAGAGGCAGGGCTAAAAATACTAATGAGCTTTACACTGAATTTTAGTGATGAATGAGGAACAACTTTCATACTGACTATTTTAAAAACGTTGTATACGGTAAACATTTTGATATTCTCCACAACACTGACCAAACACCTCTTCAGTGCAAAGTTCTGGAATGATAGCTTTGAACTTTCTACTGCAGAAAGGTAAAATATTTGCTAAATCTCACAAGGAAGCACATGAGATATTTAAATTCAGGTCTTCTGATGTTAAATCATATTTTCCCCTACAGATTCCAGAGGAAGGCTTGCTGAGTCTGTCTCTCTCTCCCTCCCTCCTACCTTCTTGCCTCCCACAAGATTTTGCAATCTTGCACCAGCGATTGCTCTGCAGCTCTGCCACTGAACTCCATCACCAGTTGTAGCTTTCACCATGGCACGGGGCCTGCTAGGACCTCCATCCATTCATCTTTCAGCGTTCCTGAGGAGATACACATTGCTTTATGACCTATCTGATGCTGGGATTAAGCGCCTCAGCATTTCTGATGGATGAGAGTGTGTGTATATGCGTGTGTGCCACAGTACTTATTCAGAAACAAATGAATTAACTGTACGCTGTCCAAGAGCAGCACATGAACAAGGAGGAGGAAGAGGTAGTGGAGAAAAAGAAAAATCAAAATAAAAACAAAACACTCTTTTGGAGCTGGGAACAGTGCTGTAGTGGCCCAGTGACCATTACATCCTGGTTTGCTGAGAACAACCTTGATTTATTCCTGTTATCCCAATTATTCTCAAGCCCATTCTCAAAAAGCATTCCAGTTTGAAGGATGAGTTACACAGGCATACTAACTATGGCTCACGTTTACAATGAATATGACTGATTTAAGGTTTTATCAGGCTTCAGGTTAAATCACATTTAAAAGGGTTATACAGTTTCTCCCAATACATTGTTCATCATATTGCAAAGGTTTCGAGGAACGGGTGGCAGATTTCTCCTTCCTTTTCCAAGGCTGCATCCTTACTTCCCCAGAAGGAGCGCTGCACTCCTACTGCTCTTCTGGACTGTTACTTGTGGTAGAGGAGGGAGAGCAACAAGGGGTGCCACTGCCCACCCCTGCCCCCGTATCTGTAGCCACATGGCTACACAAGCACCGTGCTTAAGGTCCTCGCTCTACATTCTGCTCTTCTTAGCCTTACCCCCTTCTTCTTCTCCAGGGCAGAACCCCTGGCAGGACTCAGGGATTTCTGTTTCTTCTTACATAGGAGATGGTCTCAGATTTACTCAACATGACATGTACTCTCTTTATTTAGTCTAAAAAAAAAGTTCAGTTAAGACAGCGATCAAATCTGCATTGAACTATATTCAGTGCGCCCTTTCCCTCCCACTTACCACTCCCCTACCATGCTGTACCTGAGCTGTTAGGTCTGACACCTACTTTGCAGAGGATGATGGCACTTTCTAAGTGGTCCAGAGGACTTTCTGACTGCTTGTGGCCTAACTCCAGGAAGGCAGGGGTTGGAGGAGGGATGGAATGAAGGCTGATCTCATGTAATTGGGTTTCTGGAACTCTGGGCCTGGCAGATGGTAAGCGAGACTCTTCATGTGGTGGTCCCGTGGGACAAGCTGCCATGCCAGCTCTGCGAGGCCCCTGCAATATCATGCAGGTCCTGGGGAACCACTCCCATTCCCCAGCCCAACACCCTATGCTGTCTCTAGCAGGGCTCAGTGCTTCTGGTCTAGATTTTTCCAGGCAAAAATCAGATCCCCATCCACAAAAGATTTTCATTGTTTTAGTCAAGAGTCATGTTCCAAACTTTAGAGCTCCAAATTTGGGGGAACAGAGGTGAATCTTGCTTGAAGGCCATATCCTGTCCTAGTTCCTCCTCTCCTGATAAGTACAGGAAACAGCCTGGCACATTGTCATTGCTTTCTAGACAAATCGTCTTTCCTCAGCCTGTTATACACAAATCTTATAGCACTTCTGTCCCCTTGGTCCTTACCATGCTAGATGGATACTAAAAATTTAATTATCTCTGTAGATATCACACTAAACAATATTCTTTCTCTGCTTTCCTGATTCCCAATCCATGTTTACACACTAAATCCAGCTTCTCTATGTGAATGTGAACTGTAGCTGTACTGAAATAGATGCAAGAGTCACTCACTTTAAAACAGTAGAAGGAAGGGAAGAATTATGGTAGAGGAGAATGTTCATCTCACACCTGCTTTGAAATCATAACAACTTTTGCACTGGGTGCCTTAGTACAGAATACCATAGGGACTGAGTAGAAATTTTAAGAAGTTATAATCCTTCTGTGAATATTGGTGTTAAGGGATTTTTTCTTTTTGTAAAGGCAAAATCAAGCAAGCCAGATGATATCCCTTCTCTACCCATTACAAATTCAACCCAAATAAGTGTATTTCTCTCCTGTGCTGCCTGGATCTCCAGAAAAGCTCTCTCTAGGGTCCTCCCTCATACAATTCAAGTTTCTTACTCCCACAAGGGAAATCTCAGAAACTGCTTTCATGTGTGCTGTCTTATACGAAGTCCAGAAATCCCGTCTGATCTGCTGAACTTTCGAAGTCCCAGAAGAGCAAAAACACTAAGAAATACCTACAAAGGTCAAGAATCTGAAAATGCCACTTGTAAATGGACAGTCTTATTGGGTAGACAGATCTCCTCACTAAGTGAACAAAGTTTATATTAGGGCTTAAGAAAAAAATGAAGGGGACACGTTTCTTCCAGCACTTTAATTCTAAGCTAAGGTCAGAGTTATGATTTCCTTTCGCAGCTTCTCTATGTCATGTGCTACACATACAACCATCACAGAGCCCTGACAGAGAAGCTCAACAGTGTAGGTAATTACAGGGTTCCTTCCTATGAAGAGAAGGAAAAGATAACTGTTTTGGTTGACACGTGTCAACTTGAGAAGGTTAGAAGTTTAACTAAGAGACTGAGCGGGGAGCCAGGATCCTTACCTTGTAAATATCTTCATCCTGTGCAAGAGGAGGGCACAGAGATTTTGTGAGTGCTGCACCCCCTCCAGGGGGAGGGAGGTGAGGTGGCCCATGTACACTATAAGGGAGGAGAAGAGGTTTTCCTCTTTTGCTCTGGCTGCTGCTTTGGAGTGTTGCCCCAGTGCCATACCACCCTACATTGGAGCCAGCTGATTATGGACTGAAACTTCCACAAGCAGTCAGCTAAATAAACCTTTCCTTCCTTCATTTTGGGTGCTGGGTGGGGTTTTTTCCAGCAACAACAGAAAAGTAACCAAGATATTGACTTCGCTTCCACTCCAAGTGAAAGCCACAGCAGGCTCAGTGACTTGGATATAGCCTCGGTTATTCTCTGAAGGGCACCACACACAGCCAAAACAAAACCTATCCATGAGCAGGCACATGACAGAGTCCATCATATGGCATTCCAGGGGCTTTTCATAATTTTAATTTTTATTTATTTCAATGCAGCTTTTGGTTTGCAGTAAAGGTCAGTAGAAAGTTGAGTCCTTGAGCACCTCCTGCTGCTCCTGAGTCTTCCTTGTCAACATCTGCCCAGAGTTGCACAGGTTTTACAACCGATGAACTAACAGTGACAAAGCATTATCACCCTACCTGTGTTTTATTCACTGTTAGTGTTGTGCATGCTATGAGTTTGGATAAACGTAAAATGACCCACATTCACCATTTTTGTATCAAATAGAGTAGTTTTTTACCACCTCAGAAATCCTCTGTGCTGTCTACTCTTCTCCCTTTCCCCCTCACAACCTGCAACAATTCCTAATCTTTGTATTACTCGGTGATCTCTGTACCGTCTTCACAGCCTTTCCTTATCCAGAACCCGACATAGCTGAAAACACACATTATGCCGCCTCTTCAGATTTCTGTGTTTTCCTCAGTAAGATGCATCTACCTTCCCTCTGTGTCTGTTCGTGGGTTGATAGAGAAGAGTCTATTACATAGGTAGCTCTTCTATTCATCTACTACAGGATATCTTGGTGATTGGTATCCCAGTTTTGAAAATTACTTTGTTCGCGAAGCTTTAATGCACATCTGTGCACAGGTCTTCCTCTGGAGCAGCTTTATCACCTTGCATCCCCACGAGTGACACCACTGTGCCCACATCCCAGCCAGCACCTGGTATTACCAGTGTTGTGGTTTTCACCATTCTAGTAAGTGCTAGGGGTAGAGAACTTGTTCTGATTTTAAAATTCCCTCATGATATATGTGGAGCATCTTTTCTTATATTTACATGGCTATTAGCCACCTTCTGCTATGAGTTACATGTTTGAATCTTTGTCCATTTTTTAAAAGAGAATTATTTGTTTTCTTATTGCAGAGCTGAGAGTGTCTGTGTATTTTGGATAAAAGTTATACATGAAATAATGTATTTTGTGAATATTCTCTCCAGCTATTACCTGTCTTCCATTTTTTTGTGAAAAACGCTTTTTAGATCATTATCTACATTTTAGTTCATATTAACTTTCTCTACTGAGAAATGCATGGTGACAAAAGAGTCTGAGGGTTTTCTCAACGGCTGAAAGACAGGCTGGTGTGGTAACACTGTACAGAGCAGTGAAAACACAATCAAAACAGCAACTGACCTATATTTATATTATGAAAACATCATCTTCACTATTTAACTTCCTCTCCCGCCTCTTTCTCTCTCTCCCTCTCCCTCATGTTAGGTGTCAAACATTTCAAAAGGTACAGAGCCAAATGAGTTTCAGAGCCAAGGAAGCAGGAGACCAAAAGAGCTTCAGGTACAGAGCAACCCTGTCAATCACTGCTAGCAGATGCTGGAGGTGCACCTGGGAATCTTCGGAAAAAACACACAAGTAGAAATCCCTTAATTTTTAACATTTAACCACATGGATTTTTTTTTTTTTTTTTTTTTTTTTGCATTTTAGGGTAACATGTCTGTAGTGTGAATTAATACTTTTTCCCCCACAAGGTCTCATAAAAGCAAAAGGCATTTTAATGTAACTTCAATAAGTATCTAAACTTCCATATAGTCCTGTTTCCAAGACACTTCTGATATGCTGATCTATACAAAACGAACAGACTTTTGTTCATTTAAAAGTATGCTTCTACTAAAGAAATGTGCTTTCTAAAACACATCTACTTCTAAATCCTTTAATTTAGTTTTACTAATACATATTACATATCATATTTTGTGAATTTAAAAATCATTTTGCAACATTTGAGTCTCTGCAAACTGCAATAGCAACAGTATTGTTGCTTTGCACCAGGTCAGGACTAAGAATCCTACATAAATGTTTGTGTTCTGTAGTTCTTTGCATACCGCAAAAGCCCTTTCACTTTTGCCATCTTTACTCTGCCATAGGCCACCCCAGGGCCTTTGTGGACCACTTGCCTTGCCGCCTTCTCTGCATGACCAGTGTTCCTCAGCAGGGCTTCCCTGTCCGTCTTTGGGTTCCTGGATGTGACTGACTACCCAACGCTAACTTAACACCCAAAGCACACTGGTTCCCTTCTTAGAATGAAATCATCTATAAATAAGGCTAATTGATAAGCACTCCCTCTTGATGATCTCCAGCTTGCTTATCAATATGTAACCCTTTCAGGCCCCAGGACAATGCCAGTCTCTCGTAAACCAAGTAGCAAACTCACCCTCGCTGATCTCTACATACTTGACAGAAATGAGAATTTCTGCTCAATTAGCTTCCACTGCCACATTTAGATAAACTGAAAGTTTTTCATGCAGCATTTCATATAGAATTTCTTCAAGACTATTTCAAGACTGTTTTTATATGAAATCATCCCCTGTGAGTAAAACAACACAACAGAAGACAATTGTCCTATGTATTTGGGCTACAGCCAGAGGAAGGCATATTCATGCCAAAGTGAAGCCAATGATTTGAGTGAGATGCAGGCTTGCAGGAATCTGAATAGATGAATCCCTAGAAGAGTCTACATATACAATAACTTTATGATGTTTTATAACAATGCATAGTCATCTACTATTTAAATAATTCCAAAAGTTTTTAAAAAATCTTTTTGATTAAAAAACATTTTAAAAACATAATTCCCTATTTGGCAAATCTAAGGCTTATACTGGGTATTATCCATCAATGCAAAATACAAGGATTAACAGAAACTCACTGATACACTCCATCTGCACCAAAGTAATTATTTTTTAAATTAAATTTTATTTAAAGAAAGACTAAACAGAAAATAGGTAGAAACAATACATACGTTCAGAGAAAAAAATAAAAGAAATCACTAGTTGATGTTTACATATTGTTGTTTTACAAATAGTTGTTCAAGATACAAAAATGAAACATGTAAAGTGGGAATTCAAACAGCGAGACCACAAAAAATTTTGTTCAACTGTGCAACAAAAACTCAGTAACGTGGTTGTCAATCCTATACACTTAAATATATATGCTATTATCTATATCTTCATTTATGTTTAGATTAAACAAGCTAAACAGGTTAAAATCATTCTGAACAAAGAATAATAGTATTGCTGGATTTCACATCTTGACACTCCATGATCAGCACTGGGTACTGTAGTGTCTTTTTTTTTTTTTTTTTTAATTTAAATTAAAGAATGACTAAACAAAACAGAAAACAGGTAGAAATAATACATAATTTCCAAGAAAAAATAAACAGCAAGAGATCACTAGTTGATGATTACAGATTGTCTTCTTACAAATAGTTGTCCAAGATACTAAAATGGTGCTTATAAAGTGGGAATTCAAACAGTGAGATTTCAACCAGTTTTGTTCAACTATCCAACAAAAACTTAGAAATATGTTTATCAATCCTATATACTTACACATACATGCAGTTATCCATATCTTCAATTACATTGAGACTGAATAAACCCAAGCAAGCTAATATCACTCTGAACAAAGAATAATACTGTTGCTGGGTTTCACATTATGACACTTTAGGATCAGCACTGGGTATTTTAGTGTCTCTTTTTCTTCAAAGTATCTGTTCATTTCATCAATTGTCATAAGATCAGTTCTCATAAACTATTTATGGATTCTACACATGCACAAGTCTTAACATGTATTTCAATCCTTTCTATATTAGAGGGAGAAACTAAACAAAGAATGGCAAAACAACAAAACATATTCTTATGAACACGTGAAATGAAAAAAAAAAAAACATAATTGTACAAGAGTTCTACCATGGATCCTGTGTTGTCTCTTGTTATCTCCAATAGAATTGGCTATATCATCAGACATAGTATAATTGAATATATCAGTAAATTACAGTATTAATAAAAAGACAACTTTATATATAGTATAGAACTTCAAAAACCAGAAATTATCAAACCAGAATGTGTATCATAGAGTCTTATCATCTTAGTTGCCTATACTCTCAGACTTGATATTATCAATCATATCAGTTTTGAAAAAACATCTTCTCTGGCTCATTTCTGTTATGCTCTTTTTTTTGCCATCAGTTGTCTGCTTATCTTCTTCATTCTGTTTTCTGCTCCATTCATTGAGGCCTCTCTGCCACTGTTCCTGGAATCCTAGTACTTTTCTCTCTCTCTAGAATGCCCTACAGTATTATCTGTAGAGTTGGTGGTTGCAAATTTCCCAAGTTCCTCTTTGTCTTGGAAGCATCTTGTTTCTCCATTAATTTCTATAGACAGTTTAGCAGGGTATATCAATCTGGGACGGAGGTTATTTTCTTTTGTGTCCAGAAGTCTGCCATTATTCTGATGGGCCTTCCTCTGTAGGTTATCGGTTTCTTATCTCTAACAGATTTTAATATTCTGTTCTTATAATGCATTTCTGGGATCTTGATTATCATATGCCTAGGTATAGCTCTGTTTTGGTTGTAGGTGCTGGAGTTCTGTATGCCTCATATATCAGAATATCATTTCCTTTTCCTATGTTTGGGAAGTTTTCCTTAATTATTTCTATGAATAACCTTTGTAGTTTCTTTGTTTGTATCCCAGCTTCTTCATTTGCATTTTGTATTCTCAAGTTATAGATCCTTTTGTCATCTTCTAGCCTTTGTATTGTTACTGCTTGTTTCCTTGTTATTTTTGAAAAGTTTTCCCTTTCATACTCCTACATTGCAAAATTGTCCTCCAGTTTGGATAATCTATCTTTAGTTTCTTTCAAGCTGATCTGCCATCTTTCCATAGAGTTTTTAATTTCCTGGTGATCTCTTTAAATCTGCTTCATGTATTCTATATTCTTCACCAAATGGTTCTCTCCTTTGTTTGAGTTCCTCCCTTCTTCTGTCTGTCTGCTTGAGGGGTTCTTAGTATTTATTAATCTTCTTATATCTTGCTTTATTTGGCTAAATATTTCATTTCTGAACTCGTCTATGAGGTCCCGAGGTCTGATATTGCACGTTTGCTGTTCTCATTGTCCTTTGTATTTATCTGTCCTGGGTTAATGTTCTCAGGGTTGGGGCCTCGGGATTTTTTGCTGTTGCTTCCTCTTCCCATCTTTTTTGCTTCTTCCAGGAGGCCACAATTTCTTGCTTGCTTGGTTACAATTCTTCTGAAGTGTGCTGGCTAGATGACCCTTCACACTGCAGTTATTTGTGTATGGATCTTTGTTATTTATGTATGGATCATTTTATTTAATTCTCACAGCCCACTCAGGGTGCCAGTGAGTTGCAGACAGAGACAGTGTAGGCTGGCCCCTCCCCTCCAGATCAGTCAAGCTGCTGTGGCCTGCACTACTGTATTACATTGTGCCTCCTCACCTCCGGACCAGCCAAACCTCTGAGACCCCACTGGGCCAGTGTGGCTAGTGTGCGCCACCCCTGCAGAGACTTGACCTCGGATAACCTATTAGGTCTCAGCTGGGTCACATGACCCAGGCCTAGCTCACTCTACCCATCCCGTTTGGGAAAGGAACAACTGACTGAAGTCACTGCTGCCCCTTGTACTTGCCAGTCTCACCCGGCCCCAGAATGTTGCCCACCAGAGCCCCCCTATTTATGGAATGGCTAAATAAAACATACTTTGTTATTTATGTATGGATCATTTTATTTAATTCTCACAGCCCACTCAGGAAGTTGCTTTTTCAAATTGTCATCTTTCAGGTGAGACAGTTGTGGTTCCGGAAGCAGGAGTAAGCAGCTCATGGGAAGTGGACTGGTGAGTTCGTACGGTAGCAGGCTGGTATTAAAACTCAGAGCTTGGGGCTGGGGATTTAGCTCAGCGGCATAAGCACCTGGCTTGCAAGCAGGTAGTCATGAGTTCAATCCCCGGTACCGATAAAAAGAGGAAAAGTACAAAAAAAAAAAAAAAAAAAAAAAAAAAAAACAACCCAAAAAACTATTCTTAGCATCATAGCTCACTTTATGGACTTTTATTTTTGACATAATAATATCAACTCTCTGCTTAACATTTAGGTTATTTGTCTTTTTCTATTTTCATGAAGACTTCTGTAGTAAGGATAACTCCCTGGACACAAATAATTACCTATTTAAGAAGATCCAGGGCGGGCCACTTAATTTCCTGCTTGGTCAGCAAACCATTTTTTCTGGGCTATCACCCCTGACCACAGGGCATTCATTCATTCATTCATTTCTGCATTACCTACCAGGGAGTTGGGACTACAGAGAGGAAGGTCAGGTGGTATCATCTGCAAATGGTTGTAATTGCTATGTATGAGTACTAAGTGTCCCTCAAAGGTCCATATGGTAGAAGGAGGAGCAAAGATGGCAGATAGATAACAACTGGCTATAGAAGCTCCCTGAAATAGTCAACTTAGAATTTGACGTAATACAGAATGGGGAGCCCCAAACAGGGAGATAAATTCTCTCGTCCCAAGAAGAAATTAAGGTGACTTGCCAACCGTCTGAGGTCCCACTGCGACTTGCTGAGGTCTTACTGTGACTTGCCAGGGTCCTGCCAAGACTGGCCAGGGTCCTGCCACAACTTGCCAAGAAGTCCCGCCACAACTTGAGCCATCCAAAGTCCTGCCGCTTTGGCTCACTGGAGGTGCAGTTACGTTGAGTTTGGAGGTCGGTGAGCAGAACGGAGGGCTGAGTTGGCCGGGTGCCTACATTGACCTGTGGTGAGTGAAGGGAGTGGTGCCATTCCATAAATGGGGTGGCTGGGGTATAGCCATGGCTGCTCCAAACTAAGCAGTTAGACAAGAGAGAGGCTGGAGACAAGAGAGAGTGTGTGATCGTGTCCTGATCAGGACCAATTTCACATCGGTGAGAGACTGCACTAAAACCTGTTAATAATTCCCTCACTTCAGAATTCTAAAATCGTATTTGTGCCTATTTATACCTCTGGATAAGATCACATTCTCTAGTTTGTGTTATCTTCTGTATAACAGAAGAACAAATTTTAATTACAGTTGGCTCAATTAAAGCACATGGGAATGTGCACTAGTGACACACATATTGCAGCAGCCACGAGAAAGGCATAGGCTCTCTGTGTGACTCGGTGACTCCTGTGTCTCTCTGCCTCCATGAATATGCTTCAGCGATTAAGAGCTGCTTCATGTTCACGGTGACTCAGCCTTTGAGGAGGGACTTAGAGTGAGTCACACCGAGAGACCAGAGGAGAATGGATTTTTCCAGAACAATTTCCAAAATCCTTAGAAACTGTGCTTTACTCGTCCTGATCCTGTCTCCTTTACATTTTTATATACAGGTCTCTTTGTAGCAGTTAATAGAAAATTGCAAATCATAGAAGAAAGTTTGGGGGTGGAGGCTGGGATATTAAAAATGGAAACAAATGTGAGTTGTCCCATTAGAGAAACCTGAGACCCATGGTGATACGGCTTATTTTCCCTTTCTATTCAAAACGGTCATTTATTTTAAAATGACGTTGTCTCCTTTCTTTTTTCTTTTGTAATAAATCCAAATGAAGCGGACTAGAGCTCTAATCATTTCAGGAAAAAACAGATCACCCCAAAATAGACGATACTGCAGCTTTCAGGTTCATTTTCCCTCACTCGTTTTAGTGTCCTGAGTGAAATCAAAGTTTGTTATTTAAACTGCTGCTCTTGCCTGAATTTTAGAGCAGTCAGCAAGGTCCCCATAACAAACAAATGACCACACAAAATTGAGAGGTCACAGGCACACACACAGCGTATATCACAGCCCTCACTTGCTGAGATGCCAGCAAGAAAGATGAAAATAAATGGCACACAGTGATTAAAATTCTCTAACTAATAATTCTGAGTATGGTATAAAATGAATGATGGCTGAGGAAGCTGGGGGAGGAGAACCCTTTTGGCTTAAGGAAATTAAATAATTAAAGGGTTAAGACTGATTGGTTAGGAAATTACCAGGAAAGGTCAATCCTAACTGACTCATTATGCTTACAGTAAACAGGAATCAGCAAATAAGTGGCAGTGGCACTGTATGTTTGAATACAAATGATTTGTAGATCCTGCCAGCCTTACTTCCTTGGGGCACTACTGATCCACAGATTCTGGCAAGTGCATGTTTAGGTGTGTGAATGTGTGTGCAAATGTACTGGTGCATCTTGTTATGAATTTACTGTCTCTATATTCAAAATCAACCAGTTTAGGGACACAGCAGCAACAGAAGAGCAATGCACAGCTCACACACTTCAATCAGGTGCATCTCCTTTCATTTTGTTTTGTATGATTTTGATTTATTTTCATAGTAGAACCAGGAAGAGCATGATGGATGTCAGAAACACTTCATTTAATCATGAGGCTAATGAAGGAGCCTTCTGAGAGAAATGTCTATCAGAAGTTCAGGATTCCCAGTGTCTTCCTGCTTCTCCATTGATTCCTCCTGAAGCCACAATTGCTCAAAATCTTTCTTCAGCAAAGACATGGCATGGGGAGTCTGCCTTTCAAAGATAATTTCAGCAGAATTCAATGCTGAAGTCAGGATCATCTAACAAGTATCTGTAGTAGAATCAGTCATAAGATGTATTAACAAAGATACTATGGCTTGATGATCCCTACAAGTTATGGGGATACAGTTCTGGAAAGACATGTTGTACCAGAGGGTCCTGGGAAATATGTTCTGCCTGTCTAATTGCTTTCCTAATTTTGAAAAGACCCAAAGAAATCCTTGTCCTGCCTTGATTCTCCTAGTAGACTTTCAGGGGTCAATAATATTTAACAGGTGATTTCACTTACATACCACCAGGAGAATGCCAGCAATATTCTTACAGATCTTTATTCTTTCATTGATTCATTTAATTAATTTTAATGAGCCTACTTAATGTGCCAGCCACTCCAGGAGGCTAGGAATATACAAAGAGACCTTGTCCTGCCATGGAGGGGTTTACAGTGATGGCAAGACAGAAAAGACATGAAATATATTCACTGGGATGGACCTAAAGCAGCTGCAAGATCAGGATCTCAGAATTCACCAGTGGTAGCAATGGAAAGGGGGAAGGAAAATGCTTGTTAATAAGGGCAGAAAACTCTGCTTCACCATGCGGGAAGCCAGGGTAAAGTTCTTTCTCTGAAAGCTGGCAAGCTCCCCAAGTGCGCAAATACAGATGTTTGCTTGTTTCTAACTCCTGAACTGGGGAGCCACCAGCTCAGAGGCCGGCATCACAGGGCACCCTCCTGCAGTTTCCATGGAAGGCGCCTTATGAATAATGGAGGCTTTCAAGAGTGATCATGGTTGAAGACCAAGGATGAGCCCTTCTTGGGGGACTGTGTATGTCGGCACTCTGTCCCAGTAAATTATCTGCAGACAGCAGAGTCTATCAACATGAGCACAACGCTGTCCATTTTTTCCCACCTGCCATGCTGATTTTTAACTACCATCCATTATTTTCAAAACATTTCTGGAATAGAAAGTAAACGCAAAAGGACAAAAAAAAAGGGTAATAGAGGATAAATGCACTGCAAATCTTGGTCTTGTGTGCCAGAAAGATAGGAAAAAAGGTTGGAAAAAGCATCATATTCAACCACACTGACAGTAAGAGCCCCCAACGCACACGCTTCCATGAGGTTCAGAAAAGCATGCGGCCTAGAGTGGCTGAGAGTTAAACTCCGGGGTGTGCTTGTGGAGGGACGATGTACCAAGTCTGTTAGTTCATCTGCCACCTTCCCCTTAGTGGAACAAGTCACTGTGTGAATTTCTATCCTTTTCAGTAAAAGCCTACAGTGATACAAAAGTGCTCTATAAGTATATTAGTATTTTTAAATACAGCATGACCCTCTTTGAGCAATCAGGTAATAATCTGAGGTTTTCAAAAAAGAGAGGAGAAATCACTGCACTGAGTAAAAACAACTTCTCACTTGGCTTTTGATAACTCCCTGACACTCCTCATTCATATCTAGGCTCCCTTTCTCAAAGCACTGCACTGCACTGCTGGCAGGCTGCATTACTGCTGGAATCTTGAGGTGTTCTGTAAGTTTGCTACCAGTGACACAGCAAAGGCATGTGCTGTTGCCTTAGAATGACAGTGATCTTTCTTTCCAATTCCCACCACATGTATGCATGCTTGTCTACAAGTACGATTTATGTTTCCTTGTTGGACAAAATGATACCTTAGTGGAAATCAGGAACTAAAGAGGAATGAAAATATTAAGCATTCTAGAAAAACCAAACAACATAATTCCAAAGTTTCTGAACAAGTTTTTGCTCTCAGCATACCCTGGACAGACATAAAATGAACCTGTCCACCATACTCTTCATAGAATCACAAGCGGGAGTGAGCATTCCTCTCTATAACAATGGCAGGTGTTAGTGGGCTCATGACAAACCAAACAAGGACTAGCCTCCAATTCCAAGGAACTTCCTGGTGCTCCCTGTGCTTTTTTCAGGATGTTGAGGAGTGAATATTTTATAACTGTGATTCTGACACCAGCCTGAGATCTGAGACTACAATTGAAAGCCTATCAGTGATCTTTGTCAACATTAATTTTACCCATTCTGATTTACACATTTTTTAACACTAAAAAAGGATTTAAGTTTTTGATTTACATGTGCAGCATGCCTGCATTTCAGAAGGAGATACAAAAGAGATTACACTCTTATTGGGGATGATAAATTTGCATGCTTGTTAATGCAGAATATTTTAGCCATGAAAAATGGTAAGATGGGAGTACATATCCACGGAAGCTGGATGTACAGAAATAAGTAACTGGCAATGCTAGTGAGCAACCTACTCAAATAATCCCCAGGAAAATGATGGGCCAAGAGTTCATTTATTCTGTGTCTTTCACATATTACAATCATCAAGGGGAGCTTGTACACTATCTCTGTCCTGGCTCAAGCCAAGGGATTACAATTCAATTCATTCTGAGTGAGACCACATATACAATACGTAAAAACACTCTCCAAGTGATTTTAAGGTGTCCGGGAAAACACCCACTGTGTAGAAAATGAACTTAGCATATTGTCAAGCATTTGACCAATGAAACAGCAGATAAAATAATATCAGAGGCTTATTCATGCACCATTCCCTGCTTTGTGTGACAGGACAAACTGTAAATGAATCAGTAGATGCTGAGCTGTGTCTGGGGTGTGTACACAATGGTTGTGATAGAGAAGAACACAAAGTTAAGTTTCCCTGCCCTAACTCACAGCTATGGTAACTAACACACACAGAGGGCCGTGTACTGACAGACAGACAGCACGCCGACCCTCATAAACCTATCAGGTATTTAGAGCAACTTTAAGTACAAGAAGAATGCATAGAATACTCATTTTACAAATGAAGGATTTGAGGCACACAAAGGTTTTTTCATAGTTAGCATTTTTCCCTCTTTATCTTTGTAAACAAAAAGCCTTAGATTCAGTTATGTTTCTAACTTCAAGGACTTGATAATGCCTCTGGTTAAATTCCTAAGATATTTTGTTTATTCTTGATTATAATTTTATTTGTGGAAATATTATCTCCAATATATAATATGGAGTTTAAGGTTCAAAGAGATAAACTAAATTGGTTATGGGAATTCTCTACTCTTTAATAATTTAATTGGGATACAGACTCCCCAATTTACTGGCTCTAAAAATAGCAGGCTTCCTAGCTGCAAAATCCACAGGAGTTCACCAGATTATGTCCACTTTTCCTTAGCTATTTATGACTTCTGATAGACATATTTAAAGGGAAAATCCTGGAAGAAATAGGGATATTAATGTTTTCTCATTAACATTGCAAAATATGTAAGAATATCTTCTGTAAGAAAGGCAAATATTTAGGAAAACAATTGTTAAAGCCTTGCATGTTAGAGTACAAATTCCCAGAATGGTCCTGAGAGTGCCAGAATTCTGTGAAACAAAACAAGTTTAACAAGAACCCACAGCTGGTGATAAGAGTCAAGACAGTGGCATACATGTTCTCAGCACTCACGTGGTAGAGAATCTATTTTCTAAAGGATTTGCCAGAGTGGTGGTCTCTCCAAAGCACCTAGGCTTTTGAGTATTTTGCCAAATTGTATGGTAAATATAAGCAAGTGAAGAAATTCTCACTTGCATTTAGAATTTCTGACATTTCTTGTAAATATTTTGACACTTAAGAGTTAAATCGAAGAACTATCAGTCTGTCAACTCAGTTCTTTAGAGTAAACAACCAGATTGGAACATGTCTGAATATTAACTATATTTTTCTGTCTCTTGAACAGTTGCAAAGTGATCTTCGCAATAGGCTGCAGGAAACTGACTATTCTTAAATACTGACCATTGCTAAAAACCACATTTTTCTCTAATTTTTGATTTGGTTTCAAGCCAATAGTTGTGCTTCTCCTTTGGTACCTTCCCGAAACTGACTTCCTGCTTCATGAGTACTGACTGGGATCTCATCTCCGTACAATCAGTTGCACTATTTTCTGAGGCTAAATTAAATCAGAGTTGCTAATTATATTCCTCAGAATCCTATTTCCAGTAAATGATGCAAAACCAAGATGAAACACAGGGAGGGGCCATTCAAATCCAAGACAAGCGCTTGGACTTGGTTAGACAACCTCGGAGCAGACTTTCTCTTAATCAGAGTCTGTACTTTCAGTGGACTAAAGAACTAGGGTGGGAGAAGGGGAAAAGGAAGGAAGGGAAAAGGAAAAATAATTTTAAAGTGATAAAGTAGAAACAAAGTACTGTAAATAAATAAAGTGAACAAGATGGGTTGAAGGAAGGAGAGGGGACTTGAAAAAGAAAAGGAATCAAAATATACCATGTTCAGGTATAAATTTCCTAGGATGAATATAATCACTATGTATACCTAAAAGGTATCAATAAACTTAATTATAAAAAAGAAAGAAGGTATGAAATATGATACTGATTTTAAAAATTACATTTAATGACATTCTACCAATCATCTGAATTTTGATATGAATTTTCCCAAAATAAACCTTCACAAGACAGATTTTTGGGAGGACAGATTTCCATACATGATAGGAAAACCAGAAGCAGAGTTCTTGGTCAGGATTTCCTGACCTCTGATTCCATGCAGAGATCACATGTTGCCTCCGTGATGAGAGGCTGGCCACAAGCCCAAGAGGAAAGCTCTGCCTTCGTTCTCTTTAGAAGAAGCAACCACAGCAGGAAATCAGTATTGAATAAATAGCAAGACTCAACTCTAAATGCAACGTGGAGAAATAAAGGTATAGACTTAGATGTCGTAGGCAACTACATATTTGCAAAAGAATCACTAGTTCGTTGTGTCTACTACGTTCCTGATAAATATACACCCTGGTGAAACACAGCAGAAAGTCAAATGTAATCCATTCATCTATCTACCTACATTCTCCTCAGTCTAAACACTGAAGTAATAACAAACCTATTTACCAGATAAGAAAAACAAAGCCCAGAGATGGCAACATTTGGGTAAGTAACCATTTCCATTCCATCTTCTTCAAAAGCAGAAAGAATATACCAAGAAAAAAGGGGCTGCATTGTTTTCATACCTTTAGGGACTAAAAGATGGCAGGGAAAGGCAGTTTGATAAAGGAACCAGACCCAGGAAACACAGGGAAAGGCACCAAACTCCAGTCTCTACCTGCTCTGTCCCCCTGGGCCTAGGTGGGCAGCTTCAGCTTTATGTTTGCCATTACAGCCTGGCTTCAGAACCACACCTGGGAGGCTGAGTATCAGTCATAACAACTGTGTCCAATAAGAGAAACAGCCCTGGAAATAGTGAAGTGCACAGATGTTATGGTTTATATCTGTATGGTTTCCCTTGCACTTATAGGTGGGGATTTGGGTAGTAACCAGATCACTGTTTGTGATACTCATCAATGGATCAGTCCCCTGAGGAGTTTACAGCTGTGATGTTAGGAAATGAAGCCTAGTCTGAGAAGGCAGTCACTAGGGGTGGACCTAGAAGGTTGTGTCTCCCTTTGTCACCCACCCTTCTCTGTCTCTTCCCACTTCCTATAACTGTTTTTTCTCTGCCAATCCCCTTTGAGACGCTGCCCGGCCTTGGAGCCAACTGATGATGGACTGAAACCTCCACAAACTATGAGCCAAAATTCCTTTAAGTTGTAGGTGTTGGGTATTGCATCTCAGTGACAAGAAAGTAACTAAGACAGTGAGTAATTGCCTCTCTCCAACAGCAGAAACGCTCAGGGCACCTTGCTGGCTAGTAAAGCTAAGCTCCCTGGGACTGTCCTAGACATAATCACCTCAGCTGTTCCCTGCTGCCAGCCCTTCTGTCTTCCCAGTCGCACATGCACATGCTTCCTGGTGATGGTGGTAGAAATTCTACTACGGAGTCTGACTGCCTAATGAATAAGTAAGCAGGGACTGTTTTAAGTAAGAGTCTGCAGAGACTGTGAATATGACCTGAACATACAGTCATGATTATAAGCAACTGCAGAGGGTCATGGGTTGACTCAGTACCAGAGCATCAGCCCGTGGTTTCTGAGGGTTGCCAAAAACAGGGACTCAGAGCACAAACTTTGCAAAGACAGTGGCAGGAACCAAGGCCCAGGGTGCCAGCAAAATGCTGCTAACCAAGGTTACTAATGGCCAGGGTCCACTGATGCCTGCCAGGAAGTGCAGAGCACGCTGTGACCCTGATTTGTTAGGTTTGATGAGACAGGTCATCTGGCTGTTTTCTGCAACCCTTAAGAGGAAATGTCTCATGTAATGTACAAGAAGAGGGACACTTTAAATTTGCACACTCTTTGAGGTCAGCAAAGGTGGACACCCATGGGGAGACGGGCAATAACAAAGTGAAGAAGAGTAATCCTGGACATCGGGAAATGATGACAGAATGAGAAAACCACATCACAATAATTTCAACTGAGTTCCATGAGATTGAAACTACCTTTCCTTGTCTTCCCAAAGAGAACCTATCTACAACCTTGAAACATCATTAACACGAATCTCCAGGTATTTCAAAAGCACATGAGTATACATTTCCAGTTAATTTGGTTCAGGATTAGGAGGGAGAAGACAAACTTCTGTGATGTCATCATTGTAATTTCAACCTCAAGGAGTTAAAGCTCACATTGGTCTGATTCAGTGTTCTCATTTGAAAGTTGCAATGAAACAAGACATTCAAAGATAAATTCCCTTCAGGAAAAAGAAAAAAAAGCAACAACTCTTTTGCTCCCCAGAACTGCTGGCAGAAATAAATATACATTTTTTAAAGAAAAAAAAAGGCCCTGAGACTTGCAGGAATTGATTGCATCTCCTGCTTCTGCAAGCTAAGAAGTCATAATCCTCTGCAATCACAGATTGTTTGAAGCCAATAAACCAAAGGTGACGACCTTGCTAATACATCCCAGCAGGAGAAAGAAATAAAGCCGTGCCCAGGAATAACTCTTCAGCACACCATTTCCCCTTAGAAAGAGGAGAATGGAGCAAAGTCCCCCAACTTGATTTATGGTTGAACTGTACTTCGGTACCTTCACTGGAAAGAAAAAAGCAGGGGGGAGGGGTTCTGAAGTTTTCCAGTAATGCTGCTTCATCTCTGTCCTGGGAGGGCAAAACCCTCTCCCCCTGGATATCAGCTTCCCTGACACTCATGGAGCCTCTGGCCTTTGCTCACACTGGAGCTGCTATACAATGGTGTCCCATATGCCTCCTCCTCGTGAGGTTAATTCTGGGGTAACAGCACAGTGTGCCAGTGCTCAGGACTACAAATCCAGTGCATCAGACGTTAGACCTGAACGTGAACAACTCCCTAATGCTAAGGGAAGGAAAACAATGCAAACTGGGATAAAATTACCACTACTCTGCTGTTGCATTAGCTCCTGGCACACACAGAGATTCCTTGCAGACTTGTAGCTTAACAATGTCAAGAATACACTGCGGCTAAATTAATATATGTCACCCCTTCGTGTACAATGACAGGCCAAGCCCTCATGTTTGAGAAACCACTTTCTGTTAACTTGGATTACCTGTGACAGATTGTACAGGGCAATATTACATCGACTAATTAAATCCACAGAAGACACAGATAATTTTATGAAAAACGTTCTTTCTTCCAAAAATGTATCCTTGTGCCAAATATCTACTGGGTGTCAAGAACAGTACTTGGTATTGGAAATGCAAAGGCGAGAAAGATAACGAAACATTCTCTGTGAAGTAATAAGTATCTAGAAAATAAAACTCTCAAGAATGCCAACATCGTAACAGAAAGAGTTATTATATGAACAGGAAGTATTCTCCTTATGGAAGGAAGTCCTTAGATGGTAATCTCAGGAGATTCCTCCTGGGGTTCAAAGCCTGTACTCTGACCCAGACTAAGTGGCTTTTAATATCTTTGCCACTGCTTAGTGTCCTACTAACTCTGCGAAGGTGACTTCTGTGTGTCTCAGTCTCCTCATCTACAGAAAGGCTACAAAGACAGTGTCAAGCTTACAAAGTGATTCTGACAGTCAGTCTCGCACATACCATAGAGCACTTAGAGAAAGGCCTGGCAGAGGCTATACAGTGCAAATGTATCTTTATTGTTCACTAGACCAGTTAAATAGAGAGGAAAGCAGAAGCCACAGAGGTATAAGATCCAACCTTTCGCTTTGTTTTGTATTACTGTGTTTAATAAATGATATAAACTTCATGTGTTTCCATAATCTTGATAATATTTACCAATACTTTATGATGGTAAATACATAAAGTATTTACCAATACTTTTTGATCATTGCAGGAGAGCCATGTTTTGAAAAGAATTGTCTACTGGGGGCTGGGGATTTAGCTCAGCGGCATAACGCCTGCCTTGCAAGCAGGCAGTCATGGGTTCGACCCCCGGTACTGATAAAAAGGAAAAAGACAAAAAAAAAAAAAAAAAAAAAAGAATTGTCTACCACTTCAGAGCTATTAAGTGGACAGAATCATGATTCATGACAGAGCCAAAGTCCTGACAGCCCACATGTGGTGGCTTTCCAAGAACACTGGTTATTGTAGCAGAACAGACAAGTAATTCACCATGGATTGGCCATAAATTATTTTTCTTCTGTTGAAAATTTTAGTATGTGGAATGACTGATGCCCAGGCACGTGGGCACCCAATAAGAGAAGGCTGGTAGAAGCCAAAGAGGGTCAAGTGAAGAAGCAGAAAAACAAATATATAAATATAAATGTTTATGATGTTTATAGCAAGTTTAAAGGGAAAAAATAGCAGAAAGAAAGTTTCCACTGCTTCAACAAGACACCCAGACCCCTCCCTTGGCCTTAGAATGATGTGATGGTGACCAGCAGATAGAGTTGACAGAGACCACCTGGCTCCTGGAGTATGGGCTGTATGGAGAAAAGCTTTCCTTGACACCTGCCGGAATGACACCAGTGACTGCCTTCAACGTCACACAGCTTTGGGGTGCAAAAGCCCAGTCATGCCAACCTCATGCATAGCCTCAGCTTGGATCTCAGCATCTCCTAGCACCCAGTACCTTGTCCCAGAGAAGCTCTTCTCTGCATCTCTTCCGGGAATGGCAGCAGGACCTCCCAACCAGCTTGTTTTGCAATCAAGCTTATCGCTCTATGACGCTGCACCAGGCCTCCCACTTTGCTAAAACACCTACCCCCATCATGCTCCAGTCACCCTTCTCCCTTCCGTAATCTACCATAGCTAAATCACTGCATTTAAGCTCCAACTGAAATGTATATGATTACCTATGCTTTCTTAAATGTTTCTGCATTGTTAATCATTTCCTGCTGACTTGTGTCCTGACAATATAAACTAGGTTTCCCTCACTTATAAAATGGAAAACAATCTGACAATCTCTGACCTCTTTCATGCAAAATCATGTCTCGTCCTTTCACTTCACTGCACAGCTCCTCTCCCGAAAGAGCTGTCTCCACACTCCACACTCTCCAATTTCCCCGCTCTACTCACTAGTCACAGATGAGCCGTGGATGTAGAGCAGAGCAGATACAGGTATGTTTTTAGCCCACTTCCCTCCAGCAGCTCTCCTAAGTCAACACTGATGCAATGACAAATTTGGGGACCATTTCACAGTTACTATTATCATTTATGTTCTTCCCACTGTACCTTTACAATTTTCCTTTTAACTTTGGAATGGCAACTTTTCTGACTCCTCCTTATACTCCCCAGTTTGGAAAGGCACTGGTGACCTCTGGTTTCTTTCTCACATTTGTCTACCATGTTCTGTCCCTAGCCTCCTGTGAGCACACCTGCTATTCACACTGACGCCTTCTAAAACTCCGTCTCTCCTCCAGTCCTTCTGCCCGGAACCCACGGCTATACACACAACAATTCTCTGACAATTTCCATTTCAGGAATCTAAATCTAACCCAAACTCAGCACGGAGAGAGAGGAAACTTAAGTCTTTTCACTCCACCTGTCTCCACCACTAACTTCTCTTCCTGATTATTTATTTATTTTAGCAAATGGCCTCACTTTCCCCTAGATTAACCAAGTTGAACAGGAGAAAGTAACTGCTAATGTAGCTCACCTTTTCACACCCCTTACTTATCTGTCTAATATCCTCACTTATCTAATAGGTCCTCATCACTTACTTCATAAGCACTGCTGAAATTCCTCCTCTACCAGCCACACTGCACTGTTCGTGTTTTTTTTTTTTTTTTTCCTTCAAGTTAATACTCAACGTGACACCAAGGTAATTTTTTCCTGAAATTCATGTGTCATATAATCTTTCCTTCGTCCTTGGCCTTTCAAAGCTGAACACCAACGTTAGATAAATGTTACTATCTACTGCAGAAGACTCTAACCTAGTCCACGTGACACATTCTATATTATGATCTAAATATGGCATCCTTTTAATTTTTTTATTTTATAAAAAAACCAAAATTTCATAATCAAATAAGAGTGGCAATGCAGTATTTTCAAAGTAGTCAGTACAAGAAGTAAAAGAAGTAAACTAAAAAAGTCTTACAAAAAAGAAACAAAGAGATGATAACGAAAGTCTTTCTTTACAATGAACTAAGATAGACTAGTAGTACAAATTAAACTAATTAATATACACTGAAAATTTTTTAAGCAATGAATTTGCAATTTGGGGGAGTATCTGAACTTCTTCCCATTTCCTACTTATCACTCTGCTATTCTGTTATCTGTTTCTCACATGAATGAAACCATGAAGTATTTCATTATGTTCTCAAGTTTGATACCTATGAATGCCTCAAAATTATCTTTATGGCATTACTCCACTGTTTATAAATACCACATTTCCCTTATCCACTCATCTGTCAAAGGACACATGTGCTGTTTCCAGGATGTAGTGATTATAAACACAGGTATGCAGGTATCTCCATAACATGATAATCTCAACTCTTCTGAGTAGTTCACCAAGAGTGGTACAGATGGGTTTCTAATTCTGTGAGGAATCTCACCCTGCTTCCTACAGTAGTTGTACTTGTTTATTCTCCCACCAACAATGTAGTACACTTCCTTTTTTCACCTTATCTTCACCAGCATTTGTTATTTTTAGATGTTTTTATGGCACCTATTCTTTCAGCAGTAACATGGCATCTCAGTGTACTTTTGATTTGCGTTTTTCTAATGGCCAGCAATGATGAGAATTTTTTCACGCATTTATTGGCCATTTATACTCCTGAGAAGTGTCTCTTTATTTCCATTCCCCGTTTTTTCAATGGGTCTTTTAGAAGGTGAATTTGGTTTTTTTGCTTCTTTCTATATTCTTGATGGTAGTCTTCTGCCTGAGAAATAACTGGTAAAGTATTTCCCCATCTTGTAGATTGGTTATTTCTTTTGTTGTGTGGGAGCTTTTTTAATCTGACATGATCTCATTTGTTGATTTTCAGTATTATTCTTTCTGCCTCAGGGACTCTTTTCAGGCAGTCCTTGCTTATGCCTATGTCTTCAAGAGTTTTACCAATTTTACCTTCTAGTAGATTGTTTCTGTCTTAACATTTAAATCTTTGACCCATTTTGATTTAGGTTTAGTACATGGTGAGATCAATAGGTCTAAACTCCATCTTCTGCGTGTGGATATCCAATTTTCCCAGCACCATTTATTAAAGAAGCTATCTTTCCTCCAGTGTATGTTGTTGGATCCTGTGTCAAACATCAAATAGTTGCGTATGCCCGGGGTTGCTTCTGCTTATCCTGTTCCATTCCATTGATCTACATGCCTCTTTTTTTCCCAATACCACACTGATTTAATCAATGTATCTTCAGAGTATAACTTCAAGTATGGGATTGCAATGCCACCTGCTTTGCTTTTGTTACCCAGGACTGCTTTTATCATTTCTGGGTCTTTCCTGATTGCATACAAATTTAATATTGTTTTCTTTCCTTCTGTGATAAATGACATTGGAATTTTGACTGGGATTGTGTTAAGTCTGTATATCAAGTTGGGGAGTACAGACAGTTTAATTATGGATGTAAGACATTTTTCCATTTTGTGATGCCCTCTTCAATTTTTTTCAACCTAGTGCATTCTGCATTGTAGAGGTCTTTCCCTACCTTAGTTAGGTTAATACTTAAGTATTTATTTTTTGTGCTATTGTGAATGGTACTGTTTTCCTCACTTTTTTTTCAGTGAGTTCATTATTAACACATAAGAATGCTATTGATTTTTTTGTGTTTGTTTTGTATCCTGCTACACAGCTGAATTTGGTTATCAATTATAGGAGTATTTTGGTGAAGATTTTTGGGTCTTGTATGTAAAAGGTCATGTTACCTGCAAATAATGGTATCTTGACTTTATTCTTTCCTATAAAAATCCTTTTATTTCTTCCCTTGCTTGGTTTTTCTTGCTAATGTTTCAAGGACTATGTTGAACAAGAGTGGTAATAATGGACATCTGGTACTGTTCCCGATTTTAGAGGAAAGGCTTTCAGCTTTTCCCTATTTAATATGATATTGGTAGTAGATTGGTCATTAATGGCTTTTACATTATTGAGATAATATCATTCTATACCTATTTTCTTTGGATTTTTTTAACATTAATGGATGTAGAGTTTTTTCAAAGGCTTTTTCCACATTTATTGAGATGATCATGTGATTTTTGTTCTTGCTTCCATTTATGTACTGAATTCATTTACAGTGTGGCTGCTCTCACACACTGTGCCACCAGTACTTACATAGTCCTGCTCACCACACTTCCTTCTGGAAATGAGACTCCATTTCACAACACCCTCCAGCTTGTTAATCAAAACTGCATCTTCTACACGTAAAGTATTAGGGTTAATCTTTTAGGATATAAACAAGTCTAAACCAAATTGGATTTCAGAAACCTTACATCATTTCTTTATATATTGCTTCAAAGTAAAAAAAAAAAATGATTTTTAGTATGAAATGTTTCTACACTGGGTGTGAAGCAAACAAAAGGAAAACTAAGATATGGCCACAATCTTTGTATTTTCAAGCAAATATAGAATGTCACATCTTGTATCAAAATGTTCCTCCCAAGGCTCAAGTGACGTCAAGATATGTGTGATTTTTCAGACTTGGTTGGACATAGGGTGTGTTGCACTAAAGAGTGTGTAGATTAAGACTGTGTGATACTAAATTAGCCCACTGATGGTTTAGCATAGTTCTGGTTGTGGGTAATGGGAAGGTCCACCCTGGGTGTGGATGGCACTGCACAAAAAGCTTGTAGCCTAGATGTGAGAAAAGGGAAAAGAAGGCTTGCCACTCACTATTTGGGAGCCTTCTGCTTGCTACACCATGAACCCTCTTCTCTATGATGCCCTTCTGCCATGCCAACCTGCCTTGGAACCAGGAGCCAACAGACTGAGACCTCTACAAACTCGGAGCCAAAATAAATCTTTCCTCCTTTAAGTGTCAGTTATTTTGTTTCAGCAACAAAAAAAGTAACAAAGACACAGAAACAGCTAAATATTACAATCACTTCCCACTGTGGTTACACTTGTGCATGATCCGCCCTTCACTAGGTTTTAAGTTTCTGTAAAGAAGGAACAATTTCCTCCTCATATATTTATTTCTGCTTTCTACCTACCACTGCTCCTGGCATTAAGAAAGTGTCTAACAGGTATTTGTTGAATTAAACTAAATAAATATACATCAGATGATCTTCAGAGGACAAAGATACACAATGGACCGTAGGGTTAATGAAGAAAGGACAATTATCTGGGCCTAGGTGTGTGGGGACAGGATCTCCACAGGGGCATTGACCAGTAAACATGAAGGGATCCCAATGTCGCTAACAGCCAGGGAAAACTCCACTGGGACACGCTCACAGGAAGACATTATTTTAACCCACAATACTGGTAAAAAATAAATACAGAACACACTCCGTCGTGATGAAGGCACAGGGACCTTTACAATCTATTATTGTTTCTGAGTATACTATTCCAATCTTCTTAGAAATAAATCTCAGTTTCTATCTATAGTACATGCTAAATGCATACATTTCTGATAGATATAATAACTAGGACTTGATAACACTGGACAGAAATGAAGTTACCAAAACATAAGACTATGTTACAAATATATGTGCTGAGACATGCTATGTAATAGCAGATATTAAAAAATTTCACTACAGATGCATAGAGAAGGCAAAGGAGAAGTGAGGCAGAGTACACATACAGAAAACAGTTCACAGCCAGCTCTGCCACTGGCTGGATGAATGACCAGTGGCCCTGTCTCTTCATGTTTACAGGTCTAACTGCTCTTACCTGAGAACCAGGAATGCTAACGAGGCCTGCAGGTTTGGGCTGTAAGCACAGTAAAAGCACTGAGAACACTGTAGGTGTGTGGGAAGCAGTGTATAAAGCCATCAGCCATGCGGTCGTCTAATTCAATATGCAGCATTCACACCATGGGCCACTGAAGTAACCTCAACTTTAGTTTTAAAATGCATTCTTCTTGACAAGTACTTTACCTGACAAGTGAAATGACACTGACCACTGGAGGTCAGTGAATATACTCCTATTTTCTTAAATACACACAAAATCATAGGCCTGACATATGTATAACTTGGCATTTTGTATTGAGTCCTACAGATATGGGCAGAATCATCCATAACTGTCAACACCACTGACCTCAAGAAAGCTGGCTCTCAGTAGGAAGACAGAAACTATTGACTTTGTTTTTGTTCATCTTCGCATTTTTTTCATCTTTGCATTTTTTACTCATTAAAATGAACATTATTTGTGGGATTTCAACAAATAAGTTTTAGGTAAGTTTTAAGTAAGCTGAGATAAAATAAAAGTCTAGGAACTAAAACAAGCACCATGAGATATAAATAAGGGATGGGATTGTGAGTTACAAAATTAAAAAGAAACCAGAATTAAAAATGCTGCCTGACTTTACCAGGGAGCTTGGCGGTCTCCCAGCATTCTCTGTGAGGTGCTAAGCATTTGTCAGCATGGTTATGAAAAGTGCCTTTGTATTTGTGGAGCTTGAAGAACTCTCATGCAGGGAAATCATCCACATATCATTTTTAAAGTGTGCAGTTATGTTCAATAGCCTTGGGTTTGCAGTTTAGTGAAAACCCAGTCTTCACAGGGAAACAGCAGCATCGACTACCTATCCGGCCCTGCCCAACACTTGACCACCACCCTCCCATGGAGTGGGAAGAGGAATGAGCCTTCCAGTTCATGGAGTCCCACTACAGGCCGGGAACTGTCACAGTCTAAAATCCACCTCCTTCAGTCCCATGCAGCTCAGAGTACAGTGCTGCCTCCAGCTTCCCGCAGCTCAGCACATACAGGCTACCAGCAAACCCCTTTTGAGAATCCCTCCCTGTCTCCTGAGAGAAGAGGAAACACGGCTGGCTACCATCGCAGAATCACTTAAAAAGCTTTGTTCATTTTCTCAAGCCACATGTTCCTTTGTGTCCCCAAAGCATGCTCTCTGCTTGACAAGTGCATAGTTAGAAGCTTGCTTGTGTCTTCTATGGATCTGAGTTGGGAGAGACATGGGACTTGACAAGCCAGTCTTGGCAGTGAGCTGGCAATTGGGGCACTGCGGGTGGGCACCCCTTTCAGAGGATGCACTTCCTCTGCTCATTTGGAATGGCCTCAGGCCTCCTCACCAGCCAGGACTTTACCAGCAGAGGGCTGATTACCCTAGCACCAGAGAGGAGGAATGAATACATTTCTTCTCAGAGATATTGTATCTAGAGTTTGACATTTTATTTATCTCCATCTTTAAGCTTATCTTGCTTCAAAATGGTAAAGCCACCACTCCACAAATCTTTCAGCTTAACCCACTGGAAGATGGGGCTGGGTTCAGCTCATTCCTCTCCTCCTCACTGGACTCCCTGAGCAAACACAAGAGACAACAGAATTCAATGTCATGCTCCAGGATTAAGGTGCAATCAATGACAAGACCACAGGAGAGCTGAAGCTCATTAGTTTAGTACTGTAGGGTCCACTTCCCTCATTCAGGGCTCCTCCAAGAGGAAGCTAAAAGGCCAGGTCCTGTGCCTCCTGGCCTGGGGCCTATTCTAATGCCCTGGGCATGTGTGACTGAGCTTCTGACTATTCAGTTGCAGCTGTTAGAGAATGAGGACTCAATGGAATATTGTTTGTACCTAGTTTTGGGACAGGGAAGTCATTTTTCTCATGCCCAATATTTTTCAGAAGTAGGCAAAACATGCCGATTAGAATGTCACAGCACTTCGAAAATGCTATGCATACATTATATGATTCTGTACTGTGATATGTGATTTATATATAAAATTATAATATAATTGTCTATTATCATATATAATATCATCTATCTGGGATACAGAAAAGCAGTTACGGTATGGAGTCAGTAACAGGCCTAAGTCTGTGGTCTGCTATTTGCTAATCGTGTAACTTTGGGCACTCCACAAAAATGAATTAAGACAATGTAATAATGTGGGGCACTAGGCACCCTGCCTGTCACACAGTGACTGCTCAACAGTTTTTTTTTTTTTTTTAAATCATTGTTGTCATTTTGACCATTTTTACCAGTATCATCGCTATTATCCTAACACCAACAAGGTACTAAGTTAAGAACTCAGTGTATTTGAGAAAAAAATAAGGAAGCAACCATTATTTTATATATAACATTTACTTTTGCATGACAGTTTGTCTATTTACCTTAGAATGATCTCCTTCAGAGACCTGGCAGCCCAATGAAACTACACAAGACACGTTACATGCAATCCACGTCTTTCTTGCTGCACTGTCTGCAGACCTGGCCCATGTGGAAATGAACACATGAAGGGGGCAGACACTGTGCCTTGAGTGCATGTACACACCCATCCCTATTCCCTGGACTGACATAATGCAGTCAATTAATCAGTATCAATCTGCTACAAAAATGAATGGAGAAAAACTTATGTTCTGATGACTGTGTGGTGTAACAACTGCATCTCTGGTCTGCACATCATCTGTGTGTCAGCATCAGTGCCATGCCCCGAAGAGGTTTCAAATCTATCCTGGGGTCACAGTTTCAAATACTCTGCAGAGGCAAGTTTCTTAAATAGTATCCACCACCTGGGTGCTAGGCTATCTAGTTTCCTCAGGCCGGACTTAACAAGACAGTTCACATCCCGGGGGCTCTTTTCTGGATCTTCCTCCTCTGTCCATCCAGAACTGCCTCACTCCTACCCTGAAATAACACCCTTTGGAAGATGCTCGAAGTACCTAAGTACCCCCTACAGGCAGCATGAGCTGCTCAGAAATTCAAGTCCCAACATAGACCTTGTAACACATTTTCCTTCTCATTCCCTTTTGATTCTCCACCTCCCCAATGCTAAGGATTGGCAGCACTGAGATGTGCCCCCAGCCCCATTTAATAAAATGTTTTTTGAGTCACAGTCTTGCTAAATTGCTCAGGCTGGCCTTGAACTTGCAATCTTCTTGCCTTGGGCTCTAGAAGAGCTTGGATTCCAGGACTGAGCCACCATGCCCAGATTCTCTTTTGTTTTCTAAGTGACCATTTCTGAAAAGTGTGTGTTCTGCCTTTCTGTCAAAGTACTAAAATGATGATCTAGACCATCTTTAGTAGTTATATCCAGTATGAGACTTTACAAAACAACTGGGAGCTGTGGGTATATTAGAAAAGTATACCAAATATTTTCAGATATATTATTCACTTTTATTGAATCACACACACTGAAAAGTCAGGGAAGCATACTTGCCACACTTTCTGGAACTTCATCTCAGAGGCTGGTTCCTCAGAAGAGAGGTTTAACACTAATGGGATGTGGTTCCTTTTGATTTCATTAATTCCCTCCTCTAAGGTTAGAAGGAACATTCTTCCCATGCCCCATCAGAGGGCAGAAGCACACTGAACCGGAGCATTAGCCTGTTCCTCTGGTTTCCTCACAGGAGGGTTATAACTTCTAGATGCTTCTACTCCTTGAGACAAAAATGTATGCCTTTTAAATTTGTAATATGCCAACTATACTGCAATGGCAGATGTGCTGTAGAAAAAGATGGCCTTTATTCTTCTGTATTTACATACATATTAGAGAAGCCTACCCAGAAAGCTCCAGCTTACTGAGTCATGAACATACTGATCAACAGTCACTGAGCTTAAACTATATAGCAGGTACTAAGCACCGAACAGCCTTTCAGGCTGCCACCAGACTACCCACACTTCTGTACCTTCCAGTTATTCCTAGGGTCACCTTTATCCTGTCACTGGGATGGGAACTACTAGCTGGCACGGGATTAACCAAACAGAGGCAGCCCTCTCCTAGGCTCCAGATTGGTTTTGATGTAAAAGAAAAACACAGTCGACTTTTAGAAGTAAACAGAAGCAGATTTTATCACTTTTCTGAGCAGGCCATCCTCTTGGTTTTCACTCTTAACAGCCTGACTGTATCTTTGTCCTCTTAGTTAACAAGTTGCTCTGTCCCTACAGAGCACAAGCTTAGTTATTTCAGGTGTTTTTCTCACCCTCTGTAGGCATCAAGCAACACTGCGTGAATCACAGCCACAAGGGTGTGCATATAAAAGGGTGCATGCGCTCACCTGTGTGCTGCCAGTGATCTGTAAGACTGCAGAAAGGAGGCTGTGAGAAGGTGTTGCTCTGCTAGGGAGCTGGGTTCTGCAGACCTAAGTGTTATGCTTATTCCTTCCAGGAAGGGCCATCCACTTTCCCTTTTGTTCTAAAAGCTCCCCTATCAGTGAGGACCATGGAAGCCAAAATGCATAAGCACAACCCACTGATCATCATAGCACAAAGCTCTCTTCTGGCAGAAGTGGGTAATCCTCCCGCCCTGCCTGGAGAGGAAGCAGAACTGTTCATAAGCAAACAGGAGGGGCAGCAGAAGGAAGGGGTGCAAATAACCCGAACCCTCGCTGCCATCCTGCACAAACAACACAATCACTGTTGCCTCGGTTTATCCACATACCTCCAAAGTGAGCTCTCGGTGATGCTCCCCAGGTTATAGTCATAGAGCTTCGTCAGAATGAGAATCACCTAGAGACAAAAGAAGACATCATGGTTAGTCTCAATTATGATCTCCTAGAACTGAAATGGCCCAAGGAAGCACTTAGGCTTCCTCTCATGGGTGCTTAACATGACTGAATTGTTCAAGCATGTGCTACACTGACCAGGGATGGGCTGGCTGGCCTTCCCAATCAGGCTGTCCCTGTCACCCTGTAGCAAAAGATAATTCTCACTTTTCTCATTTCTCACTCTATAGCCTTTCAGCACTTCGAAGAAGAAGGCTGGTAGAACTGTTAGGCATGCACACCATAAAGTGGTCACTGGATAAGTGTTTGAAACCACCAGAGTAGGTTATCTAACCCCTCTGAAGGTTGGCATCTCCATCTATTAACAGGCATGCTGGGAAAATGCTACCTCCTTTCCAGAAAAGGTGGCTGGGGTGGAGTGAAATAAGGTAGCAAACACAAATTACCTATCAATTAGCATGCAGATCTCCAATATCTGCATGAGAATCTTTCCTTTCTCCTTTGTGAGCTTTGCTTTACCTGTTTTTTTTTGTTTTTGTTTTTTTTTTTTTTTCCTGACTTCTCAGTTTTTAGGAAAGTCACTGGATAGAAGTCACAAAGCACCACAGATTGGCTAAACAACAGCATTTTAAGAGGAGCAAATCCAGGTTTTATGGGATCTTAAACTTATGGAATTTGGGGGATGGAGAAGCCTCCACAAAGAGAAAGAATGTAAGTTAAAAAATCAGGAATGAGTCCCAGGAAGGAACCTGTGCGGATAAGGGATGTCATTAAGCTCCCAGCAAATCCTTTTCTGACAGTTAACCTAGCACTGCTTTCATCCTTGCTCAGAAAAAATCAGATGATTTAGTTCTTTCAAATATCAGAAACATTTACTGAGTCCAAAATTTTCCCTGATGTCAGTAGATGTAATAGTAAGTTGTGGTGTCAACTTAAATAAGAAACGCCTTGCAGACTGGATTTAGCAGCTCTGGATGGGTCTGGGATAAGGGACCTACTCCAGGGGGAAGACGCACCCTGGCTGTGAGTGGCCAAGCCACTGGCTCACAGCCTGGAGGACATAAAAAGCAAAAGAAGTCAGGTCTCAGTTCTGCTCCTTCAGAGGACCTCTGGTCTTCAGCATCACCTTTGGACTGCTGTTTCCAGCCTTCCAGCACACAGCTTTCCACTTCTTGATAGGAACTAGTACAAAACTCTGCAGGGAGCTCTTGGACATTGACTTTTAACTGAATCCCCAGCCGTCCAGGACATGGATGGCCCTTTCCTATTCTTCTACAACTGACCCTGCAAGTGGCCACTGTAAGAAAACCCTGTAAATCCTCCACTGAACCTTAGCTGACGCAATAGAGCACATAAAGAAAGAGAGTGAGGCAGAGCCTGTACACCAGCTAGGACAGAATGTGCTCATTAAAGCAAGAGCAAGCTGGTGAGGAGCAGAGCTATTCCTTCCCACTCCAGCTGAAAGCCAGGCTCATCACAACAGCTGGGAAATGTGGCTTTCTTGATGCCTGCAGCAAAGGCCAGCATCCACCTATACCAAAATATTCCTAATCACTGGCTTCCCCATGCCTGATCACTCTTACAGGAGGAGAGAAGCTGCGGAATCTGCTCAGTTTTTCTGCTGAAATTCCTATTTTCCTCCTGGGACTCCTAACCTAGAACTCTGGGCCCAGATCTACTGTTTCCAACTCAGCAGAAAAATGTTAGCATCAATTTCCTATGAAGGCCAAGGGATCATTCTAGCATGGTGAGCAGGAAGCCTCCTAACCTTGAACCCGGAGGCAACCATATGCCCAGAAAAGCAGCATCCATCCAAGTTCCCCTCTTCAGGTGCAGAGCTTTACTGACTGAGGCAAACAGGGACACCAAGCAGATTCCTAATGATTTTTTCTCAGTACACAAACAAAAAGTCTGCAAGTTTAGACTTGCTCTGAGTTTAAAGAAATAGAGACCATGGGAATATGAAGACAGATATCCTGAAAGCCCTGTCCTCCTGGTCACCCTCTATTGAACCACAACACAAGCCAGCATCACGTTTCTGTTCAAAGCTCGCTTCTGTGGCAGCCCATGAGCACATGTGGGGGGCGGGGCGCCCTCCGGGCACATCAGATGGCATGTGTACAGTGGGGGCATATGCCAACAGATCTGCCTGTCAATTCACTTGCTCTAAGTGCTAAACTCAATCACCCCCATCCCGGGAATGCTGATCAGTAGCAGCAGGGTGGCTGTGTATTTGAAGTCATAGAACCATGGTGCTGCGCCTCGGTGCAATTTTGCAGAATAGGCTTATAAATCCCCCACCAAGAAAACGGGGGTGCGGGCCTCAAGCATTTCTAGGCATTGCTCTCTTGACGCGATACAGCAGTAACTGAAATAATGAAGTTCAGATGGTCACGGGCCATGTCTTCCATTCATCTGGCAGGGGAGGCCAAGGCGCCCCAGAAGGAGCCCTTTAACCCGGCTTGTGAGGGTGTAGAGTTGCTCAGTGCATGCACAGACACTGTGTGAGCAGCTCCCTGGGCAGACGATAGGAAGGCAGATCTCTGCTCTTTGCCTCTTCTTGCGGGTTAGTAAAACTAAAATGCCAGCGATACACTCAGGCAGTTTATCAATATTGCAGCCCCAGCAGCATCTTGCATGACATTTCAAAGCATGTCTGCTGAAATCAATCTATTTACAATTTCTGTTTTCAGAAGCAGAGCTGGAATGGAGAACTGCTAACCTTTAGCTACATCTTCGATCAACTATGTGAGGTCTCTCTTCCCTTCTTTTTTCCCCCTTTTCTGGCTATGCACATTACAGTATTTACCAACTACTCCTAGACAGGGAAGGACGCACCTGTGTGCCTTAGACCTGGTTCACTGTCTCCGTTTTCCCATCTGGTCTATTATTTAACAGCTTTTATTAAAGGACACAGTGTAAATAACTACTTTCATGAGAAAATTTTAAAAGTGTAATTGCCCCCTTATTCTGGTTTTATTATCTATAATTTTATGTACTTTTTAAACTTTTAAAAAGAAAAATTAACAGGCCTGCTAAATGCAGTAACGCATGACATTTGAATAATGTCAATTTTTAAAAATCATTCTATAAACATATTCATGTTATAACTGTTGAGTTGAAGTATATAACGTTTAATTACAGACTGAGCAAGTTTTGTAAATACACATACACTCAAAACAGAGCATCCATCAGCTCCCCACTTAGTGCTACATCTTGTTTGTATGCCAGTGTCAAAACACTCTTGATTCAAAATAATGACCATGTAACAGCTTTGACAGGCTCCTGTTCAAATCTTAGGAGACTATCTTTAAATAGCTATAATCCAAATACCCACTGCTGCTGACCTCCGCCTACACTGTACTAGAGCATGGGCATGCAGACCCTCTGGCTTTCCCCAGTGATGTGTCTCAAGTACCCCGACTCAGTGTCAGAACTGCTCTCAACACAAGAAATCTGCCCTAGTCTCTTGCCATGGCTCCTTCCCACCAACTCCATGGCTGCCTAGAACTCCTGAAAGAAACTTTGCTTTGTTTACTCATGGAAGCCATGCCCACTTCCTCACAAGGAACACCCTTCTCCCATTTGGCAGGGAAGGTTAGTGCCAGGCACAAAGCCAGCCTCTGCACAGTTGAGGCAGAGGTACCCAAGGAGCAAGCCTAGGCTTCCTTCCCAGTTTAGAGCTGAGAACCCAGATTCTCCCATCCAAAGTGTCCCAGGAATAATGAAAATTCATGAATCGGCTCACTTGAGAAACTAAAGAATCTGAACCTAAAATAAAGGAATAGGCTCAAAGAACCCAAAGGAGGTTGGGTTCTATCTAATAAACAAAGACAACAACCTGGGCCCTGCATAAAGATCTACTACACCTGGCAGGTGCAGGGGCCTTCTGCATGGTCCTCACCCCTTCAAGTGAACCAAAAATGTTTCCTTTTCCAGGAAATTATGCAACCGTGACTCTGAGGCTTGTACTCCACTCTTGAGCATGTACTGAAATTTCTGCCCAATAAAACCTACTCTGCCTCTTTCTGAGGATTCCTGAAAATTATCTTTCCAGGAAGGAAATCAGCAGATCTCCAGCAGTTCCTCTCAGCTTCAGCTCCAGGAACCTCTTAGACCTGCGCAGGTGACAGTGCCTCCTGTGTCACCCTTGGGACCCTCAACCTGGCCATTTCTCTCCAATCAGCTTATCTTTGGTTCAGGGAAATCACTGATAATGGGGAAATGTCTTCTATAGCTTTGATTATTAATGATTTGTATTATTTGTTTCTCTTTGTGTCCTATTTCTTTCTCAAATTTTATTTCTTATTTTTTAAAAAGTACATTGGTATATTTTAGGTATGCATAATGATCACCTTCATTAAAGGGCATTTGTACCCGTACATGATATAACTTAATTGCTTGTTTTTTCGCATTCCCTTCCCCTCTCTTCAATCCTTTTTCCTCTCATTTACAGAAATATTGTTTCCATTTGTCTTTTTCTCATTTTTCCTTTCCTCCTTTCCCTCCTCCTTTCCTTCCTCCTCTCTAGTTCCCTTTCCTACTTGAATATTTTCTTCCTATTTCACAGTATCTATTATATATTTTGGTCTTTAGTTACACTTTTGGTTTCTTATACCACAAAAACAAGGTGGTATTTACATGTGTCTGATTTATTTCACTTAAGAGAACTGTTTCAAAGGGCATTCATTTAGCTAGAAATGTCTCAAGCTTTTCCTTCTTTATGGCAGAGTAGTACTCCATTGTATAAAAAAATCCATTTATCCATTCACTGGTCGCTATTTGGGCTGTTTCAAAGAGTCAGGAATTACAAACTGTGCTTCTATAATCATTGGTGTGAAAAATATATATTTTTCATACATATATATGAAGTGGTATAACGCTTTTAATTCTTTCAGGAAGATACCAAAAAGAGGAACAGCTGAGTCAAACAGAACCTTTGGTCCTAGATTTTTGAGAAATCTCCATATTGATTTTCACAGTGATTGCACCAGTCTACACTCACACCATCAGTGGAGAAGGGTTCCTTTTTCCCCACCTCCCTGCCAGAATTTGTTATTGATAGCCATTCCTTCTGGAGTGAGATGGAATCTCAGCATTGTTTTAATTTACGTTTCTCAAATGATGAAAGATTTTGAACAATTTTTCATACGTTAATTTGACACTTCTACTTCTTTATGTGAGAAGTGTCAATCTATCTCAACCCCCCATTTCTGGATTGGGTCTTTGGATTTGGGGTTCTGATAAGCAGAGCAACAAAAAGGAAAGGCAGGGGTCATCACACTCCCTGATCTAAAATTATACTACAAATCTACTGTGACAAAAACAGCATGGTTCTGGCAAAAAAAAAAAAAAAAAAAAAAAGACAGACCTGAAGGTTGGTGGAACAGATTAGAAGATGCAGAAACAACTTCAGACATGCTAGGCCACCTTGTGTTTGACAAAGGTGCCAAACACATTCACTGGAAGAAGGATAGGCTCTTTAACAAGGTGCTGGAAAAAGTTTTCCACATGCTGAAGATTAAAACTGAACCCGTATCATTCACCATGCACTAAATTAAAATTAAGTGGATCAAATATCTAAATATTAAAGCAAACACAGAATCTGCCGGGAGATAGAAACAGGAGAACTCTAGAAGACACTGGCATTGGCAAAGACTTTAAAAACAAAGCCCAGTTTGCACAGGATAAAGACTCACCAACTGGGACCTCAGTTTCTTAAAATGCTTTTGCAGAGCAAAAGAAACCATCAATAGAGTGAAGAAATAGCCACAGTGTGGGAGGAAAGTCTGTTGAGTTGTCCGAGAGACAAAGGACTCCTCCTGCTGGCGAGGCAGAGCTCCTCCTGCTGGTGTTCACCAACCTTCTCCCCAACTGGCCACAGCCAGCTTCATGAGCAAGGGGAGGCTTCAGGGAGTTATTGGGCTGTCCAGCTTCGAAAACAAATCTCAGGGGAAATAAAGTGTGCCTTAGGCTGCTTTACAGTGGAGCAATGTGAACCATGGAATCCTAACATCCCTTTCAGTCCTGACGGTCTGCAGCTTCAAACCCTGAGCCACGCAGGTCAGGAGCAGTTCCCCAGAAAAGTCAATGAAACCATAGTTTCTCTTTCATTTCCTCTTGGTCATCAGTAATTCGTGATCCGGGGCTGAAGCAGGCAAATATTTCTGCAGTTGTGACACATGGGGAGACTTTGCAGAGCTCCTCCCACTGGTGTTCACAAACCTTCTCCCCAACTGGCCACAGCCAGTTCCATGAGCAAGGGGAGGCTTCTTGGAGATGTCTGCGGGCTGAGTTTAGGGAGGAAACTGGCTGCCTCCACCCTGCTCCCTCCAGCTTCAGCGGGGCTTGGTGTTTGTGCAGTTTCAGCACAGAGGGCTGCAACTCTGTTGGTTGTATCTGCTGCTACAGAATATTCAGCTGAATTCCTTTGAAAGGATGCAAAGATAGAAACAGAAAAAAATAAAAGGGACTGGACAAGATCTGGAATAACCTGTCCTGGAAATTAAAATGTTGGATAAAAGAGGGACACTCATTGGCCAGAACACTGTTTTGTTTGAGGTTGTTTTCTGTGCACTCCAATTTTAAGGAAAAGAAGCAAAATCACAACAGTGATTTTCTTTAAAATACATGTTCCAGATTATGTCTTCAGCTGAGTTAATACTTCTCCAACTAGTTTTCATTCTTTTGAGGAACTATGAATCCTTTAAGAATCTGATCTGGTAAGATCTCTAAGTATAAAAACATGAATACAACTTTAATGATCTTCTGAGTCCTTAGAGAGATCATGAATTCACGAACAAGAACTTCTGTAATTCCCAGAAAATAAGAGCTTTGTTCAGAAGCTCTTATGCCATTTCAGCTTAAATATCCTCCAAATTTAATTGAACACTTAATAAGCCTTGTTAAAAGGCAAGGAAAAAATATTATATATATTACGTGCCATAAAGGTAAAAAAGAGGAATGAGAGTTGGTACCAATCTCCAGAGGCTTACAGTTTGGTGAAGAGGTAGATCTATACACAGATACTAACAAATCAAGGAGGAAAGAGATATGACACAGAAGAAAAAATTTTACACTTCTTAGATAGCAAGAAAGAAACATGAATGGGTTCCTAGAAGAGGAAAAATTCCTAGAGGTGTGTTTGATTTTCATGGAAGGGGAGGGAAGAGAGATGCCAAGGTAGGGAAAGGAGTATGAGACTAGAGATCCATGGTGTGAGAACTTAGAGGGAATTATGAGCAAGTCCTGGAGTTTACCGAAAGTTTAGCATGCGAGTAACACAGAACATCAGAATGAGTAAGATAGGACTTGGCTTTGTTATGGAGGGCCTTAAATATTACGCTGATAGTGAGCTTTGCTGGAAAAGATAAAGGCTTTGGAATTTGACTGATTTTGAGCTCTGGTTGAGTCCTACTATTTATTAGAAAGAAACAGATCACTGAAAGTGACTCAAACAACAAGGCTTTATTGTCTCCTATGTAGGAAGTCCAGCAAACATGTATGCAGTTCCAGGATCTGCTTAAAGACCCAAGTGATGTGTACATGTCCTCTCTGACAATGTCCTCTCAGTGCTATCACCTACCATTATGCTTGCAGGGCCACCACACCACACCTGTCATCATACATGCACAGTTACACCTACTGGAGAAAACGAGGGCTTCTCCCATGGCATGTGTAAGTTTTGCTGTTGTTTTGTTTTTAAGTTAAGCAGTGTTAGCTTTCTATCACTGTGAAAATCACCAAGATAACATAAAGGAGGAAATACTAATTTGGGTTCATGGTTTTAGACATTTCAGTCCACGGTCAGTTGACTCTACTGTTTTTAAGTCTGTGGCCAGGTACAAAATCCTAATAGGGGGCACTAGATAGTCATGGAGACTAAAAAGCAAAAAATAAGAGGATGAATCAGGCACCAACATTCCCTGAAAAACTATTTCCTCAGTGACCCGACTTTTCAAAGGTTCTAGCACTTCTCAGTAACACCACAGGCAGTGATCAACCCTTCATCATTTGGACTGGAGGGACACTGAACATTCAAACCGTAACAAGGAGGAAAATCTTTCCCAAAAGCCTTCCAGAAGATTCCCTTTCTCCCAAGAAACTGGAATCTTTTATCACTTGGAGTTTTCTACAGCAGAAGTTGGTTCTGCCAGCAAAGAGAAGCAGGGGACTGTGGCGGCAGAGCAACAGTGGTGATGGACCTTGACTATCTACCTGCGTGCTCCACTGACCTCTCCTATTAATGATATCTAGCAGTCACTGGATGTCTATTTTGTGTGCCAGATACTTTCAGCATCAAATGTATGGCAAATAATCACCTCATTGTTTTCTGGTGAGGAATTTGAGGTGCAGAGAAGCTAGGGAACTTAAATTTCTAAGCTAGTCAATGGTGGACAAGACTAACTCACTCATGTCACATCCACAATCCTAATCACAGTGCTCCAGAGTCCCCAATGGTATATTATCTAATATGAATCTAAAACACTATCACTTCTGTTTCCTTCAGAATTGTCATTAACAACACTATCACTCAGAGACCGTGCTAGTCCCAAAACCTTTCTCCCACTCTATCTTCTTCCAGACAGCCCTGAGCAGTCAAGGTGTAAGTTTCAATTCTTTATTGACTTCAAATCATTGGTTTGATTTGGCTGTTTTTATTTCCTTTTTAAAATTTTGAATCCTGGTGAGATCCTCCTTAGGAACTGATCTTTGCATTGAATGCAGTACAGAACTTGGTTGAACCTGGATCACAAGTTCTTGATGGGGGACACTCACATACCACTCTGTAGATTTCAACAGGATGTTTTACATTATCATGATCTCAGGAAGATTTAAATGAATATGTAATTCCATTCTTTTTTGAATCAAGAGAGAGTGAAATCAACACTTGCTAAACTGCATGAAGGTGCCCCAGAGGGAAGCTGAAAGGTGGGTATGAGGCTCAGGCATTCCTACACACAGATGTGTACCCCTGAAGCCATGAGAACATAGAAACACCACAGGAGAAATGAAACCCCAGTAAAACAGTGGGGTGAGCGTGAACTGCGCAGCCATCTCGAAAGCAACCAGTAAATTATCACCTGTGGATGAGTTTAATATCCCAATAACCTTTTAGATTTGTAGTAGCCCACACATAATTGTTTATAATATATTTAATTTTACATTATGTTTATAATATATTTCACATGACACTTTAATGGGAGAAAAACTGCAATTTTCGGTCAAATTAAAATCCTCTCTTGCAACAAGCAAATGGATCTTAAATAAATAGACTGTTAGAGCTGAGTCTAAAGAGTCAGGTATTTATATTATCCAAGCTTGATGTATTCACAAGATTCTAGCTGTTTTTTGTGGAAATCTTTAAAATACCACCTTTGCTCTTTAGCAGTATCTTCTGTTTCCAAAGCTAGGAACACCATCAACTCAAAAAATGTTCTCTCTCCACAATCTATGAATCTCAGAATCCCAAACTGCTCTGCCTGAGTTCTGTCCTTCCTGCTCTGCCCCTCCTCTTCTTCCTTCTTCTATTGATTATTAGAAAACTATAATTCCCAAAACACATACCCATATTTAGTAAATAGTATTGGTAATTTCATTTTTCTTCCTCTTGTAAATCATGCTGCCCTAAATTATACTCTGCATGCGTTTACTCATAATGTGTGATAAAACTATGGTGAATGCTACTGTGAAGTGCCATCCTATGGAAGGGCAGGCTCCTCAACACTAAGGTGGGTCCTTACCCACCTTACGCCTCAGAGATGTGGCACTGTGCAATTTTTGTCTCTTCCCCAAAGTTGAAACAATGATGAAATCTAAGTGTTGTAATCAACTCAGTACACACTATAATGTTTTTAGGCGCCTGCCTTTCTATAGGATGACTCTTGGCAGCAACTTTCACTGTATTTTTTAGTCACACCTTATAAAGATACTTACAAAAGGGGACTTTCAGAACTGCTTCAGAAACGAGATGTGAGAATGATGTGTTTACAGCAAGAGAAGTATTTTGAGGGGGATTAATGGTAGTGTGTTTATTAATGTAATATTTCTTAATTTAAACATTCACCATATATTTCCATCACATGTCAGTGAGGAGAAGGGAAATGATAAATTAAATGATATTTTTATAGATAAAGCCAGATAGCTCTACTGATGCAATCTCCAAATAGGACCAAGGTGCAGCAATTATACAAAACATGAAGAAAATATATAGTCAAGACAAAATCTGTCTTCATATGGTAATTTTTTTAAAAATTAACAGACCTAGAAACTCAAAGACAAAGTTTGAAGACACGGCAGTAACTGGAGCTAGAGAGTAGAGAGAGAGAGAAAGGAAAAAGCACCTCAGTGTGTTTGGAGAGAAGTGGTTCAAGGAATGTAGGGAGAGCATCCTGGAGAAGCTCACAGACTGTTCTTCCCCGCCCTGGCACTTACAAGGCAAGAAGCACAAATGCTGAGGCACCCTCCTCGAAGCCAGTCTTGAGAAATTCAAGGGCACAGAGTTGTAAAACGAGTAATGCAGAGGATTCTGCCTCTGTATGGCAATAAAATTCCCTGTGCCATCTTCTCTTTGGAAGTCTGTTAACCAAAGAGATGTGCCACTTGTTTAATTAGGGAAGAGCCGTGCAGCCTGGGTCAAGGACAGAGACATGGAAGAGATGAGAGGAATAAAGAAATTTCCTTCTGACCCCCAGATGCAAGGCTCTGGGAAAGACCGATTTTCCTGCTCCCTCATCACTCTTAGTCTGAATCACAGACATTCTAAATACCAAGGCTGCTCCTGCGTGAGAACCCACACATTAAGTGAGCACCCTGTTATGCAGCAAACTGCACTTTCAAGGTGAGGGGCCTTCCTGTCCATATCATTTCTATTATTCAGCTTCATGGAACAGAAATGAAACCAACTCACTCAGTCTCTACTTTTCTATCTTGGTTTTTATGTTGCTATTCACAAGTCTGAAGAGGTCAACTCCATTTTAAGAGATATCACCTTTCAAGATGAACATAAAATATTACAGGAAGCTAATAAATAAAAATATTTATATTATGGTGATCCTGTGATCCTAGTATCAGAACAAGAACCTCAGTACAACACTGGAATAAAAATGAAAAGCATGTAAGGTTTAATACATATATATTTACTTCTCATCCCCTTGAAGCATAATTAAGAAAAGCGATAGGAATAAAACTCCAGAGATTAGTCAGTAAGCAAAACTCACAATTTCTGCTTTCCTATGGGTAGAACTAAAAATAGGCTAGAGAAGGAGAAAAGTACTTTATACTCTTAAAAATAGAAATCAATAAACATAACAACTGACTTCTCTGGTAGATCCTTTTTTCCTTGCTTGGTCAGAGTGCACAGGCACAGTAGGATACAATTTGCTTAAAAAGCAGCTCAAGATTTAAAATATATGGCATAAAAGTGAAATTTAGATATCTTAAAACTACAAGAAAATGTACTAATAAATAACAAAGTTTTTTTGGCTGAGGAAACATACCAAATAAGTTTATTCGTTCTTCTGTTAAGGAAAAGTTGGCAAATACTGGAAAAAGTCATTTAAAATCCAATCACCCCTTTGACAAAGGGTGTAGGTTATATCTTTAGAAGCAACAATCCACCCCTGATCAACTGAATAACCACACACATTTCTTTAAACTAGTCTTTAGTGGCAGATTTGTAAAAGTTAACATTTTTGTTCCATTGAGATTTATATTAATACAACAAATGCACCTATGCAATTCTTTTTACATTTATTCCTGCACCAAAAGCAAACATTTAAAGGGTAACCAAGGTTTAACATTAAAACACAATACTTTGATTGATTAACCTGGTTACAAACATATGAAACATTAAAATCAAACTAAAATAAACTAAAAGAACAATTACAATCACAGTCCTTGCTTCCCATTAACTCTTAACATGGCATGGCAAGACTAAAATATAAGGATCTCTTGCAATTCAAATATACTCTATTTTTTCATTGTCCTGTTCTTCTAAACAACTATGTTCTCCTTTGGCTTATCTTTGTAACCCACAGTTCCAATAGAGTCTTCTTTTTTGGCCAAATGTTTTAAATTACTCTACTGGCTTTTGCTCTAAATTTCCAACATAGATCTGGTCAAAAGTAACTGTGCTACCATCCCAACAGCAGACTGCACTGAAATTTTTCTGCCCCCAGGTACTATCTCTAAATAGAAGCAAAACGAAGACCAACTTTCAGCCAAAGCACAATATACTACCTGGAGTCCAGAAGCCGTTGAAGTCCTTCTCCATGGAAGCCTCCTGAGCTTCATCTTAACAGGTAACATTTCAATCAGAACTGATTTTCCAGGCTGTGACACAAGTATCCAATATAGTTTACAGTATGCAAGGACTGTCTTTTTGGCCAGTTTCTCAGAATCTTTCCAAATTAATTTCCAAGGCTCTTAAGTCACATGGCCAGGCAACATAACAGCAATAACCCTACTCTCCTGGTACCAATTTCTGCATTAGTCAGGGTTTTACTAGACAAAACAAATATAACACGAGATACACAAATGTATAAGAAATGACATGACTGGCTTAGATGGTCAGCCACAGAGTCCAATGAGGAAGCATGCAGAGGTTGTCTACATGCTGGAGACCAAAGGGTTTAATCCAAAGTATGGAGTTCACCCTAGTGTGCAAATCCACACCAGCAGGCTGATGGGTCTGTGACAGAAGTCCAAAGGCTCTAGGATGACAGCCTGAAGAATCTATGCCGGAAAGCTGAAGAGTCTATATTGGAAGCCAGGAGATGAGGTCCAAACCAAAGGATAAGACTGGAGCTTCTCCCAAGAATGGAATGCATTTGTCCTTCCTTCTTCACTTTTATACTTCCAGGTGAGGAGCTACCCTAGGGTGGGTCTTCTTCTCCATCCTTGGGTGTAGAGTTGTTAAACCCATTTAGTTAAGCTTCTAAATGTCTCACGTTGATACAATCAATCAATCACTACAGAGCCCAAATCTTCCCTTTCACCTTGGACATTGCTTCCTGGCTTCCAGCACCGACCTTCAGTCCCTTGATGCAGACTCTTCTTCTATACGGACTCACACAGGACACCATAGTGAGCTCCATGCCTTCAACTGGATGCCTCGGATCCCCAGAGCGCACACAGCCATTCCACACACTTCCACAGCCAACTCCATGGACAGCCAGGGAGCTGATCATGTAAATTCACACATATTTGCATATTTTGTGTTAAATCCTTTCTGTAGTCAACACTGACTGATAGAGATGCTTGTTAAAACTTTCAGTGGAACAATTCCTTCCAGCAGCCCTAGACTATGAATTGGGTGGTAAGGACATGAATCCAGACTGCACCGTGACACACCAGGACACTGAGGCTGTGCTCCTTCTTCCATGGTTACAGCATAACACTTTTGCTGAGACTGCGCCCTATTTATCATGAAACGCTGACTGTCTGGCCCTGCCCAGATTTGGTGCTGACTGTCTGGCCCTGCCCAGATTTGGTGCTGCCAGTCTTCAGCATGCTGTTTTGTGGCTCAGGCTCAGAACTCTAAGTCTCCCTAGATTCCACCACTCCTCCCTTCTCTAAGTTAGTTTTGTATAGATCCAATCCGCCTCACCCCGGGCTGTGCTACATTAACTCATCATCACTGACTTCGAAGACTATGACACTTCAAGTTGGCACCTCATCTGCTTCTGCTATAGCATATCACCGTTCACACTGCTGCCACAGTTATTTATTTAGTTTTTCAGTTCAGGGCTCAAATTCAGGGTCTTATGCACACTACGCAAACACTCTATCACTGAACTACACACCAAACTCTACCATAATATTTTTAAAGACAGCAATCTTATATTTTCCTCCACTCTTTAAAATATGCCTATGGTTGCCAGCCTATGTTAAAAGTTTAAATTTCATGATAAGACCTAGAGCCAAGTATGATCTATCTCCTGCCCCACATTCAAATCATTATTATGCCAAAATGCTTGTTAATCTCAGAATCCCACGTGACCCTCAACACAGTATCTTCCTGCTGATCTACAGAACTTCCAAATTGTTGATGGTATGACTGGTTGTTCTGAAAATGGACTTTTTCTGGCACCCAAAACATGTTCCAATAGCATGAGTGATTATTGTAGCTAGCCTTTAGAGTTGAAGGTGACCACAAAACCCTGAGTACAAGAAAAGTGCATTACTGTTCTGTCAAATTCCAAATTTAAGAATGCTATTCCAAATACCTTAGATTTCCTTTTGAAAGCTTTGCTGATTAAAAGATTAAATGCCACAGATACTTCAGTATAGTGCACCTCTTTTGTTGGGACTGAGTGGTTGTAAAACATGTCTATGATCCAACCCAAAGGCTTATTGATTTTTCTATCCTTTCATTCAAAAGTGTTCACCTTCAAGCCAAAATCTGTGGGATTTCTGAAGGTAGGCCAGGACACTGCAGAGATTCCACTGCATACAACAAAGAGCAGCCCAGTGCAAAATCAAGCATCTCAGGGTGCACTCCTGAATCCCAGGTCTCCATCTATTTCCTACACGATCCTCACACTCTGTATGATGTATACAAAGTCAAAAGGAGTATTACAGAGGCAGATTGGGCCCTGACGCTAGCTGGTGACAAGGCTGGACTCTGATTACAGAGCCAATTTTAATACCTTACTGAATGACTTTAGTTCCTTTAACCTCCTTTCCTCTGCTTATTAAATTGGCTGGTGAAATCTGCATTCCTTTTCCACCCAGATTGTGATTGGTAATGTGTTAAGTATTTGTGTGTGGCTTTGTTGAACATTTTAATAACACATCCTCTATATCCTCTCAACCACCCTGGGAAGATAAATCTCATTCTTTCTTCTTTTCCTCTTAGCCACAAGTCAGAAAGCTGTACTGGCCTGACTAAAATGAGTTTGCAGATAATGCAGGAGAGGGTAGGTTTGAACTGCAGTCTGAGCCCTCAGCTGGAGAACTTAAACATCGAACTATGTGGTCTTTTTGGAGAGGGCAATTGAAGAAAAAATTTGAAAGTGCTGCAAATTTTGGCTTTTTGCATTCCCACAGCTCAATGATAGTTTCTCTTTGTCACTATATTTGTCTGCAGGCCTATCAATCTATTTGTCTGTCTTTCTGTCTACCTATCAATTATCTCTCTCTCTAAGGCACAGTGTATTATTTGTTCTGCTACCTGCCATCCTGGATGCAAATGAGATGAAACAGACACCTGCTTATATTATATACCACAGCTGCGTTAGACTCTCTGACATTTGAGTTCAATGATATAGAAATTAAGGACCATGAAAGTTTACTAGTCCTCAGCTAATAATAGGTAATAGCTCAGTTTAAGAGCTTTAGATTTGGGTTTTTTGGGTTTTTTTTTTTTGTTTGTTTGTTTGTTTGTTTGTTTTTTATTGCTGTGTGGTGCTGGGTGCTGAACTCAGGGCTTCTGCATGCAAGGTGGACAGTCCACCTTGGAGCTGTACCAACAGCCCAAGCAGGGGGCTCCAACCACTGCAAGCCTTGCTCCACGTCAACAGAGGAGAGAGAGCTTTGCTGTTTTCCTTTAGGAGATGGAAATGGACTGCTGATTAGGTACAGCATAATCCAGCCTGGACCTTCATTGCTTCTGGTATGGAACTGGACTCTCAGAAGACGATTGCGTTATTAGCTCTTCTACCATCTCGACCCTCAGGATCACCCGTGAATGAATTTGCTATGTGCGTACATGGTCACATTCACCAAAGAGTGAGACTTCCTGAGAACCTACAAAACTACCCATCTGCTACATGCTGATAAGACATTTTGTGAATTGGAAATCACTCAACTGACCGTAATCAAATCCAGGGAATGAGGCTTCCAGTAAAGGAGGTTAAGGAAAGCTAGAAGCAAGTGACAACTCTCTTCTACCTGAGAAATCAGTGGCATAAAACAGATAACTGTCTCTGCTGCTTCTCTGGACTTATCACCCTTCAATTCTAAATCAGCATCAGTGAAATGTAGGAATTGTAAATCCTATCTCTTAGGAAGATGCAAGTCATTTGGAACCTATTGCTGTCTGGTCTGCTGGCAAGGACTGGGCCCTTGGTGGTTAATTCTCTGCTGAGAGCAGCCACACTGTTTGCATGGGGGCAGGAGCCTCTAAGGGGTCCCCATCTCTGGCCAGAGGGTTACAGGAAATGACTCAATAGGAAGAGTGAGGGCAGGAAAGCAAGAGGGTCTGCTGGACCTGTCTTCTGCCACTCGAGAAGGTGCAGGATGAAAGCAATCTATTTCCTTGAAAATGGAATCTCCTCTTTCGGTTTCCTCTTATTTTTCCCTTTAAATTGTCCAAGATTAATGTGGCAAAAATAAAATGCCCCACAGGCTGCGTATTTGGATGCTTACTGCGGCACATAAAAGTGAAGAATTAGCATGGATTGAATAATTTATTTAGCACTTTACTGTTGTTTTAAACATCATCTCCACGAAAGCAATGTGTATGCAAGCAATAAATCACCGTTTAGCATTCTGTCATGAGGAGAAGATACCACTTGGCAGGAGCCCTGAGTGACAGTGCCCGGCAGGGAGGCAGGTATAACAAAGTGAAAGGCGACATTCTGACATCAAGGGATTTCACTGGGGTCTGGAGGAGGCTGTCTTAGAATGTAAGATTTCCCCTTTTTCATTCACAAGGTTTAAGTGAGCATCTACTTGTGCCACTATATGTAACAATAAATGTATCAATTATAATAGCACAATAGTGTATCAATTATAATATTATTGACGTGGGTCAGACATGTGAGGGGCATTCATCTAGGTCCTTGACCTGATTGCTATCTTTGGAGGCTTCTGCCAAGCTTGATATCATCTAATCAGAGATGTACATAAGAGGATGTGAAGACTTGTCTCATAGGAGGATGGCAAGCCAGAAGGCTCAAACAGAAATGTCATCCTAGCCAGTCTGTGGTTCAGCAAAAAGGCTAGAAACAAGGAAAATACTTCCTATAGAAATCTGCTGGCAATTCTAATGCAAAGGCCTTATATCTGTGGTTCAGAGCTCATACACTAGTGTGGTACAACTCAGGGCAGGAAGGAAGAAGAGAATGATGGCTGTAGAAGCAGCTTATAGAGGATTGGCAGGGAGGCAGGATAACTTCCACGGGCTCCACACCCCATGCCCCCAGGACAGATGGCCACAGACACCAGAAAGGAAAAGCAGAGTGAGTCTCTAAAACGAAGCTGCCAAAGCTGTTATTTATTGCCTGGCTAATTATGGAATCGATCTGCATCAGAGCCACTGTAGGGGAAACCAGACCAGGGCAAGGGAGAGATCACCCCTGATTCTCCTATGATAATCAAGCCAGACATCCAGTTACTCTGTTGTCTCAGCTTTGTAGAGGTTTTGAGAGAAGATATCATCCTAGATTTTGCTGTGGAAGGAAACAAGACAGTTTCCATACTGCTAAAGGACCTTCAATAACACGTTAAAAATTCTCTTTTTCTTCAGTGCCAATGCCGCAAACACAACCCGAGTCCTGATGGTTACGTTAGCAGTGCGGGCAGCTCTCCATCCTGCCTGTAGTGCTTGGCGATTATCACAGGCTGCAGATTCCTGGCACTAAAGCAACAGGAGGCCAAGGGCTTAGACTCCACACATAGAGAGCAAAAGCAAAACTCTTCCAGTCTGTCAGCCTCCACGGAATTCTGAATCATCTCCTTTCCCTCTGGTTTAAATGACGACGATGGTGATGACGACAATAGCATGCAGTCTCTAAGTGTAGAGAAATGGTTCCTTCTTCACACTACTTTAAGTGGACTAAGTGAGAATAAATTTTCAGCCTTTATTAGGAAGTTTCAAAATGTTCCTGTAATTGCTGAAAGCTGAAAACACCACTACTGTGTACTAGAATGAAGATAACAGTCACTGAGAAATAGCATGCATTTCATGCTTCCTAGCATCATTATGCTACTCACTGCTAAAAAACAAAATAGAAAAAAAAAAAAACACCCTGGTTTCAGCATTTTATCAGACTCAAAGAAAGCTCAAAGTATTATTGGCTATCAAACAGTCAGAAATGCTTCTTCATCCTCAGGAAGAAATTAATCAATGAATAACTATCTATTGACATTTTAATAGGCTCACGGCAGAACTGGCAAGTCCTATGGGAGAAAAACAGATGAATAACATGTAATTTCTCTGCCTCCGGAATTTACAATCTAGGTAGAATCTGGTTGTCACTATCATGTTCAGAAACATAAGATAATCTAGCCCCTGAAGGATTAAATCCCTATTCAATAAGACATCTGAAATATTTTCTATACAATATGTCTTTTCTAGTTTTATCTGCTATTTTACGCAATTCCAAAGTCTTGCTATTCTGATTATTTTGCATTCTTTGAGTCATGGTAAAATTGTGGGCTCCTGAAATTTTCCCAAATTCTAATACCCAGCTCAAGCATCATCTCTTCCATGACACCTTCCAACCTCCCTGGGCTCTGTGGATGTTTCACCTGTACTTCTTTAGAGTTGTGTGCCTCGAATGTAGCCTAAATACATTATTTTTATTATTTGTTCACCTGTGTCATTCATCAGAGTGTAAACCTACTAACTTAAAAAAATAATTTTTGTATTGCAACTTGATGTAAAGGAACTACCAGTGTACTGTAAATATGGTTATATAACATGTACATGCTCCTGTATGAGACCAATAAGGTTACTTCAGTGTGCAGGTTTACCAGAATTTCTAGCAAATAGCAAGTATTCATCAATAAGGTTTAATCAGAATTATACATACCCAGCCTATACCATAATTCACAGAATGATAGGCATGGATTATATAGTAAAAGGGCAGCACATTCTCAAATGGTCACAGGCATAACAAGCAAGTGCATTTGCAATTCATTTCTAATCTGGTCTAGAGATGACAATTTCACTAAAAAAAATCAGAAAGACAGAATACAGTCATCTGTGGATGGCATGTAATACCTGGCTGGGAAATCTAGACATCTTTTGGCATCTGCATAGTAAAGTACAGAGAGCAGTCTTTGAACAGAAAAGTAGAATAATCAACACCAGAGATATGCAATTTAATCTGAAAGTTATGAAAGAGATATAGTAAACATTATCAAGATTTTTCTCAAAAGATAAGATAGAATTTTAGGTTTGAGGACCCCAGAATGTTTATCATAACTATTTAGGTCTGCAGTTGTATCACAAAAAGCAGCTTTTAGACAATGTCACCACGTGGGAATGGCATTATTTATAAAAACAGGTGACCAGCTGGATTTGATCTGCATCCTGTATTCCACAACTCTTGGTTAGAGGAATCGGCAATTCAAAGTAAAAAGACATTCCAGGATCTACTAAAAAACACTAGTACAAAATTTAGAAGGCTTTTTCCAGAGTAGTAGAAATAGAAAAGAGAGAGAAAAGATTGAAAGGAAGAGAGGTGACTAGCAGATGTAGATTAATAATTGGATACTACAGGAAAAAAATAAAAGGAACACAGGGTAACATTTTACAGCTTTGAACGGATAATAAATGACAGATCATTAAGCAAATGATCTAACACTAAAACGCACAAAAGTTCAAATCACGAGCTACATTCTCTATCTCTTGTTGTTTTTTTACACTTTGAAGCAGGGTCTGACTATATCTCTAAATTGCCCAAGTTCTGCCTGAAATTGCAATCATCCTGCTTCAGTCTCCCAGAATGCTGGGATTGCAAGGCATGTACCACCATGCCATCTTAATATGTTTTCAATCTAAAATCAATTAGCTGCTAGTATTTAAAATACAAAAGTGAAACCACTACTTCCCTTCAAAAAAAGTATTTTAGAAAACCAGCAACAGAGGATTTGCAGAGCACAAACTCGGCTAAAAGGGTGGAGCAAGCCATCTCTTGCTTGCAGACAGGAGCTTTCTTTCACCAACTGGACCACCGCCTAGGGTGTGGACCTCAGAGCGGTTTATTAGTCTTGATTCAGCATCCAGGCTTTGGAGTTGGACTGCCAGGTTGACCCCCTGCTTCTGATACGTTCTGTGGGAGACCATCTCTGTAAACCTCAGGACACGAAAGCTTCTGGACATGAAAGTATACAGTGTTATTTGCTTCTATTTCATAGGATTATTTGAGGATCAGCGGAAAGTTTCATATGCAGGGCTCTGCTGCATAGTAGTCCTTCAAATGCTAGCTACTGTGACTCTCACTGCAGGAAACCAAAGCCTAGAGAAGTTCAATGAATTTCCCATGTCTCCATTCTCGGCTGGTGCCAGCACTGGTACATAACACCTGCTCAGGACTTCAGAGCTACTGCCTGGAATGTGTTCCCCCACTGAGTCCCTTGAGATGTGTGAAAATCCAAACAAACATATTCTCTGTGCCAAGCAAATACATTAAAAAGAAAAAGTCAGAAACAATGAGTCAATATGTAGAACCATTTGCATGGGTTAGGCCCTAAAGCAGCACATGGCCAGCATAAACATGTAGGAACTGTATGTATGTTTATAATCTATTGTTTACCAAAGTAACTTACAGAAATTCTAAATGCTTATTTTACCACTGGAGGCAGAATAAAATCCAGTCGTATCTCAAAGCAAAGTATGGAGACTTTTGGCTACAATGCACTTGGAGAACAATGGAAGGCAGAATGAGCAGCCAACAGAAGTCAGAGGACCTTTGTCCTATTTATGAATTCTCAGTCCTTGACAGCTTCAAAGGTGGAGAAAAAAAGCTGCTCGGTCAGCGAACTTCACCAATTAGTTCTCCCTACTCTGCGCTTGTAAATCAATGACAAGCAAACTTCTAATACTTGTACTCTGCTGAGGAGTTTTCTGCCACTCACCATCTATCACTTCTGCTCATGAGTGGCCTTGCTAAGCTCTATCTAAATAGTGTCCCCTCTTCTGCTTATATGCATCCTCTCTTCTCTGCAGCATGTAAGGAGTATGCTGGTGGCAGCTGATTGCACTATGTGAAAAGCAGGCTTTGTGAGACCTACTGTCATTCAAAGATCATATTTTATAAGTTGCTTATAGATTACAAGTGATAAGGCTGTAGTATCCCTATTATATCAAGTAGAATTAATAACTGTTAATATGCCATCAATTCTTCATTCCTATCCTCCCACACTCATTTCCTCTGTCTTACTTTTTACTCGTTACTCATTGCTGAGACAAAATACCTGATGCCCAAAGTTGGGAAAGGAAGGGCTTATTTCTGACAGTTTTTGGAGGTTTCAGTCCATACTCAGTTGGCTCCAAGGCAGGGTGGCATGGCGGGAGTGCAGTTCATAGTAGCTGCAAACAGCAAGGTGCAGAAAGGCAAGAGAGTGACACACCTTCTTCCTGCCTTTACATTGTATGCTGGCTCCACCCCGAGGTGGGTGTAGCACTGACACCATGAATCCAAGCTCTAGACAATGAACCAATCACAAATGCATAATGCAAATGCATGGGGCCAGGAGCCACTGACATAAACCATGACACTCTCTGAGCTTTAATTTATTTCATTGAAGTATGATTCCTTGAATTCTGAACTAAGGTTTTACTTGATTATGAGGGAAAAAACGGTTTCAAGAAATCTGAGTCAATGGTAAGCTACAATTTGAACAGGAATGAGCCCTAAGTCCAGTGTTGCAGGAAATGCATTAACAGTATCAGCATTGAAGAGGTCTAACATCCACTGTAACCCCTCCAACAAAACAAGTAAGTTGGCGAGCTGAAGGGTTTCTGACCTATTTGCAACAGGGTACATGTGGTGATTTACTCTGCCAGCAGCTGGCCCAGGGGTCTTCTTTGGGAGAGTAATTAAATCTGAATTGTAGCACAATTTTGGTAGCTGAATTCTTTGCACTTCTTTTGGGAGTTTATAAATCACACTGAGTATGTGATGGCAGCTATGGATACTGCGTGTTTCACCTTTAGTGAACAACAAACATAAACCCCATTTTGGCATGCTCTACTGAAATTCATTTAGTTACTCCAGGTAAGGCACCTTGGTTAGAGAGAGGTAGTCATCTTTCTCATTCAAAGAATGTGCTTTCAGAGTAGGCATGGGACAGATACAGACAATGGAGTCATGGGTACCTATGACCTCAGAGGATGCAAAATATTAATTGATTTTTTTCCCTTTGATAATTATTACCTTGTCTCCAACACTGCACTGAAGCATATAAAAATCAGAGTGCTCAGGAAAATAACCAAATGGTGAGGAAAAGACCTGAATTTCAGTTTACCTATCACAGTCCCAGGGAACATATAATAGACATTTTTTGTGGTTGTTTATTTGTTCTTCCTATCCCTCCTTCTATGTACCTTCCTCCTAACTTATGAATTCTTCTGCAATAGGAAGCACTGGGGGATTTCTTGAAAAGCTCAGAAAATGAAATCCATTACGGTTCCTGAGTTTCTGAAACCCAGGCTCATTTAAATCTATTGACTTTCATCTAGAGTTCCAAGGCTGTACGTCTCTAAGAATCAAGCATCCATCAATAAAGGCACCAACCACAGCCCAGAAATTATTTGTGTAGGTACTCAGGTACCTGGAGTGGTCAGGTCTAATTAAAAGAATATAAAACACAGTCTTGAAATGCATCTTGTGTCAAAGTTTGAATTGGGTTCAGCAACCACAAAAAAAGGACATTGCTGATATGCAGTCAAGGAAAATAAGGTCTTCTGGTTCAGCCTAAACTTAATTCCTGGGAGTGTCGCTCTACTGAAGTATATGAATAACACTAATATGCACATATATAGATAGAGCTAAATAAATATTGATACAGAAGCAATGCTTAGAAAATGATACTTCTGCGTTCTATGGTGAAGATCATCCTTTTTCAGTATACTATATATTCATTAGCCAAGGCAGTGCAGTTTGAGATTTCACAGTAAGTTAGTTCATGGAAGGAATAAATATAAATGGAGAAATGAGCCCAGCTTTAAGGGTGAGCAGGATGACTTAGATTTCAAGGAGGAAGGAGATACACATCTTCATAGAACTATTACTATTTCCAGTAATCCATTTGAAATCAAATACATATTATATATATATATATATATATACTATATATAGTCTATAATTATATAGATTATACATACATATATACAAAACCTTTTCAGAGCAGTCAACTGTTCATATTATCTTTCACATGATCTTTCTTATGGTTTGACTTTGTCTTCAGTTCCTTAAAGAGATCAGTATTACCAATTAGAAAACAAAAAGGTTAAATATTATGGAAAAGACAAAGCTTAGTTTTCGACTGAAGTTTACTAGAACTAGATTTCAAATTCAGAACTGTATCAGAATTTGTTTAAAACTAACCCTTCAATATGTTGTTCCCCTAGTGTTACTTTCTAAGGCTAAGAAATAACCAAATTGTGAACATTTGATTACTCTTGAAGGCTATTGAAAACTCTTTGCTCTCAGAGATTTTACAGCATTTTCCTTATGTTATAGTTTATAGAACAAGAGTATAATAAGTTTTGGTCAAATGAACAGAATACCAAAGATGCTAATCAGAGGACATTTAAATGAGTGCTGGTTTTTATTTAGTTTGGCAACAATATGCAATGATTAAGGACACAAAGTGAATTTATTATTATAGGCTTATCTATATGAATTTCTCACAGATGCTGTTAATCCTGAAACCTCTGAGACAACTAAATATGATAAACATGTAAGTAAAATACACTATTTTCTTACCAAATTTTTAAAATGTTGGAAAGGCAAATATATTTTCAGTGGCTTATTGATTAGAGAATTATTATTTCTCTTTATGAATTATATTGGATAACTTCTATTTACCTGTTTTCAAGTTTATTGATTTCTTCCCGTCATGGTGCCCAATCTATCCTTTCAATTACTGTTCTCATTTCAGATAGTACATTTTATTTCTAGAAGTTATATTTTGCTATTCCTCCATAGTGTCCACTTCTTTTCAGAGATCCCTATACATTTTTTTTCCAGTGTGATCATCTTTTCTTTAAGCCCTTGACCATATTTCTGTTGCTTTCAAATCTCTGTTGCTAGCTCTTAAGTCTGGCCAGTTTCTCTAGACTACTTTTTCCTTTTACCATTTGTGCTTTTCTGGTTTTTCTTTCTTTTTGTTTTCTTTTCTTTTCTTTTCTTTTCTTTCTTTCTTTTTTTTTTTTTTTTTTTTTTTTTTTTTTTTTTTTTTTTTTTTTTCTATCTTGGTGTAACCAGTGGTTTTTTGGTTTTGTTATTTATTGTGGTACTTTGAAGGGATTTAGATTTTATCTCCTTTTGAAGCACATTTTTTCTCATAGCAGCCTATTAAAAATTTACTACTGGAACATGTGGAACTTGCAGAGGTACAGCTTTATCCTTTAGTAGGATATGATAATTTGGATTCCACACATACTTCTGGAAAATTTCATCATTCTGGTACACAGCCTTTATTCCTAACTTAATATGTCCCTTCTGTACTTTGATGGAAGGTTCTTGTACTTACAAAGTCCCTCTTAATGTTCAGAATTTAAATTCCAAACAGTTTCCTTACAGTGACCAGCAACTGAAATACTTTTTCAATCCCTCTAGGGTTAAAACTGTTTCTATCTCTTTCAGGGGTCAGAAAGGCTTTGATACAGATTTGGGGCTCTTAAAAAATCTTCTGTGACTTTCTTTCTGTGGTTCCTCCACTTCTAAGATGTCCCCACACTCTCTTTCCAACCTGCGCACCCCCATTTCCATCCACTGGGCCCTTGTGTGTAGGAGTTTCGTCTTGATCACAGAGTATGGGACATCCTGGAATGTTCTCTGATTACAGGAGGAAATGTCCACAAACATAGTTCTCAATCTGTGTGTCCTGGTTGTCATGGTTTAGATCTACGTTAGTTCCTGGTTAATTTGTTTCCAACATTTTCCAAAATTTTGTTTTCTTCCTCAGATTTTATAGTTATTATTTGTAGAAGCACTAGGCTAATACAAATTACTTCACTGTCGTCCTCGTGCTCCATTTTAAAGCCACAACAACTCTGTCTTTTACAAGGGCTGGGTCTTTTTTAACCTTACTCTAAAACTGCTTTGTATGATAGTGAATACCATCATCATCATCATTTTATTACACAACAATTTGCTTATGTCTAGAATCTCCTTCTTGCTTTTCGTATTTTATCCAAGGTGACTTCCTGCAGAACCATCTATAATAGAAAGTGATAAAAAGATGAAATATAGTGTTAAAAATTTTTAAAAAGCTATTTCACCAGAGTCATCCCTCTCTCCTGTCACTATAATGCAGAAGAATATGGGAAACTACCAATCTGCCATTTCTTTCGTGCTCAGTACCTTTCCTATATGATGCTGAATTAAGCCATCAAAAGAGGTAACAGAGAGGTAGATTGGTCTCAATCCCAGCCATCAACACTGGAATGCACATCTAGTCTGTGCAGCAGAGTCCAATCCACACCCATCCCACCCAGGGCAAAGGGTTCTATCCACCTATTCCCAAGACCTAAGAGGATAGTGGGCTTAAAATTACGTTTTTTCCCAAACAAGAGTGGCAGGAAGGGCAGCATCCATACCACAGCTCGCAGAAAGTTGGTGAACAAAATGTGTATTGGCTTTGAATGTCATGGTTATGTTAACATTGCTTTCTGCAATTTGGAAGGAGAGGACCAAAAATCAGATCAGGCCTAAGCTCAGCTTCTCAGTGACTCAGAGAGTCCATCTACTTTTGGAGAGAATCCCTTTGACAAAACGTCACTGGATTGAAAAACTGGTAGAAATTTTTTAGTTTTAGCATTCTCTGCAAGGCTGTAGAATTTTAAGGGTAAAGTAGGGCAGTTTCCAGGCAGCAGCTCTGACTGCTATTCCGTAATTAAACCCTCGCATCATGTCTGGGTATCACTGGAGTAGGAAAAGTACATTAATATTTAACACACAGCACTATGCATAGTTGCAACGCTCTACAATAAATAAAATCAGCTCTGGAAATGTGCCTTTTTAACACAATTATAGCACAGAAATAACTTTAGAATTTATAATAAACTCCCAGGGGGGAAAAATCTGAAGTCCTATCACTTAAAACTACAGTGCACTAAGCAGAGTGGTGGAGACTGTTCTGCAAAATACAATCTCGCACCGACGAGACAAGGATCAAATATCCCTAAAAGGGGCTTTCTTCTGCTAATTGAAATGATGTTAGGAAAACCACAAGCACCTTCCCTAAAACTCCCCTGGAGGCTGTCTATCTCCTTCAGCAGTACCCTAATTCTGTCAAGTTCACTAATAGCAAGCAGTAACCTTGATGGAGGACAAGTTAAACTCTCACTTCTTTTGCCCACCTCCCTTCTTGAAGCATGGCCTATCCCTGGTTTCGATTTCGCAGGACATCCCAGCACATGAGGATCCATCCCATCCCTGATGCGATTTCCCCAGCAGACCTTGTTCCACCGTCAGCCATCATCATCCTGTTGCCCTGATTTCATAGGACTTCTGCTGAAGCAACTTATACTGGGCATCCCTTCATTCCTACAAACCACTCCAAACCAGACTCTTTCTTAGTAAGCTGTATTTTCTTAATTCAGCCTCACTGATGCAGCTGGTGATATTAAAGGTCATTTACTGAACAGGTGCAAAACATGTGGCCATGGAACAATCGGTCTTAGAATGCGACAGCTCTGTAACAGTATCAAACTGCCTTTTTAGCATAGCTCTTCAGAGGTGCAGTAAGTAACAGGAAGAGAGTGTTTCTGAAGGTTGCTTCAAATCTCACTTGTCCTGCACAGTCATGGATGAAAGCAAATGCTGAACCCGTTCAGAAAACAGACCCTGCTCACAGTCACACACCTTCGAAAATTTCTTCCTGTTTCACATTTGTCTTTCTTCGGAATGAATGTTGTTAATGTTGGAACAATGTGTGAGAGTACACACCACAAGGGCAAACCTGGAGCAAAAGGTTGTAATTACGAACAGCGGGATTTAAGAAAACCAGAACCAATGGAAAACCTTTCTGTTCTTTTCCATTTTTCCCTTTCTCCTATTCATTCTTCATACACTCTTGTAGTGAAAACAGAAGGGCCGCTTCTAAGACGTTATGAGAATCTTAATTGTTAAATCAAATAGATGAACGAAACAACCAATTAAAAAATAAAGTGTTTGTACTTTCATTAGAAGAGTTTATAACTTAAAGGATTTTATAAGCCTCTTTTAATTGAGGCACATTACCTTGTTTCCAAATAAATGAAGACTTCTTAATGTGTGCGTTTTACAATTAGAACGGCAGTTAAAATTGGTTTACTTTAGGAGTGTCATCCCTTGCCACAGCTTGCAGGAACTCAGCACTTCTCTGGCACCATGAAAGCAAAGTCACCACTCACCTGTTCAGTATTCCCTGAGACTAACCAATCTGATTTATGCCTATGTTCAGCTATTCATCAAATACCAGGCACAGAACAGTGCTTTATGATCTGCTGCTTTTGACTTACATTTATTTTTGACATGTAAGGCCTGTGGGATTAAGAGAGCTTCCCACCCAAATGGAAGCCTATTCTGCATATGTTCTAGAAGCAGGAGTATTATTTCAGCTGTCATGCTTCCTGATTGCAGAAGTCAAATGGTTCAATAATTCTCCCTACGGTGACGTGATAGACAAGCTGGATAGGAAGATGGCATTCACATCTTGGCCTTTTCATCCCTCAAACTAAAGTAAAACATGAAACCGTGAGAAACCTTTTATTTAGATTCAACTGGTGAGCTGGGCCAAGACGTTTGAAAGTACACAGATCTTAATTGTAGTAGGCAATTCTTACTTAAAAATTGATTTCTCTGAACAGATCCTCTCTGTGTGAGTCCTCAACATATGCTTGCCTGCTTCACTGAAAAAAGAAGTTATGGCTTTTGGAACAGATTCAAGGGAACCAAGGAAGAGTGAATTCATGAGTTGCAGCCCTTAACATCACTGCTAATTATCTGTCTTTGATTAAAAAATTATTATCTCTGGACTAGAGGTGGATTTTAATTCCTATATACATTACAGGAAATGGTACTGAGGGAAAGGGAAAAGAATAATGAGGGAGAAACAGCAGAGGGAAGAAAAGAAGCATGAGAGCAGGCAAACAAGAGAAAGAGAAAGCACCCAGTCAAGGTTGTATTACGTCATTTTCGCATCTTTCCTTTTTAAACTGTGTAGATGTCTCATTAATTTCTACATTTAGAATCTAATTCTGAGGGCAAAAGTAAGTTGTACTTTCTAGTCTTTTTATCTCCGCGACTACCAATGACAGATCTGAAAGAGAAGGAAGTATTTTATGCAATTAAACATCCTATGATATAATGGGCGCCGGTGTGAATACCTTCCCAATGGCTCAACACAGAGACAGGCAGACACAGGGAATGAAAAAGGTGAAGACTGAGCAAAGAATCCGGGATCACAATGGTCAGGCTGCTAGAAGCTTCTCTGCAATTGCTCTGTGGTGCATCTCTCAAATGCTGGAGTCAGGATGGGCTGAAAAGCACAGGCTCTGACAAAGGAGCCCCTGGCTTCTATGTACACTTCACACAGGCTTGTGTGTATTACTACACACACATGATGCTCAGACTTTCTCTCTGAGTAATGATAATGGGCAGCTGGAATGTCTTCTATATGGGCTCAAGCTAGGAAAATAGGGGTTGATTTTGGACTTAACGCCTGTGGACTACCACAGAGTGAAAGGAGAATACATTTATCATACCTTTCCCCAAGAAGGGAAGCCTACACAATAGTACTTAATGACTTGTACTACAGAGCCCATTACCACACTTTCTTGTTGGCTCCAAAATACAGGTAATATCTTGGAGAGCTTTCATGTCAATTGTAGGTACTTAGACCAAAATCTATGCATATCTGCAGAATTCTATATGGAGCTAGAGAGAGTTTATCACTATTGCAACCTCTCCTGGAGATCTTTATGGTCATGTCTTTTAAGTAGCTTCAAAAGCTTCATTGTGTGGGACTAGCTTTACAGGAGCCTCTGCTAGAGGTGTGTTTTAGTACAAACATACTCACACCTCAATACAACCTTCTAGAAGCCCTTCTGCTATTTACTCTTCTCATTTTACAGAGGAAGTTATTGAGGCTTAAAGAGAAAAAGAACGATTCATCGATGGAAGATACAGGAATGATAAAGGCAGAACTTTGAATGAGTTTTTTTTTATAGAGGGATGAAGAGAAATTTGTTTTTTCAAACAAAGAGTTTCTAAGAGCTCAAAATTGGATAGTTTTTGTTGTTGTCCATTCTAAAACAAATTATTCTCTCAACTCTGGCATTGTGTCATGTTCTAATGGTCACAGCAGATGGTACCAGCATTTTATTTGAAGATACAGGAAAATACTCTCCTGGAGGCTAAAAATCAACCGAGTAAAATTTAAATTTCCAAGTATGTGATATAAACAGGAAGCATCTGATACATAGGACAGAAAATTAGAAATATCCTTATTAAGAGTCCTGATAAGAAAACAAACTCATTCAGCTATTACTACAGGCCCTTTAACGCTCTAATTAAAATTAGTCCTAAGGGGTTTCACACAACCAGCATGATATAAAAGTTATCTTACCTACAGAATTAATTCTGAAGTCAGTTCTTTATTTAAATGACCGCAGCATGACAAATAACCTTTAGGAATGTGTGTAATGTCTTAAAGATTAAGAGTCAGAAAGAAGAATATAATCAGACATTGTTTCTCTACCTGTTGGTGGTGGACTTGTAATTCAGCTCTAAGTAATCCGGAAATAAAACATGGGATTAGACCATATGAGCAGCAAATGAACATTGCAGAGACTCAATTACAGCAATTGACTCATATTTAAGCCAGCAGACAGTTTAGGAAAGCATTCTAAAACCATTTTTCTTGAAAATGATCTCAATTTAAGTGGTGATTTTGATTTTAACAGCTGATTAAAACTACTGCAGGCAAGAATTTATGCCACCGAGCTGTTTTTGTCCTGATGTAAAAGTAACAGTTTGGATTCAATTTAAATTTGCTGGCAAACATTCTGTTTAGCACACTTCACTGTGAAAATCCTGGTAAAGGTTTAACAACTCCGGACATACATTCTGAAATGGTGCTGAATATATTTGAAGGGAAGAAGATGAAGAAGCCATAACTCATTGAATGCAATCTGGTTAAAGCCCAAGCTCTGCACAAAATGCAGAAAAAAGTCTGTCAGTCTACCTTATAAAAATTAACTGGAAGCCTTTTCAATGGAGTAGCTATTAGTAATAACCAAAGGGCTAAAATTAAAATACATGTAGGAGCAGTAGATATTAGCAATTAAAAAGGGAGATGAGAACAAGAGAGAACAGCAGCCTTAGGAATGAAGAATTTAAATCAAACTGCACTGCCCCTTGGAGTTAGGCATCCTTCTGGGGAGGCAGGAAAATGAACTGAATACATCATGCAGGAACTGTGTCTTCTGCTATGTTTTGGTGTGGACACAGCTAGCAGGCTAGCTCACAAAAGGGAAGGGCGAGGGGAGAAAAGGCTGTGTGGTCAGGTGACTAAGTCAATCAAAGATGGTGTCTTCTGGACACCAAATTGCTCTTTTCTTCCCAAGTTGGGCCTAAGTGGACACTGATGTTGTCCAAAAACTCTCAGTTACAGTGAAAATAGGAAGTTTCAGCAGAACTATTATACAAAATATAGCCAAATAACCATTTTTGGTTCAAAAGTAAAATTATGACTCTCATAAGTCATAAAAAGAACATAGGCTAAAGATTTTATTTTCCTAATAATAAGGGAATGGATAGGTGTTATACTCTGTCCGAGGAGAAGTCCAAAAGACATCACTTTAAACAGATTATGAGATGGTTGCAATGAATGTATGAACGCTGGCAAACTACATTGAGGGGTTAGGGAAGGATTCACTGAGATTCTAATAGCATGGAGAAAAATCTGTTCATCTATAGACAAAAACGATTTTGCAAACCTACCATTCACCAAAAGGTACAGAATTAAAAGGTAGCTCTTATAAGATGAGGATCACTTCGTTAACCAAAAGGTTATGCCATAGACAATGCTTAGTTTTCCACTGAGGGCTAACTTTTTCTCTCGCCCACTGTTTCCGTGAATTATCTGTGCTCAACAAGGAGCCCTAGGATACTTGGAAATCAGTTTGAATTCCACATTAAAGTCACATGGATAACTCGTCTCAGACATTACCCTGACCACCACTTGCTTTCTTTGAAAGAAGAAATCAGAACCGTATTGTTTTCAGAGCCACAAATTTCCCATTTGCAAATGAGGCGGCCCAATGACAGAATAGCAGGCAGGCCATCACTCCACACGAGCTGACCGAAGTGCGCCACCAACATAATGTGATTAGAGCTCACACTGTCTGGAGTTATGACAAAGCCCAGTTTGCAAATTTAAACTCAATGTATCCCATGCCAAAGAGAGCCTGCCTGGCTTCTACATGGTAGTTATAAAGGGATATCCATAATGTTTTCTAAAAATGAAAGGAAACATGTTTAAAATCACAAAAGAAACATATGGCACTTAATTTCCATTGCTATTTTTTCTTGGATTTTTGTCTCATTTAGAGGAAAGGAAAGAGGTAGGAGGAATGCATAATGTTTTTTAGACCTTTTTTTATGAAGCTGCATCGGAATAACCTGATTCTTTAAGCCACTGAGGACAGCGTTACAACCGCAAAGATGATTACATAAAATGGTCTTTTGATATTTTCTCTCCCAGTGGGTTCAACTTTCCAAAGCACAATCCTGGTCCACTATCTAGCTTGTACTCAGCACAGAGCCCGGCACCTGGTGAGTATGCTGTAATGGGGTGTTGCACCCATACTGGGCCACTAACAGTGCCCCTGGGCTCCGCTGTACTGTTCTGCTGCTGGCTGGTCTAGGTTCTGAGCTTCCGCCTCATGTTCCCATGCCCTCAGCCTGGATATGCTCCTAGAACTGCAGAAGGCAAAAGACCTCTGATTCTGACCCACTGCTTTCCTCTTGGACTAGCTGCATTGCACAGTTCTAGCTGAGCAGCCACAGAACAATCAGCCAACTCAGCCCTAGCAAAATAATTATCCCACTTTCATCTCACCTCTGAGCCCTCCATACTCACACACACAGGAGCTAAGTCGCAAAGCATGTGAAGAAAAATTAGAACGAAGACAGGAGTCCTTTGTTCAGGAAAACTCCCAAAGAAGGTGTTGAAAGTGAGAAAAATAGGTGTTTCCCTGCTAATGGCGTTCCCTAAGTGTCTACATATAAACTCTTACTTAAACTGTGAGAGTACATCTAGCCATTCTGCAAGGAAAAAGAAAAGTAAGTAAATCTAAAACTGTGCTTCTGGTTGGTGGCCTCCCCTCTCAGCACATAAACAGCACTCTTCTTCCACCAGCACCCAAGTGTCTTCCCGTCTTCCTCCCAGAACCCTCCTCTTAGCCCCTGGTTTGCTTAATGCACAGCTGTTTAGGAGCAGAGGGGAGGGAGAAAGGGCCTCACCCTGGAAACCATATATTCTGGCTGCTTCTCAGAGATTCAACAGATACCATCATGTCACATTTAAATCGCAGAGAAGATGGCAACTGAGTGCAACATGAGAACAGCCTTGCAAATAGAAGAACAGAAGTTTAATGTAGAAAATCACCTTGTACGGGTGCTGTCAGGCTCCATAATTTCAAGAGCACATTCTAACATGCATTCCTGCGTTTATATCCATTATTTTCTCCAGTGTGTTAGCTTTTATTAAAATGTGCCTGAGCCAAGGGTAATGCAGAACTATCTACAAAACAATGGCTTGCAAGAATGATTTCAGCTCCTGAAAACCCAAACCTTGGTAGTGTCAACATCACCAGGACTACGGGGGTCGTTTGCCTTGCCCTTTCTTCTCATCAGGATTCCAGTCCTCTGTCTTCTTTCATGTCTCTAATGTTCAATTAAGCAACACATTTTGTTTTTGCAAGATTTGTGTAGAGGTGGGGAAGAGGAGCAATTGAGTACAATTTCATCTCAGATTTCTTTTATTTTTTTAAAAGTGCACTTTAGCATGACAGCTAGTTTTAAACTACTTTTAAAGGCTGATGACTTGACCTGGAATAAAAATAAGCTGTATTAGATACTTTCAGATACACCGTCAAAGTGAAAAGGCCATTATCTTTCTTTGCTTTAACAGAAGGGCAGAATGCCATCCCTTATCATTTCTCCAATAAATCAAATTGAATTATTCATTAGTGCTCAATGTTTCCAAGCCATCCCCTCTCCTCATACATACATTACCTCACTTTAAACAACACGTGGTTTATCTCCTCTAAAAATAACTTTGATACATTGAACTCCTAAAGTTTTAGACTTCACAAAAATTAATTTCTGTGGTTAGTAAAGTTAGCAGTCTCCAGAGTACAATCAAACTGTAAAGACAATAAATGAGCAATTAAAAAGCATCTCCTTGTGTTGTTCTCCAGTTCTACCATTTATCACTGACTGCAGAACTTTGGTGCTGAATAATTCCCCAGATCTCAAGTCAGCAAAGGATGACTATTTGCAAAATATTTAGAAATAGGGGCTAGAGGTTTAGCTCAGCAGCATAAGTGCCTGCCTTGCAAGCCCGTGGTCATGATTTTGATCCCCAGTACCGATAAAAAAAAATATTCAGAAATAGTACTTCTAAAGTGTACTGCATTTGGTCAAATGAAGGCAAGTTTGAAAGTGCTTTCACAAAAGCCTCTGACCAGCAACAGCTTTAGATTTACGTAATTCAGTCTTAATAGAAAGAAACACACAGGTAATATCTAGTACCTTGAGACCACTAAGGATATGCAAACACATATCATCCAACACATATACACAGTGCGAAACAGAGAGACAGACAGACAGACAGACAGATCAACCTTTTTCTCTAGAGTGAGCTCATCAGCTCTCTGGGCCACTGCAATCTGTATCTCCTATGAAATCCATCTCCTGTCTTCTACTCTGGCCACCTGTTGTCAGCTGTATGTCCCCTTCTGTCACAGGTGCTCATCTGAGCCACATCACACAGTGAAGATACAATGCTGCTGTCACCATTTACAGCACCCTTTGTTTCAGCTAAGAACGTGTGCTTGATCCACGGCCTTCAGTCACATAACAGAAACAGGGTGCTGCAGTTCAGGGTACATATTTACCACCCCATCCCTTCACTTTGGCAGAAAAGAAATCACTTTCAGTCAATTTACAGGACAAACTGTTTTCATTTGCAGCAGCAGGCACTGAGCTCTTTGAACAATAACTTAGCTTCAGGGACTTCTAGGCCATCCCTGCCTCCGAGATTACCCTCGAGATTACATCTCCTTCGTTGAGGAGTCACAAACTCAATCATGACCCAAGCTCCTATTTACATCCTGAAGATGAAAACAGGAATTCTCAAGTGTAACAGGAGAAGGAAGATCTTGTTGTCTTAACAATGGACACCAGCATTCCTCCTAGGAAGAAAATGGCTTTGCTTGAAAAAGCTCCTGGATTACAGAGTTTTATTTGTTGGAAAAAGATTTGCAGACACCAGCAGGGGCAGAAATGTCTAGGGCAAGCTAGGAGGAGGCAGTGAGGAGGAGGCAAGGGCAGGGAGGGGCACCAGGAAGCCTTGCTGGGGAGCAGAGAACTGTGATTCCCGGGACTCCCTGCCTTGCCCTGCCCTGGCTGCGCTTTTGGTCAAGCCTACAAATCTAAGACAGATTTGCAGTATGTTTTTGTCTCTCAGATTTTGAAGTCATTACTATAGAAATCATAGTCAACTTTGCACTTTATTATATGGAGCATTTAATCATTCAAACTCTAGGTGTGATCCTCAGATCGTGTGTGCTCCCAGCTAAACCTCCAAAACTGACACACACTGTGGGGAGACCTGTAATGCTAATCCCAAGTCAACCTCAAACTTGAATTTCCATAAACTTCTAGCTGATACCTGGTTTATCCAAAGTATCTCAACAACTAAGAGAACAGCACTGAACAGAGTTAAAGGATGATACGCGCATTTTGAACACACTCTTCTTAGAACTGGGCTAGCAAGGATGCAGGAAAGAGGGACCCAGTCCTGAAGGAATTCACAGCCTTCGGGGGATACCAAATGGACTCATGTGATTACAATACAAGGCAGAACCGGAAGTGCAGGACCAGAAATGGGGCACAGAGCATGACCCATTTGAGGAAGGATGAAACATTAAGACATCGGAGACTTTTTTTGCTAAGCAGCCCAGGCCTAGCCTTGAACACATCAGAAAACCCAGACTGGCTTGGAACTTGCTGCCCCAAGTGCTGGGGTTACCAGTGTACACCACCATGCACAGCCAGCAGAGCCTATTTTGAGAGGACACTAGCATATGGCTGCTATTTGTAGGGGCAAAAATACTGGTACATAAGAAAAAGATCATTTTATTAGCGCTTACATGATCTTGACATCGCCTATACTGGACTGAAGGACTGTGAGAACATCTCCCTAACTTCTGCATCTCTAGTCTCCAGAGTGATTAGTTCAGTATCTGGAGCACAGTAGCTCCTTAAAATGAACGATTAATTAATTCTCAGGATGATACCCAGCATAAACACAAGCAGAGAGGCAGGGAGAATGAAGCACAGAGGGGCACTTCCAAATCAGCTGGCTTGCCTGGAAATTTGAATGCATGAGAGGGAACGTTGCAAGGAAAGTGTGGTCACATAGGGTCAGATGTACAGATATCTAAACTGGTATTTCCCCGTTGTATAAAGGCAACAGGGAGTGATGGGGAGGGTCTCAGCAAGGCAGCATGGGTTAAGGCATATTTCAGATCAGCTCATCCCAAAACAAAGTAGGGACAGTTTTCTGGTGGGAAACCCTGGTGGAAGGTGTTCAAAGTCTCCTTATAAGCCAAGCCAGGAAGTTCATTCCGTGACAGGAGTAATAGCTAGAATAAAGAAAAGTGCGTCATTTCAAGAGCTAGATATAAGCTGTTTTTAGCAGGGGTTTGCTTCCAGGCACCTTAACAGCTACTTATTGATCACCTTCTGTGTACTGTGTTTCCTGATGCGAGCCAAACCATTCTTACTGTTTATATTTGAGATTACAGTTGAAAGAAGGAGTTTTTAAACTTTTCTTCATATCCTATATGACACTTATAACATTTTGAAGGGGAAAATTGAACAATGTGTACATTTTCAAAAAGATGTTATATTGCAAAGTGCAAATCATGGGGTCTGCATAATCAAGAAGAGGGTATCTGGGTGAATGAAGACTCTTTCTCATATCACCATTCAAGGAGGTCCACAGGCATCCCAAAAAGGTGTTAAGCTGTAAGTTTGTGGATTACAATTTAGCTACAAGTAATAAAGCTATGTCTCAATTCAAAATGTTACATTTTTCAAGCTTCTCATTAAACCAAACTAATATCTCTCTCAATAATTCTGAGTAAGGCCAGGCTACATTGGAATTAAAAGCCATTATGCAGCAAGTGAATCTTCCAGTTTTCTTTAATTACTGTGCCAGACCAGGAACCTGGGAAGGCTCGCACCTGAGACTAATTCTGGAACTCTCAGAAACAGTCACATTTTGGGGCCATTAGATGCCTCATCTCTCTCGCTGTGTGCAACTGCTGCCAGCCCACATAGCACATAGGGAAGCACAAATCAGAGCTAATGAGTCCTCATTTCTATAGCTGCGAAAGCCTGGGAGAATTTAAGAAAACACAGCGTAACTTCCCTGATCTGCCATACTGCATAAAGCGTCTGTATGCTCACGCACTAAGATAATTATGTCTAGCAAATCCAGGCTGCGTTCTGTCCAGAGCAGAGCAGCTCATCATCTCCATCCCAAGCTCCGGCAGTAGGTTCCACGATTGCCTTTCATAACAGAATGTGTCTGATTCTTTGGCCTTAGAGGAAATAGCACAGGGTATGTTGAAGCAAAGTATAAAGTGTCACACGCCTCCTGTCCTAGGATCTGCTGACATGCATCATTTGGCAGAAGGCTGCCACCAGTCCCGTTAGGGTACTGCCATTGCTACAGAAACCAGCCGTGGGTTGGTTCGCTATGTCTCGCTCTTTCCTATTCAGAAATCCTTCTATAGAAGATTCACTGATGTATAAATAGAGTATTTACAGCTCACATTTACATTCTCCCAACAAGTTAATAACAAATTATGCTATCTGCTACCAATATGTTAAGTGTACACTGCGTGCATGCTTGTATGTGTGTGTGTGTGTGTGTGTGTGTGTATAATCTGGAGGCTTATTTTAATGTGTCTCATAAAACAGGGATGTTAACTGTTTAAATAAACACCTAACAAACTTCACTGCAATCTCAGGACAATGATACTATCTACAATACCTGTGTGACTCTTGTATCTCCAGCTTATTGTGAACAGATCTGCTTGGGGTGGGGTCACCTCATGGAGACAAGCCTCTTACTGACTCAGGACCATGGCAGCTCTAGTTACAGAATTACCATCACCCTGAACAGGCAGGGAAGAAGGGTAGTAATACAACTACAGGAACAATTCAGAAGCAATCCACAGCAAATCCCTTTCTGAAGAGAGAGTATTGTTTGCATGTGTGTAACAACTCCTAGTATTCAAGTTTGGATCTTTTAACAGACTTCTAAAATCCTTCAGCTGTGGTCAATTCCGGTTCACACCTTATAACTTATAGGAAGTGTCCACTCCTCTGGGAAGCCTGCCTGAAACTCTTTTTCAGGCCCAAATATGGGGGTCATAGGCAGAACACCTGTGAACATGTGAAATATGTCCTCTCCACTGTAGCTGGGTAATTTATGAAGGATGGGATAGATATATTCCGTAAGTACACTGGCACCTGTGTGTGTGTGTGTGTGTGTGTGTGTGTGTGTGTGTGTGTGTCTGTGTGTGTGTATGAGACTTTACATTTCTAAAGATAGCCAAAGCAGTAACCTACAAAAACAAAGCAGGAACAGTAAGCCATCATGTGCTAGAGAAGCCTTCCCCAGGTGCCTGCAAATAAATAATTATGGTATAGACACTTTAATTCAAACTTCTGAAAGACAGTGTGCCTGCACATAGAAAGGTCCTCAAAATATTTACAGCTGCTACAAATGACACTGCATACAATATCGATTCCAAGAAAAAATTATTAACTGAGATGAGGTCAAAGATGTGTACATAATGGAGCTGATCACAGTCTGAAGCATTACGTAAAAAAACTGGGTACCGTGAAAACTTAAAAAACAGTTTTATATTTTAGTAGAGGCTATTAGAGGCTGTTTTAAATGCAGAAATTTTATATAATTGAACAATACAGATATAAGAAATTATAGTGATTCAAAAGTAATGAATAGAATGAAGGAAAATTTTTAATTAAAGGAGGCAGTGATTGTAAAAACTGTGAAAGCATTATGACCTCAAAATATGAATGCAAGTTCTGTTTTTTCCTGGATGAATACATATGTTACATATATTATTATCTCTCAGTAAGCTTTTACATGATTTTATTTTCCTTTCTATAGCATTCTGTGCCTTACGTTTTTTTATACTAAGAACATTTAATGGTTATAATCATGAGGAAATTTTATTTCATGAGAGGAGAGCTTAAAAATTAAATAGCAAAAATAAGCATATTACCCTAGGATATAAGCTAACATTAACACTGATGATGTAGGTTACCTATTTAACTAGGTCTGCTGAGGATAATAAGGACCTAGAATTGATCTGAATCAATAAATTTTTCATTTCTATATTACCATTATTGAGAAGTATATCAATTCTCTCGATTTTGCAATAATTTGTTGCTGGTTGGGGTATGTAATCTAATGCTTAATTTCAACCTTCCTCCTCTTTCACATTTCCCTGCATTATCTCATAATATAAATCATAGGAGATTTTATTCTTATTTCTTTATGTCTCAAATCTGAGGTTACTGAAGATGGAATTTTCGTTTATGTACTCAACATTTACCTCTTGACAATTTATCGACCACAGGCCCTGTTCTAGGTCCTGCTGATACCACAGTAGGGGAAAAGACAAAATCAACAAACCTATGTCTTGTGTCTGTATCTTATGTAGCTCTGTGCTAAGCAGCAGGTAGGTACTAAATAAGCATTTATTGAGGGAGAGGGTGAAGGAGGGCAGGCTGAATCAGCACAGCTAAAGAACAGATGGCACAGAAACACGTGCCACACAGTGAAGCAATGAAGAAAACCTAGAACAATAGCAGGAACTCAGAGTTATACTGTTGTCTGAAAGAAAAGGACAGGGTTTGAAAGAAAAGTATATGAAAATATTTCATATTATACTCCCCAGAATTCTAGGTTCTTTTATCCTTTTTCCTTTTCAAAAAAATTGTTCTAGGCTTTTAATTAAAAGACAAGCATCCAGAATGAAATGAGTTCCATAGCCAATATTAACATTACAGAGACAATCAAAATGTTAAGAATTTTCTTCTCAGCTAAATTATTTCCCTGTTTCTCCATATCCCACCTAGCCCTCCCATAGTATCCTGTCTGTGCCCAGTTTTGTGATAATTCGTTTCTGTGCTAACCTCAGTCTCAAAGTTCTCCTGCAATCTCATGCAGTTATTTGGAATTTATTTGAAAATTCCTAGATTATAACATTGGTGACTCTTTGTGGTAACTAAAGATGGTCCCCGATTCTGTGACACCCCTACCAAGAACGAAGAGGGTCTCTGTCTCATTTCCTGGATGTTCTCCTTTGACAAAGAGAAGACAGCAAAAGTGTCACTCCTTTTCTAACCCACTGTCGGATTCACCTTCAGTCATTTGGAATACAATCTGGAAACCCAGCTGTCATCTGTGAGAAAGTACAGGAAAACGGTTGGGGTTTCAGGCTACAAGCTCTGGGGGGTGGTTGATAACATTGAGACAGGTAAAGGGAACATACTTCGTGAGTCTTTAGAACTATTTTAATATGCAGACACACAGTTGTCCAACACCATGAGTGCACTAATAGTGAGTAAACCAGTTCACAATGTCACCATATCCAGTCAGAGACTCAGGCTCTTGTCACGGTTACTCAAGAACTCCGCAGTAATGACTACGCAACATTTTCTAACAGATTCTCACTATGCAGGTAAATGTAACACATCCTGTGACAGCACTGCTATACATAGCATAAGCTTAAATAACATTTATTTACTACAAGTTAATTATTTACATTAGGAAATGGACCTTAGTTTTATGTAGAATATTCTTTAAATGATAATGATGTCACTGACCAGCTTCAAAATGAGACTGATTTATAATATACTGACATTCCCTGATTCTTCCCCTAGTGCCCATGATGACACTAACAGAACATAAAGTGGTGCTGTCCCTGTATACTTCTTAAAACTGAAAAGTACAATAAGCACTTGCAATTAACTTTGGTTAAGGTAACTGATACTCAAAGCCTCAGCACAGTTCATGTAGTCCCATTTTGCAAAACTGTTCCAGTCAGGTCAAAAGGTCATTTTTATATAAAACTCAAATGCACATCTTGGATTTCTATGAGACAATTAAACACACAAACACTGTTGCAGAAACGTACACAAAGAGAATGCAAGTGTGCTGATGAAAAAGCAGTTGTAGCATTGTCCAAAACAAATTCCCTCATCACAAAAAAGGAAGACGTAGCCACAACAGACAGAAATGAATGCCTCTGTTATTAACATTTCAATAAATAGTGTGAATAAGTTGTGCTAAAATATAATTAGAAATAATATTTGACAATGTAGCTCCAAGAAGGAGCTAAGAAAAATTCTGCATATCAAATATGTTTGTTGAAACTTAGGATATGTGAGATCTGCACATAAAAATGGCTATTGTCAATCTCTCCTTTGCTTGTTTTGATAAATTACAGTCATACAAAGAGGCAACAGGAAGACATGTTATTTGGTTTAATTACTCCATATTTATACGATGTAAACTGCTAAGAATCTGAATGAGCCTTTTAAAAAAATACATGACCAAGTAAGGCAAAAATATAGTCATGTCTGTATGTAGATGCTGAAAAAAATTTTAAAAGGTTATAAAATGTGACCCTTGTGAAGGCTACTCCCCAAATGTGCCCAGCGATTCTTTGCAGACTGCATGGGGCTCCATACTTCTGACACACCACCGGCTGTCAAGGCTGCTTGGGTGCTGCAAGGTAAGACTGTTCACTGCATTGCAGATAGCTTGCAATTATCTGGGCAGTGAGTTCTAGATTTCTATTTTTAACTGAAGTCTTCAGCTCTTCGGATTTAATACAAGTGAAAGTATGAATAATTCAAAGAGAACAGATCACTGTTTTGGCTTTTTTTCCTAAAATGTAAGATTTTAAAAATAAAGTATTTTTGATGTGTTTAGTAAGCAGAATAAACACATCACAGGATACTATGGGTGAAATGAGTGGAATGATGTGAAAATTTACAGTTTGTACCATGTATGTGAAACAAAATAAATTTTTACTGTTCTGAAATATTGAGTTACTGACAGAGGCACCAAAATATAAACTGCTTTTTTTTAAAAAAAAGCATGACGGAAAATGTCAGAATCTTATACATAAATGTATATTCCAGCAAGAAAATTCTAAGTTTATTAAATGAGCTGCTTTGTTGACTTAGTTGAGATTTCCCCTACTGAAGAATACAAATAGTTTTTACATGGTGGTCATAATTCAGTTTGAAAGGGAATTTAGCAGGATCACTAAAGTATATCTTCAGATTACAATATAATTTTTGAAAGAATTTAAAGATAGGGAATTTCATAAGTATAGTCTCAATTCTGGAAGAGTAAATAAACGATTGAAACATAAACATATTTCTCCAATCAGTAATAGTCATCCAGCATACCTATTTTCTAATTTTTGTTCAAGAAAATAACCTTAAGGTTGAAAGTTTTATAAGCCCATGTAAATCTGAACTTATAAATCTGATAAATGAAATGCTCTTAACCTTTTGCAAAGTGTGGAGTAGGAGTGATTTCACAAAAGGTTCCATTTATAAATTGCTTCTCTGCTAAGTAAGTCTAAAAACTCACCGGGGCAGAAAACTTTCCACACGTGTGCTTGGCAGGACAGACTGTGACAGCAGCGCCAGCCACACCTGATCATGCTTTGCTGATCTGAGTCCTACTTACTTGCTCACAGAGCCTTTTCTCTTTTCTTTTTTTCCTCCAGTTGTCTCTGAATGGCTCTTGACACTGTCCTTCACAATGTTTTTTCCCACCACACTGAACATGTCTTGGAGATACTTTTAGCTCCTCTCATTGGAGCCTTTAAGAAAATTCAGTATCTCCAACTGGGGCAGGAAGGCAATGAGTTTTCATGCACCCCACCAGAAACTGGAAGTCAACTAAGCCTTCCGGAGTTGGGCCTTGTTACGCTTCAGAACACTGTAAGATCCACCCAGCTGACCAGGGTAATTCCCACAGGCTGAGCTGGCAATAGGCACAACCTTTGCAGGAAAGAAAAAATAATAATTCTTTCCTAAATACCAAATAATGGGAGATGTCCAATAAATGGCAGCTCCTTTGATCGACTTCTGGACTTTGTCCACAGAAGAAATGAAGTCCTCTTTTTAGGTCTATGTTAGTCCCACTGCAAAATGCATCATCCCCAGTAAGAACAAAAGACATCCTGGTTCATGTTTCTAAAACCATTTTCCATGCCTCATTCTAATGCTGCCTCCTATAGGAAGAAATCTCTGATGGACTAAAGAGATGGAACTCACAAAAGGAGATGGCCAGAAACCAGGCTTTCCCTAGGAAAAACTGAAATGCATGTTTTTGTCTTTTTAATATAGATCCACTGCAAAGCTTCAAGCACATGCAGCTCCTCTCATAAATGTAGAATCCTTGCATTTTCACTGAACAAACAAATACAAGTCTACAATATTGTGCCCAGCTTACACCAGGCTTCTCACACCAAGATGGTGTGCATTTTCCTAGGACAGTATGGAGGATGGAGAGTGAGGAATTCAAGCACTGAGAAAAGCAGGTAATATGTGTGGCACTTAGCTACAGACTGAGCCTGCAGAAGTTAAACTAAATGGCACGAAAAGGTTTCACGTCTCGCCAAGAGCTCAACAGAATCCTGGAATGGACCCTGGCACCAAGCTAAAGGTAATTAGTTCTGAGGTAACCTGGAAGCCCAAGTCTCAGCAGGAGAGCTATTTGTATTTTGGACAGGCTAGTGAGAGGCCATTCCCCAGCCATATCTTTTTTTTTTTTTTTTTCTATGCTCTCCCTTCCTGCATAAGCAATAGGATTAACATAAACAATGGGGCTGTCTTTCTAGTTACACATTATAATTAAGCTCAGGTGAAACCTTAAGTGCTCTTTAGGGATATTAGCATACAGAACCACCTCAGCTTGCATACCTTCTTTGGCCAGTGGTTGAAGGTAGAATAAAACTTCAACTTGAAATGACACCATAAATTCCCTTCAGACCTCCTCCTGCCAGCAGTCTGACCCTCTTATGTTATAAAGATACAGGTCCAGGCTCCTAAAGACCATTTCTAATGAGCTGATCAGGGCTTCAAGTTCTGTAAAAATCACTAACCCATGTGCCTCTTGCCTCTGGCTCTTTCTCATTCAGGATGTCTGGGTTCCAACAAAGAAGGCCGCCTACGTACTCTTTGGCTATTTGTGGAGATGGGGGAGAGGGGATCAGGGACAGAGACACAGGAGATGAGGAAGAGAAGCTAAAGAAGAGGAAAAAGAGCAGGGAAAGGGGAAAGAGGGAAGGGAAGAAGACATCTACCTTTCCTGTTTCTGCTTAGCTAGGGAGCACTGCTCCCTTTCAGGTATCACTACTGTCTGTTTCTGGGGACACTTCAGAGCTGTTAAAACACACCCAATACCAACATTTGCAGTGAGACAGAGGAATGCCTAAAAGCGTCTTTCCTCCTCAAGATGTACCCAAGGAAGCTCAAGTCCCTGGCTGGTTATCTTGTAGCAGTGGTCCTCAGAGTGCAAGCCTTGGACATTAACATTTACATCTCCTAAAAGTGTGTTTAAATGCAAATTACCTTTCTCAACATCAAATTAAAAAAGAAAACTTGAGGATAGAGCCCAGCAGTATACTCTGAAATGAGTTTTCCAGATGATTCTGAAATACCTTCATGTTTGCGAACCACTGTTCTTACAAACTTTCAACAGATAAATATGTCTCCTGTTAACTCGAGACAGGGACTTGCTGAGTTGTTCAGGCAGACTGTTACCTTGTGATCTTCCTGCCTCAGCCTCCCAAGAAGAACAGTATTTTTATTTTCAACTGAACATATATTTATTGTATATAAATTTATAAGTTTAGACATAGACATATCTAGACTTACAAATGAATATGTAATAGTAACTAAAATAATACAGCAATGTGTAACAGACAGCTTCCTGGGTTTCTGTATATACTATGCCAGTAAACAGTGAAGTTAGATGTTTTGTAAGAAATACTCCTCTGTATCTCCTTGAGAAGGTAAAAAAATTGTAAAGGTCTCAAGGAAACAAGGAAACAACTGTGTGTGTGTGTGTCTGTGTGGTGACAGAGGGCAGAAGCCAGGGTCTCACGCACACCAGGCAAGTACTGAAAACACAGCTAAGTCTGCACCCAAAGAGACAACCTAGAACTAAAAATACTCAGACCAAAAATACCGTATGTGGGCTGGGGGTACAGCTCAGTGGCATAGTGCCTGCCTGGCAGATGCCAGGTCCTGAGTCTGAATATTACTTCAAAAAAAAAAAAAAAAAAAAAAAAAAAAACAGCAAACAAAAAATATCCTATTGTCATTCAGTTAAAATTAACATAGAAAAAAAGGGGTCAAGAAGATTCAAGAATATCATAAATAAAAATTTAAAGGACTTACACAGTCTAATATGAAGGTTTTATTGTATAAATCAACAATAATTACAATCATATGAATGGACAAACGAATAGATAATATGGAGGAAATGAAATTCAGAAACCAGCTCACAAGAAGGATTTTATAATACATGACAAAGTTGCCCTGCAGAGCAATGGAGAAAATATAGACTATTTTTATTTTATTTTATTTTTATTTATTTATTTATTTATTTTTTTTTTTTTTTTTTTTTTTTTTTTTTTTGTACCAGGGATGGAACTCACAACCTTCCACTTTTCAGGCAGGCGCTTACACCACTGAGTTAAATCCCTGGCCCCAGAATTTCCAATAAAAGATACTGGGACAACATATCCATGTGAAAAAAAGTAAACCCTGCCTATTTTTAGTATACACAAAAATTCTAGGTGTACTGTAGACCTAAATGTGAAAAACAATGCAATAAAATTTCTAGAAGAAAATGTAAGAATACCTTTCAGATGTTGGAGTATTCAAGCATTTCTAAAGTAGGACACATAAAGTACTAACCATAAAAGAATGGGAAGTTGACTGTTTTAAATCAAGAAGCCTCGATTCATCCAAATAAACCATGATAAGAGTGAAAAAAAAAGCCATTAAGAAGGTGAAGACAGGTTCCGCACAGAAGAGGTTCATCCAAAGACAATAGAAAGAGCCCTTCAAGCAAAAGAAAAGACAGCTAGTACAGCAAAAGAAGGACATCAGTGAGAAACTTATAGATGGAGAGCGGTAATGGCCAATAATAATGACTTTGCTATCCTTTGCAAAATGCAAATTAAAGCCATGAGGACATACACACACCCTTTTGAACAGTCTTAAATTCAAAGACTCAAAATATGGCATTGCTAACACGTGGGTCCCTCGAACTCTCCTACACTGCTGGTGGGAATGTGAGTTGGTTTAACCACTTTGAAAATGGACACTGTCTACTACATGTGTTATAACCCAGACATTGCACTTTTAGATATATACAAACACTGGCCACAAGTTACAGGGCCATAACAGTGAGATGGTAAGTTAGTTAATTGTGGACTATTTGTATAAAAAATATCATGAAGCAATGAAATTAGAAAATTAGTGCCACATGAAACAAACAACATGAAAACTTAGAATCATAATTCAAAATAAGAAATAAACACAAATAATATGAAGTATCTGATTCTGTTTTTAACCAAATGGACAAAGGATATCCAGTAAGTTGCAGCCAGAAAGAACAATTAGCTTTGAAAAGCATCAGACAATAGTACCCCAAAACATGGTATCTGAGGAAATGGAAATGCAAGATGATCACTCTATGCTCTTCTGGGAAAGGTTGCAGAATATTTCCTGATCTTTCTCTGAAACAGGTCACAAGATCAGCAGGTGAAACAGCCTTCTGCATACCCAGAAGAAAGGAATCGTCTTTTCCCTGAAGAACAAACTGCAGAGAAGAATCTGAACCAATAGCTTTTGCTAAGTACACTGATCCCCTCTACTATCCTGAGGTCAGACTCTCCTTTTCCCAGGTCACACTCTTCCTTTAACCTAAGGATAAAATAAATCAGGTTCCCTGTTTCTCTGTGTTGTCATTTCAGAGGGCTCCCATGTCACTTCACAAAGAAACAAGCTCGTACTCTTTTCCCTCATCAATTGGTCCTTTGTGAGATACGTCTCAGCCATGAATGAGATTCTAGCTCTGCTCACAGGGGAGTTGTAAATATTAAATGAGATAACATTTGTGAACTGTTTGCAAACTCCTAAACATCATATAAATATATGACGCTGCCTCCTGGGCAAATTGTAAATGTATATGATAGCTCTAGAGGGTAGATACTTAACTTAAAGTCTGTGCCTTCCTTTGATACATAGTTTTGAAAAAAAATATGACATTTAGCATTATATATACACTGTTTTTCAGATTATTATTTATTTTCTATCTAATACTTGAAGAGCTTGTGATTTTTGGCTCAAATTCCTGATGACAAAAGGAGGGAAGTTAAATAACAGCTATTCTTTTTCTTAAAACATCATGGGTCCTTTGGTTTACCACTGTCCCAGCATGAAAATGAGTTTGAGATCCAAGGAAAACATTACTATTAAATTTTAAAAAATAAAACAACTTGTTTAAATCAGATAAAGCAATCAGAGTGTAGAGTTTTGGATAAGACCATCAGTTCAGGACCTGAGGAATAAAACAGAGCTATCTTTCCCCCATCACTCCTCTGTGCTACCAGTTCAGCTTCTATAAAGTCTTCTGGAAGTCTCTCCTGGAAAAGCTTTAACCGCCCAACTAGAGAAAGAAACTAGTCAACCAAAACATAGGGCTGGAGTTTTGCAAATGCCGAGGCCAGTGCTCCTGGGCTGCACCTTCCAATTCTACCACAGATACCCATCAGCTGGGCACTGTGTGTGATTCCTGGCCATAACTGTTTCTGCCCTTTTGGAATTCACAGTCTACTCAGGGAGCCCACCTGAGAGCAAGAGCCTGCTGGGTGGACAAGAAAAGGAAATGCCATGGCAGGAACTGCACACAGACTGAGTGCTCCGGGGTTCCCAGAAAGGAGCAATCACTGGTCTCCCGAACACTCACGAAGATTTTTAAAGAAAATAAATCGCTGAAAGTACCTAGATTTCAGTGAGCAAAGACCATAGCATTCCTCTTCATAGCAAGAGTCCCTGTTGTCCCCTCTAATGATGACCAGTGAACCAGAGTCAATTTGGGACAAGTGCTTTTATCTCAAACTATCCCAATCTCTTTGCCTAGACAAGAATGATAAAAAATAAGACACAAATGGAACAAATGACTTTATCTTTTATGTGAACTAAATGCATAGCCTCTAATCTCAGGACTTCACTAATGGGCTTTAAAAATATTTCTTTCTTTAGAATCACATGTAGTATAGGAAATGTAGTAAGGCATAAGAACAATGTTGAAATGGCTTAGCTGCAGAATCCTTTTCAAATTGATCCTCAAAGCATTACTTGGAACATCTGTCCCCTTCATGATGCTTTCAGGAGGAGAGAGGAAGAACTCTGGAGTCCACAGGTTTGAGGAATTTAACTCATGTTCCTGCAGAAGTTAGTATGTTAAAGACACAGAAAAACTTTGATGGGGAAACCTGTGTAATCAACATAGTATGTCTTAATGCTTTTTGTGATTAACACAACTCGTTGACTCTGATCAAATTAACACTCCTCACAAAGAGCTTCAAGGATATTCTGCTTCAAGATTTATTTTTGAGCCTAAATCCTTAGACAGAGAGAGAAAAATCTGCACTGAATTTGTGTATCCTGTTTCTTCCACTTGCACATCACATCATGAGATAACCCTTCCCACAGTACTTCAGGAGCGATGGAGAACTTCACCATTTTTGATGATACCTGATTCAGAGAAGTCTATTTTAAGAAATGTTGGACATCACAGTGCAAATATCTTCACACTTTCCAAAAACAAGTTTTATTTTCTTTTTCTTGAACTAAATTCTCAACTAAACTTTTCCCAATCTAACTCTAACACATACTGCTCTCAGACTTACAGAATATAGAACTTTCATTTTCATAACTAAGTTTTATCTCTTATTCATAAAAAAACCTGAAAAAATATTTTAAGGATAGGAAATCTTGCCATTTATTGAATACCTATTGTATGAAAGACATTTCACAGAGAGAATCTCAGTTCAGTATCATAAAAGCTAAGCAAAGTGAAGACAGGAAAATAGACCAACAGAGCATACCAATGCACTAGGATTTGAGTCTAGATTAAAGCTGAAGTGTGTGTGTGTGTGTGTGTGTGTGTGTGTGTGTGTGTGTCCACATGTGTGAAAGTGGGAGATGGAAAAATCATGAGGACCAAATACAACACATGAACCAACAGTGTTGCCTCTATAGTATACAGAGAGCCAAATTTTGTATATGTGTTACATACATATATCCTGTAATATAAAAGCAAATTTTGTGTGTATCTTTGCAGTAGCTATATCTTGGGAAGGAAACAGGGGATACTGTTTGGATTTAAGGATAAGTGTATCTACACCAACTCTTCCTTCCACAGGCTGTGCAGTTTTACAGATTTCATGTTTCTTTGTAACTGCTTTGATATAAACATTTGCTAAAGAGCAAAGTTGTTAAGAGTCAGGGAAGTTTAGTTTTGACACCTAATTTTGCAGCATCAACCTTCTCACAATAAATGAGGTACAAAATAAAGTGGCAGAAATGAGACTTCACCAACTCTTGCATTAGCAAGATCAGTTTACATGGCTTCGTAAGTTCCCTGTTAATGACCTTTGCTTTGTGTGCAGCAAAGGTCATCACTTTACGCAAAAATCTTTCCTGAGACGCAGTGATTTATCAATCGTAAAAGAATGACATTTTCACGAACATCGACCCAGAACAGCTCTGACAAAGCTTACTTGTGGGAATACTGTTTTCCAGTATTCATGCAGTTAGTATTTGAGTTCTCCTTCCATGAGAAAAATATGAATGGGATTTTCATGGCCCCTTTCCTTATTTTCTTGAAGAACAATGATTAAAGGAGCTGATTAGAAGGGAAGGAGTTTTCAGAATCCAAAGCCAGAGGCCTTTGGCACATCCTCTGCCATATTCAATCTTGGGGTCTTTTCTATACATGTGGGATGTACAGAGCTTTGGGAAGGCAGGATTTACTAAGCTATGTTGTCAGTAGAGCATCACAAATGACATATGACACACATTGCTTCACAGTCCAAACCAATGATTCATCCAAACTTTAGATTGGAATCTGAATGAGATCAAGAGGTGACTATAAGGAACACAGAGAGATGACTTACTAGGATTCCCCAAAGTTGGCTAGGAAGACCCTGGAATTAACATTCAATGAGGGCCCTTACCTGTCAGATTATGGGTACCAGGTATATAGAGGTCTACATTCAAGGAATTCACAACCTAGTGAGTAAACAGAACCCCACAATAATTGCTACGTCCCTCCAGGGATACCTTCAAGCGGTGGACACAGGCAACAAAGAAATACTAAATACCTGATCACTTATCTCAGCTGTAGTAGTCAAGATCTTGGTGATGAAATAGTTTAATTCCATCTACATTCTCCCTGTGGAGTAACTGTGAGCTATATAAAAGCAAGGCCAATCAACAAGTTAAAGAAGGAACCAAGCCAGAGTTGAGACATTAGGGGAAAATCACTTGGACAGCTTGCTAAAATGCAGATTTCTAGGTCCCACTTCCTACACTGTGATCCGGGGGGGAAATGTTGATGGATTCCTGGTAACCATCCCTCATATTCATCAGATCATACAGGACACACCTTTCAGTACTTGAGACCCTAGCACTAAAGGGTTTGGGCTCCAGAGAAGTGGCTCTGAATCCAGATGTGTCACCTGCTCAGAGAGGTTAAGAGGCCTGTCTGGATCCGCAGTGAGCTAAGCATTCAGGGGAAACAGAGTACAGTTACCCTACTGAGTCTAGGGCCTATCATGTAGTATTAGCTACTATGTACAAAGGCTTACCACCACTCACAGGAAACAGTTCAGTACCGGAGGGATAGATTCAAACTCGAGGTGCTCTGATTCTCAAGCATGTTCTTTTACCCACACAGGATATTTTCAAGGGACTGGACCCTCTCACACCAAACTGAAATGATCACATATGCCCTCTCTAACAAGAACTTTTCTTTCATTTTCTGCCATCTTCTGTCCACAGATAAGCTCCTTGGGGGTTTACATTGGTTATATTCTATTTTAGCATGTCAGAATTTAGGCCACATCTACCTATTTCTTTTTCCCAGGAGTCAAATCTAAGCCTGTAAACATACGCTACAGTGTGTAAAAATTAAAAAAAAATTCAGAGATCATTTGTGACACAGGAATTTTTATAGTCTCAGAAAGATAATAACACAAATTTAAGCATAAATTCAAGATAGTATATGAATATCACTATGAACAGGGAATAGAAAGTCTAGAGAAACTTACAACGAAAGGATAATCTTGTTCAGAAACCAGGAGGACTTCACAGGTCACAGGGAGATCACGTATTCTGAGTTTGGAAAGGATGACTGGACAGAATCTTGTTATTCTGTACAACTCCAAATATTCACAAGTGAAGAGAGTCTCTAACAACAACTTCTCAAAGCTTGTAAAAGTGTAATCGGGAAGTAAGTGACAACAGGGTCACCTGGAAGCTGGTAGAAGTGCAGAATTCCACGCCCAACTTCAGATGCCCCCATAATCAGAACACGTTTTACCAAGATCTGTAAGTGACTTTGCACGCTGCGATTTGAGAGGTACTGGTTTAATAATCACAGAAGGACCTACCTACCCTGTCAATCTTGTTTTACTTGCACTGCATCCTTTTTTCTTATTTTTGGATAATTTTAAAGGAGATTCCATATGTGCTCTCATGTAAATGGTAACTGTGTCACACAGCGGATTCTTGAAAGACAGGGTCTCTTAAAGATAACTACAAGACATTTATCAAATCTAAAAATGTAACAATTCCTGGGTGTCATTAAATATTCAGGAAGAGCGTGAACATGCAAGGAAGGAGAAGGGCATTCTACTTGGGAAGAACTGCAGGTACACCACTAAGCCAGCTTGGAGTGAAATGCTAGTCATTTTCATTCAGGATAATTTTGAGGCTGATAATGACCCACACTGTCACCTGGGAGGAAGGACAGTGTGCTACGGGTAATTATGTACTCTTGTCAGGAGTTGTCTAGGGGGACAGAAAACCACCATCTAAAAAGCAAAAGGAGAGTTTTTTTTATGAATGGCTTGGCAAAGGAGTAAAAGCTACTGAAAATGTTAAAACTTAAAAAAAAAAAAAAGGTGGGCCATGAAGGGCTAGTCCACAAAGAAAAATAAATTCATAGTGTTCCTGCTGGTGTCTGTCTCTAACACGGAGACTTAGAACTTGCAGCTTGTCAAAGGAGGGATTAAAGCTGAACCTTGGGTACAGTCATTGAGGGATCAAGCGGTGAGACTCGCTACATCAGACCATCTAGGATGGTCACCTTCTCTTACATCAGGTGAAGGAGGCCATAATGTAAATCTAACCATGAAATAAACTACCAAAAACTGTCCAGGGGTTTGGTAAGAGACAAGTGTGACAACTTGTATAATGTTTAAGATGTTTAGTGTAGAGAAAAATGAAGACAATCAGATGCACTGGATACAACCAAAACCAAAACCAATTGATTATAGATTACAACAAAACAGTCAATTTCTGTTTTTCAAGAGGACACCAAGGACAATCTACACACTGTTCTGTATTGCAGGAAGGTAAATCAGATAAGTAGGCACGGGTTACTCTCCAGGGGATGCTCCAGATGTCAGGCTGAGGAGGCAGAACTTAATTCTAGGGCAGGGGAAATCTGTGTAAGTCTTTGATGGGATAAAAGCAGCCCTTCAGGAAAGCACCTCGAACGACAGCAGCAAATAAGAGCTGGAGACTACAGAGAAGAGATCCTGAGAAGAGACTGCGGAAACAACCCTGGCAGGAGGAGATAAGCCCTGGAATGGTGGAGAAGGGCAGCTGAATGTCAGCCTGGACAGTCCCACAGCTTTCCCCAAAAGTTCCTCTCTCTCCCTACCAGGGGCCCATGGCTGCTCCCCTGAATGTCTGACATCCACAGAAAGGAGACCAGCTCTAGGAGACAGGAGTCTCTAGCTCTGGGGTAAAGAAAAAACTCCAAATCTCCACAAACTGCCAAATGAGCTTAACGGACACATACTTCACTCACTGGGATGTTTCTGATGGGGGAAAAAAAAAAAAAAAACATTACTCGTCAGAATTTCATGAGCAGAAAGATAAATGTGCAGTATGGAAAGAGGAATAGATTTATTTGGGAGGATGTCTTGATTAAGCTTGTAATAGAAGCTACCTGTAAGGAAGAAATTTTGGTTTTTGTTTTCAGCATGTAGTGGGGAGAGAACAGAGGAGGAGAGGGGGCGAGAGGGGAGGGGAGGGGAGGGAGGGGAGGGGAGGGGAGGAGAGGAAGGGAGAGGACATGAGAGCAGAGGAGAGGAGCAGAGCAGAGAGAAAGAGAGAAGAGAGCCAGAAAGAAAAAAAAAGAAAAGAAAAAAGAAAAATAGCAGGTGTGATAACAAGAGGCCAGGCCAAGTGTGACCTAACACCTCATCATGACCTTTTACAGTGCCAGTAAAGTCACCAAACCTACAAGACAATTAATATGGGTCAATTCCTGTGTCACAAGGTATAAACCAATTAAAGAGCTAAATGTCAGCAAATCTGATATCTAGCTTATATTTGCAATTAAATTTCTATAAGTCAACTATGAGAACATTTTTCTAAAGGATCTCTCTAATGAGTCCTTTAAGGACATGAATAAGTTAGGCCCCGATTTATCTAGTTGGTAATTAAGGTGCTTGACTAGCCGCTTTTCTGACAGTGGGCTGGCCCTATAATTCCTCCCTGAAGCCAGGGCAAGAGAGACACAGTCTGATGACTGCCTGGTGAAATTCACTGCTTAAATGGGGCTGGAGCCTGGGGTACGCAGGACTGGAAGCCTTCCAGGAGCAGTGTGACTAATGCACCTCCACTGCTGTCAGTAACAGAGGAACCAGTGAGGTGGCAGGGGACCTTAATTCCTCACTATGTGCTCATCCAAACATGCATCTTCTCATTTATGAGCTGTTTGACACTAAATCTATTTACATGGCATCAGGATTAATCAGCCAAGAGTTCCTGACCTGCAGGAATCAGGCACTTCGTGCAACTTGGTGAGGCAGCGTAACATTATCACCAGCTAAGCCACATTCTGTCTGTAGGATCACCATCACCAGGGTACGTACTGGGCAGTAGGACTTCAGGTGCTCAAGTCATAAACCATTACCCACATCCCTGAGCAGCCCTGTGACGCTCTTGCTCAAGGACAGGCTCAGAAAGTCCCGCGGTAGACCCAGCCTGATTTATGAGTGGGATGGGCAAGGGCATCACAGAGCTCTTAATCAGCAAGAGATTCAGGAAGGCCTCCCATCTTTGCTGCTCTGGCAGGGCCCCATCTACACACGATGAGAACCAAATCACAGCCCACAGCCCTGCTGCCAATAGATTTCTGTCAAAGTACAGGCATCTATCTCTCCATCACTGTCACATAGCAGCCTGCCTGTCATCCCAGATGGGAGGCCAACAGCTGAAGAGAAACAGAGACCTTTGCCCTGCCGCCTAAGCCCTCCACCTGCTGTCGGGTACAGAAGGATGTGTGGTGGGTAAATAACATAATGAACAAATGAGTTGGTGAATATGATAACAGCTACTTCACCAAAGAAAGCAGGGCATTAGGTCAGAGCTGCTTCTCTTATTGTCTTATTTTACCCTTTCCAAATGAACTACCAAGTTCTTGATGGGAAGGAAATGCTTTCTAGATATGCTGACCCCTTCCTGATGACAAAGCAGTGACTGCTGTGTCTTTATCTATAAAACCACTATGTTATTTTGAAAGGATCTCAGCATTTAACTCGTGTATGGAAGGAAACACTAACTTGGCTCTCAAATCTCCTCCGACGTCAAAATTCTCAACTTTCTTTCTTGCAAATCAGAAGACTGGGAAGTAAAAGAGGTTCCTATTCAGACACACCTGGATTACGCTCCTGATTCCACCATTTCCTACTTCCTTGGCAACCTTTCTGTTTTCAGGGAGCCTCAGTTTCTCTATGTGAGCAATCACAGTGGCAATCCAGACCACATGCAATGGTAGCCATTACCATGCACCTAAGTGAAATACAAAGAGTGAGATTTCTAATGTATTGCCTGGCAGTTAATAGCTGCTCATTAAGTAGAAGATTCCATTGCCCTTCCATCCACATTCTTGGCAGTGATTAGCAAGACTTAGCTTGTGTAAGCGGTTGAGTGCATTTGACTAAATCCTCATCCAACAACCCAACCAACCAAGGAGTCTAAGAATCAGGGGGAAACGAATCTGGACTGTGTGGTACAACTTCTGGTGTACCTCAGGATTCTTGTTTCTGAGGACATCTTTCCTCTCCTCTCCTGTCCTTTCCTCTCCTCTCCTCTCCTCCCTCTCCTCTCTTCTCCTTCCCTCCTCTCCTCTTCCCTCCCCTCCTTTTCTCTTCTCTGTTCTCTCTCTTCTCCTCTCCCCTCCCTTCCCTTTTCTTCCTCTCCCCTCCCTTCTTGTCTTTCTGCCTCTCTCTCTCCCTCATCTTTTCACTGAAGTGTAAAAAGACCCATTATGATTACTTCTAAAATCAAGGAAGCAGATGTGCCCCCTTTACAAGTGACTCAGTCTCTCCTGGCTTCTCTTTGTTTTTACTTAATATTAATCACATGAACCAGATGATATCTCTGGCCTTTCCGGTTTAATGGACTGTGATTCCAGTGAATGAACATTCACAGTCCTTAGATACCAAATTAAAAAAAAAAAAAGTCAAGCCAGTTAAATACTCTCTATGAAGCTAAATGAAGCCCTATTATTTTCTTAACTTTGCTCTAATGGGAAGAAGATTAATACTGATTAAGCCCATAGGGTGTACAGATACTGTGCTAGGTAGTTTTGTACATTATTTCAATCAACAGTTATAACCCATTAAAGCCAATTCCCTACAGCAAGTCTGATTTTATATTTGTTTTTATAAAAGGACACTTGCTCACTCACTGACTCCCTGGTACCTTTTTGTAACATGGAGGCAGTACTATAAAGGCAATTCCATTCTATTACTTCCTTTCATTAGTCATGAAGAGAGATTTGCCAATTTCAGAGTATTTTATTCAGGAAAAGTCCAGCTGAATCTACCTACAGGGGCAAAGCCAGCCTCCTCCCTGTTCACGCAGAAGGTCCAGGACAATTTCTCCACACTGCATGCACAGGAAACACTGTGTAATTTTGAGCTCAGTCACTCCCAGTACAATCAGAGTAGCACAAGAGCACCTCCTCTGCTGTCCTAACACCGATCCCCAAGCTCCACAAGTTACACAGTGTGTGCATCAGAAAGTGTCCTGAAATCTCTGTGTCCATCCAAAATCAGGGACTTAGATACACAAGGAGGTTGAGAAACCATGTCATCAGTTTTCTCCATAGCACCCTTAGCGCTAGGGAACAGATGCAGACCAAATATGTCACTCAGATTCCCAAGTTTACACATACAGAAAACCCACTTTGCCTCCTTCCACTCATACCTAAATTCTGACTTCAGAACCAGCTCTCTTTTCCTGAAGGAGGGACTTAATAGAGAGGAGTGCACAAGTGCCTCCTGGGCTGAGGGAAGGGCTCCAGTGCAGGCACCACAGCCAGAGAGTTGGCAGGGTGCAGGGGTTCACTGGTGGGAAGAGCAAACTGCAGGTGCAGAGAGCTTCACGGTGACACAGGCGATCTCAACAGTTTAAAATATCCTGACCACTTTGCCACTTGCTAAAACTAAAGACACTCAGACTGTTCTACTCTATGGTGTGACTTTCGTTCATAATCTATTACTCACTGGCCAAGTGCCACTCCCCACATGTAACACTGAAGTAAAGGACAAACTGAGACACGGATAATAATGACATTATTTAAAGTAACAGATGTTACTCATTAAGGCCTAAACTTGGACTCTGTACACATCACACAGTACTTGATAGTCTATGAGCACTCTGAAGCAGTTATTGTTTTTACATAATTGATAACTGAAAAGAAATGGGGTTAAATGTCTTGTTTGATGTCATGCTGCTATTATTGGATAACTATACCACATCTAAACCTGAAATCTGTCCAGTTTAAAAGTCTCTGCATTTACCAGTGTCTCTCTGAGCCTCTACCCACTAAATCCAAACTTCTGCTACCTGGACAAAGGAAAATCACAAGCAAGGGTAAACATACAAATTACACATTTTAAAACTGAATTTCATGAATGAAAGAAAGCAACTTTACTTAGTACTTTCCTTTGGAGAGCTATCATAAGCCTAGCGATGGCAACAAACTGGATTTTAAACAGCAATGGGGGCCCCCTGAGAATACCCAGCAAGCTCCGGGCCCACCTGGACCACTGCCATGGGTCTGTCCCCTGGGGAACTCACCAGCCTTCTAGACCTAGTACTGCAGCTGATCTTTGGATCCAACCCCTTACCCCAGAACCTTGGACTACAGTGGATTGCTGTGCTAGCTGGATGGGAGACTCAGGAACCCAAACATAAGACCTCAGCAGGCTCCAGTCAGTGTGGTGAGTTTTCCCCTAAAACAGAGGTCTGCTGTGGGTAAACAGGAGCATAAGTGAAGCTCCCTCCAACTGTAAGACGTTGGCCAACCTGGCAAGAGAGTGGGTGATCCCCTCCTCCATACCCAGAACATCAGACAGGTTGAGGAGTGTGCCAATAAGGCACCCCTCAACTTGGAGGAAATTAAAAGAGCTTATGACACCCTCGGTGCCACAGGAGGGCCTCAGCTGACACAAACACTATAGACAAGAAGAGCTGGTGACCTGCAACAACCTGAAGACATAGCAACAGCAGGAACGAAGAGTTGACCTACATCAATACTTCTAAGCTAGTTGGCCCAGAAAGAATATAGGACTCACCCAGCAAGCCCAGTAGGAGGAATTCAGGTGACTGGATTTCCTCTTCATGTCATATCCAGCAATTAGACAAACATGAACTACACAGTAGGACCCAAAAACTCATACTACTGACAGTTGAGACTGTTGGGATTGAAAGACCAAATATTTACCCAAAAGGTGAAAATGACAAAACAAAAATGCAAAATGCAATCTCAATCAAATATCAGGAGCAAGTACAGGAGACATCAAAATAGAGGACTTTAAAAGTCATACATCAGAAATCTCTGAAAAGATAGCAAATGAAGTAAAGAAGCAAATCCATGAGTCTATGGAGCAAATCAAATTAGAAATAATGACTTACGTAAAAACAGAAATAACAACCTTAGTAAATGAGTTGCTCAATATAGCGAGAGATGAAATAGATTTAAAAAATACAGGAACATGGGAAATTGATTGAAACTTTGAATGAACGATGCAGAAAACAAACAGAATTCACAAAACAAGTTCAAAGAGATATTCAAGAAACAAAAAAAAAAACATTGTATTTGAAAGCTGTCAAAACTGTTTAAATGAAGCTGAGGATAGAATTTCAGACCTTGAAGACAGGATCGCAGATAGTGATCATGAAAGGATAGAACTTATTAAAAAAAAAAAAAGCAGCATAAAATGATAATCCAGCAGCTTCAAGATGATGCCAAGAGAAAAAATATAAGATTAATAGGCATCAGTGAAGATGCAAGAGTCAAAGCAAATGACATAACTAAATTATTCACAGAAGTAATAGCAGAAAATTTCCCACACATGGAGAAAAAATATGATGTACAAGTAACTGAGGCATAAAGGACACCAAATAGTCAAAACCAACATAAATATACACTCAGACATATAATAATTAAGATCCCTGGGGCTGGGGATTTAGCTCAGCAGCATAAGCACCTCCCTTGCAAGCAGGCGGTTGTGAGTTCGCTTCCCGGTACCAATAAAAAAATTTAAAAAAAAAAAAAAAAAAAAAAAAAAGGAGTGTGGGAATAATTAAGATCCCAGACATACAGCATAAAAACAGAATAGTAAAAGCTCTTAGAGAAAAGTCACAATTCACCTATCAAGGAAAGCCTTTTAGAATCATGGCAGACTTCTCAGCACAAACCTTCAGGTTAAGATGTGCTTGGAGTGAAGTATTTCAAGCCCTAAAAGAAAACAACTTTTAACCCAGAATGATGTACCCAGAAAAACTGTCTTTCAAATTTAATGGAGAAACAAGATATTTCCATGACAAAGCACAATGAAGAAATTCATGTCCACCTGACCACAATCTCCAGAACAACAACAGAAGGAAACCACCAGGCTGGAAAAGAAATTAAACAAGGGAGAAAAACAGGAAACCAACAATAGGAACAGAACATGGCAAAGTCAAGCCAGTACATATCAGTGACATCCATAAATGTAAATGAGCTCAAATCACTTATTAAAAGAAACAGGTTGGCAGAAATGGATCAAGAAACAGCATCCCACAATATGCTTCATATAAGAAACACATCTGACTAAAAAAGAAACCATAGATTAAAAGTCAAAGGATGGAAAACAGTATTCAACAAAACGGGAACCCAGAAAAAAGCAGGAGTAGCTATTCTGTTTGCAGACAAAGTGAACTTCAAATCTAAAAGGATTAAAAGAAATAAAGAAGACCACTGCATACTTACTTGTAAGTTGAAAACTACAAGAGGAAGAACTAACAATTATTAATATATATGTACCAGCATATATACTGTGTAAGACAAATACTAATGGACATGAAAAACCAAATACACAAGGACACAATTGTAGTAGGAGACCTTAATACCCTATTGCCACAAAGAGATAGATCAACGAGACAAAAAGTCAGCAAAGAAATAACATAACTGAATCATACTTGTGAGTGAATGGATGTTTACAGAGTGTTCCACCCAACCACAACAGACTATATATTCTTCTCAGCTGCACATGGAACATTCTCCAAAATAGACCATACAATATTAACCCATACATCATTCTTAACTAAATGCAAAGGCAGTGAAATTATCCTATGCATAATATCTGATCACTAAAATCATTAAAATATTATTCTATGCATAATATCTGTGCACTAAAATTGGAAATCAATGGCAAAAACTTGCAAAACCTGCATAAATACATGGAAATTAAATAACAACCAGTGTGTTAAAGATAAAATTAAAGAAGAAATAAAACAATACCTACAATACAATGAAAATGCAGATACAACACACTGTAACCTATGGGATGCAATAAAAGCAGTCCTAAGAGGGAAATATACAGTAATAAACAGTCACATCAAGAAAATGGAACGAACACAAATAATCTAATGCTACATCTCAAGCTTCTAGAAAAAGGAAGAGCAAGTCAAACCCAAAACTCATAGAAGAGAGGAAATTGTAAAGATTAGAGCAGAAATAAATGCAATTGAAACTAAAAAAAAAAAAAAAATACAAAGAATTAATGAATAAAGAGCTGGTTTTTTTTAGAGAATAAAAAAATTGATACACCCTTGGCCAACCTTATCAAGAAAAAGAAAGAAAAAACCCAAATCCATGCAATAAGGACTAAAAAGAAAGAAATTACTACAGAGCCCATGTAAATTCAAAAGATCATGAACACCTACTTTGAAAATCTCTACTCACACAGGATGGAAAACAGAGGAAATGGACAGATTTCTAGGAACATATGAACTACCAAAGCTCATTCATGAAGATTTAACAATTTTGAATAACCCAGTATCAGCTACTGAAATTGAAAACATGATTAAAAACTTACCAACAAAGAAAAGCCCAGGTCCCGATAGATTCACAGCTGAATTCTATAAAAAAAAATTAGAGAAGATTTAACGCCAATACTCCTTAAACTCTTTAATGAAACTGAAAGAGAAGCAGTCTTCCCTAGCTCATTTTTGGAGGCAAGTATCACTCTGATACCAAAAACCAGAGAAAGACCCAACCAAAACGAGAACTATAGAACAATCAGACTAAGGAACATTGATGCAAAGATGCTCAATGAAATACTGGCAAATAGAATGCAGGAAATTATCAAGATTATTTATCATGACCAATTGGGATTTATTCCAGGAATGCAGGGATGATTCAACATATGCAAATCAGTAAATGTAATACACCACATCAACAGAGCCAAAAATAAAAATCACATGATCATCTCAATAGATGCAGAAACAGTTTTCAATAAAGTCCAACACCTTTTCATAATAAAAACTTTACAGAAACTCAGAATAGACAGTATGTACCTCAATCTCATAAAGGCTATCTATGACAAACCAACAGCCAACATTATATTAAAGGGACAAAAACTGAAAGCCTTCACTCTAAAATCAGGAACAAGACAAGGATGTTCACTATCACCACTCCTATTCAATATAGTTCTGGAAATATTAGCCAGAGCAATCAGACAAGAGGGAGAACTAAAAGGAATAAAAATAGGAAAAGAAGTTAAGTTATTATTATTTGCAAGATGACATGATACTCTACATAAAAGACCCCAAAAACTCCATTAAAAAATTACTAGAGGTAATAAACAAATTCAGCAGCATAGCTGGATACGTCAACACTCAAAAATCAATAGCATTCCTGTACACAAACAAAAAACTCCATGAAGAGCAATTATGAAAATATAGCTTTTCAAAACAGCATCTAAAAAAACAAAATATGTAGGAATTAACCTAACTAAGAATGTAAAAGGTCTATATTCTGAAAACTATACTACTCTAAAAAAGGAGATTGAGGAGGATATTAGAAAATGGAAGGATATTCTTTGCTCTTGGTTAGGAAGAACCAACACTGTGAAAATGGCCATACTCTCAAAACTGCTATACAAATTCAAAGCAATCCCAATCAAATATTATTAACATACCTTACAGATCTAGAAAAAACATTCCTAAAATGTATCTGGAAACAGAAGAAACCTACAATAGCAAAGGTGATTCTGGGCAACAAAGGCAAGACAGGAGGCATCTCAATTCCTTACTTGAAACTATACTACAAAGCCACAGTAATAAATTCAGCATAGTATTGGTAAAGAAACAGACCTGAGGATCAATAGAACAGATTAGAAGATGCAAACACTACTACAAAGACACTGGGACACCTTATATTTGATAAAGGGGCTAAACGTGTTCACTGAAAAGAAGACAGCCTTTTTAATAAATGGTGTTGGAAAAATTGGCTTTCCACAAGCCAAAGACTGAAAATAGATCCATGCCTACCACCATATACTAAACTAAAGTCAAAATGGATCAAGGATCTAAATATTAAAACAGAAACACTAAATCTACTGGAAGATAAGGTAGGTAACAACCTTGGGGACACAGGGATAGGGAGAGAATTCATGAATAAAACACAAACCGCACAGGAAACTTCAAAGAATCAACAACTGGGATCTCATATTACTAAAAAAATTTTGCACTTCAAAAGAAATCACCAACAAAGTGAAAATAAAACCTACAGAATGGAAAAGAATTTTAGCCAACAATCCCTCAGACAAAGGACTTATATCCAGAACATATAAAAAACTGAAAAACATCAAGCTCCAAAGACCCTCTCCAAAAATGGGCATCTGAGATGAACACACAGTTCTCAGAGGAAGAAATACAAATGAAAAATAAATACATGAAGAAATGTTTACCATTACTGGTCACTCAAGAAATGTAAATTAAAACAGCATTGAGATTTCATCTCTCCCCAGAAAAACTGGCTGCCATCAAGAGAACAACTGACAACACATACTGGCAAAGCTATAGGCAAAATGGAACACTGCCCCACTGTTGGTGCGAGTGCAGATTGGTGCAACCACTGTGGAAATCATTATGGAGATTGTAGGATTGGAAAAACTAGGATTGGAAGTTCCATTCAACCCACGCCTTAATTTTCCAAAAAAATTGAAAAGGCCATGTCACAGTGATATATGTGCACCCACATTCACAGCAGCATAATTTTGATAGCTAAATCTTTGAAACAACCAAAATACCTGTCAACCACACAGTGGATGATAAAAGTATGGTATTTTTATACAATGGAACACTATAAAAAAGGATGATCTTGAAGTCTTTATTGGTAAATGGAGGCAACTTGAGAATATCCTCATTAGTGAAATAAATAAGACTCACATTAGTAAATATCACATTGTTTCTCTAGTGTAAAAAATAAGAACCAGCAGAATAATGGTATCCAAAAAGTATAATAGATGTAAAAGTATAATAGATATATAAGTATAATAGATGTAATAGATAGTCTGAAAGTGAAAGGGAAGGAATATGCTTAAAGGATATAATGGTATGTATAGTATGTAAGATCGATGTTCATAATATTAAATTTGTTTGTTCGATCATTGAACAGAAGGGTTTGCACTGCCAATTTTTGAGCAGCTAATCACTTTTTATGCTTTGATTTTGTAACTTTAACAACTAGTGTTAAGATCACAATATGTAATGTATCAACTAGTGATTGTATGATGTTAATCTTTTTTTTAATTCTGTATTCTACTTTTTTCTCGTTTTTTTCTATTTTATTTTTTCTTTAATACTATTTTCTTTCTTTCTTTCTTTAAATAAAATTTAAAAACATAAACAGCTCAGTTACAGAAGTATTGTTTTAAAAGTAGACCTTGCCATGTGTAGCGGCACACACCTCTAAGCCTAACACTCTGGAGGCGGGAGCAGGAAGATCACTGCAAGTTAGGGACCAACCTAGGTTATATAGTGAGTTCAGGGTCAGCCCAAACTACATAATGAGACCCTGTCCAAAAAACAAAATGAAACAAAACAAAACAGAAGCAGACCTCATTTTTAGAGTTTGCCAATTTGAAAACTGAAAAGATTTCAAAGCCTATAAGGGGAGACTGGAAAAAAGGGGAAAAGATAATATAGAGAAGGAAAAAGATTGAATGGAAAGGAAATCATGGGAAAAGACAGCATCGCAAACAGGAAGTGAGACCAGGAGGTGTGGCGGTATTAAAAGGCAGCAATGCCACCTCGTAGAGGACACGGTAGAAGCTGCAACTTCTGCAAGTCTCCTGTGTCGCAGAGTCATGTCCCTTCCCCAGGCCTTGGAGAAACAGCTGGATGGACAACAATGGTTCGCATCTGCACACTACGCTTTGCTCAGGAGCAGCCCTGTTTCAAAGGCAGGCTTCGTCTCCTGGACAGTATCAACACCCTGGCTGGCGCAGAGGTCTAAGAAGAGGAAACAGCAAAAGCAAAAGTGTCCCGTCTCTGTTGCAGAATACATGCTAATCATCTCTTGCCCTTACTCTTGTTGTCCTTGGAGATGGTAAGCACTGCCGTGTGTCAATAGTTTCTTCTTCTCATGTATGGCTAAGCTGCCTCCTTTGATTTCATCAAAAAGTAACTATCCAGTGATCTTTTTCAACCTCTGACAGAATTTTTTTCCATTTCTAATGCATTTTATCTGGCTGTGGCTCATAATATTCTTCAAATTAGCAATCTGAAAGCAATTGATCATCCTTATAATGATTTGGGGAAATTGATGCTTGGGGCTTGGAGACACCGAGTTACATCATTTGGCAAGCAGCCTAAAATGCCTTCATTGCCATTCTAATTGAAAATGCCTGACTTTTCTGGAAGGCGTCTGTGATGTTGATGGGAAAGAAGAGCACGGCATTAACAGTTTCCAAACGTGAAGGATGTCCACCCTGCATGGCTAGTCCTGGCTTTCAGGGTCATTATTTTTAATTGCTCAGCTGTCACCGCCCCTGGGGTTCCCTGAGATTACAGTCTTAACCTATGTCCCACCCTCAATACAACTTATTCTCTGTTTCCCTTCTATTTCCTTTCCCAGCTTTTCTTTCTTAAGGTCTGGGTTTCCACTTTTGGAAAGCAGGAACCTGAAGCAACTGTCATATTACCCATTTATCCCCGTGTCACGGTGAAAATCTCAGATATAAGCATAATCCAGGGCAATGATGGAGCATATAGAGCCCAAGGTGCTCGATGGTGACCCCCTGACAGAGCCCAACAGAAAGCCTCGCTGCTTCCTGGAGGGATTACATTTTAAATTGTATCTGTCACCCCAAACCGCATGCTAGACACATAGATCAACGTCAGACACACAGACACACGTGTCTGTTAGTAAGGACTCTTGTTAGAGTAATGATTAACAGGAACCAGCTTAGACTAGTATGAGCATGAAAGGGGAAATAAAGGGAAGTTATTATATACATAAAGGGGCATGGCATGGAGCCAAAGACCCAGAAGCTGAAATCTGGACAAGAAAGCTATCAGTATACTAGGTGTGCTACCTCGGGATACAAAGGGGTGTTCGTTCTCATGTCTTTCATTGATCATCCTTTGCTTTTCTGTGTATTTTTGCCCTTCTGCTTTTCAATCCACTTGCTGGTACACAGCACCACTCTAGAACCGCTACAATGTTTGGCAGTTTCCTGTAGCGGGAACCCCAGGGACCTAAGCCAGCAATGGGAGAGACAAGGCACTGACTCTGAACAATCATGCTAGGAGCCTCCCGTGTTGCCCCAGAGTGACGCGGAGAAGTCTCCTGATCAGAGATCTCTTCTGAGACGATCCCCACACTGTTCAGTGACACAGACAACAACAGCTGTTGCTGCGAAACTATTTACCTGAGGCTATGTGATCCCCTCACACTCTGCCTGAGTCCTCACTTCAGCACTGAACTCCTGGAACGTGGCTTGCCACACTTACCACCAACTCCATCCACTCCAGTGTCAGCCTCCACGTCAAGTTTTATAAAGAAGGCGTGTTTCCAAAAGTCAATGTAATTTGCTATACTTCCCCACCTAGCCCCAGTGTCAATGCACAGAAAAGCTACTGGCCTAATACTCCTCTGAGGCAAAGCATGGGTTGTTCAGTTCATGGTCTATAGGCAAAGGGTAGAGGAAGGAGACACTCAGCAAGATCTGAAAGTAAAAGCCAATTACTATAGGAGAACACGGCTGAGCTCCTACTCCAGCTAAATGAGCAAATAATAAGCCAGTAAGGTAGAAATTCCTTCATTTTATAGAGAGAAAAACTATCGATCAGAGAACACTTCCATCCATAGAACGATGAAAGCTCCCGGAGATGAGCTGACAGGTTATTTTTCCCTCTTTGAGCCCTTGTAAAGTTTTGCAGCTTGCCTCAGATCCTTAGGCCCATGGCCTTATCTGCAGAGACTTGTTTTCTAAAATACCAGTGGATTTCTGCTTCCAGGAGAACTTTCCAGCCATGCTGCTCGAGGAAGCCTGAGCTGGGAACATTTCTGATGATGAAACACAGAGTAAAACACATGTGGCACATCAATCTTTCCTGATGCTGCAGGAGAAGTGCAATACAATTATAAATCGGTTAATTCCCCCAGTTCATTGGATGGGGGAGGAAACAGTGTTAATCAGCATCATAAACACATTTAAAGAGTTTTCCAGAGAGCAGCTTGCAGAGATCAGAGCTACATCTGTTCAGCAGGAAAATCTCTTCTTTGTCTCTTCTGTAGAACCCTGGTTAATGCCTGGTTAGACTGCACAGCAAAGAAGATCTCATACACAGAAGTAGTGGGGATGAAGAGGGAGGAAGGCCACGGCTGTTGGCCTTGGTCCAAGTACCAGAAAGGGCTGAAAATGAGGAGTGTGAGAGGCTGCTCCATCAGGGTAGTGTAGGACAGATGTGCAAGCTCGCCACTTTTCTTTTTTCTGCATTTAGATTAAAAACAACAAAAAAAGACACACTATTATAGACAGCCCCAAATTTACAGTGGGATTTCCTGATAAGCTATCCTAAATTGAACATATTCTAATTGAAGAAACAGTTTAAGGTCCACGGATACAGCTTAACAGTAAGGAACCTGCCTGGCAGGCTCAAGGCACAATACAAAGTATGTCTTCTACAAAATACACACTGCTGTCAGACCAGCAGGGCTTTCAGTCTTAAATCAAACCATGGTGAAGCAAGGGCTGGCTGTAACTCTAAGACACCAAGCCATTCTGCAGGGCTTGGAGACATCCAAAGAGGATGAGGAGTTACTTGACTTTGCCTCTTTTCCGACCAGAACACCTTTCACAGCTTTTCCCACAGCATCATGGTTTGCTGTCTTAGAAAATTAAATAGAAGAGGATTTAATCAATTCTCATTTTTATCAAATAAATAAAAAACACTAATCTGACTTCTAGATCACTGTGATATAATCAATGCCATCACACTGACGAAGGCTTATATGGCAAAATTTAGAAGTTTTAGATATTCTGTGTACTCAAGAATAAAAATACATGTACAATTTAAACTGGGCATCAGTGATGTCAAAGATGCTTAGCGAATTTATCATCATTTTTAAAATCTCAACCAATTTATAGATTGGACAGATGAAAACTTGGGTGATCTCCAGGCTTCTTTCATCTTTTTTAAACATGCACACTTAAATTCCATTTTATTTTTAGTTTAGGCTAGTAAAAGCACCTTGTTTCAGTTAACAACAGCAACATCAATAACAACAAAGCAAATCAAAACTCACATGCACTAATATGCAGGATTATGATTATCCTTTGTGAAAACTGAGGGAATCAGGTACTGTGCTGCACACCCAGATAATAGTTTACAGCTCATTAAGTAAGAGAGACTTGATCTAACCCCAATAGCTCAGAACCCCAGGAGGTGACAGTCAACCCTATTTTAGCAGAACTATGCTTTGGCAGAACAACTAATTAAAAAACAAAAACAAAACAACAACTCCTAGTCAGCATTGGTAACAGATTAAAATTATGAACAGTGTTAAATAACTGGGCGCTCCTTTATCAAGGAGTATGCTGCAGGCAGAGGCAGGGACTCCCTGACTGCAGGGTCACTTGCAATATGGGCTTTCCCTCCTCTGACATTTTTCCCTGCCAGTGCTGGTCACATCTCACACATGTGCCTTTTCATACTTGAGGATCATTAAACCTCTACTGTGGTTTAGAGTCACATGCAAAGGGATAGCACCGACACTCTACATGTTCTCCTAAATGATCTTATTTAATCCCCCAAAACAAACTGGGTGTGGTAGCCCATGCCTGTAATCCCAGCACTTGGGAGGGTTGAGGCAAAACTGCTGTGAAGTCAAGACCAGCCTGAACCATGCCTCAATAATGTCTTATGAAATCAACGTTATAAACACTATCCTCATATTTCATTTCAGATTCTATAAGACACAGACTCATGATTCAAACTGAAATACTGTGATTCCTGGGCACGTATGTTTATACTATGTCGTACTATTATACCTTCGAGGGATACAGTGAAAATGAAAGCCCGTCCAGGATACACATTTTTGTTTAATTCAGCACATGTGAAGGGAAAGTGGTTAAGACCTCTGACTGTGAAAGTGCTGTGTCATGGACTGTCTGACCGTAGACTCCATCTAGCAGTACACTTGTGAGGTGCAGTGAGCAGCCTTGAATGAATGCGCGACTCAGGCTCACACGCATCCTCTTGGAGGATGGAGTTACTGATGCGGACTTGAATGGCCTAAATTCTTTGCCCACCACACTGGGAGGGGACCTCATGGAGCTGCTTGTGTGGATTGGACCCGAGAGCCACTGTTTCTCCCACAGTGGGCTCCATATGACTTATTCTTGGTGGTCATTTCACTACAGATGAGACCTACAGCGGGTGGAACTGGCTGCTACTACAGTCCCTAGACAGGAGGGATCTCTTAGGTAAGACTTCCTTCACCTTCTGCATCTCCTGAATGGGCCCTTTTAAAATGCCCAGAGTCAGAACACCTAGATCTCATTTAGGTGAAGAAAATTTCTATTAAAAAATTGAAATTCCAAGACCTAGAAATGGATCCTAGACTCACCCCATCCTTTTATCACTGAATTCCATTTACAAGCAGGCTTCATTCTGTCAGTTTTCTATCCAGGTATTTATGTTTTCCACTAGAAATCAAAGACACAAAGCCATTTTTACAGAAGACTTGGGATTACAATCTGCTGTCATGTGATACCACCTATGGAACAAACATTAAAGTGCTGGAGGACATACTACTGTGTGCAAGCCCTTGTGCAAGGCATAAGTGCTCACTGCAAGACAGCACACAGCCGGCTATTGGATGTATAAGAAATAAATGGCATAAACTGTTTGCATTTCTGTGTAGTTCCTGGACACATAGACATGTGAGTAAAAATCAGCATGTTTATGAAGAACAGTGGCAGGGGAGCTCATTGTTTCCCGGAGTCAGTCCCAGGAAAATTCATGGGGAAACCTGCAAGTCTCAAAACACTGAACTTTACATTGGTACTTTCTGCAAATGGCTCATCCAGTTATCATATGCTTTTGAAACAGACACCACAAAGGACCATTACACTCAATCACGAATAGGAGAAACTTGGCTGTCAAGCCCCAAAGGAAATTTAAAATCAGGGAACTTTCTAGGTGCTCCTTTTGGGAATACTTCATTTACTTCTTCGCTAATTCTTTCATTTAGTTATTCATGTCAGATGTCATCAAAGCTAGAGAGGAACAGAAGAAGAGGCATGAGAGTCTTGACTTGAAACTTTGTATCTGTAGGTGGAAAGATGAATCATAAAAGAAAAACATTTCCCCTGAAGCTATGAAAAATGTGTAGGCAAAAGAAGAGGTGTGGGGAGAAAAAAATCAGGATGTGGCAGTGGAGAGGCCAAGGTTCCTGCAATAAACGGAAGCGAGTTTTGGCTCTTGTCAGCTGCTAGAAGGCAAGTGGTCTCAGTTAAGTTGCCTAACTGCCCTTTGTTTCTGTTAGAGTGGAGACACGCAAGAAAGATCCTCTGTGTGGAACGGGGTGAAGATTAAATGAAATAATGCAAATGTATTATTCAGCATGTGCCCTGCACTTCAAGTGCTACAAAAACTAGTGATATTGTGCTTGTTGGTGGAGACAGACATGCGACTGCAAGACGGACACTGCATTGCAGGCTTCATCTAGACCTGCACCACCTACGGGAGGCAGTGGCTTCTCTGGGAAGAATCAGCTCAGATATTTCAGTACACACTACTATGTTCTCCCTTTAGGTCCCCCACAATAGGTCGGCAACTGTTTGTTCTCGGGAGGGCAGAAACATGGCAGGTTTTCAATCCAGAATGCTAAAAATGTCAAGGGAATGTTTCAGCTTTTATGCAAATACAGGAGAGTCATTCACAAGAGCAAAATATAAATAAGCTAGCAAACACCTTATGTGAACCTACAGGAATGTTAACGCAAAAAAAGTGAAACAGAAAAGATGCAAACTTCTGAAGGATGTCAAGCTGACTGAAAATTCTAGTCCTGTACACTAATGTCCTTTCATTTGTTCTATATATTATAAAAAATTTCAAAAATTTAAAGGAGCCAAGAATATTTTAATAGCATGAGATAAAGTAACCCAAGTTTATCCCATTAGATTGTTTCCTGCTTTTCAGAAAAGCTAAGCTCAGCCCATTCTCTTTGGAACCCCCAGAAGCAACCGTTTATCTCCAGCTGCTTTCTGGATCCAGGGGAAGTTAAGGGGAGCGCTGCCATCCTAGTAACTAGCAATTAACCACCTTCCAAGAGATCAACAGTGGAACTACATTTTAAAGAAATCAGAGAAACTTCATTCACTGCAATCCCTGTTAAAAGGGCTAAATATCTGACACAAGAGCTAAAGGTTAAACGAACACCTTCCTTGCAGGATTTCATAAAATAAGGCTATTTAATACCAGGCAAATCTAGGAAGCCAATGACAACGGAGTGCTAATTCATCCTTAGCAAATTCTGGTCAGAGCATCACATTAACAGTGCAACACCAGGGACTCCATTGAGAGACACACCCACCTCCATGCACTGGGTGTGTGGCTCTCACCAAGGGACCAGTATTTCAGCTTTCTCTTGCCAGAATTTTCTCTGCATACTTCTGTTCAGATCAGTAAGAACTTTAATAGCAACTTTATTTATTTATTTTTTTACTCTGTATTTCACCCCGTGTTTAATTATACCAGATAATAATTGCAGAAACACTGCATGGATTCCAAGGCACATGGGACAGAATACTTTTGAATTTGCCCCTCCCTAACCACAGCTGGCCCAAGACTCAGGGACAAATTTCTTCCCTTAGCAACTGGCGTGATCTAAGCAAGATAGCGTGTTACTTTAGTCAGGAGTGCCCACCTTTAATACAGACATAGTGAACCACTTTCTAAACCTGGGCAAGGGACCAGCATCCTTTGCCCTCTTGGTAGAACAAGAGGGTAGTGTCGGTGAGGAGTATCAGTGAGTAAATGCACTGACTTCCCTACAGAGTTTATTTTTCTTTCCCCCACACTATTGGTTTTTACATATTTTTTCGTTTTATTTCAAAGAGAATTGTACACAGAGCCCTGGAATGCAAATGGAGCTGTCTAATGAACTCGGCAGGAACCTTATTAGGTATTAGATAGTCTTAAGGATTAAATGAGGTGGTACACACACAACAGTTTACATACTGTCTGGAAAAGAGTGAGTGTTTAAAGGGATTTGATAGCAACTCCAATGTTATAATCTGAAAAACTGATGAGACTAAAAACACTCTTTGCATCTCAAGCAGAACTTATGAAAGTCAGAAATGCCTAAGCTTTTAACCCAGCAGATCCACCTTCTGCTATGTATCCTGGAGAAATAACCTCAGAACAACCCAAGACTGGTAAGAGGCTGACAGTAAGATACACTGCTTGACAAACACAAAAATCAATATAAAACACTATTAGTAAAATTTTAATTTTTGGCAGTGCAGAGGATCAAATACAGGGCCTTGCATATGTTGAAAAGCACTCTATCACTGAGCTGTCCCTCCCTAAATAATCCATATTATATTGGTTTTGTACAGTGTAATACTATTTAAAAGTTGAAAAGAATAAGCTAGACCTACACATGTTCACATAAATAAAAATATCCACAAGAGTTAGTGTTAAGTGGGAAGAAAAATACAAATTGAGAATAAATGTATGGCATGAAATAATTTGTACCTAAGGGAATAAAACAAATTAAATGTAACCTATTTTACAGCATATATTCCTATATGGGGATTCATTCAGACCTGACATGGTCCTATTTAATGCAGTGAGAAGTGATTTCAGTACCTTGGTAAATGTCACTGAGTAAGAAGGTCTCAACTTCTGGCTGTTCTGCCATCTTTTGAAATATCATGGCCCCAAAGAAAACCCATTTGGAGAAACTAGGAAATGAATGTTGAGAAAGGGGATTTCTGAAGAATTCAGCATCAGTATCAAAGAGGACTGAAGCTAGGTCTACCCTTAGGTTTTTAAATTTTATTTCCAGCGCTGAGACCCCAAGAACTCAGGCACATTAGCTACCTGCTCCACCACCCAGCGCCATACCTGTTCCTATGCCTTGACATTTCAGTTTCAGGGGCAACAATCCCTCCCTGTTAAGGAGTCAGATCAACTCCTCTTTATTTTTCTCTTGCCAATGAAATACACTTAAAGTCTACCAAGATCTTTTTTCTTTCCACTATATCGCTGTTTTTGTTGTAACATATTTTAGCCCTATTTCAAAGAGAATTGCACACAAAACCCTGAATGAAAATCCAGTAACACAGTAAAAATAAGGAGGATGGGATGGCACCTCAGACTCTGTGAGTCAGCAGGGATGAGGCACCCAGACTTTCACACAGGGCTCCCAATGTCTCCCCGTCCAACGAACAGCCTGTCAGTGCCTTGATTTCCTCACCAGAAATGGGAATAGTATCCTGTTCATCTAACTTCTAAACTTTCACAAAACAGAAAAGAACAGCTCTTAAAGAATCTGGGGAAAATATAAAGCTTTCTTATCACAAAATGCTTTGTTCCAGTTTCAAATCTGAATTACTAGTAAAGATTCATTAACTTTAAAATGTAATATCGGGGCTGGGGATTTAGCTCAGAGGGCATAAGCGCCTGCCTGGCAAGCGTGAGGTCGTACCAAATAAATAAATAAATAAATAAATAAATGAATGAATGAATCAAAATGTAGTATCACAGGCAAGGAGACAGAAGTCTCCCAAACTTCCCAGAGCTGTCAACCACAAAGATTGGCAAACTCTTAAACACATCCTCTCTAAATATGCTTGGAACAACCCCAGTCAGTAAAGGGTGCTGGCTATTCAGGCAGCCAGGGATTTCCTGTTGTCGTTTAGAATTTGTATCTACACACTTCACTCTATCTTTGAACCTGTTGTATTCATTTCTGATCTGATACAGGACAAATTATTCAGTAACTCCCAAAGACCAGGATCATGAATAAGAATAGTAATGGTGAATTTCTTAACCTTGGCAAATGATGACCTGATGATTATCAAATTCTGATGGAAACTCAGATGAACTGCACTTACAAGGGAACTCCCAAATGCGTAGAACCAAGCCAGGGAATAAGTTCTCACTTGCTAACTTGGCTCTTCATGTGGCGTCTGGAGGCCACACTATTCCCGCATACACAAGTCTGATGGAGCAGCAGTGCCCGGGGAGGGATGGCTGCTGCCCTCATGCTGTGTACAGGAAATTCTTGACCTAAGCTCAGCTTTCTGTTGTACTCGTGAGGAGGTAATGGCAGGCTAGTCAATGATGACACGGCAGTGGCTCCGTGTCAGAGATTTTGGGGCTCACTGAAGATGAACTTTATTTGTTAATATATTTAAACTAGATTTTTCAACTTATCCCGAAGTTTCCAGGCTTCTTAATCAGTCTCCCTCAATTCTGTGGCTCTTCAAGTACAGCATTAAATCAAGCAAGGAAATCTGTCAGAAGGGAGGGAGAAAAAAAAAAAAAAAAAAAAAGAATCTTCCAAAACAAGCCAAATTGATAGCAAGAAAGTATTTCCAGGAAATGCTGTGGTCCCTGGATACTCTCTATAACTTAGGCTGGGAAAAGAGCTGGATGGCATGTAAGGAGAAGAAAAAACCCAGGTTTCTTTCCCTGGCCTACGGGGAGAGGACTGTGGAGGCAAGAGTATTTGAACTGTTCTTTTCTGTTACAGGTTTCTTTCAATCCACATATTTTGAGCTGGAATTTAGATCTTAGGAGATTTTAATTTATCATTTGAATGATGTAGAAGCCCCCTTACCAGTTGAAGAAACATACTTTTACCATGAAGCCATAAGAGAAATAGAAAATATGTCATAGAAAACATGAGAACAACTCTGAAGTCTAAAAAGCAATGAAGTCTTTCTGGTTTTAAAATTATGTAGCAAGTAAACAAATCCTTCTCAGTAGTTATGGTGGTGGGCTTCATTCATCATGCGACTATTTTCTCCAGTGCTTTCAGCAGTTCTAACTTAGCGCAGCCGGGTTCTCACTGTCCCGATCTGGCTCCTCAGGCACCAGCATCAGCCCTTTCAGCCCCAGGCCTCCCACAGGAAGCAGCCTCAATGCCTGCCTGCAGGTGCATCTGTGTTTAGCTGTCACAGTTGCTGCTCAGTGCCAGTCTACCCTAAGGAAAGCAAAAATCCCTCTGAACACTGGGGTCACAGTTTGGGCCAAAAAAGATTCACTGAAGGAACTCCCTCCAAAAGCAGCCCTCTTCTTCTGCCTCGGGATTTTGGAAACACAACCTGCACTGGACTGTGGGTACTAAAAATGCTGGGATTCCGCAGCTCATGCTTCCTTATGTTTTGTAATGGGGTCTGCAAATCTTTTCCCTGCCAGCTTCTCAACTCTAACACCAACTGGTCACTCACAGCAATCAAGGTTACAGAGAGAGAGACAGACAGACAGACAGACAGACAGACAGAGAGATCTGCTTTTAAGAGCTAAGTATGGTAATTCATAAAATAAATAATTATTTAGTGCAAGCAAGGCCTGGGGCTTCCTACCTAAGAAGGCAAAATAAACAATACACCTTGTTTTAAAGAAATGATCATTCTCATTTATAAGCCAAAGCTGCCAAGTAAGCAAATGCAGTAGTAAGTCTTAGGTGATATATCAGACAAAGAGAGACAGCACAAAGAAAGACAGGCCTGTTTTGCTGTGAGGGGTCAAGACAAATTGAAGGGAGCAGCAGCATTTGATGAGTAATTAAGAAAGTATATGAAACAGCCCTAAAAGAACACGTCTTCTGGGCTTCAGGACGGATGAGTGTTTGAGTAAGTCAGCAGGGCTAGGAACAGGGTCCTGGATTCTTAAGAGCTGCAGGATCTCATCAAGGGCAATCAGTGCCAGGTTAAAGAGTTTGACTTTTTGTTTTAGCACAGTAGCTACTGCTATTCTGATCCAAAACATCTGATTTCATTATAAGTGTCCCAGAAAACTGAATTACAATTGATCTTGGTGGTTCCCATATAAGTACTCAGAGGTTTTTTTCTTTCTATTTTCTGCAAACAAGAAATTACAGCTGCCACTACTAACCAGCATGAAAAGGTCAACAAAGTGAATCTGACCTTTCCCAATGATCTGCTGTATAACTAGGAGGTATTTTCAAGGTATTAAACAACTGATTGGAGGTCCAGATTTGCAGTGTCTATAGGGCATGAACAACTTTGGGCCCAGTCATGCATTGCAGTTTTCAGTTTGGCTAATCCTCAATTGCCCACAGAGAGGGGAATAAAGAAGAACAGGAAACACACCCACTGGCTGCCATATACAGAATGTCTAAGGCTGGTGATACTTGGGGAGACTCAAGCCAATATTTTTATTTAGAATCAGCATTAAAACAAATCTTTATATAAATAACTTTAATTTATTTGCCTCCATACCAGAAAACAATGTGTGACTCCAGAAAAGGTGAGTGAACAAATGCAAAGGGTTAAAAACTTTTCTGCCGGACACTGACAGGTATTTTATGTATGTCAGAATATGTGAAAGAAAATATAACAATGGGAAGCTAAGAATCCGAGAAGAGGAAGGGCTCTGATTTCATTTGGCCTTCTAATTTCCTGTATTAGTTCTAGGATTAAAAAAAAAAAAAAAAAGTCCTCAGAAAACTTCCATTACAAACTAGGATCAGTCTCCCTGAAGGACCCACACTACTCTTTGCCTATCAATCCTGAAAGTGTTAGGAAAAGCATCAAGGAAATAAGGCCTGGTATCTCTCAAACAGTCCCACAATCACCAGAGCGGTTACACAGCAGGATTGTACAAGGTTTCTTGGAAAGGTCACCAGCATTATGAAATCATGGATCCAGGAGGCAGCAGGACAAGCAATTAAAAACCAAACCAAAGGCCTATAGGTGCTGTCAACAAGCTTACACAACACGGTATAATCCTTCCCACGGGAAGAAGGTCTGTGGATGCTGGCAGGCTATGATTCTGTCACTGTGACCCTCACCAACTCATCTTTTCTGCCTGGAGTTTTATTACCAGAAACTACCCGCAACTTGCATAATGCAAATGCACTGTTCTGATAATCAGGATGTTTAAAACAAAATTCTGAAGTTGTTTCTCTTACTCACATTCGTCACTGGCGTTTGAAGTCTCCAACCCTTGGCTGTCAGCTGACTTTATGTATTGGAGTCTCAGTCACATCCTGCTTTCACTGTACCAGTCACAATGGGCCATTTGTCCCTTCACGGCATCGCCAGTATTTTCTCAACATCACAGCTTTGCTCAGCTTGCTCCTGAGAATGCAGTTCCATCCTCATCTCAGCCCGACTGCCATACTTTGCTGTGGAAAGCTTTTTCCTGTTCATCTGTCCTTTCTCCTTCTGTAAACCTTTGCAGAGCATTCTGCACCTCTCCTACGGCCTCAACTGTTCTCATACTGAGATTGAGTTATTATTACACAGTCCTCCTCTCCACTGTCAGAGTGATGTCCCATTACACAAAGCAGAGAACATAAAGCCGTGTCCAGCAAGGCCCATCAATCTCCTTTCTAAGAATTCAGGTAATGCACACATATCTCACTGTTGGCTGACTGACTCTACTTTAAGCTTTTTATGGCATTTAACACACTTGAAAAAAGTATATGCTACATTTACTTCAGATGTGTGTTGCTTTGGTAACTACTGTATCCCCAGTACCTAGAAGCTTTCCTGGAGTACAATATTTGCAAAATAAATATTTTTCAATGGATTAATGCACTGATAGGTACTTATAAACCAAGGCTCTACAGAGCTCATGAAGATGGAAGATGTCTCATGACCTTCACTGTTGAGCTATTGCCTACGAGGCTTGGTGAAATGCAACCCTCACACTCATTCACATTGCATGTGAAAACATGGTTTGGGCAAAGCAGTCATCTTTTCTCAGCCCAAAGGAAAAATCCACAGAAGAGACAGAACCAGCAAGAAAAGACAGCTTTTCTGGAAGACTTATTTTGACAAAGCCACGTGACAGAAAGGAGCATTTAATGACAGCACAGTGACTATGTTTGACAGGCCTGTGTAAAAGGTTCTAAACAGTGGGGCAGCAACACAAATCATAACCAGGATCTGATCCCACGTAATCCAGGAAAGATCACACTGTAGCAACTCAGAGGTCTGGGAATATAAAACCTGTAGGTCATGGAGTATCTCATTGCACACCTTGGTACAGAAGGAAACAGGTGAATTTGCAAAGTGTGCTGACTTGTAGCCTTTGATAAGAACAGAACAAGGAAAACTCAGAATGTTTGCAGCCAGAGCTGGTGCAGTCAAGGGATTCTTGTCAAGAGCTGAACAAATTCCTAATGAGTATGCTCTGGAGTCTGGGGCTCTACTGGAATGTCCATGCACACTGGAGAATGAAACGTAACAGGGCCTTACAGAATTCACAGCCCAGAGGTTCAACCACACTGGTACTGCCTTCGATCCTTCTTGACACTGAGCGCTCAGGACAGAATTATGGACAAGGATAAAGTAAAGTTTCTGAGGTCAAGGGGATGTGGCTGAGCAAGATGCCAAGCACAAGATCCTCTGGGTAAGCGAGTATGTACACACTGCTGGGAGCAGCAGGGCTGACACCCCCTTGAGGTGACATTGCTGATGGCACATCTGCGGGACCACGTTAAGTGCTAAAGCTGACTTGTTTCTACATTTCTATTACTAGGAAATTCCACATTCTATAACCAAAGAAAACTTTCCTTTGTTTTTTGACTAAGCATTGAAGTTTATCTTTAATGTATTATTCAGGTTGGCTCTGATTAATTAATCAGAACCCTTTTGTACGGGGAGAATAGAATGAGGCTCTCGGCTAAATAACACCAGATGCTCCAAGTTAGATTCTGTCAGGAGGAGAGACAGTGTCAAACATCGCTGTTAATTATGCAGCAGAATTACATGAGCCTGGAAGAGATGAGTGCGGGACTTTTAGGAACAAATTTCTGTAGTGCCTTGGCAGAAATTCGATGAGAGCATTTTGTGTGAAGAAGGAATAATCAACAAACAAATGCAATATGCCTCAGTTTAAGATTTTGGCCTCAGGATTATTTAAAAAAGGATATCAGTGTATCAGCTTGGGTTGCTGTACCACAAATACATACACACACCCCAAATGTTTCAAAGAACCTTGCCCATTTACTTGTGATCTTGTAGGAAGAGGGCCCATCAATCAGAAACTAATTTTTAAAATTAGCCTAAGGGGGGCTGGAGGTTTAGCTCAGCGGCATAAGCGCCTGCCTTGAAAGCAGGCAGTCATGAGTTCGATCCCCGGTACCGATAAAAAGGGAAAAGACACACAAAAAAAAGAAGAAAAAAAATAAAATTAGCCTAAGGGAGATATTCAGCCAAAACACATGTATTTACCAGTTACTCCCTCTGAATCCTAGATATTGATGGATTTGACTCAATACTGGATGCTTGCTTATGAGGGTCAGACTCTTCCCTCCCTTCCTTCTTTCTTCCTTCTTTTTGTTATTTTTTTTTTTAATCCAGGGCTGCTAAGCTTTCAGAGAAAATGATCACTTTTAAACACGTTAGAGAATCGGTAAGACACAGGAAATGACTCCATCTATTAGGAACAGAGGTGTAGACGCCAAGCACAAAGAAAATTCCTTTTCTACAACCAGAAGAGGTTGATTGCTGTGAATAAAATGTAAGACACGGTTTTCCGACTTTTGAAGGATGTATTTTGATTGTGGAGCAGTTCAATAGAAGCCTTAGGGATATAAATGCCACTCAGTTTAGGCTTTATTTCAAGAACCAACCAAAGCAGGTACAAAATGGCTTTAGTGGAATCTCTTCTCAAAACTGAGTTCTGGAAACAATTTAATATGCCAGACACTCATCTCTCCACAGGTAAATGAAGTGCATATCCAAGAAATGGGTCAGTGGACCCCTCAGCCCATTCTTACAGAATGTATGAGACTAGGGCTTTCCTTTTTGGAACCACTAACATCACCCAGAACGAGTCAAGGAATCCACAGTATTAAAGGCTTTGCGGAGTACAGAGCAGTATTTTTCTCTGTGCCAGAGAAGAGCAGAATAAAGTTCCCCTTTGCTCAGTCACTATCCTTTCTTCACAGTACTGCAACAGTCTAGATTGAGATGTAGTCATTCATACAAGCTTTTGGTCATTCATTCGGCAAACCTACTCCATAAATGTATGCCAGTTCCACCTGAGATAAAGTTCCTTTATCCTTCATTCTTCCCTCCCTGCTTCCTTTCTCTCCCTCTCCTCCCCTTTTTTGTCTTCCTCCCTTCCTCCAGGCTTTCTCCCTTCCTTCTTTCCCTTTGCTCTCCCTCTTTCATGACTCACTGCCTCTTTCCTACCACCCCTCCTTCCCTCCTTCCACAAATCACATTTCAGCATGTACTGTAGTGCTTAGAAACAGAAACAATAAACAGGAAATTCCAGACTGCGGACAGTCATGTGTTATGAGGATAAAGGGAAAGCCCACTGTGATCAAGAGAACCAAAGGCTGATTTAGCACTGTGGGGTTTTTCAAGGAGCTAAAATTTTAGAAGCTGTGAAACTAACTGTGTGGATGAGCAACTCGGAAGGCTAGGAATGTGTTTGTGGGTGGCGGTCCTAGTGGATGTAAGACACAGTTGTAAACACTTTCCCCAGAAAATCACCCAGTCGTGCTCCTGGGCACTCGTCAAATACTGTACATGGGACAGTGTCTCAGCAGGTTCTGGTGTCCTTCCAAGTCTGTCTGTGTGTGCACTGGGGATCCGTGACCTGTCTCTACGACAGGAGACAGCATGATTTCTCATATTATGATGATGCTAATCTTAACACCTGATTAAGCCAATTTATACTGAGTCCTCTGTGCCAAGTATTTTCAGATCCATTCTTAATTCCATATTTACAAACTGAAGAAAAAATACTCCTGATATACAGCAGACTGCTAACACATGCTAATTCCAGAAAGGGATGGAATTTGAACCCAACTCCATGGAACTTAACCCTGTTTTGCTACTATCCATTCCCTGTTTGGGGAACTAGGGGAATTATTGCCACAAATGTTTTAAAGTCATAAATCCCCTCTACGTACTGCCCTGATTTGGTCTTATGACTGCTGATGGTGTATGGTATTCCTTTACAGTGGACCTACACCATTCTGTGCAGGATTAGATCTTTTGTTATTTACACTTTATTGCTGTTTTCCACACTGAAGAATTGAGAATATGGTGTCATCTGCAGGTTTCATTAACAAGCTGCTTATCATAGCTCTTCCAGGTCATTAGTGGAGCTGTTAAATAGGGCTGGTTCCAGATCTCCCTGCTGAGGCCTGCTGGTTACTCAGGAGACAGACATTCATCATTTCTCAGCAGCATAAACTGATAGACAGCCTCAGACATGGGGAAGACACTCCAGCCCAAAACAAGGATAATCTTCAAATTTTAAGACTTGTCCAACTAGTTTTATCTCAAGGAAGTGGTTTTTGAGAGGGAGGGCTTTTCTTCTAAGAAAAGCAGCCTTATAAATTTATCAAATTCCTGGGATGGTTTTGAAGTGAAAGGGGTTCCCTGACTAATTATCCAGCATAGCTAGCGAACCCTACAGGGCAAACACCTTGCATGGTCACCTCTGCTGTCTGCACCTTCACATTCAAGTCTCACTCCCTGAGCACACACTACTCGGTGGGCTCACTCCTACTGTACACACCATAGCTTTAAAGGAAAAAGTGAGGCACAGCTTAGATTTCAGACTCCAGGGCTGCAGAAGCACCTTCACAGCACAATAGTACACAAACTTTAAATCGCTCCTGACTCTCCTGAGAATGTCTTTCCATCTGCTTCTCGTTTGCCCCAGGGATAATTTTTCTGCTATGTGCGAACTCTAATAGGTATTACTGTCATTGAACTTTTTAGATTACATTTTAGGAAAATAGGTCCTTCCTGGCACACTGATGATAAGGAAAACCTGAAATCGGTAGTAGCAGAAAATAAAGTCTTTTTTCCCATTAAATTTTGTAGACAATTTGTAGCCTACAAAGAATTTCCCCCTTCTCTCCTCCAAGCAATTTTACAGAGAATCATGAGACTCATAATTGCTTTAAGAAAAAAATCTGTTCAAAGCAAATCTGACTACTTTCTGAATACAGTCAGACCAGGAGTCCATGACACATTAACTTAGGAGGACACTTTCTATTCATATGGTAAAACCCCTCAGGCAAAACTCTGCTTTTCTCTCACCTACATTCTCTTACCTCATCTGCTGAAGAAAGCCTGTCCCAGGCCAAATTCGCCTATTTAAATTCTTATTAGGATATTCCCTTGCAGAAAACCGAAGCATTAGCTCCTCTAGGTATGCACCACCACACCTAAAAAGTTTCCAAATGCGTACTTCCCAGGAAGCACACTTTACACATTCATGATTTCTTATTTTGAAATAAGAACAGATTCTATAACACATTTTTCCATGACTAGAAAGTTTTAGTATCCTTTTTGTCTAAAACTAAAAGAAAAAAATTCCAGGTCACATTTTGTCAGGGGCACATTAAGCTAGGCAGGCAAAGGTTAGGTAGGCGGCACAGTATGAAATTCAGAGGGAGTCAAATGAGAATGTTCTTTATTAAACAATGCATTTTTCTTTTGAATCAGAAAAGCATATCTCTGCCAAATGGAGAAGTGACTTGTAAGGATAAGGTTGACAAATAACTTTGAAAAGCCATAATATTTGAAACTTACATACGGCTAACAATACAAATTCCTCCTATGGAGTCCACTGAAATTGCATACAGAAAGCGGCCTCAGGTAAAGGAAGAAGTGAAGCAAATGATTCAGAAGTCGAATAGGTTTCATTAAAACGACAAATAAGCAGAAACTCTGGAGACTCATAACTACTTGGTTTCTCACCTTCACCGGGAGGCATTTATTTGCAAGAGTTACTCCACTCACAGGAGCTCAGCTCCTGCTGCATGGGGCTACATCTGCATTTCTGAAATGCTCACATCTGCTTGGCAAAGATCATTTTTATAGAGTCCCTATGAGGTGCACTCACCATTTAAGTCAGTAGTTCTCATGTTCTGTTGAATTTTAGAATCCCCTAAGGGAATTTTTTTTTAAAAAATTGGCACGGAAGATTTACTCCAAAGAGACTTCGTTTTAATTGATCAGAAGTAAGACTCAGCTATTAGAACTTATGAAAGTTCTCTAAGTGCTTTTAGCATGAACTAAATATGCAAGTCTGTTGATTTAGACAAAATGTATTTTGCAATGCCACAACAAATAGCTGAATATCGATATGCAACAAGGGAAAACACACAAAGTAGAAACCTTTGTAACAATTAAGAAATCAGTGGAAATGGGATGGAGGATGTATTTTTTTTTTTTTTTTACTTTCAATATTTTCACTGTGATTTGTGGTGAGTGCACAGTAGTGAGACAAATCAGCTGCAGACTCCAGAGCAATACAGTGAAAGTCTTGCTGTAGTAACTTCTGTCAGAGAAAAGGTGATCTAGGCTGCTGTGATGCCATGTTAATTTAACTGGAGGTTTTTTGTTGGGAGATTTCATACAGAAGACTCAGCTGAGATCTGGAGGATGAGAAGGAATGAACGAACGTGCTAAAGAGGGAAAGATTGAAGGCAGAGACATCAGCACAAGCCCATCCTCCAAGTGACAAAGCACTGGGCACAGTCAGTAGACAGCAAGAAGGAAACTCCAGCTAACGCAGAGTGCAGATGGAGTCAAGGGCACGTGGGGAAATGTCACATTTGGAGAATTGCTGAAAGGGTAACTTGACAGCTAGGGGCAGAAAGTAAAATGGGCTGGCTGTGTGCTGAGAACTCTGCTCCCTGGGACATGTATTAATCAACAGCCAAGCAATAGCTACAAGGAACTGGAGCTAAGCCAGGTACTGACCCGAGTAGGCTCTCGGCTGTCCAAAACAGTACCTGACTTACTTCCCATCTGACTGGAGCAAGTTACGTACCACCTCATTGCTGAATCTTTAAAACACTGAATAGTGAACTCTTTTCCCATGGCTTATGAGATAAAGGCTCAGTAAGCCTGTGCTCATTGTATCCCTATCAATATGACATGCCTGCTAAGAATTAACTGCTCTTTTCAGGACTAGAAGGATCCCACAGAGCAGAGAGACACAGGCATTAATGCAATAGAGAAAGCACTGAGGACTCTGGGGAGCTCAAATAAAGTGTGGTAAGAGCAAAGAGTGAAAGGGGCCAACTGTCCATCATGGCATGTGAGGCCACCATGGGGAGGGAAAGGGATGTCTGAGAGAAGCAGGAGAGCCAACAGCATGGCCCACTGCCCTCCTACCCTCTTCTGCTTTCCTCTGCCTGTGCCCCCAGTTCTTTTCTTCCTGTTATTTTCTGTGTTATGAACAGCACAAAAGCATTACTAAGCGCTCATGATAAGCCAAAATGCAGAAGAGTAGCTGAGATCTGGTACAGGGGAAAGAGATACTGATATAAAGGAATACTCAGTGAGCTCAAATCACACAGGCAGGATTTTATGTACGAGTGCTTAGAAAACAGCCAAAGATTTCAAGCATCCCTTGGAATGGAGATGTTCTCATGCCTTATAGAAGAATAATTTTTTAAAACATTTCATAAAAGCAATGCTGATCTTAGGTTTCCACACCTCACCACTGGGCAGAGAATATGGCTCTGAGCATACCACTGCTGCCATAAGTGGGAGCAGCAGGATCCACGCAGGTGACAGAATCTGGCCATCTGTACATGAAGTTCTGTGCTTTCTACCTGCAGGCAGGAACAATACCAGGAGATAGGAAAATAATGCACCTAGCTATTTCTAAGTAACACTTGCCTCATGGCTGCTTCAGAAACAGAAAGGTCTGAGCAGAAAGGTCTGGTCAAGGAAGTTGCACCCTATGGGAACCAGAGGGAAGCCGCCTTTTCTGAAGGCTGAAGTCATCTGAGAGGGATGGCCTCGTGAGCCTGTGATTCCTTAGAGGACTCCCATCAAATGTCTGTGCTCCAGCCACATAGAAACAATGCTAGTTCATTTCAAGACTCAGTAGTTTCTTTACGACATCTGACCAAAAAAAAAGAACCTGAGAAGTTGTAGAAGGAGCCTACTTGTAGACATTAGTTGTTACAGAGTACAGATATGTAGGGAGCAATGATCGTGATAAAATCTGTCCACGGTCAGGAAAGATGTGCTCAGGAATAAGAAAGACATCATAAAGGAGCCCAGGGTAAATGATACACCTGTATGCTTCAGTGGGCAGAGCATTGGGCCGGTACTCAGGTGCCCAAAGCACCACCACACCATGAAGGAATAAATGCTTTACTGCACTCCACTCTTTTGCCTCAATAAGAAAGCATAAGCCATGACCACTACGCTGCCTTGCAGGGGAAAGGAGAAGAGGGACCACTGGCTATTTATCAATAACAGAGAGATCGTTCTACTCGGCCACCAAATTTCATGTTTTTAAATTGCTCTTTGCTAATTCCCCTGGTAGAAACTGATATGCCATGAATTCTGGCCTGAATACGTTGCCTTGAAGAAAGGTATGGCTCATGAGCATAGCTACTACAGATCATGAAATTATCAAAACCAGTGGTAGCTAAATCAAAGATCTAGGTAAATTAAAGCTTCTCTTTATTTGACTCATAAAGTGACAAAGGGCATGAAGGCAAAACAAGAAGTAAAAAGTTAAGTCAATTTGCTAGTGCAATGATAAAATTGACTCTATGTCCGGTCACACTTTTTGCAGAGACACGAAAAAGTCAGCATTCTGCCACTTATTTTTTACAATAGTTTTATACTAAATACATATAGCCCAAAGCAAAGGGGATTTCACTTCACCAAAATGTCCCAATTAATTCATATCCCCTCCAAAAGGCATTTTAGGTTGAGTTGATTTCTCTCTTCAATTCAGGCCCTTTCTGTCCATCCCTGTGTCTGCACGCCCCAGTGACTGTCTATCTTGTCTCCACCTGCATGAAAACTGCCTTGTCAGATCTAGCGTCCAGCTTCCCCTTCCCAAATCCTCAGCCCGCTGCCCACTGACCTTTTCCTATATGAATTAGCATCATAAGACTCTCAAAGGACATGAGAAAGAACATAAAAATGTGGAACACACAGCACTGACCCACAAATGACAACAAAAGATTTAAATCAGCGTTGCTGATTCTTCACTTTATGAAAGAGATGTATTCCCAGAAAACGATTGCTCACAAATGAATTTCTTGAACACAAATCTTATTTTCCAGCAATTATCACTAATACATTCAACAAATGTATTATTTCTTATACCGAAACACAATTCGATACATGGGTTTAGTTCCTAGAGAAAGAAACTGATTAAAGATAATGGCCTGTCCTTTATAGATCCGGCACTATAAAATGTTATCTGTCTGTGTCTCTTGGGAGTCATGGCCCTAAATCATAGGATCACATTATCCAATTCATATCCTTCATACCTCATTCAACAGGGGCCCTCAGTATCTTATATTGCTGATATTTTCTTCCATTTAACAAAGGGCGATGATGGGAAAAATACTGAATTTTAGACAAGAAGTGCTTTTAGTTTGGAAATTCAAACCAGATATAGTCCATTCACTTTAAAATCACATATGATGCAGGAGAACAAAAGTACACTGCAATCACACATTAGCACTAATTCTCTCTAAATCAAGGATGCAAGGTGGAATGAAGAACCCTGCACAAGTATCAATAACAGACTGTATAATCTGATGCCTAATTAATTAATTCTACTGAACTTCCCCAGTTCCTTGGTGTGATTTATTCTCACTTGACTTGTGAGACCTCTAGAGAAGGGTAAAGCACACTTCTGGGTGTGTCTGCGTGGGCTGCATCCAGTCACTGGGCCCCTTCTCAGGCATTCTTTCCTACTGCCATGGGTTGAACAGATTCCCTCTGCCAGGCTCTGCTACCTTAATTTTTTTTTTTTTTCACGTACAGCCAATCAACTATAGACTGAAACCTCTGAAATCATAAGCCAAAGTCAACTTTTCCACCTCTGAATGGTGGGAGTCAGGTATTTCACCCCAGAGCTCGGAAAGGGGGCTGATACACTTGGAACTATTATTTTCTATGTAGATTTGCAGCTCAGATTCACCACAAAACACAGGTTCAAAGTGCAGGTGTACCCACGCCCTCTGGGATACCTTACATGAAAAGAATCTCATTTGATTTGCTGAGTGTTTTTGTTGTTGTTGGTAGAAAAAACAGCATGTATATCCTTTAACAATGCAGCCATCATAAACAGTATTAACAGCCTTCCTAAAGGGGGAATGTGTCCTTTGGTCATGTCGTAAAGACACTTGCAAAACATATAGTTACATTTTGTTCAATGTGGCAGAAAACTAGGAAGTTCTGGTTAATAAATAAGGATTGTGACTAATAAGACAAACAGTTAACAGACTGTCATTGGGGGAATGCAGTGTATTACTAGGGAATTACCAGGGATGAAATTAGCAAAGCTGGAGGGCTTCTGGTCATGATTCAGAAGGCCCGCCAGGTTGCTGTAGGGTCTCGGGAAGTAAGAACTCTGGAAGCCGAATCATCTCAGTAAGTTCAGGATGCCTGGATCTGAACCTCAGCCCTGTGCATGACGCTGACTATTTCAGTGCTTCAGTTTCCTGGTAAATAAAACAAACATAGTACTACTTGCCTCATGGCCTGATGAGTTTACATGTCATATGTCTCTGGCATATGGGAACCAGAAAATATCAGCAATCATAAATGATGCAAACAGTAAATATTACACTCAGGTAAAAGCTGACACAGAGTTGAGGTTTACTGTTCTCAAAATCGGGAAATTTATTTTCAAGTAACTGAATTCCAAGCCTGTAAATCTGAATCTCTTTGAAATAAGATCTACAAAGACAAAGACAATTTTGAAACTTTTTAGACAGTACCAGGAAAATTACCAACTCCAAAAGCATTCTGCTAACAGATCTAGCCTGGGTGTTTATCATGTGCTGAAACTCTTCCCTGGGCTACATCTGTGAAAGCAAACCAATAAGCCATTTTTGTATTTTATTGATCTGAATTTGTTTTCTACGATGAGTGTCTTGCAAAAAAGTCTTTAGCATAACCTAAATCATCTCTAACATGGAATATAAAACCTATACCTGTCATTTCTAATGGGGACAGAGAGTCACAGGCAGGCCAGCTAATAAGTTCAAAGCAAGGGACTTCATTGCAAATAGCTGGCCCCTAAAATGAAACTAAAAGCAAATCCCACACGCACAAACGTTGTAAAGACACTTTCAGCAAAAGTGACAAAAGAAAACAATAGAGTTTAATTGAAACTGTGATATTGGCTACAGTATCCTAGAAAACTGTGGTTTTCAATCTTTTCTATTTTAAGAGAATGAACTTAAAAGTAATTACTTTGCTATGTTTTACACTGTTTAAAAGCATTATCTCTGGTTGCAACAAAGGCTTGTGCCACCTAGTAACTGTTTAGATAGGAGAAGAGACGTACAAATTCCAGCAAAACAAGAAGCCCAGATATTCGATGAGGCTATAACTAACAATGAAAGGGAAAGTCACTGAAATGTGGTATATGCCAGATTCAAGGACCTGCGGTTCTGCTGTTGTAAAGAATCCTTTTAGAAAGACTGGTATAAAACACAGGCCTGTTTAGCACTGACTGTGAGTTTCATTAGGAAAAGAACTTCAGAGCAACAGGAGATGAAAAGGTGATAAATTCTGTAAAGTACAAGAGCCCTCAGAAGCCCATCTGCCCCCCACACCCAGAGAACACGTTTCAACTCCACAATCCAATGGAAAAGGAAACCGTATCCTATGTTTTTGGATGTCAAAAAATAAAAATAAAATGTATTTTTTTAAATAAAATAAACAGATTAGTCAGACTCAGGAGTTAACGTTCTAGTAAATGGGGGGAAAAAAAACCCTCAATTATAAAGTACAACCGAATGCCAAGGCTTTTATTATGGGAGTCAGAGAACACTTCTGACAGACACAGGGATCTTTATCACTTGTCTTCAGGCATAAACTATATTGGTGATGTCACACAGCTTTACTGTAGTTACCCAACCCCCTCCCACAACTCATCACACACACACACACACACATGCACACACACACACGCACACACGCAGCTACACCAGGTCTAAGGTATAGGGAGAAGGATAAGAAGGATGGATCAGGCAGCAAGGATTTAAATCTGCATTCTCTCTGTCCTCTGCACCCTTTATATCTTATTCTTAATAATTTATAACCTATCCGACAATCTCCTTCTCCTTCATGTCTGAAAGTGGGATAATGGCAATTAGGAGAGTTCTTATGAAGTTAGATTTAATTAATAGATGGGAAAGGCCTTTGAAGATTGAAAATTAACAGAGAAATGAGTTCCTTTCCCATGATTCTTATCTCCACGTACTCTGTAAGGTCTCAAATGCAGCAGATCTAAAAATGCAGGCAGCCAGGCCTCCCCACTCTCTGCTCAAAGCTTGGTTCTCTGTGTGTCCTCCGCCGCCCAGTAAATGCTGGTGACCAGCAAAGGCAGCTGCCCGAGGAGTACCTTTAGCAGGAGTTTTTCCCCTGTATTTTGTACTATTCATGGTTACAGCCCCACCTCATGAATTTCTTCTTTTGCAATTATGTTACCTTCAGACAATATATTTTTACATGAGAAAAAAGCATTGAATGTGTTCCATTCCAAGCACTTCCTTTATTGCTTTGCATCATCTTTTCTCTAGATTTTTAGAGATTTATAGAATTAAATTTTAATTTCACAGAACCATCAAACCACTGCTTCTAAAAATTCTCAATAAACGTATACTGAATTACATCCTCAGATTTCAAATATCCCATCTCCTTCACTTTCCACTTTAAATCAAGAAAACATATTTTCTGTCTCCATTCTATCCAGATACATCCATGAGCGAAAAGTAACAGCAATCTTCCCTGACAAGCAGAAGAGCTGTTCTAATGATGTATTCCATCAAGGAGAAGGAAAGACAACTGGAAAGAAAATTAGACATAAAAATGAACCAGTTCAAACTCTCAAAAGTAATCTGCTAGAAGGTAATGAGACATTTTAACACTTACTATAATTTATTTCAAGGTAAAGCACATCCCAATAAATAAAAATAAAAGAGAAAATAATCAGTTATGATGTCCTTACTGGATGCTTATACAGTAAAGTGAAAAACAAAATGAGTAAGTAAATTCCTAAGCACATATCAGGAAGCAAATATCATCAGGGGATAATACATATCTAATTCAAATGCTACTTTCTGCTTATGGAAGGCAAGGAAAATACATGACAATGTCAAAATAAAAACTTCATAACCCGATTGTTTTCATTATGTTGATAATGGAGACAACATCTAGGAAGTTTTTAAATACCTTATACATAAAGGCAGTGCATTCCATTCAATCAGCAGTATGAAGTAACAAATATGTTTAAGCTACATGCTTCCCTTAATAAAACAGTAACAACTCCATAATTCATTATGGTTTTTGTTTTCCTTTCTATGGACAGTTCCGAGCAAAGTGCAAGTCTGCAAAACTGCTTCTTATAGTCTAGGTTTTGGTAAGATTATTCCTTCATCCTTTTAATTATTTGCGCCTTTTATTTTACTCAAATAAATTCTGCTTTAAATTTATCTGCATCATACGATATGCAATAGCTTGAAATTATTTTAGAAATAACGAGGGCATAATAAATACATGAATGAATCATTAAAACTGCAAATATGCTGATTATACTGCCAAGGAGAAATATATTAACAGAATAAGTTTAAGTGAATAATATATGTGAAACAAATATTAGAAGCTAATCTGAATAGATAATGACACAACCTTTCTTGAGATTTCCTACTCTGTACCAGACATGATTAAAAGTACTTTGCATTTTATTACATCATGGAATCCTCCCAAAACCCTGTAATACAGCTGCACCTTTGGTTCCTTATCTTTAGAAGAGGATACCAAGACAAAGAGCTATCTGAAAAAATTCACAGAGGTAGCAAGCTACATACACCGTATGCTATTTTATCTTTATGCTAAAAACTCTGTCTTAAATGAAATGTTTTACACATCACTTTTTCTTCAGAAAGTTTGCATAAAAATCATGTTTGATTATTTAGCATTGAATTATGTTTTCAGTGTGACAAAAAAATTCAAACTCAAAGGCATTTTGTTCACTCAGTTCCAGACAGGTCCTATGTTCAGCACCTAGACTAACAACACAATGCAACCAACTTTGGGATTCTTGAGTTTGGTTCCCCTAAGTTCTTAGAGTTTTCCCAACTTTTCAATCCGAAGCATTTGGGAATGACTGAGCTTGCTGCAAGTCTAGTTTTTCAGTCAGCCTAGTTTTTCTCATAAGATGCAGTAGTCTCAGAGCACAAAGAAAATCTTACAATACAAAGAAACACAGGCAAAAAGAAAAAGAGGGGTTTCTATTAGTAGGATTTGCCAGGCCTGGCTATAAAATTCATGCACAAATCTTCCTGAGTGCAGAGACCTGTAGCCCAACCTGCTAGGAGCATGATATCTAGAATGACAATGCACAAATCAATTTTCATTATAGATACATGGGAACAAAAGCAAATCCAATCACTATTTTGAATTCTTCTATTACCAGAACTATTTCAAAGGAATGACCAGGGAAGTGAACAGAAATATAGTCACGTGGGTAAAAAGGTTTTGGGTCTGTGGCATAAAGCTAGGAAATCTTGTGATGTTTTAAGGAAGGGGAAAGCCTGATGAAGGAATATCTAGATAGAGCTGATGGACTTTGGCAGGAAATACACACCTACCCTCCTCTAGGTCACAGATTCATTCACTCAAGGGTGCAGGCAAAACAAATTCTTGTAAGCCAAATCACTTCCCAGGAGATGAGTTCTCCTGGAGGAAAAATGTCTCAGTTTGACCCCTTCCCAAATCAGACAATGAAAATCTCATGGTACCCTAAAGTGTAGCTCTGTAAAAGTCACCTAAATTTTCTGTTTTCCCTCCCCCCTTCCCAGTCTTCTGTAGTTTAGTATTATAGGCAAGAGAAAACATTCTTTAACCTCTGTGCCCTTGTGCCATTTTCTTGTCAGGTTTCATTCCATAAGCTGGTGCCCTAAGACCTTTCAGCTAATCCCTCTCAGGTTTAAGGCTGCTAGAGGTCACCAATCACCAATAAGTCAGTTTCCTAACTAGAAAACTCAGCAGTCACCAGCAGTTCTGACCCAGAAATTCTACCTGTATGCTTCAGTATCATAAGATACAGTGTGGCAATTTAATGGTTCTTAATAAGCAAGATTATTTGCTTATTTTAAGAGTACTTTATTTGTAACAATTATTTCAAAAAATGAACATTGAAATTGATGTCTTCTAAACGCCAAATAGAAAGTTATTTCTTTAATGTTCAACACACTTGTTAACAGCGATGCTTTGGAACTTATCAATACTGTTATGGAATTGTTTCTGTTAGATCAACTACAACTTGCCAGATGAATGAGACAGATGAATCTAATTTCCAGGGGAGGTGTAGTTGGGTTATAATTACAGTTAAAGTAAAGCCCCTTTCCATTAAGGTCCCCATGAAACCTGAAGGAGATAGCAGATTAAAGCACTGCTATTGATAATCCACACAGCATAGCTGTGTATAATGACTACAGCCTCTCTGGAACATGAGGTAAAATTCTAGAGTCCAGAAGATTGAAGTTAATTATCAAAATGCCAAGAGAGACTATGCCCCATCACATGGTCAGTTTTGCAAAGCACCTTTATTTGCCTTTAATGTTTCCTTTCTCTTTCTGTTGGTATCGCTTCTTTCTCATAATTCAATGAGGTCAGGAACACTGAAGCTTGACATATGAAGTCAGGAGTAAAAATACAGGCAGACACATGAATTACAGGTGTTCAGATCAGTAGTAGTTTTTTTTCAAGTAGTAGTTCAGATCATTAGTAGTATTTTTCATTAGTACATGTTTCCATTACACAGTGATGTTTTATTTTTCTTTTATACTAAGGGAAAAGTTCATATGGTCTCCTTTAAATTAGCCACAATAAGTATGTTTTTCTATAGTCTGAATCAGTCAGTAGAGACTGGTTGAGAACCTTCCATCAGCATGTAGGAACCTCACTAGACGCATGACTGCTGGCCATCAGGCAGTGTGCATTGTGTGCTACTGTGAATGTATGCACAAGTATTCCCACATATGTGTTTATACACATGCAAATAAATATAAGTATGCACATAAAAGTATCAGCTTGCTAGTCATTATTAGTAGAAGTAAGTTTTCCTCTTTTATGTCTCTATTTTATAATGAAGCTGTTTTAAACTAATGGAGATACTTGAAATTTTTAAACAATTTTAAATCATTATTTGTATGAGAGGGGAGCACTCCAAGCTTACAGTTAGCAGACCAAGTTTTGCAGAACAAATCATTTAAAACCACTTAAAGCCAGTGGCCTTTGTAATTCTGGTTAATAAAATGTAGCCATGTATACCAGAACCAGAAAATCAATTCTTAAAACACTAGGCCACGTCACACCAAAAGATGTTTAGCATGGATTGCTCTCCTTGGATAATGTGAGAGGTAATTCAGAATCTCATGGTTCTTCATGGTCATACTAATAAACATAATTTCTTATCGACCATGATTCTAGACTAAGCCTGTTACTTGAGATTTCATTTTTGCATTCCTAGTGAAAGGGAATTCACTTTATATGTTTATCAAGTCAAGAGTTATAAACATAGGTCAGAATAAATGGTAAAACTGTGATATCAATCCTTAGCTTTCACTAACATTAAGTAGGTCGAGAAATTTGTAACTTGGTCTTTAACCCTCTACATTCCCAATTAAAAATGGAAATTCACGTCAGTCTTGCACAAGCTCATGACATCAACTGTCTAGTTGAAATGAAGTTGAATGAATTTTAAGATACTTGAGATGAATTGTAACAGAAGAACAGTAACAAGATCATACTGAAACCACTCAGTAGAATTCAACACAGAAAAGTATCAAGCCTCATTAACTCAAAATATCTTGACATCAGCTGGCTTGATTACCGATATCTCTATTCTTACACTCTTACACTTACATTCTTACACTCTAGGTGTTCATTTGCTTAAAATTCTTTCACACAGATCACTGTAGCTTTAAATTCCCCTTTCCCAAGGAGTTTCTATCAATTCTAATTGATAATCAATTGTTTTAACTTTCAAACAATTGTCTTGGCTAAAAATAGATAAAACAGAACATAGTACTAACACCTGAACCTTACCGTTTTAGAATCCTAAATTCTCCATGGGTAGGGACATTACAAATGACTTAGCCTTGTCTGTCTTGTTTATCCCAATCCATAAACTGACACATCTGCCTCGACAATTCTAAGTCTTCACTGGTCTGTTTCTCAAATACGTGCTTTTTCTACCTAAGCGAAACAGTGAGGAGAAGAAATCCACTCAGCTCAGGGTTCCATCTGGCCCAAAGATAACATAGCTAAGAGGCAGGAGTGATAACCGAAAACTGATATTTCTGCATCCCCTCCACTCGGTCCCAGTTATATTCCAGTTTGTGCAAACAGTGCTACATACCAATTTGCACTTCACATACTAGAATGTGATTCACACTTATACCCCGGAAGGTCACACTGACTGAAAATCCTTTAAAAAAATGGGACCTACTTTCATGATGTAACCCACCTTTCAGCAGACAAAAATTATTTTCACTGTATGTAGACAGTAGCCTATTTTAGAGTTACACTGTTATATTTTTGTACAATTATATGATTTCTGTTGGTTCCATCTACAGGACTTCATTATATTTAGTGAGTGGTTGTAGAAATTAGAGGACTTAGTATTTTCTAGCACTATTTTTACAAATAGCTTCAATGAACTTCATCCACATTCAAAACAGCCCTTAGTTTAAAAAGGAAATTTAAAAAGTTAAATAAGAGGTTGAGAGAAAAGGGGGCATAACAACATAACAATAATTTTGTTGTAATAAAGAGAGGGGGGGAAAAAAAAACCTACCCTGGAGGGTCAGTGACTGTGATTCTCATATTATGGAGTAAAAAAGTGCTCTCTAGTTTCTTGCCAGAGAAGTAATGGTGAACCTTTTAGAGTTTTCAATGATACAAGCAGATCTTCTAGGGCCTGTGTGCCACAGGTTCCCCACCACTGGACTGAAGGTACCACCTAAGCAGTGGTAGAGCAAACAATGGAGCCCAAATAAAAGCAGCACAGCTTTCTTCTGAAATAGGAGGAAGGTTTTCAATTTGAGCATTCTTCTTTGTCTACACTCTGATCTGATACCCCTGAGTATCCCTGTGCAATGTGTCATGACCCAGCCATGAGCATACAAGTGAAGACACTTAGAGGTCAACACTTAATGTCTACTTGGAAGCACATAATAGTAGCAGTGGAAGGTAACAGGGACACAGGATAAGTTCTTCAGGATGTTATGAAGCGACACACGCTTTATACCAGGTAAACCTTGTGATAAACCATGAGGATCCGGGTACCAGGTGATTATTACTTTTTTGAAGGTTAGGTGCCTAGTATTTTTATAAGCATTACTTTCAACAAAAGAGCACCTGACCATAATCTCAAAGGTTAATTTTAATTTCCAGCGTAAATCACTTTAAAGGTGTTCTTTTAAGTGAGAAAATAATCTTCAAACACAGCAAGAAATTATATAGGAAACTCAGTTTGGGAATGCATGCTAAGGAGAGATTCTCAGTAGGCCCTCAGGCACACACTGGGTACCGTGCTTGGCAAATGCTTCCCGTGACCATTTAACTATGGACTTGTTCAGCCCAAAACATGTCTTAAATTTAGTTTGACAATATAGTTACAGCTGAAATTTAGAATTTCTAGAAGAGCTCAACGTTCTCTAGCTAAGGGGACCCTCTAATATGTGCATGGAGAGAGATCTAGGACCCAGGGAAGGAGATGGGCTCGCAAAGTTGTGAGAGATCCCAGTAGGACCAATGTACATCTCTATTTTTTTTTTTTAAATTTCACTGTAGACCATATTTTAAATGCTATATGTTTATCCATAAAAATAATTTTTGGGTTCTTTTTGACAGTTTTGCTATGCATTTATTTCTCATAATTTATTTATTTTTACTAGTACTTGTTCACAGTACATAATGTTTCTGTCCTTCTGGCAGAGTTGGTGCATGCATCTGACATGATTTTATTCTTTTTTTTTAATCCCTTTTCCTTCTCTCCATTCTGTTCTAGTCCTTGATCCCGTTCCCATTTGAGAAAGATCTCCCCATCTCTTATTATCTCCAAGACACAGGTGGGTGTCTAGTTTTAGGTAGCAGCTCCCTAATGGCATATGATATGGAGCCCTTCCATATGCTTGCTTGCATCTGTGTGTTATGGGGAGGGATCTAATAAGGTCTTTGACCAAATTTTTAATCAGGTTGCTTTGTTACTTGTGAAGACACTGTTGTTACTTATTTTTAAGTCTCTCAGTACTTTATTTAATAAGTGTTCCATGACTATTTTCGCTGATAATGAATAACCCATCTTCCCTGAGGGGTTACTGTTTGCTGGGCAGTAGATATTAAGGGTAAATGTATTTAAAAATTAGACATTCTACGTCTGTAAAAATCAGCCTCTCTGACTAGTCTCATTGAGCTCATTAATTTGGGGGGAAAATTCAACATAATTGCTGAAGAGCTTGTCAACAAGATACTTTGGTTTTATAACTAATCAAATATGGAGTATGATAATAGAACTGGTGAGTGATTAAAGTGTTTTTTAAAATTACAGTGCCATTAATGCCTCTAAAAATATTCAAAATACTCTCTCACTCCAAACACATTTACAGCATCATTCTTGACCATGTGTCTTTTAATCTAACATTTTCTTTAAATTTACACATTCACCATATGTTCTGATCACCCCTTGCATATTGAATTTTATATGCTAAAAAAGAGGGTGAGGAATTGATATCAAAAGCTAGAAATGGTAACTCAAACCTTAATCTTGATTAAAGAGTTTATTTGCCAATCTGAAAATAGCACAGCACAGAGAAGAGAATTTGAACATAAGCAGGCTAGTCTTTGAGATGCGGTCTAAGTGCCTTCATCTTTCTACATCTCAGTTTCTTCCTCTGGAAAGTAGGTAATCACAATTACTATATAATGAATGTTCTAGGCATCAAAGATGGCAAGGAGTCCTCAATAACTAATATCCTACAAGAGCAGGATTATCAATATTCTCACAGAATAAATTAGGAAAACTGCCAGGGATCTCCAGTTTAAAAGTACAGAGTCACTTGTTACATGAAAATGCTGAATTCCTCATTCATTTCTCTGGAACACCACGATTTTCTTATGTTTATCTCTACAAAGTACCCATTATCATCCAACTTCATAACTTTCAGCAAAGTTCTTTTTTTTAATAAAGAGAGCTGCATTTGTACTTACTGAAATCTATTCTTGAGTTATTCTATCTAGTTTCCACATAAGTCACATGATGGTTGTGTTCCTATCACAAAATCCAGGTTTAAATTTAATTTTCCTCTCTCTAGTGTCTTCTACTGTCTTTATTTTTGGCTACCATTTTCTTAGGGGGTTTCATTTTCACTTTACTATTGTTTTAAGCTATCAGCTGTGTTTCTTCTGATGTTTTTTTTTTTTTTTTTTTTACAGAAAAACACAGGGAGTCTTATTATGTCATAAGAATGACACCATCAAGAAGATGGGAGGAAGAGCTAGTCTCACTAATTAGTGACCTTCCTCTCAGAACCTGAAATGCAAACACTAATTCTGACAAAATTGCAAATTATCTCTGATCACTTGCTCCTGAGAGCTGCTCACACTAATGACACTGTAAGCACTGGTCCATTGCAAAATTTTCAGTGTTATGTTTGGTAGAACATTAGGGTTGTGAGATGCTCTGGAAACATTTACAGGTAGTGGAATAATTAGCCTGATTTCATGTACAAGTTAACCTTCTTGCTGGTTCACAGAAAACACAAGCATATTCAGTCTCTGGAGTCCTACAGTCTAGAAATCTACTTAACACTGCATAAGCTAGCATAGCCCTAACATGTTTGCCTAGGGAAGACTTTTCAACATTTTCGTTAACACCTGTTAACATCCTGAAGCACTGTGTTCCTCCGAGCAATCTCTTCTATGGAATAAACACAACATACCAAAGACCATAAAAAGTTAGCTACACCCAAGACAATTCACTCATCCAACAAATACTTAAAATAATAATATATAAAGAGATTTCCTTGGCTCAGTCTATGCATGCAGAATTTGATTTGCTGGCAGAGCTTACACGGTTATGGCATGTCTGAGGTCACAGCACATAGCTCTCGGTGAAGGTGTTAAAGTATGAATTTTGTTTTAGCTCCTATGGAGATGACCATCACAGTGAGGTCCACTCTCCTAGGGTTCCCCTGGAGACCGCCTTCTGACTGTGCTGGGGATGCCTGTTATTCCCGCTTCATCCCCAAAGCCACTTCTCACAATCTGATAGATGTTGAGACATTGTAATGAATAAGACATTTTCATCACAAGACCAGTTAGTACATTTATTCAATACGTTTAAATTCTTTGTGAAAAACCTTACATTTCAGTGCTTACATTTGATATGTGAACTTCGCCTATTAGGCATTTTCAAGATGAAAGCCGCTGGCTGATAATTTGCATCTTTTACTTCAAATGACTCTAATTTAGAGAAATTTGCCCTACTTTTTCCACATCCAAATGTTCTCCTCCTTAGACACCTGATTGTCTCCACTGACTTAGTTTCATGTGCTCCTGTCTTACTTTGTTAGTTCTAATCCTTTGTTCTAATACTTTGTTAGTTTTTTCTCTTAAAGATGTCTCTGAGATCTTTGTTGTGGTGAGATCCGTGTTCTACTATGTGTGCTACATAAAGAAGGGAAAACAGAAGATTGAGGTGAGAATGGTAATTATGAAAGAAACAAACATTTAGAAGAAATATGAGCTTTTAGGAAGGGAACTAGGGCAAATTTCATAGTTTTCTATGGGAAGTGAAGTATATTCTCGTCACGTAAAATACTATCGTGAAACACTTTAAGATACTGGTTCTATATTCAGGCTCAAACCTTCCAGTGTAACTATTTTAACTTCTCTGAAAAGAAGGCCTCGGTGTTAACTACAGAAGAAGAAACATACTACCCTGGTTCTCTCTCTCTCTCTCTCTCTCTCTCTCTCTCTCTCTCTCTCTCTCTCACACACACACACACACATATACTTGTTCAATTCAGCTAGCACTATCTTATCTTGCAGGGCATTCAATGCAAGTTTAGAAGTGAAAAGTTAAATTCATCCAAAGGGAGATCAGCCTGTCTTCCACAATGAATTATGGGGCGGGGAAAATGCATGTGAAATTTCTCTATAGCAGCCTCCTGAAGATTCAATACTAGTGAGTTCTCCAGTGACAGAAACTCCCAAGTAACCACCCCTCTGACCTGGACTCTCCCATTCAACCCAGTTTTCTAGCACTCTCAGTCTCAGATCTTCTCCATCAAGCTTTCTTCACTTTCCTCCTTCAGCTATGAACCCAGGAATTCTTTACCTTTTAAATTGTATAGTCTAGGTTATTCTCAGCTTTTGAAGTAACCGCATCCATTTCTCATAATTCAACACTCAATGAGCAGTAACTCTTAATGAGCAAGTCTGAAACCATGCTTGTTTCACTGTGGTTATGTGTGTGTCAAGCACTCTCTGCAACCTGGCTGAGATTTGGAGAAGAGGACTGTCACATTATCTGCTTTCCTTGAAAATTAGTTGGAAAGTAGTCAATAAGTGAAGGAATTAACACAATGCTGCTACATTTAAAGAAAAAGCCTCTGAACAATGCTATGTGCATGTGATTCCTCTCACTACACAGGGGCAGAATTCTCACCCTGTGGCTAAGTTACTTGGTTATACCAATGATGCAGATTCTGGAATTGGACCCCTGGTGCTCAGTAGCTGAGGACCACCCTTCTTTTGGGGAAGCCATGTTCTGCAATGCCGCTTATCATGATGCCTCCCAGTGCTAGTGTTTAGTCTCAGGAGACACAGGAAGAAACTGGGTAATCACTGCTTGCTCCAGTAGCAAGCATTTCCAAATATTACCCACCTGTTCCCCACTGTCAACATAAGTTAAAGATCCAGGACAGAAAAAAGCTGCTAGATACTGGAATGTGTGCTATTACCCTTCTGAAAAGTTTGTCCACAATCCTAGAAAATAAGTAATAAAATTCAAGGCAAAAGTTCTCCAGAAATATACAGGAAAGTTCTAGAGAGAAACTCATTGTATCTGACTAGAAGGACAACACTGTGAAAGTCAGTACAGATGCCACACAACACCCAAAGGGAGAGCTCTGAGCACAGCAGGAACTGGGATTTACTCTTCAGACCCCATTTCTGCATTTGGCGGGCTTACAACTTTCCTGCTTAGCTGCTTCCATCTAAAAGATTAATAAAATAAAATATATGGTAAAAAAGGAGAGAAATTTAGCCCTCAAATTGCAACGTAATTATGCTTATGCAATCTCAGTAATTCTCACCAGTCTGAAATTCCTCAAGAGATCCAACTGAATATATTACAAACACTCTCGTCGTAAAGCCCATGTTTCCTGGCCACAAAATTGCTGCAATAAACATTTGGGTTCTTTTCCATTTTAAGAACCATTTTGAGCAACATGCTCCTAATGTACTTTATGAGCTCCCTCAAAGTCCTCCAATGAATAACAAAACCCCTTTGCTTTATCCCAGTAGTTGGCATTAAACATAATGTTTTTCAGTGTGCCGTCTTCCCATGTAAAAGAAGAGCTTCCTATTAGGTTCCTAGTACTGTATGTCTCCTGGAAATACCTGTTGCAAACCAGAGGAAACTAGTCAAATGAAATTAGCCTTTTTGATCCCAAGTCTTTCCAGCATTAGCAAGAAGGCATTCTGAATAATAACAACAATGCATCTCACTCAAAGACTACTTGGTTCCTTTTTACTTCAAAACTCACGCAGCCTTTAAACAAAATCACCAGACTCTTCCCTCAGTTCCCCTGTGATCTGATAATAAAGCACTTAATTGTGACATTGGTGCTCAAACAGCACATGGCTTTGTGAAGAGTTCTGCAGTTTTGGAATAAAAAGTTCCTTCACACACATTTAAAATTGTTCTACTGTTAAAAGTGTTTAGTAAAGCAAATTGTAACAAGTTCTGCTTTATTCACACTTCAAACTTTACTCTTAAAATAAGGGAAATAATGTACAATCTCCCAAATCAGTTTTAAACTAACAATGTTAACTGATTCCAGTTGCTTTAAAAAGTTGTATTTCAAATAAAATCACATAGTAAACTCAACCATTAGTCCTCAAAATATCTGGTCTCACTGGAAGTCCTCTCTCTATTCCCAAGCACTTTCCATCATGATTATAGCTATATACTCCTTATGAGATGATCCATTAAACAATATATATATATATATATATTAATAAATATATATATTAATATATATATATATTTTTTATATTATATTTGACTTGGTCATACAACAATATTAAGAAGATTCATGGGTATTCCCATCCTATCAATGAATCCATCAATGAAAGAGAAGTTCCAAAATGTCAATCAACTGAGTCACAAAGCTGGTTTTATGTCTATTTCTAAAGTTGTGGTACCCTTAAGCATTCTGCTAAACTAACTCTTCAATATTTTCCTACATCGCCATTAGAAAGAATATAGGAATCCTATTTTATTATAACTTTGTAACTCACTGAATCATGCTAAATTAAAAAAAAATGCTAAGAAGTGTCTTATAGGATGACCTCAAATAAAATTAAATACAATGAATTCAACATGAAATTCTCTGAAATAAGTTTTTATTCAAATACAATTGATTTAGTATTCATATATATATATATATATATATATATATATATATATATATATGCATATAAGACTATAGTCTTATATAAGCCAACACAACACTGGGCCCAGGATATTCTTGATTTGGAGAACACTTACCAAACACCTCCACCCCACACTGGTCCATGGAAGAAGACCTGAGCACTAAGTCCCTACAAAGTTGCTTTGTCTCTTCATTCTGTAACAATTGATTCTCATCTTATTCAGAAAAAAAAATTATTTTATACATTTCTTGCTCATGGAGATCATTTAGTGTAAATTTATGGATACAGAACATTTTTAGAGGCAGTGAATACACAGAGACATAGAGAACAAGAAAGAGAAAGCAATGTGAGATGGGAACAAAAACAGAATCAGAAAAGACTACATGAATAGCATCAACAACTAAAAAAAGCAGGATCAGCTCAAAGATCATGGCCCTTTTGTGGCTATTCAGGTCATGGGCTACTAACAAGAGCCAGAAAAGCACAAAGACAAATTCACAAAGTGAAAACATTGCTGTGAGCAACATCAACCAGCAAGAGAGTGGTAGAAAATCCTTCTTTTCTTCAACTCATAACAAAGAGCACATGCAAAACATACATCCTTGTCTTTGAAGAAAGAAAATTATTTCAAACCTAATGAACCTCAACTCAGACAGCAGCATCTCCCTATTTGGCATGTTTGAAGCAGCACTGGTTTTTTCTAACTCTCCAATTTGTTGTGGAATTGCAGTTTTCCTTTGTGTTAATTTCAGGGTTTGTTTGTGTTTTCATCCCACCTGCACTTCAGAACCTTTCAGAACAGAGATGAGCCTGGCATCAAGGCACGTAGAACTGGATCTGGCAGGCCTCAGGGGCTCAGAGAGCAAAGGAGAGAGCTCAGCTCTTTGGAACTTCACTTTCACTACTCGTTAGGGTAAGCTTTCTAAAAACTACTTTTAAGTGAAATATTTCTGTGTACTCTTTTGAATTTCCATCTTCATTGGAGACACAGTTCTGTCCAAGGCTGAAGAGACTTGTCCTTTTTCCCCCATTTAGTTTTGTTGACCTGCAGGGGGAGGAGTTATGGTTAAGTCAGATCCCTGAATTATGCAGTGGGGAGAAGGAGGTTGTCTTTTCTGACCTGAGAAGGACTCTCAGGGAGTCCGTTGCATAAAAACTTGAAAAGTTTAATATTATTAAAGCAAAGTTAACAGGAAAGAGGTTATTGCTGGCTTTGGAAGGTAGAGCTCATTTTCTCTCCTCTTTCATTCCAACCATCAGAGATGAACCAGGAAAGGAGAAGCAGAAGTGATAAGGAGAATGTTCAGTCCCATAGCAGTGGCCTCAGAGTTAAAATCTTGATGTCATTTTAACTTACGGATTTCAAACTAGACATTTTCTTTTGATTTGTCTGCATTTTCTATTCGATTTTCAAAACACCTTGATTGTCGGTTTATGTTTTTTTGCATATTATTCTACACCTACCTTGCTACACATACTTTGCAATGAGCACCCTGTATTACTACAACAGACACTTAAAGAACCACAGTGTCAGGAGTCGTACTATTTTCCTTACCAGCCTCCTCCGTTTTCAGAAGGCTAATGCATGTTCATACACATTTTGAGAACTCAAATAATCCATCAAACAAATTCTATAAAACTGATCACACTTTTAGAAGCTGTTTAATCCACCTCTAGGATGACTCAGAGCCATTCTTAGTGGAAGCCTTTTATCTTCACAATAAAAGAAAAAGAAAAAAAATCTTATGTCTGTTAAAGAAAGTGAATGGCTAAATTGAGGTACTTATGGGCATTCTTAGAAAAATATTGAAGGATAATGAGGAGATTCATGCCATTCTCTGCAGATTCTGACTGGGAAGGAACAGAGTAAGGGTTTGGGCTTGATATTAGGGGTCTAGCATGTGGCCTCTTCTGAGATAAAGGGAATTAAAGGAAAGATGTTGGACATTTATCCAGGAGTGCTTGATTCTAATGTCTCCCCAGCAAAGAGAATCTCCTGATGTGTTGCCTACATCAAAAACTATTTTTAAAATTATCTAAAATTCATACAAATATTCATAGTAAAAGGTAAAGGCGTCTAAAATGAACATGAACCCTCCTCAGGGTCAGAACCCAAATCTACACTGATGCCACAGTTTATATAATGGCTACAGATGATAGTTTGTTTGCACAGGTACATACCTGGATAAAGATAAGAAAGGAGAGAGGGAGAAAAGAGAAAATTCAATTTTCTTGTAGCAAAAAGTAGGTCTAAGAAAAGTAAAATATAATTTTATCTATTAGTAGTTGGTAAGAGTCTACAACATTTACAAATGCAAACTAATTAAACTCATTCTTTGCCTCTTTGCACTGTAAATAAAACTACAGTAATGCATTCTTTGATGTATTTCTTAACTAGCTTCCTGCTTATGACTAAATGAATGCTATCAGGCCACAAATAAAACATTATTCAAAATATAGTCTCAGTTCAGCTAAAGTAGAATAGACCTTCCAAAGTTACTTTAGACTCTAATCTAGTAAATTTCCTGTAAAACACAGGAATCAACAGTTCATAACAACTTGATTATGAGCTTATGAAAACATTCATGATCCATGAGCTGTAAATGCCAGGTTGTGCAAAGCTTCACAAGCACAGCTTCTGAAACAGATAATAAGTCTTGATGAGAGTTTGGAGCAATAAGAAGCCCAGAAAAGCATTTGTTTTATTGAAGACAATCATTGCTTAACATCCTAGAGGTGCAAGAAGAAAGACACTTAATTCTATTCACATTTGAGGAGACAGAGAGACAGAGACAGATATAAGACCAGAGAGGCAAATTCACCCAAGCTCTTTCTTCTTCTAAGCTTTGAAATCATCATATTTTGAAGAACTCTAGGAGCTATAAAACCCAACATTTAGGAAAGCCTGAGTTATCCATAAGTAATCCGATTTAAACCCAACTAACAAAACCTGGCTAAAGAACTAATGCAGAGTATATGAACGAAGCACGGGATTCCTCAGATTAAGGCAACACTATAAAAACTCAAATGGTTAGTCGCTGGCAAAGAACAGTGAGATTCATATTGCAAAGCACATGAGCACGCACATTTATGGATAACACGTGCAGTGCCTTATTTCATTAAACCTTCAATAATTCATTTGCCATCAAATAGCATCCTCATTAGAGGTTACAATAAGGGATAAGGGAGACAAAATGTGACCGTAGGGAAATGTGGGAGGAAAATGTACCAGAGACTCTTTTGAAGAGAAATATGATAGGAAAAATAAGCTCTCAAGAGCATTTATTCCATTTCCCAGCACAGAAAATTACAGAAGTTTAGTGGCATGCGAAAGTGTGTCACGCAATTAAAATGGGTCTTTGAAGACATCACCTGGCTGAACGCTGTCGAAGTACAGATGAGTGGAACCCACTTTAACAGCCGCACCATGTTTTCCTCAAGAGCAGTCCACAATGAGCATTCTGTATTATTCCAAGGCAACTGTGTTTCACTCGCCAGCTCTACACTTTAGGATCATTCAAAAAGCAATTGGAACTTGACAATAAAACAAACCAAGGATTTTTTCTCATTACCAAACTGACTTTTAAGCTGCATTGTTCAAAAGAAGAATGCGGCTGAACAAAGAAGTCCAAAGCTGGAAGTGACTGGATTTTCAAAGTGCTTCCACAGATGCTGTCCAAGTAAGGATCTGCAGTGTCTGATTTCAGCAGGAAGAGGATCCAGGCTGTGCAGAGGCCTCTGCATAATCATATCCACGTGCAGTACCTGGAGGGCTCGCAGCTTTCCAGAGAGACAGCAGCTTATCAGTCCCACAATTCACCTGGCAGTCCTAATCTACTGCATACTGGAGTAAAACCCAGCGAGGACCACAAGTTCAAGATTCGCACACACAGGTGCAAAATTAATCCACTTTCCAAACTTCCACTATGAGCAGATGATACAGTTAATGCCACAGATGGAAATCTGACAAGGAGGGGAGGGAAGTACGTGAGATAGCTAAGCTCATTATGGCTTAGTTCTCAATAACTGAGAGGCTACTTAAGAGCAGCTTAAACTGTAGGATATTATGGAATTTTGCTTTGAATAATAAATTCATCAAACTGTAAATATTCTAGAGGAGTGGAACTACTGTGGATTATGGATCAGGTAGAACTAGATTTAACATTCAGCATTTTGAAATGGGCACTGAGGACTCTGTGACTTTAGGCAAACCTAACTGATCTCTTGAATGATTTGTTTCTCATTGAAAGGAAAACTTCAGTGATTAAAAAGACACAACCATGCTAGTTAAAGAAAAGATAACGTGGGCTGGAGATATAGCTCAGCAGCATAAGCACCTGCCTGACAAGCACAAGGTCCTGTGTTTGAGTCCCAGTACAAAAAAAAAAAGAACGAATAAACTGGCCTGTCAGCATGGTTTGGGAGTATAACACTCTGTCATGCTCTTTAATTTGGCCTAGCAAATCCTAATAGACAAAGACCACAAGCTTGAGTGTTACAGGCTTTGCATTTTATTTTTATCCTGCTGTGACTTCCTGTCTTTTATCGTAAGTCAGTCTTAGTCTAGTCCTTGACAAAGCCACTTCTCTTGGCAGAAAGTAAGTTGCTCCCTATATTTAACCTGCTAACTTTCTAGGGAGCTGCCCTGCACACATGGAGACTAATCTGGGGGTCAGGACAGTCTAGGTGTTTTTCTAGGAAACACGAAACCCGATTGAAGCACTAGCCAGTCTGGTCTTTCTAAGTGACATTATCCCTTGATCCACAGGTGAAACTTTCCTAGAGCAATCTGTTTTAGCTTCCTGAATAAAAGCCAATATAGTATGATGGAAAGATTCTTATAGATCTACTTGATTGGTCCCATTACTTACTTCCTAGATGGAAGATTTAGGCAAAGTTTTGGCCTAAATAACCAGTAGATAACCACTAACTCCTCCGTAAATAGTAGCAATGTCTTCATTTGTTGCAAAGACTAAATAAGAACATGCATGTGGTACACCAAGCCTAATTCTTGGCACTGGCCGACACTCCACTGCAACTGATGATGAAGAGATGACCCACAAGTTTCTGGTAACCAGCTGCAAGGCTACTAGAAACTTACATAGGAAGAGCCCTCCAAAAGTCAACTGCGTGAAGAATAAAGACTTCACTTATGTATCATGAAAACCTAGCAAAAATAAACTGAATACTGCAAGAAAAATAAAAGAAATATTAACCAAGCTTCCCATGTGCAGAAACCTTCGTGTCATCTTTACCTGTTTCTTACTTGGCTGCTCAAGTTTCTCAGCTGCTGTGAGTTTGCTGATTACCTCACCAACTGAATTCCTTATTTTTTAAAATGTTTTGATGCTCTGTTCCTGTTGTTACACTTTCCCCAAAATATTTTATAAGGTTTCGTAGATAGTAAATTCTCCACTTTACACATAAATTTTAGAACTGTGAGACACAAATAAGAAACATGAGAGCAGCGAGTGAGTGCATCACCTAGGAAAACCTGTGCCCAGTAAACAGCCTTTAACCCTGGTAACCACGTCTAGCAGCAGCCCTAGGTGGTACTGTGCTTCTCCTTCCTGGTTGCCTGACTGCAATCTGATTTGTGGGATACTATGGTAACTTTGATGCTGAGGGGAAGGAGTGTTTATGGATAGAGCCAGTCCAAAAGCCTGAAAGGGGTTCGCACCCACTGTCTGAGCCACCAGACCTCTGAGTGTGAGCTCCTGGGCCAAGGGAAATCTCAGGTTCTGCCTCTACCACCCTGGACACAGATCTCAGCCAAATCGAGCTGGGACATTTAATCCCTCCTACACCTCTGAACTCAAAAGCAGTGAACCAATGGGGTGGGCTGATGAACAACCCCTGGAGTTGCTATAGACTCAGTTTTTCTGGAATCTTCCTGGTAAATTTTCCCAAGATTTTCCAGAGGGTTTCTTTCTTTTCTTTTTTTTTTTAATCAGTACCAGGAATCGAACTCATGACCATGTGCTTGCAAAGTAGGTGCTTATGCTGCTGAGCTAAATCCCCAGCCCCCTATTTTTCCCAAGATTTTAGGGATCTGTGTTTTTTCCAAATAGTTTTCCTCAAAATGCAATTTATGCCTCATTTAGAATCTTGTTACATGGGACAAGTCATTCCTGTCATTCCCGGGAAAAGAGACTGGGCCAAGCCTGGGCGAAATTCTACACCATCAGGCATAATCCTTCAAAGTTAAGTCCCTTCAGTTTTCATAATTTTACTTGTTACTTTTGCTTTGTTGGCAACTCTCCCAAAGCAAAATAAAAGTTATGTTTCATAGAATTAATTAGCAAATAGTAAAGCTGAAACTAACAGACATGAATTACCAGTGAAGACTGTTGGGGTTCAAAAAATACATTGTGGCTGTGATAGTCTAGTTTTTATGTGGTTTCCACTGGACTCAAATGAGCAATGTAACCAGTTCATCTCTCTGACTTTCAAGAAACAGTGTATCATTTATCCTAGATGCTGAAAAAAACTTTGTCTTCAAGAATTTCAGAAAGTGAAACATATATCTGATGTGTTTTAATGTCATTAAATATGTATCACACACCTGAATCTGAGGAGTCAGAACATGACTGTACACCTTACACTGTCTCCCTCCATTAACACAGCCAAACCATGAGCAGGGCTCACACTCCTTCTCTTACACGGTAAAAAATATTAATGAAAGGAACGAAACTATCAGTGACCAAAACAATGAGATAGAATAACCAAAAAGAGGACAAAAATATTTAATTCTGATGTTGTCTGGTGAAGACAAGTATAAAGTTGATACCATGATGTTTTGTCCCCTATCTTCCCAAACTCCCATCTCTCATCACATATAGCACTGAACTCAAGAAAAATGGCACAAAACTGGATTCAAGTTACTTTAAGGTATTATAGTCTTAAAAATAAACCCACCAGAGTCTAGCAATCCTTATTCCATCGGTCTTTACAGTTTTTAAAAACAGCTTTAACATTGTGGTAGTTCTTTTTAGACTTGAAATCTTGAAGAAGAAACCAGGAAAATGAATTATCCACTGATGCATGAAATCCTTTAAGCCTGAGTTTATTTTAATTCACAACTCACTTGACAATGATACAGAGGCTATACTGAGTATAAGAGCTGAGAGGGTTTGGGGGTGGGGATCAGGCCTCTGTGATACACTCCCACCTCACTACCCTTCCCACTCGTAATCCCTTATGAGCAGTAGGTGCACAGAGTCCTTTTCCTAACAGTAGCCTGCCACAGTCCACCCCTCCCTAGAGAGAGCCCAGCAGGCAAGGAAACCTCAGGAGACAATGAAGGGGAAAGTAGAGGAGAGGGAGGTGTCAGCCTCTGGTTACCATGTAAACTGGGGAGAAATTAAATGATTTTCTGGCAGAATTAATCTTAGTATTGTTCCCTCAGAAGAGAGTGAAGAGTGGCTTGGATGGGTAATTTAGGCTAGATCACTGCTTTGCTGACCTTCCATGCTCATGCAGAAAATAATGGCAGCATTAACCATGACAATGGCCCCTGTGAACAGTAATAATCATTTCTAGATTTCAATATTTTGAGAGGTATTCAGTGATAGGAAAATAATCATTTTATAAAAGGTCAGTGGTGGGTAGATGTTAGTTATGATTTTTCCACAGGGTAGAATCTTGGAGCACCAAGCCAAGATGCTTAGCTGGTGTTATGAGATTCTGTGACTGAGAAGGATAAGAATAATAACTACTAACAGCCTCACTGAGTGAACTGTTAATCTGCACCAAAGACTTGACTTTGATTTATATGATTCTGGCCAGGTTAACTAGGAAGACAATGGCTGTGATGCAGAGCCCAAGACATGCAAGTCCATCTTTATGCATTGCACTCTCCTGCCTTTTGCTACCCTGAGATCTCAGAGCTGAACTAATATGAAGAGACACTGTCAGAAGAAATGCAAGATAGATGGGCCGAACTCTCCAGAAATCTCTTCTAATGTACACAAACAATCTGATCATCATAATGTAAGAACAGCCAATGCTATGATGCACAAGAGAGCATTCACATGGAGAACAATTAATCTCTACAAGGTTTCTCGAGGGAAAAAATCTGGCAGACCAAGCCCTCCACCAAAGTACAGTGTGGGAAAACAATGACAAACTCCATCTTCCTAACTCCCTTCTATTGGTGCAATAAAGCTGCTCAGTGTCCCCATCCAAGCTCGCTGGGTCAACCCCAAGCACCTCACCACCTGCTCAGGAGCCCCAGCATCACGGATGACTGATGCTTCAGAATTCTATTGGTTGCTGATATCATCCCTCCCTGTTTTACAAAATGAGTGGATGTACTGTCCATTTTAAAGTCATCTCTAATAGTTTATGGGTGGACACAGATCTGAAATCTCAGGGACTGACTGAGATCATCCATTGCTACACTGAGGGAGCCAGACTGGCAGGAAGACAAGCAGGGAGACTCAGTCACCTTTTGCAAATCACGCTTACTTGAGGACCTGACGGTGAAAAGCTTTTGAAAGCTAAGTGACCACTGGAGACCTCCACTACCTCGACTGGCTGGACTTCGCTCTTTCACAGCCTAAATGGTCTATGCGAATACATTTTATTTCCCTCAATACCTCTGTCTTGGACTGATCACATGGAAAAATCTTAGTATCTCCCAATTGCCAAGTATCTGCCACATAGTTTCAGAACCCATCACTTGCTATCTGATGGCTCTGGCTTGCATACGGCTGAGCCCCCTCAGCAATGCCATCGGAGAGCACAGCAATCTGCCCCACAGGACATATGGCATACCTGCAGCACCAAAAGATGCCAGTAAATCTGCAAGAATTCCGAGAAGAGCTGCAAATGTGATTTAAAGATATTGAACCTTGATTTATGAAGGAAGATGAAAAGATCTCTTGCCTAAGCCAGCTATGGAAATGTAAGAGAGCCACAGCCATACTTCAGCTCCTGTATACTTGAGTAGGAGGACTCCAAGTTATATCACGGGCTACTTGTTACTCTTCAGATTAAAATGTCCCCCACAAGGATCATCTGTTCAGGGGAAGGACTTCTGGAAGGTGAGTGGATCACAAGGCCTCTCATTTGGTCACTTAATGCCTTGATGGATTCGTAATTTGATGGCAGTTTGGGGAGGTGGTGGGGGCTAGTTGAACAAATGGGTCATGAGCATGTGACCCTGGGCACTACAGCTTGCCCGTGGCACTCTTGTTCTTCCTTTGCCACCTGTTCCCCATGAGGTCAGTTACATGCTCCCCCCCCCCCAGGACACTGTGCTTTACCAGGGGCCCAGAAGCAACAGAGAAAGTCACAGGAGACCAAATCTCTGAAAGTGTGGGTGAAATGAACTCTTGCTTTTTAAAGTTTTCCCCCCTCAGTTATTAATGGAAAGGGACCAGCACACAAACGCAAATAGTAGAATTCAGAACACAGAGGGACTCAAGGCTGAGATAATACTCCGTGTGAGATTGTAAGATCCCTTTCTAAGGACACTTTAAAAAGTGACATTCCATCAAGGGTGAACTAAGTTACGTGGCATAAAAACCAGGAGGAAAGAAAAAAATCCTTCACAGATAGTGGCTTATGACTACTGAAATTGGGTGGTACTGGGTGCTGCTCATATGGAAAACAGGTCACCGGATGAAAAGCAGTGTAACAGCACTGGGTTCCAGACACTGAGCTCCAGACACAGGACAGATACCATAGTTCTCCTCTCCCCACCTTGAGCAGGAGAATGCCATTCCAATACACCTGCCAATCGAGCCCTGCAGGCCTTCATGCATCCCATGCAGAAACCGAACACCCACCATAGATAAGCCAGGGAATGGCTGGAGAGCTAAGCAACTGGAGATGGGAACGTGTTCACCATTTTATTTTTACAGCCTCTTTTCTCAGTCCCTGTAAGATGCCAAGAGTATCTTTTCATAGCTTTTGAATTGTGGATGAAGTACAGTAACAGAGAAACAGAATCTCTGTATTTTACTTCTTAGCAAGTATGCCAGACAAACCCTGAGAGCATCTCCAGCTGTTTGAAAAACACTCCCAGATTCATCAGCTTAAAAAAAATACAGAAAACCAAACAAACAGACAAAAAGAAAAAGAGAAAGAACCCTAAATGGGTCCCGACTCCAACTTTCTTTTCTCAAGTTCAATAATAAACTAATAATACTGGAAAATGATTGGACTTTCATGATTCAGAAACTGTCCTTGGTACCATTCTGTGTTTCTTTTTGTCCTTCTGTGGCTTAGGCTTCACTGGAATTCCTCAAGTGCTTGAACTACAGCTTAAACGTGAGCAGCCTCACCGTGGACCCTAACTATGGTCTTCTCAACTGTGAAGCAGCACTGGCTCCCAAAATGTATGCGTGATCTGCCCACGCTGCACATTAAGCGAACAGGAACCTTCTGCAGCATACAGTGCGTGCGGCATCTCTGGACTGAACCACGGCTAGCACTTGGTTCAGGTTAGCCTCCGGAACGGCATCTCTCCAGTACAGTTTCCCTCCTGTCTGCTTTCTACTAAAGCAGTTCTGATGAAGTCAGGCTGGCTTTTTGTTTTGGTACTGGGGACTGAAGAAATCGAGATCCCCAGCCCTTTTAGTTTTCATTTTGAGACAAGCTCTTGTTATGGCACTAAGTTGTCTAGGCTGGACTTGTACTTGAGATCCGACTGCCTCAGCCTCCCAGAGTGCTGGGATGACAGACCTGACCCACGACATGCAGTTCAAAACTACGTTTCTCATGTCACTTCCTGCTTCAATACTTGCAGCAGATATCACTCTCTCTCACAATAAGTCACATTCCTCTGACAGCTGGCACCATCTTACCCAGTCTCCTAGCTGTGTCTTCCACAGGACCTCGGCTTCATGCCTCCCTGGCCTCCCTGTGCCCCTGCTGTGTCCGCCATCTCCAGGCTCCTCCTCGAATACAGCAGGGGCCTCTCCAGTGTTGCTCCCTCTGACACACACTGGGTTTCCTGCTCACCTCAAAACTTTCCACCATTGTATATCCATTGTATATAACACTGAAAAAAAAAAAAAAAAAAGAAAAAAGAAAAAAGAAAAACTGCTTCTCCCACACTTGCTACTTTCCCTTCCTTTATTTCTTTACATCACTCATGACTGTATCAGGTTCTTTATAATTTCCTGGTTGGTATCTTCTCTCTTTCCTTTGTAATGTAAGATCCATGTGGGCACACATTTTTGTCTCTTTCATTCTCTACAACCTCAAATACAGTAAATACTTACTGCATTAACACATGATTTATAGGGTTAATACTGTAAGGGGTATCTTTCACTCACACACAGAATCTGGACTCAATGTGAAATTCTATTCTATTATTTTCAAGTTAACATTAATCAGCTCCAATCACCGGAGTTCATAAGATTTTAAAATACTAAGCAGATTATATTTCTACTTCCTATTTTTTCTTAAGCAGCTCATTTTCTTTAACAATGGGTCATACTTGTGAGGTATACTGTCTCAAAAGAGACAACAGGGAAAAAAAATCATCACTTAACTGTGACTTCCAAACTGTTTTTTTTTTTTTTTCCTCATGATCACAGATTATATAAGGAACTTAGAGCCTGTAACATTTTGGTTAGCAATATCAGATCAAAGAAATAGGTAAAAAGCTTTTGTTCTGATTCTAAAAAAAAAAAAAAAAAAAAAAAAAAAAACAGACTTTATGAATAGGTAGTAGAATCAGACAGTTCAAAAAGTATTGTTTATAGAATCAGTTTGCTGACCAAAAGAAAGAACAGGATTTTACCTGGTGCAAAGAATCTTAAAGAGTTTAGAAAGTCACGCAGCATAGATATGGGTGTCACTGAGCCAAGCCTGCACTCTTTGCAAAGAAAACCTGCAGGCAACAGAAACCCCATGGATGATGACATGTAAGCAAGAAATACTTCCTCAATGCCTGATTTCTGGGACACAGGAGAAATGAGTCAGTGTGTCACCCCACAGGAGACAGCCCCACGGGACTAACAAGATGTGAAAGTTCCCCGTAAGTACGATACAGATGCTCCCCAGGGGCACTCTGTGGTTACTCTTGCAGGATATAGCACCTGGAGAAGGAGGAGAGAACCCATGGTCCAGGCTAAGGGGCAGGCACAGTGCCTCTTAGAAGCCCACGCAGCACTAGCAAACATTATGAAGGGAATTTCGATACAAAACCCTGCCAACAAAACAGACGCCAGAGATCTCATCTGCCACTGCAGTATCGGAGGCAGAAGACAGAGTCAACATGAAAGTCTAAGGACAACATTCTTTAGTGGAACCCAGCGACAGCCAGACATGTGCACTGACCCGAGGCCTCATCTCCACTTCATCTCACTGCATGGGGCACTGAAACTCATCACCCTGCTGAGCCCAAGCACAGGAGAAGGAGAGGAGGGGAGGAAAAACCAAGGACTGCTCTGAGAGTCAAGTATAGCCTAAGAGCTATGGATTTCAACTGAAAGCAAGTAAAATCAATTCCAGTGGCTATCTGTATTCCTCCCTAGGCAGAAATGGGTGCTAGAGAGCAAGCAGTGTGCAGTTACAGTGATATAAATTTGCATTTCTACTCACCTAAGTCACAGTGTATAAATTTTAAATCTCTTCTCCATGTAAGGCCCAGTGATTTATCAGTGCTGAATTTTACAGTAAAATAAAAATTTTAAAAGTTACCAAATGATTGAGTATAGAGAAGAATTCATAAGATCTTCTCATTAAAGGAGAAGTTTGGTAAAAGTGATTTAGCAAAATATTATAAAGTCAAATATGAAAATGCTATCTGACCTGCTTACAAAAGACCATACAACCCAATGGAGTTATTTCCAAATGGTGCATGGGATTCAATTTGCATAAAAGACCAAGAATAAAGATATATTCTACAACTTGCCCAGAAATTTTCCCTTGTATTTATGAAACCATGATTGCCTATTTCCAATTTCCATCCAAATGGAAAAAAATACCAATTATTAAATTTACTAAATTGACTGAGTTGCTCACAATTTGCTAATAGACGGATTATGAGTGGCCCAGTATCTGTAGCCCCCTTAAAGGCAGACAATAGATTTCTAAGTTACCATTGTAGTCCAGGAAAAATAGATAAAGTCATTTTTCACTTGCATTTAAGCAATGTCAATTAAGATCTTGAATGCTTAGTGCTTTGCCTAAATAACTATTGCTATGGAGACTGGATTAGCAGCAAGTTAATCCATATGACCAGATTCAAAACCTTGTCTTACTACATACTACTAATGGGAGATTCAACTTCTTTATCCATTCATTTGCTCACACAGAAATGGAAAAAAGATTGTTAATCCTAACTGTAGGGAACAGAAAGATCAAGCACATAAAGACTTTAGCAAAATAATTTCCCATATCACATGCACTCAGTTAAGATTTATGAAAATTGTCAATTTTGTAAAAAAAATCAAATTTGTAACATACAGTAACTCACTCTTCAGGCAACAGTCTCTCCATGAACTTTTAATTTTTTATCTCAATATCCCACCCCATTTTCCCTGCATAATTACCCATGGTGTCACAACACTAAATTGACCTAACACCACCACAGCATATTAAAAACTAATATACTTTAAAAGTAATAACCTCTTTCAGGATTGAGACTCTGCTAAAAGACATAGAAACCTATACTTTCTTTCACGATATCCACTGGTTCTGAGAAATGGCAGCTAAGTGTGAGGACATAGTACATAATCGAAAGATTTAATAAGACTGTTTTTGATCAGGGAATGAAACCTGAAAATTTTATTTTATTTTATGCAGGGAAATCAGGAATAAAGAATTTAAGGACCAAATTTTTTCAGGTACTAGACTTTTTTATTCCTCCATTGTATGCTTTTAAGCAAACCATTCATTTATTCTGGACTTCAATTCCCTATTTTCAAAATAAACGCCTAAAACTGGCAGAATCATTTCCCTTTGCTGCCGTGGGTTCTTCCCCGCCCTCCTTCCTCCACTGTGTGTCTTAGGGTTCAGAGATCAGGCTCTACGTGTAGGGGCTTTGAGGCGCCAGTTTGGTTTTTGGTTTACGGGAAGAGCTGCGTGAAGTTCCAAGGATGTAAGTGGAAAGCAAGGCTTCTGCATCTTATCTTCTCCCCACTCACTCAGCTCCAGCCTGTCTACAAGGCTACAGTCCTGCCTTCCCTAAAACTCTCGTAACTTCTAAACTGAGAAAGACAGACAGACAGACAGACAGACAGACAAAGAAAGAAAGAAAGAAAGAAAGAAAGAAAGAAAGAAAGGCAAGCAAACCAAAACTATGGGCTCATATAATAAATAAATCCACAAAGACACATCTAGCAATATAGATGACAATGATCTAAATTCATCTTGAATAAATTTAAAAAATACACATCAAGTGCCTACTACGTGTCCAGCATTGTACTCTGAGTGGGAGACAACCAGAATAGCATCCTTAATAGACAGACTTTAAGAAATCCAAATGGAATACAGACACAATAATGCACAAGAGCTGTGAAATGTGGGTGGTCATTTAACCTTCCTTCTAATTTTGTTACATGCACAACAAATGGCAAGTCTATTCCATCGCACATTCAGAAGAAGAACTCTGTCCCCTGAACAGGCATTGTCTTTCTGTGTCACATAAACTAACATGCCAACTAAAGGGAAGCTTTCATTCAGAAACATTTTGAGGCTGTTGAAATGTGGAAGTGTTGGCCAATGCTTACATGTTTCCATGTGTCACAGATTCAAATATGCGTTCTTTTAAGAATGTGGGTGTATTTCATTAATGAAGACAGCAATTAGTGTAGTTTTTTAAGCCTTATGATGGAGTCAAATATAAAGATATCACGCCTGGAGACACAAGATAAAGCAGGATTTTGTGAATGTCTCAAATGAAGAGACTGGAAGTGATCCTTTGGTTAGACTGGACTTCAGCAGCACTCACTGGTAGGAGAGCAGCCCTTATCTTTAGCTGCTCAAGATGCACCTCTCGCTGGGGAATAAGCAGCAGTGCCAAAGCAGGTAACATAAGTTAGTGGGAGTTAGTGGGATGGATGTTGATTATGCTCTCCTGATGTTATTTTAAGATTGGAATCCTATAGAAAACTCAAGAGAGAGAACAAAAGTATCCATACAAGAACAAGAGTTTACTTGCCAAGCTGCTTAGTGTTATTTCAAAAGTCTCCCTTCTTTGGAAAACACTAATTCTTTCTGTTGAGAAAAAAAAAAAAGACATATATTCTTGAATTAAAAGCAGTAAGCATGAATTTAGGACTTTTGAAAAAAGATTTTCAGAAATAAGTCTTCCGTGGCTAAACGTGTGTAGGTAGATTGTGTGTGTGTGTGTGTGTGTGTCTATGTAATGTTTGGAGAAAGCAAACTCAATATTCTCTAAAGTAAATATGACTGGAATGTCTTCAAGTGTGATTTATTTTCAGTAAGGGCACATTCTAGAGCACTCTTTCAACTTTCAGGTTACACGGTTGTACATACATGCAACCAATCTTGTTCCTTTTATCTTCTGAGTTTGCAAATCCTGACCTCTAATGACCCAGCCTATTGCATTCACTTGCAAATATGACTTATTTCGTATATATGTTGAACATGGATTGGATAAAATACACACATATGCACACACACAAAACTTTCTAAACCTTAAGAGACTGTCTATCTTGGTCACTATGCTCCCTCAATGACCAACACTACGCAACACATATTATATATTTGTTATATCCATAGATGAAGAATGAATGAACTGAAAGTTGCATGTTAGGAGCTTTTCATTAGTGAGCTTTCCTTATTTTACTCCATTATTCATTCACACATTATGGTTCATTTTGGTATTTGAGGATTTAAAGCATGGAAAGAAAACCTGTCACCCTTCTCATGTGAAGCTGGCATGCTTCATTTGTCCAGAGCTGGACTTGACGGGATCTCTGATGACAGGGGAATCCACGACAAAGGAACTATTAAATTTCATTCACTGGATGCTGGTTTCCAGTAGCAGTATGGTATTAGGTCATCCGTGCCTGATGCTTCTAACAGTAACAGCTCTGAGTTACACATCAAAAGGGCATCTGAGATGAATTTGATGCAGGTGTTTTTAGTTTTCTTCCTATAGCTCAATAGGCATTTCATTATGGTTTGCTTAGCACTGAAAAGAAAGAGACAGACAGAGACAGAGACAGAGAGATAGAGGAAAGGAGAGAGAGAGAAAGGAGAAAGAAGGGAGGGAGAATAGTGGTGGAAGGGAAGAAAGCAAGCCAGCCAGCCAACCTTACAAAGCCAATAGAGTCTGAGCATCTACCTCTACCTTTAAATGCAAAGCTCTGAATTGTGGTTCTCCAGCCTTAAATCCACCCTTTTCTACTCAGACATTTGCACTGCCTACAAATGCTCTCACTATTAGAGGGTATGATAAAAGCATACACACAGATACTGAAAAGTAATATAAAGACTTTTATACTTTACGAATACCAAAATATATTGTCCAAAGTATTTTATTAGCATTATCTTACCCTACTTATAAACCACAAAATGTACAGCCATAATCTTTCCCAGGTTTAACTATCAATCTTCCATCATCAGGAAAATAGCATCAAAATAGGGAGAAGCACTTTCTATTTTATTTTTTCTACTTCCATACCTCTCTCCTTTCTGCACTCTTTCCCAGGGAGTTGTCCCCAAGTCACAATGAACTCAGGGAATATGATGAGAAAGCATAGTGCACTTTATATAATTCTTTAATCATCACACACTGACATCATTTTAAATTTAATATTGGGCTCTTTTATTTAAACTGATCAGAAGCAGAGACAGAACTAGATCTGTTCCGATAGTAACCGGGTCTGTATTAGATTTTCCACAAAACAATATGATCAACAAAGGAACGGGAACCATCTTAACCCAGACCCTGATGTGCAAAGAATGAGCCTGGTCTGATTTTTGTCATTATGAAGACAGTAGCCCTGACTGGGGTTTATTAACACACACACTCCTGACAGACACAGAACTCCAGAACCAGGCCCTTCTGCCACATGTGAAATCTGCGGGGCACACCTCCACTTTTCTCGTTCTTTCCTTTTCACCACAGCTGCCTCAGCACAAGTGCTCTTTGTACAGAAATACTGATTTTAATCTCGCACTTTTAAATACCATGAAGTGCCTAAGGCTGAAAAACTACATGTTTCTTTGCTCTTGGTTCAATATGCTCAGTGGGAAAAATTTGTCATCAAAGTTGTTGCTGTTGGAGAAATATAGTGATCTCCTTTCCCCTCAATCCCTGAAGCATCTGTTGCCTGGACTTCTTTCTGTTTGTATTAATGAAATACGCCATCTGCATAAGTGGGTTTTTTCATTTCAGCTGGAAGCAAAAAGGAGATTTCAAAGAGGAATGCATTAGCCATTATAATGCCCCACTGTGTTCCGTGCAGGAATCAAAGACCAAATTCTTCTAACCACCTGTGGCTAGGGCTGTGTGCTCCACGTCAGGACAGGGATTCCCAGTGGGCATCACAGGCCATGCTTCTACATGGACAAAAAATGTGGATATGGTTTTTCCTCTGCATTAATGGGTGATGGATTAGTCAAAAACTGAACGATTCAGAAAACGATTCTATTACATTTAAGAGAGAGGATATATTTGTTGCTCAATTGAGAAGGCCAGTGACAGAATTCTGAGTATTATAGTCAGGGGTTATGCAAAGAACAATTAGAGTCAGGACAAGGAGTTTATAATATTATTTTTATAATAGTCACCCAGAGTTAACACAAGAAAATGCAGGAACTCTCTCCACAACACTAAAGATAGAATATTTAGCCAAGAGCCTGAATCCCACAGCAGTGTCCCACATGAGTCCAGATGAAAACCCAGAGCTCATGACAATGCCTCCTATGAGTCCAACTGGAGTTCCAGTGCCCACAAGAAAGACTCATGCCAGTCTCTTTACAGATCTGTGCTGGGAAGGCCCAGCGGTCAGTGGTGGAAGCCAGAAAGTCCATGCCAGCGGGGTGAAGGAGCTGTGCTGGCGGGATGAGGGTTCTACGCTGGAGCTGAGAAGTCACACTCACAAAAAGACCAGGGCTGTCCTGAAAGGCACCACAGCCATCCTTAGTGACACGGAGGCCCCGAGCTCCTCCTCCAACAAGCCCACTCTAGTACATGCCAGGAAGCCAGTGTGATGAGTTCATCCTGGAGACCAAGTAGCACATGACTTCCCCTTCAGAGCCTGATGTGCTTGATATGAAAATCAGAATTTCTCCAGGAGAACTAACGGCTCAAACAGCAACCCGTAGGAGACCCCACAATGCCTCAATGCCTCAACACACCTCTCTTCTCCTTCTCTACATCTCTATTTATGCTGGAAACCTTCCTCAGGTGGAACATCTATGCTCACCACCATGGTGATTTTATTTCACTGGCGTTAAGCTGACCGCCAATTTTTAATCTATGGCACTGAGGTGTGACTGCTTTGAGGTGCTAAATGATGTTGCTATGAATCAGCCTCTATCACACTCTGAGCTTTCTATGCTCTTAGGTCATACACAAGTTCCCATCAGGTTGTAATCCTCTTGCACTGGGTATCTTTCTCAGGTGTTAGGAGCTCTAATTTGAAATGAGCCTTCATTATCCACTACTTCCAGCAAAATCCTGGACATCAAATAGTGTTCACTTGAAATTTCTGGCTTTTTCTGAAGTAATATCTCTGGCTGAGGTAAATGTCTTACCTTCATCTACAGAGCAGAGTCTTCAGCTCTGGATTGAGGGAACCACTTGTGAGTGTGTCCTTCTCAGAAGAAAAGTATTTCAAACAGGACAAACTCGGAGATGCCAACTCCTCAGGAGGATGGCTGATAGGTCTTCCAGCGGTTGGCATTTTGCATAAATGTTTAGCCTTATATGTTCCTAATATGAAAAGGCTTCTTTGCTCATCTCCTCTTCACCAAATATTTGAGTGACAGATGTTGCAACTGTAGCCCTGAGAACTGTTTACCTTTTGAAGGACACATCAGGACCTAGGTTATAGGAAAACCTAGATGAGGAGTTTGTAGCAAAGCTAAGAAATAAGCAGCTGCCTAGAATTATGCAACCTCAGTTGTGTGGGAGCTGGGATCTGGAAGAGCAAAACTAAGAGAGCCAAGATGCTCTGCACACTGGTGGTTATCATCCAGAACAATCAGCAAGGAAACTAACGCTAGCCAGGAAATGTCATTTTATTTCTCAATGATTAATGTGTACTTTGAAAGTAAAATAACACTATAATAACACCTAATACCCATTGAGTGAATACTATACCCAATAACCATACCTAGCACTTAACATTACTAGCTTAAATGAGGAATATTTGAAGTGTTAATGAAGCATTAGGATCAGAGGTGATAGCTCAATTGAGATATGAAAGACTCACACAATTTAGAGGGCAGAAGGAGAGCTATTGAGGAAAAAAACACAGGACACACAAAGAGCCTGTTGTAGGTCTGTGAACATAATTAGGAGGGGAAAAAAGGAATTCTTGGTGACTACAAATACCAGACTTTCTGACATCAGAAGGTCAGAAAGAGAAGACAGAAGAAAAAAAAAAAAAGTACAGAAAGTGAGAAAGGCCATAAACATATAACAAGATATACTGGGCCTCTGGGAGTGAGCAAAACAATGGATCATCCTGATTCTGCTGATAGCTGCAGATAATGGAAAGCAGCATTATGATCTCTGCACTAAATGTTCTCTCCTACTACTCTATACATTCAAATAAGAGTCATTTTGAGATAAAACTATACTGGACGAACTTTACCATCACTCCCAATGGACTGAAGCAAGGGCTTTCCCCTTGGGTAACCACGCAATGGCTCCTTCAACCCTGCTACGTACTCAGAAACTGGTTTTGGTGTTTCTCAAACAGCATGCTGCCTGGCATATCCTGAGATCAATACATGTCTGTTGAATGGACAACAGAGACAAATGAGTCTAAATCTATTTCAGTTTGGATCATATTTGACCTGCTATGTCCTTAATTATTCTGCATTTATTAGTTTTCAAAGAAATGCCTTTTTTCCACTAACCATCCATTCAAGTGTGGAATGACATTACAAGAAAGAAGCTAGTGGGTCTGAATTCTGTCTCTGTCTCACATTTACCTCTCATATCAGGAATAAAGATGCCCCTATGTAATGTTTTTTAAAATCCAGTGAATATTGCTAATCTTACAAATACTTTTGTGCTATAGAATAAACAATCAGCTCTCAAAATATATGGTGAAATCTTGCCACAATGTGATAGTGTGGATGTGAGACTTAGAGAAATCACCTGAGTCATAACAGCAAATCTGCTACGAACCCAACAGGTGCCCAAGTAAAAGACAGGCCCCACCACTCTGCCCTGTGGCAAGAAACCATGACCCTGCCCACTCCTCACCTGACACTGAATTTGCTAAAGCCTTGCTAAAGTGCCCAGCCTCCAAACTGTAAGAAATACATGTCTGTGATTTATAAGTCACCAAGATTATAGTAATTTGTTGTGGCACCTCAAACTGACTGAGACAATGTTTGTGTGTTGGTTTATTACAGCTACTAAAATGTAGTGAATTTAGGGGCAAATCCATAAATTGAATAGCACTTTATCATACATATATGCAAGTGACAAATTTATCCTTGGTTTTCATTATTTTGCTCCACTGATTTACCTAATATCCAAAGTCCTTTGATTCAAAAGCTATCCCTCTCTCATTCTAGAAGTTTGTGAGTTTAAAACTTGTTTTAAATAAAAGGGTACACATCAATAGAAGACCACACAGAAAGATAGCTATGCAGTACCCCCAGGCCTTTGCCCTCCTACTCAAATCCACTTGCCTCTGGTCCCTGAAGATACCTCCAACATTAATGATGTTTTTCTATTTGTTAACACAGCCAGTGTATTAGGGTCTTGGTTGTTTTCTCTTTTTGTTGCATACCAACAAGGTCACAGGAAATGATCTAGACCAGCAGCAGGAGCAAGATGTGACAAGCACAGTCTCCAGACTTAATGACAAAATGATTTAATGAAATGAAGACAATGATAAAGATCCACTGGAGGACCTGCCTTACAGCTGGTAGACTCTGCCATGCTTGTTCCATGACTGATACTAATGAAGCACTACACTGCCCCATGATCCCCAACAGTCACACACTGTAAGTCAAGTCTAACAATTTGCTTTGTTAAGCCACTGATAGGGGTTGGGGGTTCGGGGTTCCTGTCCCTGCAGCATCAGTGAACCTATCTGATAGTTATACAGCATAATGAAACACAACCTACAGCCAGTAAAAGAGAAATTCTAGGCCAGTCTCCAACATAGCTGAACTGTTAGCATGGAAAGTAAAAGGGCGAAAGGCCAAAATTTCACTGAATATTTTGAAGTAAGCTTTAACATTTGAGAAGAAAAATCTGGAAGGGTTTGAAAATGAATGTCAAAGTCATTAGAACAGACACAGATAATGCAAAGAAGCATTAGAGGTGCATTTATTATTTAGCAACAGAATCTCAGACCTGGGAACAATTTATGCACTCACCTAATGTATGCAAGGTTTTGAAGAAAGGACTTGGTACCTGAGTATGGTGATACATACCTGTAATTTCAGCTCTCTGTAAGGCTGAGGAAAAAAAAAAAATTACAAGTCTGATTCTAGCCTGGGCAATTTATAAGGTTAGTGAGACCCTGTCTTAAAATAAAATTAAAATTAAAATTAAAAGGATCGAGGACATTATTTCAGAGTAAAAGCTCTGTGTTCCATACCCAATACTGAAAAAAAAAAGAAAAAAAAAGAGGAAAAGGGGGGAAGGGACTGGAGGGGAGGGGAGAGAGAAGAGAGGGGAAAATAAAAGGAAAGGGAAAAATGAAAGAGACAGAAAAAGACAAAGGGAAAGGGAGGTCTTCAGAATGTCCATAGGAACTGTTCTTTTCCTATATTACTTGATGATCAAGGAAGTAGATCCACCATGAATTAAGCTGCAATAATGTAGAGCTGGATTTAAAAACAGTGTATGAATCACCAAGTAAAGGAAAGAAGCTGAAGAGTCTCCGTGAATGGAGTTCTCTATTGAGAACCTTGACTAATCACAATTACCTGAAATCTGCCCTCACTCAGCAAAGCCATTTAGGACTTCTGCTGCATTTTACTATCTGTCTTCTCAAAGAATAAAGTGCAGACTAAGCTAGGTGATGACCATTCCATCTTGGCCTGCTTTGTAATATATCTTCTACGTTATTATCAACTTTATTGTTAACTCACCTTCAAGTTGGGACTGCTTTTTCAAATGAATGCATCTAATATAAGAAATAATTAAGTTGAGCTTTTTGAGGGTAGTTAAATGTTAACTGCCTTGCATCCTGATACAACATGAACATAATAAAATACCACTTCTGATATTTGCACATAGTAGGAAGGTACTTCACATTTATTGAGTGAATAAATACAAGACTAAAGAGAAACTAATTTTAAAAATCCAGCACCTAAAGGAAATATCAGGAAGAAAGGGCTATATAGTACTCTACAATTCTGTTCTCTGAGATAGTAAGAGTCTGATTTAGGCTGGCAGATGTAAAATAAGTGAAAGGCCATTCAGACTGAGCAAATCACAGCTGTGATACTTATTAGTTTGGAGAGAGATCAAAGAAGTGTAACATGGGTCACTCAAAGCAGGGATGAAGCAAATTCAGCAAATTTCTAGCAGGAAGCAGTGTCATCACACACACAGGAGAAGCTCACAGGTCCTGCCCACCTCTCACACATCTAAGGGAGGATTCCTTCCATGAAACCAGAGATGACTAACTTGAAAGGCTAAGCAGGATTGCTCAAACCAGCCATGCATCACAGGCACCAAACCGCTACAAGTGAAAATACTGAAAGAAGGCCTACCATGTTCTAGCAAATCCCCATACAACAGCTCTTCTGTAATTTGCTCCCGTGTAGAGGAGACCACTACAAGGAATCCCAAGGTTCAAAGTTCAGGTCTCTAGTGCAAAACACAGGAAGCCCTGATCTCTGCAGAGGAGTATAGGAAGACAGGGATGTGACAGCGTTGCACAGCATCTATGCAGAAAGAAAAGAGGACACAGGAAAACAACCAGTGTTTTGAAACTAACAAGATCTAAGATGAGAATGCACCACTTTGTGTTTATAATTCAAAACAGGTTACCTTATTTCCCTGCTCACTAAGGACAGTATCTCCTCCTTCTCACCCCTGACTTAAAAGCATTCTCAGATATATCTCGCTTATGGTTGGAGCTCAATGAAATACAATTTCTTTCTCTTTCAGAGTCATTTTTGATAGAACAAAAACACATGAAATGCTGAAAAGATCCAAAAACAGGTAGACATCGGCAAAATAGGGGCACAGAGCTGACCCTAGGGCCAGGTACATTCTCTCTGCCCCTAACCAAGACCACAGGATGCCAAGTACAAAATTCATATACAGCTGCTGTTGAGATCGGCCCATTCAGCTTTTAAGTTATTAAAAGAAAATATAACACAGAAAGTTCTATGGTACCAGTTATCACATTATTGCTAAGATTTGAGGGAAAGACATTAAAAGTGAGTGGCGAAGTGTAATTTAATCACATTTAGAAAGCTCCACTCCTGAGTAGAAGCCACAGGGCACTGTTGGGTGACATCACAGCAATCTGCCAGGAAATACTACTTAGTGAAAAGACCAAACTGCATCAAATAGTTTGCACAGCTTGAAAACAGCCGTGAAAACAATTTCCCAATACATGCCTCACCATGCATAACAAATATAACTGAAGAACCCAGGACTGTTTTGGGTACAGGAAAAAAGGATGTCAGAGGAAAGCGACATCTTTTTATACTTTTTATCTATTGATGCACAGAAATGCATTCATACTTTAATTGTATAATTAAAAATGAAAAGGAAGAAACAGAAGCAAGCATATCCACATGCAAACACTGGCTGGGGGACAGGGCATGTCCCAAGGGTGAGAGGGCAGCTACTGGACGGCTCTGAGAATGTAGACGTGCATGTCTGTACTTTGTGTCAGGCCTGAGAAGTGCCACAGAGCCTGACTGTGGACCCGTCTATTCCAGAGGGCACCAGGGGTCATGTCCTCAGAGAAATTACCCTTTCAACAGACACCCTTATTTCCATCTCTCCGTTTTCACTCCTCGACCCAATACAGCCAAGGGCTGGCCCTTCGTGACTCTGATATTTTTTCTGTGTACTTTTTTTCCTCAAGTAAAACCATCAGAAGAAGCCTTATTTTCACTGCCTTCCTTTTTTCTTCCATCCAGAAAGAAAACCACTGAGCAGAAAGTAGCAGGAGTTCTGCCCCAAACATCAGGAATCTGCTGCTCTTGACGCTCGGATTGCTCCACCAGGAAGGTGAAGAAGCAGCCACTCAAATCAATTATAGATAAAGACAGTGAGGGTGCAGCATGTGTGAAGACTTTCTAAGAAGGAGCGTAAAACCTTATACCTCAATTATATAGAAGGAGTCAATGTAGTGGTTATTTTGATGGATCAGTAGCTTTACCTATCCATTTTTTTTGATTCATATTGGTGGCACAATTCATTGATAGCATCTCTGTGTCACACAATGTCTGTCATCTCCTTATGGACTAAAAAATAAAAAAAGGAAAAGCCATGATGCTTCATGGTTCAACGTGAGACATGAATTTAGTCTGTATGTGCAGCTGAGGGCAAGCTAGGAACTGGGCGTGAAGAGAAACAGGCAGAGCGACTCAAGCTGGAGCAGCAGCCAGCAAACCTCCCATATTGCTGATGTCACTCTAGACACTGCAAGAGAGGGTCAGACAGCATCAGTCATCTTGACAAGCCCTTCTGTCCTCTGTAAGTGCTGACCAGGAGGAGACACATGTCTGGCTCAGTCACTTTCCTCTTTCTCTTTCACTTTTAGCTACTACATAAACATCACAGGGCAGAGATAAATTGAAGAAAAAAATTAAAGGGAAAACACAAACAAGTAAACAAAACTGACAGCAGTCCAAAGTATCAGAAGAACCAGAGAAGCTTCCCACTCTCAAGTAGGCATGTGGGAAAACATTCTTGATGGAGTCACCTCTCCCTGGTAACAAGTGCCATCGATGATATTTTATTCTCAGTTTTGCCCACAGCTGATGCCACATGCTTATGGCAGATCAACTATCGTGCATGTACATCATGAAGTATGACACAGGGGTAATCAATCCCTTCAACAAACAAACAAGAAGGAAAATGGACTGCAATTATGCCATTGATTGACTCTAAGCTAGTGGCTTAGTATCTCGTACAAGAGACAAAGGTAAACTGTACTATAAATTAATCTTTAGATTATGAACAGGCATCTGACATTTGCCCAGGGTTGAAAGCCATGCTCCTAGATAAGTGCTCGGTCAGTGCCTAATTTAACACAGAACTTCCTTTTAGCTGTAAGATATAGCTTGAGGCTTCCATTCCCCAGCCACAGAGACAGGAAATATTGCTCTCAATCTATGATTCGTTGTTTACCAGCTAGGTGACTTGAATACATTGTCTGCTCTGAGCATCCGTTTGCAAATGTGAAAAATGGAGACAATACAACCTATGAAGGTCAGAGTAAGAAAGAAATAATATGCGAAAGCTACGTGCACCAGGCCTCACCATTGCATGCCTATAGGATACAGGTGCCCAGGGTTCTAGAGAAACACAGCTGTTTCAAAGAGAGCAGAGAGCAGTGGCCTCTGCCTGCTTGACAGGTTCCAAAACCAGTTCCCAGTGCTGGCTGCTCTGCAAGGGAGACAAGATCCTATGCTCAAGTTTGGCTCCCTCCGCTACTGTGGTTCCCACATGAGGATCAGGTGTATCATGGGAAACTAGTCAGACAGCAGAAAACAGAACCAGGAGTGGTCACTCTTGAAATTTCTGTTTTTCTTCCAAAGTAGCAAGTACTGAATTTACCTGCAAGATGCACATGATTGAGCACAGCAAGGGGGGAGGGGGAAACAACTAGAAAGGAAGCACTGAGTTTCAGGAGGTAACAGCATCAAGTCTTCCCTTTTTCTTGGAAATTGCTGGTTTGGTCAGTCTGAGCACTGATACAGTCACTTCTAGAGATACAGTCACACACGCACACACCAACACACCAACACACACACACACACACACACACACACACAACCAAGAAGAGGGCATCCCAGACTGTAGGTCAATGACCTATCAACTTGAGAAATAATTGTACGGCAGAACAAATAAATAAATAAAGCAAGAAGGCTGCCAACATGCTAAATAACCAAGCTATGTACAAAATGCATAGTTTTCTCTTTGAAAAAAAAAAAAAAAAAAACTCCCAGAACACTCAGAATTTCTTCTACCTGATCAAGGGAAGCATAAGCCTTTTGTTCAGAAAAGTGCAACCTTTGAGAGCTGAACTTTCCCTCACGGATCCATGCTCCTTGCTTTCTTAAAAATAAAAATACCTATTTTGTTTATTTTAAAAAGGCTAGGAAGCCTCACATTTTTGTTCAGCTAAAAATCTGCAAAGATTAAACAGATGTTTGGCTACTTCAACATGAAAACTGATTGGGACTTAACACTGGAAGCTGGAACTTATGCAAAGCATTCTGTCTGGCCTGCCTGCTTTAGGAGGAAGACATCCTTAGTAATGCCACAGCAGAGGGCCTGCCTGTCTGGACACCCTTTTTATTAATTAGACAACTGATCCTGGGTTTCATTTGAGCTTGCTAAGCCAGCCTGATATTATTTTACCAATTTAGGATTAATTAATTATAAACTAAGGTTAATAAGATCCTCAGTCCCCATGAGGATCACAAGATAAAATCAAGCTGTATTTCCTTCACAATGTCTTGACTAAGAGACACATAGGTACCCAAAATGGCACAAGACATTCAGTACATAAACTATAAAGGAAGCATCTTCTGATAACCAGTATGGAGATTCAAATATTTGTGTATAGTTGTTTTGATATTTCTCGGTATTTGTAAAACATTCCAATCAATTATGTAATGGAGTTCTTAGAAAGCTCCTTAGGAATCATTTATGAATTCTATTTATTATGTAAAAGTAAAAAACAAAAAATGTGCTCTCAGAAATTTAGCATTTTTTCATCACTAAATGTTAAAAAATTTGGTCTTCAAACCCAGTATTTTTTGAAGATGATTTTCTCCCTTCCTTAATGAACACCGCAATTTGTGGTTTATTTTGCAAATGATTGAAGATACAAATGATTTGTCAGTCTTAGAAATTGCTAGTGAGGGATGCACAATGTGCCATGCACATAATTCAGGTAGCTGAATTTGTTTCCTTAGTCTCAAACTCTTGAAATGTTTTCCTTTCTGTATTCAGAAAAAAAAAAAAAAAAAAAAAAAAAAAAGCAAGGATAATAGGTGTAGACTCCTAAATACTGTCATTCATTTCCCTGGTGGTGGCCACCTGATCTTTGCATACAGAAGAAACTGTTTAATAGATATGGGTTAAAATTCTGAACATGTGCGAATCCAATAATAAAGGCAAATAAAGAGTAAAACTGGCTTTTAGCCAACTAGAAAATCAGTATTGCTGGGTCATAACAGAGAAACTAATGCAGTGCCACATACATCTGGTCATTTGTGTCTTAACTGAATCAACTGGGTCTTTTTTTCTTTCCTCTGCTTCTAATAACTGAAATTTAATGGAATTTTAACATTTCCAGCAAGGTGGCACACATCCCTTGCTTCCTCAGAACAGGTAATTGGCCAAGATTTTATTAAGCCATCATTATGGGAAATGTTTCAGGTCCCAGCAGAAATGCTACCAATGCTAGATTAGAAAGTTCATCCGTCCTCTATCCCCAGCGACTTACCAATAAACTAACGTGTTGGGTAAATGTCTATAACACATGGTTAAACATGATTCAATCTTATTAAAGTCCTATTTAAAGTCACATTTATCTCTGCTTGACTTTATTGCTGCTTTTCTGACCCACTTTTCTCTTTCTTTCTTCCTGTGTACATCTTGGCTTTGGAAGAGTCTCTTGAGTGGCAGTATTCCTTTTCATTTTCTCACTTTAAGCCTGAACTCCTCCAAGGAAACCAACAGCCCTTTCATGCTGGGGAAAACAAACAACAAACCTTTCTAATATCTGCACCTAAGTTTAAAAATTAAGAATAAAATATAGTAAGAAAACCACTTCTTGAGGACTTCTACAATCATTGGCATGCTTAAAATTTTTCTGCCTCACCCTGAATATTGTGACTCATTAAAAAGAAAACAGTTCTTTATTTATTATTAATTTTTTATTTATTTATATAAAATTTATTTATTTATTTATTTATTTATTTATTAAAAAGAAAACAGTTCTATATAGGTATCTACTTTATTAAAGTTCTTAGATGCTAAACTTTAATCAAACTTTAAATGAGAAATAAAAATAATCTCACTTCCTGTTGACCTTTAAAAGAGATCACTTGTATTCTAAGTTGATCTAAACTAATTTCAGCTTCTGGGATGAAATCAGAAATCTTTCTTAGGAACCTCTGTCTGCCTGACTGTGAAAAGCCGACCTCCACATCCCTAGCTCATTATGAAACACCAAGAAGCCAGGACACAACTGTTCTGCTCATTGCCAAGGCAGTTCTTTTGATGGATGTGGATTTTATTTACTCTAATTGTGGGCATTTCCCTGCATTCCAGTTATGAAGGAGGATCTGTGATCTCAATAAAACTCTATTAATGAATCAACTCCCAGCAGAGGGACACAGATTGTCCATGACCAAAAAAAAAAAAAAAAAAAAAAAAAAAAAAAAGCACCTAAAAATTTTGTTAGGAGCTAATGAGCAAATCAGAGAACATTTGTAAGCACTGTGCTGGTCACAAATAGCAACAGCAGGGAAGAGAATACAACCAGTGCCAGGGTCCTGAAGCTTCTTTCTCCCCTGCTCACTGTTAATCCCCTCAGGATTAACATGATTGACATTTGGTACCCACGTAGTCCTCTGTACAAAACTCATGCCTTTTCACCTGTGCATCAACTCCCTTACGTTTTCTTCCTCTGTGGACTGCTTACCTCTTCTCTCATTGAGCTCAAATTCTGCTTTTCCACAGGGCTCTGGTCAAAGCCCTAAGTTCTCACCTGATTTCTCCTAACTTGTAGATAAGGTCAACGAGCATATCTATATCTGAATTTGATGGCACAATGCCCTGTAGAATAGGGAGTTGAGAAAATATGACAACAAAGCCAGGTGCACTTGTGTATCAATCCTGCCTCTCTCATTTACCGGCTGTGTGACCTTCACCCAGAAATGTATCATCTTAGCACCTGAGATTCCCACTGCAAAATGAAGACACCAGGAGGAACTTCACACTTCGAGCTTAAAAGTACTTGTGCAAACTAGCTATGAAAGTATCTGGAACTCCATAGGTTCTCAACCCTATTTCGTTTCCCTTCCTGCAATTCTACTAGATGGTCAGCTCTTCCAGCAAAGTCTAAGGTTGTACAAAATCAAAAATGCTAGTATTTCTGTTCAGGTATGTTAATCCCTTCTTCATGGGACTAAAAGAAAATCAAAAGTGTCAGTATTTCTGTGCAAGTAAGTTAATCTCTTCTTCTGGAAAAGTATATACTATACCTAAATGATGTGCCACATAAGAAAGTATTTACCCAAGGAAATAAGAAACTAAAGTGTCCTTTGGGCAAACAAAACTCAGGGTGGACACTCTGCTGATCTCTCTGTGTAGCAAGAGAGGCCCACAGAAAGCCAGGGCACACTGTGCCTGCCACCGGACCATATCACAAGATTTCTCTTATAGGAAATAGGCATCTAGATCTTTGGCAAACAGGAAGGGAAACAAGGAGATGTAGGGAAGAAAATGAGGAGAATGGATAGGCGATGTAAAAAGAATTAAGGTGCATCATGTACACATACCAACTATGCACAAGGAACGTGATCATTGCACACTGCAAGCTTGTACTAATGCACATTTTCGACAAAGAAGGAAATGCAGAACTGGGCAGTGTTGTGTGGTCATGAGGAACCATGGGGCCCCTACATGTCTGATTCCACTCCGCTGTCTGGAATCCACTTAGCTTAGAATGATTTTCTGAATCTTAGTGTGCCTAGGTTTTTTCATCCATAAAGTGGAAGTAGCCAAAGCATTTTGTGGGGATGGAAGCTAATGAATAATGTGCTTAGCAGCAAATACAAACCAGAAGAAGCAAAAGTTCCACCTTTTAACCATAGTACAGGGAATTTCTCAGCAATTGCCAATTCTATACCCCAGGACATGCTTCCCTAGCTGGGACCTCTCTGATGCCATAAACCCCTTATATTGTGGTGCAGGAGGCTTCTCTTTGTTTTGTTCTTGCTTCACATTGCTGGTGCTTGTGTGTGACTATAAGTGGTTCTTTGACATTTCTCCTCTCGTATTTCTTTAATTATCTATCATCCCAGTACCCCATAAGGCTTTGCGGGTTTCACTCCTGGGTAGTGTCACTATTTCCAGTGACAAGGCTCTGAGAAGGACCACATTTACCTTCTCCAAACTTGCCAGTAAGATAGTTGCCTAAACACACAGAATCCACGTTTTAAGCCCCTTTCAACCAATACATTATTTGCAGATCAGAATGCCCTTTCCCAATACCAATCTGTGGGCCTGAATTGGTACAAATCTCTGGGCAGTATTGAAAGTTTTGGTTCAAAATCAAGACACCAAGCGCAGTCCTGCTGGAGCTGGCTCCTTCAGCTGGTTGCTACTGACAGCAGACTGGCTGAAACTGTTCTGAAGTACCACATGCATGATAATAGCTGTCTAGATACAACAAATAGATATAAGCAAATGAATGGTCTTGGAACTGTCTGTTGTCATTCATTTAAAAGAGACGCTCTTGGAGGCTGACTACCTTTGTTCAAAAATAAATTTAACTAGAATTTAGTTGCTGTGGGACTAAAGAACATGGAATAAATCAGTCAGGCTCAAGCAAGAGCTGCCAGTTCTCTCTCTGTTAAGAGAAATACAATGATTGGGCTCAATCGTTCACTGGCATAAAAAGAAGGGCTAAAAAGGAATATACAAATAACCCAGTTATTACAAAAGGCTCCACATGACCCAGAATAATAAAACAATTGCCTTTGTTCAGTAGAGAGAAGCCAGGTGGGGATGGTTTAACTTATTAATTAGGAAAATGATTCACATGAGCATGATTTGAGTTCTGTCTTTTACCCACTCTTCACAATTCGCCATTTAATTGGAAATTGGGAGTGTATTCATGTTCCCTTACATTCTACAAGGTTTTTCTGGAACAAAAGCTTTCAAAGGAAACTCTTTAAGGTCTTTTCCAACTGCTGTTCTATTTCTTGTTTCTCATTGTCCCTGATAACCTTTTTGATGCCTTGGCTAAAATCTCTTTGCTTTATCGATTTTCGTTTCTCCATCATTCACATTTTGCTATTGTTGAGTTTTGTATGAGAAACCATTGATCATTTTCTCGGGCTGCATTCAAGTGGGAGTTTGTGTGTGTGTGGATGAAGCGTATTTACTGGAGGTGGGATCATGCTGTTCTGCCTCACAGAGGAGGCTCCACCCTCTACAACTAATGCAGACCTAATACTGTCTTCAGATATGGCCAGGTTTTTTGCAAATTCCAAAGAAAACAACAGGACCAAACTTTTAGAGAATTACAAAGAAGTTTCATATCAAAGAAAGGACTACTCCACTGGAAGGAACTGTATTGTTACAATCCTAATATGGAGTTGTCCTGAGAATTAAGAGACAGTCTCAGTAGAAACACAAAGAGTGAGAAAAATCAGGAAAATCTAGCCCTCAAGAACCTTCCTATATAGTGTAACTTTTACAAAGGGATTTTTTCATCACCTTACGGATGTCTTTATTTGCAAAGGGCACAGAGAATCTCCCATAGCACCAGAGACTTCACAGCATCAAATGATCCACACTGCTTGAAATCAACCTTGTTACTCATATTTTTAAGATGGAAAACACAATACGCATCAAGCAATGAATAAGTTTAAATTTTTTTCAGGATTAAATCAATTATTAAATAATCAACCCAAAATCTTCTAAAATCTGTCTGGAAGAACAAATGCTCAGAGCAATTTCTACACAGTCAGGCTAATTCAGCAGCACAATGATGGCACATGGGTGAGGACAGCTTCCAGGGGCCCAAAGACAGTGACAGAAGCAGATAAACACAGAGGTCTCAAAATTTAGGACCCTTGGGGCTTCCCCTTTTACTGGGACTTCCTGATACTCAATAAACAGGTCTCCCTGTGGACTCAGCCAGCCCCAGAGCTTCATCTTATCAACAGCTTATCACAAACAGACCCGATTTTGATTCTTGTGCTACGATACATTGGCATAAAATTTATCATCAAAATCATTTAAAACATGCCACTGATGTCAATAAGTGCATTCACGATGCTATTCACTATTTCCAGAACTTTTTCACTGTCAAATGAAAACTCCAGAGCCATGGAACAGCAACTCCCCACTTCTCACCCAATCCCTGGAACCCTCTCATCTACTGTCTGCCTTTCTGGATTTCCTTATTCTTGGTTCTTCACTGGGGTAAAACTAGCTAGAATTTGAACTTGCTTTTTCAATGCCTTTACCTTGCAACTAACACACATTGATCCTGAGGCCCTGGGCTCTCGCCTTGTGCTACCTAAGCTCAGTTCTAAGCTAAATATGCTGCATTTGTGCTCTCTTTAAATTCAATGCATACTGGTGTTGGCCTATCCCATGCCCTCTATCCAGGATCTACTGAGCTTTTATATCATATTCCATCCTCATGCACTAACACAACTCCTACCCCAGTCTTTCTCTTCTATAACTACTTTATTAACTGCAAAACTGCTGCTCCCAATATTTGGTCTTAGGCTCTTTCTTGGATATTACGGCACCCTGGACTATTATATCTTTTGGAATAATTCCTGGCAGAGTCTACGCTACAGAAAAGATCCTATCATTAATATTCTCTGTGACTGAGTCAGCTCCTGTCATTTCAGAAACTGAACATCTGAGTGTCAATCACTTATTCTCCTATCTACTTCCTCTCCCAAACTTTTTTCAAAAGACATCACTGCCTGTGACAGGACAGAATCTCTGTTTTCCATGAATGGGTTTTTTAAAAAAGAAAGCAGTAAACGTAAATCAAAATTTAAATCTCAGACTCAAGTGATTTGGAATTTGTGGTAATTGTCCCTTGCCTAGCACTTAAGACCATCCAGCCCTGGACAGTCTTGCTTTGTCTCACGCTCTCTCATTATTTTTCCCTTTCCCTTCTGCTCCCTTTCTTCACTTCCTGGCCTCCTCCTCACATCCTACCATAAATCCAGGATCTGGTCAACACACTATTCATGCCTCAGTTAGAATTTTAGCCACTGATATAAACCTTCATTTTTACTGTGCATCCTTAAAATATTCAAGAAATGCCTTTGAGCCACACTCTCTGCTCTCCATTCCTATGATGCTCTTTCACTTAAATAAGGCAGCACTTCCTTATGCATTAGTTAACATGGTTTGCTTGGTTCTAGACTCAAGGTCCTTGAAACCTGGAGCAGCTGTGTGTTATCTGCATCCTGGTTCCAGCATCATGCCTAGCAATCTTTAACACCCACACCCACAGCCAACCAGTACTTGTTGCTTGCTTGATAATTTAGTCACAGCTGGGCTGAAACTTATCTCCTTACTGTCAACAATACAGAAGGCTAGCTAAGCAAATTAATACAGTAAACACAGAGTTTGGCCTACTTTAATGTGAAAAATCAACACACTATTTTAAGCAGCACTTCTGGGGCCTGCTTCCATTCAAAGAATCAGTGTGCTGATTGTGAGTATTGTGTGTTTGTTATAGCATTAGCGAGATCCAGGAAGATTATCATGCTCAGCGGCCCTGCTATTACTTTATGTGCTCACACACATTTCTGCTTTTTCTTTCCTCACGCAATTTGAGAATAAAATTTAGTAAGTGAGTCCCTGGCAGAGCTTACTTCAGGATATCAATAGGCTTTTCCCACCTTTGAAGCAGCAACCACACTTTGGAAGTCTTGGGCAGATTTACTTATTTTTCTTTTTTCATAGTCAAGAATACAAGCTGTCTTTAAAAGAATATGACATATAGATAGTAAGGACTTTGTAGGAAAAACTCCTCCCATCTCCATTGTCTTTCTTACATTTCTCACTTTACATCATTTTCACTATCTTGGGTGTGAGTAATCCTGGCACTTGGAAGCAACTTTTGGATCAGAAGTCCAGAAATATGCAAAGCAAAACAGGATCTAGTTAGGTTGTTCAAAAGAATGGCAGTTTCAAGTGGATCTCCAGCTTTCTGTCTTAAACAGTTGTCTCCTACTTCTCTAGCAAACATAAATAGCTGGATCGAGCAATCGTTCATGCCAACCACAAAGAGGCTGGTGAAAGAAGGAAAAGTGTCGAGAACATTTCTGTGTGAATCACTGAAATTCTCGTCCCTGTAAACAGCTGCTTTGCTGTTAGAGCGATTACTACTGTTAATACTAATATTAATATAGCATTACTACTGATAATAATAAAGAGTCGGAAGGTCTTACTGGCCCTGAACAAAGTAACTGGCATACGCACCAGAAAGAGTGGGGGTGATAAATCAGGAAGAGAGATCACACAGCTTAAGTGCTTCCACAAATAATCAACTACCATATTATTGCCATGTTTTCCAATGTTGAACTCTACATTTTTGAGTCCTCCCACCCAGCCTTTCCTCCTTCCACCTTCAGCCAGGCTAGATCATCTAGATTTACGTTCCATCCATCCACAGTAGTTCCATATAGCTGACCACAATATTGGGGCAGTGGAACTCACAGTGGCAGATGGAAAGGACCGCATAGAATGGATGACTATTGTCCCCAGGTATGCAACAGGCAGCCCTGGAGGATTTTAAGAGCCTTGAGAAAGTCAGATTTTTATTAAAAACCTAACAGGTTTCTCAGATATATATCTGCAGCCATTAGTCACATGACCATGGCATTGCATCTGGTAAGAAACACCACAGCAACATAGAAATTCGGGTAGAAGGAGAAGGGATCTAAAAATCACATCTGCATTATTTTTTGTGTGATTATGGAGAAATGTATTCTCTTGCCAGCTCTGATGTGAACACTAGCCTTGTCCTGTTTACTACTGTAGACCCAGGGATGAGCACAGAGCCTCATACACAGTAGGTGTTCCCTAAATATTTGTGAATTAAAGCCAAATAGCAAAAAAGTACTGGGAAAAATAACTGTTATACAACAGGAAAGCTTTCATTTGGTAAGTTTATGCAGAAGAAAGTAAGATCATAGCTTCCTTTAGTCCTCTATGCCTCTCCTTGGGCTTGCCATGGCGGGGAAAGTGGAATATTCTCACATGTGTATTCTCTGATGGAATATAAATTCCAGAAGGCCACAGGCTACCTTACTTTTCCCAAATGGAATTGAGCACAACCCTCTTCACACAGTAGGTACAAAACAATGGTCCTTACACCTTCTTCTAAGAATTCTAGAGTCAGCAGAACGATACATATGGAAGAGGAATCCCTTCAACAATGGAGAAATGCACCAATTAAACTGGAGAGCCAAGCATAACTTTAATTATATGGCATCAACACTCATTTCTGGAAAAATCATAAAGGACACTGATCAAACTGCCCTCCCTATCCAGCACATTTCCACTTGGAGTTATATAAGCTCTGATACAGAACATACCTTAGCAGTACCCCAATGACTCCAAATAGCTATCACTGTATCAGACTAACACCATATTTGCCAGAAAGGAGTTGTGCACAGGCAATATCCTCCATAGCAGAAGAAAAACAACATGACAATGAAATGACACATATTAAATACCCAGTAAAGCAACTGGCAGGTAGAGTTCCACACTACTTGATAGTCACTGTTGCATTTCTGTTTATCTATCAAGTATTAAAATCATACATCCTTTCATAAAATGATCCCAAGTGATTTTTAGACTCAGAAACCAGAAGACAAATTAGAGGAAGCCACTAAAAGCAAAGGAGGAGGAAAACACAGATATTACATGTGGTTGTTATAGCAACCAAACATTCCCTGATCTTCCTTTCTTTCCCTCCCATCACTAGGATCTTGTTTTCAAATTAATAACCTCTGGTAATCCTTTTAAGTTGCTTATAAAGATGAAAAGAAAAGGTGGCCCTTGTTTAGTAGTAAAAACTCGTTAGTAATAGGGGAATTTTTTTTTTTAATGAGATGAAAAGAAAAGATGATTTGAAATCAGAGCGATGCCATCCAGCAATCTGTTTATGCAAAACCGATGGGAGCATTTTCCATCAAAGATTTTTCACAGGAGTCAGACTTTTAACACATAAGCAAGGGAGAGGGTGAAGAATCCTGCCTTTTCTTCACACAAACAAGTGGCTGGCATCTTAAAAACCAAAGGGAGTCAGAGAATAGTACACAAACAATAAATCTTTATTTTTCTGAGCCAAGCTAGTTCTACACAGCCTGCAATGAAAACAAAATGCATCACATGGAGGCTGTGTGCTATCAAATTTTGAAGTGGTGGGTTTCGCCAGTCAAATCTGAGGCTGTAGCTGTTATCAGTGAGGCCAGGCACAGCATATGCATAAACCTGAGCATGATCAGCTCACTGTTGGAAAAACACAAGTGTCTCAGATGGTGGTAGCTTTGGCGCCCTTAAGAGTTTGGATGCAGAAGAAACTGAGGCTCAGAGAGGAGACCTTCCTGCTGAAAGTCACCACTGCTAACTTGGGGCCCGATTTATAATGATATCCAACATTTAGAAGACAGAGCGTAGACACTGTTCTAAATGTCTCACATGCCTCAATTACTATTCACAACTGCCTTATTATGTCCAGGTTAAATACGAGGTGACGGAGCCATGGGGAAATTAAGCATCACTCCTATGGTGACCCAGTGAGTCAGCAGGACTGTGAGATTTTCATCCCAGACCGTGTGACATCAGGGTTCACATTCTCAGTTGACACAAGCCACAGTGACCTTGCTGCTCTCCATCTTGCCTCCCTGCTCTGCTCTGTTTCCACTGACAAAATGTACCAGGGAGTTAACTGGCTCTAGCTGAATCTATCTGGACACAAACTCCCTTATGATCACCTTCAGACAAATCTGAGGTCACAGACTTCCCATGTAAACACATGCCCATTGACCTATTTTGGAAAGGAAGTGCTTCCCCAAGAGAACCAGGGAATTCTGATCATGCGGTGCCCCGCAAATTCCCCACCCCCTCCATACACACACACACACACACACACACACACACACACACACACACACACCCCTGCTTCCTCCCACAGAGGAATTTCTGTACTGAATTTATCAGTGTGAAGCACCAGCCATCATTCCTGTACCCTGGAGTCAGACATGGGGAGATAGCCAGGGTTAGCCCTCACAGAAAGATGGAGCAAATCCTGGATGTTACACAGGCAAGAGATGGTAAGATTTCTGGGTACCTGGAGGCCCGCTGCACTGTCCCCCTCAGTGTCAGCCACTCTTGCTCCAGAAGGGTGTTAGCACCCAAAACTGTCCTTGTCTTGGACAGTCGCAGAGAGCAGCAGCCCTCCTGACCAAACCACAACCTCACTGCTCAGATCTCACCTCCTCCAAAAACCTTTTCAGCCCCACCATATTAGATTGCAGCCCTTTGATATGTATTTTCATGCAATGTAGCACAATTACTGTAATATTATTCTTTACAAAAAATATTCTTTACAAAAAATATTCACAGTGGCACCATGGTGAAAGACTAAAAAAACCGCTCAAGCAAGCATCACTGAGAAGGGATATACCATGCTACATGGATATAGAATGGAAAAGAACCTCGCATACGAAACTTACCAAATAGTGCATCCAATCTGCCTCTTCCACAAATTTAAAAATGAGGCAACATTCATCTGCCTTAGTGGTAAAACAGTGGACACCCCCAGTAGGTAGTAATTAGAAGGGGTGACAAGAATCCTTTGGGGCTCTAATAAGATTCTACTTCTTGATCAAGGTGCTGGTCACAGAAGTTTGTTAACAGTATGAGAAGTAGTATCCTTTATGATTTATGTACATCTCCATGAAGGTTACTTTGTATATTTTTATCAAGAAAAATTTACATTCTTTCTTTTGTACTTTTTCTTTTCAGTTTTTCTTCATTCACTTATATGCATTGTTTATTCATTCATTTTGTGGTATTCAAGATTGAAGCCAGGGCTTTCACACTGATCTTCCTTTACCCACAATACTCCAGGTTCCAGGAAAGCAGGACCTATAGGTACCTTGTTCATTAAAGGACCTCTGACACCTGTGTTGATCTTCCTGGAATACAACAAGCCCTTTGTGTGTGGCTGTCAAGTGAATTTACTCCATGGGTGGACGGATACATTCCTGTCTATTTTCCTTATCACTACATAATCACAGCTGTTAGGATTCCTCTTCTATCTTCCTTTCTGCAAGTGCAAGATCTTTGAGGGAAGAAATTCACATTTGCTTTGTTCCTGCTAAATTCCCTGTTCCTAGCTCAGTGCCCAGCACACAGGAAATGCTTAATCTTTAAAAACACAAAAGAATTACTTCCGGGGCTGGGGATTTAGCTCAGCGGCATAAGCACCTGCCTTGCAAGCAGGTAGTCACAAGTTCGATCCCAGGTACCGATTAAAAAAAAAAAAAAAAAAAAAAAAAAGAATTACTTCCAGTGGTGTTTCCACACCTCAAATGCTTTCTAAATGTCATGCCCCAACATTTTCACTTTCAGTGACTTCCCTTAGTTCACTCATTATGACCCCTTCATGCCCCAAAGAGAAAAACATATTACTGATGTTGGGGATCCACATTATCTTTGCATATTTATTATATTCATGAGAGGCTGTCATTATGTCCTTTTCACACATTTTTGCTTTCTATTTTTACTTGTGTTCCCAAACCTCAGAAATCCTATGTTCGTTCCTGTAAACTTCATTGTAACCTGAATTCAAGGCTCCTTAATGTTTAAAGTCATACTTTTAAAATATGCAGAGCCATCAGCTCACATTTAATTTTTATTTTTGTGCAGATTATGTACACTTTGAGGACCATATATCTCTTTTAAAGTTTAGAAATTACTTTTAGGAGTAAAGATTCCCAAGGTAGTTTCGCTGACTGTCCACCATAAGCCAAGCCCATCTTAAAAAATTTAACAGAGATTCCATTTAAGCCAAAGAACATATTTTGAGCAACAAACATATGCTAGGTTCCCAGGAAAAAGCAAGCCCAATGCCTCTACATAGTCCACATCTGATCTCTACAAGCAGGCCGGAACTAAAGCTCACTGTTGTAAGAATAATCCTAGGGACAAACACGTTCCTTCTTGGATTTTCCACCAGCTTCGCCTTCTGTCACCGCACATAGTGGAAGTCTATGTGAAAGAGAAATTTCTTTGGTGCCAAACACATGAGGGTAAACAAAATCTAACTCCCCTGGCAAAGTTGCTCCAATCTAATTTGTGTAATTACCTATCTCCCTAATGATGTGCTTGTTTACAGATTAAAGCAATGAATCTAAGTGCAGAAATAAGATTAAAGCTGGTGAATTGAATTCCTATTTACTTAAATTATCTGGCTATCCTTTCTTTCTGTAGAAAGAAATTCCAGGTACAAGGGAGGATTATCTAAAACACTGACTTTCAAAAGACAGAATCACCACTTTTAAAATTAGAGGTGAGGCTAGCAATAGGTTGGGATGTGCTCTTAGTTTTAGACTTACTGATGGAAGTTTGGCATATTTGGGAAATGGGAAGATGAAAAGCCAAAATGAAACACAATTTCCGTCACTGTTCATCCACCTAAAGTCTTTTAAAATCAAATAAAGATCCTGCCACCTAGATTTACGGTCTGGTTCTGCAATTAGCTGGTGCCTTAGCAGTGAGCTCCCATCAAATCATCCAGGACATCAAGGAGACTGGGCAGGAAGAACACAAAGGTCTAGTCAGTCCTCATGCACACTCACCCAACTCCAACTGGGAGAGGCTTGTACACATGAAGCAGTCCAACCACCAACTGGCCACAGCGCTCTCTAAAAGTCAGACACGGCATTTAACGGTCAGCTGGCTTTTGAACATTCCCTTCTTGAGCTATTTATACTAACTGCACAATCCTTTCTAAGAAGACTGGAGTCTCCAAGACATAACAGTGGTCAGGACATAAGTTAATTCTAAATGGCCAGTATTAAATGTCCTGTACACGTTCTCAGCTGTCCCTCACAACATTCCTGTGTGTCCCTATTATTAACCTCATCTGGGGCTTTGATGAAATTGAAGTTCAGAGTATTATTAAGCCATTCTTCAGGGTTATCTGGCTCATAAAAAGCCCAGGAAGTCTCAAACCTGCTTCTCAGGCCTCCAGTGATTATTTTGGGCATCACATTCTACTCTAGATAAGCAAAATCAACACTGAACCAGCATTAGTATTAAATTCAGCAATTAAATAACACTAAACTTTATCTTACATTTATTTGTATTTTTATATGTCTAGAATTCAGAATAAAAATAAGTTTATGTCACTGTTTACCTGAGCACATAATCAGTATCTCAAATTTCAGCAACTAAACCCAATTTTCATGGCAAAAATCTATGAACTTAGATCTACCATCAATATCATAGTTATTTCATACACAGTGATCCGAGCAACACTGGATTTGAAAGAATACTTCTAAAAGCACACTGTATAAAAAGTTGTTAAATCATAACTTCATTTCATAACATACGCAATTTTACACAGCAATAGTTTCACACTGTCATTTTTGTGAGTTGCTTCTTTGTTGTTTACATATAAGTGTTGAGTTTTCAAATAAATGAACAAACATTTGTCTTATGGGCCCAGGGTGTCACAAACTGAGATAAAGCCCTGAATATTCTTGGTGAATGTTTATAATGCTGTTCTGAATTTTGAATTGCATTCTTACAACCTGTCTTCAGTAGGAGATTCTTTTGCTATGAAGACCAGCTGTGTTACCAGCACTTCTCATAAGGAATACATGCACATTGCAAACATCATATTCTCATATCAAATTGTTTCTGAGACATTCACCCTCTCTCTAGGTCATTCCCACTCCCCCATACCACACACAGACAGTAGTACTTAATTTAGACTTCATCATCTCATCACATGTGATCTCTTCAACAGATAGATTAACCCTCTGAAGGAAATACAACACTAAATTAATTTCATGGAAGAAGAATCTATGTTGGGAAATTTAAATAACCCAATTTTTCCCACCTAGTAAATGGCAGAACTAGGAATGCATAACCTTTTACCACTATATTACCCTGCTATTGTCCTAAAAGCTTTATGAAAACCTAGAGCATCCACAATCTGGTCCTTTAAGTACATTCAGTTCTATTTCTCCAATCCTCTAATACCCCCTGTTAAATGGAAGCACAGGAAAGAATGACCTCAGGGATCTTTTTGCTTCATTATGGACACAAAGCTAACAACATTCAATTAGCAAAATCAGAATGGTAGAAAAGCAAAGAATGGAGCCAGGGTGGTGGCTACACCTGTCATCCCAGCACTCAGGAGGCTGAGGCAGTGGATCATTGCAAGTTTGAGACCAGCCTGGGTCTCAAAAGCTTAAGTGAGCTTAAGTAAAGAATTGATTGTATTATGTGTGATGATATGACATTATGGTAGCCATTTCTCATTTCCTATCATCTTGTTGTGAAGTCCAATAATGCTTTTATTCTTTGTTCAGAATGGTTTTAGTCTGTTTTCTATTATTTAATTTCAACATACATGAAGGTATGGACAGCTATTTTGAAGACAACAAGAGACATTATGGTAGCCACTGTTGATTTTCCTATTGTTTGGTTTTGAAGGCCTGTAATACCTTCATTCTTCAGTTTTGATCAGTTTTACACGATTTTGTTTTGTTTGAATTCATTGTGTGTGAAGATATGAACAGCTATTTTGAAGAAAACATGAGACATTATGGTAGGCACTGTTGGTCTCCTGTTGTCTTGCCTTGAAATCCTGTGTCACTTGCATTGTTTTGTTCTGATCTTCCTTCTGTTTTGTTTACCCTTTTTAAAATTAAAAAAAAAATGAGTTCAAGGATAGCCTGAATTTCATTGTGGGACCCTGTCTCAAAAAGACAAAAATAAAATAAAGGCAAAGAATGAAAGTATCCAGCAATATCCTGTGTGTGCTAGAATTGAGTTCATAAAAATCTATACTGAGCACTGGCTCATGTTAAATGTAATCTTGGCCACTTTTTCTGATGTTGATTCCATGGAGAGGAGGAGCTCACACATAACATTCAACACTAGAATAAGGGAAAATTATGCCTGTATCTCTAGGTGAAAACATTAACATTTTTCTCCAGAGCCAGCTACAAATGTTACATGCACTCTGCAAATTGAGGAAGAGTGCAGGGTGTTCAACAAGGGTGACAGCCCTAGGTCTCCAGAAGGTAGCAGTTATGTAACACTGAACAAAAATGATTCCTAGTTTCTTGTCATGTAATAAATTCTTATCACCACTGCTTGTCTGAGAGCATTTGAAAGTATGGAGTAGTGATGGGCATGGTGCACAGAAATGCTTGGATTCCTAGTGAGGAGCCTTAATTGGGTCTATTTTAAAGGCTGACTCCAACAAAGAAGAGCCTGGCTTTTGATCATGACTCCCCAGATTCCTGGCTGCACGTGCAGACCTGGCAGCAGGTCCTGCCCTGAGGGAACCGTGCTCCACCTCCATCCCTGAACACTGACAGTCGAAGGCACTGGTGTTCACCTGCTCATAAGATACCACCCTCCCGTGTACACCATGGGCAATGCTAAAGGAAAGCAGTTATTGAAACCAGAAACACTTGTCATCCTGTGGAGTGGGAATCCAAAGGAGTGTAAGAGGAAAGGCAATCACAGTATGTTGTATTATCCTCCCACCCAATTTATGCACTTCAGCCGTCCTGTTCCATCTAATAAGTTCTGCTGGGTCATCCCCCTAACTTGCTATTTTACAGACTCCATTCCGCATTCTCTATTCATTCCCAAGAAAGGCCTCTGGTCGAGGTTTTGGAGGAGAGAGATTAAAATGTGAGTCCCAGGGATCTGGATTTTAATGTAGACCTAGTGCTGACTGATCCTGTGAAAACAGAATTGGAGATGGACTTGAATTCTGTGGCAGAGAACCTGCACTGCAATAACAAGGCAGAGAGCACAAAGTGAATGTTCAACTCTCCTCAAAAGACACTAAAATCGGCAGCATTAATGGACACAGCTCAGACCCCAGGGTGAGAAGGGCATTATGTGCTCAGAGTGACTAGAGCAAAATAGATGGTTCTGTCTGTTCCTTAAAGCTACTTAACATTTTATTTGAATATTTATATATTAAATTATATATTAAATAATGTATATATACATATATATATTCAGCAGATATGCCCACATCCTATGCGTATTTTGTTTGCACACTTATCTACACTAGAAGTGTCAGCATAGTGCAAATTCAGACTTTCTATCCCCACCAAGTTGTCTTAATCATAAAACCTTCAGTTCAGTTCCACCTGTGGCTCTTCCTCCAGCTGCTCAGATCCTATGTAATCCTACCTCTATGGGTGTACAAGACAACTGACACTTTAGTTGTTGTTCATGGCAGTATTTCCATTTGGAAATGAAGGAAACAAATCCAGAGAATTAAAATGATTGTTGTTAAGGACATAGGAGACTTGTGGTGGATTAGGGGCCAAGATCTTAGTGCCCTAGACCCTAGCTCAAGCCTTGCTCTATACAGTCTCTGATATTATTGAAGTCGTGTGTGTGAGGCTTCCAAAAGCAAAGGGTGGTATATACAGTGTATGCAAGATGTCACTGCTGACTGCATCTAGATTTTGACAGACTGTGCACACATGCTTTGCAGGGGGATTCAATGGCTGGATGACTTTACGAATAGATTTGTAACTGTTACTTCTGTTTTGGTATTTCTCCTGTCTAATCTATCAGTACCATTTTTTAATGGACCTGCTGACCACTTCAGAAGGAAATCTAAACTCTCCAAAGATTCAAGACCCATCATGAAGGAGGCCAATTTTCCCTTCCAACTTCATCTCCTCCCTCACCTTCTAAGCCACACTCTCCTTCCTTTCATGAGCTGTTCCTTGTTGTATTCTGGTCTGGCACACATGGCAATCCTCCTACTCTGGGCATGTCTGACTCACTCTTTATGTTTACTGGAGAAATTCATGTGTATCCTCTGTTTTAAAGTCTTTGTTGAAACTGTCACCTCACAACACCCCTCTGGCTGGATTCTCCTCTGCTGTCTGTCCCTATGTAATTCACATAATAAGTTACATTTCAAATATTTACTTCCTCCCTAGACTTTGAGCAAACTGAGAAATAGACTATTTATGTATACCTAGCTTAGACAGAAAGTTAAATGTGTCATCCAGTATATAATAACAAAACAAAAGGTGCATAATTAATAAAACAAAACAAAACAAAACAAAATTCAACACTATGGGGCTCTACAGACCACAGATGATACTCCTGGTAAGTACAAGAATGGTCAGCCACAAACCCAAACATACAAATATTCCATTTCAGCATGCAGAAGGCAAGCCACTGGGAACATTTCCTGGGCACAAACAGAGAACTTGACCCTATAGCTTACTGAGGACGTTGGCCAAGTAGTCCCGAGCCCTTAGCCTAGCTTTAGCCAGTACTCAGCCCTGAAGAGCTGAATCTCAACTGGGGAGCCAGGTTCAGCACCATCTAATGGGGAACAGCTCCACCTGCTGAATTCCTGACATTCTTCTGTCCCTTCTGCACAGCTTTGTTCTAACCTATATAGGAGCAGTCAAGATGCTTTAGACATGACAGGATCCAAGGTAGGCACAGAGACACATTTTGCATTCACTCACTTGCCTATATTTAGTGCAGGATTATAAAGATACATGTGTGACAAATATCCAAACCATCTCTTAGAATAGAAAAGGCAAAGGAATAGCTATGCCAATAAGCCTTCTGCAATGTCCCTTCAAACAAATTAAGCCATTGAGATGCACAGTGCTGTTTAATCTGTCTCCCTCTTCAGCAAGGTGACAATAATCTCTATCTACCAGTGACAAAGGGGAAGTGTGAAAACACATTCAGATGTCTCTGCTCATGGACATCAGGATGTAGTCAAGGAGGTGAAGTCAGAGGCTGGTAGTCAAATCTTTGTCAAACACTTGAGGCATTTTACGGTAATACAAGTTGGGGAACTATCAAGAACACTTGGCAAAGCAAATGACGCTGAATTGAATCACCTCAAGCCTGGAGTCTGGAAAAGGGCTAGAGACTGGCAACTTCTGGGAATGAAAGAAACATTTCACCAGTCATCTCAGACTGGCAGATTGCAGAAATGGTCTTCTCTAAATGAGGCAAAAGCCATTCATTACCCTGATTTTGTCTTGGTATTTGTCCAAATACTATATTTTAAGGAAACCTGTCCTATACTAAGCCGCTATGCAAGAAAGTTGAACCTGCATATGACGAATGTTTGAATGAAGGAAGAGAATAGGTCTTATTTTAAAAATCTATGATTTTGCAAACAATCAACTATACATGAAATTAAAGTAGGCCTATAAATAAGAATGTCTGGTAAAATACAAATAAATTGGCTGCAAGATAATTTAAATAATAAATCGAGGTAAAAAAATTCATTATTCTGACTGAACTAAGGCAACTTAGATTTTAGGGTGAAACACAGCAGATTTTGAACATGAATTCTAGTTTCTGAACATTCTAGTTTGGAAAAAGAAACCAAGGACTCTTTAGAAAAGATCAATTCCCAATGGGGAGAAGGAGCAATTGCAAAAAGGAAGAATCTGAAATCATTCACTGAAGAACTATCATGTTAGTACTACAGAATCTAACAAAAAACATGTGTACTTCAGGAAAAGAAAAATAGTGCAATGTTTCTTCAATAGATGGTGCCACCCTCACATGGGGGAATGCTAGAGGATGCTGCGGGCTGCAGAAAATTCACTATATTGCTGCCCTTGGAGAAGAATTGAAAATGTATGTACAGTAATCTCAATGGCCAAAGTTACCCAAGCAGCACTTCCAGTTCACTGTATTAATAAGAGTCTGGAAGCTAATGGCCACCAATTTGAGCACCTCTTGTAACTGTAGAAGTGAAAATAACCTGCACGAACTTCATGATGTCTCAGTAAATTTTACATTAATATATTTATGTAAGTTTTTCTTTGAAACATAGATTCACATTTTGGTGGAATCTGTACTTCGAAATTAATGTTTTAGCTGTTCACTGGACTTTTAAATAGTGTTATGGCTTTTTCATGCATAAATAAAACATGTGGTTAATCATAAAATAGGAGCAAATATTCTGGTGTTCACAGGAAAGCACTATTGCATTTTTATTACATTTTGTCTTAAAATTTAAATACAACCTGTATTTAAATACAACACAAACTACAGTACACTGAAAAATGAATCTGCCAAGGACATGAAAAAATGGAAACATACCCCCTGTTCCCATATGGACACAACCAAGATAGTCAAATGGCCATAATTGCAAAACTGATATACAAATATAACACAATGCCAATCAAGAGCATTCTTCATGGAACTTGACAAAACAAACCTAAACTCCATATGGAACAACAATGGATCCAAAATAGCAAAAGCAATCCTAGGTAAAAAAAAAAAAAGTGAGCACATCACAACCCCAGATCTGAAGTTATATTACAATATGACAGAAATAAAAATAGAATGGTACTGATGGTACAAAAACAGAAGCATGGAACAAAATAGTGGAGGCAGAAAAAACCCCAGTTCAGCAATCAATCTCAGATTCTACTCTATGGCAAATGATCCAAACATAAACACTAGAGAAAGAACCTCTTTAGCAGGGTCCCATCAGCTTGAACCATGGGTGACACATTCATGACCCTTTTATCAGGTGGCATGGTACAGTCCCACTGAGCGCTATAAGCCACCCAATGGAAAACAACCTAGTCATGTGATACAACCCTGTGGTGAATGCGTTAATATACAGTACTGAATCTAGACTCACATCTCACCATGTATGAAACTAAAATCAAAAGAGAACACAGATATAAGTGTTAAAATAAAAACATTTGATATGCTAGAAGATAAACTAGGTAACACTCTTGAGCTCAGAGGCACAGGCAAGAACTTTCCATACAGAATCCCCATTGCACAAGAAATAACACCAAGAATCAACAAATAGAATTGTAGCAAATTAAAAATTTTCTTCACTGCAAGGGAAACACAACAATAAAATGAAAAGACAACAGCAGCATGGGAAAAAAATAATAAGCTATTCCTTGGGCAGAGGACTAATACCTAGAATATACAAAGAATTTTTAAAAAATTGGAACCCCCAAAATAAAATACCCAGTAACAACTCAGGCAATTGAAATGAACAGACACTTCCCTGAAGGACAGATGGCCAATGAATAGATGAAAAACTTTCAGTACCTCTGGCCACTAAAGAAATGCAAATTTAGACACCATTTAAATTCCAATCTTATTCTAGAAAGAATGCCTATCATCAAGAAAAGAATTAAAAGAAATGCTAGCCAAGCTTAGGAGAAAAAAGAACACTTGTAAACTGTTGATAGGAATGTAAACTAATACTATCATGATGGAAATCAGTATGGGAATTCCTCAAAATCTAAACCTTGAAGTTCCCTGAAAGAGTGAAACATATATTGTAGTGATAGGTGTAAAGCCTGTGTAATTAGCAACACAATTCATAATAGCTAAATCCTGGAAGTGGCCTATATGCCCAACAACAGATGAATGGATAAAGATAATTTGATGTTATCCATGGAGCCCTACTCAAAGATAATTTGATGACATCCATGGAGCCCTACTCAAAGATAATTTGATGACATCCATGGAGCCCTACTACAAAGAACAGACTTCAGCTAACTGTAGGACAATAGATGCACCCTAAGATTATAATGTTAGGTGAAATAAATTAGACATTCAAGCTTACATATCTATTGTATGGTTCCTCTTATATAAGAATCCCAGACTATAAATCAGGAGCAAAATAAAAGACAGATAATCAAAAATAGGAAGGTAATCTTTTCAAAAGGAAGAGGATCAACTGATGGGGAGGAGGGCATGATAAAAGAATTGAGCTGTGCTGTGCTCATGGACTAAATGCCCACCAGAAATGAGTTGACTGTGAGTTGCAGACATGGGCCAATAAGAAATAAACATTGAACAAGTTAACAAGATAATTTTAAAAATCTGGGCCGGGGATTTAGCTCAGCAGTATAAGCACCTGCCTGGCAAGTGCAAGGTCATGAGTTTTATCTCCTGTACAAAAAAAAAAAAAAAAAAAAAAAAAAAAAACCTTAAAAATCTGAATACTAAACAGAGACACTGAATGAGATTATTTGGGTCTAGACATGAGTGTAGTTGACAATGCAGATGCAGCGGCAGGAGAATAGATGTATGCGTGGATAAACGTCTTTCCTAGTAAACCAGTTTCCACAAATACAAATTCACTAATATTTATGGTAAAGGAAACGTAAGCCTTTATATCCCTTTTGATACAAATTTCCATGAATGTTTTTCCACACTATTTTAATCATGAAAACTAGCGTTCCATCTGTTGGCTACAAATGATCATTCTCCTCATTTTTGTCAATTAACTTCTTAAAAAGGAGTAAGGCTTTGGGCGTTTGGAGAAGTCTGTCACCCAGAAGGAGTCCAGATCACAAGCTCTCCAGCCCTAAACAGAGACAGTGGTTGGGTCACCATAGCCTAATTCATGGAGGTTCAGCACTACCGCAAGCTTTCATTGTGAATGCATTTCTGGTACCTGGTTACACCTAACACATATTAGGCACTTAATTAATAAGACTAAATACAGGAAAATCTTGAGGTTATCTGAAGACAATAACATTATAAATGCTATAGAGAACAATGGATAAGAGTTAAGCTTTCCAGCCCCTAACTGCCTGAGGTTTTTCTCTCTAGAGATTTAGAACACCACTTTCCAATTCTTTACTACCTGCTACTATGTGACTCTGGGTGAATTGCTTAGCTTCTCAATCTAGGTTAGCTTTAAACTTAGATTTTGGGAGGATGATGACATACCTACTCCCTATCGTGCTAACAACAGTACAATTCATAGTAACTTATAGGGAATAAAAATTCCAGGGAATCATTCCTTTGACTTCTGGTATGGGTATCACCTCGAGTTGTCATTACTATGTAGTAAACTTTAAATAAGTTATTATTTTATTAAACTATTGCCTGAGCCTCAAAAATCAGCACAGTTTTCCACCTTTAAATGAAACTCTTCCACAACTGGATTTCCCACCGCTCCCAATCTACCCCTTTGGGCACACGTGCCTGGAAGAAAATTTGGATTGAATCCATATTTGTTTTCTCATTGTCCACCCTGCTTTCAGTTCAGTCCATTTTTATAGATGTAATTCTCTCTCCCCGTCTCACAATGCAATAAATATGTCCTCATCATTTTCTCAAATGTGCCCTGCCTGACTTTCCACCATGGGGGCCAGTTCTCAATTTAGATACTTAAATGAGAAGCATGTAGTTTCCTCCTCAGGCCTGAGGCGACGCGAGCCCTCACCAGCCATCAGCTCACCTGGCAGGTGGAAGAGCAAGCATCACCAAAATCTATCCCGGCCCCTTCTGATACAAGGAGGCTGTGGTTTCCAAGGCAGTTTTATTTATTTGGTCTGAATCTAGGTTTCTCTTTTACTCTTGTCCTCTTCCTCTCTGTCTAAATTTGGACCACTTTCTCAGAGCAGTTTTAGATGCAGCCAAGCAGTAAGTTTATACCTCACGAATCAGGACAGTGAAAAATATCAGGGCAGCCCACCTTAAAGTACATCAATGCTGACCATCTATCTTCTATACAACAAGATGCAAATAAATGATTTTATTCTCTTCCAGCATTCTGAAAAAATGCACTTATTAAGCACCTCCTACGTGCCATATACAGACATAAAAATAAAGAAATGCAGCCTTGCCCTCAAAACGCTCACCAATAACTGGAACATGAACCACAGGACTGCTTCGTGCTTGGAAGGAGCCATGCAGAGAGTGACCCAGCACATAATATTGGATCTTAGTTATTTATTCTTCTTGGGACTACTGGAAAATTTAACAGAATGGAGGTAATATCCAAATGAGGACTTAGAGAATGAAAGGGATTTAACATGCAGAATAAGTTTGCAGGCAGAAGCAGCAGCATGAGCAAGAAAACAGGAACAAGAACATGAATGGTGCACTTTGTGACCAGGACTCTGCGGTGGTTGGGACCACTATGCCTTTTAGGCAAGAAAGCCAAGGTCAGAGGATCACTGTCAAGTTAGCATACAAATGACAACCGCGGGCTCCCCACTGCGTCTCACTGCTGCATTCTCTCTGATCCCCTAAGTCAGGGGCTGACAAACTTTTCCTGTGAAGTATCAGGGAATAAATATTTTAGGTTAATGGGTTATATCGTGTCTGTCACAACTACTCAACTTCTTGTTGCAGCACAAAAGCAGTCATACACAGTATGTAAATGAATGGGCACCGCTGTTCTCATAGTAATTTATATCCAATAATTTTCATGTGTACAAAATATCACTCTTCTTTTGATTTTTCCACTGAAAAACGCATACAACACTTTTAGCTTGTGAGTCATACAAAACCACGTGGAGGGCTAGAACTGTCCCATGGGCTAAAATTTGCTTTAAACTACCCCTAATTCCACCTTCAATAGAAAAATAAATTACCTGATTTTCCTATATATTCATACAGATATTTATAAAACCCATATGTAGGTTGAGTAAGAGGTATATGCTTTTGAAGTTGGTGAGTTTTTGTTCTTCTCCTTTTCCTAATACTTTAAATTAAATGAACAGCAAGGAGAGACTCATCTTGGAAATTAAACCTGGGCTGAAATGACTGGAAAGGAGTTCACGCCTACTCTTTGGGGACTGTCATTTATGTATCTTAGGACATATTTCACATCCACTAGAAAGCTTATTCCTCAACCATTTTGCCTTAAAATGATAAAAATGCCTGAGTTGATTCTTTGCTCTAACATCAGAAAGTGACAGGCAAAAAAATTCCTAAGTCGCAATAATCCCAGACCCTATCTGGGCTTCCTAGCATCACTCAAAGAGCAGTCTGTCCTAGAGTTATGTGAAAGGGAAGGATGGAGTTCACAGCCAGCTTGTCAGAACTGGTGAGTTCGCTTTGAGAACATGATTCTTGAGCCTCTCCTTACCAGCTCCTGCTTTTTCACTTATGTAAAAAGTTGATGGGGAAAAGGGGATTCATGAATTAAAAACTAAGCTGGCATTCTTGGAACATCTTATGCATTTCATTTATGTATGGTGTCTCCTATTTGCAAGGCATAACTAACCAGCATGAATGGCATTAACATGGAATACTCTATCAAGTAGTCTGACTGATTTAAAACTGACACTCCAAAACAAGTGCTGACCATTAATAGGTGTGGACTAACTTATTTTCATGCACTGAATCCTCCATATAGATTTAGGAAGCAGGTCCAACAAGATGACCTAAATACCACCTTTAACTCTTTCATACCAGGATTATACAGAACAATGAGAGGAAACCCCATTACAGTGTAAACAGCCAAATTTTACTGTGAAGAGACAAGACAGCAATGGTTTTAGAAGGTGCTGTGTGCACTTGCACGGGCACTTGCGTGCACAGTTGTGCGTACGCTTTCAGGGAACAATTTCTCTCTTGGGGAAAAAAAAAAAACTTCTCCTTTTTTCTAGTATGAGGAAAATAAATAGAAAATTCTGAAATGGGAAGTCCAACCTATAAAATCCTGTTGCCCTTGGTCTCAAATATTGAGCCTGAGATGATGAAAAAAGCACACATCAGCTCGCTGACTATGAGGACAACCTAAGAGAAACACAAACCCCAGGCACAGAGAGGTAAAAACAGGTTCAGATGGCCTCTGTTCCTACCTAGCCCTGTTCTGTCTGCAGAATCTTAATCCTTTGCAAAGCCCCCTTTAAATGTCCCTTCACATCCTACCCTGCCACTTTTAGGCCAGATTAGTTGTCCCCTACTCCTCTTTGTTCCTATCCTGCATTGCTGAAAACCCTACTTCAGCTATTATGCATTTATCATGCTAAATTGCAATTTATCTGTTTATATGTCTGTCTATTTCTGCCAGGACACGCACTCTCAAGGGTAAAGATCATGTCTTGTTCTTCTTTGTGTTTTCAGCTCTCAGCACAGCCCTGACACAACAACCATTTAAAACACGTTTCAGTATTTTTATTATTAGAGAAATGGATGTCTGTGTTAAAAATTCAAAACAGCACAGCCTATTATAAAGGGAAAGGTTAAAAGCTGTTTTTGTACCATCTAGGCCATCAGTCACTCTTTGCAAAAGAAGTCACTCTTAAGTGACTCTTAACAATACATGAATACCGCACACAGGCGTCCACATCACTCCCAGCTAACTTACAAGTAGGGCTCTCAAGACTATCACACAGGCACCAAGGGCAGCTCCTGCTAAACTCTTAACATGGCTGAGTGCAAAATCCCTCATAGTAAGAGGCCAGAAAAGCTCTGCAAATTAGAGACAGTGCCATCTCCTTAGGACCCAGATAAGCTGTGCACTTTCTATGACCCGAATGTCACAAGTGCTTTCCACGCAATGACACTTTTCCTCTCACATTGTCAAGTCTTACTTTTGTGATTTCCTCAGCATGTCTTATGTGCCTCCATCCAACGCACTCTTAATGTGTTTCTGAATCTGCCTTCCTTCTTCTATGGTCCTTCTGTGTTTCTCTATCTTTTCTTTTTCTACCTCTTCCCCCAAATGCTTCTACTGTCTGTCTTGATCTCTGATCTCCCTTTACATATTTTATAAAACTTACACTTTATCTCTCTTTCCTTTTTTCTCTACGATTTCTTTTTTTCCTCCCTCCTTATTTCTGTTTTTATTATCATTTTCCTTTCTGTTTGTTTTTGTCTCTCCTTGTTCTGGAGAAATTTTTCCACCCAACTCTCAGTCAGCAGGCATCTATAACATGACCTTAAACAATACCTAACATTTCACTCTTTAGAGTCTTTAATTTTGTGACTCACGTTGATTGAAAATACACACAGGCACAGCTGCACATGTCTATTATGTATGCGTTCACATGCACAACTGTGATGCGACAGACTCTGAGATTTAAATTGAAATATATGGTGCATACTGGGGAAACAGAGGTCACTAGGATATCTGGGATACTTAGTTCTGTGAAATTAGCCTCCTTTAACTTTCTCACTAGAATCAACAAAGGGGATAATAAAATCCCAAGTAGCCCTGTTGCTGCTCACACAGGAGAGAGACACTCGGTGGTGCTCTCACTGCTATGCAACCCTAGTCCCGTACAATCTCCCAGCAACTCTGCTCAGAACCCGAGCAGGCAGTGTGGATGTGAGCCCTTCATCCAGCTTCAGCTGCCTGAACTTCAGTCCTGATGAGGCTGAGTTCACAAACTTGGTTTTTCTCTTATTTTTTCCATTTTAAAATAACTTTTAAAAAATATCTCAAGCAATATAAGGTGCATATTTATTGACCATAAAAATATATATCTACAATCCTAACATTCATGATAATTACAAACATTTGGAGCCATATACTTTTTATATATTTAGGAAAATGTAACTATTTTACAACATATGACAGTTTTAAAAAGTATTGAGCCCTACTACATTCAGGTGTCTTGTTAGGGATATATATATATATATATACATATATATATATATACATATATACATATACACACACACACACACATATATATACATATATATATATATATATACACACACATGTATGTATATGCTCAAAAATGTTCTAGTTAAAAGATGTTTTCAATGCATTGCTCATATGTATAAATATATATGGAAAACAGACCAAAAACCCTGACTTTATGGATCTTGGTTTATACTGTTCAGTAATTTTTTTCTTCACCTTTCTGGTAATCAAAATATATACTTTAGTAATTGATCTTTTAATGGCCTCAATATCCTACAGCACACCTATGCAAGGTCATAGGTTGTCTGTACCTTATGAAAAGCCATACTTCCCTAAGTAACAGCAAATTAGGCAGTAGATATTTAGTAAGCAAGTATTCTGTATAAAGAGTTAAGGATGTTGACAGAGATGTTACAAAGATAAGGCCAGTGTCAGGCTCTCATTATAAGGTAACAGAACTGCAGTGAAAAAAGATAAATGTGGAAACAGAAACAGTAACATGAGCAATGTATTGAAAACATCTTTTAAATAGACCATTCTTGAGCAGTATTAATACAACTGATATTAAAACATTTATGATAATACAACAAGAGTTGTCACTGATTACACATCAGATTCTACTGTAAATATCACCTTTTTTTAAAAATCTGTATTAGTGCTTGTTTGCAGAGTATAATGACTGCATTTATTGTGGGGAACTGTTACAGGTATATACCACATCTCAAGTCTTTTCTTTTCCTTGCCCTCCACCCCTTTTTTAAAAATTAATTTTTTCCAGCATCAGATTCATTTATTTTATGTCAGTATCAAGTTAATCATCACAAACATGTTGTTAAGCATTTTACATCCATAATCTTTTTTTAAACCATCAGGTACTGATGTAAAAAGTGTTCAGTTATTATTTTCATTTTGCTGAGATGAAACAAAGGCTCAGAGCTACAAAGTTAATTGCTAGTAGATAGCTCAAGTGGGAAGTCAAACCAACATGAGTAGTGTGCCATATTTTAAAACATGTATTCTTGTCACGGAAGGAACACTGTCCCCTGGTTGCATGGACAGCCAGGAATAATGACTTTCCAGGACATAGTGAAGGACAGGCACCTGGAGACCATGTGCCACCCCATATGCTCTGCAGAGCCTGGTGCCAGTTCCTCAAGATTGGGGGTTAAAGAGTTTCCATGGAGCAGCAAATGAAAGCTACAGATCTCAGCTCTGCACAGGGAAAACAACACGTATTAATACAGAATTGAAACTGTATGGAAAATGACAGGCCTCCATAGACCTTAAAGTTCATTCATAAACCTTAGAGACAAGACTTTCAAACTTGATTGCTCCTAAGAACCCTGAAGGGACCTAGCAACACACAAATATTCCCACCAGGGAATTGTACAGAGTCTCGGGAGGACAGCACTTTGGGAAGGGCTGCCCTGGGTGTCCATGAAAGAACCCATTGCTGCCCAGTGAAGAATCTCTCCATCACTGCAGCAAAATGCAAATGAGGACAAGGAAGCCTGCAGAGGACTTTTTAAACCAATATGCTGGACATATCTAAAATAGCTTTCTCCCCTTGAATGATGGTGTGATCAAGATGGGAACTGCTGAGGCAAGGGAAACAACTCCTACACCCCTCAGATAGGCCCTGGAGCAGAAGGATCGATGTCCCATGATTTGGATTCTCTTAGCTTCTGTTACTCTGGTTAGGGGAAGATGACCACAGGCACCAGTCCCTTGGCTCCAGGGCACAACATGATTAGCTGGTTGTCTGATAACATGATATTAGCACTTTTTTTAAAAAGCAAGACAAGTAGCCCACGCTGTCACTCTGGGGTCATTAGCTAGCAGGGAGAAACCAGGCAGCACATCCTACACCTCCTCCAACCGTAACAAGAGGATGCACCGCAACAAGCCAAAGGGAACTGCATCCTGCAGCAGCTTATTTCCAAGGAAATGTCACAGGTCAGTACCTGCGAACAGCATGATGTAAAAGGGAGACACTCCCCTCCCCACCCCAAAATTTGTTACTCATGACTCATGTCAAGGGTTTTCTTACCACTGCTCTTCCCTGACTTGGAAGTTTTCATTACAGAAGCTCAAAATTGAGCCCACACGAAGAGCCAGCATAGGCTAATCGAATGCATGCTCCAGAGTTTTGCAGCCAAGGTCAAAAATAGATTCTGGGCTAGGATTCTTCTTAGCAAGGCAACTTCCTGGAAATCCTTTAAGCCTGAACTTCCACATATTTAGAATGAGGATAATGATACCTGTTTTGTGAAAGCGTGATAAGGATTGAGTGAAATAATGTGGTGATGCTTCAGACCATCCTTCCCAAGATGCAGCTCATGAAAATGCAGGTATTTGTGTTGTTATTAAGACAGCCTTTTGGTGACCAGCAGTGTATCTTAATGTATAAAGACAGCTGTTTCTAGTGTTCAGCAAATTCTCCTTTGCTCCCTCCCTCCAAAAAGTTAGAAAGGAGAAAGAAAAAGCAGTAGCTGGTGAGTCCCTTTAATTCTTGAGCAAGAAAGACCATTAGTATCAATCAGTACTCCTTCACTTTCCTGCTGCTCTGAAATGTGACACTCTAGGTTTCCTTGGCTGAGGCCACCTTTAGTATTATTTTTAATTAGGCTTCACCTGCACAAGACAATTAGAGACAGGAAGACATAGCTATACTCCTATTTTCCTCCAACCCCTCATGGCAAAAAACCCAGTCATAAGTAATCTCATCTCAGGATTTCACTAGCAGCAGAATAAATATGGTAGCTAGGTCTCTGCTGGAAACTTCCTCCCAGAAAATCCCACCATCTGTCAAAAACAAAGCATGACTTTTGATGTGTCCATTTTACTTGAATAGCTGAACCTAAACCTCAGGGACTCCACGGCCCACATCCACATCCTCACACAATGGCAAACCCTAGCGACCCAGGTGTACAGGCCTCAGCTGGGGCAAGCTGTGCTCTAATACCTGCCTGTGAGTAGCCTGTGTGCCTTAACCCAGCATCAGGTATACAGGCTGAGCAAATGTCTCTGACCCTCTCCATCCACTAACTGACCGCTTTAACAGCAACACCTTGGTTTCCTTTCCTGAGAAATGCAGGTGTCATTTGTCTTTCCTATCTCAAAGAATTGTGGCAAGAATAAAACTGAAGTAGTAGGAGTAGTGCTCCAATCTTTGAAATGGAAGCATTTTGCACAAAGAGTAAAGGACTATAACTGATCTAAAATGGTGTAACAACATTCACAAGTACTACAGAAACAAACACCATCTCTTCTCTACACATATAAAACTTTCTGTAGAATTTCCTATAGAGCATCCATATCTTTTTGATTCCCCCACCTACACTGTAGGTAAGGATTCTGGTTTTTTATCCTCTATAAACCTTGCACAGTAAGCTTCTACCTGCATTTCTTGCCAACATTCAAGGAGCTCACTGACCTGGTCTAAGCAGAGTGTGAGCTTCCCAAGAACAGCCATCATGCTTCTTTCTCACCAGCCCCCAGCTCAGCCTGACCATGGGTTTGCTTTGCCATCCCTTCCAGCCACTGCAGAGACAGTGTCTGGCTGGCTTCCGTTCAGGGAGAAATGGATGCACTCTCCAAATCCTCTTGCCAAAGATAAAGGACAACATTGAGATGTAGACAAAAAGGCAATTATTTTGTATACACTGAAGAGCTGAGCAGGAGGTGACAGAGAACGAAATTAATTTATTCTCCTGGCGGTCTAACCAGTGATGCTTCTGACCAAGAACTTAAACAAAAGAAAGTTCTTTTGTGAAAATTATACGTAGAAAATCCCAAAGTTAAATGGAAGTAATGATGACTCCAGCTGAGATTTAGTGTACAAACAGAAACTGTCCTGTCTTTCAATGACCACATAGGGCTTTATTTCCTTAGTGGACTTGGAATATACCCAAACTCACTACAAGATTGATGTACATATTTTTAAATCTTAATTCTGAAGCTATTTGTAATATTAATCCTTTAGTTAAATACAGATTCTAATTAAAGTAGGCTAATTTGCTGCATCTAACATGTTTCTCTTAACCATTACTCATTCAATGCAGCCAATCATAATCTCAACTGGTATGTAACATTTTCTCTATGACTCAAATTCAGCTGAAACATCTACTCTGCAATGAAGTGTGAAGACCAGCCCTGTCAGGAGGTGTCCAGCCCCCTCTGAATTCCCATAGCACATTTGGCATTCCAAGGACACATATCTCGTGTTCTCTCTTAGGAGGAATCTTTTAGTACAAGACTGAAAACACTTTGATAGTGGGGATTACTTCGTATTTGTGCTCCATCACACAAATATCCCCATAGCAGAAGCTGACAAATATTATGAGTTTAATGAGTACGTGTGGAAGTTCTTAACACAATCCTGGCACATGGCCACCGTTAGTATATCTGGCAGTTATTTTTCTGACAAGTAAATTCAATTCTCCCAACTGTTTCTGTAGTCTACTCTAGGACATTCCAAGTTTATAGGTTAAAAGGGTATGGATATAGTTCAGAGACAACCCTCCTTTCAGTTCTCTAGAGAATCCCATTTAATGTGTAAGATGTTTATAATGTCACATAACTGCCCTGCTCATATACACACGCACTGTTGGTCCAAAGGTAGCATACTACATAACATAAAGATAGTTATAATAAGCCAAACAAACTGGTTTTTGCTGTAAATTTTTGTGCTCAGATTGAAATGAACGTGTTCCTAGTCTCAGAGTTCTTGACTTCCATAAATAGACCTGCATGTGATGTCTGCGAAAAGGAAAATGCACATAAAATAAAAGGTTTGCTAACTTATATAAAGATCAAAGACATAGGACCCCTCTGCACAGGACCCTACATTACACATGACTTAAATGTAGCACATGTGCAATGCCTCAAAGTTGAACAAAATCTTAATTTTAACTTGACAAGAAGAGCACTGGTATTCTAACCTAGTGGCATCATTTCTCAGAGGATGAGGTCACAAAATTTCAACAAACTATAACTAAATATCTAATTTTTCTCTGTAGCTAGGATTATAATCCAAAATTCTCAAATACCAGTGGAACACTTAGTCCTTGCCTTAAAACAAACATCAGCAATGACACAAAAAGAAAAGCAAAACAAGTAGCATTTACTGAGGACTCCCTCTGTACAGGGCATAGTAAGTCCTTTGCATACCTCAAATTTTCAGAAAAAAAAATAAACCCTGAAAACAATATATATATATATATATATATATATATATATATATATATATCACCACATTTTATATAAGACTGAGGCTCAGAGAAGTTTATGTCCTGCTCAAGACGATGTACTGTAAGTAGCAGAACTAAGATTTCAGTTGGACTGTTTGATACAGCACTACAGTCTTCTGTGCCATCTTATATTAGCATTCATTAAAAGCCCAAAATACCACTCAGAGAAGGAGTTATGTGGGCTTCCCAGAAAAAGTCCACTTTATCTTATAAAGAAAAAGACCTGAACATAAAAACTAAACACCCATACCCAGATCAAGTGCTCATATTCAACCTCTGGAAGACCAGACGTGTCACTAAGAGAAGGAAAATGTCCCTGTAGAAAAGCAGCCCTGACTGTGGAATGATTCCACGTCACCTCAAGGGATCACCAGATGCAGATCCCACATCTCCGTAGCGATGAGGCGGAGATGTAAAGAGAACCATCACACCACTACCAAAGGCAAAGAGTGCCAAAGGACTGGGCAAGTTAAAGTCTTTGCTCTCTCCAAGGAGATGGAGCTCCCAAGAGCTGGGCCTCCCACGCCATCACACGTCAGCTCAAAACACACTCATTCAGCACACAGATTCCACAAGGTCTGAGTGTTTCTGTCCTACCTAATCTGTGGTGCTGTGTCCTCAGACAACTGGGGGTGCTGTTGGGCTCTTCCTTGCCACTGACTGATCTCTTCATGATGACCCTTTGGGGCCTTTAGAGCCTGTGCTTCCTCCCCGACAGAAAGGCAGCAAGAAAACTTGCTATTCTTGCTGTTGTTGGGACTACTAAGTGTGATGACCACTACCTGGCCTGCATGGACTCAGTTTATCCTCTCGGGATGGATGGTAAACATCAAGTCCAGAAAGAACAAAACCAAGGAAACTCACGCAAACCCTATTAACTTGTTCTGTGATGGACGGGGCATCGCGTGATAAAACATAAGTAAAAGCCTCTACAAACAAATCTTTTAATACTATTGCCAACAAGAAAGGGGCAAAGTAGTGACTTAAAGTAATCACATTCAATTTAACTAGCATAAAACTATGAAAAGAGACATTAACACTGTCACTTATTACCTATCAAGGATCCCCTGGGTATCAATGAATGTTGCTACTTGAAATTCCTTTGAAATAAAGAATAAACACATATAGCATGCACACATACATAGACAAACCTATATTTTTAGCACTGGAAGGGTTGCTGTGTAAATTTAGATCAGGGCACAGCATGCCTTGGATGAGTAGGGTAGAAACAATATGTTTCTGCTTATGACACCAAGCTCATGACAAATGATTCATAGCCAGCACCTTTTGTGCCAGAAGACCCCCCAGGTGTCCCACCAACTCTAGCAGTAGTTTCCATAAGCAAGGAGCCTGCAGTACAGAGGAATCATGTCACGCCCACGGAGGAGGCAAGCAGTCATGTCTCTACACAGCGGCACCAGTCCAACAGCTGAGGGGGCAGAGAAGAGAAGGCAAGGAGGTGTGCGAACAATCCAGAATCCCTCAGCAGTCTGACAGGCAGCCTGTAATTACCATACATTTGCACCTAGAAAGCAGGTGATATTGTAATCAGAGGCTCCTTGGAGCAGAAATTTTGAGCTCAAGGTGAGGCAGCTTTAGAGGATGGATGTTACTCAGGTCCTTGAATGGACTAAAGGGTGGATTTATAGGGCAGCAGCTCTAGATCTGAAAAGATGGGGGGATCCCCAAACTTGCCCTCTGGTTTAGGTGAGTAGATATCCCACCCTGGGAGAATGTGAGAGAATTCCAAAACATGCACAGGACCTTAAAGTGGCAGTGCCCTCTTATGAACATGCTGGCACATAACTTGCGGTAATCAACCCTGCAGGCCTTCAGGCACTGGCATGATCTAGAGATGAGGAAATCCTCTTCTCGAGCACTTGGAAGGTGCCATGGTCACGACACAAGTGAGCAAAACTAGAACTCGGGCCTTCCCTCTGTCACCATGTCACCAGTCTGCCGAGGAAGTTTCTTCCTAAATTCCTCTCCTCTAAAAAATGTTGAAAGCTTGTGTGTCCTATGAGCCTCCTCCAGGTCAGCAGAACTGGAGGACCCCATGCAAGCAATGTCAGTTTCTCTGTTCTCTATGTTTATACATTAGTAAAAAAGAACAGTTTCCTGGAATGAGTCAGGCAGGAGCAAGAGAGGGGACAGTGACATGTGTAAGGATTAACACACTTCAGAACACAGAAACTATTTAACTCTCACTATTTAACATGATTTTTGTGTTCAAGCCTTTAACACCCCCACCCTCATGATTCCCTACATTAGCTCAGATTTATTGGTATGGTCTAAGCCCTACAGGTAAAAAGCCCTCCTGGATCCATAAACAATATTTATAAAAAATAAAAAATAAAAAGGCCGAAAGTGCTTGGTGCCATTTCTTAAATGGAGGTTAAATTTTGCCAAAGATGTGCTCTCCTTCTCTCACTCTTTCCAAGACCTTTCCACAGATGAGCTAGAGTATAGATCTAATGCCTAAGTGATATTTTACAGCTTGAATTACATTAAAAGCCAGAAATACCTTGAGGCCAAAGTTTCCTTAACTTCTTAGTACAACAAGTTCTGACACGCTCAGTGTAATTAAAGCCCCTCTTTAAAGCCAGAGCTCTGAGTTAATCACTTAAAGCAGCATGAAAGTTATTCAATTACGTTAAGAAGATCCCAAGTTCAGATTGCAGCATTAATTTTAGTGGTTATGATATGAAAGACAGGATAGGTAAGCTAACAGATGAGGGCAAAGGTGTCCAGAACTTGAACTGAAAGAATTTCAGCTTCCATTATTTGATTAAATCATTCCTGAGAACCACAGGATCCACAGCCTCTGTTGTAAAGACTGCTTTAAAGGGAAAACCCTCCGGTACTCCCATGACAAAGACATCAATACTCAACACCTCATACCAGGTTTCATCTTAATACAGGGACTTCCTCATCGCAGGCTGTATTTTAAATTGTTCACATTAAAAAGCTGACCAGAAGCAGAACTCACTAAGTCACACATCTCTGGGAAGGTTCCTGGCAATGAGGGCACAACAAAATACATTTCGAAAGCTAGCAGACTGCAGAGGCTGTGCGTATGGCAAAACACCACCATCTCCATCACCTGCCTGGAACTTCAATTTGGATTTTTTTTTCATTTATAAATCTTTGTGATTTTTACATTCTTCTCATTCGTTTAGTTGCAGCCTGGAAACTCTCCACACTTTAAAATCGGGCTTCAGCTAACACCATGAAAGCCTGCTGTCTACTATTGCAGCTTACTGAAGTTTTAAAGCTCTGTTTAAACTGGAGTAACTCCCCCCAGATTCCAGACATGCAGGCTTTTAGGAAAACCAAAAACCTCCCCTGATAGGACCAGGGACATGCACACTAAGCCCCCTGAACCCTTCCTGGCATCCAGCAGTGCCTTTCTCCCCTTCATAAGGGAAATGTTGTGCTCTTTCCTAGATGCCGTCAGGCAATGGAGAGAACAGGGAGTTGTTGTCACTGGGATATATCTGATCTTCCTGGGATTGATCATGCCAAAGAACAACTGCTCTTTCATGGGCTGGGAAGCCCGGCTTTCAAAAACACTAGCTAGCGCTTTTGGAGGGTGCTAGACAGTTCCTGCCCTGAAACTCTCATCAACTTCATACCCCAAACAGAATGCACTAACTGGTACCTCATCCTACTGGCAGCCCTCCTTCCTTACAAGGAGGAAGGGGTTAGGAGCTCCACATATAACAAAGCAAGATGCTTACAGAGGCAAGTCTTCTGGACTGTATTTGCGCTGCTTTGGGAGTGTGGGAAGTACAGGGAAAGTCACTGGAGGGCATGTCAGTGGGCCTGGACATTTAACCCGTTCGTCTCCGCATTAGGAGTACTTTTGCTCCAAAATTTTTTTTTTCGTGGCCTCCAGTTCCACACAGGAATGCGACCAAAGACACAGGACAGACAGATCCCCCTGCTGGTTCCCAAGCTTTACTTGGGATTCCCGGAGGATTCTGGTGGTGTTGGCTAGGTACAGGGGTGGGAACTGGCCTCTGCAGGTAGTATTACTTCCTGAGCAATGTGTGGGCAGGGAGATGTCAGTTTGCAGCTGCTCCCATATCCAGAAGCCCCATTCCTCCCAATTCCATGTCACCTCTCACAGCCACCCGGGCCCTCAGCCCGATTCTACTCACGCTGCTGTTGTGCCCAGACCAGTGGACCATGGCTTGGTTGTGCGCGGAATCTCCGGTCAGTGCGAACGTGGTGCTGGTCAGTCTCAGCTCTTCCATCCGGAAGCGGGTGGCTTTGTCCGGGTCCCGCTCCCGGGTCCCGGGCTCGGACTGCCCTCCGTCCTTCAGCACACTCCGGGGGCTCCTGCTCGCGTCCACGCCGTGTTCTGCCGTCTCCTGATCCGCCTCGCTGCGTCTCCTCCGGCCGGAGCGTCCGGCCACGGCCGCGGCCGTCTTGGTGCCCCGGGCCCGCTCCAGGGAGAGCGCACGGTCCCCGGGGGCCGCCGCAAACAGGGGGCGCGCAAGGAGGGGTGGGGGCGTGGCGGGAGCCTTTCCCGGGGGCCCCGGCCGAGGGGATGCCCCCGGGGTCGCGGTCCCTCGCGGGGCCGAGCTGGGGTGCGGTGCGGGGCATCCGGAGCGGCCGCCGCAGGCGCCGGGGGCGCAGAGCACCAGCAGCCCCGCGCTGGCCAGGAGCGCGCTCCACCCGGCCGGGCGGCCGCCGCCGGCGCCGGCGCCAACTTTTCCCATCGCGGGGCGGAGAGGAGCGAGACGGTTCCGGAGCGAGGCGGCACGGGGCTCTTGGCTGGCGGCGGCCGGCGGACGCTCAGGACCCCAACTCCATCCAAGTTGAGCCGCGGGCTGCGCGGAGGCGGAAGCGGAGGCGGCGCCGCGCAGGTGGCGGCCGCTCGACCGGGATGGGCTGCGCTGGGCTGGGCTGGCTGGCGCGGAGCGCGGGTTCGGACCGAGCGAGCCGCCGCCGCCGCCACGCGGGGGTGGAGCCGAACTGAAGTCACGGGCGTCGCGGGCGGCAGGAGAGACCACGCTGGGCGAAGGCGAGGGCGAGGGTGAGGGCGGGCGCTGCCGGCCGGCGCGGAGCAGAGGCGCGCTGCGCTCCCGTCTGCCGGGCCCCACGCGCCGCCGCCGCGCGCCCCTCGCTGCCTCCGCCGCCTACAGTCGCCGCCGCCCGCGCGCCCCGCTGGAGCCCGAGCCCGCGCGCCCCTCCCGGGCCGCCTGCGCGGGCCCTGGGCGGTCACAGGGAGGAGGTCGCGGATTCCTGGTTTATTGCTTCCTCTCAGTCTCCAGCCCTGTCTCCCTGCTTCTCTTCCAGTTTAGGAGCCAGGGATGCGTGGGCTGTTTCTTGCTCTTTTCCTCCAATGGTCTCAGTGAGTTGGCATCTCCACCTTCCCATGAGCACAGCCCGTGTGCCCTGGACGGGGGAATGTGGAGAGACAGCAGCAGGAGAGTGATGTAATTAAACTCTGGGTATTGCGGGTGGGGCGGGAGGGAACTGAGAGGGGGTTCCCATGGGTGATCACGTTGAATTCCTTCTTTCGCCTTGGAAACCCAATCTTCTTGAGTGCTGCCTTCTTTGACAACACAGTTCTAAGCCCAAGTTTCGGCTCTCTTACAAAAGTATACATCTTGGATTCCCTGAGAGAAGGCAAATTGAGGACGGGAAGAGCAGATCGCGAACAACTTGGAAGTGATTCGTTATTTATTTTGTTTGCCAGTATCCTCAGTCCTTGGTATCATACCGTCAGTGGTAGGAACCCTGTCAGTCATTAGTTGCAGAAATGTGCGTCGTGATTCCCTAACACATCTGAGTATCAGATATACACAGGAGAGCAAGCGTGTGCCCTAGTTATCCTGTGTCATCAGTGCCCAGCCCAGGGCTGTTCACACCTGCCTGAACCTGGGTACTGGGGGTTGTGTCACTGGTCTGCTGTGACATCTCAAAGGAGGAAGGCACACTCTCTGTGCTTCCTACACTGAAAACTTAATTGGTTACTTCAGATGACCTTTAAAATTCCTTCTACTCCTAAAATTCTGTAATTGTGTGATTATAACACCAACCCACCTCAGCTCCACTGCTACTGCTGAAAAGTTCAGATGAAGATTTATAGAAGGTGAAGAGGCTTTGAAAATTGTAAAGATTTCTCAAAATCCGAACCTTTTTTCAAATAGTTTGCTTCTGTGGATAGAACTCTCTTCAAGTTTCTTCTTAGGCTTCAGGTATCTAATCGTATTCTAGGCACTATAAATCTATTTAGTCATTAGATTAGAATTGAATAAACAACAAAGCAGTACTAAACTTCCTATTTGAGGTTTTTGTTCATTTTAGCGTTTAGAATTATAACTTGACTGGCCAATATGAATTCTGGGCTTGTGATGGGACCACCTTGAAAGCAAGAGTGATAGTTACCGCTCAGTGAGCAAAACCCTTTCTGATGCTGCCTACAAGAATACTTGTAGGCCACCAATCCAATCCAGGTAAGTGTCACAGAAGCATCCACAGAATTGCTGTTTTAAGGACCAACTAAGGACAGTGCAGATCCAAAGACAGAACACTTCTTAACCATTAGGCTTCAGCACCTAGAGGAATAAGAGGACCCTGCTGTCATTAAAGGCACAGATGGACTGTTCCTCCACAAGTGCTTTTGCTGCAGTACCCTGGATCCTCCTGAAACAAGCACTATTTGGCAGACTTTCTACTCTCTGTGGAAGAGAAGAGAGCCAGAGGTCTTCTCTCTTCCCCAAATAGCAAATGCTCTTTGTCAAAACCCACAGCAGGCAGGGGTTTTTTCCTCCTCAGAAAGATATTTAGAGCTTTGCAGGATCATTTGCTTAATGCCTTCTGTCTCTGCCCTGCTAACCTCGTTTGCAGTATGGATACTTGTGTGGAAATTCCCCCAAGAAAGGAAACGCAGATTAAAGAATCAGAACTCAAGTGAGTTCCCATCCAAAAATAGGACTGGAGAAAGCAAAATGTGAAAGAAGAAATTAGCAGATTCAGATTGTTTGGCCTCACTTTATTGTTGCTGTACCAACGTTTAGATTTACTTTCAAAATGAAACTTTTCCTGAACAAAATTGGCATGAGTATATTTTTCTTTTCCAGAATATGAATCTATCATCTTTCTGAATTCACTTGTTAAAAGCAAAGCACTTGCAGTACATTTGCTGGGAGATCATAAAGGGAAACAATATGTTCAATGCCAGAGTCTAATTATCCAAGTTAGTAAAAAAAGTTACACAAAATGTGGATGAAATTGGTTGAATCATTGTAAAGTGCAGGTGGGTGCATTGCATTCATTTTATTTATGGTAACTCTGCTCCCCATTAACTTTTGTCAACAAATAGAAAGGGAAAGTACAAGTGCTTCCCTAAGCCATTCTCCTTGTTTTTAGAAAATGGCAAATAGTAGGTTAGTCTTAACAGAAAGTTAATTTCAAAATGGTTTCATTCTAGCAATATCCTAAGCCACCCAACCCAAGGAGAACGAGTCATTTATTAGGACAGTGGTTTTTTTTCAAAGCCAGCAGACACAATTCATTAATAACACGTATGGAGTTTTTCATTGTGTGTGTGAAACATACATCAGCCTGAGTTCATTACCATCAGTTCTCATGGGAACTGGCACACCAGCTCATGACCTCTGCTCCTACCTCCACAACTGCTCCACATCATCCCTCCATCAGTCAGCTCCAGTGTGGGGTGCCAATGGTGACCCATTTTTGTGCAGAAAAATGTAATAAAACTTGGTGATATATTTAATTTTAATCAGATAATGTGAATTTAACTTGTTAGTGTTTGACCACTGATGAACATCATGTGTGTGTGTGTGTGTGTGTGTGTGTGTGTGTGTGTGTATGAACGTAGAGCGATAAAGACAGAGGAAGAAAAAGACAAAAAAAAGAATGTGAACATTTTAGAATCATAACTTGATTAATCTGCACCATCATAAAACTTGGGCACCTTATCTTAAAAAGAAACAAAAAGAATCTTTCAAAAATGTAATACATGCAATGTCTGGTCACTGCTTGATACTCTTCACTAATTTATTACTGCAAGCAGAATAAACCCAAACTCTTCAGCATGGTCTCCCAGGGTGTTTCTAATCACATGGCAGCAGCCTCTCTCATTACTCATGTGCTCCAGCCTTGTAGGGCAGTCCTTCCTCCAGTGCCTCCAGCTTTTCTCAAATTCATTGAATTTGCACACTCAGCACCACCTGCCTGGAATGCCCTTGTCATCTCTGCACTCACCTAAATCATCTTCTGTGAAACTGTCACTTTAAATGTGTGCCCTTAGATTTCCCACTTTCCCCAGTTTGGTACTGTGGGGAAGCAGTGTAGAGGAGAGAGGACACTGCTGCTCCCCTCATCTCCCCACAGGAGCTCCAGTTAACTCTTACCTTGGCTTTGTTCCTTCTGCTTTTCCTCAGTTTCTCCATTTCTGATGGTTTGGCTTCCCTTTGCACTAAGTCACACTGTGTCCCTCTGTCCTCATGAGAACAATGTATTCTAAACACTTGGCTTCCCTTGGACACCATCAAGACACGGTGTCCTGCAGTTTGGATCAATTTTCATAAAGAACTGGGCAAAATAATGTGCCACTTATTCACATTGTCTGCCAAGGGAATGATAAGACTTTCAAAACTGCCCTTTAAAACACTTTCAGGTGTCAGTAAATGTGGGCCTAGGTCTAAGTCCAGTCACTGTATCTCTTCTCATAAGCTCAATGTAGCTAGTTCTAGCAAAAAGACTTAATTGTTCCTATCTGTAAAAGTGAGGTAAGATCATCTACTTGACTCATGAGGATGTTATAAAAGTTAATTTAACTTTGTATGTCCTCAGAGATAATAGTACTATTGTATATGTATGTAACTTCTATCTCAACTGTTTTTTATTTTGCTCTTTTCTTTCTTTTTTTCTTCCTTCTGGTTTAATAAATCTTGCAGCAGCTCTAAAGGATAGGTAGGGGGCAGTTTTTGCCTACATCTTACAGAATCAAAAGACATTTTATCCAAGGTCAAAGAGTTAGAGACAAAACAAGCACAGAATTTTGTTATCCTTTCCCCGCTCATTTAGTATTATTCTGACTCCAATTCTTTGCATATCATGAATCAAAACCACCTGTTATTTTTATTTGGCTACTGCACATTGCTTATACAGTCATTTCAGTTTTTGAACAGTGGTTTGTATCGTTAAATAGAAAAAAAGCATGAAAATAATATCACTGGCATTTTGTGAACTCAGATATGCATATATTTTCCAACTTAAAAAAAAAAAACTTATAGTTTGTGTGAAATAGACCAAACTGTGTACTGTAACTAAGGAAATTTATTTAGAGGTAGTATTAGTCACATATGGCAACAACCTCTTTATTTTATTTTATTTTTATTACAACATGTTGGTGGTGCATAATATTTGCATTCCTTGTGTGAAGTTGGTGATGTACATAACTCTAATCTAGACTCCTTTGCTCATCCCTTGCCCTGCCTGTGTCTTATTCTCCACTCCCACTTGACAAATCCTACTATCCTACTTCATATCATCTGTTATTTTGCTCTTCATTGATAATTAACTGTTTCTCCTGTAAAAGAAACTGTGTGCTACTTAGGCTCATGTGTCTGATTTATTTTGCTTAACAAAATAAGCAGGCCATATTTCCAAGTTTTTCTTTCATTGTGGCAGAGTAGTACTGTATTGTGCATAAATACTGTATTTTCTTTAACTATTCATCCCAGAAGTGTAGATATACTCCAACCCTTCTGCATACCCCTAACAGCATATGACCATCTGATAATGATGCAGAAGTACAGCGAGGAGGAAGGCAGGAAGGTGATCAAAGCATACAGTCGATTGTGCGTACCAGCCTTTGGTGTTCTGTCACTACAGTATGGAGCTTAAAATCCTAAACTTAAGGTAAAAGGCATACCTTTAAGTTTCACAGATGACGCTCATTGTCACGTGACTTTGAGAATCTCTGCTATCTAATCTGTAAAATGCAAGTATATGCTTTCCTCTCAGCTTGCATTATATGTCACAGAGTACACTAAACACTCATACACCCTAGCTGTTGTTAAAGTTGTTTCACAATTCAAATGTTGCCTTCATTTTGACATTCAACCCACTTCTTTAGAAGAAAACAATGAATAATCATCCATTTAAGGTTTCCAAAATTAATGCCATTCCTGAATTTTAAACAAACAGTTAAAGACCATGGTACTGCTGAAGTTATAAAAAAGAGATAGCAGATGTTCATACTCCGAAGTTTGATTCAGAGGCAGATTGATAGACTAGGGTAAACCACTGCCTTCTCACATGCCAACACTCATGGGACCCTGTACATCACAGGTTAAGAAGAGGTCAGCCTTAGTTTCAGTAATGCATAGAACCTTCGACTATGTATATGAATCATTCTGTGTATCTTTAGAAAAGGCCAAAGAGAATCTCTCCTTCAGTACATCATAGGTCAAACACATACAACTTGACTTGGGGGTGTATTAAAGAATCTTCAAGACATGAATAAGTTTAGATAAATGCATGGATATAGATCATGGTTTTTTGCTGTGAGAATTGTTAATAGGTTAATAGGTTGTGCTCAGTCACTGTCACCAAGTGTGTACAGAAAAGTCATAGTGTTGCATGAAGTTTCCTCATCTTTTAAAGCCATCTGTGGTCCACCAAGAGTAGTCCAATGAGCCTCTGTCTAAAAGGGAAACTATTGAATTATTAAGCTGGCTGTATATCTAATATACAAATGCTAAATTTTGCAGAGGCCCTGGGTCAAAATCTTTTATTCCATTTATTCACCTTCTAAAGCAATCTTTTGACAGTTCTAGATTTTGATCTCCTTACCAAATTAGAGTAATAATACCTATTCCTAACTTCCTTGATATTTTCTGAATACAGATTTAACCCTTAATTCATGTCCTCACCTCTTCTTTATAACTTAACTCTTGGTCCCCACCTGCCACGTGTCTTAATATCATCATCTCCTAGGTCCGGCATGGTATGAGGGAACATTTGGAATTTATTAATACACACTTGGTGACACTGACTGAGCACAATCTATTAACCTATTAACAATTCTCACAGCAAAAAACCATGATCTATATCCATGCATTTATCTAAACTTATTCATGTATACAAGATAAATGACAGTACTACAAATCTCAGTCCATCAAAAAGAATTTTGTGCTTTCATTCTTTGGTTGTCTAATCATTTTTTTTTATGCCCAGATCTTGTAACCTGAGCAAATACTTCTAAAATAACAATATTAAGTAGTGTTAATTTTCTATTTTTTTTAAGATTCTGCACCATTTCTATCTTTTTGTTTTGTTTTATTTTGCTTTTTAAAATTAAAAAAAGGCCTGGAGATCTGAAGTAAAATAAGACTATAGTTATGAGGATTGTAGTTACTAACATTGTATCGTATTATAAAATTTTACTAAGAGTATATTTCAGGTGCTCTTCACACCCATAGAACGGTTATGTTAATTTACTTGACTATAATAATCATTTACTTATGTACAATTATATTAAAGCACTTTGTTATGCACCTTAAATATATACAATGAAAGTAAAAAAAGAATGTTTTTAGCATTATATAATCCAATTTTTCAGTGATTTTCAAATCTTTTTTATAGCTAAAGTTCTAGTTTCAATTTTAAGAAGTATTTCTATATCACATTAATAAATGTACTGTCCTAAGTAGAAGTTATTCTTTCATTTATAATTCTTTCATTTATAATGATGCCCATAGTATAGCTGAATCACTTTTTGTTTATATATTATGAAGTTGAAGATTTGTATTTTATCACATGAATGTCAGCTCACCCAGCAACTTTAATTTAAAAGATTACCTATTTCTCATGGTATTGGGGTAACATGTTTATTGTACATCTAAATTTTCCATTTTCCTTAATTAATCAAGAGATCAATGTGCTAAAAAAAAACATAAAGCACCTCTTAATTATGGTAGCATCACAGTAAATCTTGAAATCTAATATGAAGTTTCATAATTTTTCCAGATTGTTTAGAATCTTCCTGTCAATGTTTAAAAACTACTTCACTTAAAGTTGAATGTACACTGCATCTAAAGATTATTTAGGGAAGTTGTTCCTTGGGATTTAGTTTACAAGCACTTGGCCCTTACAGTCAAGAGAAACGGAACCCTAGCTATTGCTTGAGCTGATGGTAGACCTTCACATCATCCATATGGTGTCAGTTTTAGGTGCGTGCAGAATACATGAGTTGTGGCTTCAAGAAGGCTTCCACCTAGATTTCAGAAGAAGACCTAGGAAACCAGTCACTGTGGCCTGAGAAGGCAGTGCTGGAAGCTGTTTGAAGCCAAAGGTTCAGTGGAAACTCCAAAAGTTTTCTTTAGGCTACTGCCATTGTGGAACATGGCACTCCAGGGCTGTCTTCTTAAAGCAAAGTCTTTCACCTTTGCAACTCTGAAGCTGCAGAAATTGGAGTCCTGTTTTGTTTGTTTGTTTTATGCTTTCCCCGGCTATTTTTTTCTGTTGTCTTTGAAATATTTGGCTTTTGCCTGTTAGTCTTTTCAGTGACCGAGTTTTCTTCTGTTTCATATTTGCAGGTCAAAAGTTTAATGACACTTCCTTTCTGTACAAATCAAAATGCTTTGAATCATTCTTCTGGGCAATTTGTTCTTTACTCTCATATAAATCTGGCTAAAAGTCCCCAAGAGTAGCCATACCACTGCTACAATATTAGACTGTCTTGATGTTTCTTCTGCAAGGTTAATTAGTCCACCACCATTAATCTTAGTCTCAGCCAAAATTTCTGTACAGGAGCAAAATGCAGACATTTTTTTTTTTTTTTTTTTTACCAAGGAATAGCATATCATTTGTCCAACAGCAAGCGTAGTCCTTCTTCACAGCAGAAACTTCATGAGCCTTGTCTTTACTGGCAGACTTTCTATCAGCATTCTGGTATTCTGAGCTCTGACCAGAATCTCCCATCAAGTACAATCTCAGACTTTCCAGCTCTGCTTTTTCAGCTGGAATCTCTAAAGCTTTTCTGACTCTTCTCCTTCCTACAAACCAGCTCTAAAGGCTCCTAAAAGACATGGTTTGGTACTGAAATAACTCCATTTCTCAGGCTTCAAATTCTATTTTATTTGAGTCAATTCCAGCCTCACACACTCCTGATCTAACCACCTCAAAAAAGCCCCACCCATGGACACATGACGCTTTGAGGGGCCATTTAAACACAAGCCATAACACAAAATATGCTCTCACAACATTTTTAAGTTTCATTTATACTGTTTTAATTATACTTAGAAAATTTAATATAATATCTATGCTATTAATACATTTTTAAAGGTTCAATTCCAAATGGTTAGCTATAGATACCACTTTGTATAACATGTCTGTAAAGTCATTTCAGATAACTGAAATGTCATACACCCTGAATAGCAGCTTCTCAGTTTTCCCTTTCCTCAAGGAAAATCACCAACTCTACTCTGCTTCTGGATTGGCTATGTCAGTTAACATCCCATTTATGTGAGTTAATAATGTATTTATGTGAGTTAATACAATACTTGTAATACTGTGACTGGGATTTATTATTTACCCTGTTGAGGGACTTGGTCCAGCATATGACAGCCTGACCAGCATGTAAGTTTAGACTCATCACTGAGTCTTTTCTGTATAGAGGTGAGTAAGGTCACAGTTATGGCTTGAGCAGTGCAATTGTTCAGTAAAGATTTGTATTTTTGCTCCTTTAAATCTTTTCTAATCCATGGATAGAGACCTATCTTTCATTAAGTCTTTTGTTTTTGGCAAGGTTTTGCTTTTGTCTGTTGGCAAGGTTTATTAAATTCTAAATTTGTAATATATGAGGTAAAAATAAAACCAGAGAACTTACCAGCAACCATATCCTTCCTTGGGTCCTTGCTGATCTGACTTTTTGTTTCCTTCCGAATTCAATTAAAACTTGTTAATACACAATGAGATGCTCTTAAATGTGCTACTGTCGTTAATACAGAAAAGTATATTGTTCATTTTGGCTTTGCAGAAATCAAAGTTAGTCTTTGTATTTTAGGTGAAAATTTTAGTATTTAATATTTTCAATTATTTGCTGTTACCGAGTAGCATCGTATAAGAAATCCCTCAAATCATTGGCTTAAAACTAACATCATAAATGGTAGTCTTTTATTAATCTACTGGTTGGTTGACTGAGGTTGGCTGTTTTTGCTGAATTCAGGAGTGCCTTATGTTTGTCATCCATGTGAGTCATCACACTATCTGATGTCCATTCCTCCCATGGTAATATCAAAGATTCAGAGAGCAGCTTCAACTGTGAAATTGTATTTTAGGCTACTGTTTCTTACATGCTACTATCTCTTTAATTAAGTTGCATAACTGAGCCACAAATGAAGGATGTACTAATCAAACTTTATGAAAACAAACTTCATCACACAAGTCACCTAAGACATCCTCATTCTATTGATCCATTTGTACCCATCTAGAAGTTTATAAGTATGAGATCTCTGTATTTCCTTGGTGTTTTATTTCACTATTTTGCCAGTCTTAGAAAATTATTTAACAGTACTATCTCTTTTTGTGTCTTTCTCTCTCTAGGCTACAAATAAAAGCAACTTACTAGTATGACAGTCTTTTCTATATTTCCATCTTTTTTTCACACTGGAAATTAGTTTATCAACCTGATACGATTTCCAGTTTAAATATATTATTTATTCTATTACATCTTTTTTTGAATTTTTGCATCAAAATTACACTTTCATAGTGCAGCTTTTCGACTGCTATGGTTTGCAAGATTCTTCTAATATTCATAATTTCCTCTATTTTCTAGAATGTATTCATTATAGTTATTTAAATGTACTTGCATATATGAAATGTGAATCAACTGTATATCATTTTCTATTGCCTCTTCTCTGTTAGTCTCTCTCTCTCTCTCTCTCTCTCTCTCTCTCTCTCTCTCTCTCTGACTCCTTTTCTTTGGAGCTGAGTTAAAGCTGATCTATTTGGAGCTCTGAGATGGTGTCATCTTTATCATTAATGTATAAACATTTCTTGTAGGTGTTCTGAAGTGTTGACAGAGTACATGAACTTTGTTTTAGTGAGATTAGGTCCTAGAGTTTGTTACAGCTGTTATATTTTCCTTTGACCTTTACTACTAGGGTATAGTAGTTTTCTGATCTCAAAACTGTGAGAAGAACTGGTACACCCTCAGTGGTCTGGATCTTTGACTATTGGTTTCTTGTAACTTTATGGTGACTGGAATCCCTATGTAGTTCAGCTGTTTATTCCCAGTACTTGCAGGTATTTGTTAAATTTTTTGAAGTTTTTTTCCCAGTACTCTGAAAATCTTGAAGTGAAAACAACTCAAAGAGAAATTATATAAAAATTGTAAAAGTTTTCTGATATACTTTAAGCACACTTAAGTTTAAGTTGTCCAGGAGCCCCTATGGCTTGTATCCTCCTGCCTCAGTCTCTCCAGTAGCTGAGATTATACATATATTCCATTGTACCTAGCTTGGGTCTTTTTTTAAAAATTTTTGTATTTATTTTATTGTCTGTCTTGTTTTTAACCCCATGTGACTGTTAGTTTTTATTTGGAAAACATTCTCCTAAGAAGAAATTAACAAATGGGCTCAGAAATACAACCCTGGGAATAAAGAGCTTAATTCATTGTGTGGGGTGCAGCCACTCCTGCCTTCCTCGCATAGTATTTTCAAGCCTTTTTAAACAGTTATTTCACTTTATTGCCTAAGTTTTATAGTTGTTTTCAACAGAGGGATTAGTCTGATTCAAGCTATTCTACCATGACTGCCACCAGAAGTTCGAAGTATTGAGATGCTCTTTTGCTTAATGAGTCCACTCACCCTTTTAAGTACTCATCTGCATTTCAGTTATTGCCAACAAGAGAATGACATTTTGATGGTGGGTTTTTATGCTAGGAATTGTTTTTATTGACAAGACATTTGTGTACGTCACTGTCACAGCATTTAACTTGATTCTTAAAGCACTAATTGGAGCAAAGAGAATGATGAGGAAAAGAAGATTGCAAAGACGTGTGTGTGGATTCTTCTTGAAGATTCTGATCACTAATGATTGCATGAGCTGCACAGCCGAGCAGTCAGACTTCTTCAGTTGGTGAATAATTTCAAGAGATTCAGGTGGAGATTTTCATTTTCAAGAAAGGTACTGTTATTTCTTACTTTTAAAACTAGAAAGGGCAAACAGAAGTGTGTACACAGTAAGGATGACGTTCAGGAGTGTCTGCTCATATTTGTTCAGCAACCCTGGAAGTTGGTAGAGCTGTAAATCCTTGCCTCCCAGCTGGTACCCCCTGGACTAGAGCTCTGTGGGTAGATAGGGGCACTCACGTTTTGCAGGCTTTCTAGTTGACCCTGCCCCTGACAAGATGTTGGGAGCCACTACTTATCATACTGTACAAAGAATCACATTACAAGCCACATCATTCCTGAGGGGGGGAAAAAAATAGCTGGCACACAGTAGGTGATTAACAGAAATTTATTGAATAGCTGAACAAGTAAATTAGGCTGATGAACAAACTTTGTTTCTGCTACCATTAAGAATTGCTTGCCATTTGGAACCAAAGTCTACAGGTCTAAATATAGCACTTTTATCACCAATCAAGCAGGTTTGGTTGCCTGCATTGAATCTTATATAAAAACCTCACAGTTATGGAAGTTCTATGCTAAACAACCCCAAGTGGTGCTAGAGGGGAATGGCCCTTGGCTCCTATTGCCAGACAATGGTGGATCTCAAAGTGTGATCCTGAGAAGGCAGCAGCTGCATTTCTAACCATCTATAGGAATGCACATTTGGTGCTCAGCAGAGCTCACTGACTCCGAAAGGTTATGCACTTCCCAGAGATTCTCAGGACAAAACAAATCTGAGAACCACTAGGGCAGGATGTGTGTTTTCATAAGTTGGCAATGAAGCATATGAAAAAGTTAATTAAAGGTGATTACAGCAACTAGCCAGCAAGATATAAGAGAGTTAAAATTCATGCATTTTGAGTTTCTCATTTAAGAGAAACAATGCAACATTTAAATTGGAGTGTCTGACATATTTAACATTATGTTCTCAAGTTGCATCCAAAACACTACCCTGACGGAAATACCAGTACTGAATCTACAAAGAGGACCAGCAGGGGAAATGTCAAAGGCTGTCTGCTAGTATCTAAACAAAGCAAAACAAAACAACAACAAAAACTGAGCAGCTACCCAAGCAGTAGTTGACAAGCTCAGAGCAGAAATTGACCTAGGAAATTACCAGAGGGGTAGTAGGTCAGTTTTAGATCATGGACCTAGCATGTGTGAAGTCCTGGGTTGCATTTCTAGCACCACAAAAATATATAAAGAACAGTGCATTTTTTTCTCCATTGAACCCTCACCTTTTTTTTTTTTTTTTTTTGACTATGATGTCAGAAAGTTTCCAGCAAGGTGGGGTGAGGAGAGCGAAGTTACCAAGTAATGAAATAGAAGAAGGCCAACCGTGTTCCTCTTTTCTGTGGCAGGCTTCCAAGAGATGCCGGCTTCTGCAGATTGGGAAATGAGAGCTTTTTTAAGCTAAATCAAAACCAAAGTTTTGCCTTAATGTTCTGAACTGGGACCACTTTGGGACCACATTGTTACTTAAAGTGACTCCAGGCTATTTTATTAACAAAGGAAGTGAACAAAGATATCACGGTTTTGAAGTCTTCCTTCAGGGGCAGAAATTCATTATCAGACCCAAACACATGTCTGAAAAATGATGAGACGGAAATAAACTTGTGTTTTGATTATGTTGAGAGTCGTGCATGCACATTGCGCCTGTTGGTTACACACATATTAAGCCTCAAACAATTTGATTAAAACTCCAAGATTCTAAAAACACAGAGCCAAGCCAGCTCCCATCCTATTCCCCAGAGCAAATTTATATATGGACTTGCGTCCTGGTCTCAGAGAAAGGAGACTTAAACTTCTATTTAATTCAACATATTTATAAAGAACCAATGTGATATAATAAACAGAAGGCTCTCCTTTTGTTTCTGGCCCTGTTTTGAAGGACAAGGTCTGCTTGACTGGCTTGTGATTGAGAGTAAGGGATATCTATCCATCTTCTTTATGTGATAAAGGGCTGGCTGGACTGGCTAATTACATGTTAGTAGTTTAGCAGCCTGTGAATCACATTAAAAGCAAGTTACTATGTGAAACTTGTTTAGTTCAGTCTTGTGCCGTTGACTTTAAGTGTGAACTTCTCCAAGATTCCTAACTACTCTGCTTTAGTCAACTTATGCACCATGCCTTTGCTGTTTTCCTTAAAAACAAGCAATGTTTCAGTGGAATGATGCTCCACAAAGGTGTACCTGTCTTCCTCTCAGGAAACTGTGAAAATATTGTCTTACATAAGGGAGGTTCTAGCACCTGTAAGTGAAGGCTTCAGCTGGGCCCAATCCAATTGCCCAATTGCTTAAAAAAACTTCTTTTTCCTAGGTGTAAGAGGAGGGACTATTGGCCAAAGAGGTAGGAGTGCTGGTTTTAATGATGTGGATGAGCAACTTTAATACAAGACATGCAGTGGGTTTGTGGAACTAAAAAGGGGGCTCTTCGGGGATTCCAGAGAGGAACACAGTCAAGCCCATGCCTTGATTTTTGACCTTCAGATAATAATTTTGAACTGCTTACGTCATCACTAAATATGCAGTCATCGAAATCCAATAAAAGTGAGAACATCTTAAAAAGTTCAAATCCCAGCACAAATGCAGAATATATTAGATATATTCTAAAATTATATAAATGAACATTTATTATTCAAAAAATGTTTAGCATAATGCTATCAAGAATGGGAAGCAATCCTAAAGATTTTCTAGAGAAGCTGCTCCTTCCTCCGAGGTTCACTCTTCTCATCCAATGATACATTCTTTTCTTAAATATCTCATGTACAGAAAGTCAGCAAATACTTTTGTCATCAACCCTAGAATGTCACAATTTTTCCACAGTAAAATTTATTTCATTATAATTAAATCAGATTGTTTTAAAATGCATAACCATTTTATTCTTAATTGTGTTTCCATGAAGTAAAGATGTCTCTCTACACTAATATAAGCAACTTTAATAAATTCCCACTTTAATTAATTTTCAGCTAAGAATGCCAAAGGATATTCTTTACTGGTTTCTTTTGCATAGCATCCACAATCTATTTGCATATTGGGACTACTTGAATAATTTACTTTGTGGTGATTATCAAGGTAATGTCTCTCTCTATTTAATTTTAATTTTTTTTTTTTTTTTTTTTTTTTTTTTTTTTTTTTTTTTTTTGATACCGGGGATCAAACTCATGACTTTGCACTTGCCAGGCAGGCACTTATGCTACTGAGCTAAATCCCTGGCCCTATCTCTCTTTTAAATCCACTGTTTTTACTAAGTTACAATTAGATTAAAATTAGATAGGAATATGAAGTTCTTGGGGCTGGGGATTTAGCTCAGTGGCATAAGTGCCTGCCTTGCAAGCAGGCAGTTGTGAGTTCGATCCCTGGTACCGATTAAAAAAAAAAAAAAAAAAGAAAAGAAGTTAAGTTCTGATGCAGTACTGCACAATAGTGTCACTATAGATAATAATCATACAATGGACATTTTTAAAAAGCTAAGTGTTTTTACCATAAAGAAATGAAAAATGTTTAAGGAAACAAGTTTAATTTAACATTACATAACATGTAAATATATTGAACTACCAGATTACCTCATTAATAAGTACAATTTTTATAATTTTATTAAAATTAATTTTAAAACATTTTTAAAATCCCTTTATTCTTTTCTGAGCCTAGTGCTACACAAATTAGATTTCTCTTTTGCTGGTCTGCTATGGAGCTCAGCAAAGGAAGTAAGAGGACTGTATAAGACAGGAAAATGACAAACTTCCTGCATACTGTTTGCATCACTGTGGAAATTCATTCCTCATCCCTGATGAAGTGGCTTCTGTACCAGTTTAGGGGCATTGAGCGTCACAGAACCAATTCATTTTCCTCCTCAAAAGTATCAGCATACCCCCCTTGGAGACTGGAGTACCATCTTGGTCAGGTTATCTCTCAGATTCAGGGACAGCCCTAAGGACTATAGCTTTTGGGGCTGGGAATATAGCTCAGTGGTACAGTACCTGCCTGCACAAGCACAAGATCCTGAGTTTGATTGCCTACCCTCCCCCCAAAAAGAAGTTTAGCTCTTTGCTAAGGTTACAACCTACATGTATCAATCAACTTTCCTGTTGCTGGTACAGAATGAGCAAGACCCACAATTTAAAGGAAAAGAGGTTTATACATTCCGCAGTCCCAGATGTTTTTGTTCATGGCCAGCTGACTCCAATTCAGATAATAATTTTGAACTGCTTACATCATGGATTCCTTCAATTAATGTCAAGGGATTATGTGGAATGATGTGGTCAAGTCAAAGCTGCTCTCTTCAATGCACTAGAAGGGAAGAGGCCATGGGCCAGAATTCAGGAGAAAGCTATGCCTCCATGAGCCATGCACATATGTGGAGAAGTTTGCTTTCCTAATCTTGTAGGTATCTTGGAAGCCAATCAAGTTGACAGGATAAATCATCACACTCAAGCATATCTCTTGCCTACACTCACCTCACTGTTTTTTGGCTAAAGTAGTTACATTAAATTTGTTGTGTTAAAATTTTGGTTACTTCTTTTACATTCTGAATGGAATCTGAATAATTCAGAAACTGATGACAGAATTCTTCCCAGAAACAAACTCTCCAAGATGGGCCTTCCATTGGAATGACTTTGTCTGTGTCCTTGGGCCATTCTTCCTGATATAGGAATGGCATGTTTTAAAGCTGTAACATTTAGTGACATGATATTTAATTAAATCATATTCCATTGTGGCTTGTGATTAAGTAACCTCCAAAGAAAGACCTTTGCAGTATGAAATGCTTGCCAAGTTTGACTGTGACAACAGTAAGTAAAGTTGATGATAACAAGGGCTTTGGTGTGAAATAATTGCTTCTGAGTACTGTAGGCTTCTAACAGAAACGAGAAGAGCAGGTCACAGATTAGGAGCAAAGGACTTCACAGTGGCCATGATATAGTGGCTTAAATTCTCTCGTAGGGACCAAGTTAAAAAGCAATGCATTCAAACCCATTAAATGTGAGTTGCAGAATTGTAACTTATATTAGGTTCAGAGCTTTGCCAATTGTCTCAGGTAAAAGTCACAACATTCACAAAAAGCATTGAGGCTTTGAACTTAGCAGTGGGAATGGCTGGGTGGACTTGGATGAGACTGACAATCATCAATTTTTATTTTGGATCTCATTTCCAAAGAAAAAGGACCTTATAAAAAAACCATTAAATATTTAAATGATCCTGAAAAACTTCATCTGGGGTAATGCCTAAAGCAAGATGCATATTCTCATGTTCCACTATACACCTATCTTTACTGCTCTAAGAACATAACAATCTAGGAGCATGTCCTGCGATCTTCTGTGATAAAAAGCAGAAATTATGATTCAGAAGAAAATAGCTAATACTCAAAACAATTTCTAAGATCTTAGCTCCTTAGTGATAAAGTACAAATTTAGTATGTTGTGTACCGAATAGTTATACATCACATTTCAGTTCACATGAAAAACCATACTCTTTATGAAATGGTCTTTGGAGATAGGGTGTTTGGGAGGTGAGTAGGTTATATCAGGGGTACTATGACATTTTATATTTAACTTAGAAGGCTCATAATAATTTTGTTATTTGAATAAAACTTGAACCTCATGGGTTCCTTCAATTAATGTCAAAGAAAAGCTGGATTTTCCTAGAATAATTGATAAGGTCAATGTAACATTTCAATGAGATAGAAAAGTGGAATGGAATTAATACACAATGGTTGCATATTCATGGACTTCCCATTCATCCTTCAGGAGTTCTAGGAAGACAGTGGGATCATTAAGGCTTTGAGATCTCCCCGAGTAATACCAGTACTTTGTAAACTCTGTGGTAGGCTGAATATGAAGATTGGAGATAACTTTCTTGGTCCAGAGGAGATGACAATAGCCCATAGGAACACGAGCCACCTCAGAGCCACTTTGGACTAATGAGGATATTTACTATAATGACCTGCCAGGATATAGTAGAAATTAGAATTTTCAAAGATTATTTACTGATTATGATAACTTTAGGAATAAAACCAATGATTTTCTTAATAAATGTTACAAAATTTACATAAAACAACAAGCGAACACCTGCAGTACTCATGGATTTTAATAGTTTTCATGGAGAATCACGAGCATTCTTTCATTTTTCTCTTTTATTCTTTATTCTCTTCTGTGTTAAAATGGAAAAGTTTCTTTTTCTTTGTGATACTAACAAGGTTATTTTCTTTGCAACAAAGGTTAGTGACCTTATGGAAACTACCTATAAGACAATAAAAGCAAAGCTGTCCCTGACATTCAGAAGCGTGCCACTGTACCTATCCAAATAAAGATACAGAGTTCACCTTATTTAAACTGTCATGGTGAGTAGCACAGTGATAATTTATTTGATTACTGGTCAGTGTATTCCAATGTTCTTTTCTCATCTACCATTTTTCTTTTCCTATAGACATTTAAAAATGTTTTTATTCTACTCTAGAGAACATTTCATATTTCAGTTAAAATTATTTAGCAAACTGAATAAATGCTTGATTAATAATCACCATGATTCTCTAAAGGCTTTCAGAGCCTGTATCTATCTGAGTCTATCTTCCTCCCCCTATACTCTCACTTTGCCTGGAGTTTTTAATGTTAACTCTACAATTAGAAATGAGTTAAACACAGTCAGATCCTCCCAGCACAGGTGCCTCAGTCCTGGAGAAAGCAGCATTTCAGGAATTATGACCATTTTGCTAGTGAGTAGGAAAAATAAGAGGATGACAAGGGCCACTCAGGTTAGGCATCATGGCAAACTTAGGACGTATGTCTTCTGGTTCTGTGTTGAGCTCACATCTTTACCCAAGGTATTGCCTGATATTTTAAAGTTCATTTTATATGCATTGAAACTTTATTATCTTTTATGTTAAAAATTACTGATGACTACTGTTCTTCGAGGGGACAGAAATTCCTAGAGTTTCATTTTTTCAGGAAATGTTATTTGATAAGTCTTCAGTTGAGTTGCATTAACATCAGAGATGTTAGGTTTAAATTATGTCTTTGGAAATCTCATGAAAGATACATTTCCTACCCTTGATTGTAGTAAAAAAAAAAAAAAAAAAAAAAAAAAACAACAAAAAAAAAAACAGAATGACTTAATATCTTTGTGCTTTAGGTTAAGATGTATGTGGTTTTTGTGGCTCAGCTGATATGATATCGTCTTCTTTTTCTAAGAATAACCTTCAGTCTTAGACTCCTACGGCCTGTTAAAGGAAGAATTCAGCCCTGAAGAGGTTGCATCACTGCTTGGCCTTCCGTGGAGCAGTAGGCTTCTTGCTGAAACTCCTGGGAACTCTATACCCCCTTGGTTATTTCACTTGAGCGGATTGTATGTTGAAGCAAACTTGGTTTTACTTTTATAAGCTGTACCTTGTTTATTTGATGAGCAACAATTCAAAATTTGATTTGCTTTTGAGTGACAGTTTGAGAGTTTTCTGGTGCATCACAATCCTTTCTGATACTAAAAACTGCTATGCTTACACAATGACCTGTTTGTGAAAGACTCAAATAGTGGCATTTATTTAGCTTGCAGAATCATTTTGACTGAAATATGCACATTTTGAATGAAAAAGAGTGAAGGTTAGATTAAAGATTAGAATAGATGCTAGAGGTGGTTTTTCTTTTTTTCCCCTAAATTTGAAAAACTGAATAGAAGGCCAATTTGTGTTAGCTGTGAGTTATTCATTCAATTCAGTCAGCAAATTTGTACAGCACTCTTTATTTATCAGGAGTAGCTGTGCTTTGGAGAATAGTTTATTTCTGCTCTGAAGTTTGCTATAGTTAATTTTGGGGGGACAGTGCACTTTAGAAATACATAATGATAACATTCACCCTAGGGAATTTGTACCTGTACATGATATATCTCATTTCTTCTTTTTTCCCCCCATTCTTCTCCCCTTCCTTTTACCTCTCATCCTTCTTTATTTGCAAAAGTTTTGTATCCATTTTTCTTCTATTCTTTTTTATATTCTCAACCCTTCTTTAGTGTCCTGCCCACCTGCTTTCTTCCCTTTCTCATTTGAACAATTTCTTCCCATTTCCTAATGTCTGTTATACATTTTGGTACTTGTTTATACTTTAAATCTCTCATACCAGAAAAACTATGTGGTATTTAAATAGGTGAGTCTAATTTATTTCACTTAAGAGTATGACCCCAAAGTGCATCCATTTACTTAAAAATGTCTCAAGATTATCCCTGTTTATGGAAGAACAGAACCCCAGTATATTTTAAAAATCCATATATTCCTTGTCCACTCATCAGTTCACGGATGTTGGGGTGTTTCCAAGATTTAGTTATTACAAACTATGCCACTATAAACATGAGTGTGCATATACCACTGTGGCATGATGCTTTTAAGTCTTTCAAGAAGATACCAAGAGGAACAGTTGGGAATGGACCTCTAGTTTTAGATTTTGAGGAATCTCCACACTGATTTCCACAGTGGTTGTACCAGTCTACACTCCCATCAGCAGTGGAGGAGTGTTCCTGTTTTCCTACAGCCCCACCATTTGTTATTGATTGATTTCTTTATGACATCCATTCTTTCTGGAATGAGATGGAATCTCAGTGTTATTTAATTAGCATCGCTTGAAGGACTACGAGTGTTGAACGTTTTTTTCATATATTTATTTCCCATTTCTACTTCTACAGCCGAGTCATTTCTATTCCTTTCAAACATCCACTTTTGATTGGATCCTTATTTTTGAGTTCTTTCTACATTCTAGATGTTAGTCCCTTATTTGAGGAACAGCTGAAAATTTTTTTCCCACTTTGTGGATTTTCTTTTAACTCTGTTAGTGGTTTCTTTTGCTGTACAAAAGCTTTTTAATAAGATGAGATCCAAGTTGTTGATTGTAATATTTCTTGTGTATTTAGAGTTTTGTTCATAAAAGCTTTGTCTATACCAATGTCTTTAAGAGTTTTACCTATTCTATCTTCCAGAAGATTTAATGTTTTTGTTTTAGTATTTAGACATTTGATGTATTTCAGTTTTAGTTTAGTGTATGATGAAAGATATGAATCTAACTTTAATCTTTAATTTTCAATCATAGTGAATTCAAAGATCTGGAGCCACTTGTGGAATGGGGAAGTCTCTTTGCCTTAATGATAGTCCCAGACACATTGCCCTAAGGATATATGAAAATATTCCTTTGATGCTTTTCCAGAGACAGGGAAAGTGAAATGGAAAATCTTAGCACTTAACCAAGGTGGCTGACAGACTGGATTTGATCTAACAATAATTTCTGGGAAACCATAATGTGACAGTGGTCTACAAGTTAATTAGGAGCAAATGGAGTTTAAACAATAGAGAAATGTAATGTTGTGTTAAGTTGAATTGCAATATGCTCAGTCCTTTTATAAATATGCTCCCTATATTTCCGCAGTTCCTGAGGGAGTAATTATAATAGACTTGAAAAATGTCAGAATTTACATATTGTTTTTCTGACCAATGGGTAAACCATGATTTAAGGAAAAGCCAAGTGAAATCCCTTGAAAGTTTCCTTTCCTCATCAGAATAATAAAACAGAAAACCTATTACTTCTCTATGGGAATTGCAAAGGTTGGTGTTATTGCACCAAATGTGAAATATTTGTAAGTGCTGATATTTATCATATCCTATTTAGTCTTCTTACTTAGCCTATAAAGAAGGACATGGATCTTCAAGAATAACTGTGATTATCATAAACACAATAAAGTGAAAAATGTAATTATAATTGCTGCTCTAGGTATGAAAAGTACAGATGCAAATCAACACAGATCCTGGCACCTAGAACACAGATCTCCAGTTCTTTTTTTTTCTCTGTTCTAATGTGCAAGATTCATTGGCTGAGGCAGGTTTTTTTTTTTTTTTTTTTTTTTTTTGTTACCCTCAAATCATCTTCATACACTTACCTCATGGAAACCTTGAACCTTTTGCTGTCCCTCATAGTCTGGTGAAATCTTGAATACCTTGAATATCCATCAGGCTGATAAGATTGTGGCTACCTGACCATTTGAAAATAATCATGCTTTCATTTGCTTTGGTAAGACATCTGCAAGCTGGGCAGTGGGAGATGACCGTAACGGGATTTCAGTTGATGTCATCCTCGTGACATTGTTTTAAATTCCAATGGTCTGAAGTAAGTTGAGACAGGGAACCCTCAGCCCAGGAAAAGACAAATAGCTTTGTCAGGCACCGTTATTATTAAATAGGAGACATAGTTTATAGCAGAGCTATTGGTGGCAGTTTATATCCATTTCAGTATGCTGTTCTGACACTGGTACTGAGGAAGCCAAGAGTGAGAGACGTCTGCCTCCCAGTCCTCTGCTCTTCGTGGTTTGACATCCAACCCCAGCACACTTCGTCTCTGCTCCTTAGCTACTGCTGCTATTTTAGGGGCACCTTTTCATCTGTGGTCTCAGGGTCAGCTTTGACACACACTGCCTATGAGCTTCTGAGGTAGCAGTAAGAGCCAAGCCATGAGACCTTCTCAAAGATCTGAGTTCCCCTTCCTTGCAGTTGTTTATTCCAGCCAGGACATTTAAGTAACCCCAACTCCTGCTTTTAACTACGCAATTATAGTAATAGTAACTATTTCCTCAATTACTGTCTCCCTGACACCTAGGATTTCTTTGCGTTTTGCTTTTGTTTTTCTTTTTCCCAGTTCTTTAATACCTAGTCAGCAGTACATTCTATTAAATGTCTTCTATTGCAATAGGTCTTTGTTTCCCTTTTCTGGCTGGGTCCTGCCTAATACTTAAATGATTTCCTAATGATTTTCTAACCATTATTACCTCACAAATTGAAGTGGGGAAATGTTTTCAAAGAACGAAGTGGGATTATTTGCTATTCATAGTGTTAAAAGACACAAAGAAGTAATAATATATGTTGAAAAGTCTCTCACTGAGCATTTTAGATTAACATATATGCAACTTTCATAAATAAAAATGTTTAGTGAACTCATTTACATTTTTCTTTTGATATTATATTTTACTATGAAAGCCAAATTCATTTTTATTTAAAAAAAGAAAAACATAAAAAGGAAAGTAAACAGTATATAATTTCAAAAAATTAGGAAATTAACACTAGTTAATACATTGTGTAGTGTTACTTAGAAGTAGCTGCTCAGGTTCAAGATTTAGGCATGCAAAAATGATCAAACAATCCAACAATGAAAACACAAACTGTTCTTTTGCATGAACTAACAAAGGTTAGTAGTAGAGTTAGCCATATATATATATATATATATATATATATATATATATATATATCCTTCCTATTTTCTCCTTTGCCCATCCCAGTTCCAAACTCATTTTTAAATTTGGAAATTTGATGATGTATCCTATGAAATTTTGAGCTTCCTGGATGTCTTTCTCCCCGTGACTTTAAATATTTTTAACCAATAAGCCATGTTTTCATTGTCTGACTTGTACACTTGCAGCTACCAGGCTGGGCAAATAAAATATCATAGCAAATGCTTTTATTTCTTTGTCTTCTATTACATCTCAGAAGGCTCAAATTTTATTCCAAGTCTCAGAATGTTTCAGATTCGGAAGGTAGTTAATGGTGATTGCAAATTGATAAAAAAATTGTTTTAAAATTAGTTCACAGGAATTTTGGTCTATCTCTATGATATAATGTTAGAATTGTGCTTTGCATATTTAGTGCCGTATGATTTCTAAAACTTGAGAATGTATCTTGTCGCTTAGCTTTGAATTTCTCTTGTTTTTTCCAGTGGGTCTTTCACCAGGTTTTCATGAAAAAGAGAGGCAGCTGCCCACTGAAAAGCATGAAATAGGTAGAAGCATATCACTTACTGGCACCATTCTTGCCAAACTGGAGACAGTTAGGCTCGCACCTCTTTTCCTACAGCACCAAAATAGCTCTTGGTCTCCTTGCAGACTGCGCACTGGGAGAACCACTGATGACCACACTGTGACCAGCTGCTTCCCAGAGTTACAATTTTACAAAGACATGTAATGAGATACGAAATTTCTTTAAAAATATTCTCATACTTAGAAATCCTTCTCTCCTCCTAGACTTGCATTTAAAGGACAAATTAAGTAATTAAATAGTCTGAAAAGTATAAAACTATTAAATTTTTAAAAAAGCTTTGGATGAACTAACAATGATTAGTAGTAATTACTGTCTTGTATGTATACCATACATATCTTGTATATCTACCATATATATGAAGAACCTAGACAGAGATGAAAATTAAGGCAGGAGGAAAAATTTTACCCATTTTACACACAATTTATCTTTTCACTCACTTTCTAGGAAATACGTATCTGAAAGTTTTGGCTATTTTCACACTATAAAGAAGAGCAAAGAAGTTACTTGAATTGAAATTCCTTCACTGCAGAGTAATATATTTTCTCTTACAGAAAGCAGAAAACATTGAGTGAAGGATGATGGGACATGTTTTCCAGTCATATTATTTAGAATAACAAGATCTGGAATTCAGTCCTTCAGTTTTATAGTCAGACAGACAAAGTCAGACTTTCAGTACAAATTCTTAAAAAGATGTTCCTATTCAACACTTTTTAGGTCATATTTTGCTGTGATGACTATTAAAATTTTCTAGGTCACATTTTATTAGGGTGGCTATTAGGACTTTTCTAGGTCATATTTTCTTATGGTAACTGTAATAAGATATTACAGGAAGCCCTACATCACTCAACAGTGAACAATTCCCTTCCTGTTCACCTGCTTTCATCAAACTGAGAGCCAAGATTTTGTGTTTTGCATATAAGAAGTCCTTTTGTTAAATTTGAGATGTAAGCAGTGCCTACAAGAGTTGGGTCAAAATTAATGGTGATCAATCTTCTAATTCATGACATGGTATGTGCATCTTGCATGGCTTATAGTAAGACTAAACATTAGTTACCATTTTTATAGAAATAAGAGATATTTACCTATTACCTTCCTGACATGGGCTGTGCAGAACATTATGCTCAGGGTTTTCTACATTAATAGTAAATTAACAGTAGGCCAGTGGTCTTCCTTGGTGTAGTAATCATGTTTTTAAAATTCTCTCTGTTTCATCATATCTTGGCATCGCTGGTGGTGGGCTGGCACGCTGGGGTGAGACTGCCTCTCCCTGGTAGAGTCTGTTCCTAGTGTCAGCAAGTCACTTATCCCATGAGCTCATCTTTCACAGATGAACTACTGACCCTGAGTCCTCAACCTAGCCACTTTCTTTTTTAAACACTCACATAATGTCAATATTTTCCTTGCCCTAAATCAGACTCTAGATCAGATTCCCAACAGCTAGAGACAGAGCCTATGATCTAAGTAAAGCCTCCTGGAGTTATCTGAACTTTTCAGCCCTAAGATGCTGACTTTATCCTGATGTTCCTTTTCCACTGCAACTGCAATAAAGGATGTGGCTTATACTCTCCCCCACTCCTTTCTGCCTCTTGTCTGATTTTGGTGGCTCTCCTTGTGACCTAAGATGCAGTTCATTCTTCTCATTTCCAGAGGATCATGGCATAACAATACATTTTCCTCTGAGTGACATTGACCTTGATGTTTCTTTAATGATCTCTATAAATTAAAATCCTGTGGTAAAATGCTGTGACACCCATTCTGTCATCAAGAGATGCATTCTGGTTTCATATATTTATGCAGGGCTTGAACATATGGTCACTTGGGTCAAGCAAGCAAGACATGAAAGGGCACAGTCACTGCCGGTTCCTGTGATGCTGTCTCAGACTTGCATGCCAGATGGAAGCTGGTATATTCCATGGGACAAAGAACGGCTGTTACAGTCATCACAGGGCACAAATATAGGGTTAGTTTATCAAAACAAAACTGAATCAAACAGATGGAGGGCCACAAAAGAAGCTTATATATGACACTGTCCCAAAATTCTTGGCTAATCTCTGAATTTATGATGGCAAAAACTCCAAAATATTAAACATAGATTATTTGTTTTAAATTACTAAGCATAGAAATTTTAATTGTCCACAATAGAGTAGATAGAAAATTTATCTCAAAGAAGGTAACAAAACCATAATTTCTATAATTCACTAGAAATGCAAAGTAAAGGACAGCTGAATGAACAACCAAGAGAAAAAGAATCAATAAAAAATCTAAAGGTCACTAATATGTTGTCAGTAGCAGAAAACAGCTTCAAAAAAAGCTATGAACATAAACATATTTTAAAAATTAAAGAAAAGGGGGTCCTGGAAAGATGGCAGATAGATAAGTAGCAGGGTAGAGAGCCTTTCTGAGAGAAACAACTCAGATATTAGAATTTAACACCATGGAGAAGACAAAAGGAGAGGGATTCTCACAACCCAGGAAGCAACTATAGAAAAAGGAAAAGAAAAAAAAAAAAAAAAAAAAAAAAAAAAAAAAAAAAAAAAGCAAGGAAACAATACGGATGGAAGGCTGGAGCCAAAGGCGCTCTCATAGGAGCCAGTCCCAAGCTGTACTGGGTGCCATGGAGTCAGACACCTTGAAGTTGCATTGAAGTCATGGTTGTGCTGCAATTGGGGGTTGGTGAGCCCCAGGCCCTTGGCAGGAGGATGTGCCACAACAGAGAACAGAACCAGTGTGGAGAGCTACACTAACCCACGGTGAGTGATCAGAATTTGGTCCTGCAAGAGGGGGTGACTGGCTGGAGGACATATTGGAGTTGGGCAGGATGGGCCTGAACCTGAAACTAGAGTGGCATCAGTCACCACTCCTGGTCCAAAGCAGACTGGTGGGATCTGTTTGAGCTGTGTCATGCCCCTGGTCAGGATCCAATAGCCAGGGACGAAGTTATCCTGAACTGGTAATGTAAGCATGGCACAGAAGAACGTGGTGAAGGCACTTGCTGACTGACTGGCTCAAAGGAGAGGGGCCAGCCCACACCGCCCTTGTGTGCACCTCACTGATCAACAGCAAACTGGAGAGGGCAGCAATCACCTAGCCAGCATGCTTCAGAAAAAATGTAAGTAATACAGAAAGGGCCTGAGACCTTCACCATACAACTGTCTGAAAGAAACCAGAAACATGGCAAGAGAAAGAAACAAGAAAAAGCCTCCGGCAGCCAACCCAGGGAATATAAGTCCAGGAGAAGTGAACACAGAAGAGGTTGAGGGCAGCAAACATGCAACATTGGACACGGCATCAGTGGACATAAAGAAATATGTTTGTGACATCATAGATGAACTCAAAACTGAAATACTAATTTACATAAAGCAAGATATAAGAAGATTAATTAAAAACTGCTAAGTACCTCTCAAGAAGACACAGATGGAAGAATGGAGGAATCCAAAAAAAAAAAAAAAAAGGAGAGAAACCTCGTGCAGCAGCTGCAGATAGGTTGGAAAGTCATGACACTTTTGTGCACTGGAGAACTACTCAGCCATAAGGAAGGAAAACCTTGAGGCTTTATAGTAGGTAAAGGAATACATCTTAAGATCAAGCTCAAGAGTAAAAAGGTTCAGAACCACTTAGGTAAATAGCAGGTTGCCCCCGCTAATCTAAAAACTTAGTGGGACCCAAAATGTACAAAGCACCCTGAGAAAGTGAAAGGAGAAGAATTGTCTAAAAAAAAAAAAAAAAGTAAAGAAAGAAAGGAGGAAGACATTGTTAACAGTATATCAGGATTTAAACTCCACATTATTCTTATTGTTCTGCTTGGATTGATTTTATTCTGTTCCTGTCTATCTACTTATACTATATTTGAGGGCACAGACAGCTATTCCAAAAATAGCAGGATATACCAGGGTAACTATCCTTAATTTCCTTTTAACTTAATCTGAAGCCCTGTATTACTTACACTGTCTTACTGTGACTGATCTTTGAATCTGGTATGTTAGATTGTTATTTTGTTTTGACTGATTTTATTCAAATTTAGTATGCTTGATAGTATTAAGTCTGAGAGTCGAGGCAACTACTCTGAAGACGACAAGATTCAATAGGATACCCATTCCAGTTTGATTGTTAACTGCTTTTGAAGTCCTATAAGGTCTCCAATGTTTTGTTTTTATTAATATTGTTATGTGCTGCTATGTTCAATTATGCTATGCCTGATGATATAGACAATTCTATTGAGAATAACAAGAGACATCAAGGTAACTACTGTAGATCACCTAGTATAGTGGTTTTAACAGAGACATCATAGTAACTACTGTAGATCACCTAGTATAGTGGTTTTATATGTCTTTTTCATTTCATTTTTTTTAGGAATTTGTTTTGTTTTTTCTTGTTTTGATTTGTTTTTCCCTCTAATACAGAAAGGATAGGTATACATGTAGAGACTCATGCATGCATAGAACTTCTAAACAGTTTATGAGAATTGATTATATAATACACAATAATATGATCAGATACTTTGAAGAAAAATAGATACTAAGGTACCCAGTGCTAATTCTGTACCATAATGATATAAAAGCTAGCAATTCTTTGTTTAGAGTGATTTTAGTCTGTTTTGTGTTATTTAATTTCAACATACATGAAGGTATGGACAGATATTTTGAAGGGAAAGAGACATTGTGGCAGCCATTGTTGACTTCCTTATTGTCTGGTCTTGAAGACCTAAAATGCCTTCACCAACCTTCTGATCAGTTTAATACTATTTTGTTCAGTATGTATGCATTGTGTGTGAAGATATGGACAACTCTCTGGAAGAAAACAAGAGACAATATGATAGACAATGAAGAGTGCCAGTGGTCTTGCTTTGAAACCTGAGTTTCTTAAATTGTTTTCTTATGATCTGCTTTGTTCTGTTTAATTTTACCTTCTTTAAAATTAAAAAAAAATTAAAGAAAACTATTATAGCAGTAAATGAACCAATGACAATTAGCATTAGATAAATGAAAATTATATATTAAAAGAACCAAATGGAAATTCTAGAGTGGATAAGCACATTATCAGAAATGAAAAATTAGATAAATGGGTTTGATGGTGGTTTTTGTGGTTGCAAAAAGGTCAGTGAAACTTGAAACAAATCAAAACAAATAATCTTGTGTAAAAAGAATGTGAGAAAACAGTAGATGAAAAATGAATAGATCCTCAATGATATGCAGGACAATATCAAGGGGCTGCATTTATGTGTAAGCAGAATCCCAGGTGAAGCAAAGAAAATATAGAGAAAAAAATAATTAAAAAAATAAATAATGGCTTGTAATATTCATCTTTGGATAAAGATCAGTTTATAAATTCAAATTAGTAAATCTCAAAAAGGTCATGATATATAAATGAAAAGTAAATCACAAGCACACTATGACCAAAGAATTAAAAAATAAGATTAAGAAGAAAAGAATGTAAAAGCAAAAAGAGAACGGGAACATATTACATTTAGGGGAATAAAATTGTTAATGACAGTACACTTTGTATACAAAAAATAAAATCACAGTATAATGATATGATATGAGTAAAATGATGGTGTAATCACAAACACAAAACCAAACAACCCTGACATCTACTTTTAGCAAATGTATCTTTCAGAAAACAAAAATGGATCAAAGATTCTTTGCATAGGATACGTAATCCATAGTCACATAAGAATAAATGAGTAACAAGTGATTCATCACGAGGTACACTGAGAAAATACTTAGATTAGCCAGTGCCTAAAAAAATTAAGTGAATGATTTATCTTCAAAATACTTAAGGCATTCTTATAAATCAGCAATAAGAAGTCAAACAAGTCAAATAAAATGTATAAAAAAATAAACTCAACAGATATTTCATACAAACAGATGTCTACATTAGTCAGCTTGGATAGCCATATAAAGATATTAGAGTAGTGTAGATTTTTTTTAAAGTATGTATTTTGTCATCATTTGGAAAACTGGAAGTTTAAGACAATATGTCCTTATGGTTGGAGCCATTGAGAGCTCTGCCCAAGAGTGGCAATCTTCTGCCTGCCTGGTGCATGTGTATAGAGCAAGCCCACTGGTATCTCTTCTAATAAGGAAACTGATCCTATCACACCAATACCCATACTTCTAACCTCCTTAATTACGTTCTTGGAGGCCCTATCTCCAGTTCCAGTTGTGCTAGATATTCAGGTTTCAACATATGAGTTTGGGGAAACATAAATATTCAGCATGTAATAACATGCCAATGGCCAGTAAGCTCATGAAATAGCATTGAGCATCATTTATTAAAGAGAAATACAAATTCAAACTACAAAAATAATGTGGCATACCCACTGGGATGGCCAATACCAAACAATAAAACAATTCGACAACACCATGTTTGGGTGTGCAGGTGGTATAAGTAATAACCGTTATTCACTGATGATGAAGGGAAGTGTAAAAATAAGTATTTTACAGCTTTTCCATGAAGGTAAACATGAATATACCTCTAGGTAGTTGGCCAAGAAAAATGGAAATGGATTATTATAGTTTAGATCTTTGGTGTCCCTTAAAAACTTCATGTTCTAATTGTGTCTGAATTAAGAGCTCTGAACCTGCAAGATAAATTACAGCTCTCTTCCTTTTGCTTACAGCTGTTGAGTATTGAATTTCAGTGATGGAATCAAGATAGAAGTTTATTTGAAATTCATACAAGAATGTTTGCAATACTATTATTTATGAGTTAACAACTAGATGCATCAGAACAACCCAAATGTACAAAAATAGAAGACTGGATGAACAAATAGCATTCAAGTAGTAATAAAATGCTATCTGGTGGTAGTAAAAGAACAGATTGCTAGAGTAGATCAAACTATGATAAATCAAAACACCCTATTAACCAAAAGAATGAGGGCATAAGAAAGCAATGTAGTATTATTTTATTTCCATGTTGCTCTAAAACAGGCAAGTATATGTAAAGAAAAATGACGTTAAGCAAGGGTCCTGAATGATTGGTAAGAGGTGTAAGTGAATTTTCTGAAGTGATAAAAAATATAGACTTTTGGTATATCTTGGGTTTCATGCTTTAAATCTGTGAATTTCATTTTATGTATGTTTTATCAAAAAGGTGGGAAACTACACAAATTTCAAACTCTTGTGAATTGTCATATATTTGTTGATGACACTTTTATATTTTAGAATTGACCTAATGAGTACATATGTTGAATCTAACAAAAGCCTGGAATCTCTTTGCTTGAAAAAAGAGTTACAAATATCAGAGAGAGGAAGTTGTTGGATTAGAATTGTATGTGTTACTATAACACACACACACACACACACACACACACACACGCACACACACAAATATATATAGTAGTCTACCCCAAGAAGAGTCTAGAATGCCAAGTGTGATCCCTTCAGGACTTTGCAGCCTCCTCTGTATACTAGGTATTCTGCAGTTCTCTGGAAGCAGAAGCCAAATCACCTGTGAGGCACTACTTGTAGGCAGCATACTTTAGCTTGGGAGGTCCACAGATCTGCAGGGTTCCATGTGTCCTTTCCTTGCTAGCTCTCTAGATAATGCCCATTGTTTATCCATTTGTTCCAAATTAGCTTCAGCTGGGCTAAATCTGTAACCATCCTTACTAACTGGTGAACTTTCCAAAGAGTTCTGACCTGCTTCCATGTTTGTCCTTCCACAGATCTTGTTAACATGTGGATATTAATTCTTTATTAATCTCTTCTGTTTCATTGTTTGGTGTTTCCTGTTTCCTGATTGAATTTATAGTCTTACACCATCAAAACCAACAATTAGATGAAACTAATTCACATTTTGTCACCACTGATGGTTATCTTCTACTATCTTTCTACTAAAATTGTTCACATACAGCCTGAAACAATCATGAGTAAATGTAAGACAATTCCAAGAAGAGGAGTATAGTCTTTAATCACTCTATCTCCCCTCCCTGGATTAAGAAATGCATAGCAGATTAGTGAAGCATATTCTGGGTGTGTCTGGGGTGCAGCTCCAGAGATGATTGCCATGTAGGCCAGCAAACTAAAAGAGTGAAGAACCACTCTGATTGTGGATGTCAGCATCCAATAGGCTCTTAGTTTCAATGGATTAAAAGGGAAAGAAGGAACAAGGAAGCTGACATTCTGCTTGAGAAGCTGTGTCTCATACTCCTACTGTCTGTGAACCTCAGATTCGGGTTTCCCCAGGATTTTAACACATTCCCACCAGAAACTTGCTAGGAAACTTCTAGGATTTTGTTCTCAAACTTATGCTGATCCTGGATTCTTTCAGTTCCATAGCTTTCAGCTTCTGGGCCCAAACAGCAGCTGTTTCTTGAAGTGAAAACTATCTGATAAAAAAGAACAATCTAAAAATTAACTGGCTTGTGTTCTTCAAAAGAGTTAAGAACAAGAGAAAGGAAGATTAAGGGACTTTTTTTATACTAGCAAACACCAAAGAGATATTTAAATACAGTACCTAATCCTTCATTTATCTTGGATTTGGTCATTAGGGGAATTATTAATGCATTTGCTATTTTAAATATTTATATTATATTTATATTCATGTTAATTAATACATTAATTTAAATATTTAAATATATAATGTATTTAAATATTTAAATATATAGTGTATTTAAATATAGATATTTAAATACCATACTTGATCCTTTATTTATCTTGGACTTGGTCCTTAGGGAATTCTTAACGCATTTGCTATAATTTTAATACAATCTGTGGTTACATAATGGTACTTTCCAGTGTTTCCTTTCTTGGTTTCGATTATTGCAAGTGAATGTCCTTCCTAGGAAATATTCATTGTAGAATTTGGGGTAAAGGGAATAGTGCACTTACTTGTTCTCAAGTTGTTCTGGAGAAAGTTATGTATTTATGTATGTATGCACATAGGTTCACAGAACAAGTTATTACATGGGACCCGTTAAAAAGCTGAAGGACCTGATGAAGTATCATGTACTTCTTGTAATATTTTCTAGTTTAAAACTGTATAAAATGTAAAAAGAATAAATGCAATTAGGGCCTGGCATGATGAAAATACTGGACAGATTAATTTCTTCCACCTTGCACTGGAAATTGCCCTCTGTTCTGCCTCCAGATAGAGAAACTTCTTCAGTAGACACTATAGTGGACGCCCAGGCTGCCAATTCTAATTCTTCACGTCTTGCTGTCTTTTCATATGTGCAGTGAATTTTTCCCTTCCCACTTAATCCTTATTTTCAAAGCCAATTTTAAGCCCAGTTCTATGGGACAGATCACATTGATCTGTCTTCCCTGAACTTTTATTACATTGTGTAATTTATGTCTTGAAATGGTAGTTTGAAATATATCAGATGTACTTTTGCCTCTTTTATTTTGGAAAATCTCATACTTTATGCCCTAATATAGCAGAATCCTTACTTAGGTCTGGGTTGATTTCATATCTCAGCTCCACAATTCATTAGCTGTATGACCTTTGGAAGTTGCCTAACTTCTCTGTACCTTGGTTCAATGTACAAAGTGTAATACATAATTGATTTGTGTTCACAGTGTTGGAAAATCACATAGGTAGGTGTTGGGCTGGGAATTTAGCTCAGTGGCATAAGCATCTTACAAAAAGAAAAAAAGAAATAGGTTGATGTACAAGAAAAATTGAGTGTCCTTCATATAGTAAGCATTATGGAAGTATCTGCATTAAATAAAATAAACTATTACAGGGCCTATAATAAAGAATGACACATCCATTACAACCTTATTAATAGTTTTATTAATTTAATATTAATATAAATTAATTACACCTATGCAAACTGGTTGATGAAGGCAATCTTTATTTTTCTACAAAAAGTACACATCCCAACCCACTTAGTTATTATTTTGTAGCAAGCCTTCTACTAGAAAATTAAACACTATATTTTCAAAGATAAGCAGCAAACAAGCCAATAGCCAGCAAACAAACAGAAGCCATCCTCTTTTTGTAAGTTGTTTCTCTAGAAACACAGAGTAACTATTGGGCAATTAAAATAAAAAAGGAAAGAAATGAAAACTAAATCCCTTGAACATGGTAATCGACTTTGATTGTTATTTTTATCTATTTTCATACATTTTAATACATGAGATGGAAATCCTTTCAGTTAAAAGCATCTCTGAGTTGAGAGGCTGGGATGGAGGTTTATTATTAGCTTGGCAGCACTGAGACCCAGCTCAGCTTCACATGCAAAGTACATTGCATGTGAGGCAATGTGGGAGGAACCTGCCTCGGAGTTGGGGTTTGAAATTGGTTCAAATTAAATTCATTGTGTGGATCATGTTTAACGTGCTGCACTTGTGCAGGCGAATATTCCACCTTTCAGCGATTTGACAACTAATACGAATGGATGAGTGTTACATAGGACATCAGGTGATAAAATTCATTGGAGGGTCTCAAAAGGATTGCAGGATTTAGAGGAGAGGGGACCAGAGCCACAGTCATGAGGCAGGATTCACAGTGACTCAACATATACAGTTTGATGGGAAGCGTGACCTTGACGTCTGGGGGGAATCTTAGCAGAGGTAAAGGGTGAGGAAGAACTGCTGAATTGTGTTTGGATTCATGAATTTGTGAGAGCTGGCACACAATGAGAGTCCATCCTCAGGAGACAGACTATTCAGTTTAATTAGGAAGACAGAAATTAAGAGTAATACACTCAAATATTTAATTAGAATGCCTTTGGTACATAGAGAATACTGCTAACTAATAATCCAAACATCCATCTCATAAAGCCTGAAAAGGTGATTAAAATAACAAGTAGGTAAAAATCACCCGAATTTATCAAGCTATAAATAACAGAAAGCTCTGCCTCACAAACTAGAAGCTTATAACTCCACTGAGTATCATTGGCATCAATGCCCTAGAATGGGCAAATGGGTTATCCTTTCTCTGCAAAAATAATGTCATTGTATTATGCTCAATAAATCATGTGCTCTGAGAGTCTACAGGGTGGTGGCACTTGGCCAGCTGGTCCTCCGGGAACAATGACCTGCATTCACATTAGGTCTCAGAGTAGGGGGGATCTGGAGACTAAAAACAATGTGAACTGTGAGCCCACAAGGTCATGGAGCTGCCCACCAGATGGCCTCTGAGTTCCAAGCCTCCAGCTGAAGCTGAATGAAGTAATTAAGGGCCACTGACATGAGCATCATATTTTTACATAGCTAGCAATATAAGGCGTTTTCCCCTCCATTATCTCTTTGTTATTTTCACTGAATAGATGATACCTCAGATGACCAAAAGGTCAGTACACAGGGTTGAGCTGGCACAGATAAACTTGGATTGATTTAAAATGGATTCTTCCTTTAGAAAAATATGACAGTCTGAGTCAGGCGTGGGTATACATTCCGGTTAGCCTAGCAGGTTAGGTGACTGAGAAAGAACCAGGCCAAGTTGGAACCCAGCCTGTGAAACTTAATAAATAAAATAAAATAAAGATCTTGAGTTCAGTCCTCATGACTGCATTAAAAAAAGAAAAAAATGTCTAGAATGGTTCTCAGCTAGTAGGAGGGAAATAAGTAAGACTGTATTACTAATACAAATATCCATTGCTAAATGTTTTCCTTTTCTGTCGACATAGTTTGGCTGACATCCTTGTTCATCACAGTTTTCAAAATTTTCCACATTTGTGAAAGCAATTGTATGAAGAAATTTTATATGTAAAATGGAATAAGGATGATACATATCAGTTGTGGTAACATACAGGGAAATAAGTGATCTTATGGCCAGTCATATAAGGAAGACACAGAAAGCCATGTACATTCTCACTAATTTGTGGATGCTAAAATCTGATCTGGTAGCAGCAGAAAATTAGCTAAAGAGAAGAAAGGGAAGGATGTAGGAGCATCATGAGAGGACGGGTAACTTGTACCCAAACACAGTGGGGAGGGAGACAGTTCCAATGTTATATAGCACAGTAGGGCAAATTTACTCAGCAATATGTAATTATAACTTTTAAAATAACCAGAGAAGAGTTTGAGGGTTGTCAGTGCATAGGAATGATAATATTGAAGAGATGAGAATACTAATTGCCTTGATTTGATTATTACACATCTGTATTCCATTAGATTACCACATTGTATTCCATAAGTACGTATATGTCAAGTAACAAAGAAAAACAACAAAAAATCGCCGTGGTGCTTTTAAATTTAAGCCAATTATGTCATCCATCTGCTTTATTTTTCTTTAATAATTCATTTTTCTTAATTTCTGGTATGATTCCTTTTTTGTATATGCCTATTCTCATAAACTTCTGGCTTGTCAGGAACTATGTGCTTATTTGTGTAATCAGATTTAGAATTGAGACACCAAAACAAAAATAGAGAGGCCTTTATACTTCTGGGAAAATTAGACTAGGGAAAGTAATAAGATTAGGAGAAAAAATAAGCATATATAATTATTTGAAAGAACAACTAAAAATCTACTTAAATTATGAATCATAGTTACCTACAATCATCTATCTTATTCAGAAATGAGATGATTAAGTCTGAATGTGTCTGAAAGAAGAAAACTCTACAGGCTAGGTTTATTTATGCAATTTTACAAATGGCTAGAAAAGAGCATATTTCAGAACAAAAAAAAAATTCCAAGTAAAAGAACTAGCTTTTAGGTAAAGGTTTTTCATCACTAATATGTTTGGTAGCACCATTTAGTGTGTTTGTATCTATAATTTACTGAATCATTGAACAAATGTATTATATGATATCAACCTGAAACACTGTAGTGTAAATATTTCACAGCTTTATAAATGTACCATGATTAAGTGTGTTTTAGTAGTCAAATGAAAAATGTCTTACTCCATCCAAATGAGAAGAATTTCTTCCTTTGTGTTTACCTAGGAGGTTTGAAAATACCTCATGATGTTAATTTTATTTCTTATATATTATGTCCAAAACCAAAATTGTTTTGGTGATATAGAAAAGAATGGAAAAACAGTTTGACTTCTGATTTACAATCTTCTCCTTTTGTAGGCAGAAAAATTACAGTTTATTTTTGTGCAAAATCATGTTTTCAAATCTAGCTAAACCTCCTTTGTTTTATATCTGAGGTACAAATGTCTCCAAAGAAATTTATATGAGTCCTAATCCCTAGAACTTTGACTATGTCACTTGCATGCTAAAGATCTCGTGCATGTGTGATTAAGGACCTTAAGATGAGATGGGACAATGTAATCTCAGATCATAACAGCAAGAGACAAGTGGGAAGACAAAATGCTGCTGACTTGAAAATGGATGAGAACCTTGCATACTATTGTGTGCTGGTGAGTTCAAGAAGTTGGGAAAGCATTAAAATGTGATTCTCTGGATCCTTCAGGAGATCACAGCTCTGAAGAAACCTTGATTTCAGCCCAGTAAAACCCACTTCAGGGGCTTCTGTGTTCCAGAATTGTAAGATACTAAGTTTGTTTGTTTTTTTTTTTTTTTTTTTTTTTTTTTTTTGTCACTTAAGCATCTTTTGGGAACTTCGAAATAAAGGTAAGTTGATCATGCACCTCTAGATACATGTCCTGTGGAAATCCAACTCACTGTGGCTATGAAGAAATGCAGCATTAAATAGGGGTGGTAAGACAAGCTTGGGAAGCATCATACTGTAGGACAGAAATAATACGATCACTAACGGTTAAAAATGGTCACATACGGTTAAAAAGAAGATAATTTTGGATGTATAAATGTGGACATGTTTGTAGGCAAAAGAAATAGTGTAAATAAAATGTGAAAATAATGAGACAGGAAAACAGGAATCCTGTGGTTGCATGAATAAGACTAAGAAAGCAACAGAAAGACCCTCAGCTGAAGGCCCTGAAAGCCAAATCCAGATTTTGTCTTTTTATTCTACGTATAGTGGACAAATTCTCCCAAGTTATGTAGCATGCAGTCTTGTCTCACCTTCTTCACTCATGGTAAAATAAATGCTTCTGATTTCCTCAGGGAGCTGCAAGGCAGATGGAGTCCAAACTCAATGTTTTCCAAGTATTCATTGTAGCATCTCATAATTTAGAGACATCTGAAACCAACCAGAATTATCAATTCTGTAAGAGAAGAAAGTTCCATGCATGCTTGCAGTTGAGAAAAGCATTACATCCTTTGTAAAAATGTAGACCTAAAGAGGCAGAGATACTTCTTTAGTGACTCCTGGCTTCTCTACTGACCGGAAGTAGGAGACCCTGGTGAAGAGGGGTATAAGCTAGATTTAATCACATCTGGCCATTAGATGTACCCAAGGCTTAGTCCTGGAATATAAAACATAACGCAAGTGATTTCCAGAAAAGGCCCATATGAGACATTCTCAATCATCCATACTAAAAAAAAAAAAAAAAAAAAAAAAAAAAATTAGATGAAATTTAAAAATTTTAAGAATAAGAAGAAAAGCATGCAACTTTGTATTTGTTGGAGACACTCATCAGTTCACACAGGAAGTAAGGTAACAGGTGGCATGTCTAACTCATTCTTGCTTTTGTCCTCTGTAAATAAGGGATTTACTGCCATAGAGGCCTAGGATTAAATCACTTATTGGTGGGACTCTTTAGACAATTCTTTCTATGTTTCCAGATCTATAAATGGAAAAGGATAATGAAGTCTAGAATCAGATTTATTAGGTTTTAGATGTCATTAGGTTAGGATGGCTTTAGTTTACTCAATTATAACATGGATATAATAATAATTTATTCTTCATTCTTTTCAACTTGGTCGATTACTGTGGTCAGATATTTCAAAATGATCAAAGACTTCTTGAAAGAGACATAAAACTTTTAAATCAGAAAAGAGTTTTAGTAATTCTTCTACATTGTCTTTGCACAGATCAGGAGAAAACAGAACAGAATCAAACTAAGTCAAAGTATGTCCTGAAGCCCAGGGAGTAATGCATATAAGGTTACATGAGCCTTAGAAACGGAGCCAGAAAATTTCAGATCTTTTGACTTTGGGCTTGAATATTTTCAACTGTTCCACCAACCGCTCGTATTCTGAGGCTCAGTGAGAACCTTTATTCTTTCTCCTCTTACTGTGAAACAAACAATAGCAAAAAACAGATCCAAGCCATTCCCTGAATCAGCTAGTTCGGATTTATGGCCGTGTCAGCCAGGTTTGTGACGGCTCCTGGGGTTTGCTCTTCAGGCATGTATGGAAGTGAGTCCTTCCCTGGCTTCATGGTTAGGGTCTCTGGGAAGACCGTTGTTGATATCCTTGTCAGCATCACCTGCAGTGCATCATAGCCTACACTGAGGATAATAACTGCTTTAAAGTTTATGAAACAGAAGATTGGTATCTATTTTATATAACTCTATAACTTATTTCCCTTTAATTCTAGGAACTTTACACTTTATGACTAATTAGTAACCACAAAGGCAAAAATAAAAGTAACCATTGGAAATGTCTTCTGAGAGTAATTCTTGTTAATGTAATTAATTTCTTTTCTTTTAATGACAAAAGGTTATATTTACTTTTCATATGTCTCAAGTATTTTTTGTATTTTTTATACAAGGAGAAAACTTCCCAGTGTATGACTAATATAACAACACTTTGTTTAAAAACCACCCAGCTTTTTTATGCATGGAAGATTTAAATACTAAACTTCCTGGCCACGTTTCCCTTATTCCTCATAACCAAGAATTATGAGGAAGATACATTTTTTTGTGAAAAAAGAACTTTCGGAAAATAATAAGTTCCAAAATTTCCTAAGAGTCTATCTAACTTCATCTCTTCATTTATGAGCATAAGGGCAAAAAGCCTACAGCAAATGCGGTGATTTGATAATTGAGGCAAACTTCCCCTCCCATAAATGATACTGTCAATTTAGAGTTCTTTAGCTCAATTCAGATGAAAACTATGAATTGGCAAAGTGCTGTCCTGCTAGTGGTTGTAAAGACACCAGGTACCTCAGGGTGCCAAAGGCTGACATGTCCAGTTGCTGAGTTCTGACGTTGCTGGCTGTCACCATGAGGTGCCAGCTCGTGCCAGACACCATAGCAACTCTACTAGGTGCTGACCTCCACTGCTGGCTTTGGCTGGCTGCTGGTCTTTGGAGCCTTTGGGTGCTAACTGCTGTTAGTGTCCATTGTTCTTTCTTTTGAAGTGGCTGCTCTTTCCATATGACAGGTGTCAACAATACCTGCTAAATGTATAGGACTTTTGGCGCCCACACTATCCAACATGTAAGTCATGAATGAGTCTACAAGAACACTGAAGAGAGTCTATTTTAATAGAGGCTGTGGCACAGTATGAGAGGTCAGTCCACAAGAGGCAGCTCTCCTGGAGGAAGCCTGGAAGTGGCCAGGGAGAGTTGTTTGCATAGCAGCTATGAGCCTAGGCTGTGACATGCAGTGCTGACACCAGGGCGTGTTCGGAAATGCTGATGGTGAAGATTGGGTATAATAATGAGTGGTCCAGATCCCTCTCTTCCTGATTTTAGCTCCACCACAGTGTCTCCTTCCCTTCTTCAAAAAAAGTAACAGTGGCATCTACAACAGCTGGAGTGGAGGAGCGGTGGGGCACTATTTATCCCTCTGCGCTCACGTTGTGGTAAAGAGCCACAGTTCTACAGTCAGGGAGAAAGAACACTGTTAGATAAGCAGGAAAGACCTCAAGTCATTGTGGAGAGAAGGTGGAGAGGAGGGAGATGAGGGGAAAAAGGCCACATAGCCAACAGCGAAGCCAAGCCCCCTCCAGCCGGCATGGGAAAAGCAAGCCAGATGCTTCTCCTTCATCTCAGTACTACTTCTAACTTGCCTTTTTTCTTTCTCCTTTCTTTGTTTCATAAACATGGAAAATTAATCAAATTGAATGAGTTATACTTTCTACACACTTGCTTCTCCTTTTCTTTAATAATTATTGAAAACCTACTAAATATCAGATCCAGTTTTAATCTACCAAACCAGGGAAGGACCACTTCATTTACCTTTGTTAAACTGTCGATCAGACCAGTAAAATTGTTTGTCCAGCCTAAGGTGGTCCGGGCTTGGGCTGTGTGATCCCAACTGCGATGATGCAGGACTGAATATTTTATGGCCCTTGTCTTAGAAGAGCTCACAGCTTAACTGAGGATTGGACAAGGTAACTATTAGGAGGACCACAAGAAGGAATGGGCTGGAATACAGACTAAGGAGAGCTGTTTTTCCAGAAGAAGTAGCCACCTGAGCACTGTTAAAGAATGATAAGATTAAAAATACATATGGATTAAGAGTTTGTAGGTAGAAACAGATTGGAGAAGGTGGGGAACCAGTCAGAGTTCATAGTTCCTTATTAGAACCAAAAGTTTTGCTCATAAAATTCTTATTGCTAGTATCTTTGACATGAAATCCTGAGATTCCTTAAACCTATGCTTCACTCTTATTAAAGTATTTGATTAAAATATTTTTTCAAGAAACAAGTTTTTGATGTTGAAAGGAAAAAGTTGAACTTGTTTCTGCTGTGTATTCAAATATTTCCAAGCAAACTGAAGTGATTTTGTCAGTAGCATCCATGTGTATTTTGTCTTCTTTTGTACTTAAAAATTTGATATAACCAAGAAATCTCCCATTATCAGTTTAATTCATTAAACCTCAATTATCATTTCATTACATCTGGGTATGGTTCATCTAATTTCTCCCAAATTATTAGGGTACCATAGCAGTTACTTGTTACATATCTTATCGTCAACCACTTTTGGCTTAACCAATAACTTCCCTTTATTCATTGTAATACATACTTACTATTTAGTGCCTAGAATCTTAGACCAGACAAAGAGTTTAAAATCACCTGCACTATTAATTCTCCATCTTTGTTGCATGTTAAAATCTGAAAGGTGTTACTGAAATAGCAATAGTCTTTTATATGAGTAGTGTTGATTTAATTAAATACCTATATTGGAAAAAGAAATTTCTTTTCTTCATATATTATAAGGCTTAACTATGAAAGATGAATCTTAAAGTTTCTAAAATGAAGCACAGGAAATAATCATAACACTGAATTAGGTGAATTTTATTAAATGTAACACTAACCATGGAAGATTTATGATTTAAATACTCGGCTGGACATATTCAGGAGGTGACATGTCCCTTCAGCTGCTAGGAGAGCTGTCACGCTCTGGGACTTCCTCGGTGCAGACAGCCAGGCTCTCCCAGCCACGCTTCTCCAGGGCCACCTGCCTCCGGGAGCGGGCAGTATTCTGTCACTTTGGCCCAGTGCAGGTCCCCTCTATGAGGATATAGTGTTGTTATATCTATTTATAACAGCTGAGTCTGCTGGCCCAGGACTGTTGCCTGATGTTTCCCCTTTTATCCTTCATCTTGATGGTTGTAGGCTCATGCTGTGGTCTCTACAAATGTCAGGAGTAGCAGACTCTCACAAAGTTTGCTATTTGGCGACCCCAAACTATGTCAGAAATCAGCAAATTAAAGCCAGCTTATCAGCAAATCAAGAGTGTAAAAGGCCAAGGCACTGCCTAGAAGATGATACTTTTATAACACATATTGTCTGAAGACCGCCTAGAGTGAAATTTGTTTAAATTTTTTGAAAAGTGATTTTGTAGTATCTACTAAAGATAAATATACTACTTACCCTATGCACCAACAAGTTTGCTGCTATGTTTATACTTAAGAGAAGACTGATTATCTTCAACATGACCCTTGTAAAGTTTATCTACAGCAGTATTATTTATAATAATGGGATTTTGAGAACACGAAAACATTCATTACCTGGATTTAAAACAATCATCTCTTCATATAAAGGAGTAGTACTCATTAATCATACATGAACAAACTGTGGAAAATACAAAGGTTAAATTATGCATGTCTAATATTGAATGAAAGAAACCAGACAAAAAAGAAATTTATTGTTTGTAGTTGCATTAAGTTCAATAAGAAGCATAGTGTTGGAAATTGTCCTGTGGCTAGTTTGATTGTGGAAATATTGTTTGGGAGAGAACACGAGGGAGTTTTCTGGAGTTGTGGAATTGGAACTGTTTTTCTTTATTCTAATCTTGGAAATATTTACATAGCAAGAGAAAGGTAAAAATTCCTGGAAGTGTACACTTATGATTTACTCACTTTATTGCATTTATGCCATAACTTAATAACAACAATAAAAATCACTTAGATTCTCTATACAAGGTCTATAAAAAGATATATGAATACGAAGTATCTGTATATACAAATACAAGATATATAATATCTCTATCTCTATCTATAGATCCAAACTCCATTCTCCAGAAGGTTATTTAATTGATATTCCTTGGGTTTGACACTATTCATTTTGAAAATTCACCCTAATATTTTTGTTTTTCCTATAGTGTTAAGTGCCTCACTTTGACAACATTTTTTGTATTATCTATTTCAAGGATAGGAAAATCAGCCCTTGGTGCCTGATAGCTTACCAGTTGGACATAGTACAAGTCTGTTTAGTACTCAACCAAGCTCTGGACCCTACACATTTAAGGGTTTACACTGAATTCTTAACTGCCTGTACCTTGTATTGCCTTCCCCTCCTGTTACCAAGTGAAGATATCTTCATTCAGTAATTTCTGGTCCCTGGTCAAATTCCTGCTTCACACAAGAACAGAGGACAGCTCCCCAGGCCTCCCATTTTGGTTTCATCAAGTGTCCTCTGATGTGCTTAGGTTTGATGAGGGACAGAATTTATTTTTTGAAGCAGAATTAAACTACATTTCACAAAAGAAATGGTTCCACTTATCTAGATTCGATAGCTAGCTGGCTGCAATCCCAGAGACATCCAATTTGGAAAATCATTGCAAGGCCCGGTCTCTACTGGATTTGTCCCTCTCATGGGTTTGTGAGGATTGAAGAAGAAAAAAACGTATAAAGCTTTTAGTACAGTGCATGCTTAATAAATTGCAGTGATCATGGCAAGAATAACTACAATATATTTGATGATCATTATAATTATTTTAATATAACCACAATATAATTTTCAATTTCAGCACATTTATTGCTAGTACAATATCTTTTCCAATATTATTTGTACTCCAATTCCGTTAGTTAATCCAAAGAATGTCCTTTAGGCCATTTCTTTCCCTCCAAAACAGATATTATGCTTAGTTGTTATTTAGATGTTTTTAGTATCTTCTAGTCGGAAACATTTCCAAAGCCAAGGTTAGCTATTGTTCGTACAAACATTTTTAAATTGTAGAGTTGCCAGCTCCCTTGGTTAACAAATTGTTATTCATTTTGTGTTTGTCTGATGTTTGCCTGAGGTTCAGGTAGGAAGCACATCCTATGTGAGAATATCACGCTGGTGAAATTATGCTCTTCTCAAGATCTAAAGCCCCGGGATGGTCATACCTCATTCACAGTATTATCTTGCATTTCCACTGTGGTATTTTGGGTTATCCTCCATTGCAAGCAGTCTACACTTGTCAGAAGCCCCTTTAACATGAAGTAAACATCCTAGTTCTCATCAGAATAGGCCCCTAGATGTTTTTTGTGGGGACTGAAGAAGATAAAGCATAAAGCTTTTAGCACAGTGTACACTGTGGTTAACCTTACTGTGATAGTCAAGACATGATGACTTTCCAATTTGGGCACTGCTTCTATACATATTTCTTGGCACTTGGCATTTGCAAGCAAGAATGTCTCTTCCTTACTCATTTGTTTATCTAATTATTGTGTCATGCTAACACAGAAGCTCCAGACTTCATGATTTATTTATCACTTATTTTGGAGATCAGATTCTCACATTAGGCTTTGGTCCTTGTAACATATTCTCACACATTTTTTCATCATACTTTTTAAATCCAAAACACATTACAGGCTCGTGGGTAACGCATTCTTCTGCCAGTCCTGGACTTAACAATTTTTTTTGTGAATGTCTCTAGCCTTTCACAGGTGTCATTGATCACAAGGGGAAACAAGCATGGTTATTCACAACAATAAATATTTTTGCAACATTTTCCAGATGCACCTGGCTCACCTCATGAACTCCTGTGTTAATCAGCTTGCTCCCTTGACATCCTGTATGTGCTGTGTCTGCTTGTGTTTCTTTGTCTTTGATCATATTGCTTTTGCCACCTGTGATGCCCTCTTCACAAGGGGACAGATCTTGTGTAATTGTTCCTTGTCCTTTTATACTCAGCTTTTATGCTCCTCCATTCTCTGTGGAGCTGTCCCTCACTTTTAAACAAGGCTGTAGAGAACTTTCCACTTCCTGCTTGTTCTGAACTGTATTGGTTAGTGCTATATTTTCTCTGTACTTTTTAAGGTAAAACTACCAGATATTTCTCAGACTAGCATAGAAAATGAGAAAAACATGCTGGAAGATCCAGAGGATATTCCTCTAACCAAAGAGCCGGTCTTTCACCTGGACCTAATTAAGTTTCTTAACTGGGGCCTGGAAGCTCAGGGACCGAAGACACTCCTCCACCCATCTCATTGTCCCTTCTTGAGAGGGATCACACATTTCCTGTGCACATTTTCTTGAATCTATTTTACAGACACATTTTCTGAGTTACTCTGTACATGCACCCCAAACAGGACCCTCCTGGTTCTTACATGTATTTTTAGCTCAGGGACTTAAGCTTAAGTTTCTGTTTTTAATAGAGAGATTGTTACAAGCTCAGGAATCATTCTGGAATCTCTTCTTAATCCATTGAGAACCGTGGCGCCCTAGTGCATGATACTAGAGAAATTTTAGGTCATGGTAGTGCTGTGGAGTAGATGGCTGGGGTTTGTGTGCTCAGTTCTTAAGGAAGTCCATTGTATCAATGGGTTGAATGTCACTTGGGTCTAATTGTGTCAAGTGTAGTAAGTAACATGGACTTTACAGCAAAGCCATAAACTTTATCAGCTAAGGGGAGTTCTTTTTTTTTTAATTTCTGTTCTGCTTTTTACAATAGATGGCCAGATTTCTGGTTAGGTGGTGAGCTTATATGCAGATTGATCCTAGGATCATGGAAAAGCTTACTTTAGAGACATTTCTGCTTGTGAGGCAGTGACACGGCATATAGCCAAATGCGCTCACTTGCTCAGCATGAAAATCACCAAATAGAGAAATTAACCCAAAGAAAATCCCCAGAGTGACCAGAACAAAATGGACCTAGTAAGTGAGAGGCATAGGAAGAGGAAAAAGGATAGAGGGAGCAGTGGGGTTGTAGGGCTCGCAAAGTCAACACAAGAAAATACAGGATGTTAATGGTCAGTCAGGAGTTCTCCAAAAGACACCCAGATCAGAGTGAAGCAGCTGGTGATGTGCGCACCCTGGTCTCGGTGTCTCTGAAAGCCACACAGAAGCGCACACTTGGCATAGTAGCCTTGGTGTCCCAAACAATTGTTTGAGCCATTGGTACGAGGCAGAACCAATCAGGTCTTTCTAGGTGAGTCTGTAATTTCTCTGTGAATCCTCACTTCTCACAGGAGAATATTTTCACATACATGTTAAACCTCATCCTGGGAAAGAGTTGAGGGTCAGTTACAGGTAAGTATGAATGAGCACCACCACAGTGCCAAATACAGAGCTACTTCAAATCCGGCTGTAAATTATGTTTCATTTGAATTTGAAATTCATTTAATTGACACTTAACTCCTGCAACTTAGGGACAATTGTGCAAGATCAGATACTGGGCTTAATTTTAAGAGAATTCTGGAGTCAGTTACATTTTCAGCCTTCACAGCTTGTAATTTGAATGTCATCTCCTAACAATATAAATTGGGCTAGAGAGATAGGGTATGTGAATTTTAGTATCTTGGACTCCATTGAATGTGATGGAACCTCAGAGAGCGCAAATTCTGTTGCCTTGGTCCATTTTCTGCTACTAAATTGAGTATTACAGACCAGACAACTTATGGAGAATAAAGGTTTATTGATTCAAAGTTCTGGAAATTCAAAGTCAAGGAATCATTTTTAATAGGGAACTTTCTTCAAAATCCCGAGACAAGAAAAGACATCTTATTTGTCTTATGGGAAATTTCTGCAAAACCCTGAGACAAGAAAGGACATCACAGGCCCTCCCAAGAGACAGAGACTACCTTGCTTTCGTAAAAGACTCACATGCAAGACAACCCACTAACTTCATTCATGTAGTGACTAATTTGTCCATGAAGAAAAAAATCCTCCTGATCTAATAATCCTTTAGAGCTTCAACCTTATCTCCCATCTTTTTAAAAAAATTATTTTATTTTAAAGAGAAAAAAAGAAACCCAGAAAAATCAAGAAGCAACACACCTAGAAAACAACAACAAAAGCAAAATGACAACAAGGAAAACAATGATAGCGATGTAAGTTTTCATCAAACAAGATGATAGGCATTTAACAATGGTTGTTACATTGCATATTGTTATTTTCTAAGTAGTTGCTCCAATTATCAGATAAAGGCATTAAAAAGCCCAGTAAAGCAGATGAAACATCAGATTTAAAAAATAAGACAGAAGGAAAGCCGCCACAGTTGACACAATGCACACAGCCATCCTCCCAATCTTATCTCCCTTCTTAATCTCAGAGTGAACATATGACAGGTTTTTTTGTTGGAGACACTGAAAGCATGGTTTACTTCTTGGTGGAAGATACCCTTGTCTTAAAGGAGAATTAGACCTGAAAAATAATCTGCATTTTTTTCCATATCTTCTCCTGATTCCCCTTCAGGACAACCTACTTTACCACTGCTGCTTAGTGCATGGCTGCTAGAAACCCAACCAGTCAGCAACAAAAGCAAAAACTGCACACTTGAGATGATAATTTCTCACAAGGATGCCAATGAGCCACTTGAAGGCTGGCTAATCATGTGGGTACATTTCACCCTGCAAATGGTCACCATTTATTCTGACTAGGATCTGACTATTTATTCTGAAATACTGTGAGTATAGATGTAGCTTTTCTTGGTGGCTGTTGCTCATTCAAATCCAAATCCTATACTGTATATTCTGACCTTAAGCCAAGTGGTCACTTTGTGGTTAGGACATGGGACCCCTCATTCCTACTGTACACTGTATCATGCAGTACATCTTGGCTGCGAATGTCTTCTAAGAGTGTTCATTTTATGATTTTAATTTGTTTATAGAAGGAACATGTTGCTTGCCCCATCTTAATAAATGACAACTGAAATTCATTATGTACTTTGTGACACTATTTTTCTTACCTCTTTTTTGAAAAAAGTAAATGCCACACTGGGTGCTGCAGTGCTATCTTATCCATCTGTATTCCTTATGGTAAGAATCTCTCCCCTCGAGAACTCCTGAGATCCGGCCATGGTGGGACTCAGGCAGTTTATTCATCCGCCCTCTTGGTAAGCGCCTGCTGCGTGGGCCTGGAGGAGAACCATTACCTGTGAGCCTACTGCCACAGAGGCTGAAAATCAAGCATCCTCCCCACCCCATAGCTACTGGGGATAGATGTCTCATCATCTCTTGGGAGGATGACCATATGCAGTACAGCAAATATGGGGAATTTCCTTCTATCTTCTGTTTGAAGGCAAAGGTTGTTTTCACTGTTTTGTTTTGTTATATTTCTTTTGCTCTATTTGGTATTCTCAATTGATTTTATAATGTTCTATTTTTGGTTTGATTTTGCTATACCTAATTGACTGGACAACTATTGTGAAGTTAAGGAGATATACCATAGTATTACGGTATATCTCCTTAATGTCTCCTAGTACTACTGTCCCAGTATTCTACTGTGAAATCCTGTATCAATTTCACTGAATTTCTCTACTGGCTTTGTTCTATCTTGTGCTGTTGCAGTTTTACTACTGTCAAAATAAAATTTAAAAAAAGAAGAAAGTCTCCCCTCCAAGCATTGTGTGTTCAGTGGCTGAGTGATTGGATCATGCAGACTCTGTGCTACTACTCCATGGATTAGTAGTTCATCACCCCCAGCTGAGAGCATGGTTGAATGTGGCCTGGGTGGATCAGGGAGGACCTGGGAGGGATGTGTTTCCTCCCCTTCTTCTCCCTTCTCTATCTATTTTAGGCCACCACGATGCAAGGAGCTTTCTTTCCTTATATCCTTGTGCCATGCAAGGTCTTCTTTGGAGCCAGCTAAACATGGGCTAATTTTTTTTTTTTTTTGCGGAAAAATAAATCTTTCCTTCTTTAAGTTGTGAGTGTCGCTTATTTTGGTCCAATGAAGTAAAGTGACTGACAGCATCATATTCTGCATTACGCATGTGTGTACACCTCAAATGTAAAATTGTACTTACTTCGATTTTTAAGCTTCAAATCTAATTACATTCTAATAAGTATTTCAATTTAGCTATAAACTGTGATTCACATAGGTATCTCTGAAATTCACATGTCTACATGAAATATTCAACAAGCACATTACAGTGTTTCATCAGCACATAAAAACTCCTAATTAAATCAATTGTTAATGTTTTTCAGATTGGTAAATTTTGTGCATATTGTTAGAGAATACACACTTGCCTTATATGAACGTTATCACAAAAACCCTATTTCAAAAATGATACATAACCATTTCAAAAATACAGTTGTATTTAACAACAAAAAATAAATATAATAAAATTATTTTATTTCAGTTTTAAATTTCACTTTCTATTTAAATTGATCTAAATTTAAAATCCTGTCCACTGGTTAAACTGACCATGTTTCAAGTGCTCAGAAGTCATGTAGGGCTAGGAGTTACTGTACTGGCCAGTCCAAAACAGGTACTGGCTCCATGACTAGAGGATATTTCTATGAAAGGACACACTAGTCCCATTAAATGGAAACTTGCTGATGCCTGGTCAGTTTGGCTTCAGGACAGTGTTATATTTTATATCTAGGTGTCACTCAAGAACCTCATGAGCTCCGAGGCAGTGCTGTTGAAAGGTGACTGAATCCTGCAGGGAGGGGTGGTATTGACAGAGATAAATTTGCTATCAGGAGGTAGGACCTAGTTGGCAGAAGTGGGTCACAGGATGTCACCGGTAGAGTCTCTCTCCCTCCCTAGCTTTCTCTGTGTTCTCTGCTTCCTGGTTATAAAGACTGAACAGCCAGCCATATCTGTCATGCCATATCTGTGTGCAAGCCTGCTGAACATGGACTGCAACCTTTAAAACACATTAACATTCTGTTTTTTGCATGTAGGTGTTGAGTGTTGCATTTCAGTGGAAAGTGACTGGGACAATCAGAAGACAGAAAAGGGAAAGTAAAGGGCTCTCCTCAGTGTGAGGATTTTGACTGCTCCCACATCTAGGGTGCAAGGTGGGATTCCTTGGTGCTTCCTTGGCTAATTTGCCACTAAGTGAGAAATCATGCTAGTGTAATTTCTTAAATGCAGATGGCAATCTGGGATTCAGATGCCTCATAACATAAGGTCTACATAATGCCACTAACAGAAGTAGAAGCAGAGGGTAAGTGCAATGCTGGTAGCTCTTTTGGGGGAGAGGAATGTGGGGACCACTTTTTCTATCCTAGATATTAAGCCTTGCAGCAAGCTATAGTCCATGTGGATAAACTTCCTCTTGAATTGTTTTCAGAAACTGCGCTCACTGATAGTGTTAAAGATGCACCACAGGATGTAGTGGATTTCATGCCAAGGGGGAGCGTCAGTTGTAGAGCCGTGGATGTTTTCTTTGAGTTCCCTCAAAACTTCTCTGTGATTTGCTTCACAGTGGCTCATGCTGTGACTTTCTCCAGACACCTGACCTTGGGCTACTGGATTCTCTTCACTCACAACCTCAGAATCTGACTAGCTATCCTTAGACACTGACTAACAAGTATGGGAAATCCCACTGTCTTGCATGAAGAGGAAGAGACCTTCAGATGTACATTGTCTTTCAGCATTTGCTATGGGAATTAGGCTCATGCTGATAACTTTTGTTGTTTTGTTTATAAATAGTCATACTTTGTCGCTGTTTTCTCCTCTGCCTTGTCTTGCTATGTTTTCCTACTCTTGTCTAGTTTCCTCCTGAAGTATCTCCTCAATAAATCACTTGCACACAAGACTTCATCTCAAGGACAGATTTGGGGAACCCGAGGTAAACCACACACATGGATGCACAGTCTCTATTTCTGCATTTTCATCTACCTCTTCAGTCCATCTCTCTGTGAGACATGAAATTATATACTGTAAGAAACCAATTTATCTGTAAAAAAAAAAAAAAGACTGTTACTCTTTCAGATGTATCTTTTTAGTCCTTATATTGAAAAGACCACAACTAGGGAGCTAGTGCAGAAAAGGAGGTTGAGATTAAATTATTTTTAGACAAATTACTTTGCTTTTAGTGTGGTCAAAATTGTGGTGTGTGTTTTGTATCTATATGCAGAGGTAGAGACACAGAGGAAGAGGCAGAGAAGAAAGAATTCATTAGAGAGGAAGAGACGGCAGCCACTCAGCACTCAGCATGTTTTCTTAATTTGGTACTTCAATGCATTTGAACATATGTTCATATTTTCAAATATATTAATATGCACATATATTTGTATGGTTCTATGCAAAATCTTTGGTAATACTAATCCGGGGGACTCTGTGCGAAGCTCCAGTGGAGCTGAGAGCTCCTTGGTGCCCTTGGTGTCAGCCAGTGTGTGCTGTCTGTTGGATCCCGGGAATACAAAATTCAACATGGACCTTGAATCACAAATATGTTTGACCAAAAAAAGACTGAGAAGGCTTCAAAAGCTTTGTTTTTATACTCATCACCTGTCAAATCAAAACTTTGATTGCATTCTATTTGGAACTGATATTTTGTAGTCACTAGTATAAAGATTTATTAGGGTTTTAGGGTCATTTCCTAAGTTTTCAATGTGACTATAAAATAATAAAATTAATTTATTTGAAGAAAAACTAGGGCACTGTGTATGTAACAAATGCTTATTTCCTGTGCATAAATTTCTTAGTATCTTGGGTCATTTTTACCTTCTCTTTAAATGGAGCTTCTACCTGCTTTGCTAATGCTTGGTGCTTATGCTTTACTAAGCATGATAGATGGATAAAATGATTTCAGGTAAAATTTATTGTGGTTTTGTTGCTATGTACAAGTGTTAATCTCCTAGTTATTTAAATTTTGAGGAATTACTTTTTGCAAATAGAACAAAACCAGTCACAGTCATCTGTATTGTGCCAAGCCATAACAGACCCTGAGGAAAAAGAAAAGGCAATAACGTGGGTCCAGTCTTGGTTTAAACTTTGCCTTAGTGATCACTGTAGGTCACTTTGCATTACTTTTGGTTTAGAAATGATGGGGTAAGGTGGACAGACAGATGCCTTGTCCACCTCATGATCTCTGTGCTATGTGCCTTCGCATTGGCTTATGCACATTCCTGTTCCTGGGCTGGATGTTGCACAGACCCTGCTGGTGAAGGACTGGAACAGTTGTTCCCCAGAGGCTGACATTTATAGCTTATCACTGAGCTCTTTTCTAGAGACCAGCCTTAACCATTGTGTCTGGATTTATGACGCTGTACAGGGACCTCTGCATACAGGAGCATGTAGGTTTGGGCTCCAAAGGTCAAGTCCCCTTTCTCCAAAGTGAGGATCATTGGCTTGCTTGAGTCCATTGTTCTGACTGCCTCACAGCCCAGCTTCTCCAGATGGACTCCAATTTCCACTCAGGAGTCTGATTCTCTGGAGCAAAATTCTGTGATTGTCATGACCAGAAGTGATCTAAAAGGTCAACTGCTAAAATGGGCTTTACCAGGGTAAGTGGATGGCAGGGGACACAATGACCCATTGCTGGTTTTGTATAGAATTTGAATTGTCCCAGGAGCAAGATATCAGGTATGCCCTTAAAAGAAAATTCGCTATCAGGTGCATAGGAATTTGGGAGAAATACGGGGAGCCAGAAACTAGAAGAGCACCATTTATGAATTAGATTCGCTGAGGAAAGGAAGAGGCTGAGGGCCATTTAATCCTTAATTTAAAACCCAGGAATGAAAGTTAGAGAACCTACTAGGTATTTATAGAGGTTTGTTTTTGTAGCTAGGGGGTAGAAAAAGATGAGGTTGAATCCCATGTTTACTTAGAAAACTAGTGAAATTTTCACAGGGTTTGGCATTCTCAGACCTGGTAAGTCAGCTAAGTCAAAATCTAAGTTCTGTTTGGGATGGGACAGGACATTCAGAGGTGGGATTGGGGTGATGAACTAAAAAAGATTGATACTTTTGATTCTCTTGAATCTTCTGCACCTATAAAGTGTGCCCCTTCTCCTTGGTATGTCATACCAAATCCCCCAGTTATGTAAAAGTCACCTTCTTTGCAGACCACCATTCCATTCCCAGCTACTTAATACTGTGACCAGTAACCAGGGTCAACGTATAATGCGACCCACCTATGAGAATGGATTGTAAAGGAAGCAAGAAATGATTTTAAATGAGCTGCACAATCTAACGAACATATACAGACATGAGTATATGTGATAAAGTACATGCGGAAGTAACTTCTGAAGATTCTGGATTAGGAGCAATAGAATACAGAATGAGGTTTGGAGGGTGGACTGATACAGGGGGATTGTCATAGGATTGGGAGAAAGCAATGGCCTTAAGGGATGAAGAAATACCAGAAACTTTGTGAAAAAGATATAGGGGCAAATCAAGACTCAAAGAAGCAGACTTGTTAGAGCTCTACCTCATATAATTCTTGCCACACAAACAAATGAGCATTTCTGTTTGAAAGACTTATGAGATCACCCATTAATCACAGTGATAAAGAGTGTGCTTTTGGGCAGGGAAATTGCCTCAATGAGAGGATTAGAGGTCACCACCTATTCCTGTCCTTTGTAATTAAATAATCTGAAGAGAACCAGGTCTTCTAGATAGCCCACAGAGTATCACAGTTCTGAAAATGTTGACATGTGAGAAGAAAAATGAAAAGTTCACTGGAGAACTTAGCAAATGGCATGCACTTCTGAGACCATGAGTATTCAGAAACTGGCAACATCCCTGAGTTATTTAAGGAAGAGTGAGGCATGCCAGGATATCACTTCCAAAGTAAAAGGCATCAATGTATCATCTAATGTCTGTCAGAAAGAAGGAATCACAATGCCTGGTAAGACTCCTGTCACATGCCCACCTTGGGAATTCTGCACATGAACACATCCTGGATGCCATGAAAAACATCAAGAAAGCGATCTATATCAGAATCAGGCCTTCATGCCAGCATTTCTGCATGTTAGAAATGAATTGTGCTAGGAAAAGATGCAGGAGGAACTTCTAGGCACGAAAAGAAGGAAATTCACAATGTAGCAACCAAGGCTTCTAGAGCAAGAACATGTAATCTGTAGTACTGCATTAGCACTCTAAAAACAGTGCTGGCCAGACTACTGGGCCTTCATAGAGATAGTGTACATTGGAGTCCATGGTGATAAAAGCCATTATCTTGACCTGACTCTGTTTGGACCCCAGCAATTTTAAGGGCGGGAAAGTTCAGTAATGATGCATTCCAAGAGGAAAGTGGAGACCCAAGATTGAGCAGAAACAAGGCTGGAAGATAAAAGTAAGATGCACACAGAGGCCACACAGCCTGCAGCATCACCCTCCCTCTCACAGTGGCTTCATGCTTGTATCCTGATGTGGCTTACCCCATGGAGAGCAGCATGAAATCCAATCTGAGCTTTCAGGTAGATTTGCGTGTTGTGTGGTTTCAGACTGAAGCTATTCTAGATTCTGTCCAAGTTTATTTTAATGGCAGGGAGTTCATGTGATAGCCCCTCCCTGAACAGTGCTATTCTTACACAAAACGCTGGCCTATCTCCCTGCTGGGGTACACATTCAATTCTCTGAGACCCTCATTGTGTCACCATCTCCATTCCCACTGGGTGGAGGCTGATTTCCTACCATGGTGCTACTTTTGCTGCCCTGGTCAGTGCCCTTTCCCTCTGCAGTTAATGCCCAGGCTGTGGTCCTCCTGTCCACAGGAAGGGAAGAACTCAGTAAGCATTATTCACCTATTCCAATATATCAAGTGTCCTGCACCTGATGTGCCTGACAGATTCTAAATAGAGAAGCACCTGAATGGAGGGGTCCTGAGCCTGGTAAATGCACTTGTCACTGCTGAGACTCTGTCCCCAAAGAGTGAGCCACCTGAGGAGGTATGGAGGGCATGCTGCCAATGTAAGAGGAAAAGGAAGGCTCCTTTTAGAATTGTGTTTTGTGCATTTGTAAATAAATAAGCTGAGGTTAGCCTATGTGGAAGAAGTCAGGGGAAAAGAAAATAGTCTTCTCTCGTCTAGCCCACTCCCAGAGTTTTCCATGTAAAATCTTGACAATATTTTTTTTAAACTGTAAATGTTTTTCAGCGTAGTCTATTACTGTCCCCTGGGGCACGGCTACCCATTATTGTGACTGACATCCTTGCTCTTACAGTATTTAGCAAAATTAAACTGTCCTTCTTCATTTTGTCTGATGGCTCCAGCATAGTACTCACCCCTAAAAGGTTTTTTTTTTTTTTTTTTTTTTTTTTTCTTTTCATTAGTTTTAAAGAAGGTCTTGGTGAATTCAAAGCCCTTACTTTCAGATTTGTCGTCCTGAGATGAGACTCAAGATTCTAGAGGCAGAGACATCAGGACAAATGAATCCTGGCAGTGTCAAGTAAGAAAAAACAAACAAACAAAACATTTTCCCCTTTCTTGACTTAAAATTCATGAAGTAGAAAGCTTGGGAACTTTCCAAGCCCGGAGACAGCCTCCCTGTTGTTGAGGTGGGGTTTGGATACCAGGTGGTGGGAGACCAGTGATCTGTGTCTCACAACAGTGTTGCACAGACTAGAGCAGGAGGGGCCTCCTTACCCAGAAGGCAGGGTCCATGGCAGGAAGAGATGGCTTCGTGTTGCCACTCTGTGCTGTCTGTGCCTGAGCAAAGTTGGAGTGCACAGGCATAAATGTGGCGTTGCACACTTGTGGGCTTTCTAAGTAGAACGTCAGAGAGTAGGAATATTTGAAGGTGTTGTGCCTTTCACTTCCCTTCTCCCCCAAATCACTTCTAGCACTATTTGGGTTGGAATATGCTGTAGACAAGTTGGCTGTGGGGGGCCTTCTGTTCTGTTTTTGGTCTTGTCTTGCCCCTCAGTTTTTTTCTTTGACACAGATTCCCAGGCTACTCTGCAGCCATCCACAAGCCCAGTTAGGATGCAGACATGTTCCCTGGCTAACATCGTGATATCCAAGCATACCCCTTCAAAGTCTTCATAGCCACATTAATATTCTCACGTGAAGCACTACCTATCAGGATAGCTCCATAAAAACCAGTTCATTTAGCTGTGAGTTAGAAGAAAGAAAATCAGTGGCAAAGATTCATCTGGAGGGAAGAATAAAGTTTTATAATCTATGGAATATTTAATTTTTAAAGGAGAGAGAGGGAGGGGAAGGGAAAGGGAGAGGTTGAATAAAAAATTCAGAAATGCCATGTGCATATACCAACTGCCCACTGTGGAAGGGTCATTGTGCACTGCAAACATGCACTACCTAAAAATAGAAAAACTAATAGAGTACACACTAACTCAACGCTGAATGCTCTTAGGGGACAGCTGGGTCTTCTTCACATTTCTACACCTCTTGACAGTTACTGCAGCCTTTACATAAGTGATAAATTCAAATAAATGTTGAATTAACCTCAATTGAAGGAAATTAAAGTTACTAAATGGTTCTTTGTGGAACACATTTCAGGCTAGCTTTGGTTTCAGGTCATAAGCTTTGGGTCAAAAAATCTCAGTCTCTGATTTTGACTATTTTAGAGAGGAGGGTGAGTGTTGGGCAAATTATGCAACATTGGGGAGCTGCAATTTTCATGTTTATAAAATAGACACAATAATATTACATATCTCATAAATAATGTAGAGCACCCTAAAATATCTTGCATAGGCCCACACATCTCAACTGTTAATAATAATAGTGATAGTAAAACTAATATTAATAATGATACGAATACTACTACTAGTAGTAATAATAATAGTAGCAGTATGCAAATATTGTAATCTATCTCTTATTATAGAATTAAGGTTAATTCAATGGATTGATTTTTAATTATTTCCTTGAACTGTAAGAAAAATATATTATGTGTTGTTTAAAATCCTATTTTTTATTTCTATCAGTAATATAAGAGTGAGACACTTGTGCCTAAAGGTTGTTGGAGTAGAGCAGGGCTTGAAATTTTACATGACTAACAATGGAATGTTTCTGATTTTGAAAGTAGTAGATTGTGTCATCACTACTCACTCTGTCATTGAGTCACAAACGAATGGGCATGATTATATTGTAATAAAGTTTTATTTAAGAAGGGTAATGAATTAGAAGAAAGTGAAATTCAGGAAAGCACTGACATAGTGAAAATATCTATGAAATAAAATCTCATGTCAGTGGCTTTCAATGACTTATCTTCCTTCCAGGATCCATGCTACACCCTTCATTTTTAAATCAGGCGTATGCATAATAAGCAAACAACACAGAAACACACTGACACTTAGCAGATTTGCTTTTTGGGTACAGTTTTGCATACAGTGTGTGATTGTAACAAAATAGGTGAATCATAGTTGAGTTCCTCTTTCCATCAATAGCTGACAAGTGAGAAAAGTCTTTACCTTCTCCGACACAGTGATGATCTAGTTATATCAGATAATACATGTTTGGCTCAGAAACTAATAAATCTTAAACTTCAAGAGCATCGTAGAAAGTGTAGGTAAGTAAATGAATTCCTTAAGTGATTTATACTTGTCAATCCATTTGTTTTCAGCGTTTTCCCCTTTGGGAAAATGGTTCATCAGGAAATTGGTTACTGTAGCAGCTGTCCAGTTGTAGTCTATTGAATCTTATATAAAACCAAGAGAAAAGATTTGCTGTTTCCTGAATGCAATAATGAGTGAGATGCCAGGGCGGGAAAGGTTTAGTCTTTGTTTTCTGATGTGGGTTTGCCTTAGTTAGAGTGTCCTCAGGCACCAGGTTATTTATAGCATGGTCCACAGTCAAGTTCACTGTGATACAGTGAGCCACAGGCAGGGTCTCAACCCAGTTGCAATGGGAGAGTAGAATTGAGATCCACCCAGTTGGTACAAGACTTGGCAGACTTTTGGCTGTGTCACCAAATTCTGGTTTTTCTCCACTGCTTTTTAAAGTTGCAACCTTATAAATTTGTGTCAAATGGATTGGCTTGGTAGTTGGCCAAGGGATTGCTGGGATGTATTTCCAAGTGTGTCTTGGTGGGGCATGGAAACCTGACCTTGTATATTAGACCTGGTTTCTCACCCCTTCCACTGTAATAGTGTTTCATTATTACACTGCCTCCAGCCTCACAAACTAAGCAGTTTTGCTCCACCAAACCCTTCTGCTATATGTCTTCCTTAGAACCAGTTAACCATGGTTTGAATCCCTTAAAACGTGTAACAGTAAGATTTTCCTCCTTTAAAAATTGTGTATTGGGTATGGTGTCCAGCAATGAGATATCTGACCAATTCACAGTCAACTAGTCCTACTTTTAGTGCATTGCACTGTGAAAAAAAAAATGAATGACAGAGACTGTCACCAACCAAAAATGTTAATATAGGCTGAGCATTGATTCTGGGAAAGATTCAATAACCTCTGACCAACCTCAGAAAAAATAGCAAAAACAAAACCAAGTTGCTGAACAAATCACTTCTCAAAGATTATTTAGACATTGATTTGTGGTACAAAATAAAAGATTATTTATACATAAATTTATAAAAATTGAACCTGAATGTGATGGTGAGAATACGTTCTGCACTATGATAAATTGCTCAGCTTTCTTTTCCCTAGCCCTAATTTGTTTTGTATATGAGCATAGACAGCATGTGCATTGGTTTCCTTGCTTTTAAAATTTGAGGATGTGTCTGGGAATACACACTGCCACACAAAGCCAAATTGCCAATGCCAGTTTATCATGACTTCCAGAAAAATCTTACAGGACATTACATGCAAATAAACATTATAATTGCTGAAATCCAGCTTGAATTGATGCATTTTCATTTCAATTGCATTTGATTATTGTTGTTACGCTTTTACTATGTTCATAGCTGGTTCCATTTTTCAGTACAAAGCAATTTCAATCTAAATCCAATATGGCTCAAAATGAAAAATTCCAGCAGTGGTTTAATCTGAGCATTCATTTTAGCAATCATTGATCAGGCAGTGTTTCATTCAAGAAGCTCACTTTAGCTGAGCCATGTCTAAACAACTCCTAATGGGTAGAAAGTTCCCAGGAAAAGAACATGGACTGTGTACTTGAGAGTTAAAACATGGATGTAGAGCTAGGTGTCTAGGTTGACAACACGTAACACGTTAAAGACTGTTGTCAGGATTTTGCATGTGATTTTACCTCTGTGAAAATATCTCTCCCTCCTTTTTTAAATCTTTCTGGTAGTTTCTGCTTCTGCCTTCAAGCTCTACCTCTCATATACATTTTTTATTTTGCTGTGTAGAGATTACAAAACGCCACAAATAGTAATGGTAATTTATAAGATGAATGATTTCCATACAAGTAAAATTCTATTGTGTTATTAGCATTCCTATAGTATATTAAATTTTATTTTTATGTTTATAGCTCTACTGTCTGTAATATAGCATTAATTTTCCAAGAGGGGAATTGCATTACACTCACCCTTATCTTTATAGTATTCAGTACTGTGATGACATAAAATAGAAAGAATAAATATTAATTGCTTCAGTTTCTGTCTCTGTAAATTGAAGGTAATCATAAAAAGCACAAGGTTAATTAGTAGGAATTAATTAAAATCTTATACCTGAAAATCTTTGTTAACTGAAGTATTAGAAGATATGACGACTTTTTGAATAGACAAATATCATCTGTATGAGAAATCACAAAGATGCCTATCAACACAACTGACACCTAGGGATACTGAGAACATGGCTTCTCCCTCAGCTGTTCCATGAGAACAGAAAAATCTACCAGCCTCCACTAGAAGAAAGAAGTGTCTCTGTGTGCTATTTGTAAAGATAATGTAGACTTTGTAAAGATGTATGGTGATATGCTTGAATGATTCCCATGAAATATTCACTTACAAATATTTTCTGGTAATGTTCACTTTGCTGAAAAGGTTTCTCTCCAAAAGGCAGAATCTTACCAGTTCTGAAAGTCAGTTAAAGGAAGAAGGAATAGAAGGCACATGCTCCTTCACTATGATGTGTGAGCTATGCATTGACCTGAATATCTACTCACAGGTAATTAAAAAATAGACTGTCATCTTCATGCATATTTGCATGAGGTGTGATCAAGATGTATAGCGAATATTTAAATTTTAAAAATTAATTACAGTAGTACACATATTGCCATTAACCCTTTTTCAAAATATTTCGCTCATTCTGAAGACACTTTTCCCATTATCTTTGCCACTTTCTGAAACAGTTCTGTAAATCTTGTTTCATAAGTGTCTTTAACCACACTGTCATGGTTGCCACAGTATTCTGCATTAATTTGAAATATCTACATTTCATGGTCATTCTGACTTTGAGGAAGAGCCAGAAGTCTCCTCCTGCTAGACCAACTGAATAAAATGAATCAGGACACACTATAATAATTTTTAAAAGCCTTCCTTTTTCCTTGGATGCTACTTGGGATCAGCAACCACTGGGTTTTTAAAAATCACATTTCTTAAAGACACTCATGAGAGGAATTCTATAGCTGCTTCACAAAGTGAAGAGAATAATATAAGTTTTTGAAGCGAAGGAAAGTATTTTAATGTGTAACAATGCCAATGTGTCTTTTACTGTAATAAATTTTTCAAATTTACTTTGTTCACTTATCTCAGACAGGAAGCATATGTATAATCTATTACATATACATCACATGCGGCACATATATTAAAATAAACTATTGATAATGCTATAATGGGGTAAGTCAGAACACACAATATTGCAAAAAGAAGCCAGTACATTAAAAGAAAACACTAAAAGATTCTTACATAAGTGAAGTTCAAGAAGAGGCAGAAATGATATATGCATAAGTATGGTTAATTGTGGATGAGAGGGACATGTTTTGAGTCAAAAAGAGACTGATAGAACTTTAAGGAAAATAGAAATATTCTATATAGGTGTAAACATGATTGAGCTGCCCATTTAAGACTTATGTATCTTACTTCATGTATATAATTCCTCAAGAAAATGTGTAACAAAGCAAAGTTATACTCCTGTTCGGCAACAAGGAGTATGGAGAAAGTATGGAAGAACACACACACACACACACACACACACACACACACACACACACACGCATGCACACACACACACACACACACACACACACACACACACACTCTTTGACAAGCTTAACCAGCGTCAGCAGTGCCCTAGAGCAAAGAGATATTGGCTAACTTAGCTAGCTCCATATCTTAGATCAATGACCCTATTTCATTGAAATACCATTTGATGCCTTTCCATGTGTGCTATTATGAGCAAAGTTGCCATGAATATTATTTCATGCCCATATGTATCCACATTTTTGGGGCATGCTGTTAGCAGTGGAAGGGCATGGAAGAATGTTCTAGATTATTAATAATCATTTTTAAAATAAAGTGAAGGAATAAGGAAGTGAATAAAGAAATGCCCTTTGAAACAGTCCATGAAGAGAGAATGGAGTATGATTTTAAAATTGTCTTCCATATTTTTAATTGGCATACAATCATTTTTCATATATATGTGATATAATGTTTAAATTCTATACATGTATTCAGTGTATACTGGTCAAGTAAGAGTAATGAGCATTTCCAGGTCATCCTTTCTTTATATTTGTAGCCTTTATCTCCTCTCTTCCAGTTCTTCATAAAATACACAAAGACTGCTGTGAATTGTAGTCACTTTTCTGGCTGGAGAACACTAGAATCTCCTCATCCCATCCTGTTGTATTTTGCTAGCTCTTGTCTTGACTGCAGCGGGAGAGCGATGCAGCAGAGAGTGGACACAGGACAGGAGGGATCAGAACTGGCCTCGCTGATAGAGGAAGACCTGGCACTGTGGTTCATAGAGGAGGAAAGGCAGTTCTGACCCAGGAGCTGACTGGAAAACCCAGAAAGAACATCTGTTGAATCTGTCTTTAGATCCAGGACACAGCAAACTGGGTGAGGCAAAGTCTCCTAGTGACCATCAAAGAAGCCCTGTGCCCTGGCGTGACTCTGGGGGCCCATGCGGGAGTTGAGGGACCAGCTATGGCTGTGCTCTAGATACTGCATAGTTTGTGTAACTCACCTGTGCTTCCTGAATCCTGCTCTTCATCCTTAAAAAACTGGTAGAAACGCAGATTACCCTGTGTTGGTCATTGCCTCACAGAAGAAGTGAGTGAAACAATGTTTGTGGGATGGAAAACAGTTAAAATAGCTAAATTACCCCAGTAAACAGCAAAATTCTCTGTAATAGTGACTTTTATTTTTCAAAGTATGATTGCTCATTTGAATTTGTAACACATGTGTATGTTTATTTATATAAAGTTTGTTTACAAATGTTTATTTACATAAAGTTTATTTACAAAGATTCCTAAGGGGTAGAAGTGTTACTGGATAACATTTACACTTCGGTGTTCAAACCCCCTGACATTATCATCATCTATCCTGAACACTGATGAATTCAGAACAAGATGATCTTCAAACTAGGCAAATTCTCCTGGTTACAACTGACAATACACCCTTCTCAAAAAAAATCTGAGTGGAAATAATTTTTCTTCTAATCCATGATATTTTGGTCTGCAAATTATCTTTTGATTAGTAATTTATTGGTCAGAGAACTTTTATAGGGTTCTTTATAATACTATTGCATTCAAAAAGCATTTTTAGCATTTGACTAAATTTGTGGCTTTATAGCAATCCTGCCTCTCAAAATCCATGGTCATGTTAGATACTACTCAGTAAAAGGTCTCTCTCATTTCTAAAAATAATAACCTGATGATCCTTTAATTTTTATGACAGACCTATTGTTGATGATAAGCCAGTGGAAAACTTCACGTAAAAGTTGTTTATTATGCTTATGTTTTATTCTCCTAGTAATTAGATTTATAATTAGACTTGCCCTGGCAGTGGTAAACAACTGTGTTTTCCATTTAAAAAGAATGCCTGTTTCTGAGGATTAATAGATTATGACAAGTGTGAGGATTATATAGCAAAATAATTCTAAAGTTTCTGGGGATGTTTTTCAGTTCTCTTCTCCTGCTGGCTCATGCTTAGCAAAAGCTTGTTAGAGGCAAAAGAGGAACTCTCTCTAGGCCGTGGCCCTTGGCAGAACGTTTCCCAAAGAGCATCAGGTGATTACAGAATCCTTAAATCACAAGGCCATCTCCATCCCTCTGCATAGGAAGGGAGGAGCCCCAGTTCCAAGTAGATGAATTTGATAAAAATTATTAATACCAAGGATACAATCCCCAAAAGACATGGAAGGCATGTCTTTTGTAGGTATCACAGGGACAATGCATGCACATAAAGCAATTTTTCAGCTTCAGAACAACATGTCGTTCGCACGCTGTCCTGGAGAGCCACAATTTCACATGGACAATGAGAATTAATCAGAAAGGAGATAAATGTGCTGTTGGCTTTAGAATAGCCATCCCACATTTACATTTGACAGTATTCACCATAAGGGCACATTTTTAAGCAGATTCCCAAAGCCAGATGACTTCTGAGGAGACAGCAGCACAGTATCATTCCTGACCCAGTGCTTCTCGTTACATAAGTAGAATCATCACTGCCGAATGCAAGGATATCTTGAAATCTGCACAGTGCATTATTGGCTTTGGCTGAGAGAAACTATGCAAAAACATAGGATTAGTATCAGTTAATCCTAAAATATTAGAACAACATGTATTAAAAGGACTGAGAGACAGTGGTGACAACTACTTGGTTATATTACTTTTTAAATGACAGATAACATTTCAATTTCATTTGTTGATTTGGATCAGATGTTGCTTTATAACACACAAAAGTGAGTTTTCTTAAAATGAAAGTTGTTTTGCTTCCCATCCTACGAGGATGTATGCAGTAGAATTATTTGTATAGCCTTAAGTTGACCCAGCCCTCCTCCAATTCTTGCTGGTAGCTCACAAGAAAAATGTAGAATGTGCTGAGAATACATATCCTGAATTAAGGAAGAATTGGAGGAAATAGAATGAGCTACATTCTGGTGTTTTCTAAAAATTCGATGTCCTTCAGTCCTTTAGCCTATGAGTCACAAGACCTAGGAAAGAACATTTAGGGTGACTGTTTTCCAGGATTTTTGGGTGTGTTGTAAGTAGTACAAGCGCAGATGAGACTTCACCGGGGGAAGCTTTCTAAGCCTTGTGGAAACTGCCTTGAAATGAATCATGGGCTTCTGTAGTCACTGCTGCTTATACTTAATTGATAAACTCACTCTGTATAACGCGTTATACACATAGGTGTCCTGTTTCACCAGACTCACACAAGTTGGTAACCTTGCACAGTGACTGAAACCTGAATGTCATTCAGGGAAGCTTGTGTGTATCTGAAAGTCACATCTCAGCATCCCAGACCATTACCCATCCCAGACCATTACCCAGCATCACATCATTACCCACACTCCAGAAGCCCACCACAGACTCTCCTCATCTTTACCTCCCTAATATAACTCCTATCCTTACCCCTGTTAACACAAATTAATTTTGCTCTTTGGGAGTTTATTTGAATTAACTACTGAGTATCTACTTTCTTGTGTCTTCTTTCATCAGTATTATGTTTATGGGAGCCAGCTGTACTTCTGCATGTAGTTGGAGCTCAAATACTTACAATATCCACTTTATAAACATTGTATAATATACTTTTCTATTTTCGATAGGTATTGCATTCATTGTAAATAGTGTTTGAACTTTCATAACTATGTTGTTAACACACATAAGTATTACATGAGGTATAAAACAATATTGCAAGCCATATTACGTGGAAAAAATGAACTAATATTGGTGAAGGAGAAATTGCATGAGACAAAATTAAACAGGCAAAGAATGCTTTAACCAGGATTATTGCAGTAGGTGAGGGAGATGAATGTCTTCTACTGAAACTAAAGCCAGGTGAGATATTAAGCCCTGGGATAAGGTAGTGGGGAAGTACTGGTAGGCACTGACAGGAGGTTGGTCTATGCAACTAGGTTATCTGTGCTTGCTAATCGCTCTTACTAAAGAGAGGTTCCTATTTTTCCAGACAGGGAGAGAGACAGGGCCCTTATCTTCCTATTTTTACTGATGGTCACATTACAAGGATAGAGTTATAAGTTTTTTTGTTTTTTTTTTTTTTTTTTTTTAACAAAACCCCTGGTTTTAAAACTGACAAGAGTCTAGGAGAAGACTCAAAAGGGCAGAAAAAGAACTTCCAACCACAAATTGGAAAGTGCATAGTCATAATGAATGGCTATTGTTTTGCTCCACAGATTGCTGCCATACAGAAGTTTAAGCACAATATTTTCAGAAATTTTGGTTCTTCAAGAGAAGATAATACTTCAGGTTTTCATGTAAAACATTCTTATCATTAAATAGTAGGAAACTGAATGTTTTAAAATACTCTATGGGCCAAATAAAATGACTGCCAATCATATTCAACATACAAGCTGACAGCTTACAAATTTAAAATCACATGTTTGCCACTTTATGGTATATTTGCATCTCATAATATTATGGTAAAATTTTAATCTTGCACTTGTACTATGCAAGCATGCATAAAAAGAAACAATGAATTTTTTTGTTGTACATTGCCTGTGTTGAACATTCATATTCATAAAATCTTACTGATTAAGTTTATTGGTATACACTTTAGGTATACATAATAACCACATTCATTAAAGGGAATTCATACCTATACATGATATAACTTTGATATTTTTTCTTCCCCATTCCTCTACCCTCCCTTCAACCCTCTCCCTTTTTTACAACAGATATGTTTCCATTTTCACCTTTTCTCATCATTTTTTATTTTCCCTTCCTTTAATATTTTATTTAACTTTTACATTAAGAAACTATATACTGTTATTACCAATCTCCACACTTTCAAATAAAGACTTTAATAGGTTATTTAGTTTGTACAAGGTCAAAAAATTAGCAAGTAAGAGAGGCATACGGTGAGGGCATACTTGTCACTGAGTCTGGACATTTGATCACTAATGCTACGTTGCATAACCCTTTTCTTTTATGAATTGAAGTATGCATTATGAGTATCTAATGAATGTTTCTGTCTTAGTCACTTTCCTTGTCAGAGAGACACAGTGTCCAGCATCTGCAGTGTAAAGGAGGAGAGGTTAATTTTTGGCTTACAGTTTGTGGAAGTTTCAGTCTCTAGTCATCAGGTTGCAAAGCAGAGGCAAAATGGTAGAAGAGCCTGGAGGAAAGCTGCTCACCTCCTGGCCACCACCAATCAGAGAGAGAACATTGGGAAACTGGGAAGGGAGATACAGCCTCTGATCCTTCCTCAGTGAGCCACCTTTCCCATCAGATCCTACCTCCTAACAAGTCAACCATAACACACCACAGTCCAATCACCATTCTGAAGTCCCAAATATGAGTGCCTGAGGCTCTTGGGGAACATTGAGATATAAACCATAACAGTAAGAACAGGAGCTCACTTTGCATATGTTTTCTCCAATACCTAAACATTTTTATTCATAGAGTTTTATCAAATGTTGATTCAATATTCATTGTTAGGATATGGTCCTATTTATTCTTCTATTATAGAAAATACATAGAGATGATCATTCTGTTGGCCCCAATCACTAAAATAAATTCTATTTTTACAAAAAATCAACCTTTGTCCCAGGTTATTCTGACATTTCATTTATTTAGGACAATGTCTGTTACAAGTATCAGGGAACAAAATCCAAGTTGGGGTTTGCATCTAGAATGTCCTGCCAAAGTCTCAAATGTTCAGAGACAAGGAATGTGGAAGGGGATTGAATAACAGAAGTACTGTAATTAACTTTCTGTTAAGAGGAGGGGTCTCATTAGAATAGATGGGTTGTTGGGGGCACGTTGGAAGAATGTAGCTCAGTTCCCCACGCCTCTCTTTGTTCTCTGCTTCCCGTTCACCATTGCATGTGAGCAGCTTTCCTTCACAGAAAATCTTTCTACCATCGCATCCTGCCTTGAAGCTAGCTGACTATGGACTGAGAGCTTAATCTTGGATAAACTCATCCTCTTTTTAGTTGGAGGTGTGGAATATTTTTCCCCAGTGGTGAAAAAATGATTAACACATTATCTTAAGCCAGGAATATGCTTACCCCTGAACTGCAGAATTTAGATTTGGGATGGTTTCAGCTATGGCTTGAACAATGTCGACTAGATCCCTTTCTCTCTAATTCTCATTTCAGAATGTTTTGCATTTTATTATGGCTATACCTATTGATGACACCCTTATTTTGGTTTCAAGATGGTTTCAGAGGTTGCCTATCATAGCTCGTTTTACTTTGAGGTTCAGCTGAACAGAAAAGCTTACAGCTTCCCTATGTCTTTCCAGTTGTTGATGGACAGGCTCTCATTAACTGTGTTTACTTTCATGCTGTTGTGACAAAATACCCAACATCAAGTCGAAAGAGAAAAGGCTTATTCATCTTAAAGTCTGTAGAGGTTTCAGTTTGTAGTCAAGTCAGCTGGCTCCAAGGCAGGGTGGTATGGCAGAGGATGAAGGGTGACAGGCAATGGGGAAACAGGTAGAGTGAAGATATGTCAGGACCCAGGTCCTAACGCTTCAAGGAAAATGGACATTATAGCCACAGACATGAAAATCTTTAGCAAGAATACAAAGGGGGAAAAGAAAGCTAGAGGAAAAGGAGGGAGGGGAAGGTAAAAGGATTGAAAAAGAAACAATCTGAGTTATGTACATGGAACAACTTCCAAGATGACTATAAAATGCAAAATACTGCAATGTTTATTACAGAATAAAAGCTGTATAATGCCATTTGTATAAGACACCCAGAACAGGCAGACATGTATACAGAAAGTGTATTAGTGGTTACTTAGGGAAGGAGTTGGTAGAGAGAGAGAAGTGAGAAATGATGCAGGATGAAAGCTGAGGGTTTTTGTGGGGGAAGGTATTAGTGAAAATGCCCTAAAATGGATTATGATCCTGGTTGTAAATCTCTGTGAACATAAAATTTTTAAAAAGCAAGTTTTGAATTACCCATGCTAAATACTGAACCTTGAGGTGTGGGTCAATAAAGGTATAATTTAAACAAAAAATACATGAATATTATTATGAAAGCTAAGCTAATAAATTTGACAATTTGGTGTAAATGTAAAAATTTCATGCAAGATACTAATATCAGAACCAGGACAGGAAGAAATAAAAATTCTCAAAGCCTAATATTCATAGTAAATTCATTGAATTAATAAATTTATTCATTTAAGTTATAGTTGAAGAAAGCTAATGATCAATCTTCTCAAGCATACAAGAAGGAAAAAGGAAATAATATGAATTTTATACTAATTCATTCAGAAAAAAGATGAGAAATGAAACTTTCAAACACATTGTGTAGATCAAATTCATCCAGAGAGCAAAGCAAGTATAAGGAACAAAAGTTACTAACCACTTTCTTTATGAACACAAACAAAACATCTCTAAGGTAGTAATAGAAAATCAAACAGAAATGTAAAATTGATAATGTAAAATGATTGATTGGAATTTATACCAACAATGTATAATTGTTTTAACATTTGGGCAACAATTTTATTCATTTCTTAACAAAGAGATAACAACCTTATGGTTATTTCAAGAGATGCTGAAATAGCACTTGAAAAAGTCAATGTAACACTCATTGTACAAGGCAAGAAAACAAGGAATAAAAAAGGACCTTTTCAAAATGATAAAACAAATTTATATAAAAACTCACAACTAAATCATATGTAAAGACAAATTAATGAGTTCTGCCCTCCTAACAGTGGGAATAATATCAAATTGTATTCTCTCAGCTCTATTATTTATTCTTTTAGTTAGGATCATAGACAGTGAAACAATGGAAGAAAAATTACAGGAATTCAAGGAAGAAATAAACCTGTCTAAATGCATAGGTAATGTGCCAAGAAATTTTTATAAATATATTCAGCTAAGAAGTGAATCTGATAAAGTTACACTAAATATCTAAGAATCTCCAATTAATTTTTCTATGTTTGAGCAATAAATAATTAAGATTATAAAAGCAATAGCTTTTATAACAGAAAATATGAAGTACTTAGAACAAAAGAAGCAAAACATTGCTTGTCTATGGATGAAAATAAACAACTAAAACTAAAATATCTTCAAGATATTTAGAAAGACTCAAATAAAAGCAGGAATGTGCCTTAGTCAGGAATTGGAAGACTTTATTAATGTTATGTCAGATCTGTCGAAGTGTACCTATACATTCAACATAATTTTGGTCAAATATCTGGACAAAATTAAAATGGAGATATGATTAGATAGTGACATTATACAAAAATACAAGAAATTTAAAGTATACAAAATAATTTTGAAAACAAATTGTAACTGTGCTAGCCAATTTCTATATTGTGGCAAATACGTGGTAGTAAAGGTGATGCTATGTATGCCTTAAAACAGATGCAGAAATCATTTGTCTCAAGCAGGGAACTATGAGATGTGTGTGTGTGTGTGTGTGTGTGTGTGTGTGTGTGTGTGTGTGTGCATGCGTGTGTCTGTGTGTGAGTAAAAGAGAGAGACTATATAGTTTTGGTAATAGTGTCATGATAATTCAATATATAAAACAATAATCTTTTCATGAAACAGAGCTGGAAAAGCTAAATATCTTCTGGATAAATAAAAGAACTTTCATCCTAACTCTATGTATAAAAATTTACCAAAATGTATTGGATAACTATACTAAGCCATGTGATTTAAGGAGATTATAGGAAAAAGAATCACAGTTCCATTAGGTAGGACTTAGAGGGTGAGAACTATCAAAAAGCAATTAGGTGGGCTTTCTGAAACTTTTATATATTACAAAAAGTCCAAAATGCAGCACAGATCACCATCATGGACATGAGAGTAGGGTCTATGATGAGGGGAGATGCAGCCAGAAGGGAGGACAAGCAGGGAGCCTGAGCTGTTTTACTGTTCACATTTCAGTGAAGCCCTACACATTTTGAGTTCCACTGTCCAGTTCTTCACAATGCCTTTTACAGTAATGATAATGTTAAACTGTAAGTGTTCATTTGGTTTACTATATTTAGAAATGTTTAGCATTTTCACAGCCCTGCTTAGGAGAGTCAAAGGAGAAGAATATTTGCACATTTGTAGTAGTCTTTCTAATGCGAATACTACTTTTTATTCATATAGTGACTAAACTTGCAACTGCAGTTTTGTCTAAAACCAGCATACAGCAGTGAGTGATGTGAAAATTAATATTCTTAGACACTGTGCTGCCAAATTTATACATATTATCGCAGGTAGTCCTCAGAAAGTAAGTGATATCCCTAGGTTACAGAGATGAACCTGAGGTTTTAGCAAGCTCACTTACTGGTTTCATGTCTCACTTTATATTTGATTCAGTGTTGACCTGGCTAGTGCTTTTTCATTGTACAATGATCATGAAATTAGCTGACTATGCTTATTCAAGTTCATTCATGAATCAGTAATTAAAATGTGATCCAGGAGATGTTATGTGACAAAAAGAATACAGTGAATTAAGACTATATTCTTCTTAGAAAATGTCAAATTTAGATAAGAAATGAATTGCTCTTTGAAACACCTAAGGCAAATTAAATTCCTTGAAACAGCTCCAATGAGAGAATCACAAAATTAGCCTACTGGAAGAGAAACTGAAAATATTTTAATTCAACTCCTTGTTTTTGGAGATGAAGGAGTTGATATCTTAGAGTACAAATTTCCGCAGTAGAAGATTAGAGGATCAGTATCATATCCCCAATAGTGAGTATTGTAATCCAAGCATTGTAATCCCTTTTCCAGTTCTGGGATTCCAGAACTGTAATCCCAGTTCTTCACAATCCAAAAAGTTGTATTTGTCATTCTGTTAAGAGATTATTAGGACCCCAGCAAGTGAATTCCAATCTACCACCTCCAAGGAACCCATGGTGAGAGTATAGACATTAAGATATATTCAAAGGGGCAGTCGAGGAGTCCTAAACCCAATCCAAGTGAGGATGTGTGAGCAAAGGCGCTGATCAAGACCTCTCCCAGAATTTACTATATTGTGAAGAAGGGGTGGCTCAAGGATAAGTGACAGTGAGGGTGGTGAATAACTTGAGCTGGTTAGCCAGGGGGGGAGAAAAACATCTTTGCAAAATGCAAGGAGATAAGCAGAAAGACCAGTCTGTTTAACTTGATTGGGATAGCATAAGAAAGAATTTAGGAGGGTGTTGCTTCAGTTTCTGATATGTAAACTTTTGTACCCTGAGGACTCATAGATTCTTACTTTGAGGTTTGTACCTAGCTGACATTCCTGGAGCTGTCTGGCTCTGCTATTCTACTGAGCTCAGATATTTTATAGAGAGCACTATGGGAGGGAACAGGAGACTATCAGACTGACTTTAAAGATTACACATCAGTACTTCACCTCAACTTATTTGCATTGCCTAGAACCAATTAAAGACAAATAAATATCATAGCCAGCTCTGTATATATCAGTATATGGAAATAAGAGTTGATTTAACTAATGTTGCAGTAACTGTTATGCATCAAGAAGGGGTGCCCAGGTGGTCTTCTACAGATCAGATCACTGCATTCCAAATTCTGTCCTCTCACCCAATTCTCTCCTGTGATAACTCGGACCCCGGTATAAAACCCAAGGAAGCAAGAAATTAAAATTTGGGAAGCAAAGGCTTTATTAGGTAAAATCCAGGCCTGGTGACGAGTCTCCAGGAGCCAATTTGGAGACTGAGCACCTCACAGCTAAAAGTCAGGACTTTTTATCTTGTAAATCCACAAACAGCTGCTGGTCACACAATGTAAGGAGGGGGTGGGGGTGTGATGCACTACAAAGCAGAAACGGCAATTGCAAGTCTCCCTACATACTAGCAAGTTTAGATAAGAAGAAATCTTGTTTTTCTTAACAAAGAATAGAGAAGCCTAACAGCAATTAACAACCTTAGTTACCCTACTTGAGCACCACAACTATTCTATTTGTAGAGGGCAACAATGGTTAACATATCAATTAGGTAAGATTTTACAATTCTTTACAGAGGAGAGCATTGGTTAACGTATCAATCCTTTGCCCAGAGGGAAAGGAAAACACATTTACATCAAGGCCAAGTTACAGGTATTGCTATGATACAAACAAAGCTATTTTTGTGAAGAATGTACAGTCTAATAGAATCTAATGCAATTAACACAATTTGTGACGGGCTACTGGGTAGGGAAGACCCGGGTTGTCAGGAGCTATTACCTCAGGCCTTTGTTTTATGGCCTTTAGGAAGTTAAAACTTAACCTAGTTAGATTTGAAGGGAGAAGGGGAGGGGAAGCAGCAGGTGGGCTTATACAGAACAGACCTTACTGCGTGATAGTTAGGGGGCCTTAGGTTATAACACTCCTTTTTTATGAAATCTGAGGAGGAAAATGCAGAGAATCAGAAGAAAATGAATGGTCTTAGTGGCTTTTCTTACCAGGCATCAAGAATAACAGTGAGCTGATAACAGGAGTTTAAGCAAGTCTGCAAAAACCTGCAGTGGAAAGGAGCTGGATGGGCCAGAAGGCAAATGTCATTAGCATTAGACTTTGAGTGGACAGCATATTGATTTTCTTTTCACTTTAGTCATGATGTACATTGGTAAATAGCAGATCATGTCATGGGACCCAAGTTGGGACTGGGCAATGTAAGGAAGGTGCACAATGTTGAGGGGAGACTTATGCTTGTGGCAAACATTTCAAGTCCCTGTGTCCCTCTCATGCAGCTCTTTAGGTAGGAGGAGATAATTTACACTGGCATTCTGCCAATGACGGCAAATACTGCATCTTCCTGTCTGTGGTTTACAGTTCTTTTTGTATTCACAAGGAAATTAGAGGGGCTAGGGACATATAGCTCAGCAGCACAACACCTGCCAGACAAACAACGTTGTGAGTTCAATACCCAGTACAAAAAACAAACAAAAAACCAAACAACCCAATCAATCAAATTACAGAATGAAAAGCTTGGTTATTTCCTTCCTTGGAGGAGACTGGAATTACTATTTCCATTACAAATGGGGAGAGGGTGGGGTGTGGACAAAGATTGCAAAGATTGATGGAGAACCCCAGAAGGTTCCATCTCTGCCAGGACTCCTTCCCCACAAATCCTAGCTCCTACTGTGAGAAGGCAGCACTGGGTACTGCAGGCTCAGAGGCCATAGACTGAAAGTGTGACACTAAACTGAAAACTGCATCACATCCAGACATTTTGAACACCTCAAATCAGGAAGAGAGAAAGTGTCATCCAGAGGTGTGATTGTAAGGAGAAGCTAAGGACTCTGATAAATGGTGTAGGAGAATGTATGTGTGGTTCCTAAATGATGCATGTAGGAATTTCTTGGCCAGTTTTTGTGACAATTTAAAGAATGATCTGATAACCAGGAATGAGAATGTATTACCTCCATCAGGACTTTTACAGCACAGTATAAGATCAATAACAGATTAAGAGGATAATAAAAAATCAATTTAGGATTAGAAAACAACTGCAGTACTGAAGTCTGTAATTAATGAAACAACTCTCTGTACATTCTAACCAAAAAATAAAACAAACTAAACTAAGCTAAACTAAAAACTTATTAGAGACTTTCTCAGAAATGTCTCCCAGAGCTAAAATACAAGTAGATCTTAAAGGCCACAGTTGGATTGTGGGGGGATGTGGTGCTGCCCTTCCTGGATGCAATTCCTTTAGTAGTGAAACTTTCTTTCTCTCACATTCTAGTCGTGTTAAGAGCCAAAAGCTCAAAACGTGGTTTCCTCTCAGAGAATCTGAGTGAGCAGAAGAAAGGATGTGGCCTGAGACCACACCTCCTTCCTGAGTGAGTTGCAGCCAATTCATGGAAGATAAGGGAATGGAAAGGAGTGGAAGGTGAGTTTGCATGTTGGCTGTTACTGTCTGGCAGCTAAATTTCTAGATGCGCCAGTCCTGCTGATTCTGAGACCACATCACGCTATACTTCTGGTCTACTTCCTGGAGAAGTTAACCAGATATTCTTGCATTTTTTCCTTTCCTGTACACTTCATTTTAATTTGCCATAGTTCTATACCGATATCTGGATATCTAAATGTTCTTCAACCTTTATTGTATGTGATAGGCTAATATATGTGAAATAGATATTCCAGATTAGCTAAATTATAAGCATCTATTAGTTTCTGGGGCATAGTCTCCTGGTATGGAATTCTATGATTCCACACTACTTTTTTTCCTCCTCAGCACTTCACATTCATGGTGCAGTTGCCTTCTGTTTTCAGTCATTCATGTGATTAAATCAGCCATCACTGTTTCCTTAAAGACCAAAAACCTTCCATGCACAGCTCCCTGTCTCTGGCTACTTCTAAATTATTTTTATTATGTTGGCCTTTAATTACTTGCATATGATTTTTCTAGATGGAATTTTCTTTTTATTTTTCCTCCACAAGTATTTTTTAAAAGACTTAATTGAAACTTGAATCTTGCCAGTAAAACCATGGTTAGTATTTTTTTTTTTTTTTTTTTTTTTTTTTTTGCATTTCAGTAATTTTGTTGAAAGGTGTATCTCTTACTACCAAACATAATGGTAGTTGAGAAGGTTATCTCTACCAACACAAAATTAGTAATACTGATGTTTTCAAATATTGAAATATATCAGCCTTTTGGTAAAACTAAAGTTATCCATAAAACGTGGTTTACAAAAAGTTAAAGGTAGAACATATTATGGTTCTTAGTTTATTTTTCAATGCTTGTTTATCTGCAACGTGATACCAAAACTGGTTACTTCTTTCTGGGTAGACTCAGGCTTCAGGCCTCGCTGGGTTACTGTTTACAGCACTAATGATATATATATATATATATATATATATATATATATATATATATCTCCTTACAGTCACTGATTCACATGGAGAGTCCCAAACACTACCTCAGCAGTCTCATAATTATGGAGGTGCCAATTCCTCTTAAGATACAGGATAGAAATTTGTGAGAGTATATTCTATTAAAAAAAAAAAAAAAAACTAGAAGCAATGGCAGTTCTACAGAAACAATCCATAGTAAAAATTATCTAGCCAGAACTTGGGATAAAGCAAGTTTTCAGGGTGATATTTTTTTTTTAAATTACTACGTAACAGTAATAGAACTTTTTTAAAAAACAGAACTAGACTGAGGATGTAGAACCTATATAGGAATTTTTATCATTGATACAGCTGTTACTATTGGTTAATTATTTTTTCTTGAGATGTCTGGATGCATGCTTTGTATATCTTTCTAACATAACTCATGTGTTTTGGTCTTTTTTTCTATTTTTTTATCTAACACTAAATTTTAGTCACAGATTTTTCATTTCTAAAATTTGGTTTGCCACATTTTCATATAGTAAGTATTTGCTGAAAATTTCCCTCCTTCTATTTCTTGAATGTGCTTATTGTATGCACTTTGAACATTCTTCTGTAAAGTACAAATTCCTTACTATATCTGATATGTCACTTAGTTTCCATGTTGCCATGTATCTCAATTTATTGATTGATTGTTCAACTGATGATTACAATGAAAAATCTATACTCTTAATGATGTTTTCTTCCTGCAAAGACCGGCAGCTAGACTTGCTAAAAAAGGTATTAGCCTCTCAAGATTGGTTTTATAATGGCTCTGTGGTGTCAATTCACTATTGTGTTTAATCCCAGGAAGTGACCCTCCATCCTCAGGCCACGCCCCTCAAGGGTATCCACCTGAAAACCCAGGGAGTTGATTGAGGGCCCTCTTGGCAGTATCTGAACTCCAACTGTTTTGTCCTTAGCCATGACCAGTAGCTGATTCCGTTTTATCTTGCTATTCACTACATAGCTGCACTTCATGAAGTTTTCTTAGTTCTTTAAAGAATCTGAAAAAATATTTAATGAGTTGAGAATTTGGTATAAAGCTGTAGGAACTGGTTTCTCTGTGATTTGCTCTCCTTTGTGGATTTTTTTCTTATATTCTGACTTCTAACAATTGTGGTTTGGTCACTGACTCTTTTTTAAATTTAATTCATTAATTTATTTTAAAAAGCAAAACAGAAAAAAAAAGGATAGAAATGATACATATTTTTAAATCCACCAAACCTGGTCCTTCTTGCTTAGGGCTTTATTCCTTGCATTTCAAACAGAAAATTAACCTCAAGAGAGAGAAAAAGGCAAGAATGATACCTGTCGATTTTTCATCTTTTTCTTATTTCAACTCCTATTGCTGCTTGGGCTTTGTTTGCATTGGTAGCTCTTCATTACAACTTACTGACACATAAATCTTATATCTATATCCATGTGTCTGTCTGTGTGTGGTATGCATGCATCCTTTTATAATTACTTCCTGTGGGTTATTCTAAACCACATTTTGTAAAGCTGGATCCTAACTCCCATTCTTTCATTTTCTAAGTCAATGCAGCCTATACCTCAGTGTACTGAAATATTTATTTTTTGCTAACACTTATCTTCTTATGTCCTGCTTTTTTTACATGATATTATTTCTTTTCTTATTACTTTCCCCCTCTTATTCACTTTGTAAGGATCTACTTGTCCTTCAAGTTAGTATCTGAGACAGTCTGAGGCCATATTTGGACATACAGGAAGCCAAGAGGCCCAGAGTGGGTAGAAATGAATTTTTATCTTTTTCCACAACAGGTTGAAATGAGTTATTTTTCCAATATAAAGTCTTATATTTCTATCCTTATTACCTTCATACCATTTTTATGACCACACATTATTTGACTGTTATGCTAGATTCTGTGACTATGTATGTATATATTTATATGTGTGTTTTTAAGAAATTATCTGACAGTATACTTTAGCAACCTCAGGATTGACCAGCATAGTAGAACACAGCATGAGCTAGGTCATTTCTTAGTAGGCTTACCAATGAGTATTTTCATTCCATTCCTGTAGATGCCTTTAGTAAGACTGAAGGGAGTGAGCTTGCACACTTATTATTAATGAAGAGAAAGACTTAATAAGATGTGAATTTCTTTGACCCTACTGGACCAGGGGATCTTCCAATAGGAAGCAGGTACTAACCTCAGTCTATATGTTGGCTGAATTACACATTATGGCATTGGTGGGATATATACATTATGGTAAAATTATTGATTCGCTTACCATCTTTCTTTTGCAAGCTGAGATGGAACATACTCAAATCACCATAACTGATACCATTTTTTTCTCCTCTGTTTTTACTTTTCTCATTTACACACAGATTCAAAGTCCCTTTCCACGGCCAGGCCACCACTCCTCCCCATCAAGATTTGCTTTACATTCTCCAGAGTTCTTGGCTTGTTTAAATATGGTCTCAGAACTTCTCCAAACCACACTCAGATTGTCTTTGCCAACTTTTTTTCTTCTAAGTCTTATCTTCTCCCTGCTGTGGTTGAGATTTGAAGACAGATTTTAAATATTCAATCTTTCTCATTTTTTGTAAAGGCTAAAGAAACTAGCACTTTAGTGAGTTCACAGGAAAATCAAAATAAATATTTTTGATTAAATAGATTGTCATCTTGTTTGGGAACATTACAGTTACATTGGTTAATGTAGGGATTTTGTTATTTTAGGGGATAGTATCACAACAACTCCATAATTTTTACCTTATTCAATTTTGCCATAGCTTTTTTATCTTGTTTACTTACCTAGGGATGCTTCCTTAGAGTAACATTAAATTACAAATACAAAGAGATACTTCCTTATATTGTTTGTTTGCCCATCCTTTCTTTCTTCCTTCTTTCCTTTCTTTCTATCATCTACTTACATAGCCACACTTTGCCTCATCCCAAACATGAAGACAGCATTTAAATATATTTCTTCAACTTTAATTTTTCCAATAACGATAGAAATAACTGTATAAAAAAAGTCTCTGTACCACCAAAATTCTTCTCCATTTCATTAAAGCTAAAGTGTTCATGGAAGATCAGATTAGTTTTAGCTCTTTCTACTCTTTCTGGTTAAGCCCAGAGGACATATTTTCCCCATAATTAGATACCATTCCTGGTACTAATTGGCTTAGGAAACTCTCATAGTATGATGGTAAAATATGATTAAAGATTAAATTTTTAAGCTTTTGGTATAGTAAAAGAAATATTGCCATTAATTTCCCTCTGAAGCCTTTACTGCCTGTCATGGCTGGTTCATTGTCCTCAATCAATTCAAAACATTTACCTTTCACAGTCATTTTGACTTTGCGGGGGAGCCAGAAGGTACATCTTCAGATCTGGTGTACAGGTCAATGAGGACACAGCCTGATGTTTTTACTACAACCTTTTTTCCATGGTGTGGCAATAGCATTCAGCATACTTTTGATTACACTTCATAAAGAGCTCAGGAAAGAGGACTTCAGCCTGAACTAATTTCTGTGTGACTGGCTTTCTCTAGATTCTTCTTCCATGTCCAAGAGCTTGTAAAATAACTCAGTTTACAGTCTTCCTGGACTTTTCACTGAGTTCCTTCCACTCTGTGCACTAATCCCCATCTACTTTCCCATGGTCCAGCCTTTGTGAATCCCAGCGTGCACTGTGAGGGGCACAGGATCAGACATGAGTAGCTAAAGAAGCCACTTCTCCCGAAAGCCACTGTGTAATCTTAACCCCTACCAGCACGGTGGAAATAGTATTTGCTTATGAATCACTCTAGGTCTTTGTCCTCAGAAGCACAGTTAATTTCTTTGAAGCTCACTTTTCTGAAAAAAAGTTTGAATTTTAATAGTATGTGCTGAGGTTTCTGAGCTCATTAAGTGAAAATATGATGTTGAATATGCTTCCTGCTATTGAACACACGCAATAGACATGTCATTATTAGTATTTTAATGTTATTATATTTACTACTATTGCAGTGTTTTAGTATTATTATTAGTAGTAGTAATGAGAATTGAGCTCACAACCTTGCGCTTACCAGGCAAGCACTTGAGCCACTGTAAATCACCAGCCCAGCACTGTTATTATTTACAGTGGATCAAGTTCCGAAACTTTAATTTTTGGCATTCTGAAGCCTCCTGGACAAGCTACCTGCTGACTCCTGCTGCCTCTGGGCACAGCTGTGAGGGCTGTCTGCAGCAGCAGCTGCGTCTCACACAGGCAAGCGCTTTCTCGTGAGCTCAGGGAACCAAAAGATGAGAATTCTTTTTGTTTATCTTTTGAGATGAACATACTCTAAGAACCAGAGAGCGGAGTGCAAGAATAAGGGCACTTTTAAAGGAAAAGGGATATAAACTATGAATTAGGGACACAGTAAACAGGTGACAATGGCAGAATACTTCCTGTCTCAGAGAAATGAGGCTGAATGCAAAATAGTTCACCCCGCAGGGCGACTGAGTACACTATTTTTCCCGAGGTACCCTTTCTTCCTGGGCGCCCCCCACAATGTTAAGAGCATGCAGCATACTTGCCATCCTTTAGAATTCTGATGGTTACTTCCGATTGGCAACAGGAGCAAAGCAGCTGCTAGAAACAGCAAGCTCTTGCTCCTGATGCAGGGTGGTAAATGTCATTTGGCCTCTTTGTTAATTTTAATCAACAGTGAATTGTTTCTGTCCACACATGCTGTTTACTGAAAGCACATGGACGGGATGTTAAGTGCTCCAGCCCGCTGGTGGTGGAGGCAGAGTTGTAAGGTGGCCAAGGAACACAGTGTCCTGCAAAACGATCAGGAGGATGATCAGGTGCAGGGCTTGTTTCTTTTTCTCTGTTGCACAGGACTGCAGAAATTTCCATGAGAGGTTTCACGTGAACGAAAAACACTAACGAGTGGACGAAGTTACTGCTTCTGGAGCACAGATGGAAATGTGGTTATTTGGTTATGGTTATAGCACCAAGGATGTAGTCCATTCAATGGGACTTGTGAACAGCAGAAATTTACTTTGCACAGTTTTGGAGACTGGGAAGTCCCAAATAAGGTTCTAGCAAGTATAGTGGCTGCAGGGAGTCTGGCTTCTGGTTCATAGTGGGCCATTTTCCTGTTGTATTTGCATATGGCAGAGAGGGAAGCAAACTCTCTGGGATCCCTTTAAACAGGCACAGTTCCATCCAGGAAGTCTGTTCACATGTTTTTATGACCTGATCACCTTCTGAAGGCCACTGGTACAAATTTTCTCAAATTGGGATTAGATTTCATAGAGTTGAGTATAGAGATTTTATATGTAGTATAGCACTAGGCATATAATAGAAAACACACAGGATACTAGCATGAGAGTTACCAGTTATTTAGCACAAAAGCTCCTCTGGTTTCTTCAGAGGTCAATGTCTCAAAAAGACTTGAAGATGCCTCAGGACATCAGAGGGAAAAGGCACAGCTTTGAGACCCACATACTGATAATGGACTTCCTGCTCTAGCTCTTGGTGGCTGCAAAACATTGAACAAACGGTTTCTCCTTTCCGACTTTTGGGTAAAATGGAAAATGCAAAATGTGAAAAGAAGAAATAATTTTCCCAGGATAGTTAAAAATAATACCCACCTCGTGAAGATGGATAAGGATCCAGTGAAAAGACACATGTGGAAAGCCTGTACCAGTTTCGTGATCTCAGATTTGGAGGCTCAAGCACAAGCTATGCCTGGACGATGTACAGGAGGCATGACACAGTGAACTCAGGTGTTGGAATTGTCACACACCTTCTCTCCAGTGCTGTAGGGCTTGATCTGTTCTCTTGCTTTTCAAGCCTCAAGAAGCATCAGTATTCTTTGGCCTCTTCTTTTAACTTCAAAACCAGAGGGTGAGATTCTCCTTTTACTATATCGCTCCTCTCTTGCTACCTTCTTATACTGCTGAGGACTCTTGTGATCATATTAAACCCACCTAGATGGCCCAAAACAATCTCCTCATCTCAGGGTTCTTGACTCAATTGCATTTTCTGACCTCTTTTTGCCAAGGAGGGTCAATGGTAAGATCTGGGTATTTTCAGGGAGAAAATGAGTCTACCTACCACAGGAGGGAAAGGATGAAAATGATGGACATGAGCTGTTGGCTTGTTGGGACAAGGAGAATTTTAAATGAAAAACTGAAGGTGTGAGAGCTCCGTTTATTTTAATTTCATCATTGTCGTGGAAAGCTATGTTACATGTTTTAGGCCTAGAGTTCTAAATGACAGAGTGTTGCTTTACCTCAATACCCTGATACGTTTGTTTAAGTTAATTTGGGATAGGAAGGTTTTCTATAACATTCTGTAAAGAGTCTAGTTGCCAAGTTTGGAAACCATAAGCCAACTGCAAGCCAGCGTTTGAAGCTCTAGTCCCTTAGAGCACAGTGCTGAGGAGAAGCAAAAGAAAATGGTGCTAATTCCTCAATGCTCTGCTTTCCCCAAGTGGCAAAGATGTTGGGCAGAGGAGGCAACCATCCTACTCCCGAGGACCCTGATAAAAAGGTCCCTGTCATTGTATGATCCTAGGCAATGCAGCATGAGGTAGGAGTACAAAAGGTTTTATTTTTAATTAAATGATAATTGTTTATGTTGTGGTATATAATGTGGTGTTGGAATAATTGTATACATTGCTGAGTGACCACAATTTATACAGCCACTATATTAAATTCTTATTTCTTTACGCACTTAAAATTCATCTTCTTAGCTATGAAAAATTCACGTTGCATTATCAGGTCCTATAGTCATCACAGTCTGCAATAGATCACTGGAACTGATTCCTCTGGTTTAACTGAAAATTCATAGCTTTGCCCAATCCCTTATCTGGTCAGCCAGAGCTACTGTTAACTCTCTACTCTCTCCTTCTATGAATTCAGCTTTTCAAAATTCAACTTCTAAACGAGATGATCTGGCATTTGTCTTTCTGTGCTGTTGTAATTTCATTTAACATAATGTTCTCTAGCTTCATCCATGTTCTACGTGACAGAATTTCCTGCCTTTGGGAAGAGCAAGAGTATTTCATTGTGTATATAGACTAAATATTAAAACTATCAATATGAATTTTTGCTGATTGCATGTATTGGCTACTGTGAATAATACTGCACAGAACATTGAAGCGCAAAAATCTCTTTCACATACTGATTTCAATTCCTTTAACTCCTGGATCGTGTAGTAATTCTATTTTAAACTTTCAGAGGCACATTATTTTCCAAAATGATTGCACTAAATTACAATACTAACAGTGTACAATGTTCCACTTTCTCCACAGAGAGAGGAAAAGTGAATCGGAGTGAAGACAACTGCTCCACTGAAGTCCCAGAAGAGGAAGTCTTGGGAGGGACAGGAAAAAGCCTCTGGAGAAACCTTCCTCAGGCTTCTGAATGAGGAAACCTACGGCAGAGTTCTTGACACTTTCCCCGATTGAGGCTTACTGGGAGAAGCTTTGGAGTGCCTATGGTCAGGCCGCAGTATTGCAGATGGGAGTTTGGCTTGGAGTCTGATTTCCTTGCTGGCATACATTACAAAGCAAATAAAGAACTAGCTAGATAGACTTTAGACTAATTACTGAAATATCTCAAAGTCAGAAAACACTTGGTTTCCTGTGGAGGGTATCACTCACTTCTGAATAGAAATGTCACTTAGAACTGGAGGAAATGATGTATAAGAAAACACATATTTCATGAAATGTTACTTACTAGTCTCTTCTGTGCATGGGACTGCAACAGACTGAAAACCAGGCCTGGAACTTGTGGTCTAAAATGCAAGTGCATGATTCTGTCTGTGAGTCTAGGCTAATTCTTAATATGGATGAAAGAATCATTGTCACCTCATTTCATTGTTTTGGAGGTGGTGTCTCACTAAGTAGCACAGGCTGGATTTTCTGCCTCTACCTCAACCTCCTAAGTGCTGGTGTCCTGTGTCATACCCGGTGCACCCTCCCTAAGGAAGGTAGCAGCCCAGGAAACAAGGAATTGATTTTAATGAGGCTATAAACTTCAGTCTCCAGAAAAATTGAGCCAAAGACAGAAAATAAGTTTCTCATGTTTCTTTTCTTCATTCCTGTTTGGTTCAAGTTGCTGCATTCCTAGAAGCACATCTTCCATGATTTGGTGCAGATACCTTTAAACAATACAGATGATTCCATCATGACAGGGAGCTGATTGTTACAGAGTTCTCACTACATTCACAGGCTCAATTTGGGAGAAAGTTTCCATTCTGTAATTTTATTTCAATAAAGAGATCAATAAGATCTTTCAGAAAGCAAGAGGAAATGTCAAATGAATGGATGCGAGAGAATGTACTTAGTTGATTTTTGTTGCTGTTCGTTTGGTGTTGTGTTTTGGCTGGAAGGGAGGAGAGGACAGAGATACGTTGTGCCAGGACACACTCAAAGAAAGATGAGTTTTGGAGAGATGAAAATAAGGCATATTTTTCAGAATGGATCTTTGGAGACAGCAGCAGCTAAGAAATCACTAGCAGATTTCCCATCTAATTTCTTGGACTCTGTAAAATCAAGGTGCTGATTTCATTAATTTCTATGGATTTGGGCAAGTCTCAGGTTGTTAACTTCAAATTGATATTAATTAAAAAATACATTTAAAATTTATTTTAAAATTAAAAAATACATTCCTAGTCAGGATAACCCACATGCCCAAAGTTTGAGATTAGTGTTGGGGGAAGCACAGAATTAGAGGCAGGAAATGCATAGTTTAAATCTCTTTGAAGAAGTTAACATTTTTCACACAGAGTTCAATCTCAGTCCCATCCCCAAGAGGTCACCTCATGCTCATCAGGTTTGGAGCTCCAGGCACTAAATTTCTGCAACTGATAGGAGGCTGGCAGGCAGCACTCCAGAAAGCTCCGTCATGCACAGAGGAAACAGGACTTCATCCTTCCCCATCCTGCTCGTCAGGAGCGCTGAAAGCTGAGCACAGAGCTTCTGGGTGGGTGTCAAGCAGATAGCACCTTCTGAAGAGTTCTCAGCATTTCTTAGTGAAGGGATACCTAGGACTAGGAATGATGTTCACAGAAGTCTATGTCTACACCTCCTCAAACGAGGAGGACTTTGTGTGGAATCAGGTCCATTTTGTGCACAGTTAATGCCAATGTTTTGAGACACTTCCCTAGTCCAGGATAGCATTCTCCCGGTAGCTTCCTCTCCTACTCCCAGTCCAGTGATATCTTAGTCTTGGAATAAAATTTAAAGTTCTTAATGCCATCCCCAGACCAAGCTTGCTCTGGCCGCTGACAGTCCCCTAGTCTCATTGCTGGCCATTCTCTTCCTATGGGATCCACACTCAGCATCTTTAGCTGCTAAAGTGTGGCACTCATCTCTATGCAGCAGAGGCCTCAGCAGGCTGCAATTCCCCTGGCTTTTACTGCATTGTCAACTACTGGTTTCTTCCCCATCTCTACGTCCCAGAGAAAATGTCTCTGACTATCTTGCTCCCAGCTCAGATTGAATTTCGCATCAGAAATACCTGTACTCATAATTCATTACAGATCTGTGCTGGGAATTATGCAGAAGTGCCCTTCCCAGCTGAGGGTGAGCTCCACAAGGGCAGGGCCTCCTCTGTTCTTCTCATCACAACAGTGGATGCTTGGTGTCCTGCTAGTGCAGAGTATATGGCATGCAATTTTTATGAATAAAGAACTGCATGTGACAAGACTATTGGAAAATTAACAGAGAATATCTGTCCAAATTCAGGGACCTCAGAGTGGTTGTTCAAAATAATTGAATTAAGTGAGGCATTTTTCTGGTGGAAACATGATAGTTACATTTTTCAGAAATATTGCAGGTATGTATATGTGCCTTGTACTTCAGCCCTGGTCACACAGCTAGACAACGTATGTGCTATTTTCCATATAAGTAAGATATTCTGACTCAACGTACATTTCTATGGTAGATTCTGAAAATCTTTCCCTGTATTTCTGTAATTTCTTAGAATGTGTGTGCCCATGGACATTTTGTGACTATGTGAATAATCATCTTCCTAGTCGATCTTTAAATTACCTGAAAAATACCATTAGATTTTACACCAGAAAGTATATGTTTCATACTTCCACATATATATCTTTTACATATATATATAATGTATAGTGTTAAGTGTATGTATTCAGTGTCAGCCTGGAGCCAGGACTCATGGTGTGTGTGAGAACAGATTCTTGTTCTTATTGGCACTTTGCTCAACCAATGTAAAATGCGTACTTTGCAGTCAGTAACATGACTAACACTTTCCCTCAGCCCTCTGCCCTCATGATCCCACTTTGCTAATTTCTGCTGTACTCGTCACCTACTTTGCTCACAGGTATTGAAGTTTCCATGTTTCCAGTGGCCACGATCATCCGTAGGCAGCATATTTACCTGTTTTGTTGGACTCACATGTGCACAGTAAAAAGCATGAGACCCACAGGCCTCGACTCTGAAGTCAGCTATTTTGTGCAGATAAAGCCCACTTCTCTTTCCCACCAGTGCTGCTATGGATCAACAGAAACCAATTATTTGTAAATGTTTTGGTGCTAATTCTGAGCTCCCACCTGCACAGCTGAGAACCTTCAGTTTTCACCACTCCATGCACCCTCCCATGGAGCATGCCTCTGTTGGGGTTAACTGAAGCCAGGGGTTTTATTTTTCACTTTTTTTTTTTTTTTCTGTTGTGAAAAATACCAGGTTTCAGTGATGCAGGTGGTCCGGCTTTGTTCACTGCTGTGCGCTTTAATTGAGCTCTTTCTGGGTCATACTGTGGGTTCCCTGCTGAGTGTTCCTGGATTTTAAGCGCAGCAGGTGTTTTGGGAGGATCCTTCTTTTCTCTGATTGGACCCTGTGGTGAATCTTTCAAAGACCTTGTTTTTTAGAGATGTTTGTTCTCTATGTAGCTGTTTAGTTCACACTGTTTCCTGAAATCCACTCACAGTTATTTGTGCTCATGAAACTTCAGACTTAATATAATAATAATAATAATAATAATAATAATGATAATAAAAACTAACGTGACACTAAGAACAATTGGGAAATGTAGACCTTTTTCTACCTCATATATTTATATCTCAAGAGGAAATGTCTTTATTTTCCCAAAAGATGTGTCATCCATAGTATATGTGTACCTAATTTTGTTGCAAAAAGGTAAGATCAGAAAAAGTATCATAGAAGATGAAGTCAAATTGTAGCATTTGTCAGATGCTTTGTAGAGTGTTTTTTGCCTATCATTGTTTATAATGCAGCAGCTGTATGTGGTTGGCTTTATCAATTTTAGTTTAAGAATAAGCCTGCAGGTGCTAATTGGCTTGCTATCAGGTCACTCGTAAAAAATCTATGTACTGAATCTCAACCTAAATGTTTGTGAAAAACATAATATTAAGTCAAGAGGAAAGGAGGTTTTGTTCACAATCTTATTTTTTTTCTAAGTGGCTGGACTTAGTGCCTAGATAAAACTTTGGGGACCTGCATGACCCAATTGACCTAGTAAAAACTGATTCCAGGATATTATCTTTCTGGAGTATGTGAAAAATCACCTGGAACACAACACAATTTCTCATCTCATCAAGAACAGGATTCTCTCAGAAAGTGATATTTTTCTGCACTCATCCAATAATTGAAGTTTGAAAGGACAGGAAAATTTCTTGAGTTAATTTATGAATAAAATTGAAGTGTATTTAAAAGATAGAAGACAATCTCAATAAAACGGAAGAGTGTTTATGAAACTTGGGGAGGAACTGAAAGGGGGAAGGTGAAGCTCTCTGTACCTCTCACCTTTCTGCACTGTCTGGCTCTTCTGCTCTGTTCTTGTCTCCTTGTAGACTAACACTTCCTCCTCTCCTACCCTGAACTCCAGAGAAGCACTGCTTCTTTTCTGGTTAGACGAAGGGTAGCCGCTCAATATCAATGAAATGTTTTGATCGGTCCAGGATGTGTTGGATGTTAAGGTAAATTAAATTGCTGACTGGCTCTAATTTGTTGTTTTTCTGTAGAAGATTAGTAGCATTCACACCTTTGCTATGGCTTTAGGGTAAATGTACTCTCCTCAGACTTACCTGTAGTGTAATATGGAAGTTAATATTATTCTTTTGTTCCCCAGCGATGTGCCATAGAAGATCACCCTGCGGGTAGCTACTGTTCCTCTGGCATGGACCTCAGAATGGACATACGCAAAACAAACTGAAACTGCATCCTGGAGCCCAACCAACTTAAAACACAAGAAGACAGCTAGCCTAGAGACCCATGACACACGAATATGACTTACTTTAACTCTGGAAATTTAGGAATGATGTATTTTACAGTGCCATAAGTGATTGATAGAGAATTGGATATTCATAGTGGAAGACTAGCATAATGGAAGTGAACAACTTCTCTTTGGAGCTGGGAGAAAGCATGTACAGCAAACTGGAAATGTAGCATCATGCTATTTGGTAAATATGCCACTTACCTATGGCAACATGGAAGATAGAAAATATTCCTAATAGCTTAGAGCTTCAGCGTCATTTGAAAGGCTACTGTTGAAAATGTGCTTATTAAGTAAATTGGTTGGTACTTTTTAATACAAAAAGAACTATAGAAAACTTTTTGCAAATGTAATTGATAGGGAATACACAGTCTGTACATTTCAACATTGTCAAAGTTAAAAGTGTTTAACCACTTAAATGCTTAGCCATTAAACTGTTTTAGAATGATGCTCCAATTCTGAACCCCTCCATTAAGACAGAGCATGTCTACAAAAGAAGCAATGATGCTATCCTTACATCCTTTGTTAAGAATCTATGGAGGATTAAGGAGATAAAATTCTATCTTTTTGGCTAGACATTGTGATTTTCAAATGTGTTATGGAAAATGCACAGCTATATCCCACCAAGTGCACTGAGGCTCATTCTATCTCAGAAGCTAAGCAGGCTCAAGACATGGTTTGTAGTTGAATGAAGGAAGTACTAAGAGTGACTACAAAGAAACTCCCTAATTCCAATCTTTCATTATTTGCACCTGGACTCAAAAGACAGCCTAGATTCATCAGAAGAGGATTCCAGATGTAACTTTTAGCATTCTGCGCTGAAAATCATTGTACCTTTTGAATAGAAATAGAAAATCAGCATGTAAATGGGATAGAACATGGGAACCCTTATCATGAGCAGTCAAGGAATTTCAGATAGAGGTTTCCTGCTTGCCATCTTCCTTGGCCTAGCTTCTGTTTGGCTGAGGATTCTCTGACACAGGAACTGGATGTTTTGTTCTAAGCCCCACTTCAGTCCCACTGATATGGTTTAATGTTAGGCCTGAGTAGAGGATTATAGAATGAGACTGGAAAATGCTGAAATGAGTCACATAGGAGTTTCTGAGAAGCAACTGTGTCCAGGACAGAGGAGACAAAATGTTTGAACATTGTGCTTCATGCCTCACTGTAACAGAGCACCTAGAAAGACCTTTAAATAATAATGTGGCTCTGATCAACAAGATATACAACCCACGAAACATGTCTTTCTGCTGCTTCTTTTACTGAATTTGAAATACATACCATCACTGAGAAGGGTCTTGATGCTTTATGTTTCCAGTCAGCTCCCCATTTGACAAAGGTTTGTGTGGAGTCACAGGAAGATCAGTACAGAGAGCAGAAGACGACACTCACACAGCCTCCCCTGAAGGTGCCACTGATCTGCGTGTGTCCGTCATTCACAAGTCGGCCAGTCCTATCTACAGACCCCTAGAAGAGAGGACTCTCAGATCATAGTGCACATATGGATATTCCTTCTGTATTCAAGAGGAAATTAAAAAGGAATTAGTTAAGTCAATCAGAGAGAGAGAGAGAGAGAGAGAGAGAGAGAGAGAGAGAGAGAGAGATTTTACTCCTCTGTAGACGCTAGACTTGGAATCAAACTTGTAGTCTGGGATGAATATAATCTATTCTGTGCAGCACAATACTGTACTTAGACTTGTATTTCTCCAAGGATGAACTAAACAATGAGAGGTAAGAAAAAAATGTTTCTGTATCAAATTAACCCAAGGAAGAAGGACCTCTTAGATTGATTCATTCCCACCATGACTCTCTCATAATTGTTTTGAACATGAAATAAAACATTTAGGGTTGTGCCTGGCCTCTATCTATTTATGGTGACTTTATGGCTGCAGGACTAGTTCTCGTGCAGCATATTAGTGAGCAATGTTATCCTATGCTGTGACTGCCCCGAGGGAGACAAGGGTGGACTGAGATGGGGACTTGCTATGTTTCTCAGTAAAACAACCTAAAACTGACCTTTTAGGAAGGATTTTCTCCTATAGACACTTTGCTCCGTCCGCCAACAATGTGAGCAATGAGCTTCTTCATTTCTATACATTTTAAGGAATAACATGCTCCTTATTCCCTCCCCTTACACTCTAAATCCCAGGGATTTTAGCAAGAAGTCCCAGGGTCTTTAAGCTCAAGACCCTATTGGACTCTATCAAAGCAAACCTTGATTTCATACACTAGTAAATCATTATTTTTGTGTCTATTTGTTACTAATAGTTTGGTACTGTTTTTATTAGAAGAATTTACTCTTTTTTTGCCCGAGTCATTAAGAAAGCCAAATTTGACTTTGTTCTCCACCTAGCTACAGCCTTTCCTCTACTGACTGACAAAAAGTCCAAAAATGAAATGTGCCAGGCTATCCTCTTTTTGTCTTCATGCTGCAACCAGGCTTTCCAAATTTGTGGAAGGTAAGATGATGTGTGTCACAGAAAAAGGAAACTGGGAGACCAGAAATGGCACCCTTGGCTCTTACAGTGGGATACAGCTTTGGCTCTTGGGTGTGAGAGTTGGCAAGAGACACAGAAGACAGAGCTGTGAATAAAGAAAATTATGTCAAAATGAATAGGAAATCAAAGAGGAGCATTAGAGTTTAATCAGTCACTTGATGGGAAAACATGATAGAAGAAAATCTATAATTTACTATGTAGGGATACTGTGCCAAGTCACTAGAAACTTTGAATGGTTGGTAAGGCAGAATTTACTATTCAAATTACTTGCCTTACCTCTTTAAAATAGGATTTCTTGGGTTTTATTTTTCAGATTTCAAAGAAAAATGTATTTCCTGGGAAACAACTAACAAAATACTTCAATTATCAGATACTCCAAGAGAAAGATCTAAAAGCAAAATCTATCAATTTTAAGTGAAGGATAAAGTGAGAACGCAAAAGCTTTCTGATGCCCATTGAGACGCTGTGATTATTAATGATAGGAGCAGAATCTTCTCAAGATGTCCCTTTAGGCAAGCATTACAGTTGTTTCATAACGCAAAGCAATTGAAAGCAAACACCGTTTCTTTTGTAGTGTTTTGTGTTGTTTTTGAGCTCACTATCTGTCTCCTAATTCCTGAGAGTCTCCTAAAATTCACCATTAGATAGTGGTTTATGCTTCCCAAAGAATAACCTGAGCTACCGCAAAGAGCAGGGCCTGGACTCTGACCTTCTTCACCGTGTGCACTTTGCATGTCTGTGCCAATAATACTGCAGGTCCACTAAAAAGTGCTCAAGGGGGTTCACTTCATATTTGTGTAAGCAAAAGACAGAACAATCTGAATGTTGCTTAGTAACAGGGGACTACTTAAATCTTGATTTATTCATGCAATGGAATACCATATAGCCAAAAACGGAAATAAATATGCCTTCATACTCTGAGCAAGATACTATATAATCTCTCTCTCTCTCTCTCTCTCTCTCTCTCTCCACACACACACACACACACACACACACACACACACACACACACACCTGTGTATGTATATAAAGTTATCATTCAATACCTGGAGGAGGTTGGTTCTAGGATTCCTACAGATAGCAAAATCCATGAATATTCAAGTCTTATATAAAATGGCACCATGTCTGCATAGAATTTATGCAAATCCTTCTGTATACTTTAATCTCTAGATTTCTTGTAATGCAAATTCTATGCATATAGGTGTCCCACTGCATTGTTTAGAGAATGACAAATACAAAAATCTGTACATGTATAATAAATAGTTTTTAAGTAAAAAAGGAGAATGAACTCTATGTCTTTTATATTACACTTTAAAAGTGAAGCTTGAGTAGAGAAATATTTGTGATTATTTTCGAATTATTGAATTGCTTACTTATCTTCAAAAAGTTAATGTTTTTATTGTATTTGTGTGTGTGTGTGTGTGTGTGTGTGTGTGTGTGTGTGTGTGTGATAATTACTTTTCCAAAAATCCATTGAGAGACAGAGAATAAGAGCTGGTTAGGACCCAGCTAATAGTGTCTCACAGAAGTTTTAGGTATAGGAAGAACTACCTGTTTATAACATCTTTCAAGTTACATATTTCATACAAAGTTACTCACTAATCTGTACGCTGAACAAGAGTAAATAAGACATTTTCATCATCCTCATATTCCCCCAAAGCAAGGACAGGGACCCTAAAACAGGCCAGTCTGCCTGTGAGCTGGGGACTCCAAGAGGGGCAGCTCCACATCTGTGCATGAGGCACTGGTACCAGGACAGGGCTGGTGTCACACATTGAGTTTGGAAGCGTTCTCTGTGCTCCTGTGATTTTCAAGATCAAGAAGATTGGTACTAACTCCTCTTGGAGAATTCAGGTATAAAGCCATGTGGCCATGTGGTCTTGGGCTTTTTCTTTGCTGAGAAGTTGTTGATTACTATGCTAATCTAATTATTTGTTAATGCCCTGTCCAATTTTTCCATTTCTTCTTGGTTCAGTCTTGGCGAATGTATGTTTCTAAGTTTTTGTCCCTTCCTCTAGATTCAACAGTTTTGCATATAACTGCTTATCACACTCCTTACAGTACTTTTTGGTTGTGAGGTACCCATTGTACTGTTTGCTGTTTCATTTCTGATTTTGAATCTCCTCTCTCCCTCTCTCTCTCTCTCTCTCTCTCTCTCTCTCTCTCTCTCTCTCTCTGTTACTCTGGCTAAGAGTTTGTCCATTTTATTTCTTCAATAACATTTTGGATTTTTTTCTACCCATTTAATATTCTGTATTTTATCCATCTTTGTTTTGATCGTCATGATTGTCTTCCTCCTGCTAACTTTGGGTTTAGTGATTTCTTACTTTTCTGCTTCTTACAGGTGTAAAGTTAGGTTACTTATATGAGAGCTCTTTTATTTTGTAGGTGTTTATGGATATACATTTCCCTTTAATTACTTCTATTATTGTATCTCATCAAGTTTTAGTGTACTATGCTTTCAGTCTTGTTTTTATCTAGATATTGTTCATTTTCGTTTTGGATCTGGAGATTGAACCTATTTCAAGCTAGCTGGGTGCTTTATCATGGAGTTGTGTCTCTGTCCCTCAAGATATTTATCCAAATGCTCTTTTGCCTTCTTGTAAGACCCAGCAGTGCCTTTGAGTGTTATTCAGATTTTATACACTTGGAGATTTTCCCATGTTCTTGCTATAGATTTCTAGCTTTGGTCTATTGACTAAACACCTGAAGAAGGAGATGTGGTACACAAGCATGGGGTGCATTTAAATTTTAGAAAAGTTTATCCCAGTGAAAGACGTATTTGCATTAATCCCCCTCACACTAGCACCCCTTGCTTCAGATACACTTCCCCTGTTATTGTTGAGCCTTCTGAAGCAGTTCTGGAAATTCTTTCCCCTGGATATCTTTAGTTGTGCTTTGTGGCTGCAGTGCTGTCCTAATTAAATTCAAAACATTTACTGTCCACGGTCACTGTGACTTTGAAAAAGAATCAGAAGTCACTCAGTGCCAGATCTGGTGAATTAAGGTGGTTAAGGATGTAATCGTTATGTTACATGGGCCTGCTTTTCTGTTGGGTGGCAACTGGCAGGGGTGTTTATATGTTTTTGATCAGAGCTCAAAAAGACCATCAGGAGAGAAGATGTCTATGACTGCTCCAGCGAGAGGCAAAAAGACCAGGAAAGTTTGTTCAAAGTGACACACTGCATTTTAAGGGGAATCGGTGGCAATATGTCTTTTACTGTAATAAACTTTAAAATTTCATTCACCATGTTCTTAATCATTCTTTATAAGATCTGAAACTATAAATGTTCCAGAGATGAGGAAGCTTTCTTAATATTGGCCTTGGCAAAGAATTTATTTTTTTTTTTTTTTAGATATTACACAAAAACTTTAGGCAATAAAAGTAAAATTAAATGTGAGACTACTTCAAAGTAGTATGCTTTTGCAGGGAAAAAGCAACTACAAAATGAAATGTGTATCTTGTGGATTGGGAGAAAATATTTGCAAACCACATGTATGGTAAGAGGTTAATAATTAAAAAGTTTAAGAAATTCACATGACTAGTAAAAAAAAATTTTTTTTCTCTTTCACTCTCTGCCTATCCCTCTCTGTAAATTTTGTTATGATATAGTTCTTAAGATTAAACTTTGAACTTTTTCATGCCGTATAAGAGCTGGAACATTGTACAGGCTTTGGTTTTTATTATTGTTTTGCTTTGGTTTTGTTTTTTAAATCTAAAGCAATTATAAAAGTATTTTTCTGTTAAAATTTTTCATTAAAAATAGGTGAAGGATGTGAATGCATATTTTTTTTTTCTTTGCTGTGGACTGGATATTGAATCCAGGCCCTGCTATCTTACCAGAAATCTTTATTTTATTTTATTTTATTTCTTTTTGAGGTAGTTTTGCTAAGTTTCATGTTGTCAATATATTTTATAAGGAAAGGCAGCTATTTGTAAGTTAATGCTCAAAAATTATTAAGCATCAAGGAAATGACAATTAAACTCTGACATCGTATTACCTTATGCCTATTATAGTTACTGTGACCAAAAAGATTAAAAAAAAATAGAAAAGGAGGCATGTGTTGTGCTGCACATGGAGTAGAGAAAAAGGAAACTAAGCATACACTTTGGGAAGTAAGGTAGAGATTACTCAAAAATTAATTCTATTCCCTCTGCTGAGTATATATCCAAAACATTAAATCAGTGTTTTGTAGAGATATCTTTATTTCCATATGCTCTCTTTCTTATACATATATTTAACAGACTAATTCAGCCATTAAAAATGAAATTGTAGAGTTGGGGATTTAGCTTAGCAGCATGAGCAATCACCTGTCAAACATTAAGTTGTGAGTTTGATTCCTGGTACAAAAAAAGATAAAAAGAAAAGAAATGGTAACATTTGAATCAGTGTGGATGAACCTTGAGGAAATCAGCTAAATGAAATAAGTCAAGGAAAGAAAAATATTCTGTGGTCTCTCTATGTATGCAAGCTAAAAAT